>NC_056056.1:223512468-224954968 GCF_016772045.2 Ovis aries
TCTGGGTCTGCATTCCACTCAGGCTCAGCTCCCTTTGTGATGACTGGTCCTACTTACGTGAGGTGAGCACCATTATGGGGTGGTGCAGGCATCCTGATTCTCCTGGGACTTCCTGGTTTTTGCACAGAAAACCCCATGTGCCAAGACACTCAATCCTGGGTAGACTGGAAAAGTTGGTCAGCCTGGTGTTGAATAGACAGTTCTTAATCAGCAGTTGTGTAGGGAGAGAGCCAGACTGTGTTCAGGGCCAGCCAGGGCCCTTCCTGCTTCAGGGGAAAGCACTTCTTGTGTGAGGCTCTTTGCCTATGTGTGATTTGCAGGATAGGGAGAAAGGCAGGGAGTTTGGTCCTTTCTTAGGGATCCATGGGCTTCTAAGCCCCTTTCCTCCTTACTTGTTTCTCTCCTTCCTCATCCTCAGAAGTTGGTGAACTTTCTCTCTTTTTTTGATAGGAAAACTAGGTTTTTTTAGCATCAGTCTTCCTTCCTAAATTAACAGCATCCATATGTTTTTTTGATACTTAAAATATGCCAGTTCTTACAACTCCAGAAGAGATTTTTCTTAAGATTTTGATATTTACTATGGTTAAAAAATTTTTTTTTAGTGTATCTCTAAAAATCCCTACTTCTCCCCAGTGAGTTGGCTGCCTCTGAGTGAACACGGGGAAAGACCAGCCGAGGGCGTGTTGGCACATTTAGAAAGCTTGGCTTTTGGTCTCCAAATTTCCCTCTGGTTCTAGCATTTTAAAACC
The DNA here is from genome assembly GCF_016772045.2 of Ovis aries. Classification (NCBI taxonomy): domain Eukaryota; kingdom Metazoa; phylum Chordata; class Mammalia; order Artiodactyla; family Bovidae; genus Ovis; species Ovis aries. The sequence continues at coordinate 223,513,218 of NC_056056.1, forward strand.
AAAGTGGGGATGACTTTACGATTCTGCTTTTTTATATACACGAGGGGCCAGGGAAGCAGAAGGTGGCCTGGATGAAGGGAGACGTGGTGGCCATGTTGGTGGGCAGCTGAGTTATGGGGACAGGGTTACCGTGGGAGTGGTCATCCTGTGGGTGGTGATGGCAATACTGGTGATGGTGATGGTGATACCCTCTGGCCTTGAGGGTATCGAGGGTGATAGGGGTCAAATCCTAAAAACTAACATGTGTCCTCGAGTTGCACTTTTTTTCCTGATGTTATGGGTGCTTGCTCAGTCGTGTCTGACTTTTTGCGATCCCGTGGGCTGCAGCCTACCATGGACAGCTCCTCTGACCATGGGATTTTCCAGGCAAGAATACTTGAGTGGGTTGCCATTTCCTTCTACAGCGGATCTTCCCGACCCAGGGATTGAACCCACATCTCCTGTGTCTCCTGCACTGGCAAGTGGATTCTTTCCCCCTGAGCCACCTAGGAAGCCCAAGTAGCTTTTTCTTGACGGAAACCCCAAAATGTGTAAAATGTTTTTCTAAGAGGTCAACGGCTGTCTGATGAAAAGTCTTCGTTTGTAGCTGATAAACGAAAGGACTCAAGAAGAGCCACCTCTGACGGAAGTGCAGTGGGTGCCCACAAAAAGGCTAAAGTAAGAACAGAATTCTGTGAAGACTGCACACTGTCAGTGGCCCTTCCGTCGTCACAGGACACTGAGGGCTTTGAGTCACCTTCAGACGCCCCCATGTGGCTTCATCATCAGAAAGTGAAAGGTGAAAGTGTTAGTCCCTCAAGTCGTGTTTGACTCTTGGCCTCCCAATGGACTACAGCACGTCAGGCTCCTCTGTCCACGAACTTCTCCAGGCAAGAACACTGGAGTGGGCAGCCATTCCCTTCTCCAGGGGATCTTCCCAACTCAGGAATCCAACCTGAGTCTCCTGCTTTGGCAGGTGGATTCTTTACCATCTGAGCCACCAGGGAAGTTCAGAAGGGCTTCTATGCCACTCTGCTAACAAGCAGGCAGCCATGAACATCCTGTATAAATCAATGTGCAAAGAATGAAATGTGAGATTGCCTGATTGACTGTGGTCCCAAAGCTAATGAGACCATAAAACATGATTGATCACAGGAATGTTTGCAAAAGCTTGATTAGTTTCCCTTCCATTCCGACCTGTGGAGGTGAAGCTCTTGAGGACAAACACTGGCCACACAATGAGGTTTTCTCAACACCTTGTTCTGGAACACTTTGCCTCAAACACCCAGGTGCCATCTCTGGTACCTGCAGAGCAGCCCAACCGTGGATAAGCCCTAACCTAATGTGTGGAAATGGCAACCCACTCCAGTGTTCTTGCCTGGAAAATCCCAGTGATGGGGGAGCTTGGTGGGCTTCCATCTATGGGGTTGCACAGAGTCGGACATGACTGAAGCGACTCAGCATAGCAATGTGTGGGAGGGAGGAAGGCAGGAGCCACATGGCAGCACATGAGAACTGCCTGCCAGAGCTGTCCAGAGCGTTTAGGGTGAATAAGTGCAGCTGTGTGAATAAGTGGACAGTGTCTGCTTCTGGTGACCAGGAGAAAGATGAGCATAACTCGGCCAGTGCTGGCCTAGGCATTCATGGAAGACAAAATCCAAGGGCTGCTTCCAGGACTGTTTATTGAACGTCCATGTTGGACCAGGAACCATGCTGTAATATTGCAGCCCTGCGTTCTGGGAAATAAACTCACTCAGAAGGACAACGCAGATAGCGGAGGGCAGTTTGTTACACAGCTGGGCCCAAGGCAGAGTCTCCTCTTAGCCCAAGACCCCGACCAGTTTTTGTGAAAACCTTATATACCCTAAGTATACGTGCCTAAACCCCCCTCCCCAAATTCCCTGAGACTAGTCTGAACAAAGGAAAAGAAAGATACAATTAAAGTTAACCCATGATTCATAAGACTTAAGCCTAGGTAGTTAACAGTGGACAATTATCGACAGGCCTGTGGTCATACCCCAATAAGCATAATAGAATTTATGATTCTATATGGTTACACAGATAATTAGGGTATTCTTTTAGGCAACGGGGAGTCTAGGTATGAGCCCTGGGGCTCTTCCTTCCGGGGGGGCCTGGTTTTCTAATTGGTATGTCATTTCCGTAGATACTGGGCATCTAGCTCAGAGTCCACAGATGGAATCCTGCTTTCAAGAGGGAGCCTGTTCTGTCTGTCTCCTCCTTCAGTAAGAGATTCCTTCTTGATAGCAGTCCACTGAAGCCTGTAGTCCTGAGCTTAGTTCGTCTGTGTGTCCTATTTTCCAGATGAGGAAATTGCAGCTGTCGTGTGTTTGGCTAAAGATCCTTAGCTTATAACCTATCTGAGATTGCTGTTGTTCAGTTGCTAAGTCCTACCCGACTTTTCGCAGTCTCACAGACTGCAGCACGCCAGGCTCCTCTGTCCTTCGCTGCCTCCCCAACTTTGCTCAAATTCACATTTGCTGTGTTGTTGCTACTGGTTTGGGGAAGTTAGAGGGACTATTGGGAATCTGTCTGTCAGGGTGTGAAAGGTTGTTGCTAAACCATGAAAGACTCCGGGATTCTTGGCCTCCGGAGGAGAAGAATTCAATCTGGGACCAGGGACGAGGCTTGATCGCTCAGAGCTTTGGTATAATACAGTTTTATTGGAGTATAAAAGAGGTAGAGAAAGCTTCTGACATAGACATCAGAAGGGAGCAGAAAGAGTGCCCCCCTGCTAGTCTTTAGCTGGATGTTATATAGCTACTAGCAGTCTGCTAATCAGAGAAAGGAAATGTCTCAGAACTCAGAGAATGGCCCCAAGCCCCTCACCCACAACATGCATTTTGAGATAATCTTGGCACCAGGCGAGTCATCCCGGGCCATAAAACATTGACAGGAATCTTGAAGAAAGGCAGATTTCCATACAAATATATCGTGTCATTAACGTAGATTAGGAGAACAGTGCATGAGTATAACATACTGGGTTGTCAAGTGGGTTCTGAGCCGTTAGGTGGAATGGGCTTGAAGACAGAATCTTGGGTAAATCCATAGTACATTAACATAGCTTACAACAAACATCTCCATAAGAAAAATGCATTGGTTAGCTCTAGGCTTGAGAAAAGTTAAGTTCAGGTGGAAGCAGGTGTCTTTGTGGCAACACAGAATTTTAAGAGAAACCTCTTCTTAAATTTGTATAGAGAAGGAAAAAATATAACGCTTGTTTGCTTCCTCCTGCATCTTAAGAGACAGAGAAGAAACCCTTGCAGCCGACTTCCTCCATTTGGAGACCCCTGGCCTTCCTGCCCGTTACCCTCTCAGGCTGATCGAGGAAAACCAGCTGCTAGAGAAGCTTCAGCAGGGTGTTGAAGTCAGGGAATCAGATGTCTTCGAAGACATCTGGAGGGCTGGGGGCCCGGAGTTCAGGAGGAGAAGCTGTTATGTGGCTGTGATGCGCTGCACGAAAGCCACGTCCTGGGTCTCGGCTGCTCTCAGCACCTGGACCGAATTCATAGGGGCTCATCCTGAATCTGTGGTGGCTTTCAGTCGCCCGTCCATCCACACACCTGAGTCCACCGAGGGAAGTGCGGCATCTGCGTCTGCTCCTCACATCTCACCTGAGCCTCTCCCGCTGGTAGAACCCCGGGAGCCTGCCGGAGGAGCAGGAGCCTGGCGGTGCAGGGGGAGAGTGTGTGGCTTCTAGCACACAGAGAGCGAAACTTGGGAGTTGGGGAGGGGCTGAGTGTCCACAGACAGAGTCAGCACAGTGCAGGCTGCTTGCCTCTGCACTGAGGAATCAGAGGCCAGGAGGTCGTGGCTTGGTGTGCCAAGATGTCCCAAGGGTTAAAACAATAGTGCAGCCCTATGAAATTAAAGTCCCCGGTGTTGGGAAAAGATCGAGGGCAGGAGGAGAAGAGGGCCTCAGAGGATGGGATGGCTGGATGGCATCACTGACGGAATGGACGTGAACTCGGCAAACTTTGGGAGGTGGTGAAGGACAGGGAGGCCTGGCATGCTGCAGTCCATGGGCTGCAGGCGCAGAGCTGGACGGGACAGAGCAACTGAACAACAGCAACGAGAAGTTAAAAGAGGCTTTTTCCTTGGAAGGAGACCGTGACAAACCTAAGAAGCAGAGACCTCACTTGCTGGCAGAGGCCTGTCTAGTCAAGGCCATGGGTTTTCTGGCGGTCATGTACCGATGCGAGAGCTGGGCCACAAAGGAGGCTGAGCGCCCAAGAACTGATGCTTTTGAACTGTGGTGTTGGAGAAGATTCTTGAGAGTCCCTTGGACAGCAAGGAGATCCAGCCAGTCCATCCTAAAGGAAATCAGTCCTGAATGTTCATTGGAAGGACTGTTGCTGAAGCTGAAGCTCCAATACTTTGGCGACCTGATCCAAAGAACTGGCTCATTGGAAGAGAAGGGTCTTTTCTATTGGTAAAGAATGCTGGGAAAGATTGAAGGGAAAAGGAGAAAGGGTGTCAGAGGATGAGACGGTGTTGGATGGAATCACCGACTCAATGGAAAAGAGTTTGAGCAAGCTATGGGAGATGGTGGAGGACAGAGGAGCCTGGCGTGCGGCAGTTGAAAGGGACGTAAAGAATCTGAACAACAGCAACAGATGAAGGCGTGGAAGCCTGCAGAGCCATACTGTGCGCTGGTTCCTCATCATGACACTTGACCCACTTGAGAAAAGTCAAACGTGGTTCTGGTGATCAGGCTGTTGACGGCACCCCTTGCCGTCAGTGCCATCGTCATCACCAAGGTCATCACCAAGGTCATCACCGTCACCAGCTAGCCTCCCGTGCACCAGTGGGCTCTGTGTCGTCTGGTTGCATGGTCTTTAATCTTGAGAAGTCAGTGGTTGTGAACGGTGCTGTGATGTCCACACAGATTGTGAGTACTGGGGTGTCCATCCAGCCCCCGCTACTGGGATGCAGACTGCCAAGGCTGCTCCCCTCTGCTGGCGAATCGCCCTCAGGTGACAGAAGCCACCTCCCAGGAAGCAGACTTGACCGTGGGGTTCTGACCCTGACACCACTCTTGGGTCAGCTGGCAACGAGGATCCCACCCCGGGAGGCGGGGGATCGTTAGTCCCCGGCGTGCGGGAGCAGCCAGCTGCAACAGGTCTGCCTCTGTGAACAGGAATCCAGAGCAGGTGAGGGGTTTGCAGTGAGTCCTGCAACATCGCTGCCTTGGCTGGGCCCTGAGAGAGAAGGCACAGGACTCTAGGACAGGATGCAGTCTCTAGGACAGGATGTGGTCTCCAGGAGCATCTTGCTCCTCTGGCCCCTTGGGTCTGCAGATGTCGTTCAGACAGAGGATTTTTCCCCCCACGGGCCGCTGTCCTGACTGTTCTGGAAGCTCTGCTTGCGGTAAGCACTTCATTTTTAACAAGTATGTGAAAATTAGTTTATTGTGGTAAGTGCTGCTGTGCATGCGATTGCCATCAATGGCAATTTTTAAGATGTTTTCTGTGTTAATTCTTGCTTTTCCTCTGTCTTTGTTGCTGCTAAGTCTCTAAGTTGTGTCTGACGCTTTGTGGCCCTGTGGACTTGCCTTTGTGGAGCCCCTTTGTGGCTCACCAGGCTCCCCTGTCCTTCACTATCTCCCGGAGATTGCTCAAACTCATGTACAAATCATCCTCCTTGTTCACAGTATAATTGATTTATTATCGTACTTTCTTGTTGGTTTTGAAGAGTACTTTATATATTGAAGCGATTTAACTTATATATTGTTAAGACATTTTATGTTTGCTATTTTTAAAACTGAATTCTGTTTATGTTAATTTTGTAGTAGCTTTTAATCTTTATGCAGTTTAATACATAAACTTTCTCTATGAACATTACTATTTGCTCTTAAAGATCTGGTTTACTTTGCTTTGAGATGAGATAAACTTTTTCCTGCATTTTACGCTAAGTTTCATGATTTTCTTTTTTTCCGATAAAACTCTTTAATGCATCTAAGTTTATTTTGGAATATGCTCTGAGGTTCGGGTTGGACCTTTTAAATGTCTGAATGTTTACACGTCGCATTTTCTTGGCGATTCATCAGATCAGCAGTCTCCATCCCTTGAAATTCTGTTATCTTCAGCTCTATTTCTGGAGATTTTATTTTCCTTTCCATGTCTACCCTTGCTTCATCACTCTCTTGCTTTAATTGCTTTGAATAATAATACAACTTCATATTTGATGTGAGTCTCTTTTTTAGTATTATTCTTTGTTGCAATAGGTTTGGGCCATCCTTAGCTTTTAGTTTTCTAGATACATCTGAGAATCCCTCAAGTTTTAGAAGCACTCTGGTTCTGCTGGGAAGTCCATCAAATGCATAAATGTACTTGGGGAGAGTTTTGCAGAGGCTGTGTCAGGAGGCTTTGCCATGTTTGTAGAATGTGTGTCTGGGCTTGGCTCGGCTGCCAGGAGGCTGCTAGGGTGGTGAGACCCCTTTTTCTCTCTTCTGGGACCAGCCAGGGCCCGCTCACAGCCGGTCCCTCTGTGCTTGTGTGATCCAGGCAAGGTCAGGACCTGTGGGCTAAGCTCTCCTGTGGCCCCTGCCCCCTGCAGCCTCTCTCATCTTCCTGGGCTTGGGGCAAAAGTGAGCAGGTGATGGGGGTCATCTTCTCATTTTTCATGAAAGTGGTGGGGAGTTCCTCAAGATTTCACACGCATCTTAGATGTTAATCTCAGCAGCACTCCCAGCAGAGAGATGGTAACCCATAGCAACTGGTGAGCGAGCTGGGGACGAGAGGTCTTCTAATCAGCCCCAAGGTCAGCTGGTTGACAAAGGCACCAGGATCCAGCCCCGGCCTGTCTGTCTCACTGCTTCTCCTTCTCATTATATTACAAGCTGGACGTTGGCTGGCACTGAGGGCTGGGGTGCCCGGAGTTAAGCCACGCACAGAGCCCTAGGAGCTCACCTACAGGGTCCAGCTTGGCCAAGGTCCAGGAGCTGACTGCTCCCCACAAATTGAACGGATTGGTCTCTCCCTTGCTCTGATGCCCAGCTGACACCCGGAAAGTGTCCACACTTCAGATGAACAGTAGCAAATTAACACCTTGGCAAGCATCACGTCTCTGATGCCTGGCCAGCCCTCACTCTCCCAGCCCCATGTGCCTTGGTTTCCTCCCTGGAGATCTGGTGAGGGCTTATGCCCTGACCTCCAGGGACCTTCAGCTGCTGCAGATAACAGGGAAGCCGCCCTTTCATGCACAGCCTTATCACTCGGAGGGCATTGCTCTGTCTTCCAAGAAGTCACTTATTAACATGTCTTCAGAACCCAGTTTTCATCTCCCACCCACGTTCCCTCCCTCCCTAGGGGACTTTGAAACCCCAGAGCTTTGAAGAAGAAAGCCGCCTGCTTCTCAAGTAGAGCTCTTCATCCGTTCCCCGTGCGTCATCCCGGAGGTGTCCTGACACCTTTTTGATCGCCGTGAGGCTGAGTGTCCTGCCCAGTGACCCTCCTGATCTGCACTGACATCCTTCCTTCCGTTCTGAAGTGTGCAGCTGGGGTGGGGGGAACCAGATGGAGTTCACTGCAGGCGGACTCCTGCATTGATAAGCTCACGGCTAAAAACTGGCTCCCCGTCCCCTGCAGTCGCCAATCACTGAGATGCAGATTCAATGGAAAAGAACCCCAGGTGTCCCTGGCAGCTGGAAATCAGCCTGCATTGAAATGGGAATAGACCGGCAATTGGAAGCCGCCTTCTAAGCTGAGGAACAGGGAAACTCCCTTCTCTGTCAAGCTGTCAAATTACTCACCCAAGGGGAGAGGCCAGACTCTTAGTTCCCCTGTCTTCAACTATCCGCAGGGGCAGGCAGCCAATTGTTCTGGACTCTACCCACCTGTCCGCTGCTGGATGGGCTGATCCTGCCAGGGACAGATGCCCAGGCTGTCTGGGGTCCCCTTTCGGGGAAGGAGGAGCTGGAAGTTTCTAGTTAAAAGCTTTCCTTCGCTAGCCTCTGTAGTCGATGTCCACAGAGAGACTTCCTTTGTCACTCTGCCCGCCCCATGAATAAATAGCAGCTGGTGACTGTTGCCATCCAACCAGCTATGGCTTCTGCAGCTTTTTGACAAATGTAACTGATTCTGACACCAGAGTTTTGGCTCTGTTTGTGATTTTCACATCATTAATATCTTTTTTTTTTCCCCTTATAAACTTAGGGTCATTGAGGGTCTGTATGTTGAAGATTGTGTTGCAGTGAGAAGGCAAAAAGAGGAATGGCTTTTTCTTTTCCCTCCCGCGAGCAAAGAAGATAAAGAGAACAGTGAACAGGCCTGAGGTTTTCCTTCACCTGTTCCTAACCTGCGCATGCAGGCTAAGTCGCTTCAGTCATGTCTGACTCTGTGACCCCATGGGCTGCAGCCCACCAGCTCCTCTGTCCGTGGGATTCTCCAGGCGAGGATACTGGAGTGGGTTGCCAGGCCCTCCTCCAGGGGATCTTCTTGGCCCAGGGATCGAACCTGGGTCTCTTGCGTCTCCTGCCCTGGCAGGTGTGTGCTTCACCACGATGGCCACCTCAGGAGCCCCTTCCTAATGTGTAGCTGTTACTAAGCTTGCTTTTCTGCCCCCTAACTTTGTGTGAGCTACAGTTTGCACTTGCTATCCTTGGACTGTATGCTAATTACGTCCTGTATCTGGGGCTTACCTTTACAGCACTCTTCACAGGTCACCCCTTGTAGTTTTTCTCTGTTTGCAAAATAGAAAGAAGGCTTAAGTAACATATGTGGGCTTCCCTGGTAGCTCAGGTGGTAAAAATCCACCTGCAACACAGGAGACCCCAGTTTGATTCCTGGGCTGGGAAGATCCGCTGGAGAAGGGAAAGGGTGCCCATTCCAGTAGTCAGGGGCTTTCCTGGTGGCTCAGACGGTAAAGAATCTGCCTGCAATGCGGGAGAGCTGGGTTCATTCCGCGGATTGGGAAGATCCCCTGGAGAAGGGGACAGCTACCCACCGCAGTATTCTGGCCTGGAGAATTCCAGGGACTGTACAGCCCATGGGGTCGCAAAGAGTCAGACACGACTGAGCGACTTTCATTTCACTTCTCGTCTCTTTTGTTGCAGAGCACAAGTGCCAAGCACAAAGGCTTCAGCAGTGGCGGGCACAGGCTTTAGCTGCTCCATGCATGTGGAATTTCCCCAGACCAGGGAGCAAACCCGTGCCCCCTGCATCGCTTTGCTCCTCACCACCGGCCCCTGATTGTGAGCCCTCATTTTATATAATCCCCCAGGCTCCTCATTGGCGGGGTGGGGGGGGCACAGTTCTTGAGACAGGAGCCTGCTGTGTGCCCCCCCCCAAACCCCCCCCCCCCGAGGATTAAAGTCACCTTTCTATTTCCCTTGGGCTCTGTCTCTGTATTTTTTATTCAGCTTCAGTGGGCAGAGAAAGCCAAGGTTTCGGTGGCAACCACTGGTCTGTGAATTAGTTTCTAGCATATATCATACTGGCAGAGACATGGAGCTGGGAGAAGCTTCTGGAATCACCCAATCACTCCCTGTGGTTAATCCATGGGGAAATGGAGGCCCAGAGTGCCACCATGGATGGCCGTCCAAGGCCACCTGGCAATCTGGAAGCTGAGTTTACAGTTTTTTAGGACTGTACAAATAAGACCTTCTGAACTATCAACATCCCATTCATTCACTCAGCAAACAGCCTGGGAGAGGCCTGCCACCCCATCCGTGATTGACTGTAGGTCAAATAGAAAGCAAGACACCACATCCTCTCCATCGAGGTGGCAAGGACTTCAGGAGAAAGGGCAAACGGAGGTCACAAGATTGGAAGCCTTTGTTTCCTGTGAGTGGTCAGTGACACTGTGGAGATAGGACTATGGGGAGATAAATGCTGTCTAAGCCTGATGGTCAGAGAACAGAGGCTGCATGCAGGCAGATGGAGGCAGAGGTGCCTTTGGACTCCACCTCCAAGGAGGAGCCAGGTTTCCATGGGGACTTGTGGATGGAGAAGAAAGACAAGAGCAGCTCAGAACAAAGCACACTCTTTGAAACTTAAAAATGTTACCTGAGCCCAAGTTTGGTCTGCTCAGGGCATGACAGGGCAATTAACCCAGAGATGAGATGTTGAGGCAAAGACTACTTTATTCAGAAAGCCAGCTGACCAGGAAGATGTCAGACTAATGTCTCAAAATAACCATCTTATGGCGTCTGGATGCAGGTTCTTTTATGGAATAGAGACGGGGGAAGGAGTTGAGGAAGTAAAGACCATTATCTTGCAGACATCTCCTGGAGCGGCCAAGCTCAAGGAGGAGTGTGTTAGGAGTGTGTTAATCAGAGGGTCAGAGTTCCCTGAAGTAGGCCATTATGTGTGACTATAATAACAAACCTAGACAGCATATTAAAAAGCAGAGACTTCACTTTGCTGGCAAAGGTCCATATAATCAAAGCTATGGTTTTTCCAGTAGTCATGTCTGGATGTCAGAGTTGGACCATAAAGAAGGCTGAGCACCCAAGAATTGACGCTTTTGAACTGTGGTGCTGACGAAGACTCTTGAGAGTCCCTCGGGCAGCAAGACGATCAAATCCTAAAGGAAATCAACCCTGAATATTCATTGCGAGGACTGATGCTGAGGCTGAAGCGCTAATACTTTGGTCACCTGATGAGACAGTATTTGTCTGTTTGTGACTGGCTGGCTGATTTCTCTTAGCATCACGTCCTCAAGGCTCATCCATCTTGTAGCCGGTGTCAGAAGTTCCTTCTTTTTTAAGGCTGACTAATAAATATCCTATCGTATTGAAGCTCCAATATTTGGGCCACCTGATGCAAAGAGCCGACTCATTGGAAAAGACTGATGCTGGGAAAGATTGAGGGCAGGAGGAGAAGGGGAAAACAGAGGATGAGATGGTTGGATGACATCACTAACTCAATGGACATGAATTTGAGCAGGCTCCGAGAGATAGTGACTCTCAGGGAAACCTGGTGTGCAGCAGTCCATGGGTTGCAAAGAGTCATGCATGACTTAGCGACTCCCAACAACAACAACAACAACACAACGAAAGCAATGAAAAACAAAGGTTAAAGTCAAAGAAGCAGATCCATATGGATTCAGAACCTGCTCTTTCCTGCAACAAAAATATGAGTGTCATCCAAATACAGAGAGAGCGCTTATCAAAGACGAGCTTGCCTCACTGCACGGGGAACAGACAGGACAGTTAACTGTCTCCAGACTTTCTTTACAAGTTTGTTAAGGACACTGAGATGTTTAGCCAGAGCCTAGCCGCACAAGCAAGCAGAGGCTAATCCTCACCTCGGACTCAGTGTGAAAGGAAGTGTGCCCGCCATGGCCACCTGTATCTCTGCCCTTGATAGACGTTAGGGTCAGCCAGGTTCCTGCCCCTCGGGAGGGGCCATGCTCTGAGCACCCTTCCTGATGCTGGACCCCAGGAGGCCTCGCACACTGACAGTGCATCAGAGCTTCTCCTCCAGGGCTGAACGGCTCCCAAAGCACCTTCTTGGTGTCCAGGTCTTGGAGATGGCTGTATGGATTCCAATCACTTATTCCAAGATAACCATCATGCAAGTATTCTGATTGTTTCTTCTCCTCCCTGATAAGGTTTGGAAAGTAATAAAGAAAGGTGCCCCAAGGGGACAAGATAACAGGATTAAAGCAAGAACAGCCTGGCAATGTCTCCGAGAGGGTCCTGATGACCTGCAGCCAAATCCTTCCTCTTAATTGTCACTAAAGGGATTATACAATTTCCTTCTCAGATGTAAAGTGTTGTGACTAGCAGTGCGTAATTAAAGTACATTCCAAAGGGAAAAGATAGCGGCTCAGGTAGGCCTTGGAGAGTCTGTCTTGGGAAGAACCTCATTTGTGCTCTTTCCAGCATCCGTATCGGGAGGCGGGGAGATCTGGTTCGGGCCTTGGGACTAGGAGTAATTAAAATACCTTTAATTGCAAGATTCCATGATGCCTTCCAAACAGCAGAGCATAATTGGCAGCCTGTTCCTCTGGCCTCCTGTGGGGAGCCATCGAGAAGACCAGAATTCTTCTCAAGTGGGAAGGGGTTTCAAAATGGAGTTTGGCTGTGGCTGTGTCTACCCTCGTGAGGCCCAAAGTTGCTGTTGTTCACTTGCTCAGTGTTCAACTTTCTGTGACCCCACGGACTGCAGCACGCCAGGCTTCCCTGTCCTTCACCATCTCCCGGAGCTTGCTCAAACTCCTGTCCATTGAGTCGGTGATGCCATCCAACCATCACATCCTCTGTCGTCCCCTTCTCTTCCTGGCCTCAGTCTTACCCAGCATCAGGGTCTTTTCCAATGAGTCGGCTCTTTGCATCAGGCCCAGGGAGCAGCTCTTAAACTGTGAGGGCAGGGGATTAGTCCTGGGGGCCCCCGGCAGAATGTGTGACTAACGGAGGAGTCCTGTAGGGAAGGACAGACAGATAGAAGTGGTGTCAGGGCTGAGAAACAAAGGCCTGTCCATGGCGGGGAGACTGATGATATTTGAAGACTGTGCTCACTTTTCTCCTGCTGCTGGAAGAAATGACCGTGAGTGTAGTGGCTTGAAACCACACGGATTTACGATCTTATGGTTCTAGACATCCAAGTCCCAAGCGGGTGGCAGGGCTGCAGGCCTTCTGGGGTGGGGGTGGGCTGGGGGGAGAAGCTGGTTGCTGCTTATTCCAGCTTCTCGAGGCTGCCAGCATCCCCAGGTTGGGGGACCCTTCCTCTGTCTTCAAAGCTAGCTTCTTCCAGCCTCTCTCTGACGTGTGTGCCCATCCTCACATGCCCTCTGATCTCCTGTCTTCCTCCTGGAAGGGCCCTCGCAGTGGCCCAGCGTGCCCAGGGTCATCTCTAGCCTCAGACCCTTCCTGGCCTCTGCAGAGTTCCTTTTGCCCGCAGGCCATGTTCACGGATTCTCGAGATCAGAATGAGGACACCCTGGATGGGTCTTGAATGCACCCACATGAGCTCCAAGGAGGAGCCGGCAACTAAACAGTCACAGAGCCGGTGTCTCCAGGGAGACCCTGGGGTAAAGGAAGAAGGAAACGCCACCTCTGGGTCCTCATCATATTTGTTTTAAAGAAAACCGTGGTGAGGCACACATGGACATGAAATTTACTACATTAACCATTTAAGACTCGCGCAGGAGGACCTGAGGCTGAGCTGACTTTGATCACCCCTGGTGGCAGAGGATGAGATGGTGAGGTGGCCTCACTGACTCAATGGACATGGATCTGAACAGACTCTGGCAGCCAGCGGAGGACCGAGGAGCCTGGGGTGCTGCAGTCCATGGGGTCGCAAAGAGTCGGACACGACTTAGTAACCGAACAACAACAGTAACCTCTCCAACAGGACCGCAGTGGTTCAGTGATGTAACAGTGGGTGTGGCTAGATGAGACAGCCCCGAGGAGAGGGATCCCGGAGGGAGTTGTACTGATGCCTGAAGAATGACCCGCCTGGTGACGAGGATGAGTGGAATTCGAACCACCGTGGTGACGACCTTCCTTGCTTATTTGATTCCTAGGCCCATGCTGGCACGTCTTGTGTGTCGGGGGGAGGTGTTCAGGACCCTGAGAACTGTTTGTGTCCACCGAAAATGTGATTCCAGGGTCACTTAGGGCCTTATGTTTTAGAAACTATTATTTGGTTTATTAAAACCGCACATTAAAAAATAACTTCTTTACCCCTTTAGATTCAGCTGTGATTAATGTTTGACTTTATTTTAAGTGGAATGAATATATCTGATACACTTGCTTTTCTTTTTCGTATTTCAGCTGATGGACTAGCAAACAAACCTCCAAAGCACTTAAATGTGCTTGCCATTCTAATAAGTTAAGCTAACAAGTATGGAGTGTCTTTAACTCCCCATGTTTCAATCAGTCTTGTGAACTCAGTGGTTTTCTCTTATTCCTCTGAAGATACCCTCTTTTAGAAAATATTAAAGACCCATGATCTAAAGGGCTTGAATGAGCGAGGCACCCAGAGAAAGGACACTCTTGCCGCTGACAGGGAGATAGAAATGTCAGCTTAGAAGCCTCCCTGGCAGCCGCTCCCAGCCATTGCCCATTGAATGGCACTACTGTTCTTCCTGTATGACCATCGATTTCCCCCCCAATCTTACATAAACGGCATCACACACTTGGCCCTCTTTTGAGTCTGGCACCTTTCAGACCCATCAGGTCTGTGGGGTGCGTCCCTGTGGTCCAGGGCGCCAGTGGGGCATCCCTTCCTGTCGCTAGAGCCCATCGCAGGAACTGATGCTGTGCGTTCATCGATTCTATTAATCCTAACGAGGGGCACTCGGGTTCTTCCCAGCGTTTGCTAATAGAACACTGCCCCGTGGCGGACATGTCATCTGGGGCACGTGCAGACACATTTTGGTTCTAAGAGTAGGACGGCTGGGTCAGAGAGGAGGCGATGTTTATTTTCAATAGACCATGTCCAACAGCTTCCCAAAGTCGCATACCATCTCCACTCCCAGCGGTACCATCTGAGTTTCTGCTGCTTCACACCTTCACCAGCACTTGGTGTGGTCAGTCTTTAAAAGGCAAGCCGTTTATGTGAGAACACTGCTGGAGTTCTTTCTGGTTTTCAAATACATTTACCCGACGACTAACAACATTGGACACTTCTTCATATTTATTGGCCATCTTGCTATCCTGTTTTATGAAGTTCAAGTCTTTGCTCGCTTTTTCTTCACTGTCTTCTATTAAGAAACAGGTAAGAGTTATTTTCCCTCATTTGCCGTCCGTATCGTGAACATACTGTAGATATTTCCTGCTCATCTTGGTCTGTCGCTTGATTCATTTATTCCTTCCCCTCCAGCCCGTTCTGGCAGCCACCTGCTTGCTCTTCATCTTTATAACTCTGCTTCTGCATCGCTATCTTTGTTCATCTGTTTTCTTTCTTGGATTTCACTTATAAGTGATCATGATGATGCTAAAGCTAAAGCTCCAGTACTTTGGCCACCTCATGCGAGGAGTGGACTCATTGGAAAAGACCCTGATGCTGGGAGGGATTGGGGGCAGGAGGAGAAGGGGACGACAGAGGATGGGATGGCTGGATGGCATCACGGACTCGATGGACGTGAGTCTGAGTGAACTCCGGGAGCTGGTGATGGACAGGGAGGCCTGGCGTGCTGCGTGCGATTCATGGGGTCGCAAAGAGTCGGACACGACTGAGCAACTGAAGTGAACTGAACTGAATGCATTTGCCCTTCTGTCATTCTTTTCATCCTGTGTCTCAGCACAATACCCTCTGGGTCCATCGCTGCTTCTGAAAATGGTAAGATTTTTAAGGCCGTGTGATATTCCATTGTATACATACACCACATCTTTTTTATCCACTCCTCTATCAGTGGGCACTTTCTTTAGGTTGCTCCCGTTTCTCGGCCATTGTAAATAGTTCTCTACTGAACATAGGGGTGCAAATATCTTTTCTAATTAGTGTTTTCATTTTCTTTAGATAAATATCCAGAGTAGCTGGCTCCTTGAAAAGATAAACTAAATTGATAAATCTTTAGTCAAACGCATCAAGAAAAAAAGAGGACCCAAATCGATACAGTCAGAAATAGAAGAGGATGAGTTACAAACACCACAGAAACGCAAAGGGTCGTAAGAGATTACTATGAACAATTATATGTCAATAAAATGGACAATCTAGATGAACTAGAAAAATTCCTAGAAATATGCAAACTTCCAAGACTGTCTTGGAAGAATCAGGGAGAAATACAAAATATGAATAGACTAATTACGAGTAAAAAAAAAAAAAAAAAGAGCCAATTGAAAAAAGGAAAATCTCCCAGTGAACAAAAGCCCAGGACCAGATAACTTCACAGGAGGTTTCTCCCAAACATTTAGTGAAGAGTTAATGCCTATCCTACTCAAAGGTTACCAAAAATCTGCAGAGGAAGAAATACTTCCAAACTCATTCCCTGAGGTCTCTCCAAAGGGCCTGCTTTCATCTATGTATACGCTTTTGCTGGGATACTTTGGTTTGCATGTTTGTGGAGGGCTGTTAGAGCTTCCCTGGCGGCTCAGCTGGTAAAGAACCCGCCTGCAATGCAGGAGACCTGGGTTCCATCCCTGCGTTGGGAAGATTCCCTGGAGAAGGGAAAGGCTGCCCGCTCCAGTGTTCTTGCCTGGAGAATATCACGGGCCGTAGCCCTGTCTGTGGGTTTGCAAAGACTCAGACACGACTAACACTTCTACTTTTCAGAGCACCGTTAGTCATACTCCTCACTTCTTGATGCTCTGTTTTCATCACTAGCTGTGAGCCTGTTGCTTTCTCTGCCCCTTTTTCCTGTTTTTCCTTTCACCCCAGACTGTGATCCTCCCAGTCCCTTCTTTTACACCCATGGACTCACTCTTTCTAATAAACTTCTGCTAAAGTTGCTCAGTCGTGTCAGATTCTTAGGGATCCCATGGACTGCAGCCTCCAAGGCTCCTCCATCCATGGGGTTTTCCAGGCAAGAGTACTGGAGTGGGGTGCCACTGCCTTCTCCGAATACATTTCTACCTGTCCTTAAATATTTGTGCAACTTCAAGAATCTCATTTTCAAAGAAATTTCCTTACACGCTGTTGTGCCACAGACCGCATTCTGTTTATTACTTTTATTTTCTCACTCAACACTACACTTTTTAAAATGTGCCTGCCTACCTCCAGGGACTCCTGACCTTTGGTTCATCGCTCGCACCTCCCAGAGCCCCCACATCTCACCTGCTCTGTTTCTCTCCCATGGACACTTGGGTATCTCTGGTCTCCCTCCCCACTCTCCCCCCAACACTACGCCCTTGTGTTTGACCTCTCTCGGTTCCCACCCAGGAGCAGGCTCGCCGGGCCCGGTGCCGCACGGTTAGTCTCACTAGGGGCAGCCAGCTGCTCTCCACGCTGGCGTGACGGGCCGTATCCCACCAGCAGTGCACGAGGGCCTCTTTTCGCCACACCCTCACCGACATTTTCAGGCTCTCTGCAAGTTGTGCCAATCAGAGGGATGGGTGGGGAATGCATTCTTATGATGGCTTTAACTGGCACCTCTGGGGTTCCGAGAGAAGCTGCCCATCTCTCCATCACAGAGCAGCTGTTCAGCTCTCCCCTTCTATACGCTTCACTCACTTAATGAGCGTATGGTCGCCATCTTGTTGGGTTTTGATCATCCCTGGCATATTCCAGGTGTCAATTTCTGGCTGACTTCTTTTAAGAAGCAAACTTCCGTGATGTGTCATCGATCTGTTTAATGACGTGATTCTGTAACTTGAACCCAAGTCTTTATATTGTCATGGTTAAAGTCACCTATTAATATTTTTCACTAGTTTTCACACTTTCTGAGTATCATATGAAAGTGCATATTCGGTTCAAGATTACATTTTTCTAGCACTTATTTTATTAGCGTTATTATTACGCTTACTGCATTTGTTTCTAACCAAGCTAGGGATCATTTTTCCTAGGGTGTCAGGGAATTTGTGTTTTATCCACAAAGTGAGCTCTTCGTACCCAATATTATCAATTAAAAAAATCTATTCCTCTCACTGAAGTGTGAGGTCATCTTTCTCAGAAAATAGGTGCCCGAATGCATGAGTCTGCTGTTGAGCCTTCTGTCTTATTGTGCTAGTGAGGAGAAGGGGGTGGCAGAGGTTGAGATGGTTGGATGGCATCACTGACTCAATGGACATGAGTTTGAGCAAACTCTGGGAGATAGTGAAGGACAGTGAAGCCTGGTGTGCTGCAGTTCATGGGGGTTGCAAAGAGTCAGACACAACTGAGTGACTGAACAACAATTCAATAATTCTATACCCAAACCACATTTCTTGAAAATTAGTGCTTTGTAGAATTTCTTCATATCTTGCAGGCTTAGCCCCCTTTCACGCTTCTCCTCTTTCTGAAATTGATTTCTTTCATAGACCTTTATGCCTCCATATAAATGTTAAAATAAGATTGTTGAAGTTTGCAAAACTTACTCTTGAAAAATTTCATTGAACTCTCAGTAAAATAAGGCTTTCGCAAAGAATTAGAATTGCCATCTCTCTGAATGCTAAGCCATCCTGTCATTGGATATGGTATATTTTCCCTCTATTTTGATCTTTCTTTATATCCTTGAATAAATTTTACAACTTTTTCCATCAAAGTGTCATGAATTCTTTATTATATTTCTTCTTGGACACATTGTAGCTTTTCTAGCTATTGTAGAGATTATATTGTTTTGCTATGATGTGTTTTAGTTAGAAATGACCAGTGGGAAGGAACCCTATTGCACTGTAACACTGAGCCTCTAAATTTTGTGGAACTTTTGTCAGTTCCGATATTTTGTCTATCGATTCTGATGACTTTCCTGTTTACGTGATCATATCGAGTACAAATGAGGACCACTTTCACGCTTCTTGATAAATTCTTCTAACTCTAGCTAAATTAAGATTGTTCTCTTAATTTTCTCTTGGTCAGGGTATTGCAAGGAAAGATAGTAATGGCTGTTTTTCTTGTTCTGGTCTTAAAGGACCCATGTCTCAAATTAATTCACTGGATATGGTGATTGCTATAGAATATAAGCTCATAGTTATCTGATAAAGAAGATTCCCCTTTATTTCCGGTTTTCTGAGTTTTTATTTAAAAATACGTTGTATATTTCCAAGTACAACATTTTTGGACTTCTACTGACCTAGTCAATATTTTTTGCTTTATTAACTTAGTACCTTAAGGTGATAAATTACGTTCATAGATTTTCTGATGTTCACCCTTCTTTTCACTCCTTTGATAAACTCTACTTACGATGATATATTATTTTTGACGCAATGTTAAAGTCAATTAGAAAATATATAAATAAGCTTATTTCTAAGTGAAATGAGTCTGTACTTTGCTTTTTGAAGTGTTTTTTGACAGCTTTGGAATCAACAGAACCCTAGGTGTTTAAAATTAATAAAAGCATTCTCATTATCTGGAGCAACTTGAAACTACTGGAGACAGAAATTCTCCTTTGAACTTCCAACACAACTTTCTGTGGAGCTTTCTAGGGCTGGTTCTGAGGTTGTTTTGTTTTGTTTTCCCTTGGGAGGAGTTTAATTACCATTGCACATTTTAAATGGAAATCTTCTACTTCTTGCTGCAGTTGGGGGTATTGTCTCTGAGAGATGTATCCCTTTTGCTTCTCTTTGCAAATGGATGGCTTCATCTAGGAAAATCTCTGCTGCTCACACAGTTGTTTTCTCTTCCGGGTTCTGTGTTCTGTATATCTGCATCCTCCCCTCACTCTATTGATCAGATTTGCCAGAGGTTTGTGTGTTTCGCTAATCCTTTAGAGAGAGAGCTTTCGATTTTGGTAATCTTCTCTATTTCATTGATTTCTGTTCTTATCTGTGGCGCTTCCTTTCTTCTTGTCTCTTCAGGTTGCTTCTCTTCCTCTTTTGTGTTCTCCTTGAGCTGACTCAGGCGGCTCAGAGGTGAAAGCATCTGCCTGCAATGCGGGAGACCTGGGTTCTATCCCTGGGTCAGGAAGATCCCCTGGAGAAGGAAATGGCAACCCACTCCAGTATTCTTGCCTGGAGAATCCCGTGGACGGAGGAGCCTGGTGGGCTACAGTCTAGGGGTCGCAAAGAGTCGGACACGACCGAGCGACTTCACTTTCACCTGAGTTGACTGCTTAGCTCCTTTCTTCCACGCTCTTCCTTATTTTCTGACGATGTGTAAATACGTGCAGCAGTCGCTATAGTACAGTTGTATTGTCTTGTGTGTCTTTTATGCTTTACTCTGTCCTAGAATCCCAGGGACGGGGGAGCCTGGTGGGCTGCCGTCTATGGGGTCGCAGAGTCGGACACGACTGAAGCGACTTAGCAGCAGCAGCAGCAGCACTGATTTTTTTAGCAGAATTATTGATTACTTTGTTTGTGGACATCTGAGGTTTTATTTATTTTTAATCATCTTTTGTTATTGATTTCTAATCTTATTGCTCAGAGAATATATTATGCCTGGATGGATTGCTTGGGTGTCAGACCTTCCAATCTGCTTCCTTATCTGTGGTTGTGAAAGCTCGCCTATACACACACAGACACACACCACGCATTTTACTTAGAGCTTTTTATGAATCTCGTCATTCAAACTTTATATGTATTTATGCCTTTTTGTTTTTGGCGTTTTTGTTCCTCTGATCTACCAGTTTCTAAGAGGGCTTTGTTAAGATCTTGAATAATAAATTTTTCTGCCTCCTTTTTCCCCTCACAATTCTGTCAGTTGTTACTTTATGTATTGTGACACGAAATTTTAAAAGGCACATATATTCACAACTACGATGTCTTCTTGATCTATCATTCTGTTTTGTCAGGATATAACATTGCTCTTTGTCACAGTGGTGCTTCCCGCCTTAACAGCTATTTAGTCTAATAATGAAAAGTGTTACCATGTGTTTTTACAAATTTCTTTTTGTAAAAATTGAGCCAAGCTTTGTAAACTTTCCATACACCTCCTTTTAAGCGAGTTCATTCATTAACTTAAGCAGATTGTCGAACCTCTTTTTATCTCAGTATAAGTGAATACATAAGTACTCTGGACTTAGAGTCTTGGACAACCTGCTCTTGGTGGCTGAGAAGTAGTTCTCAGTGACGGGGGCTGGAGCCCCGCTAAGAACCACAGTTCTGTCCTGTCTTCCAGGAGAAGAGCCTCCTGTCTTCCCCTCAGTTGCTCCCTGACGCGAATCTCTTTTCCCTCCCTCCTCCCTTCTTCCCCTTTTCTTTCCTGCCTTCTTCTCTCCCTCCTTCTTTGCTCCCTTCCTCCCTATCTGATTTTTTACTTCTTTTCCTGAATTTTAACACAGATACATTGTAAAGGGCACAGAGCATACATACAGGCTGACAAATGGGTAAAATGAGGCTCCCCTGGAGCCAGCTCCCTGGCCACGGGATACAGAGTTACCTGCAGCCTAGGGTCCCCCGCTCTTGCTCCTCTAGATAACAGCAACCTTGGCCTTTGAGATACTCTTGCCCATGCTTTGTTGCTTTATCACCAGACATTTAATTCTGCATCTGATGAGTTTCAATCTTCCCAGGTGGCGCTAGTGGTAAAGAGTCTGTCTGCCAAGACAGGAGATTTGAGAGATGCCGGTATGATCCTGGATTGGGAAAATCCCGTGGAGGAGGGCACGGCAACCCACTTCATTATTCTTGATAGGAGAGTTCCAAGGACAGATGAGCCTAGAAGGCTCTAGTCCATAGGGTTGCTAAGAGTCAGACACAGCTGAAGTGACTTAGCAAACACGTGCTGACGAACCTCACGCAAATGGAACCATCGCCTGGATTTCACAAGGGTGGAGTCTCGAGTCTTCCTGTTTCACTGAAAGGTGCATTTCGGCATTGCATCCGTGCCTCACTTATTTCCGGCACAGCCTAGTAGGCACTGTGAGTTTCACCGTGCTGATGGCTGCCGCTCAGTTTCCCATTTCCGGCTTTGCAGGCCAGGCTGCTGTGAGCATGCCCACGTGTCTTGGTGGGCATGCTGGTGAGAGAGGCATGTGTTGGCACAGTGTGTCTTGCCTTTCCCTGATTACCGACGAGAGAATATTTGTCATGGGCAATGCTAGCCATTCTGTGTCTCTGTTTTTAAGGATCTGAAGTATCTGTTCTCGTTCTTCTAGCCATTTTCCTTTTGAGTTGTTTCTCTTTTTTATTGATAGGTAAGATTTTTTTTTTAAATAATATGCTCTGAATATGAACTTTTTGGTTACAGGTACTGCAAATATCTTTCCTATTCTGTCTTGTTTTTACATTCTCCTAGACCGTCTTTTGATGAACAGAAGCTCCTAATTTCACTGTAGTCAAATGCATCAATCTTTTCATATGCCTGACAAATCTTATCTTACCCTAGCATTAAATAATAGATGAGCTTGCGCTAAGTCTGAGCATCATTTTTCCTTTAATATGTAAAGATGATTACACCATTGCCTTGCTTGTGACACTGACTCGTATGATACAACTTGATTCTTATTCATATTTACGTGCATGATTTTAAACACTTCTGCTGGAAGCATTTAGATGTTTTTATCTTTGATGTTTTGAAATTTACTTTATCTACTTTTGCTTTCCCCCTTATTTGTTGTTTTAGGGCATTCTGAGTTCTTTCAATTCAAGGTTTTCCATTTTCTATTTCTTGCTAATTTTTGGTGGTCAGTTTTTTTTTTTTTTTTTTTAAACCGCGTTTTCTGTCTTCACTCTCCTCCTGGGACTAGGATGCACTTCTGGCATTTTTATCACTTTGAAAATAAGTATGTCTCGTTTCTATTCTGTCTGTATAGATCCTTGTATTTTAATCACGGTCCCTCAGTATGATTCTTCACATTGTGACCTCAATTCCCTGGGGACGTTGGCCGCCCGAGCTGGTGAGGGGCGGGGACGGTGTCCCCTCCAGCTGGTGGCCTTCCCGCGTGCTTGGCTCAGAGGAGAGAGGCCCTCCAGGGAGCAGCCCACGTCACTCTGAGTCTCGGCTTCCTCGGGTAGCCTTTCATGACGCCTGCAGCCTCCGCGCTAACCGCCAGGTCTGGAGCCAGGGAGGGGCGGCTGGGCACTGGGGCCCGGCCCCCAGGGCTTAGTTCTTCCCTCCTACCTGCTGTGGCGCCCACGTTTGGACCCGCTGAGAGAGTAAAGACGGGAGCCAGGGTGTGACCTTCATTTTGGAGGCTCGTTAGAGGACCGGGGCTCAGGTGGAGAGCACGCTGGGGGTTCTGGAGCGTCCCGGGGTCTGGGGGGGATCTTCAAGCGCCGGTGAGGTCTGGGCAGGTGACCTGCGCCGGGGTCTGCAAAGACTCACCCTTGGAGGAAAGAGGCTCCCTCTGCAGCTTCCCGGGGCCCTTCGGCACTGCTGAGGGGGCTTCTGGGCTGGGCCCAGAGCCGGGGCAGCCAGCGGCGCTGGGGGCTTAGGGGAAGGCCAGCCCCCTCACCCCTCACAGGACATTCGAAACGATTCCAGCAAGGCCCCCGGTCTTGGCTCTTTTCAGGGAGTCATAGCAAACCAGAGCACGGGGAGGATCTCTTAGATGCTTACCTGTTTCCCTTGGAAAGTCAGTAGCTGCAGGAGAAGGGACGTGTTTTAAAACTGAAACTGTAGTTGGCAGAGGGTCGCTGTGACTCACTCCTCACCCCTCCCTATTTCTGCGTTTGTCCGCAGCCTCCAAACACCCCCTGCGCGGTGCTGTCTTCTTCCACCGTGTGACGGAGAAGTGTCCGGCTGGTTTGGACTCCACTGGGGCCTCACTGATTTTGAGGGACTGAAAAACACTTAGCTTCCCCCCAGGGAAGACCCTTTCTTTCTTCCTTACAAATCCTCCCTCCATGCCACTAGGGGAAGGGCTGGGTGGACCCAAGGGTGGGCTTTGGGGAGGAGGGGTGGGGCAGGGGCAGCTCCTTGATTGACAGCTCCTGACGTCCCACCCCCCCCACCCACACTTCCCCTGGTGGCTCCGACTGTAAAGAAGCCACCTCCAGTGCAGGAGGCCATACAAGAGACCCAGGTTGATCCCCGAGTCAGGAACATCCCCCGAAGAAGGGCATGGCAACCCACTCCAGTGTTCTTGCCTGGGGAATCCCATGGCCAGAGGAGCCTGGCGGGCTGCAGTCCGCGAGGTCGAAAAGAGTCAGACACAGCTGAGCTAGTGACAGCTTCACCCGCTGCCCAGAAAGGGCCCCCAGGACTCTGGGGAAAAGTCTCTGACTAGTGCCACGCCCAGAGTTTGCTCCTCCGTACCTGCCCCTCCTACTCCCTCCCCGATACCCTTACCAGAACCATCTAGAAGGCAGATCTGAGAGCGTCCAGCCTTCTGGAAGCCCCAGTTAGGGCCACCTGACTTCTCCCAGCCCAGATACTGTCCCCCTGGCCCACTGCCTGGCCTCACCCGCCATCCTGCCCCTGGAGCTTCACCTCTATTGAGATGCAAGCGCTGTGTGCGTTTTTCATCATCTGTGGTGGAGGAAGAATATTTTTTCCCTTGTCCATCACAGATGGTATTTTGAAAATTACAGCAAAAAGAAATTACTCAGAAAATGAAATCAAAAGGCAATACAAAACAGACTCCACGCTTTTATTAATAATTTCAACAGACATAAAATTACTCTGTCAATTTTCCATAAACATCTCTAAATGCCTGCGCTCAATTTTCGTCCTCTCCCCCGCGCTCTGTGACAGCCCTTTTGGGGACCGGCGCACCCCACAGACCCACCGGGAGAGGCGCTCAAGGAAGCTGACGGGCGACCCTGACGTCTGCTGTCCGAGGGCTGATCCCGAGCGCCCTCTGCTGGGCGCCGCCCGCCCTCCGTGGACCACCCGCCTCCCGCCCCTGCCCAGTTGGCAGTCTCCCTGGGGCACCCTCCTGCACCCTCGTCCAAGCGGAGAGCCCTCCCTCTGTGCTTGTGCCCGACCGCTGCTGGCCCCTTCCGGGGGTGCTCACGATGTGTTTCTTAAGTAAATGGATGTGCACCTGAGCGCAGAAAGATCCAGGTGGGCCCTAGATGAGCGCGCCTCAAGGTGCGGGCCGCGGTTTTCAACTGAGTGTTGCCGCTTCCGGTTCACAACAAGCGAACGCTTCCTTCCTGTGATCCAGGGAAGGACACAGCCCTGGCTGCGTGGGATCTAGGAGGTGATTTGCAAAGCCACGTGGCGCCGTCTGCCTACATGCCAGGAAAGTGTGCTGTGCTTGGGTGTCCATTTGTAGAGTCTGATGAGAAACACTGATGTGATGGCTCTCAGCATATGGCAGCCACAGCATTAAAACTCGGATCACCGGAATCCATATGCTGAAAACGTTGCACAGAGGCACTGTAGATACCAAAAACGCCCACATTAAACTTCTAGAGACGAAAGCTGCAACGCGAGACGTGAAAAGTGTACTGGAGCCAGGTGAAGAGCAGATCAGACCTCGCAGAGGATAACCTCAGCTTGAAGGTGTTCCTAGAGGAGCAATCCAAGACGAAACAGCCAGAGGAAAGAGGGAACTTTGGAACCGTCTTCTTTAAGGAGAATTCCACTGTTTGGCTAGCTGATGCTCTGATGGTCTGTCCGACAGTGGACGGACCCTGGGCTTGTTTCCAGCTTTGCACTATCACAAGCAAAGCTGCTGGGACGTTTCCAGTACAAGCCTTTGTGTAGATAGATGCTTGTGTTTATCTTGTGTGGAATCGATACGTTTATGATTGAGTTGATTGATTTTTTTTAAACGTGACGTTTGAAAGTTTACTTGTTTTTCTGGTTGCACGGGGTCTTCGCTGCCGCTCCCGTCTTTCTCTCCTTGCTGAGGGCAGGGGCTGCTCTTCGCTGCAGCGCATGGGTCTCACCGCGGTGCCTTCTCCTGTCGTGGCGCACAGGCTCTAGGGTGCGTGCGCGCCGCAGTTGCGGCTAACGGGGCTTTAGTTGCTCCGCGGCCACTAGGATCTTCCCAGACAGGGGACTGAAGCCCTGGCTGCTGCACTGGCAAGCTTAGAATGATTACGGTCAGGCCTCTGATACGTTTAGAGTCAGTTCTGCAGACGGTGTAAGGTGAACATCTAAGTCTCCCTCCCCTGAACACCCACTCCTCCACAACTGACCCTGAATGTTGGGATTTATTTCTAGACTCTTAATTATATTCCAGTGATCTATAGGTCTATCCCTATGCCAATACCACCAATGTGTAAGTTTGGAAATGGGGAAGAATAAGTCCTCAAACTTTCTTCTTCTTTTTCAAAATGACTTTTGCTCTTTTTGGACTTTTGTGTTTGCATGAATGCTTTAGGGTCAACATGTAATATTAAGGAGCTTCCCTGTGGCTCAGATGGTGAAGAATCTGCCTGCAATGCAGGGGACCCAGGTTCAGTCTCTCTGTTGGGTAGATCCCCCGTAGGAGGAAATGGCAACGAACTCCAGTATTCTTGCCTTGGAAATTCCATGGACAGAGGAGCCTGGCAGGCTACAGTCCATAGGGTCGCAAAGAGTCGGACACGACTGAGCGACTAACACTTTCTTTCTATAATATTAAAAAAAATTTGAGAGTATTTTATGTTAGGGCTTCACTGGATCTGTGAATCAGTTTGAGGAAGAATTGCCATCCTAGCAAATAGAGCCTTTCAATCCATGAACATGGAATGTTTTTTATTTATATCTTTAATTTATCTCAGCAACTTTATAGTTTTAAATGTACAAGTTACACTTTTTTGTTTATTCCTAAGTATTTTATTCCTTTCAATGCTCTTTTGAGTGGAATTCTTTTTTAAAATTTCACTTTTAGTTAGCTCATTGCTAGTATGTGGACATGTAATTAATTTTCGTGTATGGAAATTGTATCTTATGATCTTGATGAATTCATTTTATTTGTTCTGTTGGGTTTTTGACGACTCCTTAGTATTTTCCTCATTGTGGAACCGTATTGTTAATGAATTAAATACATGAAGCAGAAACTGGAAAACTAGAGGGAGAAAAAGATATGTTTATGATCTTACGTGGACATTTTAACACCTGTATTTCTGTCTGATAGAACAAACAGACACAAAGTCATTAAAGATTTGGAAGATTAAAAAAAAACTAGCAACAAACCTGATCTAATTGACATTTGTAAAGTCTGCTTGACAGTTGCAGGGTACACATTCTTTTCCTCTGCAAATAGAAGTTAACTAGGGTGGAATGGCCATATGCTGTGGCACAAAGTAAGTCTCCGTAAATTTTGCAGGATTGAAACAATAAGCACGCTCTCTGGCCACAGTGCCGTTAAACAGAGCAGGAGGGAGCCGTTCACAGATTGCCCTGTGATGCCAGCATAACCATGACACTGAAACACGACGAAGACATCACAGTCAAAAGAGAAGCTAAACAACAGTAAAATGCCCAGACAGGTGGTAAGTGGGCACACAGCTACAAATAACCCATGAGTCAAAGGCCAGATCAAAATGAAAATCAGAAAAACATCTTTAAATAGAGGAAAATGGTAGCACCACACATCAAAATTTATGAGCCAAGGTGAAACCTAGGAAAGAAACCGATAAATTTAAATGAGTAATTAGAAGGGAATAAAAATTTGAAGTTAATGATCTACCTTGAGAAGCTAGAAAAATAAGGGCAAATTATTTCCATAGAAAGTAGGATAATAAACCAATAAAGGAAAGAGCAGAATAAAATGAAATAGAAAACCTGCAATTAAGAAATTAACACAGTGAAAAAAGTCCTTTGAAAAGGTTAATAAAATTGGTAGAACCTTAGCAACACAGATAATAAAGAACACATTTACACACACACAAACCCCACAAAGGGGAAGGGGAAAGAAAAGCTGCAAGCGACCAGTATCACGGTGAAGGTGAGGGTATCACTCAAAGGTCTACAGGCAGTCAACGAACAAAAAGAGAATAGTATGAATGTCTCTATGTCAGTTGCTTTTACAAATTAAATATGATGAATGCATTTCTTCAAGCAAAATATTTATCAAAGAAAGAAGAGACAAAAACTCTGAACAGCTCTCTGTCTATAGTAACAATGAGTTCATCATTAAATACATTTCTGCAATGAAAACCCTAGGCCAGAATAGTCTAAATAATGAATTCAACCCTAGTATTGATGATGCTACCACCATTATGGCAGAAAGTGAAGAGGAACTAAAAAGCCTCTTGACGAAAGTGAAAGAAGAGAGTGAAAAAGTTGGCTTAAAGCTCAACATTCAGAAAACTAAGATCATGGCATCTGATCCCATCGCTTCATGGGAAATAGATGAGGAAACAGTGGAAACAGTGTTAGACTTTATCATTTGGGGCTCCAAAATCATTGCAGATGGTGACTGTGGCCATGAAATTAAAAGACGCTTACTCCTTGGAAGGAAAGTTATGACCAACCTAGACAGCATATTCAAAAGCAGAGACATTACTTTGCCAGCAAATGTCCGTCTAGTCAAGGCTATAGTTTTTCCAGTATTCATGTGTGGATGTGAGAGTTGGACTATTAAGAAAGCTGAGCATCAAAGAATTGATGCTTTTGAACTGTGGTGTTGGAGAAGACTCTTGAGAGTCCCTTGGACTGCAAGGAGATCCAACCAGTCCATCCTAAAGGAGATCAGTCCTGGGTGTTCATTGGAAGGACTGATGCTGAAGCTGAAACTCCAATACTTTGGCCACCCCATGCGAAGAGCTGACTCATTGGAAAAGACCCTGATGCTGGGAGGGATTAGGGGCAGGAGAAGGGGACGACAGAGGATGAGAAGGCTGGATGGCATCACCAACTTGATGGACATGAGTTTGGGTAAACTCCGGGAGCTGGTGATGGACAGGGAGGCCTGGTGTGCTGCGATTCATGGGGTTGCAGAGTCGGACATGACTGAGTGACTGAACTGAACTGATTGATTATCAGAAGTATTATCAATCTCACACACTATTTCAAAGCATAACAGAAAAGAGACTGTGTTGCAAATCGCTGCATGATGCTAGTATAGCCTTGAGAGTAAAGCCTAACAAGGATGTTACAAAAAGTAAAACCATAGACCAATCTCCTCATCATTATGGGCACAAAAGCCCTAAACATGACATTAGCGAGTAGAAAGCAATATTATATAAAAATAAGATATACCATGACTAAATGGCGTTTATCCCAGGAACACAATGCTTGCTTTTCAAAAATCAGTCAGTGTAATTCATCAGATTAACAAATAAGGGCGAATACGAAAAACCCACAGCTATCACGATGCTGCGGTGAAATGCTGAGTGTTTGTTCTGTAATAACAGGAACAAGGCGTCAGCATCTGCTTTTATCATTTCTATCTAACATTATACCAGAGGTCCTAACTAGATTAAGGAATCAAAAAAAAAAAAAAAGGAATTGTATAAATATCTGAAAGGAGAAAGTAAAACTATCTCTGTCCAAATTATAGCATTATTGGCTGCATAGAAATTTCTTAAGTAATCTTGAAAAAAATCAGATAATTTAGTATATTTAACCATGGTCATGGGAATCAAATCAACATAAAGTCCTTTTTAAATATAAAATAGCAGCAACCATTTGGTTTTAAATATCAATAATTTTTAAAAGCAATTTAATTTGTATCAGGAAATAAAATACTTGAGGATAACATTAACAAAAGACGTATGTGACCTTCTTATGTAAAAAATAAAATATAGCTTATTGATTTAAAGAAGAGCTAAATAAATGCAGAGATACACCATATTCAGAGATTTGGAGAATTAATATTATTAGTATGTCAGTTCTCCCCAGACTGATGTGTAAAATAAATGCAATTTCATTCAAAATCTCGTCTCTCTCTCTCCCCACCACCCCCTCCCTTTCTCTCTTCTTGTTTTTCTACTCCCTCTTTCTCTTCTTTGGTAGTAACAAGTGACTCTCAAGCTTACAGTACCAGGCAAAGAAACTAGAATAAAATATTTTTAAGAGCTAAGTTGGAAGTCTCATAACAGTTATCCGTACTTATGCAGGAGACTTGGGTTTGATCCCTGGGTTGTGGACGATCCCCTGGAGGAGGGCATGCCAACCGACTCCAGTATTCTCACCTAGAAAATCCCACGGGCAGAGGAGACTGGACACAAAGAGTCAGACACGCATGCACGTTAAGGTTGTAATAAATAGAATAGTGTGTTAATGGCATACATTCAGATACACGGATCAATGAAAAATAATACAGAATCCAGATCGACTCATACATATAAAGCAATTGATTTTTGACAAAGATGTCAAGATAATTCAATGGAGAAAGGAAAATCTCTTTAATAAATGGTACTCTAACGATTGGATATCCATACAGAAAAAAATGAAATTCAATCCCTATTTCACACCACTCACAAAAATTAATTGTGATTATCGTCTTTCATGTAAAACCCTCACTATGACACTTTTAAAAGAGAATCAAAGAGTGCGATCGTGATTTCGGAGTAGGCAAAGTTTCTTAGCAGGTTACAAAAAGCAATAACCATAAAAGAAAATAAATTGACAATTTGAGCTTCCTAAAAATTAAAAGCTTTTTCTCATCAAAAGACACCACTTCATTAAGAAAATGAAAGGCAAGACACAGATTGGGAGAAAACATTGGCAAAACAATATAGCAACACGGCACAAACTTTTATCTCAAGACAAACAGCTCATTTTACATAATAGAAGAATATCGTTTAAACCAGTTATAAAAGGTCAAGGAAAGTAGCAAAAGAATGAATGACTTCATAGCTGCTCCACAGATGCAAGTGTCAGGGTGTCAGAGTTGCTGCTGCTCAGCCGCTCAGTCCTGTCCAACTCTTTGCAAACCCCTGACTGCAGCACCTCAGGCTCCCCTGTCCTTCACTATCTCCTGGAGTTCACTCAAACTCATGTCCATTGAGTCGGTGATGCTATCCCACCGTCTCATCCTCTGCCATCCCCTTCTCCTCCCACCTTCAATCTTGCCCGCCACCAGGGGCTTTTCCAGTGAGTCAGCTCTTCGCATCAGGTGGCCAAACTATTGGAGCTTCAGCTTCATCATCAGTCCTTCCAATGAATATTCAGGGTTGATATGTCAGTATGTGAATGGAAATGGGTTAAAAACTTATAAGTGAAATACAAATAAAAACCACAACTAATTACGTCTTCCCATCCATATTAAAGATTGACAATAAACTGTATTCAATATCCTGTAATAAATCCCAATGGGAAACTATATACATACATAGATAAACGCATACATATTTATGTATGTATGCCTGAGTCACACTGCTGTACACCAGAGACCAACACAACATTGTACATTTACTATACCTCAGTTGAAAAAGAGATCGACAACATCTGATGCTGTCAAGAATATAGGTATATTAGAATTCTTTCGTGTTGCTTGCTGAAGTAAAAGATGATGCTTTGATTTTGGAGAACTACTGGTCAATTGTCAAGAATATAGGTATATTAGAATTCTTTCGTGTTGCTTGCTGAAGTAAAAGATGATGCTTTGATTTTGGAGAACTACTGGTCAATTTCTTGTAAGTTTAATGTATACCTACATGGCAATTTCTGTTCCAAGAGGAATAGAAATGTACTTGCTCAGAGGCTTGTAAATGAGCGGTATATTCCTTTTATTCACAGAGGTCCAGAATTGCAAACAACTCAAATAGCCATCAACTGGAGAAGGAATAAACAATCTTTTGGAACACTAACGTAGTGACATATTCCTTATAAATAAAAATAACTTACTTTGATTTTTATGGGAAGACATAAAAACATGGGGAAACATGAATGAACCCAGAAACTTGTGGTGAGTGAAAGAAACCAGGTACTGAGAGAGCACGTATTCTGGGCACACATTCATACAAAGCGCAAGAAGAGGCTCGCAAACCTGAGCAGTGGGATGGAAGTCAGAGCAGCGGTTGCCTGCAAGGGTGGGAGTGACTGGAGAGGGAGGTGAGCAGATTCTCGAGGTGATCAAAATGTTCTGAATCTTGACAGGTGTGTGTGCCAAAATCTGTACAATCAAGGCCTCTGCCCTTCATACCATGCAGATTTTCACCTCAACTTTCTGAGAAAAGGGAATGTGGATAGCGGATATGACTTACTCAGAGTGAGTCTACATCCTCTTCCCAAAGTTCATTTCATGCTTCCCTTTGAAACTACGGCCAATCATAAACCACTCTCCTGCTTCTTCTTGCTGAGCCACTAAATCGTGTCTGACTCTTTTGCTACCCCGTGGACTGTAGCCCATTAAGCTCTTCTGTGCATGGGATTTCCCAGGCAAGGATACTGGAATGGGTTGCCATTTCCTTCTCCAGGGGATCTTCCTGACCCAGGGATTGAGCCCACATCTCTTGCATTGCAGGCAGGTTCTTTACCAGCAGACCACCTGGGAAGCTCATCCTTCTTCTTCTGCTGACAGACATCTGGATGTCTTGAGCACTGACCCTCAGGCAGGAGGACTTGGCCCTTTTCCTCAGATGATCTCTGCTTTCTCCCCAGCACGCTCCTCTGAGGATCACTGTGGTGAGGGAGGGCTGCTCCTCTGGCCCATTTTTTTTCAGTGGGAACCCCAATCCACAGTGGTACTCACTTAATTTCAAATGAAGCTCTTCACTGCTCCTGGAGTCCGTGGAAGAAGCTTGGAGACAGATATCTTGTTTTATGCAACGCTTGCGGAAGAACGGATGGATGGTCACTTGAAAGTGATGCTAGCGCCTTGGGAGGAAAGTTCCTTTAAAATACTGATCCATTCTTTCCTCCCCAGTGAGGAAGGGGGATCTATGGCTCGTTCTCCCGGCTCTGCCTCAGCTGTCCTTGCGGAGCACTTGGCCGGATCCTGTCCTTCCTGGGAGTAGTTCTCTGAGAGACTCTACATGTGATGCTGAAGTTTTCTGATGTTAGCATTATGAAACAAGAACCAGTTGACGACGCTCCTTTTGTGAAAGGACAGACTTTTACATAAATGTGTAAACATTATCGTTTTTCAAGAATGTAAGTGGAGAGACTTCACTAGTGGTCCAAGTGGTTAAGCATCTGCCTTCCCCTGTAGGGAATGTGGGTTTTATTCCTGGTTGGGAGACTAAGACCCCATACGCTGCAGGGCAGCTAGGCCGGAGCATTGCAACCACTGAGCCCATGCTCCTGACGCCCGCGTGCTGCAACGAAAGGCCCCACGTGCCGCACCTGAGACCTGGTGCAGCCCAATGAATAAACATTTTAAAAAAGAATGAAAGTGGAAAAGGACACACACAGCTATGATGTCTTCTCTTACAAACCCTGTCCACTCTGTACTTTCTCCTCTCCCTCCTCCTTTTCTCCATTTTGGTCGCCATGAAAAATGGGCTGCTCAGATCTCCTGCTGAGGGAACCCTCATTCACCCATGGACCCGGATGGCGCCCCCATGGAGGCACCACCACCTGTGACTCCGTGTCTTCTTGCGTAATCCCTGCATCCAATGGTTGAGCACCGCAGGGGTGCTAATCTGGGCCCACACACGTGGGAAGAGGACTCATCTGATGGGCAGCTTTGGCTTGAGGACTTGCCATCAACCTGGCTGAAACTCTCTTGGAATGTGCTGCCATCCGAGACTCTTTCTACGTGATCCCCCTCCTTCCTCCCCCTCACATCTTTGACCCACGCCGTGGTCTGAAGTTCCTCCTTGCCTTCTCCTGCTCTCTGCTTTGTCCTTCACAGGCATTTGCTCAAATCCCGACTTGGGGTCCACTTCTCATCAGATGCAACTTCCCATCCCTCTTTATCCTCATCTCTCTCTCTTTTCCATCTACCTCTCTCACCCCCTTCTCTTCCTTTAATTCTTCCTTTGTCCTCCTTTGGGTTTTTTGCTGTTTACCCCCACTTGACTGTGTGCGGAATTCTGTTTCCAGAGATACTGGAAATCAAACTGGGATGGAACGTGGCTGGATGACAGAACAGAGTTGACAGTTTTACCTTTTCTAGCCCAATCAATGAACATGTGTTTAATTAACTGTGAAGATATGAAGAACTGGGGAAGGTTGGCCAGAAGATAAGAGACGCCTGGGTGGAGTTTGAGAGAGCAGAGATTTGTTGGAGTGCACAAAATCTCCAGAGGAGTGGATGTAATATGGACTAATATTTCGGTTCAAGATAAGGAAAAATGTACCAAAGAAAGACTTATGCATAAACAAAACGGTTGCCTTAGAAAACTGACAGTTCTCCACTAGCAGACATTTTCCCATTGATTCAACTGAGAACTGGTTAAGGTTTTTAATAGCAAATGAGTTCTGGCAGGAACACGTGAATGCAAAATCTTCCAAGCAGGGAAGTTCTTTCCTTGTCAACTGCTGGAAATAAAAGTGTACAACCACTGAGGATATTTTATATATTTTGATAATTGACATTATGAATCACAAATAGTTGTATCAAAATACCCTGTGGTTGAGTTAGGTTATAACAAGAGCAGCTATAATAATAACAAAATCTTTAACTGATTTCACTGTCTGATGTAATAAACACAATGACTCAACTTGGTCTTCTGCAAGAAATCATGGTGTACAACCTACTGAATAGTGAACGTTGAGAATCCTTACTGGGAAGTGTCCTGAATATGCATATAGGCTGCTACTTAACATTTTTCTGAATACCTTGCCCAATGCAATAAGACAAGAAAAGAGGTAATATGTAATATGGAAGAAATCAATGGCCATTTTTGAAGATAAGATGTCTATTTAAAAGTATCAAGCAAAAGAAAATAACAACACACTTGAAATACATTTTAGTAATAAGAGTTCAGTAAGAGGGCTGGGTGAAAAAAATCAACATATGATAAAAGGGTTCCTCATACAGAAAACCCCAATTCCTTCCTTGAACTCGAGATTCATATAAACAAAATGCCTTCTCAGTAACACTTCTTACCTTTCCTCCTCCTTCCTTTCTCTCACAGGCGTCCGTGCAGTCCGTGTTACATGTCAGACCTTCTTTGAGTCACTGGTTAAGGAGTATAGCAAAAGAGAAAAGCAAGTTCCTGCCCTCATGGACCTTGCACCTTGCGCTGTAGGGTAACCAGATGGTTGAAAATAAATATTAGATATGGCGCATTTGATGGTGATAACCTCTAATGGAAAATAAAGCAAGGAAAAGAAAGGGAGTATTTATGGGCAGGGGGTTAGGATTTTAGGCAGGATGGAAGAGGAGGCCTTACTGAGAGGGTGTAGTGATCTGAGGGAATGGAAAACCAGAACTGTGGCTGGAGAGCTGTCCAGAAGCATAGGGGCCCTGAGCTAGCGGCCTTGCTTGCATATTCTTGCAATGCTGAGAGCCAGGGGATCTGGAGAAGAGGCAGGGGAGGCGATGGCTGCAGGAAAGAGGGTCATTTGGAAATGCCAAATCACTACGGAGGTTGCTTTAGTGTGAGAGAGGATGCTATTGGCAGACTGTGAGTGAAGGAGTGGCCTGATTTCTACTTGACATTCAAGACAGGCTCTGGGTACCCTTCCCAGCACACTCTGAACCTTGCTCTCTCCCCACATTTCCACATACGAGGTGGATTCTCTCTCCCTTAGTCTCTCAGGCCCTGGTCCTTGGCTCCTCTGTCCTTCCGTAGGTCCGCATCAAATCCACCATCAAATCCTATTGTCCTTACCATTGGTATGTAAATGTAAGCTTCCTTTCAAGATTTGGGATGCTGATATAAGATATAATTCTCTCTCTCTAGCGCTACAGCAGGAGACGCTAACTGGTCCCCTAATTCCATTCTTGACCATCTACACTGTATGTTTCATGGAGGGGTTCAGAAAGAGTCTTTAAAATACAAAAACCAAACCACGCATTCTGCTGCTCAGAACTCTCTGATTGCTTCATGTCAGTTTATGAAAACACATCATGGATTGAAGGGCTCGCAGCATCTTCTCCTGCTGCCTCCCCACCTCATCTCTTCCCGTTTTTGCCTGGCTCACTCTAGTTCCAAATCATCACACACCTTGTTATCTCTCAAACATTCCTAGCTCATGCTCTCCTGAACACCATTCCACTTTCTGTAACCTCTGCAGAGAATGCCCTTCTTCAGGATTCACTAGCTCACTTAATGCCAGTCTCTGCTCAAGCTTCATCTCCTAAGAAAAGACTTCCCATGTAGCCTATTAAATAGAATTTCCTTATAATGCATTTCAAATACGAAAGTTCTCTACAAATTACTTTACAGGATCAGAGAAATCCCTCTTCTAAAAAAAATTCCAGTGAAATCTGTGTGCTGCTCGACAGATTGCTTTTAAAGTTTGTGTGAAAGAAAAATTGCAAGATTAAGTAGCCCAAATCATTGTTTTTTGTCTTGATTTTATAAAGGCAAACAAGAGAAGAGTTGCTCCATGGAATAGCAAAACACAGCACAATGCTTAGGCAGTTAAAGCAGCGTGCTATTTGTGTGATAGAAAATACTAAAATGAATGGAATAAGGGCAAGAAATACAGTCATATAAATGTCAACTTCTAGTGTATGATAAGCCTGTAAAGGAGGCATTTCAAATTCATGGAGAAAGGTTAGATTACTAAATAAAGGACGCTGGAACAAATGTCTAATCATATAATGACAGATAATATCATAAACGATAGAACAGGAGAAGAAAAGATAAATATTTTCTGTGTTTATTTGGAATATAAAAGTTCTTCCAAAACAAAGCACAGAATTTAGAAACCATGATAAAATGAGAAATAGAGAAAGATTTGACCTAATTAAAATAAAAATAAAATCTGATTAATAAATGGCAACAGAAACAAAATCGGAAATTTTTACTCTAATAAAAAATTATCATTACCTGGGATGTTAAAAATAACACCTATTACCTAATAAGGAGAAGGTCACCCAATGTGAATGGTCAAAGCATTTGGCTAAATAAATTTTGTTTGGGAAATACAAAATAGCAATGAACAACATAAAAGATGATCAATGTCATGAATAGTCATGGGAGCGGAAATGAAAATATTAATGCAACTTTTTTTGCTTAAAAATTGTAATTTTAAATCGACAGCATCAAGTGTGGGTCATGTTTCGGTTTTAGGCACACACATTCGCCTCGTATAGCTGCTCGATTAGTAGGTGTGGTAGTGAGAGCGGCCGCTGATACTTGAACTCCTTGATTCCCAGGCCCATGCGTTACGGGGAGAAAGTCCATATAGCCGTCCGACTGGCAGCATGGCTGCATATCCTGCGAGATGCAACCCGTCCTCTCAGGACCTTGAGTCCCACCGCACAGTAGCTATCTCCAGCGTGCCGTCTTACCTTTCAATCAGGCCATCTGCTTCGGCATGGGTGATGGAGCGTGAGGTAAGACCATTTAATTCCGTGGGCATAGGCCCTCGACTGCCCTCTCTTTGCTGTGACAGGGCTCCCTGACCAGCTGCAGTGCTGGGAGGAACTTCATGTTGGCAGACGATGCATCCTGTGAGCCCGTGGGCAGCAGTGGTGGAAGAAGCGTGCCAGGCAAGGAAAGGCAGATTCCACATCCACAAGACGTGATTATTCTTGTGTGTCTGCATCTCTGCCTCCTCCGTGATGTGCGGCGCTTAATGTAATCGGCCTGTCACCAGGTGGCCGACTGGTCCCCTGGGGATGGTTCTAAACCCTGGGAAGCCCTGGCTATGGCCTCACGGCAAGTGGTGATGGGATGGGATCTGGTGCCAGGTGGGTCTACGATGCTTGCTCAGCCTGGAAGGATGAGGGAAGGGAGGGCTCTGGGATGACCTGGGGCTGGAACCCAGTCTTGTGAGATGAAAAGGGGTTTCCTGAGAGACGTGGCAGGTGAAGGTATGCCCAGCTGGGCACCAGTGATACTGCAAAAGGGCAGGGTGGCAGACCCTGGCATCAGTGTGGTTTCCCCCAAGAAATGGCCGCAGAGTTTGTGCGATGAGGGCTGGGGGCTGGCAGGTCTGTGAATCACAGGCCCTGGCATCACCACTCACTCTTAAATATGAGTGTGATTCACAGGGAAATAGGCTGAGAAGCAATTCAAATATATTCAGAGTCCATATCTCACGCTGTCCACAAAGGGATGCGTGCCACCACCGAGCTCAGGGTTCCTGTGGTCCTTTCAGGGATCCCGGCTGGAGCCTGCGGGGAGGACCGTGGTCACCTGGGTCTTTCCTCACTGCCTCTGCTTCTCAGGGGCTGCTGGAGGCATGAGCTGAGCCAATGCCAGCCCCGTCCTGTCCCTCCCCAGGACCCGGAGCAGGTGTGACCGGTATCCTAGTCATGCCAGGTGTTCCAGGGAAGCCGCAAGTGTGCTTCCGAGGTGTCGACAGAAAAAACCCTGGCTCCAGCTGCTCCCTCGAGGAGCCAGAAATAGAAGAAAAGAAATAGTCCATTTGCGCGTGTATAAATGCAGGTGGCTCGGTGGTAAAGAATTCAGCTACCGTGCCGGAGACGCAGGTTCTATTCCTGAGTCGGGAAGATTCCCTGGAGAAGGAAACGGCAACCCACTCCAGTATTCTTGCCTGGGGAGTCTCATGCACACAGGAGCCTGGTAGGATACAGTCTATAGGGTTGCAAAAGAGTTGGGCATAACTTAGCAACTAAAGCAACAGCAATGACGTAAATGAAAGGCCTCTGCATGTGAGTGTTATCCTAGATCAGCCTGCCTAGTCTCACCCGCAAGGGCAGGATGAGGAACCTCTGGGCTGCTTTTTGCCGAGCCGGGTGGAGGAGGTGCGTTCACAAAGGTGCACGACAACATGCTTTCCCCAGCAATCTGCTCACCGAGCTGTTTGCTTTCAGCAGGATCCAGGCTCCTCTTAGAGCAAGAGCAGTCTTGCAGAAATGCACGTGGTTGGTCCCCCGTGGGCCAGGCTCCACGGCGACGGCCCTGCCTCTCTGGCCATCCGGGCAGCAGCACAGAATCCTCGCCCAGGCCGTGAGTCATCCTCTGGGCTGGAGTAACGACGGCACAGGCCCGCTCCTGGCTTCTGGGTGAGTCCGGAGAGCGGAGGGCTGCCTCCCGTGTGCTGTGAGCACAGTTTACTGCCGGCATGAGTCACCCTCGAGTGGCATTTTAAGGGAAAAGGAAACTGCACTCGGGACAGGGAATGAACCTGCCAGACACCTCGGTTAGGATGAAAGGTGAGGCTGCAGGAGCTCAGTGCTGGGGCTGGGGGGCGCGGGCTCATCTGTGGTCAGAGGGGCCGTAGCAGGGGCATCAGGAGACCTGCTGGCCGGCTGTGCGGAGGAACCCGAGGGCATCCACGGGGCTACAGTGTCACCCGCTGGCTCTGGAACCAGCCTCGCCAGGAGCTGGGAGGCATTCTCCAGATCACCTGGAGGTTCCAGGCCCCTGGCTAGGTGTCGCCAGGTTGGGTAGTTCATCTTCTCCACCATTCTTTAACATTGGTATGAGCAACCTTTCTTTTTTAAATAAGTTTTAAAAAACTGAAGTATTGTTGATTTATAATATTGTTTATGTTGCAGGTCTACAGCCCAGAGATTTAGTTATAAATGTATACGTATATTTGGAGAAGGCAACGGCACCCCACTCCAGTACTCTTGCCTGGAAAACCCCATGGATGGAGGAGCCTGGTGGGCTGTAGTCCATGGGGTCATGAAGAGTTGGACATGACTGAGCGACTTCACTTTCACTTTTCACTTTCCTGCATCGGAGAAGGAAATGGCAACCCACTCCAGTGTTCTTGCCTGGAGAATGCCAGGGACGGAAGAGCCTGGTGGGCTGCTGTCTGTGGGGTCACACAGAGTCGGACACAACTGAAGCGACTTAGCAGCAACAGCAGTATAAGTATATGGGCTTTGCTGATGGTCAAACAGTAGCGTCTGCCTGAAGTGCAGGAGACACAGGTTCTGTCCTTGGATTGGGAAGATCCCCTGGAGAAGAGAATGGCTACCCACTCCAGGATTCTTGCCTGGAGAATTCCATGACAGAGGAGCCCCACTGCATGGGGTTGCAAAGAGTTAGACATGACCGAGCCATGAACACTTTCACTTTCACTATAAATATATATAAGTATCAGTTCAGTTCAGTCGCTCAGTCGTGTCCGACTCTTTGCAGCCTCATAAATCGCAGCACGCCAGGCCTCCCTGTCCATCACCAACTCCCGGAGTTCACTCAGACTCATTTCCATTGAGTCAGTAATGCCATCCAGCCATCTCATTCTCTGTCTTCCCCTTCTCCTCCTGCCCCCAATCCCTCCCAGCATCAGAGTCTTTTCCAATGAGTCAATGCTTTGCATGAGGTGGCCAAAGTACTGGAGTTTCAGCTTCAGCATCAGTCCTTCCAAAGAAATCCCAGGGTTGATCTCCTTCAGAATGGACTGGTTGGATCTCCTTGCAGTCCAAGGGACTCTCAAGAGTCTTCTCCAACACCACAGTTCAAAAGCATCAATTCTTCAGCGCTCAGCCTTCTTCGCAGTCCAACTCTCACATCCGTACATGACCACAGGAAAACCATAGCCTTGACTAGATGGACCTTAGTCAGCAAAGTAATGTCTCTGCTTTTGAATATGCTATCTAGGTTGGTCATAACTTTTCTTCCAAGGAGTAAGCGTCTTTTAATTTCATGGCTGCCGTCACCATCTGCAGTGATTTTGGAGCCCCCAAAAATAAAGTCTGACACTGTTTCTACTGTTTCCCATCTATTTCCCATGAAGTGATGGGACCGGATGCCATGATCTTCGTTTTCTGAATGTTGAGGTTTAAGCCAACTTTTTCTCTCTCCTCTTTCACTTTCATCAAGAGGCTTTTTAGCTCCTCTTCACTTGAGCATTCTTTGGCATTGCCTTTCTTTGGCACTGCAATGAAAAGTGACCTTTTCCAGTCCTGTGGCCACTGCTGAGTTTTCCAAATTTGCTGGCATATTGAGTGCAGCACATTCACAGCATCATCTTCCAGGATTTGAAATAGCGCAACTGCAATTCCATCACCTCCACTAGCTTTGTTCATAGTGATGCTTTCAAAGGCCTACTTGACTTCACGTTCCAGGATGTCTGGCTGTAGATGAGTGATCACACCATTGTGATTATCTGGATCGTGAAGATCTTTTTTGTACAGTTCTTCTGTGTATTCTTGCCACCTCTTCTTAATATCTTCTGCTTCTGTTACGTCCATACCATTTCTGTCCTTAATCAAGCCCATCTTTGCGTGAAATGTTCCCTTGGTATCTCTGATTTTCTTGAAGAGATCTCTAGTCTTTCCCATTCTGTTCTTTTCCTCTATTGCCTTGCATTGATCGCTGAGGAAGGCTTTCTTATCTCTCCTTGCTATTCTTTGGAACTCTGCATTCAGATGCTTATATCTTTCCTTTTCTCCTTTGCTTTTCGCTTCTCTTCTTTTCACAGCTATTTGTAAGGCCTCCCCAGACAGCCATTTTGCTTTTTTGCATTTCTTTTGCATGGGGATGGTCTTGATCCCTGTCTCCTGTACAATGTCACGAACCTCATTCCATAGTTCATCAGGCACTCATCTATCAGATCTAGGCCCTTAAATCTATTTCTCACTTTCACTGTATAATCATAAGGGATTTGATTTAGGTCATACCTGAATGGTCTAGCGGTTTTCCTACTTTCTTCAATTTGAGTCTGAATTTGGTAATAAGGAGTTCATGATCTGAGCCACAGTCAGCTCCTGGTCTTGTTTTTGTTGACTGTATAGAGCTTCTCCATCTTTGGCTGCAGAGAATATAATCAATCTGATTTCGGTGTTGACCAGCTGGTGATGTCCATGTGTAGAGTCTTCTCTTGTGTTGTTGGAAGAGGGTGTTGGCTATGACCAGTGCATTTTCTTGGCAAAACTCCATTAGTCTTTGCCCTGCTTCATTCCACATTTCAAGGCCAAATTTTCCTGTTACTCCAGGTGTTTCTTGACTTCCTACTTTTGCATTCCAGTCCCCTATAATGAAAAGGACATTTTTTGGGGGTTTTAGTTCTAAAAGGTCTTATAGGTCTTCATAGAACCGTTCAACTTCAGCTTCTTCAGTGTTACTGGTTGGGGCATAGACTTGGATTACCGTGATATTGAATGTTTTGCCTTGGAGATGAACAGAGATCATTCTGTCGTTTCTGAGATTGCATCCAAGAACTGCATTTCGGACTCTTTTGTTGACCATGATGGCTACTCCATTTCTTCTGAGGGATTCCTGCCCACAGTACTAGATATAACGGTCATCTGAGTTAAATTCACCCATTCCAGTCCATTTTAGTTCACTGATTCCTGGAATGTCGACGTTCACTCTTGCCGTCTCCTGTTTGACCACTTGCAATTTGCCTTGATTCATGGACCTGACATCCCAGGTTCCTATGCAATATTGCTCTTTACAGCATCAGACCTTGCTCCTATCACCAGTCACATCCACAGCTGGGTATTGTTTTTGTTTTGTTTCCATCCCTTCATTCTTTCTGGAGTTATTTCTCCCTGATCTCCAGTAGCGTGTTGGGCACCTAGTGACCTGCGGAGTTCCTCTTTCAGTATCTTATCATTTTGCCTTTTCGCACTGTTCATGGGGTTCTCCAGGCAAGAATACTGAAGTGCTTTGCCATCCCCTTCTCCAGTGGACCACATTCTGTCAGACCTCTCCACCATGACCCGCCTGATATATATAAATATACATATGTATACATGTACTGGTTTCCCAGGTGGCTCTGTGGTAAAGAATCCGCTTGCTGATGCGGGAGGCGCAGGTTTGATCCCTGGATGGGGAAGGTCCCCTGGAGAAGGGAATGGCCACCCACTCCAGTACTCTTGCCTGGAGAACCCCATGGACAGAGGAGCCTGGCGGGCTACGGTTCATGGGGTCACAGAGTCAGACATGGATGAGGAACCAAGCAACAGCCGCAATGTATCCATGCTTCTCAGATCTTTTCCCTTGCAGGCCCTATAGTTCCCTGCGCCCCGCAGGAGGCCATCGTTGTTTATCTGTTTTATATGTTGCTGTTTGGTTGCTCAGTTGTGTCCGACTCTTCGCGACCCCATGGACTGTAATCCCACGAGGCTCCTCTGTCCATAGGATTCCCTAGGCAAGAATACTGGAGTGGGTTGCCATGTCCTTCTCCAGGGGATTTTATATGAATATGAAATCACAGCCTCCTGTTATCCCTCCCCTCAGTCCCCTTTCTCTTTCTGTAACCATAATTTTATCTTCTGTGTCTGTTGAGTCTCTTACTGTTTTGGAAATAAGTTCATTTGTGTCTTTTTTTCTTTTAGATTCCAAATATAAGGGATATCAGTTTTTCCAGTAGTCATATATGGATGTGAAAGTTGGACCATAAAGAAAGCTGAGCGCCAAAGAGTTGATGCTTTTGAGCTATGCTGTTGGAGAAGATTCTTGAGAGTCCCTTGGACTGCAAGGAGATCCAACCAGTCCATCCTACTTAAAGGAGATAGTCCTGGGTATTTATTGGAAGGACTGATGCTGAAGCTGCAACTCCAATACTTTGGCCACCTGATGGGAAGAACTGACTCATTTGAAAAGACCCTGATGCTGGGAAACATTGAAGGCAGCAGGAGAAGGGGACGACAGAGGATGAGATGGCTGGATGGCATCACCGACTCAGTGGACATGGGTTTGAGTAAACTCTGGGAGTTGGTGATGGACAGGGAGGCCTGGCATGCTGCGGTTCACGGGGTCGCAAAGAGTCGGACACGACTGAGCGACTGAGCTGAACTGAACTGATGAGTGCTCTCATGTGATGCTCGTCTCTGACCTACTTCACCTTGTAGGATACTCTCTAGGCCCATCCGTGTTGCTGCAAATGGCATGATTTCATTCTTGTTTATATTAATCTCTCTTAGGAGGCAAGGACACAGATGGAAGGAGAGGAAGCAACTCGCCTGTGAGCACAGCGGTCTCAGGTGAAGGAGCCAGGGTCACCCAGGGGTCCCGCCCTGCGCTCTTCAGCCGGCGCATCCCCTACCCCTCTCTCTGTGCCTCTATCTCCACCTCTGTCTCTCCCTCTGTCTTCCTTTCTCCTGACTCCCCAGGCACCTGGGTGGACGTCTCCTGAGGCTCTTTTTCCATCGGGCCCTCAGAATGACTTGTCTCTGGCAGCCTTGGGGACTGAGTTTTCCCCACCTGCCCTTGGAAGCCTTGTCACTTAGGTCGACAGAAGGTGCAGCCCACCTCCCTCATCAGCCAGCACGGCAGGAACCCAAGCTTCCAGCAATGTCTTCTGAAGGGATGGCCCCCTCTCCTTAGCTGTGTGGCTCAGAGATGAGAGGTTGGGCAGGCCATGCCATGGACCACTTCTCCACACCTCTGGACGCAGGGAGGAGGGCTTCTCACCTGGTGTCTGAGCTGCGATTCTGGGAGGGAGTCTCATGGCAGCCTGAGTTCCACGCGTGTCTGTCCCTGCTTCCCACTGGAGAGATGTCTCCATGCAGAGGACGGTGGTCACCAGGTCGGGTTTATTCCACGTGTGCCTTGTTGGTACTCACAGCGTGATGCGAGAAGCCCAGCCCAGTGGTTTAGGCTCCGGGCTGCCGCGAGCAGAGTGCTGGGGTGGGAGGAGGCCCCCCAACCTGTCCCGCGTCCCCAGGATTCCTGAGAGCTCCTGGTTCTACTCTGCACCCCAGCACTGCAGGTTTAACGTCCTGGGCTGGGAGCAGGTTGCTATTCAGCATGATCTGTTCTTCCCCTTGAAGACTGCTTCAGACACGGTGAGCTGTTTTTCTGAACTTCTCCGGGAAATCAAAGGTTTCGCTGTCCTTAGACCTGCGGCATTTCCAAGTCTCACTTGCCCCCCGGCACTGCTCTATGAGATTTCTGTGTTTCCGTGTTTACTGATGGTGTCTCTGCAGTTCACGGCTCCCAACACCCCTCAGATCCAGCCCACCGCATCGCTTCCTGCTGGGTCCTCACTTTCTAGAGGAACTCTGTCGTGAGTTTTTGGCGTTGCTGATGCCCTTAAGGGCTTCCCAGGTGGCTTGGTGCTAAAGAGTCTGCCTGCCAATGCAGGAGCCGCAAAGGACATGGGTTTCATCCCTGGGTCGGGAAGACCCCCGGAGAAGGAAATGGCAACC
The DNA here is from genome assembly GCF_016772045.2 of Ovis aries. Classification (NCBI taxonomy): domain Eukaryota; kingdom Metazoa; phylum Chordata; class Mammalia; order Artiodactyla; family Bovidae; genus Ovis; species Ovis aries. The sequence goes on from NC_056056.1 coordinate 223,557,537, forward strand.
CACTCCAGTGTTCTTGCCTGGAGAATCCCTTGGGCAGAGCAGCCAGGCCGGCTACAGTCTGGGAAGTTGCAAAGAGTCAGACACGACTGAAGTGACTTAACACGCACGCACACTGCTGTTAAAGGCGCCCCTCTCTCTGGAAATCTGATAGCTGGAAGCAGCTCCCTTGATCATCACTTCTGGGGAATCTAGTGGTTTGCTGGCGACTGTTTCCTTCACTTGTCCTCAGCTTTCTAGGCTGGGACAGGACGCTTACAGTCCAAGGGCAGGAGGTGGCAGCCTGTTTTAACCCTGGACTCAGTGGGCTCACACTCGGTAGCAAACGGGTCCCTGGGATCTCCTTCTGGTCCTTTGATTTCCTGATGCCTGGGATCCAGTGTGGGAGTCCCAGATGCTGGAACTGGTCCCAGGTGGACACAGGCTGTCAGGTGAGGCCGAGGGCGATCGCACCCATCCTTTGTCATCCCGTCATCCATCCCCGAGCTCTGACCTGTTGGGAGGGAAAAAGGGGAAGGACACGGGAGCCCCAAGCTGTGAGACGGTGGCCTCACTCCTGGGCTCATTAGGAAACAGCGGGGTCCAGTGGAGACCGCAGAGATGTGGGCTCTGATGAACTCAAGTTCAAGTCTCAGCTCCACCACCCACAACGGGTCACTCGTGTCTAGAAATGGGAGTTCTCTCCGTCTCATTTGCCTCATATATATAAGAATGATGACTGTGAAATGAGAATTAACCATTTAACAGTATCTCAGTAAGCACTTCTGCATGCCACCAGGGAGCCCTGAGTGCAGGCTCCATCTAGCCCCGCCCAGGAGGGTGGGGGCCACACCACCAGCAACCAGGGCAGCTGAGCCTCGGGGAGACTGACACTTGTCCATATCCCATGGAGCCGTGGAGGAGGGCAGGGTGCCCCTGTCCTGGGGCACAGCACCCATCCGCCGGGGCTGGCGCTCCACCAGGGAGGCAAGTGGAGGGGAGGGGAGCAGGGTGCCCCCCGTCCTGGGGCACAGCCCCCACCCCTGGGGCTGGCGCTCCACCAGGGAGGCAAGCAGGCGTGAGCTCTCAGAGGGCGATGAGAGGCAGCATCAGCGACAGCTGTATAGAGCTGCCGTTCTCAAACTCAAGTGAGTTTGCACACCCCCTGGGCACCGTGTGAGCGCGCAGTCTGGGCCTCGGCCAGGGAGGCATCTGAGACCCTGCCCGTGTAACCAAGTCCAGCTGGAAATAGGCCACCCTGTCTGGAGGTGGGCACGGGGGCTCTCTGTGAGCTGGGCGCTGCCGGAACACGTGCCAGGGGAAGCGGTTTATTCAGATCCTAGGAGTCAGAGCCCTGGCCGAAGAGGGCTATCTCAGCAGGGAGGCCTCAGGGCCAGCCACCAGCCACCCCTCCCCAGATGCCCTGTCCACAGCCAGCTGCTCAGACCCCCAGCCCCCAGCCTCTGTGGCCCCCTTCACAGCCCTTCCTGAGTGTGTGAACCCCAACCTTCACTCCTCGTCGGGCTGAGCACTCCCTGCAGCCCACCAGCAGCCCCGTGGGAAGCGGGGCTCTGCCCGGGGACATGTTTCAAGGGCAGCCGCAGGGGACTGCCTTGTCTTGTCCAGTTTCTGCCTGATCTTGACCTTACAGGGGACCCTGGACATCTCACCTCACCGTGGCCCAGATGCCTGTGTGTGTGTGTGCGCGCATGGTGCTGGTGAGTGTGCGTGGCCACGCCTGTGTGAGGGCGCATGCATGCCGGGGGGCTGCCCCGCCCACATCCGTGCTGGAGAAGGCGGGGGTCTCCCGGGGGTCTCCCCGCGTCTCTCTTCGCTCCCTGCTCTGCCGACGGTGTTTCATGCACTGCCCAGGCCAGGGAGAGGAGTGCGCCGCCTTCTCCCACACCGTCCCTCCCTCTGTGCTTAATAGTCCGGAGGTTTACTTATTGCAACGGCCTTTTTTTTTTAACCAAAATAAATGTTCTTTGCTTTTCTGCACTCCCATTAATCGTGATTTATATGAATTTAAAAGTCTTCCAGAACAGCATTTGTATTTGGAAGGCCTAAATCTCAGGAAGTAGCTTTCTCTTAGAACACACACCATCACACAAACACATACCTCATACACATACCATCACACACACACACACACCATCACACACACACCATAGCACATGTGATCACACAAACCCCATCACAACATCAAACGCACACACACAACACACATAGCCACACACAGCACACAAACACATACACCATCACACACACACACCATCACACACACACACACCATAGCACACATGATCACGCAGCCCCCATCACACACATCAAACACACGTATACACACAACACACACACAACCACACACTATCACACAAACACACACCATCACACACACACACCATAGCTCACATGATCACACAACCCCCATCACACACCCCCCATCACACACATCAAACACACACACACAACACACAACCACACACAGCACACAAACACACACACCATCACACACACACCATAGCACATGTGATCACACAAACCCCATCACACACATCAAACACACACACACAACTACACACAGCACACAAACACATATACCATCACACAAACACACGCCATCACACACACACACCATAGCTCACATGATCACACAACCCCCATCACACACCCCCCATCACACACATCAAATACACATATACACACAACACACACAACCACACACACCATCACATATATCAGACACCCCCACACACACCCCCCACACCCACATACACACCGTCACATGCACATATTCCATCACATACATTGGACACACGCACACAGACCACACACACACACACACACACACACACCACACACAACCACATACGGCACACATCCCATCACATACATCAGACGCACATACACATACGCACACACACACCCTTCTTTTTTCAAAATTAATTTATCTTTTTATTGAAGGATAATTGCTTTATAGAATTTTGCTGTTTTCTGTGAAAACTCAACATGAATCAGCCATCAGTTCAGTTCAGCTCAGTCGCTCAGTCGTGTCCGACTCTTTGCGACCCCATGAATCACAGCACGCCAGGCCTCCCCGTCCATTACCAACTCCCGGAGTTCACTCAGACTCATATCCATTGAGTCGGTGATGTCATCCAGCCATGTATACATATATCCCATCCCTTTTGAAGCTCCCTCCCCATCCCACCCGTCTAGGTTGATACAGAGCCCTGTTTGAGTTTCCTGAGCCATACAGTAAATTCCCATTGGCTGTCTATCTTACATACAGTAATGTAAGTTCCCAGGTTACTCTCTCCACACATCTCCCCCTCTCCGCCCCTCTCCCCGTCTCCATGAGTCTGTTCTCTCTGTCTGTTTCTCCACGGCTGCCCTGAAAATAAACTCTTCAGCACCATTTTTCTAGATTCCGTGTATATGTCTTAGAATACTGTATTTATCTCTCTCTCTCTGACGCACTTCACTCTGTATAATAGGTTCTAGGTTCATCCCCCTCGTTAGAACTGACTCAAATGTGTTCCTTTTTTATGGCTGAGTAATACTCCACCGTGTATGTGCACCACAGCCTCTTTATCCATTCATCCCTCGATGGGCATCTAGGTTGCTTCCATGTTCTAGCTATTGTAAATGGTGCTGCAGTGAACAATGGGATACATGTGTCTCTTTCAATTTTAGTTTCCTCAGGGTATATGCCTAGGAGTGGGATTGCTGGGTCATATGGTGTTTTTTCTTAGTGTTTTAAGGAATCTCCATATCATCTTCCATAGCGGCTGTATCAATTTACATTCCCACCAACAGTGCAAGACCATTCCCTTTTCTCCACACCCTCTCCAGCATTTATTGTCTGTAGGCTTTTTGATGAGGGCCATTCTGACCGGTGTGAGGTGGTATCTCATTGTGGTTTGATTTGCATTTCTCTAATAATGAGCGATGTTGAGCATCTTTTCATGTGTTTGTTAGCCACCTGCATGTCTTCTTTGGAGAAATGTCTGTTTAGGTCTTCCCCCACTTTTTGATTGGGTTGTTTGTTTTCCTGGCATTGAGTTGTATGAGCTGCTTGTATATTTTGGAAATTAATCCCTTGTCAGTTGTTTCATTTGCTATTATTTTCTCCCATTCTGAGGCTTGTCTTTTCACCTTGCTTATCGTTTTCTTTGCTGTGCAAAACCTTTCAAGTTTAATCAGGTCCCACTTGTTTACTTTTGGTTTTATTTCCATTGCTCTAGGAGGTGGGCCATAGAAGATCAAGCTTTGATTTCTGTCATTGAGTGTTCTGCCTATGTTTTCCCCTAAGAGTTTTATAACTTCTGGTCTTACATTTAGGTCTTTAGCCCATTTTGAGTTTAGCTATGTGTACAGTGTTAGGAAGTGTTCTAATTTCATTCTTTTACGTGTAGCTGTCCAGTTTTCCCAGTGCCATTTATTGAAGGGGCTGTCCTTGCCCCATTGTATATTCTTGCCTCTTTTGTCAAAAATAAGGTGCCCATAGGTGCATGGGTTTATTTCTGGGCTTTCTATCTTGTTCCATTGGTCTATATTTCCGTTTTTGTGCCAGTACCATACTGTCTTGATGAATGTAGCTTTGTGGTATAACCTGAAGTCAGGAAGCTTGATTCCTCCAGCTCCATTCTTCTTTCTCAAGACTGCTTTGGCTATTTTGGGTCTTTTGTGTTTCCATATGAATTGTGGAGTTTTTTGTTCTAGTTCTGTGAAAAATGCCATTGGTAATTTGATAGAGAGTGCATTGAATCTGTGGATTGCATTTGGTAGTATAGTCATTTTCACAATATTGATTCTTCCTACCCAGGAACTTGGAATACCTTTCCATCTGCTTATATCATCTTTGATTTCTTTCATCAGTGTCTTATAATTTTCTGAGTACAGTTCTTTTGTCTCCTTAGGTAAGTTTATTCCTAGATATTTAATTTTTTTGTTGCAATGGTGAATGGGATTGATTCCTTAATTGTTCTTTCTGATTTTTCATTGTTAGTCTATAGAAATGCAACTGATTTCTGTGTATTGATTTTGTATCCTGCAACTTCGCTAAATTCACTGATTAGCTCTAGTAATTTTCTGATACTATCTTTAGGGTTTTCTATGTACAGTATCATGCCATCTGCAAACAGTGAGCGCTTTACTTCTTTTCTGATCTGGATTTCTTATTTCTTTTTCTTCTCTGATTGATGTAGCTAGGACTTCCAGAACTATGTTGAATAACAGTGGAGAAAGTGGACACTCTTGTCTTGTTCCTGATCTTAGGGGGGATGCGTTCAGTTTTTCACCACTGACAGTAATGTCTGCTGTAGGCTTATCATATATGGCCGTTACTATGCTGAGGTAGGTTCCTTCTATGCATATTTTTTGAAGAGTTTTAATCATAAATAGGTGCTGAATATTTTCAAAGGTTTTTTCTGCATATATTGAGATGATCATATGGTTTTTATCTTTCATTCTGTTAATGTGGTATATCACATTGATTGATTTCTGTATATTGAAGAATCCTTACGTCCCTGGAATAAACCCAACTTGAACATGCTGTCTGAGCTTTTTGATGTGTCGCTGAATTCTGTTCTCTAAAATTCTGCTGAGGATTTTTGCATCTCTGTTCATCAGTGACATTGGCCTGTAGTTTTCTTTCTTGTGTGTTGTCTTTGTCTGGTTTTGGTATCAGGGTGATGGAGGCCTCGTAGAATGAATTTGAAAGCGTTCCTTCCTCTGCAGTTTTACTCACATGCTTCTTGATCCCAAAGTTGTTTCCCGGTTCTGTACTCTTGCTCTTCCCTGGCCTGGGTGGGAGGCAGGGCAAACGTCGCTGCATTTTTGAGAGAGGCAAGGCCTCATTCATGTGGCACCATGGCTGGGATAGGAACCTCGAGATCCAGGCTTTTCCTCTCTGGCCAGAGACCCGGCTAAGAACTAAAGGTGGGCTCAGTGGTTTGTCCCTGACAAATAGAGTCCAGGGTAGGGTAAGTCCTCAACTGATTGAACAAGGCCCACCCACATTGTAGAGGCCAATTTGCTTTACTCAGAGTCCAGATTGTAGATGGTCATCACAGCTGGACACATGCAGACTGGTGTTCAGCCAAACATCTGTGCACTGCAGCCCAGCCTAACGGACCCGTGGAATGATCCAGCAGTGTGTGCAGCCCTTGCTACAGTCCTCCGAGACAGGCCACACTCGATTCTTAGTGATTATTTTTAGCTTGTACCAGGGGATGCTCACTGTCTATGGAATTATTTACAAGACAATAGATTTCAGTATGTTCATGGAATTAGACCATTAAGAACCGAATACAAACTGTACACACTATTGTATGGCATTTCGGGATGAAGTCTTGCTGAAAAAGCAATGTTTTGTCTAGATTAAGCACTCAGTGAAGTCCTTCCTGGTCATAATTTCTGTGATTTCATTGTGCTATTAGGCTTCTTCTGGCAAAAAAGCATCATCTGGGGGTAATAAAGAAAGCAAAACCTATATACCTGTGAGGTTATAAGCATACATAATGTCTCTACTTGGAAGCATTTTGCATGCCTGTTCCCTAGCGTTGACACGATAGTCCCCCAGCTAGAGCTTCATCCTCATGGCCAGAGTGATGCCTTATCTGTGAAGATGAACAGAGGAAAACTGTGTAGAAATCCTGATTCCATATAAGCAGGTCCGTGGGGAGGTGGTGTTTTCACAAAGAAGAAACACTTGCAGTGAAGTGGATGGAGAATCACACGACTTTTCCATTTTCTCTTTCAGACTTTCAAAATGTTGAAAGAACCCCACCAATATTGATATAATTATTATACTTTTCTTTCTTATTTGTTCAGAGAAAAATTTTTCAACCTGAATTGTTTCACAGGTAAATTTCCTCAACAGACTTTTGCGTTAAATTCCCTAAAACTTTTAACTCTCGGAAGGAGAATGCTGCTGGTGTATCCTACGCCACTGTGATTTTCTACATGAGCTGTTAATGGCCCCTGGAAATTTCTAGCAGTGGATGGGGCTTCAGGATGTGCAAAGCCATTTTGGAATTACTGTTGAAACTGTCGCACATGCTTAGAGTAAACAAATGCTTGTTTACATTGGACAAAATTTAATTAAAAAAAATTTAGCAGGAATTTGTGTGAATTTCACAAATACATCTTACACGTTTGAATAACTTCCTCATTCAGATTATGTTGCCTGACCCAAGATGAGGCAATACGATATTTTCATGACTTTACAACTCTCATGTAAAAAAGATGAAGTTACGCCACTGCCCTTTGGAAAGCTTCTTGAATTCTCCGTACTGTGCAGAAATGGGCAGACTCCTGCATCCTTGTGGCCCATAAAGTGAAAGAGAGGGAAAAATTAGACAGCAAAGGAACTTTCCTGGTAGCGTTAGAACCAAAGAGACTTGAAATCTCTAAAAGCTAGATATTTGTGCTAAGAAATAGCTGAATTTTAGGCTGGACACATTGAACTTGCGGTAAATATTTTATAGCTTTTATCTTTTGCATTTTACCGAAAAAAACTCTAACTACTGTAAAGGATGCATGGGATAAATCTGATACATTAAACCACAGGCCGCGATTGTCTTCTCTGTTAGTTTTACCATGTACTAGTATTGCACACTTACAAGAAATCTGTGGTCACTGACACAAAGTACGCAAGTAGAACCTCTCCATCTCTGCCTCTCTATGTCTGCATTGCCACCTACAAACACACGTGTCCACAGAAAATCGTAGAGTGGACCCAGGAGAAACTCCAGAAGAACCTCACGCCACTTGCACACAATTGCTCAGGATGGATTACTGAGGCGTGGCAGGGATCCGCTGAGCGCCTGAGACCTGAGGGCTCGCACGTGTGGCCGAATGAGCAGGCGGATACAGCCTGGTGTGTCATGTCTGACATTAGCGCATCGGTGTCAGTCCGAGCTCTTCGGTTCCAGGTGAATAACCCTGCTGACTCCAGCTATGTTTCCTGAAGGAGGGACTTGCTCCTCAGACACCTGGAGGGAGAGGCGGGGCTCCAGGACTCAACAAAGCTGTAAGGACTCTGTCTTATCACCATCATCTCGCTTCTCTCTGAGATCCAACCAGATCCCCCGGGTTCTCTTACACGCCTCTGAGGCGGGGCCACAAGGGCCAGGATCTCATCGCAGGGCTCCCGATGGCAGAGGGGCTGTGTGTCTGTATCTCCAGGTATTGAATATAGGGAAGCCCCGGAGCAGGCTTCCTATGTGCCCACCTTGGTGCAGGCCCAGGAGGAGAAGGCCTGGTGGCTGGCCTGCCCGGGCTCCCTGGCACTCACCTGTAGGGCACTGGGCAGGAGGCAACACTGCATTTCACAGCCCGGGCAGGGGCAGCACAATCGCACCAAGAAACGAGGTGGGGCTGCTGGACAAGGCTGACCCGAGTCCACTTCCCCACTGCTTCTCAGGCGCAGGTCTTTGGGAAGAGAACAGGGGTCCCCCAGGACCTGTGGGGTGCACAGAGGTCTGGTAGGGGAGGGTAATGGTGTGTCAGTCAGCCTGGCTGGGCTGCGCTGTGTGACAAGTACATGATGAAATCTCACACGCTCAGCAGAAGAAACTTTTAAGCTGCTTCCATCACCCTCCCAAGAGGCTGGCAGTCAGGGGAAAGGGCACCTCCTCCATGCAGCCTTCCAGGGACCAGTGCTCCCTCTGCCACTCTGGGATGGTGTCCTTCTCAATGCTTGGCTTCAGGAGTGTTTTCTAGGGCAGTGCATGGAAGCTTCATGTCATCATTTTTTTCCTGCTGGTTGGAGGTAATCACACAGCCCTGTCCACATGCAGTGGGGTGTGAGATGTGGTTTTCCTGTGTGCTCAGAGTGGAGGGATCAAAATGCGCAAATACAGCATCACCTCCGAAATTATAAGGAAGGCTGTTTCAGGCACAGGGGACAAATTTGGCAAAGACTCAGAGGTATGGCTGAGCCAGGTGGTAGGTCACACAGTGCTCTAGACCAGTGCTCTAAGGGTGGCCGCTGTGTGGGGGCAGGCAAGTCAGAGGGGATGGAGCTGTGGATGCAGAGTTTTCAGGAGGAGGACACGCACAGCACGTGAGTGTGGAGGTGTGTGCTCCAGGAAGGCCTGGCTCGTGTTGACCCAGGGACCATGATCCTGGTGGGATTGGCCATGGTGAGGATTCCAGGAGCCTGTCACAGTCATCCTTGCAAAGGAACAGGGGGTCTGGATTTGAGGTGTCCAGAGATCAGCTGATGGCTGAGAAATATTTCCAACCTGGGAGACGGACTGCAGTCTGGGACCTGCAGGGGGAGGTCACTGAGGGCTTGGGAAGAGCAGCTAAGAGGAATCTAGTCCTGCATCTCCAAGAAGAAACAAGAAAAGTAATTGGGAGAAAGAGGTGGAAGAGTCAGCAACATTGGACCAAAACTAAAGAATGTTCTAGTCCATCAGGTCGCCGGGCTTGGCCCCCCTGAGTCTGGTTCTCTGCTCTTTCTGAGATACTCCACCATCTCCTGTCACTTAAATTATGGTCTGTTTGACATGGACCCCTGGCTTCCTGTGTGTGGCCCAGACCTCTCCCATGAGCTCCTAACATGTGTTTGCAATCGCCGACCAGAAAATTCCAAGGTGTCTCCCAAGAAGCGTCTGCTCAATCTGTCAGAAACTCATCTCAGAAACTTTCTTTCCAAACCAGTGTTCTCCTCCCAGGACCGACCCCTGTCTCCTTGGTCGCTCAGGCCAAGAATGTGAGAGTATTTTCACATCGGTCTCTACTGAAGCCAACGACCAAGTCCTGCCGGTTGCTCCGTCTGAAATCCGCCCTGTGCTGTCCCTCTCTCTTCATCACCACCTCTAACGCCTTCCTCGGACTAAGCCTATGTCCTGGGCTGCTCCCTCACCTGGACCCTCACCTGGGCCCTTGCTCACCTGGGCCCTCACCTGGGCCTTTGCTCACCTGGACACTTACCTGGGCCCTTGCTCACCTGGACCCTTGCTCACCTGGACACTCACCTGGGCCCTTGCTCACCTGGGGCCTCTTACTCACCTGGACACTCACCTGGACCCTTGCTCACCTGGATGCTCACCTGGGCCCTCACCTGAGCTCTTGCTCACCTGGGCCCTTGCTCACCTGGACACTCCTCTGGGCCTTCACCTGGGGCCTCTTACTCACCCGGACACTCATCTGGGCCTTCACCTGGGGCCTCTTACTCACCTGGACACTCACCTGGACCCTTGCTCACCTGGGCTCTTGCTCACCTGGGCTACTCCCTGCTTCAAGGCTTGCTCTTCTTCAGTGTGTTTTCTGCAACACAACCAGAATGGTCTGTTAAGAATGCAGCTTCAGTTCTGATCATGCCGTTTCTGTCAATCCTTCCATGACTTTCCATCACTCATCAGTTAAATTCCAAATTTGTAACCTAGACATATTTTAATATAACATGATCTGGCCCCCACTGAGTTCTCTTCCCTTTCTCCCTGGGTTTTCCTCCAGAGTAGATACCAGCAGTTGGATGGCCTTCTTCCACTTCCCTGAATGGTTCATTGTGCACACTGGTTCACCTGCTCATCACGCTCTTCACCTGCTCTTCATGTTTCTAACAGGATTCAGCAGAAATGTCACTTCCATCAGAAAGCCATCTTTAGCCCTCCAGACCAACATGGGCCCTTGGGATCCTCCTTCCAGGTTTGGCATTCTCTCAGTTCAGTTCAGTTCAGTCGCTCAGTCGTGTCCAGCTCTTTGTGACCCCATGAATTGCAGCACGCTAGGCCTCCCTGTCCATCACCAACTCCCAGAGTTTACTCAAACTCATGTCCATCAAGTTGGTGATGCCATCCAGCCATCTCATCCTCTGTCGTCCCCTTTTCCTCCTGCCCTTAATCTTTCCCAGCAGCAGGGTCTTTCCCAATGAGTCAAATCTTCGCATGAGGTGACCAAAGTACTGGAGTTTCAGCTTTAGCATCAGTCCTTCCAATGAACACCCAGGACTGATCTCCTTTAGAATGGACTGGTTGGATCTCCTTGCAGTCCAAGGGACTCTCAAGAGCCTTCTCCAACACCAAAGTTCAAAAACATTCTCTCAGTTCAATCACTCAGTCGTGTCCGACTCTTTGCGACCCCATGAATTGCAGCACGCCAGGCCTCCCTGTCCATCACTAACTCCCAGAGTTCACTCAGATTCACGTCCATCAAGTCCATGATGCCATCCAGCCATCTCATCCTCTGTCGTCCCCTTTTCCTCCTGCCCCCAATCCTGCCCAGCATCAGAGTCTTTTCCAATGAGTCAATGCTTCTCATGAGGTGGCCAAAGTACTGGAATTTCAGCTTTAGCATCATTCCTTCCAAAGAAACCCCAGGGTTGATCCCCTTCAGAATGGACTGGTTGGATTTCCTTGCAGGCCAAGGGACTCTCAAGAGTCTTCTCCAACACCACAGTTCAAAAGCATCCATTCTTTGGCTCTCAGCCTACTTCACAGTCCAACTCTCACATCCACACATGACTACTGGAAAAACCATAGCCTTGACTAGACAGACTACAGGTGTAAGCTTTGATGGAAGTCTTTCCTTTCCATAGACGAGGACTCAGTAGGGACAGGGGCCATGTGTAACTTTTGTTAACTTTGAATTCCAGATTTTAAAACCATGAAAGTGAAAATGTTAGTCTCTTAGTCATGTCCGACTCTTTGTGACCCCAAGGACTATAGCCCGCCAGGCTCCTCTGTCCATGGGATTTCCCAGGCAAGAATATTGGAGTGGGTTGCCATTTACTCCTCCAGGGTATCTTCCCCCACCCAGGAATCGAACCCAGGTCTCCCACATGGAAGAAGATTCTTTACTGTCTGAGCCACCAGGGAAGCCATTCAAAGCCATGATTGCATATGAATATGCTTAGTAAGTGATTTGCTTCACATTTGCGGAGTTAAAGGAGGGCGAAAACATCTGTTGCTTGTCTGCTTGGGACCTCCCAGGGTTCCCAAGCTTGTGTTTCAAAATCTGAATCGTTTCACGGCCTCGTGGAATCTCAGTCTTTGGCAGCTGTCCTGCAACCGATGGGAAGCAGCAGAGCGGCTAGGAGCACAGAATGGGAGTCAGGCAGCCTTAGCCCAACCCTGCTCTGCTGGTTACTAACTGTGGGACCCCGTGGGTGGTTCTTCATCTGTCTGCGCCTCACTTTCTTTCTGTCTGAAATGGGGGTCACAACAGTATCTATCCTACAGGTTTGCTGTGAGGAGGAAATGAAATAATTGACACAGAAGACTTAGAACCAAACTTGACATGTGTTAATTGGTTGGTACATATCGGTTGCTATTGTTGTGTTATGATTATCATTATTAATATTGCTATTATACGCACCAAATTTACAAATAGTGGCATCAATCAAAATGTCAGTGTATTAAATCAACCATCAAATAGGCTAGAAAAACCAATATCTGCTGTCTACGTGAAGCTCAATTATAACAGCAAAATATTTAATTTGAAGTTTTGATTTTGAAATATTGTCATTAAGATTAATAGAAGTAATCATCACTGTAATAATTTTTGAATTATTGTAATTGTGTTGGTTATATTACTGGACACCTGTTTCGCAATATTCACGTTGCTCACGTTAGGATCACAGAAACCCTGGGAAGGAAGGAGTCCCCTTGCAGCTATGATCAGTTAGCAGTAACGGACCATTCTCCCACTGAGAGCTTGAAGATATGGATTAAAAGAGAGTTTGGAGGCATTAGAGAGACCCTGCAGCAGACAGATTTGTGGCCCTAGTTTCCCAGAGAGAAAGAACGAACAGAAAGGCAACCCTAATGTTCTCAAGCCTCAAGCCATTGGCTGCTAAGTGGCCAAGAGCAAGAGCAGCAGGAAGGCTGGTAGAGGTCTGGACGGTCACACAGAGCTGGCAACTGAAGGCGGGTGTAGAACCTGCCACAGAGGACACACCCTGGAACCTTCCTCCAACCCGCGGCCCGGCTATCAGCCAAAGCTCCACATCAGAGACACACAGGAGTGTCTGGACCAGGAAACACTTGATTGAATCCCAGCCTCGAAACAGCTCGTGGCCTGACTGCGTTGTTCTCCTCTCCTCATACGGCTTGGGAGGCAAGCAAGTGCAAGGTTTCAGGGGACAGATAGTAAACAGAACCTCTAAAATCTCCCCACACAAGGCTGGAGTCAGTTTAGAAACTAGTAGGTGGATCAGGAAATAGAAACAAGAGAAAGCACTGGTGATAGACTCGGATCCGCGGGTGGCCCTTAGCTCGGGGGCATCTGACGTGGATTTAAAATAAGGAAGAGTGGAAGGAAATAGCAGAAACTAACCAGAAGCCACGCGACACTGCGCTGCAGGAGGAGCCGGGACGCGTGGGCCTTGCTTCGACTTTGCTTTCCACTGGCCTTATGAATGGCGCCAGGACAGTTCTTCCCCAAAGCTTCAGTTACTCATCAGCTAAGGTGGTTAATAGCGGTTGGCCTGGCTAGGGGCGTGGGGATGGATGATATGAGCTCTTGGGAAATGCACTCTCCAAACACAAGACAATCCTGATGTTGCTGTTAATTCACTAGCACCTATTTGGAAGTAAAGAGAGGTGTACCCTTAGGCCCCTCTCCTGGTTTAGCATCCAAACAGTCTTGTCCGTTCTACAACGTGAGTGCTTCATAAAGGTTTAGTGATGAACTGTTTTTGACTTGAGAACATCTATTTTCTTTTTTTACACCTATTTTAGCAGTGAAAATATTTATTCTTATAGTTTATAAAAAGATGAAGAAAAACATATGTTTCTTTTTTCATATTTTCCCATTATGATTTATTATAGGAATAAACCGTATTGAGTAGAGTTCCCTGTACAGTATAGTAGGACCTTTCTGTTTATCCATTGTTTTTGGTTGAGTGTGTGTTTTTCTAATATTATATTTGTTTAATTTAAAAAATTATTTGAATTATAACATTTGTTTTATAAAATAAATTGATGAGTTTATACAAGCAATTTTTGGCCAGGCCACATGGGATCTTTGTTCTTAATTAGGGATGCTTCCTCTGGAAGCATGGAGTTTTAACCACTGGACTGCCAGGGAAGTCTATATAGTAGTTTGTATCTGCCATTCCCAAACTTCCAATTTATCCCTCCCCCAAGAAATTCTATTTCTTCACTAACAATCCAGGTTTCCTTTTATTGATTCTCATATTTTATTTATCCACCTGTTTATGTGTTTGTTTATTTATTTGGATTAGATATCTTTATCCAAATGCATATTGGTAATAAATCAAAGCATTGTGAAGATTCTAAAACTCTTTTAAAAATCTCCTGTTTTGATAGATGCTGCTCATTCCAAAAAGAGTTACGAAATGAATGGGCATGAGCTTAACAAGTTAACATGAGTGAAAGGAAAGATTTGGAAGACTGTGTACAGTCATAGGTGAGCTAGACATTCCGAATCTGATTCTTGCTTCTGATTGTTTTCATTCAACATATATTCCCTTTTTATGCGCAGTTTACCCAACTTCTGGAGTAACTGTTTCTGAAGAGTTACGCAGGGATGGAGGAGGAAATGGCAGCCCACTCCAGTATTCCTGCCTGGAGAATCCCATGGACAGAGGAGCCTGGCGGGCTGCAGTCCACGGGGTCACAGAGAGTCAGACACGACTGAGCGACTAAGGACGGCGACAGCAAAGCGGGGACACAGAGACTGATGCCGGAGCACATTAACCCTGAGGATTCGAAGAGGAAGCAGAACTGAGTTGCAGAGTTTAGAGAATTCGGAGAAGTTCTTAAGCCCTAAATCTCCTAATAGATTTTTTCCCTGTGGAATCTGCAGCAGTTCTTTCTGTGATGGTAAAGTCCGTGTACTTAAATGCTGCATTCTGTTGGCGCTTGTCTTGTATTACGACTACTGCTGTTGTGCTTGCTGAAAGGTCTTGTTTTCTTCACCCACCTGCGGAGGATGTTTGAGCGACGTGACTAGTACCAGGGTCACTGGAATGGATGCTGTTCACACAGTCCTTGTGAAGGAAAGGTCTGGAGCCCAGGGCGGGTCTGTGCTGGAACATTTCCCAGTGTTTCAGTGAAAAGGACCAAGCATGTGGCTCCTGAGAAGCCAGGCAAGTTGCAAGTGCCTCCTATAAGCTTTGAGGTGAAAAATGGCCTTTGGCACAGCATTTCTTAAGGCAGAAAGAGAGATTAAAAGAGCTGATCAGCCACCATTTCTGGAACCTCTCAAGATGAGACCTAGAAGAAAAATAAAGAACTTTCTGAGGGAGAAGCTAAAAGTGACAAAGAATAAGAAAACAGAACTTGGGCCTAAAGCAAAAACTCCCCACCCTCTACTAGAGGACCTCGCATCACTTGGCACCTGGATTGCAGGATGATTGTGGACCAGGGACTCTGGGCACCTGCTGCTCTTCCCGCTTCAACGCAAGTGTCAGAGACAGCAATCCTGTCTTTGGGCCACCGCTACTTTCTCTATGTGTGGGAGGCAGATAATTAAAAAAGCAATCCCCAGGTCTAAAGGAGTTACATCCAAACCTGATGAAAAGATAGCTGTAACTTCTGGGCTTCGCGCCCTTTGGGGACGTCTTGCCTGGGGAGGAAGGAGGTGCACGTGCCAGACCAAGAGGGTGACTTCGGAGACTGCAGGACTGGTCAGAAGGTACGCACTCTCTTCTACGGAGTTCTGCGCACTTCTCCTGCCCAAGGAGAGAATCCTTTCTGCATCACTGACGCTGGACTTGGCCATCTAATATCCTCTGGCCATTGGAACATGGATGGAGACGACAGCAAACCAAACAAAGGGTCTAAGAGACAAAGGTCAGTCTTCCTTTCATGCTCTCCCCTTGACCAGGAGGAACCCCAGCTCAGAGAGTGTCCAGTCCTTTAGTCCAGACCCTGAAATTGGATAAACACGGAGCATGCCTGAGCCGCATCCCTGCTGCAGCCGAAGTATCAAGATCTGGGCTGTTAGTGTGGAATCAGTATTTGTTGTTTTTAAGCTTCTGAGATATTGAAGGGCTGTTAAGTGACATCATTACAAGAAAACTGACTAACCCAGGTAGATTAAACAATAAACGCCACTGATGAGACCGGATGGTTGGAAGAAATAATCTTCACTTACACTCTGCACTGAAGTGCACACATGCATTAAAAATGCAACATGTTTAAAGCACACAAACCTATGAATAAAATATGGGTGCAGATAATCAACTGACACCAGAACAGGGAGGACCCTTGTAGGGGTGAGCTAATGGAAGAAATCACAGAGGAGATCAAAATAGATTTGACTCCATTAAAATCCTTGAAATTCCAAAATGGGTAACCAACAAGGACCTTCTGTTTAGCAAAATAATGATGACAAAAAAAAAAAATTGTAAAAAAAAAAGCCAAGCTGCCTTTTAGCTTCTGGGGTTGTGATGGAGGAGGAATTCCCCCATATAAATAATAACCCTAGAGAAAGAAAAAAGAAGAAAGAAAAGGAGAGCCAGTGCTGCCCCAAGCCAAGTAAACATCATGTCTGATCCTAAAGGTTTTGCCCTGAGGGATAAACGACAGCATGTAATAAGGCAGTAATAATCTGCACATGGAATTAGTGATATTTTATTTTGACTTGACTGTAGAAGATAATAAAACACAATTGTTAAAAACAGTGAAACTTCTGCAGATCATAAAAAGTCATCAAATAAAAATTCACAAACTGTGGGGAAACACGTCTACCAGGTTAGAGTCCTTTAATCCACATTTGACACATGGGAAGGTGAAGCTTAAAGTGGTCACATGACTTGCACTTTAAATCGCCATAAGCCTGGAGTCTTGTGATGACATCAGACGCTGACAGGGTGATTAAAGAACAGGACGCCTGACACCGGGGGCTGGCCCTCGTCCCCGGGTCCTCTTGGACCCGGTCCAGTTTCCTAGAAGTTACTAATGGACTGGGCACTTCCCTATTTTTGTGAAGGAGTCTGAGTTATCATGTATTAAATTCCACATATGTGATTGACTGTCCAGCACAAATTACACCCTTGAGATGTGTTCCTCACCCGAACAGTGTAAAAGCCATTCCCAGAGTGGAAAGTACGAAGACTTCTTATTACAGACAGAGATTGGAAAACAAAATCTGGTGCAGCGAGGTTTAAGTTTGAAGTTGTTTAGCCCTGGCAAGGACCACATTGGAAATCTCATTCACCATCACCCCAAATTCCATCTTCAACAGAGTCTAGATGAGAGCTGATAGCAAGTAAAACTCAATTTCCTCTGATTGGAACTGAATAGAATACCCTGGACAATGAACCCATGGGAGGGAGTTGTGAAATATTTGAGAACCTTTCATATTGTGTTGGGCAACTTTGGAAAACAGATAAAATTGTCAGTGCTACTTTATTTTGTTTAGATTAAGTCAGAGGTTTTCTCCCAGGGATTCAAGCGTGCGGCCCTGGTCCTCTACAATCTGACCAGGGTCCCGGCTATTTTCATCTCTGTCTGTGGCAGATGACACATGGACCCAGGCGTGTAGGATTCCATGAGATGGAGGGAAATGAGAAGGTGGGGCAGATAGACCCTGGGGTGACTCCTTGATCCCATCTCCTGGGGTATCAACCCCTGCCCTGGAGTGTGGGTCAGGAGGCTGTGAATTGCGGCTAGCAATGGAGTATGGCACGTCCTTCCCACTCCAATGGTAGGTGAGACCCATTTTGCTGGCACACTCTTTGCTGGCTGGAGATCTCAGTGACCACGTTGGGGGATCCCCTGTGCAAGGCCCTGTGTGCAGCCTCTAGGGCCTGAGGGTAGTCTCTTGCATACGGTCATCAAGAAACCAGCACCTTCGATTCTGCACAAATAAGAAAATGAATTCCTCTGATGACCCCAGGGAGCTTGCAAGCAGACCCTTCATGCTCTGATCCTCCAGGGAAGCCCTCAGACTTGGCTAATGCGTGGAGCAGCCTCTTGAGACCCTAAGCCAAGCGCCCAGCTAAGTTCCGCTGGACCCCGCTCCTCAGGGACAGTGAGATGACAAACGTGTGCTGTTTTAAGCCATTAAGCTTGTGGTCGCTGATGATACACGATGAGCAGCACAAAGAGGAAGAGAGACGCAGGCATACAGGGACGGGGCGAGGCGAGGGTGCAGCAGGCATGCTCGAGGGGCTTCCCGGCTGGGCTGTGCTCACCACCTCGGGTTTTGCTTGGAGTGGGATGGGGCAGTGGTTAGTTGTTCATGTCCACTTGACTGGGTCTGGAATGCCCAGTACCTGGTCCAGCATTTGTCCTGAATATACCTGTGAGGGTGTTTCTGGAAGAGGTTAGCCTTTGAATTGGTGAGCCAAGTAGATCAGACTGTCTTCCTGAAGATGGCGGAGTCTTACCCAATCCACCAAGGGTTGAATAGGCAGAAACATGAAAGGAGGAGGGGTTTGCTGCCTCTTCCCGACAGCTTGAGCTGAGACGTCCGTCTCCTGGTCTTAGGCCTTCAGACGGGGACTGGAGTCCACATTTCGGCTCTGCTCGGTGGTCTTCCAGCCACACTGGCCTCTGTAGGCCTCGCCATGCAGACAGCAGACCGTGGACTCCTCAGCCTCCATCATCTGTGTGAGTTAGTTCCTCATAGCAAATCTCTTTCTAGGTGCCTGTATATACTGTTGGTTCTCTTTCTCTGGGGAACCCTAACTGACGTAAGTTTTGGTTCTGAGAGGCATTCTAGAGGATAACATTTTAAAGATGGCTTTTTTTCCTTTCGAACTTTGTGTTTCGTATGGGATATGTGTGTGTGCATGTTAAGTCGGTCAGTTGTGTCCCACTCTGCGACCCCATGGACTGTGGCCTGCCAGGCTCCTCTGTCCGTGGGATTCTCCAGGCAAGAATACTGGGGTGGGTTGCCAGGCCCCCCTGCAGGGGATCTTCCCCACCCAGGGATCAAACCCGCGTCTCTTACGTCTCCTCCATTGGCAGGCGGGTTCTTTACAACTAGCGCCACCTGGGAAGCCCGTATTGGCCTGCAGCTGATTAACAATGCTCTAACAGTTTCAGTGAAGGGACTCAGCCATACATATACATGTCTCCATCCTCCCCCACACTCCACTCCCGTCCAGTCAGCCACATACCATCGAGCAGAGTTCCCTGTTCTATACAGTAGGTCCTTGTTGGTTATCCATTTTACATATAGCAGTGTGCAAAGATAAGTTTTATGAAACTGGGTCTGCGCTTCCTGGAATCTGCTCTCTAATCCAATCAGACTTAAAGACGTCACTCCGCTGACTCTATTTCTGGTGGTAAGTGGGACACAGGTAGCCTGGATGGTGTCAGCTAGCAGTAGACACACAAAGTATCATCATTGGATTCTCTTAGTCAACTGCTTATAAAAGGCAAGGAGCTGGGTGGTTCTGTAAATGATACTTTCAATTATTTTTGGAAAAACAACAAATTTAATGATTTTTGTTGGTGGCTCCTGATATTGTCACCTTGCTTATTTAACTTATATGCAGAGTACATCATGCCACATGTCAGATTGGATGAAGCACAAGCTGGAATCAAGACTGCCAGGAGAAAAATCAATAACCTCAGGTACGCAGATGATATCACCCTTATGGCAGAAACTGAAGAGGAACTGAAGAGCCTCTTGATGAAAGTGAAAGAGGAGAGTGAAAAAGTTGGTTTAAAACTCAACATTCAAAAAATTAAGATCATAGCATCCAGTCCCATCACTTCATGGCAAATAGATGGGGAAACAATGGAAACAGTGACAGACGTTATTTTTCTGGGCTCCAAAATCACTGCGGATGGTGACTGCAGCCATGAAATTAAAAGACGTTTACTCCTTGGAAGAAAAGTTACCAACCTAGACAGAATATTAAAAAGCAGAGACGTTACTGACAAATGTCTGTCTAGTCAAGGCTATGGTTTTCCAGTGGTCATGTATGGATGTGAGAGTTGGACTATAAAGAAAGCTGAGCACTGAAGAATTGATGCTTTTGAACTGTGGTGTTGGAGAAGACTCTTGAGAGTCCCTTGGACTGCAAGGAAATCCAACCAGTGCATCCTAAAGGAAATCAGTCCTGAACATTCATTGGAAGGACTGATGCTGAAGCTCTAATCCTTTGGCCACCTGATGTGAAGAACTGATTCATCTGAAAAGACCCTGATGCTGGGAAAGATTGAAGGTGGGAGGAGAAGGGGACGACAGAGGATGAGAGGCTGGATGACATCACTGACTAGACAGACATGAGCTTGGGCAAGCTCCAGGAGTTGGTGATGGACAGGGAAGACTGGTGTACTGCAGTCCATGGGGTCGTAAAGCATCGGATATGGCTGAGATGGAATTAAACTGCACTGATATCCCTGGACAAAGTAAAGAAGAAAAGGATGAGCTCAGGAATGGATTTCCCAGCTTGAGCTCAGCATAAATCACGTGGAAGCTTCTATGTGTGTCCTGGAGAATCTGCCTTTCGGAGGACTCTGTGCAGAGGAATGACAAGATCTGACTTCTGCTTTTTCAGAAAGGACCGTACGAAACCGGTCAGAGCGTCCCCACGGTCCAGGTGAGAGTGTGGTGGCCTGGCTGAGGCAGTAGAGTCTGAGTTACTGGTGGGCAGATGCTGGGGTTCTGGGTCTGTCATGGACGAGGTTGGGGAGTGTTTGCCAATGACTTGGTCTCAGGTTATGGAAAGACAAGAAGGAAAGGAAAGTTATGGATGACTTCAGGGCTTCCAGCCCCTGGGGGGGTGGGATGGGCTGGCCTTTGCTGCTGCAGTGCAGGGATTCAGTGGACCAGGGTCAAGAGCCCTGTGTTGGCCATGGTGAGTCTGAGCTGACTGTGGGTCATCCACTGTCACACGAGTGTCGAGGAGTCAGGGAGGAGCCTGGGCTCGAGACATGAGGCTGGGTCCACAGAGGGCATATTTAAAGGCAAAGCGAGGTTGATGGAAGAGCAAGTGTCGCTCTGCACTGCTTGGATGACCTCGTAGAGCGTGGTCCATGCTGGACCACAGAGGCTGAGTTAGAGGATGAAGTCTCTCCGTGTGTGTTCCGTCAGTCACACTGGGTCTCAGACAGTGGTGATGGGGTGGGGGGGGGGACAGGGAAGCCCGTTCTCCATGGACTGAAATGTTCCAGGCTCTCCAGCCTCAATTTTGCTTTCCAGACACCCTCGCACCACCCACCATGACTTCCTTCTGAGGAGCAAGATTTCAATGGGAAGCCAGGAGCTCGCGGACTGCTGTAAAGTGAGGGATTCCACTTGGAGGCAGAGAAGAGAGCCTCCTCTCCCCGGGGGCTCTGCGTTCACTTCAATCTGCGGAGACGTGTGTCTTTAAATCCCCATCTTCAGTCACCTGCTGCCGGCATGCTTCTGCGCCCGAAGTCGGCTCCTATCAGAGGCTCCTAAAATAGGCCCGTGCTGACCAGCCAGGCTGCTTATGTAAGATTCCGTGGAGTCCTCGGCCTGGGTCCATCAGGGATGCAGTGTGACAGGCTGTGCTGGAGCAGCTCCTGGTGATGGATTTCCAGCCAGATGAGAGCTGACTCTCTGGGGGCCAAGGGCACACTGCGGAGGCCGGGGTGGGGGACGCAGTGGGGGGGATGGTGGGGAGCTGGGGAGGTGGGGGGATGGGGGAGGCGGGTGAGACCCTGCCTGGGGTTGGAGGGGGTGCTGCCTGTTGGAAGCAGGAGGGGTGAGGCCCTGCCTGGGGGGGCAATGGGCTGAGGTCCTGCCCGCTGGGGTGGGGCGGGGAGTGGATGCCTAGCCTCGAATGGGGCTCACACAGGCTCTCCTGATCACACATGGGCAGCTCTTAGGCTGCTCACAGCTGTCAAATGTGCTCATGACTGATCCTCAGTGAGGACCACAGAGAGGGCAGAGCTCCCGCCGAGTCCAGTGGAGGGGGGCACCCGTGGACCACAGCACAGGGCTCTCCCTGCCACACGTGGTCCAGGGCAATGCCAGGCCGGTGGAGTGGCCACTGGCTAGATCAGGGTGGCGGTGAGTCCCATGCTCCTCACTGACCAGAAGAGATCTGGTGGTCTTCTAACATGGACGCAGGAGGAAGCCCCCACGGGTGTGGGTTGAGACGCATCTCCTCTGGCGTCCACATCTCCATCTGGGGATAAAGTGAGACTGCACAGCCGAGAGCACTTCCAGGGAGTCCTCACCCCTGCCTCTCCCCCAACCCCATGACCTCCGGTCCTCCCGCCCTGGGACCCCAGGGTGGACTGCACGGCCCTTCGGAGGCTCTGTGGTCGGCTCTCCGCTGACCCTTGCCCCTGGCTCCTGAGCCCCTTGCTCCTGCTCTCTGGAGCCCCTTGCTCCTGCTCTCTGGAGCCCCTTGCTCCTGGCTCCTGAGCCCCTTCCTCCTGCTCTCTGGAGCCAGCATTCAGGGTCAGCCGGCTCCCTGCATCCTAGCTCTTCTCACTTGAGCTGAGGTCTCACCAGCAAGACTCCAGGCTGCCCATCATCGGTCTTCCCGCCTGCGCCTTCTCTCGGACGGCCACTCCACTGTCCCCACATGACCGACTCTCAGATCCCGTCTCGAGTTCCAACACGAATGCTATAATCAGGCAGAAACCTTCATTTCTCTGTTGTTTTTTTTTTTTTAAATTAAATCCATCTCTTGTGATTCATTGATTTTCTTAAAAGGAAAGCAAATCCATTTTTTATTTTTCTCAGCTTACTACCAGACACTTGGGTCTGGGACACACTGAACAAGAATTCTGTTAAAAGTGTTCAAAATGTTTCCAAATCAGAATCGATAAGGCTGCATGAACATATATACTTTTTAGTCTTACAAAGAGCACGTGTAGAAAATTTCATCAAAACATGCTACTTGACACCGCCAGGTAGAGCGTGGCCGCTCTGCTTTGAGCAGACACAAAGCATGAAGGCTGAACAGAAGGAGCCCGAGACGCACACGTGTGAACGTCTCTGATGCAGAGTCAAGCATACGTGGCTCTGAATCTGGGTAAGTTGGATTACCCACATTCCCCCTTAACTCTCCCACTGATTATCCCCGTACATGCTGGCTGGAATATGTGAGACAACTATTTAAAGACTTGGGAAAGTGGGGAGCAGCAGGTAACTTGGGAAAGATCTCCAGAATTTAATGCCACCAGATGAAAAGAGTTTACTGTTCCCCGCTCCCCCCCCACCCTCGCCAGTCTACTCCTGCTTGAATTCACTGCACTGTAAACTCACAAATGGGCAGGTAGACGAAGCTCCAGGAGACATTCCAGCTACGGCTCAAGGAGCAGGAAAGGGGACCCCTAACACAGAGGCAATTCCCTAGTGCCGTTTCCTTCCCTATCTTTAATTCTGCACGCTCCAATTCCTCAAGCAGTAGCTTAGAGGCGGTGGCAGCAGCCGGAAGCGAGAGTCCGCAGGAACCCTCGCTGGAGGCAGGTAACTGTCCTCTGTACACAGTGGGTCAGGAGTTCCTGGGGCGGGGGGGCGGGGAGACCACACCACACGCTGCCCCCCTTCCCTCTTCCTGGGCTGCTCGACCACAGATGAGAGTGGTCCAAGGAGCGGACGGCAGAGCAGATGCTCTGAGAGCAGGATCCCAGTTTACAGCTTGAAGAACCTGGGAAAGTGATCCTTTAGGACAATTTCTTAATTCCCAGGGCCAGTACCCTCTTCCACCAACAAGCTGTGCAAACATTTTGGGGACTGAACTAACAGACAAACCACAGATCAGGTCCTAGACCGGCTGCTGAGGGGCGCGTGTGCGGAAAGAGTCTACTAGAGTTGCAAAGGCTTGGAAACCTGAACTGCCCATGTAAACGCTGCAGGGGGTCCAGAGAAGGCAAGCTGGAACTCGTGGGCCAGGTGCAAACAGGCCAACTGCCTGCGTCAACAGAAACACAACATTCTCCTTTAGAGAATGACCCAGAGCCTCAACATAACATTGTGCATGTCCAAGATATAACCCAGGATGACTTGGCATATGGTGAATGAAACAGAGAAGTGGGCAGCAGAGGATGAGACGGTGAGATAGCATCATCAGCTAAATGGTCATAAATCTGAGCAGACTGGGAGACATAGAGGACAGGGAAGCTAGTGTGCTGCCATCCAGAGGGCTGCAAAGAGCCAGACGCGAGTCAGAGGCTGAGCACCCGCAGCTGATGTGCAGCGATGTGTTAGTTCCAGGCACACAGCAAAGTGATTCAGTCACACACACACAAACACTCTCTCACTCCTCTTTTAGCTTCTTTTCCAGGACAGGTTATTGCAGAGCATTGAACAGAGATCTCTGTGCTGGGCAGTAGTATGTCCTTATCAGTTATCTATTTTATGTGTTCAGTTCAGTCGCTCAGTCGTGTCCGACTCTTTGTGACCCCATGGATTGCAGCATGCCAGGCCTCCTTGTCCATCACCAACTCTTGGAGCTTACTCAAACTCATGTCCATCAAGTCAGTGATGCCATCCAGCCGTCTCATCCTCTGTCATTCCCTTCTCCTCCTGCCCCCAATCCCTCCCAGCATCAGGGTCTTTTCCAGTGAGTCAACTCTTCGCAGGAGGTGGCCAAAGTATTGGAGTTTCAGCTTCAGCATCAGTCCTTCCAATGAATATTCAGGACTGATTTCCTTTAGAATGGACTGGTTGGATCTCCTTGCAGTCCAAGGGACTCTCAGGAGTCTTCTCCAACACCACAGTTCAAAAGTGTCAAATCTTCGGCACGCAGCTTTTTTTATGGTTCAACTCTCACATCCATACATGACCACTGGAAAAACCATAGCTTTAACTAGATGGACCTTTGTTGATAAAGTAATGTCTCTGCTTTTTAATATGCTATCTAGGTTGATTATAACTTTCCTCCCAAGGAGCAAGCGTCTTTTAACTTCATGGCTGTAGTCACCATCTGCAGTGATTTTTGAGCCCAAAAGTTTAAGTCTGACACTATTTCCACTGTTTCCCCATCTATTTGCCATGAAGTGATGGGACCAGATGCCATGATCTTAGTTTTTTGAATGTTGAGTTTTAAGCCAACTTTTTCACTCTCCTCTTTCACTTTCATTAAGAGGCTTTTTAGTTCTTTACTTTCTATCATAGGGATGGTGTCATCTGCATATCTGAGGTTATTGATATTTCTCCCAGCAGTCTTGATTCCAGCTTGTGCTTCTTCCAGCCCAGCATTTTTCATGATGTACTCTGCATATAAATTAAATAAGCAGGGAGACAATATACAGCCTTGATGTACTCCTTTTCCTATTAGGAGCCAGTCTGTTTTTCCATGTCCACTTCTAACTGTTGCTTCCTGACCTGCATATAGGTTTCTCAAGAAGCAGGTCAGGTGGTCTGGTATTCCCATCTATTGAAGAATTTTCCACAGTTTATTGCAATCCACACAGTCAAAGGCTTTGGCAAAGTCAATAAAGCAGAAATAGATGTTTTTCTGGAACTCTCTTGCTTTTTCCATGATCCAGTGGATGTTTTGATCCAGAGACAATTTGATCTCTGGTTCCTCTGCCTTTTCTAAATCCAGCTTGAACATGTGGAAGTTCATAGTTCACATACTATTGAAGCCTGGCTGGGAGAATTTTGAGCATTACTTTGCTAGTTTGTGAGATGGGTGCACTTGTGCAGTAGTTTGAACATTCTTTGGCATTGCCTTTCTTTGGGATTGGAATGAAAACTGTTTCTAGTCCCGTGGCCACTGCTGAGCTTTCCAAATTTGCTGGCATATTGAGTGCAGCACTTTCACAGCATCATCTTTTAGGATTTGAAATAGCTCAACTGGAATTCCATCACCTCCACTAGCTTTGTTTGTAGTGATGCTTCCTAAGGCCCACTTGACTTCACATTCCAGGATGTCTGGCTCTAGGTGTTATCACACCATCATGGTTATCTGGGTCATGAAGATCTTTTTTGTACAGTTCTTCTTGCCACCTCTCTCAATATCTTTTGCTTCTGTTACATCCTTGCCACTTCTGTCCTTCATTGTACCCATCTTTGCATGAAATATTCCCTTGGTATCTCTAATTTTCTTGAAGAGATCTCTAGTCTTTCCCATTCTATTTTTTTCCTCTATTTCTTTGCATTGATCGCTGAGGAAGGCTTTCTTATCTCTTCTTGCTATTCTTTGGAACTCTGCATTCAGATGCTTATAGCTTTCCTTTTTTCCTTTGCTTTTTGCTTCTCTTCACAGTTATTTGTAAGTCCTCCTCAGACAACCATTTTGCCTTTTTGCATTTCTTTTCCTTGGCAATGGTCTTGATCACTGTCTCCTGTACAATGTTATGAACCTCTGTCCATAGTTCTTCAGGCACTCTGTCTATCAGATCTAATCCCTTGAATCTATATGTCACTTCCACTGTATAATCGTTAGGTATTTGATTCAGGTCATACCGGAATGGTCTAGTGGTTTTCCCTACTTTCTTCAATTTCAGTCTGAATTTGGCAATAAGGAGTTCATGATCTGAGCCACAGTCAGCTTCTGGTCTTATTTTAGCTGACTGTATAGAGCTTCTCCATCTTGCCTGCAAAGAATATAATCATTCTGATTTCAGTATTGATCATCTGGTGATGTCCATGTGTAGAGTCTTCTCTTGTGTTGTTGGAAGAGGGTGTTTGCTATGCCCAGTGCGTTCTCTTGGCAGAACTTTTTAGCCTTTTGACTAAAGTGTGTGTATGTTAAGCTGGGCTTCCCTGATGGCTGCAATAAAGAATCTGCCAGCAATGCAGGAGACCTGGGTTTGATTCCTGAGCTGGAAAGATCTCCTGGAGAAGGGAATGGCTACTCACTCCAGTATTCTTGCCTGGAGAATTTCAAGGACAGAGGAACCTGGCAGGCTATAGTCCATGGAGTTGCAAAGAGTCAGACATTTCTGTGGGACTAGCACACACGTGCACACACACATGTTAAACTAGTTATTGTTAAATATTCCCAATGAGCAATCATTAGCAATTTAGAAAATGAAAGTTAAAGCTCTGAAGAAAAGAACATTAAAATAACAAAACCTCACAGATCAGCTCAGTAACAGAATGGAGATGATAAAAAAAAAAGGAGTCAGTGAACTCAGAGACAGATCAATAGAAAATACCCAATCTAAACAACAGAGATGAGGATTTGAAAAGAGAACTGAGCCTAGGGACCTGTGGGTCAACATAAAAGTTCCAGCATCTGTGTCATCAAAATCAAAGGGAAGAGTGCAATGATGAAACAATATTGACTGAAGCTTCCCAAATTTGGAAAAATGTGTAAACCAACAGAATCAAGAAGCTCAGCAAACCCCAGAGAGAATAAACTCAAAGAAATTTACGCCTGGACATATCATAATCAAACTGCTGAAAACTAGACACACACAGAATTCTTAAAGCAGCCCCCCCAAATGTGTTCCCTATAGGGGAGAAGCAATTCAGTTGGCTGCGGATTTCTCATTCAAAACCATGGAGGCAAAAATGGAGAGGCGCAGGACTTTTTAATGTGCTGAAAGAAAAGAGTTGTCAACCTAGAAATGTATATCCAGAGATAAATATTAATACCTTCAGGAATAAAGATGAAAGAAGATACTCTCCGCTGAAAGAGAGCTAAAAAAGTTCATTGCCACCATCACTGGTCTAAGAGAATTCTTTACAGAAACGTTCAGATGGAGCGGCAACGATAGCACAGCAGACTGGAGTGTACACAGCAGCACGTCTCACACAATGATTGACTCAGAAAGTATCATTGCTCTCAGTGCAAAACAGAGAACTGTAAAGCCTTTGAAAGAAGCCATCAGAGACCAAAGGCTGGGAATGTGTTCTTAGATGTCACATGACAGCCAAAGGGGAAAAAGTGGAGACACTGGACTTCACCAAAACTCAACGCTTTTGTTGTAAAAGACCTCAGCGAATGAAAAGACGAGGGTTATGAGGTCAACGTTTTCCCTCTCAAACCCACGTGCTGCAGCCCTAATCCCCAGGACCTCAGAATGGGGCTTTATTAGTCAATAGCATCTTTACAGAGGCCATCCTGTTAGAATAAGATCATTACAGTGGGTCGCAACCCAATACGGCTGGCGTCCTCATGGGGAGGGGAGTGATGGACTTGGAGACAGATGAGAGGAAAGATGATGTGGAGAGACTCAGGGAGGAGTGGGGAGGGGGCGGGAGCACCTCCTTCCTGCCCGGACCGCATGCCTTGGCCTCAGACTTCCGGCCTCCACATCCGTGAGAAGCAGCACCTCTGTGTTTCAGCCACCGAGTTTGTGGCACTCTGCTACAGCGCCCACAGGAAATGTACAGCGCAGACTTCAGACTGAGTTAAAGTACTTCCTGTCTGTAAACTGCCTGTTCAACAAAACACTTGTATCCAGAATATATATATATTTTAAAAAACTCTCCAAACTCAACAGTTAAGAAAAATAAAAACCAGATGGGCTATTTGAACAGACACGTAATCCCAAAGAGAACACAAGGATGGAAAACGATCACATGAAGAGATTTCTGGGTCACGTGCCAGAGGGCAGAGGGTGAGCTGGTTGGAGGGCATCACCGACACAACGGACATGAGATTGGACAGACTCCGAGAGACAGTGAAGGACAGGGCAGCCTGGCGTGCTGCAGTCCATGGGGTTGCAAAGAGATGGACACAACTGAGCGACTGATAGCAACAACAAACGAGATACCAGATGCACTTATTAGGGTGGAGAAATAAAAAACACTGGCCAAGCCAAGTTCTAGCGTGACTGCGGTGTGTGTATGCTAAGTCACTTCAGTCATGTCTGAGTCCATGACCGCATGGACTGTAGCCCGCCAGGCTCCTCTGTCCATGGGCTTCTCCAGGCAAGAATACTGGGGTGGATCGCCATGCCCTCCTCCAGGGGCATCTTCCCGACCCGGGGACCAAGCCTGTGTCTCTTGCGTCTTCTGCACTGGCAGGCTGGTTCTTAACCACTAGTGCCACCTGGGAAGCCCCCTAGGGTGCCTGGGTCTCTCACATTTTGCTGTGGGGATGCAAAATGGTGCGTACACTCTGAGAAGCAGATTGGCAGTTTCCCATCTATTTAAACCAGCACCTACCATATGACCCTGGTATTCTATTACCAAAGAAACTTACGTTTGCACAAGTGCAGGGGTTCTTGTAGCAATTTATTAATAATCATCCCAAATGCAAACAACCCAAGTGTCCTCAGCAGGTGAAAAGATAGACGAATTGCAATACCCACACTCAGCCATGAAACGATTGAGCTGGTGACATTCGTAACAAGGTGGATGAATTTCAAGGACATTATGTTGAAGGAAGGATGTAAGTCTCCAAACTTCATATTCTTTATGATTCGATTCATGCGAAGCCCTCAAAAGCGCCACCAGAGTAGAGCTCTTTCTCAGCGTCCTCATGTGTAAAATGGGATGATTGTAACCAGCATATCCCAGATCTGTGGGAAAAAGGAAACCATGGGGATCCAGGACTCAGCACAGAAAGTGCTGTTTCTCACGCAGGGCTAGGCCTGTTGTTCAGCTGCTCAGTCGTGTCCAACTCTTTGTGACCCCACAAACTGCAGCACACCAGGCCTCCCTGTCCATCACCTTCTCCCAGAGTTTGCTTAAACTCATGTCCATCGGGTCGGTGATGCCATCCCACCATCTCATCCTCTGTCATCCCTTTTCCTCCTGCCTTCAGTCTCTCCCAGCATCAGGGTCTTCTCCGATGAGTCGACTCTTCACATCAGGTGGCCAAAGCATTGGAGCTTCAGCCTCAGCATCAGTCCTTCCAACGGATATTCAGGACTGATTTCCTTTGGGATGGACTGGACTAGCAGGGCAGGTCCTAGAACTGCTATTATCATTAAAAACAGGTGCAGACATCAAATATGTCACTGTCAGTGCTAAAAACATGGGCTCTGGGTCTATATTCTGATTCTCCCATGCTATTAGGACTCTTTGTTACAAGAAATGGGATAGAATTTAAATTGCCTTAAACAACAATCACCATGAAATGTATTACTTCATGTAACTGGCCAGTTCAAGGGATGGCTTGCCTTCAGGCACGGTTTGATCCAGAATCCCTGATGACATTATCAGGACTTGGTTTTGTTTTTCATTCCTCCATTGGTCCTGCTTGACTGTGTGCTCTTATCCGGTCCACATAAGGGAAAGGTAGTCCCCAGCAGCTGAGGGACTACCCGTGCGTTCACCAGTGTATCTGTGAATGGGTGCAAAGCTTCCCAGAAGTTTTGTTAAGACAGAACTGTGAGCAAGATCCTATTTAGGTCACGTGCTCTTCTCTCCTGCACCAGGTCGTTTTTCCCTCAGGGATTTTGAGTTCTGGTCCATGAGCTGGTTGGCTGGGTGGAGGCCATGTGGCTACCTCCATGCCTGACATCAGGGTGGGTGGATATAAGGAGAGGTTGGGTCAGCATCATTTAAGCGGGATGGAACGGGCAGGGCCAGAGGTCAAGACTGGGATGCACTATCATGGTACTACTAGACTGGTTCTTTAGGAGCGGGGGTTGCCTTCAGGAGGGGAGTATGGATGGCGGGACAGACCAGGGGTCGTAGCTGGCGCGTAGCTATGCGTCCTCAGACAGTGACCGAGACAGGGATGATGGCAGTGCCTCCCCCAGGCTTGCAGGGGCTCTGGGGGAATAAAGCTCCTGCAGAACCTTGCAAGAGTCTGCGTCGCCATGAGGACTCAGTCACTGAGGCTTCTGCTGCTCTATTGTTGTTATTAGGATATGCGATTGCTTTGGTATTGCCTTGAAAATTACACCATCATGCAAGAACTAAATTAATATTAGTGGCCTTCATTTGCAGTCCCACAGACACTTCAAGCACTTTAATAACTCAGCACATCTGCAAATTCCAGTCCTTCTGCCTGGGAAGCTCCTGCCCCATCCGCAGAAGAGTGCCCCGTGTTTTAGGAGTGACCGCATTTTAAAGGGCACTTGCAGTTTTGCATGCTCTCTGCCTGGCCCTGGCCCTGGCCCCAGCATCACAGTCGTCCCTGCTCCCTCTTGACACAGGTGGCGCCTGTGGTCCACACAGCACGGCGAGGACGTCAGCCCGTCTGGCTTGGCAGTGCGCTGCTCACCTTGTCTGCGCTGGCTCCTCGGCCTGCAGAAGGCAGGATCCGGGGCCTGTCCGTCACTGTGTCTTAAGGTCTGGGTGCACCCAGGGGCTGCAGACAGCACTGCAGTCATGAGATAACGCCCATCATGAGATAATGCACGGAATGGACAGCACGCGTGTGCGCCTGGCGGTTACGACTGCCAGCATCTCTGTTTCTCATCAGGGCAAGGAGCGTCCTGGAAGAAGGGGAGCCCCCTGGGAGGGCATGGCATGGGAGGGAACCAGGGGGCCTGCACATGGACCGCTGCTTCCTGGGGGTCCCACGTCTGCCTTGGTTTCCTCAAGCCCGCTGGAGACCCCATTCTGGTCTGGCCGACACTGAGCACCGCGGGATGGATGAGGTGTGGACTGGTCGGGCCAGGGGCATGGGAACAGAATGGGGCAGGAAGCGGCGGCTCCTTGGAGGGTGCTTCTAGAAGGAGCCTTTCTCCCTCCATCATCGTCTGTCTCCTCCCCACCTGGCCGCGGCAGAGCAGGGTCAGATGGCCTTGCGGCTTTGTGCACACGTGTCCAGGCTTCGGACCATGAATACGATGCGGCTTCTCAGCGCTTCAGCCTCCCCATCAGTCATACACGGGGAACGTGACTGCCCAGTGGGCCTTTTCAAGGATTAAATAAGGTTGAGTGAGAAAGAGGCGTATCAACTTGATTTTACATCCCTTAGAATCTAAATGCTATCGAAACATTTCAATGAAATTTTTAAAAATCCTGAAAAGTAAGAATCATTTCAGCTGCCATGCTTAGCTGCCGGGATTGCATCTGAACACCAAATACAGTAATGAGAGAAAAAAGGAAGTGAATGGATCCTACCAGCTCAGTGAATGTGTGTCCGTTGCTGGAGGCGGATGGAGGCTGCCAGGCCACAAGAGATTCTGTTTCTTTTAAGCTGAAGTACAGTTGATTTAAAATGCCGTGCTGATCTCCTTCTGTAAGGCAAAGTGATTCAGTGATACAGATGGACAGATTCTTTCTCATTTTCTCTCCCACTATGGTTTATCACAGGATGCTGAATAGAGTTCCCTGTGCTACAGAGCAGGACCTTGTTTATGCATTCTATAGATGGTAGTTCGCGTCTGCTAACCCCGGACTCCCAGGCCTTCCCCCTCTCATCCCCTCACCCTACTTGGCAACCACAAGGATGCTCTTGGTCTGTGTGTGTTTCTGTCTCATAGATACGCTTTAGATTCCACAGCTAGGTGATGTCATACGGCATCTGCCTTTCTCTATGTGACTCACTTCTCTCTGTGTGATAATCTCTAGGTCCATCCACGTTGCTACAACTGACATCATTTCCTTTTTTATTACTGAGTAGGATTCCGCGGCAATGGATTCTTGGCTGTCTCTGCCAAGCCAAGTCCGTGCTGCAGCCACCTCTTGGGAACACACCTCGGATCGTCTCTTCTTTGGTTATCACTGGGGTGGCTCCTCACGGCCCCAGAACTCACACTGCCCTCTTCTTAGGATGACACAGGCTTTCTGAGACCTGGTCCCAGCCATAGCTTCTGCCTTGCAACACTTTCCCTCTCCTGGAACAAATGAGAACACCGTAAGAAGCAAGCTGAGAACATCTCTGCATGACTGTTGACGGGAGCAGACAGAAGGGCAGAAGGTGCATTCAGCTCAGTGATGTGGGAAACCTGGGCCCCCTCCTGAGGAGCTGACCCTTCCCTTAGCTCATAGCCAAGGACAGCGAGCAGCAAACCTGCCCTGGAGGTTTTCTGGCTTGAACAAATGTGGGTTTCCAGTCTCGAGTCAGGAGCTGGCCTCAGATGAAGATGTGAGGGGAGAAGAGGAAGACCACCTTCCCACGGAAAAGCTGCACCAGCCCCTGAGTTCTGCGCAATTAGGACCTCAGTCCCGGGACTGGCCGCTTGATCACATTGCCGACTTGGGACCTGCTCACCGAGCACCGAGGTCAGGGGCATCTCTGCCGACAGCCCAGTGGGGCCCGTGCCAATGAGGTTTATCTGGCCCTTGGGGAAACTGTTTCCCGAGTTGTCCGAGCCAGGATGGGTTCTGAAGGCCAGCTCCCCGCGGTGGAAAGGCCAGAGAATCTCCATCTAGGAGATGTCACCGTAGGGGGAGCTCAGCGCAGGAAAGCCTGGGGCTCAGTCCCAGAGGCTGCTCACCAAGCTCCCTGGTAGGAATGGAAAGACTGTGGGGAGCTTGGGGCCCCCCCGGGTGACATTTCAGGACGACACGAGCAGGCGCGTGGGTCCTGGTCCAGGCTGTGCGCCTGCACCTGCGGAGCTCAGGGAGAGCTGTGCTTCCCTGGTGATGGGCGTCGTCTTAGTAAAGCTGTGACCGTTCGCCGTCTGGACGAAGCCCCCCTGGGGCTCAGGCTTGGTCACACTCATACCCAGATGGGCAGCTCACGACAGACAAGTGAGAAACCCGGGGCTTTGGTTTTCAGCTCCAGGAGGCTCCAAGTCAGAGCCTCCCAGTCTCTCTGGAGGCGTTACTGGTTGGTGACATATTCGATTCACTCCTGCTGCCCTTCCACCCTGGGAGCATCAGCAGGTCTCGACAGGCCCTGTAACAGGGTCCCAGACCCCACTCTGCCCCAGCCCTGCCACCGTCAGACCACCCGCTGCAGGCCGGCTGCCTTATTCCACGTGGGCTACAACTCACTGACAAGGACTGTCTTTGACCTCTTCTCCAGATGGATGGATTTCTAGCTCGGAACCCTGCCCAGAGGGCCTGACATGGACAAGGCACTCCTCGCCCCCATAAAAAGGCGACACGGACCCCTCTGTCTGCGAGGTCAGGACCAGGGCCACAGTGGGCACATGGTGTCCGACACGATGGAAAACTCCATGCAACTGGACACCCCTGACTTCCAGGCTGTGTGCGAGGGCATCTGGCTGCCCCAGGGCTGGCCTGCCGTTTGCCAACAGGAGCGCAGGGTACTTAATATGACACCAGAGCCGTGGTAACACTGCCTGGCCACTAACCTCAGTGTGCCCGGCGGTCAGTGTGGACCGGTTTAACGAGTGAATGGTGAGAGAGCACTCGTGCCCTCCTCTGCTGACCGAGCACCTCTCTTGTGCCAGTTCTGGCCCAGGCTCGTGGGCACCAGGGAGGTGCTCACGCTGATGCCAAACATGGAGCCTCAGTTGCCCAGCTGCCCAGGTGCTGCCTGTGGTGCCTTCTGGGCTCAGAGAGAAGACTGGACGGAGGAGTCCTGGGCAGATGAAGAATCCCACCCTACGGGGCTCACCGCAGCGGACACAGACGTGGACGCAGTGCAGTGAAGGACGTGGGGCTCGCTCCGTGACAGCCGGGCTGGGCGGCCTTGTGTGCCCCTCTCAGGGATGGTCGACTTGGCTGCTGTACCCCTGTGCTTGGAGGTGGTGCGGGCTCTGGGTGGGAACCCCTCCACCCCTCCCGGCTCTCCTCCCTGCAGAGGTGCGGGCGGTATTTCTGGCTTGGTTGCTATGTCAACCCTGAGCTGCGCCTCTGTGTCTGGCATCAGGGCTGGAGGTGGTTCATCCACGAGACCCCTCTCTGCCCCTGGATGTGGATGGAGTCACGGCTGTAGGCAGTGGGCAGTGGCCACCCACATGGAAAGCTTCTCTCTACCTGGACGTGTGATCTCTGCGCCCCGGTACCCGCTGGTAGGATCCAGGCCCAAGCTGGGCTGTGGCCCTCACTGATGGCTCAACAGGATCTGTCCAATGGCGGGGCAGGTGCTGTGAAGGGTGGGACAGTCCCGGCACGCAATGGATGACAGCAGGGAGCCGTGGAAGGAGGGAAGGTCCAGATGAATCAGTGACCCGGGAAAAGCAGGGCTGTGTCCAGCGTGGGGAGAGGCGTCATCAGCAGGTTCCTTTAGCAGAGGACACATCCCTCCTGGGCCTGAAAAGGTGACTCCATGGCGCAGTGTAACACACAGCGTGCGTACAGCACCCGGCGGGAACGGAGTCTTCACGTGGGCTGGGGAGTGGTCCTAGCCATACTGTGTGAATGGACTCGCCCTGGCCTGACAGCAAGCCGCTGCGCAGGCATCGGTTGCCGCCATGGCCGCTTTATATACCACGCAGCAACACAGAGAAGGCAGATGGAACTCTGAGATCTAAGGCATGCATGCTGTCCAACTTGGAGGAAACTTGGGGGCGATCGGACGGCCGGTGGGCAGGGGAAGTGAGGGCGGCTCCGTGTCGGAACAGTGGAAGGCTGGCTCAGCCTTCACCAGTGGAAGGCTGGCTCAGCGTGCAGGCGCGGAGCTGGTGGTCTGAGTGGCGGGAGTGGAGTGCTGGGAGGCTGGGGTGGGCAGTGTCAGGGGACACAGCAGAGGTGGGACTGTGCTGGACATGGCCAGGGCGATCCTGGAGGCTCAGGGCAGAGGCCCGCTCACAAACGTGCCTTCGGAGCCGGGGAGAAGATTCTGGGGGAAGCCTGGAGTCGGAAATGAGAAGTCCCATGGCGTAACTGGAGTGGCTCTGACTCCTCCCAGGAGGAGGGTGCAGGGAGATGGGAGACAGTGGGTGACGCCACTCCCCAGAGATCCCAGCCCTGGCCTCTCCTCCCTCACCGCTTCCTGCCTGGCCCCTTGAGGCTCCACTGGTCTCCCCGCTGCTCTGGCCTCCTCTCCGGTAGAAAGTAGCCACTGGATCTCAGGACATGCAGCTCCTCCCGGTCTGAGTTCTCACTCTATCTGATAGGAGTACAGGGTCCTGGCTTCCCAAGACCACCCTTCATGCCAGGGGTAGAATGGTTGTAGGACCCGGGCTCTGATTATGCCAAAGAGGCCCCTTTGACACATCTGAGTCACCCCTTGGGTCAGTGCGCTCCAGTCTCTGTGACAAAGGCCCACCCGTGGGGTGGTTTGAGCAGCAGATCTATCTCCTCACAACCTGGAGGCTGCAAGTCCAAGGTCAAGGAGTGTGCAGGGCATGTTCCTCCCGAGGCCTCTCTACTGGGCATGCAGAGGTGGTTTTCTCCCTGGATCCGCATGTGGTCATCCCTCTGTATGTGTCTGGGTCCTAATCTC
This sequence comes from Ovis aries, assembly GCF_016772045.2. Classification (NCBI taxonomy): domain Eukaryota; kingdom Metazoa; phylum Chordata; class Mammalia; order Artiodactyla; family Bovidae; genus Ovis; species Ovis aries. Next base: position 223,593,496 of record NC_056056.1, read on the forward strand.
CTCTTCCTATAAGGACACTAATCCTGTAGGATCAGGGTCCCACCCTGTGACATCATTTACTGTGATTACCTCCATAAAGACCTGCAAACAGTCACCCTCTGTGGTTCTCCAGGTTAGGGCTTCAGCACAGAACTCGGGGTCACAGCTCCGCCCTCCATGACCCTCTTGGGGGCTCTGGCATCAGCCCCTCCTCTCCTGCCTGCCCCATGGCCAGGGGCACCAGTCCTGGTCCTCTCAGGCTTCCAGGGTTGGTGGTGGTCTGGGACCACCTGCCAGGCCTCCTTTCGTCCCCTTGCCCCCTCCCCAGAGAGAAACCCGCTAGAGCAGCGAGTGTTTGCTTAAAGCTGAGCATTCCCCACGGGGACGCCTGTGGGGAGTCCTGCTCGGAGTCTGTGCTCCAACCACACATCCTCAGTCCCCAGTGGGCAGCGACAGAGGGGGAGCTAGGGGGTGGGCTCAGGGAGCTGGTTGGAAGCTGAGAGCCTCAGACATCTCGAGTCTGCGAACTGCAGGGGCCCGTCTGGGTTTCCAGTCTTTAATTTGCTTTATTAGCGGGCTCTAGTAGTCTAACCGGTACACATGTTTCCTCACATAGGAGGAGAATTCTCCTCCGATCCCAGGAGAGAAACACATCCCTGGTCTTGAGACAGACAGTATTTTCATGGTATTTCTTAATGTCTTCTAGTATTAAACTTTGATGATGGCTTAAAAAATTCAAGAAGGAACTTGGAAACTCCAGGCATCGTGTGATCTTTACTTGTCAGGGAGGCAGCTCTCTGGGGTGGGAGAAATGGCCTGGTTGGAATCAGACAGCAGTGGATTCAAGTTCAGCCGGACCTATGACCAGTTCCCTATTTCTCCAGCCTCCAATTCCACAACTATAAAGTGGGTGGTGGGGCCTGGGGGAGCCTTGTGAGACCGTGTTTGAGGCGCTCAGCAGATGGTACCAACTCACAATCGCAGTCAAAGAGCTGAGTTGATGTAGCAATGGATGCGTGAGCCACTGGGAGTAAAAGATTTCTGCCCGAGTCAGAGGCAGCCGCCTCCTGGGCCTGGCTGCACCTGCCCACTGATGCTGGCGGTCAGGAAGGTCTGAGCCTCGGCACAGCCAAGGTTGGACTTGGACTCTGGGCTTGGTGGTGGTGCTTGGGGGTCCTGGCCTTATCACCCTCAGATAAGAGTCACATCTGTGTGGTCGCATTTGCCACTGTGCTCCACTGCCTTTGAGGATGTAATGAGCTACCCTTTGCTGTCTGGCATTTTCCAGGGGCCAAGAAGGGACAGAGCAACACACTAAAAGCATCATCATCTCTGCTCAAAGGGCCTCCCTGCTGCCTGGGGAAGCAGTCTTGCACAGCGAGAGCAGAGCTGTTAGGGAGAGGGCCAGTCTGGCCCTGAGAGTTTGCACCTGTAGGACCTGAGGTTTAGAGATGAGACAGGTGGGCCAAGGACCCGGGCACTGGATGGGCAGGGGAGGAGCTAAGGATGGAGTCGCTTTCATCTGCTGAGCAAGGCTAACAGAGTGTTTACTGCACACCACACACTAATCAATCCTGAAGGAAGTCAACCCTGATTACTCTTTGGAAGGACTGGAGCTGAAGCTGAAGCTCCGCCACTTTGGCCACCTGATGCCAAGAGCCAACTCATTGGAAAAGACCCTGATGCTGGGAAAGATTGAAGGCAGGAGGAGAAGGGGACGACGGAGGATGAGATGGTTGGATGGCATCATCGACTCAATGGACACGAGTTTGAGCAAGCTCCGGGAGTTGGAGATGGACAGGGAGGCCTGGCGTGCTGCAGTCCATGGGGTCACAGAGAGTCAGACACGACTGAGCGCCTGAGCAACAACAGTGCACTCTTCTTTCAGAGGATGCAGCAATGCAATCCTAACTCCCTGCTCAAGACAGCCCCGCTCCAGTGGCAGACAAAGATGCATGAAGGAATGGTTTCAATGACATGCACAAGCCACTCGGGGACAGTTGGTTTTTTCACAAAGGAGAGGTGCTGGCATGCAACAAATTGAACACCCACCATGCGTGTGTGTCCTGTGAAAGGACCTTGAAAGCATGATCCTTGCCTTCCAGAAGAAGAAAGTCTGAAAAATGCAGAAGGACCCTTACCCACTAAAGCAGCAGAGTATGAGATGCTGAGCTCGAGACCATCATCCTCATCACAGGAGCAACATGTGGTCCCTCTGACACATTTAGGAGATTCCTTGCAACCCTGGGATGGGCCAGGCTGTGGCGAGCCAGGGCCAGAGGAGAGCAAGGCGTCTAGTCCTACAGAGTTTCCTGAGCCCAGTTAGAAAGTGTAGACAAGATACCAGCATCAATGGGGAACTCGCCGCACTCTGGATTGAGGCAATAGTACATTCAGAAAGATGACTGTATGTGACTAAAATGGTCTACCGAGCAACACAATCACTTCCTCTCCCACCAGAAATCCCATAACAATGACGGACTAAGAAAGAAGAAGTGGGAGTAAGCTCTACGAGCGATGACAGCCAGGGAGGACGTCAGGGAAGGAGCGGAAGTGCTGCAGGATTTCTGGGGATGGAAAGTCACATCAGACTGATGGGGAAGCCGGAGGGAGCCTTCAGCGAGAGTGAGCAGGAGGGCCTACTGCTGAGATCAGAGCGGTCCTCCCCCAGGAGCCCGGCCGGCATCAGGCAGAGGGTGCGGTGGAAGCCGTCTCCAGGTGATTCTGAACAAACGGGCCCGGGGAAGAGCATCAGAAGCTTTTTTTTCTGAACAAAGCCTGGGGCTGGCGAGGCTGGATGACCCCACGGTGGAGCCCTGTTTGCTCCGGATCAGCCTCCCCAGGTCTGAATCCCAGATCTGTTCAAGGTTCTTACGACGGGAATCCCGAGAATTATCTAACTCCAGGTGTCTGGCTCGCTGTCAGTATCACCGGATGTTAATTCCTATTTGGTTTGTTTTGGAAGCAGATTGGTAGCTAAGAATGAGGCCGACAAGGGTAGAGAAGTGTCAGAAGGAAGCGGAGCTCTGCTTGGGGGACCGTGTGCCTTCCAGCTAAGTCTTCAGGAGGTTGTGATGGTGGGCCTTTATTCAGGAGACATCCTCAGATTACATCCTAGGACATAAGAAGAAAAAGAACCAGCAATAAAAATGATCAAAGTACTTGGAGATTAGATATCATTAAAATCCCCCCAAATGGGCAAATAGCAGAACTGTTAGAGCCAAATACTGAATTGCTTACCCAGATGATTCTTACGGGACTTTACAAAAAATAATGGAAAAGGAGAGACTAGAGACTAAAGGAGAGAAAATGCTCATAGATGAAAAGAGTTTTTTCCTGAATTGAGAAAAGCTATGAGTTTTTCATCCAAAGTGTCTAATATGGGACAAGAAGATTAAGAAAAAAATGAAGCATGTGGATATAGTCTGGATAAATGCCAGCGCTCAAAAAATCAAGAAACTGTCTAAAAATCTTCATAACTGCATTAAAGACAGATTCCCATAATGGAACAAAGATCACATTGGTGTCAAATTTTTAATAGCAGCACCACACCCTGTGAAAAATAAAAAAGTCTTCAAAGATCCAAAAGAAGTTTGGTTTTATATTTCCATGCCTGGGAAGACTATTCCTCAACTAGCAGAGAAAATCAAGCAATTTTTGTGCATGAAAAATCAGAAAATTAAATTTAGCTTCTATGGGCACTTTTTAAAAAGTAGCTTCAATCTATACCTATACAAAATAAACATAAACAAAAGTCATGAGTCTAATAAGAAGGTGGATTTGGGACTGAGAAAAATGGTGAGGTAGAAGCCAGTCAATCTGGTAGTTAATGTAAATGAAGTTTTAGGTTTAATGTTTAAAATGAGAACATATTTAGTTCAACTTGTTTATTGTAAATAATAATCATACGCATTTAAGGTATACAATATGATGGTTTGATGTATATATTCATAGAGAAATGATTACTCAGTTCAGTTCAGTTCTGTCACTCAGTCGTGTCTGACTCTTTGCGACCCCATGAATCACAGCACGCCAGGCCTCCCTGTCCATCACCATCTCCTGGAGTTCACTCAGACAAATGTCCATCGAGTCAGTGATGCCATCCAGCCATCTCATCCTCTGTCGTCCCCTCTTCCTGCTGCCCCCAATCCCTCCCAGCAGCAGACTCTTTTCCAATGAGTCAACTCTTTGCATGAGGTGGCCAAAGTACTGGAGTTTCAGCTTTAGCATCACTCATTCCAAAGAACACCCAGGGCTGATCTCCCTTAGAATGGACTGGTTGGATCTCCTTGCAGTCCAAGGGATTCTCAAGAGTCTTCTCCAACACCACAGTTCAAAAGCATCAATTCTTCAGCACTCAGCTTTCTTTATAGTCCAACTCTCACATCCATACATGACCACAGGAAAAACCATAGCCTTGACCAGATGGACTTTTGTTGGCAAAGTAATGTCTCTGCTTTTGAATATGCTATCTAGGTTGGTCATAACTTTCCTTCCAAGGAGTAAGTGTCTTTTAATTTCATGGCTGCAATCACCATCTGCAGTGATTTTGGAGCCCAGAAAAATAAAGTCAGACATTGTTTCCACTGTTTCCCCATCTATTTCCCATGAAGTTATGGGACCAGATGCCATGATCTTCATTTTCTAAATGTTGAGCTTTAAGCCAACTTTTTCACTCTCCTCTTTTACTTTCATCAAGAGGCTTTTTAGTTCCTCTCCACTTTCTGCCCTAAGGGTGGTGTCATCTGCATATCTGAGGTTATTGATATTTCTCCCAGCAGTCTTGATTCCAGCTTGTGCTTCTTCCAGCCCAGCATTTCTCATGATGTACTCTGCTTATAAGTTAAATAAGCAGGGTGACAATATACAGCCTTGACATACTCCTTTTCCTATTTGGAACCAGTCTGTTGTTCCATGTCCACTTCTAACTATTGCTTCCTGATCTGCATAGAGGTTTCTCAAGAGGCAGGTCAGGTGGTCTGGGATTCCCATCTCTTTCAGAATTTTCCACAGTTTCTTGTGATCCACACAGTCAAAGGCTTTGGCATAGTCAATAAAGCAGAAATAGATGTTTTTCTGGAACTCTCTTGCTTTTCCATGATCCAGCGGATGTTGGCAATTTGATCTCTTGTTCCTCTGCCTTTTCTAAATCCAGCTTGAATCTCTGGAAGTTCACGGTTCACATATTGCTGAAGCCTGGCTTGGAGAATTTTGAGCATTACTTTACTAGCGTGTGAGATGAGTGCAATTGTGTGGTAGTTTGAGCATCCTTTGGCATTGCCTTTCCTTGGGATTTGAATGAAAACTGAGCTTTTCCAGTCCTGTGGCCACTGCTGAGTTTTCCAAATTTGCTGGGATATTGAGTGCAGCACTTTCACAGCATCATCTTTCAGGATTTGAAAGAGCTCAGCTGAAATTCCATCACCTCCACTAGCTTTGTTTGTGGCGATGCCTCCAAAGCCCCCCTTGACTTCACATTCTAGGATGTCTGGCTCTAGGTGAGTGTTCATACCATCGTGATTATCTTGGTTGTGAAGATCTTTTTTGTACAATTCTTCTGTGTATTCTTGCCACCTCTTCTTAACATCTTCTGCTTGTTAGGTCATACCATTTCTGCCCTTTATCGAGCCCATCTTTGCATGAAATGTTCCCTTGGTATCGCTAATTTTCTTGAAGAGATCTCTAGTCTTTCCCATTCTGTTCTTTTCCTCTATTTCTTTGCATTGATCATTGAGAAAGACTTTCTTATCTCTCCTTGCTATTCTTTGGAACTCTGCATTCAGATGCTTATATCTTTCCTTTTCTCCTTTGCTTTTCACTTTTCTTCTTTTCACAGCTATTTGTAAGGCCTCTTCAGACAGCCATTTTGCTTTTTTACATTTCTTTTCCATGGGGATGGTCTTGATCCCTGTCTCCTGTACAATGTCATGAACCTCATTCCACAGTTCATCAGGCACTCTATCTATCAGATCTAGGCCCTTAAATCTATTTCTCACTTCCACTGTATAGTCATAAGGGATTTGATTGAGGTCATACCTGAATGGTCTAGCGGTTTCCCCTACTTTCTTCATTTTAAGTCTGAATTTGGCAATAAGGAGTTCATGATCTGAGCCACAGTCAGCTCCTGGTCTTGTTTTTGTTGACTGTATAGAGCTTCTCCATCTTTGGCTGCAGAGAATATAATCAATCTGATTTTGGTGTTGGCCATCTGGTGATGTCCATGTGTAGAGTCTTCTCTTGTGTTGTTGGAAGAGGGTGCTTGCTATGACCAGTGCGTTCTCTTGGCAAAACTCTATTAGCCTATGCTCTGCTTCATTCCACATTCCAAGGCCAAATTTGCCTGTTACTCCAGGTGTTTCTTGACTTCCTACTTTTGCATTCCAGTCCCCTATGATGAAAAGGACATCTTTTTTGGGTGTTAGTTCTAAAAGGTCTTGTAGGTCTTCATAAAACCATTCAACTTCAGTTTCTTCAGCGTTACTGGTTGGGGCATAGACTTGGATTACTGTGATATTGAATGGTTTGCCTTGGAAACAAACAGAGATCATTCTGTCGTTTTTGAGATTGCATCCAAGTACTGCATTTCAGACTCTTCTGTTGACCATGATGGCTACTCCATTTCTTCTAAGGGATTCCTGCTGGCAGTAGTAGATATAGTGGTCATCTGAGTTAAATTCACCCATTCCAGTCCATTTTAGTTCGCTGATTCCTAGAATGTCGACGTTCACCCTTGCCATCTCTTGTTTGACCACTTCCAATTTGCCTTGATTCATGGACCTGACATTCCAGGTTCCTATGCAATATTTCTGTTTACAGCATTGGACCTTGCTTCTATCACCAGTCACCTCCACAGCTGGGTATTGTTTTTGCTTTGGCTCCATCCCTTCATTCTTTCTGGAGTTGTTTCTCCACTGATCTCCAGTAGCATATTGGGCACCTACCGACCTGGGGAGTTCCTCTTTCAGTATCCTATCATTTAGCCTTTTCATGCTGTTCATGGGGTTCTCAAGGCAAGAATACTGAAGTGCTGTGCCATTCCCTTCTCCAGTGGAGCACATTCTGTCAGGCCTCTCCACCAGGACCTGCCTGTCTTGGGTGGCCCCACACAGCATGGCTTAGTTTCATTGAGTTAGACCCGGCTGCAGGCGGCTGTGACGGTGCACAAGCATGGCCGAGAGGAGCTACCCTGCATTCGAGGTCAGGGGCAGAAGCCAGGAGCACTCCATGCCCGAGGGTTGGCGGCTAAGAGGAGCTACCCCATGTCCGAGGCCAGGGGCAGGGACTGAGAGGAGGAACCCCATGTCCAAGGAGCAGTGGCTGCACTGGCACAGGAGGGCCGAGAATAGCTACTCCACGTTCAAAATCAGGAGGGCCGGCACTGAGGAGATACCCCTCATCCAAGGTAAGGAGCAGCGGCTGCGCTTTGCTGGAGCAGCCATAAAGACATACCCCACACCCAAGGTAAGAGAAACCCAAGTAAGATGGTAGGTGTTGTAAGAGGGCATCAGAGGGCAGACACACTGAAGCCCTAATCACAGAAATGATTACTACAGTGAAACAAGTATATACAGCATTTCTTAACCCGGGTGCAGCTTTTTGTGTACGTGATGAGAACGCCTGCAGCCCACCGTCAGCACATCGCCGCTGCTCAGTACAGCCTTGTAACTTTAGTCATCATGAGGCACACTTGGCTCCAGCCTTAATCATCCTCTATCTGTGCAATCTGTAGCCTCTCCCAAACATCTCCCCACTCCCTTCACCCCCAGCCCAGGGCAACCACTACTTTACTCTCTGCTTCTGTGGATTCGAGCTTTTAGCATCTATGCATATGAGACCATGCAGCTTTTTTCCTTTGTGTGTTTGGCTTATTGCACTGAGCGTAATATCCTCCAGTTTTGTCGGTGTTGCTGCAAACAGCAGCAACCTCCTTTATTTCAGGCTGATAAATAAATTATTTGCAAAATATATAAAGATGCTTGCTCCTTGAAAGAAAAGCTATGACAGACCTAGACAAAGTATTAAAAAGCAAAGACATCACTTTGCCAATAATGGTCCATATAGTCAAAGCTATATTTTTCCAGTAGTTGGATACAGATGTGAGAATTGGACCATAAAGAAGGCTGAGCATGAAGAATTGATGCTTCTGAACTGTGGTGTTGGAGAAGACTCTTGAGAGTCCCTTGGACATCAAGGAGATTAAGCCAGTCAATCCTAAAGGAAATTGAGCCTGAATATTAGTTGGAAGGACTGATGTTGAAGCTGAAATTGCAATACTTTGGCCACCTGGTGTGAAGAGCTGACTCATTGGAAAAGACCCTGATGCTGGGACAGCTTGAGGGCGGGAGGAGAAGGGGATGACAGAGGATGAGATGGCTGATGGCATCACTGACACTATGGACATGGGTTTGAGTGAACTCTGGGAGAGAGTGATGGACAGGGAGGCCTGGCGTGCTGCAGTCCATGGGGTCTCAAAGAATCAGGCCCAACTTAGTGACCGAACAACAACTTGGCTAGTTGGATGTCCTTTTTTTTTTTTTTTTTTTTAAAAAAAAAAGAATATTAAGAATTACTATGACAATACTAAAAACTTAATTTCAAGTAGATTGTAGATCTAAAATTTTAAGTTAAAAATACAAACCTTTTAGAATAAGGATAAGAAAACATCTCTGAGGAGGCAGAGTTCAGGGTATTTGAAGAGGCACATTTAGAGCTAAATAATACAAATTGAAAATATTCAATTCTGGTTTCCTCGGTGTGTATGCCCAGCAGGGGGATTGCTGGGTCATAAGGTAGTTCTATTTGCAATTTTTTAAGGAATCTCCACACTGTTCTCCATAGTGGCTGTACTAGTTTGCATTCCCACCAACAGTGTAGGAGGGTTCCCTTTTCTCCACAGCCTCTCCAGCATTTATTGCTTGCAGATTTTTGGATCGCAGCCATTCTGACTGGTGTGAAGTGGTACCTCATTGTGGTTTTGATTTGCATTTCTCTAATAATGAGTGATGTTGAGCATCTTTTCATGTGTTTGTTAGCCATCCGTATGTCTTCTTTGGAGAAATGTCTATTTAGTTCTTTGGCCCATTTTTTGATTGGCTCGTTTATTTTTCTGGAATGAATGGATGAGAAAGCTGTGGTACATATACACAATGGAGTATTACTCAGCCGTTAAAAAGAATTCATTTGAATCAGTTCTGATGAGATGGATGAAACTGGAGCCAATTATACAGAGTGAAGTAAGCCAGAAAGAAAAACACCAATACAGTATACTAACACATATATATGGAATTTAGGAAGATGGCAATGACGACCCTGTATGCAAGACAGGAAAAAAGACACAGATGTGTATAACGGACTTTTGGACTCAGAGGGAGAGGGAGAGGGTGGGATGATTTGGGAGAATGGGAATTCTAACATGTATACTATCATGTAAGAATTGAATCGCCAGTCCATGTCTGACGTAGGGTGCAGCATGCTTGGGGCTGGTGCATGGGGATGACCCAGAGAGATGTTGTGGGGAGGGAGGTGGGAGGGGGGTCATGTTTGGGAACGCATGTAAGAATTAAAGATTTTAAAATTAAAAAAAAATAAATAAAAATTAAAATTAAAAAAAAGAAAGAAAATATTCAAATGAAAAATATATCCAGGCAGATCTATATGTTTTCAAAATATAAATCAGATCTGTCAACATTAGTGTCTCACAAGGAAGAAGTCAAGGCAAGGATCATAGGGTACTAGTTTAGCAGTAATGTTTTATTTCTTTTATTAGAAATGGAAACTGAAAAATGTTATGGACACTCCAAGGCAGCCGCTTGGTAGAATAAGCACTGGTCTGAGCACACATTTACACAGCCCCCTGGAAACAAAACAAAATAAAGTCTAGAAGAAGAAATTACAAACTTAAAAGCAGAAATTGATAAAATATTAAAAAAAAATGGAGAAGATCAGCAAAACCGAAAGTAGTTTGACTGAAGAGATTAATAAAACAGACAAACTGTGATAAATAAAAAAATAGAAACCACAAAATAAAAATAGTAGAATAAAACATAGATACAATGGAGTTTAAAAATTGTCTTGGAGCCAATTTGGGGTCCATAAATTTAATATCTATGATGGAATGGGAATTTTATAGAAAACTATAAAATATCAAAATTTATTAGAAGAGAAAAAATTACAGAGAAGATCTTATAACAATTTTATAAATTGCAGCTTTACCCAGAATTCTTTTCATTATCATTTTTTCTCCAACTCCCAGCTCCATCAAGGCACCAGGAAAGGATTTTTCGAGGGTAAGTGGGTAAGTGTCTCAAGACCTTACAGGAACAAATAATCTCTTTCGCATACTAGGGGAAAAAATGAGAGAACTTTCCAGTTCTCTCTACAAGACTAAAATGTCCTTGATTCCAAAATGGGACAAAACAATAGAAAAAATAAAATTATAGCTTAGTTTCTGGTATGAAAACAGATACAAAGGTCTTACGCAAAAATATAGCAAATTGAATTCAGCAGTGTTTTTAAAAAATAATATACATGGCCAGGGAGTATTTATTTTTCAGTTTTATTTCAGGAATGCAATAGTTTTTATAACATTAGAAAAAATCTATTAATGTAGCTAATGTATGAAGAAATTAGTGAAAAAAATATGTATCACAATTCACAAAGAAAAAAATATTTAATAAAGGTTGTAAATACCTAATATTTAAAACAAATAAAATAAGCAAATGTGTAACAACATAAATATCCCAGTGTTTCAGTAGATCAAAACAGGAGAGAAAAGCCTGAATCCAAAACCCTTCTACCCAACTGCCCAATTTCACAACCATGGTGAAGCTACAGACTAGTTCCATTTAGAGTCAAAAGCAAGACTTTCCTCAGTGTTGTTCTGAGGGCTTGGGAATCAGGGTTATACACACCAAGGAGGAAGAAACCAAGTTGTCATTATTTGCAGAATAAATGAACGTTTTTTTATAGAGTTTGTAACAGAGAATCTACAAAACGAACTCGAAGTAATAAGAAAAGTCTTTGGGATTCCCAGGGATGAGATCCAGGAGGATACATGAATGGATATATTTCGTCTTTAACAGGGATTCTCTGGTGGCTCAGCGGTAAAGTCACCTGGCAATGAAGGGGACACAGGAGACGCGGGTTCCATCCCTGGATGCAGACGGTCCCCTGGAGGGGGGAATGGCAACTCACGCCAGTATTTTCGCCTGGGAAATCCTGTGGACAAAGAACCCTGGTGGGCTACAGCACATGGGGTCTCAAAGAGTCAGACACGACTTGGTGAGTAAAGGACAACATGTTTAACAACATAAAAACAAGGCGTGTGGCGGTGAACTTTATATGTGCCTGCTCAACAGGACAGAGAGCCCCAGAGAGCTGGGAGCATCATCTGCGGGTGTTTCAGGAAGAGGGCTGCCTCTGAATCAGTAACGGCAACCCCCCGTCCCCAGGTGGGCTGCCATCGCCCAGCGCTTTGTGGGCCGGCGTAGAACAGAGAGGCGAAGGGACGGCGAGCTCCTGCTGTCTCCTCTGGAGCTGGGGCTTCGTGTTCTTCTGCTCTGGGACACGGGGTGTCCCGGTTCTCTGGCGTCTGGACTCGAGCTGGGCCACCCCACTGGCCCTCCTGGGTCTGCAGCCTGAAGACAGCAGACTGCGGGCCGTCTCAGCCTCCATAACCACGTGCCAGCCTAGGGCCCCGTTGTCGCTGCCGGGACAGAAGGAAGCTCCACTCGAGAGGACGCGGCGGCAGCCAAGGGCAGAGCGGGATCTGAGCTGGGGTCTGGCTGGCCCGCCCTCCCACTGAGAAGTGTCGCTCCCGGGACACCTGCACTGGGGAGAAACGAAATGGAGCAAGTGGTCTCTGAGCCAACTGGCTGCTACTGCGCTCTGCGCTGCCTCCGAAGCAGAGGTCGTCGTGAGAGTGTGACATCCACAGGCCTCAGGACGTGCGTGCTAGGGAGTGGGTGCTCCTTGAAGTCTGGCCATTGCTGCTCCATCCTATGCGTCCCTGTCTGCAAGCGCTACAGGCAGCGAGCCCGGGCCGGGCTGGTTGGAGGGGGAGAGATCGGGCCTTGGGGCTGCCCTTGCGAAGGAGGCGCGGGGAGACTGACGTGGGTGTTTCTTAATGAACTGAGCTCTTTACTGAAGTATAGCTGATTTATAACATTGAGTTAATCATTGCCGTACAGCAGTGACTCAGTTATACACATGTGTGCGTTCCTTTTATGTTCTTTTCCTTTGTGGTTTATCCCCGGAGATTGAATACAGTCCCCTGTGCTGCACAGTAGGGCCTTGTTTTCTCTCCACTCTCTGTATAATCGTTTCCATCTGCCAAGCCCAAACTCCCAGCCCACCCCTTCCCCACCCCTTGCTATGTTTCTTACTGGGGGTATGTCATGTGAGTGGGGAGTCCCAGCTGCGAGGGGAGGCCTGGAGAGGAGGCTGGGGCTGGGATCCCGCCGGCTCTCCCCTCACTGACCCCACAGCTTGTCCAGCTGTTCCCTGGCTTCACCTGCCCTCATTCTTGCCCTGGATGTGCTGGGGTTGGGCCCAGGATGATATGGTAGAGAGCCCATGGACCTGCTTGCAAGACATCTCTTGTTCCAGAGGGAGATGATCGGTCTAAGCCAATGAGAGCAGCTGGTGTGCTAGAACTTGATGACGTTCAGTCCACAGAGCTGCAAAGGCAGGATCAAGTCCTAGGTGGCTTCCTGGAGGAGGAGGCACATGCACCGCGGGAAGCCCCAGCCAAAAATGTCCTCATTGGTGGGATTAGAGGATAAGTGGAGGAGGGACCCCTTTGAAAACCTGCTCTGGTGGCAGCAGAAGGGGACCCAAGCACTTGTTCAGAGTAAGGAGATGGTGCGGTCCTGCTGGGCTTCCCCAAGCGGAGGAGAGGGGCTGGCCCGACTCAGGGTGACCGTCCGCGGCCCCTGCAGCCCATCGCTCCTCCCTGCAAATAGCCCCTGGCAGCCAGAGATGGGCCAGGAGGAGAGGCGAGAGCATCTTATTACTGCTTGGGGTCCCGTGGTGCTCGGCCCCACTGCCCGCTGAGCTGGGATTGAGGCAGCCAGGATCACACGGAGTGTAGCTCCTGGGATGCACAGTATTAAATCAATCAAACTAAATTAAAAGCTCTAGCCAGCTCTTGAACTCAGGGTTGAGCGGCAGCCATTTCTTCTTCTTCTAGCTGCTTCCCGGGAGGATGCCCGACCTGCCAGAGCTGCAAGCCCTGGTGCTTTTAATTATTTAAAGGGGGAGCGGGGCTGGAACACACACAGGAAAGCGTCCTGACACAGAAGAACTACGGCTGCTGCCCACGGGGAGTCCTGGGGAAGACTGTTTGTGTGTGTGGAGCAAACCCCTGTAATCCCCGCCTAAGCCCCTTTCCTTCTCACCCCACTCACCGGCTCCCCGCCTCTTCTACTGTGAGTACTTAAGTGTTAGTCGCTGAGTCGTGCCCAGCTCTTCGCGACCCCATGGACTACAGCCTGCCGGGCTTTTCTGTCCATGAGATTTTCCAGGCAAGGATACTGGAGTGGGTTGCCATTTCCTCCTCTCTCATTTCCTTCTCCTTTCCTCTTCCTGCTTTTCACCTATCTTGCTTGTTGTTTGTTTCTGCCGACTCAGGATAAGTTCTTGCGGATGGAGATGTTTATCTCTTTGCTCATGTTCACAAATGCCTGCAACAGTGTCTGGCATGCGGTTGGTGCTCAATACTTGCTGAATGAATGAGTGGGTGAATGAGTAGGCAGATGAGTTGGTATGTCCCACGATCACCTACAAAACAAGGACTTGTTAACCCTCGCTTCAGGAATGCTGCCTGGTCATATCCTCCCCTCACTGGCTGGTTCTGGGCGCTGGGTGAGTTGGTCACGTGACAGGCCGGCCTCAGGGACAGGGGGGGCCACACTGACTCCATGAATTTGGGAACTGAAGGCCAGGCGTGCTGCACAGCCTCTGCCCAGAGGTTGAGTGGGCCGGACTGGCTGTGCTGAAGCCTGGAGACTATTCGAGGTCCAGAAGGTGTGTCTGGGGGGCTGGATAGAATGCGTCACCTGGATGGGTTTCCGCTTCCCTTGGCAAATGTGCAAACAGGCCAGGGCAGAGTCCTTCTACCACGGAATTTAGAGCTGGGGGGCAGTGCTAAGTGGATGGGGGGCACTGAAGCTAAACTGAAGGCTCAGCAAAGAGCGAGGTCTTCTTCAAGGTCAAAGCCTTCAGGAGTGTGCACGTCCACCCCACACACCCACACACCTGCCCCTGCAGGCCCAGCGCTGCTCAGGCGTCCCCACCCGGACGCAATCCTGTCCCGTGTGGAGCAGTGCTGACTGCCTGCCGAGGTGGGGTGTCTAGGGGCCACCCAGCATGGCCAAGGTCACCCTGAGCCCCAGGCCCGCCGTTCTAGAATCTCCAGCATCCTCTCCCACCTCCTTGCCTGTCTGATATGGGCCCCTCTTTCTGGGGTGGGGGTTACTCTGAGCTTCTTCCTTAGTCCCTGGCATGACCTTGCCAGAGTGCCCGTGCCGGAGAAGGCTGCGCCCTGTCACGGAGAGGGCTGTGGACCGCTCACCCGACGCCTTGCCTCCCATTGTCCCTCCTTGGCTGACCTCAGCTTCAAACAGGAGCAAATACGACTGACCCTTCATCTAGAACTGGGACTTCCTCCTTCCCGGCCAGGCCCTGCTGTTTCTCTGCTGCATGGAGTCTTGATGGGCCACGCCAGGCCCCAGGGCAGGCTGAGCTAGGGCTGAGCCCAGCAGTCCCTCGGCAACCTTGGACCCTCCAGCAGGAGGGGGTGAGGCGAGGGCATGGACTTCCACCCTCTGCTGGCCCCTTGAGTCCCCACCTCCACAGACCACATAGGCAGCAGCCCTTCCTGCCCCCTTGACTTGAAGCCAGGCTGGGTGGCTCCCTCGTAGGGATGCAGAAGCAGGGAGCCCTCTGCACCTGCCCCTCCAGGTGTGCGGCTCCCGGATGAGCTTGGTCCTTTCCATGGAAACCAAATCCAGCCCGAGGACTTCAGACCAATGATCGCGCTTTTCCAACTTGCTGGAGGCCTCCAGCCCCTAGACAGAGCAGCTTCCCCACATGCCCCCCACTGGGCTGGTGGGCACTGCCAGATCCTGGTTGTGGCTTGTGGGGGGCTGGCACTTTGCGCTTACCGTTTCTTAAGAGGATAAAGAGAATTGTGAGCTTGGGCGAGCCTTTTACAAGAAACCGTGATTCTTTCCCTCTCCTTTGATGGCTAAAGCCATACAATTGAATGCTTTTGAAGAAGGGGAAGGAGCATAAATCAGGATGTACAAAGCCTGGGTTAGCTGTCTCTACGCAGAAGAGATAAAACACTTGACATGAAGAGCTGAGCTCTTTATCCCTGTCTTCTCTGGGTGACCTTGGGCAGGGGTGCCGGCGCTGGAGCTCCGTCTCCTTAGGGGACGGATCAGGGCTGAGCACTCGCTCCCGAAGTGACAGGTATGGTCATCTGCTTGTGATTTGCTGGCATGGATGTTTGCCAGCTCCCCTTCCCCCAGCTTCCTCTGTGCTGGATGTGGGGGCGAAGACCCCCTCCCCATCCTGGGGTATGGCCAGGAACCCCCAGGGTCACACAGACAGTTCTGGTCCTCCGGCCCATTCTTGTCCCTGCCTCAAGTGTGCCTCCTACAAACCTCCCGAGAGGGTGGACCTGTTTGCTCACAGGCCTGGCAGCTGGCGGAGCAGGGCCTGGCACAAAGCGGTGCCCCCAAGGCAGTGGGGGCTGCAGAGTGGCTTCAGTGCTGACCCCAGAGGGACGGCTTGGCCTGGAAGGAAGAACCAGGCTTCGGGCTACGAGCATCAGTGCTTTGAGCCCTGCTCTGCTGTTTCCATCACCATGAGGGCATCACGGACTCGATGGGCATGAGCCTGAGCAGACTCTGGGAGACGGTGATGGACAGGGGAGCCTAATGTGCTGCAGCCCATGGGACTGCAAAGAGTCGGACCCGACTGAGTGACTGAACAGCAAGGAGAGCAACTGCTGCTTCCAAGCCTGTAACAGTGTGACGCCCTTAAAATGCCCTGATCATCCACTTTCTTATGCGTAGAATCAGAATAACATCAAATCCAGAAAGAAGGACTGGTCCTTACTGATAACACTTACGAAATGCCTTGTATGTATCAGATACGCCCTCAGTGTGACAGCAGCCGTGGTAACAATAGCCGTCATCATCATTATTATTATTGCTTATCTGGTACTTTCTGGCTGATTTTTATTCCCCCCAACATGGTAACTGCTAACTATTTATATATGTTAAAAAAACAACAAAAAACTTGAAAGCACCAAATAAGAAAACAGGAGTGTTGCGCAGACTTTGATGTGTACGTGCACTGACTTGAGACAATAGATACATTTTCCTGGCTTTTAAAGGGAATTGTGTGCTTTAATTAAGAAAAAAAGAAAGTTTTCTCTCAGCATATTAATTATCTGGCTTGTCATAGGAGGTATTTGTTCCGGATGACAGGCTGTAATTAGTGCAGAGAACAGACTGAAGTTCCCCAAGAGAAGCCTGGAGTCTAGGGGGGGCCCGGGCTGACTCTGCCCTGGCATTTCACCAGGTGTGGGAGGGCGGGCCGGGGCAGGGGTCTCTCTGGGTTCAGAAGGGAGGAAGGAAAAGCAATTTATCACTGCGTCCCTGAGGGCATCCGAGATGCTGCCTCCTCCTGGGTCTTCTCTGGGGCAGCTGCCCTTGCCCCTGGCGCCCAGCTTAGCCGCGGGAAGATCGGTGGAAAGGAAAAGGCTCTGGTTCCATTCCCAGCTCCAAGGTCGGCACAAGTGACCTTGGCAAGCTCCTTCTGGGCCCCTCTGTCTCCCGTCACGCTACAGAGAGCCAACGAGAACACTGCGTATGCTCCATCGCTTCCTTTCCTGCCCCGGACATGCCGTCAGCCTCCTGTTTTACTAAGTCACCCACATAAGACTCTCACTTCTTAGCTGGACCAAACCACTCCAAGGGCTGGGCCTTGGGGCAGAGACAGACTGGGCCCCATCAGTGGAGGCAGACACAGGTGCCGACGAGGCAGAGAGGATGGTCCGGTCCACGGACCACCTTCCACCTTCCTGCTGGACGCACATTTCCCCATAGGCAGGGCTGAGCATCGTTCTCCCAGCCAAGAGGTTTGAGCAAAGAGGGTTTCCCAGGCAGGGGCTTCCAGCCCTTTCATCCTCCCGGCGCTTCTGTTTCTCCATTTGCCAGCTGGCTGCAGAGAGTAAAGTGGCAGCTTCCTGGGGGAAGGAAGAGAAGAGACGGGGCCATCAGAGATAAGAGGCTGAGTCCCTGATGACCGCGGGAGCAGGGCGCCTCCGGAGACCAAGCCGGAGACGCCCTGCGGCTGGTTTTTGCGCCGAGTTCCTGAGATGTGAGCTTCGTCAGGATGCTCTCCCAGGATGGAGGTGAAGGTGGGAGTCGGAGCCCTCCCTCCTGGAGAGGCTGGCTTTTCTCTTTCCCCCGGGGGACCCAGCTCTCCCCTGACGCTGGCAGGATCCCTAGGCCGGGCCGCCTGTCTCACCGATACCTGTGTAGGAGTGCAGCCTGGCCTGGGAGCGTCCCACACTATCACTGCGTTGCGTGGCGGCCTCTCAAAGTGAGAAGGAGGCCAGGTAGAGACTTTCCCGGGGCAAGCCCCACTTCAAGTCCCAAGGGCAGAGGTGGAAGTTTGCCTGAGTGAGATGTCCTCGTCTCATCCCTGTTACTGGTTCAGAACTGTCTTTCCATCTTATTAACACAACCAGCATATCCTAGCACTGACAGGCACTTTCATTAGACAAATGTTAAATACATTATCAAGTTTGAAATGTTATTATGGTAAGAGGGTGCCTCCACTCCATCGCAGTTCGCCGGAAAAGCCTTCCAAGCTTGCGAATATTTCTATTTCAAGGTTAATTAAAAGACAATCACGCTGATTTGCCTAGAGAGATCTCTGCCCACCCAGGCCACCATGAGTGTCAGTTTCTATTATCTACAAGCCTCGTGGCCGACACTCCCTTCCCACGGGGCCTCCCACCTCAGTCGCGTTGGAGCCAAGCTGTTCGTGCTGATCAGGCACTTCAACAGGACATGGTGGTAAATTTTATGCTGTTCGTCACAAAGGAACGCCGCAGCTTCAGAAACATGCTTTACATGCCTGGAGAGCACATGTAAAATGCACCAGAACACATGAAACAAGCATCTCCTCCAGGTGATATTAGCACCAGAGAGGCTGAAAATTGCACCGAATTGTCAGCATCCTCTGAGCCACAGGACCCTGGCTGCCCACGGTTCGGTAGAGCTAAGGTGTTTTTCTCTCCAGGTCAGAACTTTCTTCCAAATCACAGAATATTGGTTCTACCATTTTTGACTAATAGGTTACCAACCAATTAAACCCTGACTGAAACAGAGAGCTGCTGGAGTTTAATTTTCCAGGTAGGAATGCAGTGTGGGGCAGTCACTGGAGAAAAAGTCGATTGCCTGCTGGCTTCGGGTGCCTGGGCGTCACGGCCAGAGCCTGTCTGTGGACTAATTCACCCAGTGAAACGTTTAATGACCATCTACTCAACCCGCCTACTTGTGCCAAGATCAATCAGGCCTGATCCGACTCTCCGCCTTTGGAGCAGCCCCGAAGGGCTTAGATACCGGCTTGAGGACCTCTAGAAGGATGCCCCAGTCTGGGGCAAGTGCTCTCTCACGCCTGCCTAGGGATACTGAGACCCTGTTTGCAAACACGCGATCAAACCTCTACAATTTCAGCTCAGGGAGAACAGGGGCTTCGGCACCTGGCTCCCTCCCTGCCAGGCCCCCAGCCACCTCTGGCACATTTGCTCCACCACTGCTGCCATTTCCTGGGAGCCTACCCTCGGCCGCACCTCGTCCTGAAGCTTTCAGTGCACTGTCCAATTTGTCCTCTGGCTCTAGAGGACGGCTGTGTGGAGGGACAGAGGTTGGTGTGATGAAGAGGGGAGGAGTGGGGAGAGGAGGCAGAGGAGGAGGAGGAGGGGGAAGAGAGAATATGAAGGGGAGGAGGAGGAGGGGGAGGAGGAGAAGGAGGGGGAAGAGAGCGTATGAAGGGGGGAGGGGGAGGGGGAGGAGGAGGAGGAAGAGAGAGTATGAAGGGGAGGAGGAGGAGGGGGAGGGGGAGCAGGAGGAGGGGGACGGGGAGGAGGAGGAGGAGGGGGAAGAGAGAGTATGAAGGGGGGAGGAGGAGGGGGAGGAGGAGGAGGGGGAGGAGGAGGATGGGGAGGAGGAGGAGGGACCTGGAGAGTGGGGAGCATCTGATGCCTGCAGGGCTTACGGGTTGGCATGTGAAGGCTCCCAGGTGGGTACCCTGGCCCTGAGGGAATGAATATCCTGGAGTCGGGGCGTGAGGGGCATGCAGGAAGGGAGGAGCAGGACGCTTGCACAGAACACTGAGGAGCAGCCTAGTTCTTCCTGAGGTTTATTATTCCCAACGTTGCAGAAGCAATTGCTCTCTGACTCTGCAAGGCCTTTGAACCTTGTCGCTGCTTTAGCATAGCATTAAATTAAATGTGCCTTTTGTCTGTCTTTTAAAATAAACTCCCTGAAGGATTCGGCTGTGATTTTTTTTTCTTTTTTCCCAGGTTGACTCTCATCTATCTGCAATCCTGCTCTTTCGTGGCAGCTTTGGAGATCTGAGGTCCATTCCTCCATCGACATCTTCAGTTCATTAGCCTGGGCAAGTGGACGGGAAAGGAGATTAGTGTTCATTCGTCTGTCCTCCCATCCATCTGCTCAGATAACCATCTGACTGGCCGGGCCGTGTGTTCTGAGCCTGGGAGCCTGTGTCTGTGGCTACGAGGGCCCTAGGAACCCACAAACTTGGTTCCTGGCTCTAAGGACCCAAAGTCGCGAACAGGAATCACACACATGGGCTCATCGGCTCACATCACAAGGCGTGCGTGCGGGAGGGCTAGGCCTGGGGCTGGAGCTCCAGCCAGGAGGCGGTGCCTGGGAGGGTCTGGAGGTGAGAGCACAGCCTCTGAGAGCTATGTCTCCTGAGCTTGGAGCTTCGCTGTCCCCTGGGGGGATGTGCATGGTGTTGAGGGGACACATGGGAAGGCATGGGTGGGCCACGTTGCAGTGGGCAGATCCATCTCCAATTGCTTCCCACCAGAAACAGTCACCTGACAGGTAGGGGTGAAGCTGGATTCACCTCTGGTCCCAAAAGTGCTTGATGAGTGGTCAGGAACTGTCCGAAATGGGTGGTCCAGCCACACCCCTGTGAAGGTGCCACCCACTGCCCAGAGCCTGAGGCTCACTAGCGTAAACGCTGGGTGGAGGAGCAGGTGGGCCCAGTTCCAGGCTTCTGTGGGGAACAGCTGCTCCGGCCCCTCACTGTCCCTCTTACCCTCAGGTGCCGAGTGCCGACCAACAGCGGGGCTTCCCCAGAGCAGCCCCCTGGCCACCAGCCGTGCTCAGGGCTGGCCCCATGCTTGGCATCCGTGGCCCCAGGAAGTCTGCCCGGAGGGGATGTGGGACCCCGACTTGGCCAAGAGGCTGTCAGGAGCAGGGAGCCAGCTGGCATCTAGGGTGCAACCCTGAGGGGGTGGAGGTCTGCTCTCAGAGCCTGGGCCCCGTGATATGTGCCCTGGCTCCCCTCCTGGGATCCACCCTGCTTCCCAGCTCCCCAGACAGGCCCCTGGATTCAGGCACGGTCCCCTGGGGTTCGTGTAGCACTCAGGACTCTTCCCCTGGGGCCCGCATCAGGCAGGATGGGTACGGTTTTTCTGCGTAACGGGCAGGCCTCCCCTTTCAGACCCTCACTCCGCTTCATCCACTGTAGGTCTGTGGCTGTGCCCACAGCCAGCTCCTTTCCAGGTGGTGACTCAGGGATCCAGGACCGGGATGTGTTCTCTGTGCCCACCCTCAGCCTGCCCAGGTTGGGCACCGGGTGACAGCCAGGTGGCTGTGGACTGAAGGGCACAGGTTGGCACTCTCTGCAGTTCACTTACGGACGGAGTGGGACCCCTCCCGCTTCTCAGGGCTGCATGGCTCACGTGCCCTGCAGGAGACGGGCTTGACAAGGACCTACTGCGCAGCACTGAGAGCTTTCCTCAAAACTCTGATAGCTTGAGCGGGAGGAGAACCTACGGAAAAACGGGCACGTGTGCCTGTATAGTGGGATCACTTTCCCACACGCCTGGAAGTGACACAGCATTCAGAGTCAACTGTGCTTTAACACAAAAGAGAGTTTTTTAGGAAAAGCTTTCTACTTCTCGCGCCCCCGTGTCTAAAGCTGGCGCACTGAAGGCTTCCACATGAGTACAGCTGGCAGTGGTGGCTCAGATGGTAATAAAGCTTCCTACAGCGCAGGAGACCTGGGCTCTATCCCTGGGTCAGGAAGACCCCCTGGAGGAGAGAGCGGCTTCCCACTCCAGCATTCTTGCCTGGAGAATCCCATGGACAGAGGGGTGGAGCCTGGTGGGCTACAGTCCATGGGGGTTGCAAAGAGGTGGACATGACTGAGAGACTGAAGTTAACATAGGAACTAAGTGGGCAAGTGGCCCACATTCCACTCAACACCCTGTTGCCAGCCTCCGCTGCAGGGCCGCTGCCTAGCACGGTCCCTGCGTCTCACAGCTGCCGCCTGGGTGGCCCCACCGGAGGAGGCCGGAGGAAGCTCTGTCCCCTGTCCCCACTTCCTACAAGAGCTTGGAAGCATGTCTCTCAAAACTGTCTTTTTGATGCCAAACATCTGCATAAAAGAGCAGAAAACAGATAGTCACAAGTATGCATGAATTCACAGATACGGCCTTTGGCCCTTCTTTTTTAAAATACGTATTTGTTTTATTTATAGATTTGGCTGTGCTGGGTCCTAGTTGAAGTATGCAGGATTTTTAGTTGCAGCGAACTCTTAGCTGTGGCATGTGGGGTCTAGTTTTCCGCCCAGGGATGAAACCTGGGCCTCTGCTTTGGGAGCATGGAGTCTTAGCCACTGGACCACCAGGAAGTCCTGGTGCTTCTTTTTATTTAGCTGTTTGGAGCTCCGTTTGCACAATTAGGGCCTGGTGGGTTCCGACTTCCACAGCTCATTGATTTTCATAACAAAAACGTGCCCAGAAGGATGTGGGGAAAGCTGGGTGTGTCCTCAGGGATGAGTGTGTGTGTAGGGGTGGACATGTGCATGAGTGTGGACGTGTGTGTGTACGTGTGTGTGGAGGAGTGGACCTGTGTGTGTGCATTTAATGGCAGCAGTGGGAACAGGGCTGATTCTAGAAGACCCATGTAGGTGTCCATCCTGGGGTTTCTACGAGGTAGCTTCCATGGTGAGAAGGTGGCCATGGCCGGATGGTCCCCAGCGAGTCCATCTGACCAGCGCTGTCCACAGTGACTTCAGCGGGAGCAGCCAGCCGCTGGACCACGCGGGCTCCCAGAACACTAGGGTGAGTGGGGGCATCGCCTCTGAGCACAATGATAAATGTGACTCACACGTGACCTGAGTACCTGAAGGCTTGCCGCTCATTGATGTCCCTTTGGTCCTAATTAAACCAGGATCAATGGAGTTAATCCACAGAAGTTCCAGGCACAGCGACAGGCACGTCGATTCTAAACACGTCACCTGTGCCTGCCGCCACACGCCCCTAGAGCCACCTGGCGGGACGGGCTGAGGTGACCTGAGTGTGTGAAGCTAATTAAAGCCTGAGTTGTTAGAAGTGTTAGCTAGTCCCCATTCCTGCAGGTCATGCAGGGCTCGAAGAAGCCAAACGGTGCAAAGGCAGAGTTCCTCAAATACCCTGCCTCTGAGGTGCAGACGCCTCCCCAGGGAGCCCCCCGGCATGGCCAGGGATTCCCAAGGCTGATGAATCACCAGAAACCTACGTGGCCTCCAAACCAGCTTCCTTGGCCCCACCTCATAGTACAGGGAAAACAGATATTTTGAGCTCGGTGGATGAACCTGGCCTTTTATTTGCTGTGAACTCCCCAGCTGATCTTGGCGCTCAGCCCAGTGTGGGCCCGGGTCTTGGCTTTTCCCCCGAGCAGTGGCCCTCAATCTTTTTGGCACCAGGGACTGGTTTTGTGCAAGACAATTGTTCCATGGAAGGGGGTGAGGGATGGTTTCGGGATGATTCAAGCACATTACATTTATTGCACACTTTATTTCTATTATGATTACACTAGTTCCACCTCAGATCATCAGGTATTAATCCTGGAGGTTGGGGACCCCTGCCCTAAAGGATCCACCCACCAACTTTCCAAGAGGTTGGCACCAGCCTCTCCCCTCTCACCCTGGAAGGAGGGTCTCCTGCCTCCGTCACGCCCTGTCCCATCAACTCCAGGGGCCAAGTCCTCGTGGATGAGGAGCCACCCTTCAACTTGGTCCACAGTCCTTCACGACCCTGAGCTGCATCTCGCCTTCCTGTCTCCAGGGACCTCGTCTGCCCAGTGTTCCACTTAAACCAACGTGCCCGCCACTCCCAATGACGATGCTCAGATGCATCCGCCAGCTACCAGCCTGGCTGTCTTTCCGCCCCTGGTGGACAAGGACCTTTTCCTTGGAGTCTTTCCTGGGCTCTCCAGCCCTGAGCAGTCCTCCCTTCCTCTGGGCTCTGTGACCAACACTACACTCTGTGCCCGCTACCTTCTGCCCATCAGCTACTTTGGGGCTGGTTCTGTCGGCAGCTCAGCTCAACTGCAGTCTATGCAGGTGCTTGGCACCTCGGCTCACAGCAAGAGCTTACAGTGATCCAGGGGCGACTCTTTCTCACTGATCGTCCGAGAGATGCTGTAAACTTCATCACTAGCCTCCCACGATGGACGCTTACAGGTGTTAAATTAATGTAGGAGGGAATACAGTCCATAGTAAGGGACGCCAACTGTCTGTGGGCCCGGGGGTCCCTGCTCAGTTATGCCCCAAGTATAACTGTAAGTGTGTTATTTATCCCTCTGGGTCTGTGACAGTTTGTTGGCCTGAAAAATCAGGATGAAAATGATACCTCAGCAGTTCTCTAGTAATTAGTGATGCCAAGCATCTTCTCATATGCCTCCTAGCCATCTGTATGTTTTCTTTGGAGAAGTTAGATTTTGCGCCCATCTTTGGAGACTTCCCCCATAGCTCAGCGGTAAAGAATCCACCTGCAATGCAGGAGCCGCCGGAGACGTGGGTTCGATCCCTGGGTTGGGAAGATTCCCTGGAGGAGGGCATGACTACCCACTCCAGTATTCTTGCCTGGAGAATCCCGTGGACAGAGGAGTCTGGCAGGCTACAGTCCGTGGTGTTGCAAAGAGTCAAATATGAGTGAAGCAGCTTAGCATGTCCATTTTCTGATTTTTTTTTTTTTTTTTTGGATATTGAGCTTCTTGAGCTGTTTAGATGTTTTGGAGATTACTCCCTTGTCAGTTGCTTAATTTGCACGTCTTTTCTCCCATCCTGAGGATTTTCTTTTCTCCCTGCTTAGTCAGTGGGAAGCTGCTGGGCCGCACAGGAAGCTCAGCTGGGTGCTCTGTGATGACTGGGAGCAGCGAGGTGGAGGCCAGGAGGGAAGCACCAGAGGGAGGGGTATATGCATACATATAGCTGATTCACTTCGTTGAAAAGCAGAAACCAAGACAACATTATAAAGCAAATATGCCGCATTAAAAAAAATGATGCCTCATAGTGCTCTGAAGATTTAATAAATACAGACAAGGCCCTGGAGTGGTCATTGGTACAGAGAAAATATTCTGCATGGGGAAACTTTCTCATCCTCAAGAAATAACCCTGGGGGAGGGTGAGGAGCCTTGAGGGATAGAAGGTCCAGGGAGTCTGGACCCCCAGGGATCCTCAGGGGTTGGGAGCCTGTGTAATTCAGGAGCTGGCATTTTAAGCTCTATGGGGGTGTGACTTTGTTCTAGACTGGAGCTCATAGTAGTTGCTCAGGAAATATTTGTGAATCAGTGAATGATCTGAAAATAGGTCAGTTCGGCAAGAAAAGTTAACGAGAGGAGAGGCAATGAGGCGGGTAGAGGGAGGGGAGTGAGGGCATCAGACCTGTGGGCCGGAGGAGGGGTCGGTGTCTTGCCTGCTGGTGCGCTGAAATCCACGGCGGGCTCCCAGAAGGGGTGGGCCGGGGTCTGACCTGTCATCTAGAGACTTCAGCGGGTTTTAATCAGCGTCTGTTAGAGAGGGCAGGAGAGGCGGGGCAGAGCCCGTGAGGAGACGGGACAGGAGGGGGGTGATGGTGCCCTATAATCTGGCAAGCGTGTTCCTGGTGTGCGGCTCCTGGAGACGATGCTTCTTCCCTTGATCAGCAGCTAAAACGTGGTGGAAGCAGAAGCGCCCCTCAGCTGCTCTCTGTTGAGTCTCCTCTGCTCTCAGTGGGCAGGAGGCCGCCTCCCCTGGAGGCCGAGAGAGCTGCGGATTTGAAGTGTCTTATCAAGGGGGGTGGGGGAGACCTGGGGGCAGGGCGGGAGCTTCTGAGAGGACGGGGCACCCTCTCTGCACAGCCCAGCAGCGCTCTGATCCTGGCCCTCTCCTCCAGCCACATGCCTCTGCACAACCACCTCTGTGTGTCGTCAAGGTGACAGGCGTTGCCAGGATATAGGGGCCCTGGAGTTCGGATCCCACCCTTCCCGGATGTGTGGTCTTAGGTGCTTCTGGACTCGGCTTCAGTGTCCGTGGAGCTGCCATGTGAGAGTTCCTTTGGGAGTTTTCTTGGGAGGGTTAAATGTGATGTCTGCAGGGTGCAACGCCGGGTTCTGGGGTTTGTCAAGGCCAATGTCAGCAGCTCCCAAAGCCACTGTGGGGCCCATCCCTTTCTCTGTCCTTCATCCTAGTGTGTGTCTGCCCTCCCCGCAAGGTGTCAGCCACATTGAAACTCACCTGTGGTCTGAATCTGAAGCCACGACTGCCTCTCTGCAAACCCGGCTCCTTCCATCTTGAGCATCATCCCCTCATTCCACCAGGATGTGTCCACAGCAATTCAATCTGAGCGGAGACCCTCCTGCAGCCCTCCCACCTCTCCTAACTTCTCCACCTCCTCCCAGAGGCTCTGTCACGCCTCTTACTCACTCCTAGATGGGAGTCCTGGTCGGCCTTGATTTAGAACAATGTGTGTGTCACCTGGGGACTGTGCATCCCCGCCCCATCCCCAGAGAGCAGGACCAGGCCGGGCTCACCCACTCTGGCCATCCTGCCCCTTTCTGTGCTCAGTAAGCGTTACTGCAGGAAATCATATCCAGGGAGGAGGGTTCAGGACTGGCCTCATTTCTGGTGGGAGGGACCAAAGTGGTGATGGTCACACACTCCTGCAGAGCTTTTCCCCTTAAGTATAAGCTGACATTAGGGGCTGAATTGTGACGTATAAGTCACTTCAGTCGTGTCCGACTCTATGCGATCCTGTGCACTGTAGCCCACCAGGCTCCTCTGTCCATGGGATCCTCCAGGCATGAACACTGGAGTGGGCTGCCACGCCCTCCTCCAAGGGACCTTCCCGACCCAGGGATGGATGCCACAGCTCGTAGTCTCCTGCATTGACAAGTGGATTCTTTACCACGAGCGCCCCCTGGGAAGCCTCCTGAAATTCACATCCAGGAGCCTCATCCCGGGACCTCAGAACGTGACTGTATTTGCAGATGGGTCGTTATGGAAGTGATTAATGTGGGTCTTTATGGAGGTCACTAGGGTGGGCCCTGATCCAAAGAAGAGGTCAGGACTCAGACACACAGAAGGACAGTCACGTGAGGACACGGGGAGATGTCATCTACACCACAGGAGTCAGCCTCACAGGAACCTGCAGACACTTTGATCTCGGGTTCGCAGCCTCCACATGGTGAGAGAGTAAGTGTCCCCTGCGCAAGCTGCCCAGAGTGCGGGCCTTCGTGCGGCAGCCCAGGACACTGACCACTGGGCAGGTAGAGGTGTCAGCAGGGCAGCGGTGCTGCCCCCCGCCCCGTCCCCCATCCATTTTCCTCTTAGAAGGAAGGAGACTTCGTGCCTGGTTTGTGAAACCACATCTCCGCTTCACTTAGCCCCGGATTGTGAGAGTGATGAAAAGGGGTGCTTTGACTCAGGCCTCAAGCTCTCCTGATATGTCTGGAAGCTTACTGGGAGGAGCAACCAGGAGAAGCTGGATCTGGGCAGTCAGGGCTCCCTGGCTGCAATATCCCCCTGATAATAAGCCGGAACCCTTTACGGTCAGGCCGCCTGGGAACGGCCATGCGCTCCTGGGCCGCGTGTGCAGGGACAGGCTGCAAGCTGAGTCCCGAGGAAACCCCGCCTTGATCCAGATAATCTAATGAAGGAAACTGGGCTGATTAATCCCAGACCCCTCCACGGGCGTTTCATCTCTCTGAATGTTAGACAACAATCTCATTATGTGTTTATGTCTTCAGCATGATAGGCAAGGAATGAAATCAAGCCATAAAATCAATTATTTCTGCAGAAATTGTCATATAAGACAAAACATCATCGGGGAGACAAAAGCAGTTACGATGAGGGCTTCATGTGCCCCATGCTGGTTTCAGAGCCAGCGTCACAGCCTGCCAGGCTCGCCGAAGCTTCCTGATGTGGGTCCTGGTGCTGGGCACAAAATGGAAGCTATTCTTTTCTTAATTTATTTTTTTTTTATTGAAGCGTAGTCAATTTACACCACTGTGTTCCTTTCAGGTGCACAGAAAAGTAATTCAAATCTATCTATCTATCTATGCCTCCCTCCCCTGTAGGTTATTACAAAATGCTGAATTCAGTTCCCTGCGGTACACAGTAGACCCTTGTTTATCTCTTATACATAGGAGCATGTGTATCTGTTAATCCCAACCTCTTAATTTATCCCCCTCCCCTCTTTCCCCCTTTTGAGCATGAATTTGTTTTCTATGTCTGTGAGTCTCTTTTGGTTTTGGAAATAAGTTCATCTGAATCTTTTTCGAGGTTTCACCTACGAGTGATATTATATGATATTTATATTTCTCTGTCTGACTTCAGGCATCCTTCAGATGTCTGTCTCCATCTCTGTCGCTATATCGTCTCTCACTCCCTCTCTTCTGAGTAAATGTAAAAGGAGATGACATTCCGGCTGGACTGGGGAACTCCTTTCCAGGTTACCTAGGTGCCAGGGGTCGCAGATGCCCGAAAGCGTAACTATATAACTGCATATTTTTTGAGGCACTGGGCAGTAGTGAAAAAAAAAAGAAAAAGAAAAGGCAGAACAGCAACAGGAAAGCTCTGGCTCAGAAGACAAGAGACACCATCGTCTTGACTCCCCGCTGCCCACTCCTCAGATCCCCTGTTTCTCTGTCGGCCAACCATGCGGTCAAGGGAGTGGTCTCCAATCTGCGTGGTACTGCACGGGGACCGTGCGAGGCTGCAGGCCGGGGGTTCTGCACGGGGCAGCTGGGCAACCACCAGCTCCCTGCAGGGGACCGTGTCCTCCTGGTGGCTCACCAGCCGGGAAGAGTCCCCAGGCAAGGCAGAGGCAGGAAAACCAGAGGATGGACACACCTCGGCCCCTGACCTGGCAGGGAGAGGGGCTCAAGGAGGAACAGGGAAGAAGGCGCCGGACCCAGGGCTTCTCACCTGGATTCTGAGACTGGAAGCATCCTTTGCACTGCCGACTACCCTGATACAAGAGTCGCTCTTGAGGAAGGCAGGGGAAGCCTGGGCCGGGGGCATCTCTGACCTCTGTCTATGGAAACAATGGCAACAAGAATTTCTCTCTTTTTTCTCTCTGCCATTAAAGGTAAATGTATGGGGAAAAAAGATGCAAATGTAAGTATTGTAAACAAAGTGACCTGTAGCGTGTCTTCCCCGATCCACTTGGGTGCTAGTGTGGGGGAGGCGGAGAGGGGCACGGCGTTGGCTGTCAAAGCACAGTGGTGACAGGGGGGATTAAGGCAGTTTGAGGAGGACCTGCCAGGTGGCCCGTAGTGAGGTGTCTGCTCCCATCACTTGCCCGACAGGAATCACAGATCCTGGGGCAGCGGAAGCCTCTGAGAGCCCGGAAGGCAGAGCGACCGTTCCCAGCCGCACGTGTAGGACAGGAGGAGCCAGGATGGAGACCCCACTGAGGCCTTCCTCTCGGCCCAGGTGCCACTGCACGCCAGAGGCTGGCACCTCGGTCCACCGGGCCTAACCGAGTGAGATGAACACGGGCCTCAGGGATGTTTCCCCGCAGCCCCACCCCCCATCCTCTCTGCCTGGACTGGGGTTTGTGTTAGTCCCAAGGAAAGGCGAACAAGATGGATTTGATGCAAGACACCCCCGGACCTCTGGTCCCTTCCCAGGCAGGTGGGGGTCCAGGGTTACAAGTCAGCCCTGGGGACTTGCCCAGAAAGTGGGACTGGTGGGGCTCGGTCCTCTCCACTTGTGCAGCCCCTCACCTCCTCCTAGCCTCATGCCCCTCCCCTCGCCGGGGCTTGGCCCCCATCCCCACTGCAGGGAGAGCCTTGCCCTGTGCCCACAGTGACTGGCAGTGGTTGCTGCTGGAGATTCCAGAGGGTATGCAAAGACATGAGGGTCCACAGTTGCCCCAGCGTCAACGCAGGGCCTGGGGCTGTCTCTAGTCAGCAGGCGAGTGGGGTTGGGGGAGATCAAGGGGACCCCCGCCGCCCCGAGGACTCACCCTGGACTTGTTGCTTCACACGCCCCTCTCCTCACCAGGGACACGGGCTCTGGGTCCTTTGTTAGATGCTCAGCACGCCCTGGTGGCCCTGGCTCTGCCTGGCTGAGACGCAAACCAGGGATTGAACTGGGGACTTTGGCGGCTACCTGAGCCCCACAACCACGCTGGAGGGCGATCAGGATGGACTGGAGAAGCCAGCTGGGCCCTGAGGCTGTGGCGGAGACATCTGCACCATTCCCCCATTCACCTGGGCTCAGGGGCAGCCCGAGAGGTTGCCAGGGTCCGCTATGCCAGCCCCTCCCCACGGGGACGGAGCAGAGGGAAGGAAGACAGATGGCACCCTCTGGGCCCCCCTTCACTCTCAGGAGGTCGAACGCAGCAGGCCTGGCCCTTCTAGGGGGATGGGGCAGGAGCGCATGTTGAGATGATGGTGTTTCTCAGATGAGAGCTGAGCTGCCTCAGCTGAGGCAGCCAGTGGGAGCTGGTGTGTTGCAGGGTGTAAGCTGGCCAATTTTTAGGGTGTGGAGCTCACAGGTCTGCAGATTCCTGCTGAGCACAGGGCAGTGGCCATCTCCAACTGGGAGCAAGACAGGGACCAGGAGAAGTGTCTCTAAGACAGCCCAGGCCCTCCCTGAATGATCACAGGAGCAGGCTGAAAGCTGGGGTGAGACAGAAGGTGGGAGGGGTATGTGAGTGGCACAAAGCTGGGGACGTGAGTTGGGGGAAGATGCCTCTCCAAAGCTGGCAAGTCGGTCAAAAAGCAGAGGCCCCTGCTTTAGGAAGCTGCTGACTGGTCTCTAAAGCACAAAGAAATCTCTGGAATATCATCCGTGTTAAGTCACAAGTTGTGCTAACAGAAAAGTGCTGATATCCCCCTCAGAATATTCCAGTCCAGTTGTGAACAAACTTTGCTTATGGCTGAAGCACAGCCCAGACCCAGCTCAACCGATGAGCAGATGGATTCACCCATGTCAACTCTACACAATAACAGTCTGGCAGGAGAAGGTCAAGCTTTCTTCTGGAGGGAAATATTATCTAACTTTTATTTACTTTTAGTCTCTATCTGTTTTCTTAAACAATGTCCATGATAAAATATAAAAGCACATGATACATGAAGAAACAGGAAGAAAGTGGGACCGATGTCTTGAGAAGGAAGATCCAATGCAGAGAAGTTCTGGATGGTGGGATTGTCCAACAGGGACCTTAATGTGCCCCCGACAGCTGTGTCACAGGGCCGAGTGGAGAGGGGAAGACAGATCGGGGGCCCCCTCCTGGAGATGGAAGTCAGACACCCAAGTGTAAATGCTAGGGAGGAGAGTGGGGCCTCCAAAAGGGTGAGCCACTGGCTGCTCACCAGCAGGCTGGGTACAATCGGGCTCCTGGGGTCTGGCCTCAGGCTGGCGGGCAGGCCCGTCGTCTCTCCCTGTGGCTGGCTCTCCTTGAACTCCTTGGGCATTGGAGCATGTCCCACACATGGTAAGTGGATGAGGCACGAGGGGACACGGGGTTATGCGGTCTTAGAGGGTGTTGTGGCAGCCGTGGCCCGCCGTGGAGTGCACTGCCCAGCTGAGGATTGCAGCAGGAGGGGGTGTAGCCCACCCCTCGAGGGGAGGAAGTACAATGTCACATGGTGAGTGGTGTGACATGTAATCCTATTACAGGGAGGGACTGAAGAACTAGGAATAATAGCCCATGCTATGCCCCAAAGGAGGCAGGCTGGAGAGTGACATGTGTCATAAGACTGTATTATCCAGGGTGTAGCAAAACTGGTAATTTAAGGAAGGCTGTAATATATAAAAGGTGCCTATTATAATCTATTTAATCACTAAAATAACAAGAAAATGGTTAACAAGCTCATGATGAAGAAAATGGAAAAATAAACATACTGGATTGATGCAGAAAATTCAAGGAACAAAGGAAAATGGAAAACAATGAGAGCAATAGAAAACACATGGCAGGATTATAGTCTGAAACCAAATATATAGCGACTACTAGGTTGTGGGAAATTGTCTTTCTGTTGGTTAAATTCATCACATATTGGCAATGCCATGTGGCTCAATCCAACATATGAAACGAAAATGAAGTGCAAGCTCTTACTAAGAGACAAAGATGATCAGACTGGATTTAAAAACTCAAACAGCAACAACTGCCATACAGATTAGGTGCAAAGAGGGACAAAGAAGGATTGAAAGCAAAATGATATTTAAAAATAAATCAGGCAGATACCAACTGCAAGAAGGTGGGTAGGGCTGGGCTGATGTCAGAGATGGTGGACTAAAGGTGGTGAGTGGCAACAGTGGAAAAGGGACGCTTCTTGATGAGCAAAAGTTCAACTCAAGGGGTAGATACAACAGCTTTAAGTAATACAGCAGTCCACCTAATGCAACCTCAACATACGTGAACCCCAAAGTTAGACAACTCTAAGGAGAAATGGAGTCACCACCGAGCACGGGATCCCAGGCACACTGGACCAGCACAGACATGCATTTATTGAACAGAAGTAGAAACAGAGGAACAGAAGGGGGAAATGGTCACAACAGCCGTGGCTGTGAGAGCCTTAGAACCAGAGACAACCGTGTACACTAACGAGAGGGTGAACAAGTGGGCTGTGGTCTATTCATGCTGTAAGTACACAGCAACAAAAGAATACAGTATTGCTATACACAGCGGCACGGATGGATCTTACTACCACCATGAAGTGGTGCCTGAACCCTCATTAATTTCATGTTCAATGTTGTTGACCCTGCAGAGGGGCATGAGGAAGCCTTCTGGGATGCTGGTAATGTTCAATTTTTAAAAACCTGACTTTGCACATTTCCTTTTATAAGATATCAGGAGCTGGAAGCTTAAGATTTGTGCACTTTGCTTCACTTGTGTTCAACTCAATTAAAAAGGCTGCAAAGATGTTTCAGGCTAAGTATTTTTAAATCAGCATATCAGACATTGTGATCTGACTGTTCGAGAGAAAACAGATGGCAAAAAAATTAAGGTCATATCCATATAAGCTTATCCTAGATTTCAGCTTTACAAAACTTCCCTGGCCAGCCTCATCTCTGGGGGGATTGAGTAAAAATCAGCCCAGATATTTGTAATGCCAAGGATGGAAATCCAGTTGAACACCCTCGAGCAAAATAAAGTGGTTGGTTTATTTCCCACAATCCAGTCACAGCAGCTCTCGGGAGCAGTAGCATCCCAGAATGTAGACACCGTGGTGGTCCCTTCTCAGGGCCCATCTCTCGTGGGCTTCATGCCACACTGCAGGGGGGTGATAACAGAGCTCCCATCACCCCTCATCCCCAGCAAAATGACGACACGACCCTGTCCTCCGGCCATCAGCTGGCCCAGACTTGCTTGGACAATGGAATGTGGGTAGAATTCACTCTGCCACCTCCCAACAGAAGCTTTAGGAGCTGCTGTGCGGTTGTCCTATTGTTCTCCACCTGTCCTGGGTTCACAGGTAGTCCGGGTGGACCCTCCTCCTTCTTCTAGAATCACAAAATGAGGAAGACACAGAGCAGGGAATCCCTAGCTAGCAGGCAGTGTGGGTAAGAAACAAACATTTCTTGTCTTGAGTCAATTGATACTTTGAGGATGCCGGGAGCCAGAGTGAGGAATTCCACCCGTGACAAGGTCATGCGGCAAGAGCTCTGATGGCAAGGCTAATCAGACCTCAGGTTTTCCCCCTGGAATTTCCTGAGCATCCACCCCCCAAAAAATAAGAATCTGCCTGCTTTTCCACTCTTCTGATATTCTCTGGAAAGAGTCAAATCAGGGCTTTAGTCTTCTGCATTCGAAAGGGATGTTTAGGTTAAAACCCCTCTGATTGCTCTCTAGCTTGCCTAACAGGTTCCCCAGACCTCTTACAGCTTGTGAATTGCTTACAACCCCCCAACCGCGAGAGGCACAAAGCTTAAAAGCATCTTAAAGATACAGAGCCTTCTCTAAAGAGTTAAAAATTATATTGGTAGAGGGTTTTCACTGTTGACTCAATGACTGCTGCCAGGCCTCCATATTCTTTATCTTTTAGGCACCTGGGAGGATGTTAATCAATGTAAACAGGATATGGAAAAGGATATATAGTAGTTTTGATGTTAGCAACACTAGACTTTTGAGTTAATTACTTTTTTCTTTGTTATATATCACTGCACTCCTCTTGTGTCCTTGCTATGTAAGAATGTAACTTTATTTAGTGCTTTCTGAGAGTGGTACCAGACCTTGGGAAGATCAACACAAATAAGTCTTCTGGTTGACAAACCCTTATCAGAAAAAAGGCTGTAAAATGTTAATTGGCCCTTTGGCTGGAAGATGATGTAAATTACTTAAGACTTGAGTATACAATTAGGTATGCAGAGAGAAAAGCCTGGTTTTGATAAGAGTCTGGACTGCTAACGCTGCATAACTTTGTGTTACCCATTGATCTCCATGTTTTATCAAAAGTATAAAAGGCCTTCTGAACAACAGAGGACGGAGCCAGTCACTGGACTGGTTTCCCCCGTCTCTCTCTCTCTCTCTCTCTCCTTTTCCTTTTTACTTTAATTTCAGGCTGAATTTCCACCTGGGGCACGGAGGCCCGCCAAGTCTACTTACTTGCCCTGGCTGTTAAGACCCAAGCGAAAGGGAGCCTAAGGCGAGGCACCCTTAGATATTTAAGCGAGCACCGGTGGCCCAACGTAGACGGTGCAAATTCCTTGTCTGGAATTTTACTGGTCTTCCACGTAATCCAAGCTATTCAGCCTTCTTCCTCCACTTAATTCTCCTACTACACTATTGTTTCTTAATCCAATCTTATATCAATCAATCAATCGTTCTCATGCCAACACCGTCCATGCTTCAAATTCCCTGGATCCACCAGGGCTGGACCCCGGCAGATGATGTATATTACTGCAGCAGAATTTTCCTGAGCTAACTGATACAAGACTCACTTCACAAGGACAAATCTTGAAGCTGTAAACAGTGGGTTTACATCCTAATAGCCTTGACCCAGAGAACAAGCCTGCTTCATCTTCTCAAGTTTCAGCTATATCAAGTGAGGGCTCCGCTGTGCATTTCTGAAACAAACTTCTGGCATAAGAAATGGATTTCTATAATCACCGTGGAACAGGCACTATGATACTTTTGAGGCTTGAAATAGTAGTCTACTTACAAATCCGTGGTTTAAAACAAAGCTTTTCCCCAGAGAAGATGATTTTGTTTGGATATACAGGCAACAAATGTATACTCCAGTTACCACAAGATGCCAAGAGTTTGATCAATTTGGCAGTTACTCAAATCTTAAAATATGAGCAATAGATCAAGGTCAATCTGTGGACGTGGTCAGGGAAAGGAACCCAGAAATAATATTATGATGTGAGTGACTTTAAATGTTAATGAACACTTCTTAGTCTGAGTCTGGTTTTGAGACATTTTTCTCGGCCCTGCAGTATGCTAAATACCAAGTGGACCATAAAAATCTCTTGAGATCCATCCAGCCAACTGGTCGTTTTCTATGCTGTTAACCTCTGGACTCTCGGTGACAGTGGCTCCTGAAGAAATAGGCAGTTGAATCCACTACATTTGAATTTATCATCTTTGTCCTTGAATAGGATTCTTTTTGCTATTTATCAATGAATGGTCTCATGATACACCTAGCTTTCCAAAAATGAGACTTAAGGGTCATATGTTGACCCTTTTGCTAGCTTCCTATGGCTGGGGTAACAAATGACCACACACTTAAAACAACACAGACTTATCGTCTTATAGTCTCTGGGTCAGAAGTTTGCTATGGGTCTCTCTGGGTGAACAGCAAGGTGTTGGCCAAGCTGGATCTGTTTCTGGAAGTTCTGTGGGAGAACCTGACTCCTCCCCCTCTCCAGCTCCCAGAAGCCACGTGCAGCAGCAGGCTCGTGACCCCCTCCCTCCATCGTCAAGGCCAGCAGTGAAGGGTCAAGTCTCGGCGCATTACTGCACTCTGACCTCCCTGTCAAGGCTGCGTCCTCTCTGACCTCCTCTTCTGCCTCTCGCTTCCATTTTTAAGGACCTTTGTGATGATGATAATTCAGAATAACCTCCGTATCTTAAAGGCAGTGGAGTGGCAGCCTTGATTCCACCACAACATTAATTTCCCTCTGATATATAACTGAACATGTTCTCAATTTCCAGGGAGCAGGACATGGACATCTTGTCGGGGAGTGGCATTATTCTGCCAAAATATGCCAATCAAATACCTAACACCCAGATTCATTTTCTTAATAGTTGGTCCTTCACTGACTCCTGCTTAATTATCCAGTCTTACTTTCCATCATTCTTAACTTTGAGCCAATGTTCACAGTAGCCCTAAATCCTGGTTTGCCTGGGTAGGCCTGGACGTGGCCCCTTCAGTACCAGCAGATCCTGGTTTGGATGGCCAGCTACACGGCTGTTCCGTGTCCCCCCAACCAGACCGCATGAATTCCCCAGGAACCCTGGACTCTCTTACGTGCAGCCTTTGCATGTCTCCGCCCTTGCATGGGGTCTCTGCACGCCCTCCCACATCTGTTTGGAAACACAGCTCACCCTTCACAGTAAACGCTCATGCCTTGTCTTCTGTTAAATTGCTCTGCTCAGTGGAGGCATGTTTGCTCATACCTGGTCTTTTGCCCATCCTGCTCCTCGTACAGGACTCTTGTTATGAAAGGTGGACTGTAAAGGAACTGCTGATGCTATGCTCTCTCTCCCTTCCTGAGGGTGAACTCCGTGAAAGCAGAAAGGACCTCAGATCTCCAGAGGCTTACCTAAGACCCATGCACAGAGTTACTTCTCAGTAAACACGGATAGAGTTGAAATAACTGGGCATCCATCCTCCTGGAAAAATGCAAAGCTAGAAAGTGTTGATTCCCTTCTCCATCGTGCTTAAGAAAGAATTAATAATTGATGCGCTGATATGCCATTGAGCACTGAGCATGTCAAAGCGCCTTTCAGTTTCACTCTTTCAGGCTGTGGGTTGTTAACTGCAGAAGGACTGGGACAATCTTTGCGTGCATGTGCTTGCTGAGTTGCTTCAGTCATGTCTGACTCTTTATGACCCTGTGGACTATAGCTGCCAGACTCCTCTGTCCGCGGGATTCTCCAAGCAAGAATACTAGAGTGGGTCGCCATGTCTGCCTCCAGGGGATCTTCCTGACCCAGGGACTGAACCCGCATCTCTTACGTCCCCTTGCATTGGCAGGCGGGTTCTTTACCACTACCTGTTCTGCAGCTTCTGCAGAGTTAACCCATCCAGGCAGTGCTTCGCTGGAGAAGGGAATGGCAAACCACTTCAGCATTCTTGCTTTGAGAACCCCATGAACAGTATGAAAAGGCCAAAGGATAGGACACTGAAAGATGAACTCGGTAAGTGCCCAATATGCTACTGGAAATCAGTGGATAAATAACTCCAGAAAGAATGAAGAGGCGGAGCCAAAGCAAAAACAACACCCAATTGTGGATATGACTGGCGATGGAAGCAAGGTCCGATGCTGTAAAGAGCGATATTGCATAGGAACCTGGAATGTCAGGTCCATGAATCAAGGCAAATTGGAAGTAGTCAAACAGGAGATGGCAAGAGTGAATGTCGACACTTTAGGAATCAGTGAACTAAAATGGACTGATAAAACCTCAGATACGCAGATGACACCACCCTTATGGCAGAAAGTGAAGAAGAACTAAAGAGCCTCTTGATGAAAGTGAAAGAGGAGAGTGAAAAAGTTGGCTTAAACTTAACATTCAGAAAACTAAGATCATGGGATCCAGTCCCATCACTTCATGGAAAATAGATGGGGAAACAGTGGCTGACTTTATTTTTGAGGGGCTCTAAAATCACTGCAGATGGTGACTGCAGACATGAAATTAAAAGACACTTACTCCTTGGAAGGGAAGTTATGACCAACCTAGGTAGCATTTTAAAAAGCAGAGACATTGCTTTGCCAACAAAGGTCCATCTAGTCAAGGCTATGGCTTTTCCAGTGGTCATGTATGGATGTGAGAATTGGACTATAAAGAAAGCTGAGTGCCAAAGAATTGATGCTTTTGAACTGTGGTGTTGGAGAAGACGCTTGAGAGTCCCTTAGACTACAAGGAGATCCAACCAGTCCATCCTAGAGGCGATCAGTCCTGGGTGTTCACTGGAAGGACTGGTGTTGAAGCTTTTTGGCCACCTCATGCAAAGAGCTGACTCATTTGAAAAGACCCTGATGCTGGGAAAGATTGAAGGCAGGAGGAGAAGGGGATGACAGAGGATGAAATGGTTGGATGGCATCACTCACTTGATGGACATGAGTTTGAGTAAGCTCTGGGAGTTGGTGATGGACAAGGCGGCCTGGTGTGCTACAGTCCATGGGGTCACAGAGGGTTGAACACAACTGAGCAACTGAACCGAACCGAACCGAACTGAGGCAATGCTTATCAATGGATGAATCCGTTGGATGAATGACAGTAAACTTGGCAATGCGAAGATCGAGATGCCACCACCTAAAACTGGTTTTAACATCCCAGACGATGGTCATAAAGTGTGTCTCCTGATGCGATTTAGTGTGGATCACACAGCTCCACTTATAATGTGTGCTTCCTCAAAATATTACATCTGAAATGACTCAAGCATCCACCTTTCATCTGGGGGAAAAAAAAAAAAAGGTGGAATAGAAGATTAGCCTGATGAGCCCACAAGGAGCAAACAGACAAATCCTGTTTGGTTGTTATTCTGCAGGACAATTGATCTAATTTCTGAAACAAGTTAATGTACCAGATAAAAGAGGATGAGGGACTTTGGAGCAATGAAGGCACTTAGGAGACTTAACAACCACAGTCACTGCATTATCTTGGATTCTGAGTCAAACAAACTGACTCTGCAGATGTTTGTGAGCCGTCTGGACTGCACATTGGATGAATTCAAGAAATTATTTATCATGTTAGATGTGATATGAAATTTGGTTAAAAGTGAGAATGCCCATTTTTCAGAGACACACGCTGCCACATTTAGGAGTGATACAACATCTGGAATTTGAAAAAAGAGATAGGTTTCAAAGAAGGGAAATTCACTAGTGACTAGAGGAGAATATGTGAAAATTAAGACCTCTCTACTTTCAGGCATATTTGAAGTTTTATATCAAATAAAAAAATAGAAATCATTGAGCATATGTCTTAAGTGGTTAAATTACTAAGTAAAATAATTTTCTCCCAACTGTGCAGCAAATATTTTCAATAGTCCATGGGGAAGTCAGGCCTGAAGAACTGGGGTCACGGGTAAATTTTAAGACCTAAGTGCATCGCCTGACTCACATAATCGCTGGGTACCTGCCTCGCTTTACACTTGGGGAGTCACACACTTGGGCAGTGGTCCCCAGTGGCTGCAAACCCTGCTTCTGGTCTTTGCAAGTCACGGGTGAGGCCCCCTCTCCCTTCCATCCTCCACAAAGCCTCTCCACACAATAGAGATTTAATTCCTGCCCCTGGAATGAAAGAGGGGATGGGTGGCTGGCTCTTTGCACAGGTGCGATACCACAGCTTATGAATGAATGGATGAGGCAAAAAAAAAAAAAGACCATGTTTGCAGTGAAATTGCTTCACAGTCCTTCTGGGTTCAGAGACTGCTTTTGTACAGACATTGTGTCTACAAACCTCTATCTACCCAGCCAGGTTCTGGAGTGAATGGCTTCACCAGCTTCCCACCATGGCCCCAAGGATTCTCCAAGATGCAGAGACCATTTGACATCAAAGGGAAGATTATTTCCCTATGGAGAGCAACAAACACCGAAGACCGGGGTGTGGGGCGTGGGAAGGAGTAAGAAAAACACAGCCCACTGCTCCTGAGTCACTGGATCTGCAGGAGTTCAAATCCGTGAATCTCCCCACAGTTGTTCAGTGGGGTTTCTACATAAATAAATAAATTAGGAAAAAAAACAGAGGCACTGGTTTGCATTAGAATCTCATAAAAGGCTATAAAATCCATGCCAGAGACAGCATCCAATTTAAGAATTCTCTCTCTCCTTTTACGTCCCTGCTCCTGCCCCTGCTTCTTTCTGCTCATCGTGTTTTCCCCTCTGTCCTTGGCAAGCCTCCTCCTTCCCTCCTACTCTCTCTCCTTCCCCACAGTGTCCCTTCCTGCCTTCTTCTCTTCCCTGCCCCACAGTAAATGTGGGACCTTGGTCTGGCCTGGGGTCTGTGAACTGGAGACGTCAAAACAGATCACGTGTCGAGCACCAGACCTAGGGCACACGCTAGAGGAGCCTTGCTCCTGTGGGTCTGGGGTGTGGGCTCAGCTTCTCAGGGTCGTCTCCAGAAATCTGGGGCCGCAATGGGGTCTGGTCCAGACCAGGGCCCAGTCAGCCCTTTCTGGCCCTCAACTTCTGCCCGCCTCTCCCCGCTCCCCGCTCTGCTGTCCCGTGTTTCTCTCCCTCTTCCTCCCCGCCAGCCAGGTGGCTCCAAGGTGGAGGGAATTTCACAATGGGAGCCAGGGGAAAGTGATCCGTGGGAAGGCTGCTAAAGCGGCCCTGCTCGGATACCTTGCATGGCTCCCTGCCACCTGCCCAGCACAGCTGATGCTCTCGTGGGCCGGTCATGCTCCAGCTGGCAATTGCTGGGGTCCTGCTCTGCGGGGGGTGAGGACGCAGTGGTGGACCGTACACACGGGACCCTGGACTCCAGGATGTGGGTCCTCAGGAGCAGAGACGGGCTGAGTGAACAGATGATGGATGCCCAGCGCTTGCTGCGCTGTGGGGAGGATCAGATGAGGGGAGGACCCAGAGGACCATCCTGAGGGTGGGGACAGAGGAGATGAGTAGAGCTTTTGTCTCCAGGGGGAGGGCTCTCTGAGAAGGGGACACTTGGTCAGGACCTGAGGAAGCAGCTTCCACAGGAGATCTGGGGGAAAAGCATCCCAAACAGAAAGAATATGAAGGGGCATCCCGGCCTGGAAATGAGGGAGCTGAGGCCAACCTCAGGGCAGAGGAGGCGGGGAAGTGGGGAGGGCTGGGCCTGCATCTTTGGGCTCCTGTGTCTCTAATTCCAGGAGTCGTGGAAACCATGAGAGCTTTGAGAAGTGCTGTGTCCTGGGTGCTCTGCACTTCCAACCTTTCACTTGGCTACTGCGGAGCAGAGGGGATGCTGAGGGGTCTTAAACGAGGCTGGGCTGGTGATGCAGGGGCCCACTGGGACCGGGGTCATGGCTGTGACCGTGAGTAGGGGTCAAGGGGCAGGAGTGCATCCTATGTGGGTGGCAAAAAAGATGCCGTTCGGTGACTACTCCCTGCTTTCGGGTCAGAACGATTGGGTGGCGGGCTGCAGTCTTCTAAGAGGTAGAAAGCTACAGGTACTGTGAATCTTGGGGCTCAAATCAGTGGCTCTGCTTAGCCAGGTAAGAGGGCAACACAGCTAGGCATCAGATGAGAAAAGCTGTGTGAGTAGCTGATGGGTGTACCCGTCTGCTGCTTAAGGCTGGGGCTCTGGCTGCAGGGAGGGGCTTGCAAGTCAGCAGCGTGTGGATGCTACCTGATGTCAAGGGAGCAGGCAGGTCACCCAAGGAGAACCTGTAGCCAGAGGGGCAGGAGAAATGGAGAAGGGGCCTAGACCCAATCGGGATGGACCTGGGAGCTCAAAGAGATGGGCCCACAGAAGCAAGGGGACTTCATTCTGGTTGAGATGCTGCCTCTGCTCAGCCCAACTACAACCAGAGGTAATGCAGGAGGTGACCCTGGGGTCTTTGCAAACTGGCAAGAGGCAGGCAAACAGCTTAGGATCCCAGGGAAGGGAAGGATGGCACAGCGGCAGGAGGCCTTCTGTCTCCTCACTTACAGTAGAAAGGAAGCTGGTGTTTTCCACCCACAGGAGAGCACCAAAAGCTGGCTCAGGTAACTCATTGATCCCACGAGTCCTCCAACAACACAATGATCCCAGGACCACGGCCGAGGACATCACTTGAGAGCTTTGCCAGAGCTAAGTGGGCAGCTGCGAACTTTTCTTCCTCATCAGGCCTGAGGCTGCCCCAACCTAGACACATGGATGCTGGGTCAGCTCGAGGGGGACCGCCCAAAGTAAATGGTGTGGGTGGGGGCCCTCTCAGCCGTGTGGGCCTGAGACACCCCTCCTCTGACAGTGGGGGGCCTGGGGCACCAACAAGGGGTCCCCCATGATGACTACCTGGCCAGAGAATGCTAAGACCACCCCCCGCCCATTATCAAGAGACACTAGGGGCCTGGTCTATAGAAACCCCATCAGTTCCTCAGGTGGAATAAATGGTACTCCAACGGCACCAGATGAGCCAAGCATCCCAAACTAATACCACACAAACTCCAACAATTAAACCACCAGTGGAACATAACCTCCCAGCATAGGCCAGGATCTGTGTGCTAACGTAGACAGGTGGTGGTGTTCAGTCGCTAAGTCGTGTCTAACTCTCTGCGACCCCATGGTGATGACCTGCTAAAAGGAAAGATTTAAATAGTACCCAGACTCTCCTAACATAATAGACAACATGTCCGCAATACAATTGAAAATGACCTGTCTTACCAAGAACCAGGAAAGTCACAATTTGAATGAGAATAAGCAATTAACAGACAGAGACACCAAGACAAATATGATATTGAAATTATCTGACAAGATTTCAAGCAGAGATCATGAAAAGGCATCAATAATCAGTTATAAATTCTCTTGAAACAAATAATAAAAACAACCTCAGCAAAGAGATAGAAGTTGTAAAAGAGTCAAATAGACATTATGTAACTGAACTGGACAGCATATTAAAAAGCAGGGACATTACTTTGCCAACAAAGGTCCATCTAGTCAAGGCTATGGTTTTTCCAGTAGTCATGTGTGGATGTGAGAGTTGGACTATAAAGAAAGCTAAGCACTAAAAAATTGATGCTTTTGAACTGTGGTGTTGGAGAAGGCTCTTGAGAGTCCCTTGGACTGCAAGGAGATCCAACCAGTCCATCCTAAAGGAAATCAGTCCTGAATATTCTTTGGAAGGACTGATGCTGAAGCTGAAACTCCAATACTTTGGCCATCTGATGCAAAGAGCTGACTCACTGGAAAAGACCCTGATGCTGGGAAAGATTGAAGACTGAAGGAGAAGGGGACAACAGGATGAAATGGTTGGATGGCATCACTGACTTGATGGGCATGAGTTTGAACAAGCTCTGGGAGTTGGTGATAGACAGGGAGGCCTGGTGTGCTGCAGTCTATGGGGCTGCAAAGAGTCAGACACGACTGAGAAACTGAACTGAATTGAACTGAAAAATACAGTAAGAGAAATTTTGTAGGACTTGCTGGAGAGACGCCATAGGAGGGTCATGTACGGGGTTCTGTTCCAGGAGCCCCAGGCTAACACAGAGGAGACAAGGTGGGAATTGGTGATTATGTACCGAGAACTTGGCAGCCGTGTTCTCAGAACTCACTCAAGCCATGCAAGGTTCGTACTGTTATTGCTCCCATTTTACAGAGAGTGATGCTAAAACATGGAGACATGAAGTCAATGTTTCTGCAGTCACATGGTAGGTGAGACGTCCTGCCGCTCAGCACACAGAGCAGCCTTGCCCGGGCACAGCAGCGGAGGAGACAAAGGAGGAGGGGAGCAGTAAGGCTGGGACCAGACAGACGCATGGAACTGCTGGCCGGACAGACTGGTCTGATACCTCCTGAGTGCACAGCTTCGTTGTGAGACAAGCATGAAAGAAACCACAAAGTTATGTGTAAACTGTGTGTGCAGAAGGTGGGACGCATGGGGACTTGCTCACTGCCATGCATAGCAGGTGGTGGGAAAAGAATCAAGAGCCAGGAGTCAGTGGGGCCCAGATGCTGAGTTGAGAGCAGGGTCAGGCGGTTTTTTTTTTTTTTTTTTGGTAAATGACATTTAAGCAGCAGCTGGAAAGATGAACGGAAGTTGGCCAGGTTATATCTATCTCTTCTTTCAAATATCGCAGTGGAGTTCCTCCTCCCTTGGAGTGAAGTCTGAGGTCTGGTCCTCCAAGACTCTGTGAGCTGGCCCTGGCCACCCCTCTGTGCTCACCTCCCTCCTAACCCTTCCAGTCACCTGCTCCTCTTGGCTTTGGAACCACTGCTCCTTCTGCCCGGAATTCTCCTCCTTCACAGATGCAGAGGGCTTCCCAGGTGGCTCAGTGGTAAAAAGTCTGCCTGCCAATGCAAGAGACGTGGGTTTGATCCCTGGGTCAGGAAGATCCCCTGGTGTAGGAAATGGCGGTTCAGTTCAGTTCAATCACTCAGTCGTGTCCAACTCTTTGCGACCCCATGAGCTGCAACACGCCAGGCCTCCCTGTCCATCACCAACTCCCGGAGCTTACTCAAACTCATGTCCATTGAGTCCGTGATGCCATCCAACCATCTCATCCTCTGTTGTCCCCTCCTCCTCCTGCCCTCAACCTTTCCCAGCATCAGGGTCTTTTCAAATGAGTCAGTTCTTCGCATCAGGTGGCCAAAGTATTGGAGTTTCAGCTTCAACATCAGTCCTTCCAATGAACACCCAGGAAATGGCAACCCGTTCCCATATTCCTGCCTGGGAAATCCCATGGACAGAGGAGCCTGGTGGGCTATAGTCCACAGGGTTGCAAAGAGTCAGACACGACTTAGCAGCTAAACAACAACAACACACATGGAATCTACTCACTCCCAGTCTTCAGGTCCTGCTCACATGTTTCCTTAGCAAATGGGAGGAAACAGGATAGAACAACCTGAAAAAGAGTATAAATAAGTAGGAGCAGATTAAGGGATAAAAGTATAAAGTAGAAATCAATAAACAGATTTATAGAAAAATCAAATTAAACTCCTAGAAATAAAAATTAGACACACATATTTACAAAATCTAAAGTTCATTGGTCATACTGAGAACATAGGATTAGAGACAGCATAAAAGAGAGAATTAACAAACTGAGAGGCAAAACCATGGAAATTAACCAAGAGGAAGCACACAGAGATAAAGGCTTTGCCTAAAAATGTCTTTTTCTTCACTGTTGAATTACAGTTTAGAAAGATGGACAGAAGCATGTGAGGTTACTGTTATCACCCCTAATCATGATCAGAGTATACAGACATGGACTTCCCTGGTGGTCCAGAGGTTAAGAATCCACCTGTCATTTCACCTTGCTTATAGCTTCCTTCATTGTGAAAAAGCTTTTAAGTTTAATTAGGTCCCATTTGTTTATTTTTGCTTTTATTGCCATTACTCTGGGAGGTGGGTCATAGAGGATC
This sequence comes from Ovis aries, assembly GCF_016772045.2. NCBI lineage: Eukaryota > Metazoa > Chordata > Mammalia > Artiodactyla > Bovidae > Ovis > Ovis aries. The sequence goes on from NC_056056.1 coordinate 223,638,227, forward strand.
CTGCTGTGATTTATGTCAGAGAGTGTTTTGCCTATGTTTTCCTCTAGGAGTCTTATAGTTCCTGGTCTTACATTTAGATATTTAATCCATTTTGAGTCTATTTTTGTGTAAGGTGTTAGAAAGTGTTCTAGTTTCATTCTTTCACAGGTGGTTGACCAGTTTTCCCAGCACCACTTATTAAAGAGATTGTCTTTTCTCCATTGTATATTCTTGCTTCCTTTGTCAAAGATAAGGTGTCCGTAGGTGTGTGGATTTATCTCTGGGCTTTCTATTTTGTTCCATTGATCTATATGTCTGTCTTTGTGCCAGCACCATACTCTCTTGATCACTGTGGCTTTGTAGTAGAGCCTGAAGTCAGGCAGGTGGGTTCCTCCAGTTCCATTCTCCTTTCTCAAGATTGCTTTGGCTATTCAAGTTTTTTGTATTTCCACACAAATTGTGAAATTATTTGTTCTAGTTCTACAAAAAATACCATTAGTAGCTTGATAGGGATTGCATTGAATCTAGATTGCTTTGGGTGGTATACCCATTTTCACTACATTGATTCTTCTGACCCATGAACATGGTATATTTCTGCATCTATTTGTGTCATCTTTGATTTATTGCATCAGTGTTTTATAGTTTTCTATATATAGGTCTTTAGTTTCTTTAGGTAGATTTATTCTTAAGTATTTTATTCTTCTTGTCACAACGGTGAATGGAATTATTTCCTTAATTTCTCTTTCTGTTTTCTCATTGTTAGTGTATAGGAATGCAAGGGATTTCTGTGATTAATTTTATATCCTACGACTTTACTATATTCATTGATTAAGTGAAAGTGAAAGTGAAGGCACTCAGTCGTGTCCGGCTCCTTGCAACCCCATGGATTATAGCCTATAGAATTTTCCAGGCAAGAGTACTGGAGTGGGTTGCCATTTCCTTCTCGAGGGTATCTTCCTGACCCAGGGATCAAACCTGGGTCTCCCGCATTGCAGGCAGAGGCTTTGCCTCTGAGCCACCAGGGAAGCCCTGGGGTTTTTCTGGTGGTGTCTTTAGGGTTTTCTATGTGGAGGATCTTGTCATCTGCAAACAGTGAGAGTTTTATTTCTTCTTCTCCAATGTGGATTCCTTTTATTTATTTTTCTTCTCTGATTGCTGTGGCCAAAACTTCCAAAATATGTTGAATAGTAGTGGTGAGAGTGGGCACCCTTGTCTTGTTCCTGACTTTAGGGGAAATGGTTTCAGTTTTTTTGCCATTGAGGATAATGTTTGCTGTGGGTATATGACTTTTATTATGTTGAGATACATTCCTTCTATGCCTGCTTTCTGGAGGTTTTTTTTTTTTTTATCATAAATGGATGTTGAATTTTGTCAAAGGCTTTCTCCACATCTATTGGGATAATCATACGGTCTTTATCTTTCAGTTAATGTGGTGCATCACATTGATTGACAGGAGAAAATAGCAAACGAAGCAACTGGCAAAGAATCAATCTCAAAAATATACAAGCAGCTCATGCAGCTCAATACCAGAAAAATAAATGACCCAATCAAAAAATGGGCCAAAGAACTAAACAGACATTTCTCCAAAGAAGATGAACAGACAGCTAACAAATACATGAAAAGATGCTCAACATCACTCATTATTCAGTTCAGTTCAGTCGCTCAGTCATGTCCGACTCTTTGCGACCCCATGAATCGCAGCACGCCAGGACTCCCTGTCCCCGGAGATCACTCAGACTCATGTCCATTGAGTCAGTGATGCCATCCAGCCATTTCATCCTCTGTCGTCCCCTTCTCCTCCTGCCCCCAATTCTTCCCAGCATCAGTCTTTTCCAATGAGTCAACTCTTCACATGAGGTGGCCAAAGTCCTGGAGTTTCAGCTTTAGCATCATTCCCTCCAAAGAAATCCCAGGGTTGATCTCCTTCAGAATGGACTGGTTGGATCTCTTTGCAGTCCAAGGGACTCTCAAGAGTCTTCTCCAACACCACAGTTCAAAAGCATCCATTCTTCGGTGCTCAGCTTTCTTCACAGTCCAACTCTCACATCCATACATGACCACTGGAAAAACCATAGCCTTGACTAGACAGACTTTTGTTGGGAAAGTAATATCTCTGCTTTTCAACATGCTATCTAGGTTGGTCATAATTTTTCTTCCAAGGAGTAAGCATCTTTTAATTTCATGGCTGTAGTCACCATCAGCAATGATTTTGGAAACCCCCCCCCAAAAAAGTCTGACACTGTTTCCACTGTTTCCCCATCTATTTCCCATGAAATGATGGGACCAGATGTCATGATCTTCGTTTTTTTAATATTGAGCTTTAAGCCAACTTTTTCACTCTCCATTTTCACTTTCATCAAGAGGCTTTTTAGCTCCTCTTCACTTTCTGCCATAAGGGACTTCCCTGGTGGCTCAGACGGTAAAGCGTCACTCATTATTAGAGAAATGCAAATCAAAACCACAATGAGGTTCCATCCCAGGCCAGTCAGAATGGCTGCTATCAAAAAGTCTACAAACAATAAATGCTGGAGAGGGTGCGGAGAAAAGGGGACCCTCTTACACTGTTGGTGGGAATGCAAACTAGTAGAGCTACTATGGAGAACAGTGTGGAGAATACTTAAAAACCTGAAAATAGAACTGCCATACGACCCAGCAATCCCACTGCTGGGTATACACATCGAGGAAACCAGAATAGAAAGAGACACATGTACCCCAATGTTCATTGCAACGCTGTTTACAACAGCTAGGCCATGGGAGCAACCTAGATGTCCATTGACAGATAAATGGATAAGAGAGCTGTGGTGCATATACACAATGGAATATTATTCAGCCATTGAAAAGAATGCATTTGAATCAGTTCTAATGAGGTGGATGAAACTGGAGCCTATTCAGTTCAGTTCAGTTCAGTTCAGTCGCTCAGTCTGTCTGACTCTTTGCAACCCCATGAATTGCAGCATGCCAGGCCTCCCTGTTCATCACCATTTCCAGGAGCTCACTCAGACTCATGTCCATCGAGTCCGTGATGCCATCCAGCCATCTCATCCTCGGTCATCCCCTTCTCCTCCTGCCCTCAATCCCTCCCAGCATCAGAGTCTTTTCCAATGAGTTTATTATACAGAGTGAAGTAAGTCAGAAATAAAAATGTCAATATGGTATATGATGCGTTTGAACTGTGCTGTTGGAGAAGACTCTTGAGAGTCCCTTGGACTGCAAGGAGATCCAACCAGTCCATTCTAAAGGAGATCAACCCTGGGATTTCTTTGGAAGGAATGATGCTAAAGCTGAAGCTCCAGTACTTTGGCCACCTCATGCGAAGAGTTGACTCATTGGAAAAGACTCTGATACTGGGAGGGATTGGGGGCAGGAGGAGAAGGGGATGACCGGGGATGAGATGGCTGGATGGCATCACTGACTCAGTGGACGTGAGTCTGAGTGATCTCCGGGAGTTGGTGATGGACAGGGAGGCCTGGCATGCTGTGATCCATGGGGTCACAAAGAGTCGGACACAACTGAGTGACTGAACTGAACTGAACTAAACTGATGGAATTTAGAAAGATGGTAATCATACCCTATATATGAGACAGCAAAAGAGACACAGATATAAAGAACAGTGCTTTGGACTCTGTGGGAGAAGGCAAGGGGGGGATGATTTGAGAGAACAGTATTGAAACATGTATATGATCATATGTGAAATAGATCACCAGTCCAGGTTTGATGCATGAGACAGGGTGCTCAGGGCTGGTGCACTGGGATAACTCTGAGGGATGGGGTGGGGAGGGAGGTGGGCGGGCGGTTCAGGATGGGGGACACATGTACACGCATGGCTGATTCATGTCAACGTATGGCAAAATCCACCACTATATTGTAAAGTAATTAGCCTCCAATTAAAATAAATAAATAATTTTTAAAAAAAAAAGAAAAAAATGAGTCCGCTTGTCAATGCAAGGGACATGGATTCTGTCCTGATAAAGGAAGATCCCACATGCTGTGGGGCAACTAAGGCCGTGTGCCACAACTACTGGAGGCCGTGCACCTAGAGGTGGTGCTTCACAGTAGGAGAAGCCACCACGGTAAGACCGGCACGTGCCACAAGGAAGAGGAGGCCCACTTGCCACGACGAGAGAAAGGAAGGAAAGCTATGACCAACCTAGACAGCACATTAAAAAGCAGAGACATTATTTTGCCAACTAAGGTCCATCTAGTCAAGGCTATGGTTTTTCCAGTGGTCATGTATGGATGTGAAGTTGAACTCTAAAGAAAGCTGAGCGCCAAAGAGTGGATGCTTTTGAACTGTGGTGTTGGAGAAGACTCTTGAGAGTCCCTTGGACTGCAAGGAGATCCAACCAGTCCATCCTAAAGGAGATCAGTCCTGGGTGTTCATTGGAAGGACTGATGCTGAAGGTGAAGCTCCAATACTTTGGCCACCTCATGCGAAGAGTTGACTCATTGGAAAAGACTCTGTTGCTGGGAGAGATTGGGGGCAGGAAAAGAAGGGGATGACAGAGGATGAGATGGTTGGGAGGCATCACTGACTCAATGGACATGAGTTTAAGTAAACTCTGGGAGTTGGCTATGGACAAGGAGGCTTGGTGTGCTGCAGTCCATGGGATCGCAAAGAGTCAGACATGACTGAGTGACTGAACTGAACTGAGCAACGAAGACTCAGCACAGCCAAGATAAGCAAATAATAAATAAGTTTTTAAAATTAACAAAAAGTTAAAGAAAAAAGAGTGTACAGACTTCATTCTGTTGAGCCACAGCCTCAGTTACCTCCAGACATAAACATTTATTGTGAACATGTAGTAATAAAAACAGTACGATAGTGATGTGGGAACAGACCAACAGAAGATTGGGGCAGGGAGCCCTCAAACAGGTTCCTGTGTGTGTTGATGGAATACAGAGCTGGCCCTATGGATCAGCTGGCAGAGGGTGGTCATTCAATAGATGGTTTGGGGATGTTAGGTTTTCCATATGAAACAAAAATACAACCCATCTCAGCAAATATCAACAGAAACTCCAGGTCGATTAAAGGCAGAAAGAAGAAGTGTACAATCCTGAAGCTTTCAGAAGTCAACATAGTATCTTTACCACTTCTGGGAATGGAGTGAGATCTTCAATAAGGCACAGGAGGTGCAAATTATACTTGAAAATCAAAGCATTAAATTTGCACGTCAAAAGTTAAAGCTTGAAAATATAATGCTGATCAGAAGAATGAATTTCAATGTATATAGCCAATGTTATGGGGCTTCCCTAATAGCTCAGTTGGTAAAGAATCTGCCGGCAACTCAGGAGACCCTGGTTCGATTCCTGGGTCAGGAAGATCTACTGGGGAAGGGATAGACTACACACCCCAGTATTCTTGGGCTTCCCTTGTGGCTCAGCCAATGATATAGAATGCAAATAATTCTTACAAAATTAAAAAGGTGGAAAACAATGAGATTAGAAAGCAGTAACTAGGATGTTTCTATTCTTCATTAACATTTTATTTTTAAAGAAAGTCATGTAAACCAAGCACAGAATAATACCAAGCGCTGGGTACCAACGTGTTCATTATGCTCTAGACTTCTGTCTGAAACAACACACTAAAACAGGGGGAAATTTCAAAGTATAGACTCAAGGGTGTGGGAATTATTAGCTGTAGATCTCAAGACGCCTAGAGTCATGCAATCCCCATATTCTTAGGGTTTATTTTTTATTTCTTCTAGAACATGTCTGATGAGTTGACCTGGTATTTCCTTGAGCACTTTCCAGGTGAGCATCTTGCCTGTAGCCACGTGGGTCGTGAGCACCCTTCTGCTGAAGGACCTTCCCCCTCACTCCCAGAGGCTCTAGATCCATCCCTGTGAGGCTGGTGACCAGCCATCTCTCTGTTCCCTGGGATCCCCTGCACCTCTTTTCCAGCAACCCTGAGCCCTTCTGTGGACTCTGCAGGCGCCCTGCCCCTCATGCGCAGGGCAGCGGAAGACGGCCCTGCCTGCCCCCCGCCTCCCTTCTCCTCTGGCATAGTGTGATGGGAGCTCTGGGTACTTAGCCCTTATTTATTACCATGGACTGCGGGAACTTAATGACACATAAATCTTAGGTTATGAAGTCACAGCTCTGCATATTCCTGGCTCAAAACGGTCCTCGGGACAAAGTTACCAGGGAAGCAAGCAGAGAAGCACTTGCCAGGCGCCAAGGCCCTTGTGTGGGTCTTTTCTGCCTAAGATTCCTGAGACTGGGGGGTGCACTCATCCTTGAATAAATGAGCGAATGAAGCTGTCTGCAAAAGCATGGGTCATTCTCCATGCATTTACAAGAGGAGAACAGGGCTTGAAGCAGTGATGTCCCTGGTTTGAGGTCACAAAGCCCCAAGGGCCTGGTGGGAAAGTCAAGGGTTCTCACAGGGACAAGCCCGGTGTTGGCAGAGGTCACCCGGAGCTTTACCTTCCCTGGCCTCCGGCACCATGTGTCCTGCAGATAATCTTGCGAGTGTCCCCAAGGGGCTTTCTGCTGGCCCCTAAGTGCCCCCAAATCTTGCTCGTCTTTCTCTCGTTCTCCACCAGGACCTCGGGCGGGGCTCTGTTTTCTCCCATGAGCTCGGCCTATCCTCTCTCCTCCCTGCCAGCTTTCCGATTGCTCCCTGTTTTCTACCCGCCCTTCCTCCTCTTGGCTGAAATCAGCTTTTCTTTCCGCATCCCTTCTCCTGTCCCTGGGTGGGCACTGGGGGCCTGGCTGGGGGAGCTGTTGGGTCTGGCTGCCCCCAACCACCCCGCCGCGCTGGCAGCTCCCTCCAGCCCCCACCCTACCATGGCTGGGCTCCCTGCCTCCCTGCCAGAGGCTCCTGGCTCCCCTGCGGACTGGGACCCCTTCTGTTCCTGTCCCAGCAGCAAGGAAGGCCCACGTGGAAGGAGGGAGCTCAGAGGAGGGGCATGTCTTGGGACAGGGCTTGGGTCCTGCCTCCGGCTCCGACTGGTGACCCTGAGCAAGTGGCGTCCTCACTGAGGCTCAGTCCTGGTGGTCCTTTGCACGTCTGCCGAATTGTCCCTGAAGGGCCTGCTCCTGCGCTCTTCCGGGGCTCCAGTGAGCTGCCACGCCCTCACTCACTTGGACATTGTTCTTAACTTTGTCTCCTGATTATCCCACTGCTTTTTCCAGTGCCACTGGGCTGCTCAGGACCCTGCAGCCCTTCCGTGTCCAAGTCTTGCTTGGGCCTCCCCCGGGTCTCCCCTTCCCCTGGGCCTCCCCTTCCCCTGGGTCTCCCCCTCCCCCGGGTCTCCCCTTCCCCTGGGCCTCCCCGGGTCTCCCTTCCCCTGGGCCTCCCCTTCCCCTGGGCCTCCCCGGGTCTCCCTTCCCCTGGGCCTCCCCTTCCCCTGGGCCTCCCTTCCCCTGGGTCTCCCCTTCCCCTGGGTCTCCCCTTCCCCTGGGTCTCCCCTTCCCCCGGGTCTCGCCTACCCCCAGGTCTCCCCTTCCCCCAGGTCTCCCCTTCTCCTGGGCCTCCCCTTCCCCTGGGTCTCCCATTCCCCTGGGCCTCCCCTTCCCCTGGGCCTCCCCTTCCCTTGGGGCTCCCCCTGGTCTCCCCTTTGGCAGCCATCTGCTGCAGGCACACACTGCCCTCCCTGTGGGAGAGAACTAGGGCTGGGCAGTAAAGTGGTAAAAACATATCTTATTCAGGAATTATTGCAAGAGGAGCAAAGAGACCTGAACGGAGTTTGATTCCTACAACCGTAAGGAAAGTAGGGACTTACCACCCGGGCAGCCTTCCTCGGCTGGACGGTGACTCAGATGGTCGGGTCATTCTTTGCTGGGCAGGTCAGGGTGGCCAGATATCACCTGGGGTGGGGCGGCACGAGGACTTCGGTCGGGTACTGAGGATGACCGGAGACCACCGGGAGGACGGTGGAGGAGAGGAAGCTGACTAGAGAGAGTTTGCCCAAAGGCAACGATGCCAAGCCCACAGATGGAGACGAATTGAGATGAGTGTTCAGAGGAGACGGCATCAGCCGGTCAAGGAGGGTGTCCTGTCACCCCCGTAGCAGTCGGCTCTCTTCTTTCTACTGTTTGGAAGACACCCAGCCTGGTCTCTTCCCTGGGACGTGGACGTGGCAGGTCCTTGTGACCGGGGCACACCCTCCTTTGAAAAGGGGCCATCCCGCAGGCCTCTGGCTGTCTGGTGACATCTCTGCACGCCCGTCTGGGTGCACCTGTGCATCCCCTCCAGTCCCTTCTCCGGAACCAGAGTCGCTGTGCTGGACCACAAGCTCAGGCCAGGCCCCGGGCTGTGGAAGGCTTGATCACTGGGTTCCGTGCAGTGAGACGAGCCATGGCTGACCCCTGCACGCCTTCCGCTCCTGGGGAGGTGCAGCCCAAGACCAGTGCTCCCAGGAGAGTGGGATTGCTGAAGGCAGCTGGCAAAGTGTGTGTGTGGGGGTGGGTACCGTTCAGGAGCCCCTCCTCTTCCCACGCTGGGCCTGTCCTTGCCAGCACTGCACTCTGGGTCCCCTGCCTTCCCACGTGAGGGTCCATGTGGTTCTGACTGTCCTCCCTACCTCCTGATGTCCTGGGACTCACGTCAGAGACCAAGCTGGCGAGATCCCAGTCTCCTGGCCCCCACTTCCCTGCAACCCTTCATGTTCAGACCATGGAAGGGTGGGAATCAGCTCCTCCCCCTAGCTGAGGGCCCTGCTGTCAAGAAGGGGGTGCTTGCGGGGGGCGGTAAGTCCTTGTGAGGGATTTGGTGCTGACTCTGCTCGTGGTCCCATCAGAGCTACCGTCCCCAGCCACCCCTGCCACCCCAAGCCCGCCATCAGTACTCCCAGGATGGAATCCAGATCGCTTTTCTCTTCTCCAGGGCCGCCAGTACAGCGCATGCTGGAACAGGTCCTGTCGGGACCCAGGAGAGGCTGCCCACTGTTCCCAGCATCCCCACGGCCCACAGTTCAGGCATATGCTCAAAGTCACATATGGCTACCATCAGTGTGAAGGTGTCATTATGACAAAGACTGAGGGCCGCTGTCCCGGGGGGAGCTCCAGCCTTTGGGGGCTCGCAGACGCCTTCCTCGCAGGGCTGGAGCAGTCGGGGGGGCAGGGACCTCAGGATTGGTGGACAGACTCTTCCCTCCCCCATAAAGGAGCAGGTGGATTCAGCAGGACCAGTGCTCACGGAGCTGATTCGGATCCTGCGTACGTTTGCTGCCTCCCGGAGATTCCCCAGCAGGCGTTTTGCACGTCTATGATTAGTGAGAGCATTCGCCTGCACCTTCCTATTCCAGTTAATCTTGGAAAGTGTATGAGGTGGCCATGACTGTCCCCATTTGACACACAAGGACCGCATGGGCTCAGAGGGATAGATGCTCTGTCTGGGGTTACACAGCCCAGGAAGGCCGGGCTGCTGGCCATCTCCTGCTATTTTTTCCTCCTATATGCTGGTCTTCTGCAGGGAATTCAGCACAATTTCTGCCTCAGGGAATAAACTGCTGTCTGAGGCAAGGTTCCATGGAAGAGGGATCAGGAGGTGCCCGGCAGCCCAGATCCAGGGCATGCTCCCGGGAGCTGGCCTGCACCCCCCAGTGTGATGGCGAGAAGACTCCATGATACCTCGTCCCCCCAAAGGATGGTCCAGGCTGAGCACAACTCACTTCCACGTGGGTCAGCTTGAGTTCTGGAAAGTCCGTCTCTCCTGCTCCAAGCAGCTGATCCATAAATTCTTCTTCCGTTGACCTCCAGGAGGGAAGGGTCGCAGAGAGGGGGAGATGGCCCCTATGATGCCGACCAGGTGAAACAGTGCCCGTCAGGGAGGGCAGAGGGCGTGCAAAGCCCGCTGTGCCTGCAGGGCCTCAAGACAAGGTGCTTCCTCCTGCTCTTCCCTTCCAACTCCATAGAGCTTTGTTCTTTCAAGTTGTCAGAGGGAGGGAATCAGGGCTTTATCTGCGAAGGTTTTCTGCAAACTCTTTTCATGGGTAGCCGAGAGCTGACCTGTTGAGAAAACAGATGAACAGCATGAGTCATAAAGATTCTTAAGTGACACGTTTGTGAGAGTTATTTCCATTGGGGTCACTGCCAGTGAATTGCAAGAGCAAACTCAAGCTCGCTGCCTGGTCTCTGGGAAAACACAGCTCAGAGATCCAGCCCAGGGCCACGGCAATGAAGGTTTTCATTTCTCCAGGTCACCGAGAGATAAAGACATCCATCTGAAACTGTCGCATCATAACTGGCCCTGGTGTCCTGGGCAGGAGGGACGAAGCCTGGCCAGCACACCGCTGCTCTTCTGGGGCCAGATAGCAAGGATGGGCCCACAGCCTTCACAGCTCCTGGCTTCGACTCCAAGCCCCCCAGGGGCCCTTCAAGTCTGAGGTCCAAGTTCAAGGTTCCCTCTGAGATTCAGGCACAGTCATTGAGACCACAAGGGCGTGGTGGGCAGACGGGGGTTTGGGAGTGGGCTGAGGAGAGAGGTCAGGGCCCCTTTCTCGCTCCCCTGTTTCTCCACATCTGAAAATGGGAATGTGAGCAACTATGTCACTTAGCTGTTACTTATTCACTGGATCAAAGGTGTCCCTGGGGCTTCCCAGGTGGCTCAGGGGTAAAGAGTCTGCCCTCCAATGCAGGGGACACCAGTTCGATCCCTGGGTCAAGAATATCCCCTGGAGAAGGAAGTGGGAACCCACTCCAGGATTCTTTCCTGGGAAAGCCAGTGGACAGAGGAGCCTGGTGGTCTACAGCCCATAGGGTGGAAAAGAGCCAACTGAGTGACTTAGTGGCAGCAGCAAGGGTGGCAGGGATTGACGCCCGTTACTTCTGCGCCCTGAGCGGGACGCCCACCTGCAATGCCTCCTATCACTTAGGACTAGTATCTGCACATTACAGGTTTTCATCCCTTGTCGATTTTGTGTGTATATAGTATAGCAGTGAAATGGATTTGCTAATACATTCGTATTCATTTCCAATCAATGTTGTAACACATGACCACTAGCTCATTGCCTCGTGGCTCTGGAGGTCAGACTTATAATGCGGGCATCCTTGGGATGTGCCGGGGGTTGGCAGCAGTGGCTCCTTCCGGAGACTCCGGGAAGCACTGGCTTGCTTGCTCTCTGCAGCCTCTAGAGGTGGGCGCCTTCTTCCCACTTCAAAGCCAGCCAAATACGCTCCGAGTTTCAAGGTCAGCTGATAAACACCCTTAATTCCACCTGCAACCTTATCCCTCTTTGCCATGGAACTTAAGGATTAGAACTTGGACATCCTTGGAGGCCATTGTCTGCCCTCCAACCTACTGGTCCTCCTAACACTGCTTCATATTTACAGACTGATTCTCTGGAATTTTTTGATGAAGAATTGCTTGTATTTCTGTGCTTCCGCACGACACCCTCCTTTCTGCCATCACAATGGTGGACATATTATGCCTTAAGGGAGTCCTTTGGTGTCCAGGATTTCCTTCCAAGCCATCGCCCCCTCACTGCGATCTTCAGCATGCCTAACCAGGCAATGACTGCTGTGACGAGACCACCCTCTGGCCAACAGGCATGATAAAGGACATCCAGGCTTCAGAGAGGTTAAAATGTGAACAAAGAATCTTCCTGAAACTGATGAAATTCGCTTTTATATTACAGTGAACATCAGAAAATACTGCATAATCGGTATTCCAGGATAATGTAAACTCAGTGAGGACAGTATCTCTATGGTCTGTATCCTCAGTACACAAAGATTGCCTGGAGCCAAGCAGATGTACAGTAAATACGCGCTGAATGAGTGAATGGGTGAGTGGATGGATTCAGTGAATTTAACTACTCTTATTATTCAGATAAGAGTTACTGAGTCACTAAGGATATTAAGTGAGATCACATAGGCAAGCTGTCTCATAAAGGAAGCTCTTGAGAAGTCAGCACCACCTCCTCTTGCCTCCAGACTGGACAGCAGGACGCAGTGGCCAACCACAGTCGGCCAGCCCCTCCCGTGGAGGGCGTGCAGTTAGGGGTCTGAGCGACGGGGTTGGGAGAGCACAGACGGCTGGCTGGCTGGGTGGATAGTTGCCACCATAAAGAAGCGCTAGTTGTTTGTGATGCTTTGGGCAGGTCCTCTGACGCGAAGGATGCTGTTCCTGGGATCTGCCTCCCTGGGCTTCTTGTGTTACAGCACATGCTCTTGGAATAAAGGCCCATTGTTGCCATCATGAGATGGGACAAGAAACACGGTGAGATTGGTGCAGTTACTGTGGAAAACAGCCTGGAGGTAACTCAGAAACCTAAGACTAGAACTGCCGTGTGACCCAGCAGCTCTCTCCTGGGCAGAGACCCACAGGAGCACAGAAACTTGCGCCCTAATGCCATCCCAACGTTCTGCAGGCGCGAGCTTGAGCACGCTCCAGGAGCTGCTGATGGACAGGGAGGCCTGCTGTGCTGCCGTCCATGGGGTCGCAGAGTTGGACACGACTGAGCGACTGGCCTGAACTGAGCTGATGTTCGTTACAGCATTGTTCACAGCAGGCAAGATACGGAAGCCACCTAAGTGTCCATCAGTGGATGAGTGGATAAAGATGTGGTTCATATACTTTATATTCAGAATGAAATCATGACGTTTGCAGGAACGTGGATGGACCTAGACACTATCATCCAGTGTGAAGTAACTCACACAAGGACAAAATCATGTGATGTCTCATATACAGGATCTAAAAATGAATACAAATGAGCTTACACAACAGAAACGCACCCACAGACATGGAAAATAAACTAGGGCTGGGCACAACTGAAGCGGCTCAGCACAAACACAGCCACCACCATTCATGAAATAGACTTACGACCTACTGTGCCGCACAAAGGAGGCTGAGCGCTGAAAAACTGATGCTTCTGAACTGTGGTGTTGGAGAAGACTCTTGAGAGTCCCTTGGACTGCAAGGAGATCCAACCAGTCCATCCTAAAGGAAATCAGTCCTGAATATTCATTGGAAGGACTGATGCTGAAGCTGAAACTCCAATACTTTGGCCACCTGATGCGAAGAGCTGACTCATTTGAAAAGCCCCTGATGCTGGGAAAGATTGAAGGCAGGAGGAGAAGGGGACGACAGAGGATGAGATGGTTGGATGGCATCACGGACTCAATGGACATGAGTTTGGGTAAACTCCGGGAGTTGGTGATGGACAGGGAGGCCTGGCGTGCTGCAGTCCATGGGGTCGCAAAGTACTGGACACGACTGAGCGACTAATTGAACTGAATACAGCACAGGGAACTCTACACAATATTCTGTAATAACCTACAGTTAAAAAGAATTTGAAAAAGATATTCTTTTTCAGATTTATGTATCTGAAACCACAACATTGTAAATCAACTATACATCAATTAAAAAAAAAAAAAAGATGCCCGTGGAACTTGCACAGCTCTGGATGGCAGATAAACGTTTAAATAACATCACGTTATGTTTCCTTCCTTCAGCTCTTAGGCTGAGAACGACTTCCTGAAGCAAAACCCTCCCCTGTGCTTTATCCGCTTGAAGGCCCCTCCATCACATAATAGTGTCTATTAACCAAGTGTAAAATGGTGGTGCACTTGGAGGCCCCAGCCTGGAAAGGTGGACACCTCATTCCACGTCTTGGGTCTGCATCCTTGCTAAGTTGCATTTCTGGGAAGTCTTATGCAGGATTTGCATCAGGAAACTTCAGGCATTTTCTCACAGGAAGAAAGGTGGAGGACCTGTTGATTTATGTCTGGGCTCTTCCTGGAAAGGGACCCCTGGGGTCCAGGAGGGATGGTTGTGCTGGGAAAACTTCCTGGCCCATCCTAATTCAAAACTTTGCTCTGTGGGCAGAAAAAGAGCTCAGAGCTGTTGAAAGGCGACTAAAGATAAACAGGAAGCTCAGGCTTAATTGCAGGACAACATATTAAATGCAGCTCCTTTTATTTTTAGAACTTCATTCTGGGGCCTGAAACTTTGAACACCAATGAAGGAAACCACTTGCGTTTCCAAGAGGGTGGTGACCTTCAAAGCTCTTTTTCCAGGGGGAAGAAATTTAATTTAATCCTGTCTTCTCGTATTTGTTCATGTTAGATTACATTAAATGAGTTATTTTTAATCATTGTTCATAAATCACAGCCGAGATGTGCCTTGAGGCACAGGGTATTTGCATAAAAATATTAATTGCCGCTATCTCTCCTTTTGGGTTCGTGGGGAATAAGATGGATGTGCAGCAATGGTGGGCATGGGCTGAGGGTACTGGGTGGGATGAAGATGGGATGAGGGAAGCGTCCTCCCTGGTGGTCTTGCTCGGCTCAGAACCTCAGGATCCTCTTCAGGTGTCTCCTCCACCGAGCGTAGCCCACCCTGATTTCTCTGGGCCAAGTACCGTTCCCTCCTCTGTTACCTGTGAGCCGTGACCAGCCTCTCTTAGAAAACGTGAATGTTCTTTGTGGTCCAGTCACCCACGGCTGTGTGCTCGCCTGGACCTGGAGCGCCCTGCCTGTGACACATGGCAGAATAGGTTCCTGCTCATCTCACAGAATCTGGGCGAGAGTCCCTTCACCTCCTGCACCGGCTGCCCTCCGGGCCAGGGGTCCCTTAGCAGATGCTCATTGCACAAGGCATTTCAGCAGCCTGCTTCACGTTGTAAAGCAGGCTTTCTCGGCAGCCTCTCCTTGCATGCGGATGTATATATACTCAGAGGGACAGCCTGACCAGGCCTCCCGCTCGCCCACGCTCCTGCGCACAGATGGAATCATCTGGAATCCTGGTCATCGCGGAGAAGCCCTCTCGCCCTCCTACGCTCTGCCCCTCCTGGCTATAGACGGGTTCCTGAAGTCGAGGCCTGGGCTGCTTCTGCACGCCTCTTACAGCAGCTGCCCCCACCCCGTCCCTGCCTCCCACTCACGCCCTGTCCTTGGGCTCAGGCTACGGTGTGGCCCCTGCCTCTTTGGGAAGAGTGCCGCCATGAGGACCCTCCCTTCCAAGGCCTCACTCTCTGGCCTCCTCCTGGCCTCTCCCTGCAGCCTCTGCTTCCCCACTAGGATGTGGCTTGGCCAGCCTGCACTCAGCCCCCTCTGAGCCCTCTCCCCAGAGACACTGGCACCCTTCACCTACCTGTCTGTTCACTCCTTTGGCAACAACGCACAGCTTCAAGTGCTCAGCAGGATGCTGGAGGCTGTCACCACACCATGGGAGAGGGCTGGGACGGGGGACGCCCTGGAGGGCCTCAGTTCAGTCCAGTCGCTCAGTCATGTCTGACTCTCTGTGACCCCATGGACTGCAGCACGCCAGGCCTCCCTGTCCATCACCAGCTCCAGGAGTTTACTCAAACTCATGTCTACCGGGGAGGTGATGCCATCCAACCGTTATCTCATTCTCTGTTGTCCCCTTCTCCTGCCCTCAGTCTTTCCCAGCATCAGGGGCTTTTCCAGTGAGTCAGCTCTTCCTATCAGGTGGCCAAAGTATTAGAGCTTCAGCTTCAGCATCAGTCCTTCCAATGAATACTCAGGACTGATTTCCTTCAGAATGGACTGGTTGGATCTCCTTGCAGTCCAAGGGACTCTCAAGAGTCTTCTCCAACACCACAGTTCAAAAGCATCCATTCTTCAGTGCTCAGCTTTCTTTATGGTCCAACTCTCACATCCATACATGACGACTGGAAAACCCACAGCTTTGACTAGACGGACCCATCTGTTTATTTATTCTGCCCTCCCTTGGGTGTTGATGAGACTCCATCTCACTCCCGTTTCCTGATGGAATCTAGAACAACAGATCACATACCTGGGGCATCAGATGCTCCCCCAAAGCCCAGGGAATTTCATCCTGACTCATACAGAAGCATCTGGAATTCCCAGCTCTCCAGCTCCATCAGGGTTACTGAGAGCCAAGCAGAGAAGCGTGGTGAGTCAGAGCAGCATCTCCTCCAGGGGCGGGTCCCCTCTGTTGAGATATGTTCAGCAAATTCTGAGCCAAACTGTTGCCGCCCCTGAAGGGCTGCTCCGAGCTTTTCAGATGCTCATGCTTGCCGTGAGGCCCCCACGCTGGTGCAGAGGCAGCACACTATTTCGTTGGTTTTGTTGTTGTTTGTGTGACTCGGGGCACTCACTTCAGCACCCACAGGACTGGTCTAACACAACAGAATGGCACAATAAGCAGGAACACACGAGGTGTTCAGGCCCCATGCCGAGCCCCCGAGGGGTATGTTCTCATCTCTTAGATTCTCCTGAACCTCCGCAGTGAAGGGGAGCGAGCTGAAGTACACGGGCCAGGCAGCTGCTGCGACGATGGTGAGGTCCAAAGCTGAGCCCACAGCCATGGATCCCCGTGTGCTTGTCCCCGCATCTCAACCATGTGGCCCCTGAACCCGACAGGATGGGGCCAAGTCACAGAGTGATTCACTGGGCCCTGCTGCCCAGAGAGAAATTAGCACATTTGCTGAAATCCACTGATGTTCTCTCCTAATGAACTCTTTTCATTAAAAACTGGAGTACCCCCACCTGTCCTGGGCTGAGCCCAAGAGCCTCATCCCAACACAGAAGGCAGATTATTGTGTGATGACCAATGGCTACTATTTCAGCCTTCACTCTTTCCCTGCATTGAGACCACACACACGATGGAAATTGTAGCCACACGTGGGCTGGTGCTGGGCACGCTGCAGAAAGCGTGTCTGGTCAAGATGACAGATTGGCCGAGAACGCAGCACACGGGGAGAGGAGAGTGTGGTCCGCCCAGCTGTGCAGGCTTGGCCGCTCTGCAGACACAGCCTGATCTGTAGTGTGGTCCCACGTCCGTGGTGTGAATGCTCCACAGTGGCTGAGTGCGTGTCCCTTGTGGCATCACCAGACATTGCCATTGGCTCTCCTAGGCTGGTACAAGCCAGGTTCTGCACCCACCAGCTGTAGCGTCTGCAACTGTTATCACCACCTTCCTGTTCTTCTCTTTATCCATTTGTGTATTTTGGCAACAAGAGAGTTGCTCAAGGTGAGAGAGATTGTGTTGCCAATGGGAGTCCACTGGCAAGGTACAGACAACTTCAAGAGGCAAGGGCTATTATATATTTATTTCAAGCCTGGCAAACCAGCTTGACAGTCTGATCTACATTGTAGAAGCTTTTGCAAGTGTAAGTCAAAGAGGTCATTGACAATAAATGCAAGATATCAAACCAGAAAGACTTTGGTTAGAGCAGACTTACGGTATCCTCATGAGATTCTGAGCACCAAAGAACTGATGCTTTCAAACTATGGTGCTCGAGAAGAGTCTTGAGAGTCTCTTGGACAGTGAGGAGACCAAACCAGTCAATCCTAAAGGCAGTCAACTCTGAATATTCACTGGAAGGACTGAGATGCTGAAACTGAAGCTCCAATACTCTGGACACCTGATTCGAAGAGCCGACATTGGAAAAGACCCTGATGCTGGGAAAGATTGAAGGCAAAAGGAGAAGAGGGTGGCAGAAGATGAGCTGGTGGGATGGCATCACCGACTCGATGGAGATGAGTTCGAGCAAGCTCTGGGAGAGAGTAGACAGAGGAGCCTGGAGCGTTACAGGCCAGAGGGCCATGAAGAGCTGGACCCAACACCCACCGTGAGATCCCAGGTGGGAAGCAGGGAATGGCTGAATCTGGCCAAAACCGTGGGGATCCAAAGAAACAAGTGTTTCAGTTTCTTCTGCTTCAATTTTGCTATTTCATTTATCTGCTCCTTTATTTATCCATCACTGTTGCCTTCCCTCTGCCCACCAGGCACTATTAGGCACTGTGATTGGGAGCTGGGGGAAGCAGACATCTCATGGTTCCTGGAGCTGGGACCCGCCACCTGCCTGTGTCTGGGGTATCGAGTTGGTACCCTGATATTTAGCGAATCTTAGAAATACAGTGCCGACTTCACCATAAATTATCTTAAAGGCTTTTTGTTCATATCCATACTACGAAGTTAGACTATGGTGGTCATCCTGCCCTCCTTGCTGTTCGATTCTGATGAGACCTCTTGGTTTTCCTTCAGCACCTGTTTGTTTCCCTAGAGGCAAGTTTCCCAAGCTGGCCTTTGAGTTCTGAGTGGTCCAGACTGATGAGAAAGTCTCAGCATGTCTGGGATGCCTGTGTGTTCCATCGCATCTGGGCGAGGGGCATGGAGGTGGATGTAGGCTGCCCTGAAAGGACCTGCTGAGGAGGAGAAAGCAAAGGTCATCAGGGCTGGAAGAAAGGCCCCAGCCCAGGAGAGGAGAGATTCTGTGTGCACCCCCGCAGTAGAAAGGAAACAGGGAGAAAGGTAGTTTTGTAGCAGAATCCAGTCCAAGAAGATGGGATGTGATGGGGTGCAGGAGAGTCGTCCAACGGGGGGCCAGACAAGGTCGTGTTTGTGGGGAGAGCTCCAGAGAGCCACAGCCCGCTGCTCACTCTGGGTGCAGCACAGAGCCCCCCCCAGGACCCCAGGAAGCAAGGAAAACTAGATGCTGCGAAGTTCACTCAGAATGAGGCTGAATGTAGGGAGGCTGACTTGAAATACAAGACTGGTTTCCTGCGCAGGCCTCTGGCCCATGAGCTGCAGAACCAAGAAGCCGTTCCTCCAGTTCCTGTTTGTGTCCGGCTGAGCCAGCCTCAGGCCACGGGCTAGGGCGGCTCCTTGGTCTCCGGGCCGTGAGATGGGCTCCCCAGACAGGAAACCCCCACAACTGGGGGTGTGGCCCCCAGGCCTGTGGACTCTGGTGGGTGTTCAGAGAGATGGAGGCAGCCCCTCAGGACAGTCGGAAGCAGATGGACTTGGGAACGAGGTGGAGGGGGCACGCCCCTTGAAGACCCCCTACAGCTCACCGACCTCGGGCCCCTCCTGTGTCACACAGCAATGTATCACACTCCTCCCTGTCCTACAGGAGGGGGGTGGGAGCCCCCTCAGGACACCCCATGGCACTTTCGACCTAGCACGGCTGAAAGAAACCCAGAAGTAAGGTCATTTTCTCTGGTCTCTTGACCCAGACCCTGTGATTTCTGAAACACTCAAAGGAAACAACGTACCTCGAGGAACAGGGAGAGGGGCTGCCTTTGGATGATCTGAGAATACAGAAGGCCCCCATCCCTCTCGGCCCGGCCCGGGAGTTCGGATCAAAGGTCCCCATCCACGCCCAGAGCCATTCACTGGAGGTTCCACTCCCGGGGGGCGGGGGTGGGGGGCACGCAGGTGTCAGAGGCGATGCAGGAGGTCTACACTCAGCATTTTATTGGAGACCCTTCCTCCTGTCCCAGGAAATGTCTTTTGTTTTTCCAGGCAGAGGAACAAAATCATATGATGAAATAATGATCCTGATAATTAACCTGTTTTATCAGGAGAGTTAAGAAAACATCCAAGGGCCATGTATTAATAGCACTAATATTTAGTACTGAAAAAAAAAAAGTGTTTATTGCGGCAACCAGGCCTGGGAATGGGGCTGGTCCCTCTAACTGATGCTCTGCTGGGTTTGAGTTCGCTCGGTGGGGAGCCGGGGAACATTAATTACCCTGCACCCTGGCTGACACCAGCTCCCAAACACGAGACTTTCCTCCCAGATGGCTCCTCTCCCCCAGCCTTCCTCCTGGTAGACGTTATTACATTTCTGATGAGTCAAGTAGATTTTCTGCAGGCATTAAATTTTCAGTAAACAGACCCAAATTAACAGCTATTTATGACATTTCACTCCGGGGATCAAATCAAAAGCACCCGCTTCATATATAAATATCTCTCCTTCTCCACTTTTAATGAACGGATATTATTTTTGTTGTTGTTGAAAGCAGAATTAGACAGATGCCCTGCTCCTTCCGGCTCCCTCATCACGCGGGCTCTGTCCTCCAACTGAGAGAGCACGATTACCTTTAGGAAGCAAAGGCATAAGCACCTTAATTTTCCATAATTCAGTGAAACAAGGCATACATCTCAAATCCCCCTTGCGAGGAGCCGTGTTCTCATCCACGCTAACGGGCTGTGTTTTGATGAAAACAATTTAGCCTGTCCTAATGTCATCAGCGGGGCACCACGAGCCTCCCAGAACCTGATCTGGGAGCTGGTCTTTTCATTATTCTTGGTGTTGCATGGCGATCAAGCAGCGTCCGTCTCTCTGAGTGCCCTTGCTGGTGGCAGCCTCGCGCTTAGTGCTAATGAGGATGGCTTCACGGTCCCAGGATAAAAGGGCTGGTGGGGGTGGAGTTGGGGCTTGGTGCAGCGATGAAATACAGCCACACCTGGGCAAAGCTAACCATCTCTTGGCATGGAGACCTCCTTTCGGACTCCAGTAAATTTTGAAGAATCATAGACGACAGGTCAAAATTGCCTCTTCCCCTTGAGGGGAAAGGTTTTCAGTCTGTGTTATCACATCTGTTCACGTCTTCATGAATGGGCAGACGACAGAGAAATGATGCTGCCGATATCATGATGAGTAGGAAATGTCTGCTGGGTAAACAGGGCAAATGTTAACACCCTCACTTAGCTCTG
Source organism: Ovis aries (assembly GCF_016772045.2). Lineage (NCBI taxonomy): Eukaryota > Metazoa > Chordata > Mammalia > Artiodactyla > Bovidae > Ovis > Ovis aries. The sequence goes on from NC_056056.1 coordinate 223,658,583, forward strand.
CTCCCTCTCACAGACTCATCCAAGGGACAATTAAGGGACTTTGTTAAAGGCTACATTGACAAAGAGAGCAAATAACTGCAACATCATTTTGGAAGCGGGAAAAGAGAGGGTTCGAGAAGGCAACTTAGCAGACCAGCGTGTCTTGTTTGCCTTCCAGGAGAGATGAAGGTTTCACCATGATTGACCTACTTAAGAGCATCAGGGACCACCTAGAAAGGAATGGGGGAAGTGAGATGGGCAGAGGAAGGTGCCAATAATGGCTTTTTGTGGAGACAGCTCCCACTCTGGATGAGTAGGACGTGTACCTCCATTAGAAGCTGGAAGAGAATTCCAAGGGGATCAGGACTATACGCGCAGAGAGGAGACTAGGAGAGACCTTAGAAAAACAGAAGGCAAGTTAGATCTCTGCAGGATGTCAGATATCCTAATGATGAATTTCAGAAGGAGAGACATCATGTGGGAGGGAGGGAACTAGTAATTCAAGAATGTTCCAACAGCCAAGGCCAGGAGGTTCCACACAGACATTTTTCCTGACCCAGGTGAAGAGGAGCGGCAGCTAGGAGTCAGCCTTTCGGCCAACCTGCCCAGTTTTGTTTCTGTGTCCAGAACAGTGGCTGAGACTAGCAACCGTCTGTGTTTCGGTTTAGGGTCATCCTTAGTCCTTAAGCTTATGTTCTTGTTGCCCAGTTGCTAAGTTGTGTCTAACTTTTTGCAACTCCATACACTGCCGCATTCTAGCCTTCCCTGTCCTTCTCTATCTTCTGGCCAAATCGGTGGGTTAAATGAGTGAGCTGAAGCCCTTTCCCAGTCTAAATTGATGGTGAGGATCTCTGCAGTCCCCGGAACCATGGCGCGGCTTTTATCCTTTCAGTCTTGGGAGAGAATAGACCAGGACTTATACTTGGCCTGACTGACATGAAGACTTCACCTGTGAATCAGAGAAACAGTGTGGGATTAGGCCACTTGCTTTGAATGTCTGTCTCAACTCTACATTCAACAGCTGGATACAGACCCACAGGATGGTTATGCTAGCCCGTAGGTGCCAGAGTGAGAGCAATATAAGCCAAACTTCCTGTGTCATCTGACCCCGGGAGCCCCGCCACCACCTGCTTGGCCACTGTGGCCTTCTGGGTCTCCAGGACTAGCATCGAGTCTAAAGATTTTTGAGTGGAACCAGGAAGATGGGAGGCCTTCCCTTTCTTGACAGCTACTCTGGCAAAGGACCACATTTCCCTCTGGAGAGGGCTTAGGAGCACTCAGTATTGAAACTGGGCTGTAGCCTGCAGGGCCTTCCTGGAGATAGGCCCCCGTGCCCCCTGCATCTTGTTTATAAAAAAGCTTTAGCCTTCTAGGCCTTCCCCAAGCTCCAAAGAGCAGATTTAACCAGAGAAGTGAGAAAACGCAGAAACAAAGGAAAACAGCCAAGCAAGAGAAAATACCACTAGTTTAGCCATTAAACTGAGTCAAGGACACTTAGCTCCTACCCCAGGGCTACAGAGAACATCCTGAGCCATGTTCCTGAGCTGTCTTGGTGGTATTGAAACCCATACCAGGTAGAAGAATTTATGCATGGTGACCACCAGCACGTAGACCCCAGACCTGCTGGAACCAGAAGACAGAGATCCCTGAAACGCTACTCTGTTACATCACCGTCAACCAATCAGAGAAATGGGCACGAGCCGATCACACACCCTGTGACCCTCTCTCTCACTCTGTGTTTAAAAATCCCTTCCCTGAAAGTCATCCCGGAGTGGGGAATCATCTGAGCATGAGCTGGTCCACCTCCTTGCTGGGTGCCCTGCAGTAAAGGCTATATTTCTTTCACCACAACCTGGTGTTGGTAGGTTGCTCTGCTGTGTGTTGGGTGAATGGACCCGAGTTTGATTCGGTAATGGTGCACACTTACAACAATGTCACAAGTTCATTCCCTAAGGGGACTGCACCCCCCCACATACACAGATTGTCTCAGGTCTGTTAGCTAACTGAAGTCTAGGGACAGGTGGGAGGGCATGAGTTCTTACAGTGAAACAGCCAGGTTTGTCTTCTTTTAACCACCAGAATGAGATGCTCTTTCCCGAACAGAATAGTTGTACATGCTATCTTAGAAGGCAGACTGCCCATCTATTTCTCTTACAGGGAACTTATGATCAAAAAGCCGTTAGGACAGTCCCCTACAGATCTGACTCTTCCTGTCATCCTTATTATTAATGACCAATTGGAACCCAGTGACAGAATCTGTCACGATTACCTCCAGTCTTCAGAGGGCAGACTCTGCACTTTCAGGAACTTCTTAATGCTTCGGCGAAGGACATGTCCTCTGTACCACCTCAGAGATGTAGTTTCAGTGTAGCTGAGCTGGTTGCACATAAAAGAAAGTGAAAGTGAAAGTGAAGTCGTGTCTGACTCTTTTCGACCCCATGGACTGTAGCCTACCAGGCTCTTCCCTCCATGGGATTCTCCAGGCAAGAGTACTGGAGTGGGTTGCCATTTCCTTCTCCAGGGGATCTTCCCAATCCAGGGATCGAACCCAGGTCTCCCGCATTGCAGGCAGACGCTTTAACCTCTGAGCCAACAGGGAAGCCCCAGCCCCATTTTGTGTGAAGGTGACCACCGCTCTGGTCTACCTGCTGAGGAGTTTCCCAGGATTCAGCTCTTCAAGTTTTAAAACCAAGAACATCTCAGGCCAACTGGCATGAAGGTTACCTATTACTTCAGACTCTTTACTGGAGAGCATGGTGGGAAAGAGTTCTCTATCTCATCTTTACTGAGTGTAGGACTCACCTGAATGTAAACACAGCAAATACTCAGAGTTCTTAAGCTGTTCAAGTGGAGTCTTTTAAATCCCAGAGGAATGCATCCTTATCAATAAATGTCCCCTGACCGAAACTTAGATTCCATCTTTCTTTGGTCTAGCCTGCTCAGAATCCATCCCAAAGCAGGTCTGTCAGATCCCATCGCTGATACAAACTGCTAAGATCTTACAGTTGCTTTGGTATACATTCCATCTTCTCCCAGGGTGGACCTGGCGACTTTCTCTCTGGGCTAAGCTGAGATTTAACCACACTGCAGGCTCGGAAGAAATGAGAAGTCATGAACAAATTGACATCCCTTTATGGGGCAGCTGCTGCAGGTGGGGTCATCGTGAGGTCTTTATGCCGCAGGAGATTAATTCATCCGAAGCAAGAGCCGGGCAACCTCCACCAGCATGAAAGCTGCGCCAGCATTTGGAGGTTCAAGGTTCCCAGTTCCCTTGTGCGTTTCCAACCATCTCCTCAAGTCTCCTTTCTTTTCAGGCAGTTCTTAATCTCAGCATGGAGACCAGGAAAATGTGAGTTACAGAGAATGTCAACTTTGAATTCCTGCAAACCACCCTCTTCTGTGATGGGTTTGATCCTCAGTCATTCCGGCCACACGAGATAATGGATGCTTTCACGGCTGCCATAGAAACCTTCGGGTTCTCCAACCAGGCTGCTCTTGTAGGTGCAAGACCCTTATTTTAACCTGCTCTTGTTATCTCTCCAGGGATGTGATCAGAAGCCAGCAGATGCCACAAATACCACAACCTTGACCATTGTCCTTGCTGCTACGGTGCCCAAGGGGAGCAGTCACTTCACTACTCAGAGCCTTGGCGTGTACGAACACTCACCCCTGCGGCCATCAGCGTGCACGGTGCCACCGCTCGTGGAGTACGACTATCCAGGGCTCTCCCCCAGCAAGGAGGCTGCCCATGCTTCCATCGGCAAGGTGAGAAACCCAGTCTCTAAACCCCATTTCAAGGCTCGAGCTCCTGATCCCTTCCTGGTAGCAACAGCTGGGGTCTTAGCAGAAAACAAAATTCGCGTGAATGGCTTAGGGGAAAGACCTGAATGAAATGATAGCTCATGAGAGTATAGGGGGCCTGAAGGAAGGAAATGGGGGCCACCAGGCAGCCAAGGATTGCCAATTACAGGAAGACTCTGGCTCCTCAAGGACCAAACGGACAAGGGAGGATGCTGTGTTCCCAGGGCCCTGTGGGATCCGATGCTCTGGAGAGCTGCCGCTGAGGAGGGAGAGCCCTAAGGTGTGGGCTTCCAGAGAAGAGGTGCTGGAGAGTGGACGGATCAGGGAGGCGATGCCCCCTCCCACCCTCCAGTCCCCTGCAGTGCCCCCCACTGTCCAAACCCATAGAAGCCAGCAGCAGCGGAGCCAGTCACAGTCTGGCCAGGGAGGTAGGTAGGAGGTAGGAGTGGAAACTTGGTGTTCAGGAGCTCAGTCGTGTCCAACTCTTCGTGACCCCATCGACTGTAGCCCACCAAGCTCCTCTGTCCGTGGGATTCTCCAGGCAAGAACACTGGAATGGATAGCCATTCCCTTCTCCAGGGCATCTTCTGGATCCAGGGGTTGAACTCGAATCTCCTGCCCTGCAGGCTGATTCTTTACCACTGAGCCACCCGGAAGCCCGGAGTGGGAATAACCACTGGTTTTATCTCTTTTTCTCCCTGGCGGCTGTTCAGAGGCTATCTTTGTCACACCGAGCTGCACTTCCGCTAACCCTATGCGCAGGCGCAGAGCTTGTTTTATCCGGCTTTGATACGCGGCACTTCTTTAATTGATAGGTTCATTCTTTTGAACGTTATGGAAATTTCTCTCTGCTGATATGTCTTCATCCCTGTTCTCTTTCTCTTTCTTCGTGGGAAGAAAAAAATCTTAGATTTTCTCATTCTCTCATCTGGAAGCAATCTTGAATGGCGGTGAAATGTGTGATGTCTGAAGAAGGTTTTGAATCCTGTTTCCCAGAATTCCTCACTGTGTGTCTTTGGGCAAGCTGCTTAAACTCTCTGTCCTTCTGGAATCTCATTTTAAAAAGAAGCCTGAGTGCCAAAGAACTGATGCTTTTGAACTGTGGTGTTGGGGAAGAAGCTTGAGAGTCCCTTGAACTACAAGGAGATCAAATCAGTCAGTTCTAAAGGAAATCAGTCCCAAGTATTCATTGGAAGGACTGATGCTGAAGCTGAAGCTCCAATACTTTGGCCTCCTGATGAGAAGAGCTGACTGATTGGAAAAGACCCTGATGCTGGAAAAGACTGAAGGCAGGAGGAGAAGGGGATGACAGAGGAAGAGATGGTTTGATGGCATCACCGACTTGATGGACATGAGTCTGAGCAAGCTCTGGGAGAAGGTGGAGGACAGGGAGGCCTGGTGAGCTACAGTCGATGGGGTCACAGAGAATCGGACACAACTTGGCAGCTGAACAACAGCAACAAATCAGCAGTTTGCAGCTTTGATGTGGGGATTAAACGGATGACAGTATCATATTTGAAAACTATGTAAGTTCCGCCCACAGCTATTGTTATTGTTGTTGTTAATATTAATGCCCTCTCTTAACTTGCCTGTTAAACCTCCTGTGTTCTTATCTCTCTGAGCTGCATTTGGGTTATTTCGTCATATACATCCTTTAGGTTTATATTCTAGACTCATAGTTATTTTCTCTTCTTTTTTAAAGTGATTTCTAATTTGCTTTTAAACACACATTAACTTTTTATTCAGAACCATCTTTTTCATTTATGAAGACATTTTCTAAATGTTTGAATATATATATATATATATATTTTTTTTTTTTTTCCAAACTTAAGTAAATTGCACACATCTCATGCCCAGGGATCTCTTACAAACAGAAACGTAGCTTCAGTCCAGATCAAGATGCGGAGCACTCCCAGCTCCTCTTGCCTCCTGATTGTCCTCCCAGCCAATGACCTCTGAGAAGACACACTCGGCATGCCTCAGATTCACAGCAGGGTGAGGAAGGCTGACTATGCTTTGGCCCTAGTCCCCAGGCTTGAACTCCTAACTGAAGACTTGGCATAAAGGGGCCCCAGTGAAGCAGAGACGCCACATTAGCAAAGTCCTACTGCTGCTGCCCCATTGCTTTGTCGTATCTGATTCTGTGACCCATGGACCACAGATAACCCTCCTGCTCCTGTGTCCATGAGATTTTCCCAGCAAGAATACAGGGGTGGGTTGCTATACCCTCTCCTGGAGGAGCTTCTTGACCCAGGGTTCAAACCCACATGTCCTGGGTCTCCTGCCTTGCAGGTCAATTCTTTATTACTGAGCCCCTGGGAAAGCCCTGCAAAAGTGCACCCATCTCTAAACCCCACACTTTCCTATTAACGCTAACTAGTTCAAGTCCTTTGGTTTCCTAGACGTGGCTATGTGACTTTTGAACGCCACATAATGCAGTCCTGTATTTATGAAGTTTTTGGGAGGCACTGACTTCCACCATCAAGAGGACACCTGTTGATGCCGGGATAAGAGTTCAGTGCTATAGTCAGAGTGCCTCATGACTATAGCGCAATCAGAGTCTGGTGCCGAATTCATAGCTTTTCAGTTGTTTCCGCTCTTAGATGGCTACTTAGAGAGCTTCGAGAGTGTGTCTGGTGGAGCGTATATAAAAGCATGTGGGTATTTACTTAGGAGCAGAGTTGCTAGGTTCGAAGTTGATGATATGGTAAATTTGCCAGGTGCTTACTACCTCCCAATCTTGCTAAGGGGCTGATGGGATTTCAACTTCCATCAGAATTCCAATCACTTTGCAGCATCTTTAGCTTCCACTTAAGCCATTTTGGTGGGAGTAGAGGGCTCTCTCGTTTTGATTTACTTTTTATTTTCCTGATGACTATGCTTTTTTCTCTTAGCCATTTGGAGAACATCTTTTGAGGAGGGCCTGCTCATGTCTCTTTTCCCCCACGGTTCTCTGGGAGCCTCTATCTCTTTTTTAAAATTACTTTGTATAACCTCTGCTACATTCTAGATGTCTGTATTCAAATATATCCTCCCATGGTACGGCAGGGATCTTTGGTTTTAATTTCCTTAGGGAATATGCTTCACACCAAGCAGTGCATGGATGCTGAGCACACAGTTCCAGCCACTTTGATGGGCGCATGTGCCCGTGTGGCCCATATCCCCATCGAGATGTGGAATATTTCCTTTAGGCTGAAGGTTGTCTCCCAGACCTGCCCAGTTGTTCCCAGTACACTCCCTAATGAGGAAATAACTCTTCTGCTTTCTATCACCACCTAGATTATTTTTTCCTATTCTAGAAATTCATTTGGATAGAGTCTTACAGCCACTCCAGTATTCTTGCCTGGGAAATCCCACGGACAGAGGAGCCTGGCAGGCTGCAGTCCACGGGGTTGCAAAGAGTTGGACACGACTTAGCAACTAAAACAAGAACAGCAGAGTCTTTCAGGAGGTGTGTCTGGCTTCTTTCACTTAGTGGCTTCTGATTTCCGCCTATATTGGCATGTGCTTAGGAGCTTGATGCATGTTGTTACTGGGTAGCTTTTCATTGCATGGATAAACCACCATCTGCTTATCCATTCTATTGCTGATGGATATTTGTATGGTTTCCTGTTTTGGACTATGATGTTTAAGATTGCTGAAAACAATCTTATAAAATTTATTTTGTGGACACATATTTCCATTATCCCTCCAAGTGGAACTGGAGAGTAATAGGGTAAATATTTGTTTAACTCTTCAAGAAATTAGCAAAACATTTTACCAAGTCGTGGTTTCGTTTTGTATTTCCACTAGAAATATGTGAAAGATAAAGTTGTTTTAAATCTTTGAAAATATTTGTTGTCAGTATTTCTAATCTTGGTCATATTTATGGGTATGATGAAGTGGTTCTGGGTTGGTTTTAAGTTGCATGTATAATTTATACAGAGAGATAGAATTTGTATACATATAATACATATATATATATAATGATTTGTGACTTGTTTCTAAAATTTCAATGTTTATTTTAGCAAGCAGAGCTTTCATCTTGGTAAAAGTTTTAATAAATTTAGAAGGTCATTGCTCTTCTCTAAGAAATCATTGTCCATTCAAGATCTAGAATCTTTAGGATACAGTTTTTCCAAATTTTTACCAACAACACTTTTACAATTTTGATTGGAATTGCTTGAATCTATTGTTAATAATTAAATTAGGGAGACCTTAACCTGATATGAAATTTAAACTTTCCAACCCATGAAATACACACACACACACACGTATATCCATTCATTATATATTCTTAAATTAATCTCTGCTGCTGCTGCTGCTGAGTCGCTTCAGTCGTGTCCGACTCTGTGTGACCCCAGAGACGGCAGCCCACCAGGCTCCCCCGTCCCTGGGATTCTCCAGGCAAGAGTACTGGAGTGGGTTGCCATTTCCTTCTCCAAAATTAACCTCAACAGTGTTTTATAGTTTTTGGTGTAGTGATTTTGCAGATATGTTCTTTTATTTATTTTTGAATAGTTTTTGTTTTTATGCTATTGCTATAGAAAATTTTCATCTTCTTGATGCTACGCCAAAGATACACAGTTGAGTTTTGCTTGCTGTCCTTGTATTCTTCACCCTTGCTAAAATCACTTATCAGTGTGAGAAGCTGTTTTCTGTTTTGATAGCTTCCTTTTTCTCACATGAAATTTGTTTCTTAAAATGAAATAAGCGCAGGTTTTCCTTTCAAATGCTGTGTGTTTATTCCTTATCCTTGCCTTATTACACTGAATATAATCTTCCACACAGCATTCAATATAAATAAAGCAGACATCTTCGCCTTGCTCCCAAATTCTGGGAAGAAATTGCTCAACATTTCACCGTTGGCTAATGTTAGCTGCGGCTAGTTTTTATAGATACTCTTTCAACAGAGTAACTTTTCCTCAGTTATTAGTTTGCTAAGCATTTTCATTATGAAAAGCTGCTGGATGCTGGTCAAAAAAATTTTTTTTTTGTATCTAATGAGATTATGAAAAAATTTTCTCTTTTATCCTGTGAATGTTAATTGACTGCTGTCTGAATATTAAACCAACTTTGCATTTCTGTGATGGCTACTTACTTCTAGCATATTTGGTATTCAGGTATTGCTGGGTTCAATTTACTACCAGTTTTTAAAGCGTTATTTTAACTACATCTGTGATGAACATTACCTATAATTTTTTTTATTTTTGTAGTGTATTTTTTCAATTTTGTTAAGTTGTACTTTCCAAAGGATTTGTCTGTTTTCCTTAAATTGTCATTGACATAAAGTTTTCTATCTTCTTAAGCCTATAGGATCTGCAGTGATATCTAGTCTTTCAATTTTCGTATTGTTAATCTATGTTTTCTTTATTCTTAATCAACCTTGCTAGGTGTTTTAAAATTTTATTAGTCTTTTCAAAAAATGAATTTTAATTATTTTTTATTTTATTAACTCTGGTCCTTTCTTCTTTAGCTACTGTGTTCTATTTACTTTGATTCAATTTTCTCTTTCTAGCTTCTTAGGAGAAATTTCAATAATCTAAATTAAATCTTTTTGCTTTTAATATACGTTTAAAACTGTAAATTTTCAATTAATCACAGCTTTAGTTGCATTTCACAAACTTTTGCTTTGTTGCATTTTCATTTTAAGTTTGAAAAAACATTTTCTAATTTCCCTTATAATTTCTTCTTTACTCATTTTATTTAGGTGGTCACAGGATACCTGGTCAATATGCAAAAATCAAGTGCATTTTTATTAACTAGCAACAAAACATCCACAAATAAAATTAATCAAATAATTTTATTTACAATAGTATCAAAAAGAATAAGTACTTAGAAATAAATTTCAACAGAAAAGCACGACTTGTACAATGATATTCATGATACATTGCTGAGAGAATTAATTGAGCGATATTTCATGGCCATGGATCTGGTGATTCAAAATTGTTCAGATGAAAAAGTCACCCATAAATTCAACACAATCTCTTTCAAATTCCAGTGAATTTGTGTGCAGAAATGGACAAGCAGACCCTAATGTATATGGAAAGAGAACAAAAATGGAAAAAGAAGAGTAATGTTGGGGGAAGTGCACAAGTCTATTTTGAAACTTGGTATAAATGCTCAGAAATTACGGTAGATGGTTAATGGGACAAATTTGAAAGTCAAGCAGCATATCCCTATGTTTATTATCTCTTGACTTTTGATAAAGCTGCCTACATAATTCAGTGAAGAAAAGAACAGTCTTTTCAACAAACGGTTCTGGGCTGACAGGACATCCATATACATAGCATAAAATAAACTAGGATCCTTACCTCACACCATACACAAAAATTAACTCAAAATGCATTATAGAATTAACTATAAAATCCAAAGCTAAGACCCTCTAGAAGGAAACATGATGAAAGTCCCTTGCAATCTTAGATTGGGCAACAATTCTTACAAGAGAGAAATAAAAAAGGGAAAAAATGGTAAATTGGACTTTACCAAATTAAAAACTTTAGCACTTCAAAAGACCTTGTTAAGAAACTAAAGCGATCGGTCAGAAATGTTTGCAAATCATATATCTAACAAAAGAGTTTTATCTAGGATATGCAAAGGACCCCCAAACCTCAATAAGAAGAATGCAGGAAGAAACAGTAAGAATTGTTTAATCCGATTAAACAAAAGATTTGAAGATAAATTTCAGCTAGGAAGGTATATACTTGCCAAAACCACATGAAACATGGTCCCTGTCTGTAGCTGTGTTGCTGTTTCGCGTCTGATTCTCTTGCAACCCCATGGACTGTAACCCACCAGGCTCCTCTGTCCATGGGATTCTCCAGGCAAGAATACTGGAGCGGATGGCCATTCCCTCCTCCAGGGGATCTTCCGATTCAGGGATCCAGCCCGGTCTCTTGCATCTCCTGCATTGTAGGCAGATTCTTTCCCACTGAGCCACCAAGGAATGCTCTGTAGTCATCAGGGGGATGCAAGTTAAAACCACAGTGAGATGCTACTTCACAGTCACTCTTTCACAGAAGGAGCATAGATGAGCTAGACTGAGGGTGTTTGAGGATGTGTAGAACTCGGATCCACCGTAGGCTACTCAGAAATGCAACATGGCGCAGTCGCTTTGAAAAACAGATTGGTGATTTCTTAAAGCATTCAATATATAACGCAACTTCCTCAAAGTCTGCCCAAGACAATGAAAAATATATGTTCACACAAAGCTATGTGCATGAGTGATCACAGCAGTATTGTTTCTAAAAGGGTTTTTAGTGGAAATGACTCAAATGTCTGTCAACTGGTAAATGGATAAACAAAATGTGGTATATCCATTCAGGGGACTATTATTCTGTGAGTAAGGGAACAAGCTACTGTAAGTATATGCTGTAAGACAGATGAATCGCAAAAATATTATTGTACATGAAAGGAAACTTGCAAAACACTACCCACGCCATAGCGTTTTTTTGCACAGAATGTCCAGAAGAGGTACTTTATAGGGATAGAAAGCAGATCAGCGTTCACCCGGGGCTGCCTACATCGGTGGGAGTGGGCTTAACAGCGAACGAGTGTGTCGAAGCTTCACAGTGCTGTACTTTTAAACTGAATTACAGTTGTATTCACACAGCTCCATAAATGCAGGAGAAAAGAACAAAAAGAAGTGTATTGCCTAATTTCCAGCTATTTGCTATTACAGTCTAATTTAGTTTTCTTGTATTCAGGTAACATACAAGGTAACACACGACTTTTATCTTACAAGACTTACGGACGCATTCTTAAGCTGATCAGTAACCTGCGTTGGTGGCCGCTGCCCGTGCTCGGGAGAGGACTGTGCGTCGCCTGGCCGTCTGGCACAGTTTTCTGGGAAGGACAATGAGGTCAATTTTGACAGTGCTCTTCAGGTCTTCTGTATCTTTTCATGGTCTGGTTTTCTTAAATTCATTTTTCTCTTATCTGTTCTATCAATTACTGAGAGACAAAACTTTAAGATTTCCAACCTAATTGTGTATTTACCGATTTCTTTCTGCAGTTTTTGTCTTGTTCTGCAGCAGTTATTAGCTGTGCTCACATATATCATATGGACTCTGCGTCTTTGTGGTACAATGTGTCTCCTATCATGATGAAATTTCCCCTTTTCTTCCTCTAGCTATGATCCTTGTCGTGGACGCTATACTGTCTTATATCACTTTGGACACATCAGAATTCTCATGTTTACTGTTTGCACAGCATGTGTGTGCGCTAAGTTGCTTCAGTCATGTCCAACTTTTTGCAACGCTATGGACTGTAGCCCAGCAGGCTTCTATGTCTGTGGGATTCTCCAGGCAAGAATACTGGAGTGGGTTGCCGTGCCCTCCTCCAGGGGGTTTTCCCAACCCAGGGTCTGAGCCCGCATCTCTTGTATCTTCTGCACTGGCAGGCAGGCTCTTTACCACTAGTGCCTCCTGGGAAGTCTTTGCATGGCGCATCTTGCTCCAATTTTTCACTTTCAAATTGTATCTTTAATGTTCAAATGTTTTCTGTTGTAAATAGAATATGCTTGAGTCTTTCTTTGGGATGTGTGCCAATAATCTCTGTCTTTTACTTGGAGTATTATTTCCCATTTGCATTTCATGTAATTACTGATATGTGTGTGTGTGTGTGTGTGTGTGTGTGTGTGTGCGAAGTCGCTCAGTTGTGTCCAGCTCTTTGCGACCCCGTGGACTATAGCCCGCCAGGCTCCTCAGTCCGTGGGATTCTCCAGGCAAGAATACTGGAGTGGGTTGCCATTTCCTTCTCCAGGGGATCTTCCCAACCCAGGGATTGAACCCGGTCTCCTGCATTGCAGGCAGATGCTTTATCCTCTGAGCCACCAGGGAATTGTTGATATAGTTAGGTTTAATATACCCTTTCTGTTATTTGTTCTGATGTTAGTTCCTTATTTCTCTTCTGCCTTTCTTCGTCAACTCTAATTTAGAAAGTTGTTTATGTCCTTTGCCAGTATTTTCATTTTCCATGCATGTGCGTATTTGCAAACGTGGTGTGTGCGTTTTTAAGTGCTTGGGTATTACAGTGCGATCCTTATCTTATCAGTCTCTCCGGGTTAATATTAAATGATTTCATCAAAAATTTAAGAACCTCCAGCAGTATCGTTCTTAGTCTCCTCCGTACTTTGCACTATTGTCCTTATGTATTTTATACCTTGAAACATCATCAGTTCCACAGTACAGTGTTATCACAATATGACTTATCTTAATAGTCACTCACCCAATGCGTTTCAATCTTTTCTGCAAATCTGAGTTTTCATTCTATATCATTATCTTCTGCCTGAAGAACTTCTGTCGGCTTCTCTTTTACTTTTGGTTCATTGGTGACTAATTCACTCACCTTTCTCCTATGAAAAATTGTCTTTATTTCTTTCACATTTGTTCTGAATTATATTGCGCTGGCTGTGTAATTCTGGTTTAAGAAGTTGTCTTTTTTCATACTTAGAAGACACTGCTTAGCTTTGTCCTGGTCTCCAGGGTCTCTGATGGGAAGCCGAAGAGTGGGTCCTTTGCACGTATGCAGCTAACATGCTTTCTTTGTTCTTCAAATTAGGCAGTTTTCATTTCTCTGTCTTCAGGTTCACACTTGCTTCTGCAATACGCCATCCCTCTTAATCCCTCTAAAGTGAATTTTAAAAATTCATACATGGTTCTTTTTGGTTATGGAACTTCTATATGGTTATTTTTATAGCATCTATTTCTCTGTTGAGATCACTATCCGTTCACTCACTACAGCCATCCTTCACTTCAAATCACTGTACATATTGAAAATAGCTGTTTAAAAGCCCTGTTTACTGTCTCAACATCTAACTCACTTCACATCAGTTTCTCCCGATGCTCTTTCTATTACCTGAGGGGCATTCTTTTCCATCTCTTCTGATGGCTGATAATATTTTCAGTATTCTCTGGACATTGTGGTGATACATTTTAGGGAGAGTAGATTATACTCCCTTCCTTAAAAGGTTGTTGCATTTTTGTTTGTTTTCCTAAAAGGCAGATTTACTTTATTTTGTCAGGATTTCGTTTATGTTCTTATGACAAGTGAACTTTGGTTTGAGTCTGGGTGTGCGGTTGCCTCCTGTATTATTATTCTGACTCCTGGCTCAGATCTTTCTGAGTTCTCAACCAGAGACCCAGGATGCTTAAGGAGGTGTCTGGGCCTCCACTGGCCACTGGAGAACACCAGGTTATGCCTGCTTGGCCATTCCCGGAATCTGTGGCCACCTCTTGGTCCCCAACAGCACTCTCTGTCAAGCCTGATGCTCACTCTGGCTTTTGCAGCCCCGCTGTTGGCTGAGGACCCCCTTCTCAGATCCTTCTGGCCTTTGTCTCATCTCATGCTGTGCTCAGACAGGGGCTTGCTGCTACTGTCCAGAAGCTGGCCACACGCAGAAAGCCAGGGGTCAGCGTGTGCTCACCTCCTGTGTCTGTTCCTGGGACACAGCTCTGCTCTGTCTCTGCCCAGAGTCTGTAACCTGCTCTGTGGTTCTTTAAGGGGAAAGACCAAGTTCTTTACCAGTGACTCGACAATGATATGAGGACCAGAAGCCAAGACGTGTGCCTTGACTTCACTCTCTAATGGGTACATTTTGAAGAAAGGAAGTTTTAAGCGTAGCCCCGTTCATCTTCTCGCTTTTTGAAAAGCCCTTGCTTGCTGTCCCTACCTCTGGACTCCCCTCACTGGTTTCTCTTGATGGCGTTTCTATTATCTAAGAGTGGCATTTCTCTGTTCCTTCTCATGAATGCCTGTATTTACATTCTGCTCTGGGTGGGGCGGTGCATTTTAGGGACAGTGGCAGATACTTGCTCCACAAGATGACCTTGTGGGTCCCATCATGTACTCTGACCCTGTGGTCTGGGTGGTACCTCCACCAGGGCATCTTCTCAAATCTGCATCTGATCATCTCACCTCACCCCCCGCTTCCCTCTACTTGGTAGCCTTCCTGCCCTGGGAGTTCAGTGTAAAACTCTGACCTTGGCAGAAAGGCCCCACTTGACTAGGTTTCACCAGCTGTAGTCAACTGCTTCGGCTGCCGTGAAAATACTACAAACTGTTACTGAACCGAACTCGTGTTCACTTGCCCAACACACAGCAGAGCCAGTCTGCTGACAGCGAGTGGTGGTGAAAGAAAGTAGAGGGGCAGCTCATGCTCAGAAGCCGCAGATCCCGCACGGCCTTCAGGGAAGGCCTTTTCAAGGCCGGGTGGGGGAGGGCCAGCTCCTGGACATACTCTGACTGGGTGCTGGCGTGGTAGCCGCTGATGTCTTGCGAATCTTGGGCATAAGCCTGCTGGTTCCAGCAGGTCTGGGGTCTATGTGTTGGTGGGCAGCATGCAGTTAACTTCTCCACCTGGAGGGGGTTTCAGCATCTGCAAGACAGCTCAAGGACAGGGCTCAGGATGTTACCGGTAGCCCTTGAGAGGAACTAAAGGCCCTTGGCTTGGTTTCATGGCTAAACAGCTATTATTTTGTCTTGCTTGACTGTTTCCCTTTGTTTCAGCATTTTCTCACTCCTCTGATTAAATCTGCTCTTTGGGGAAGGCCTTGCAGGCTAAAATTTCCCTACAAACAAGAGGTGGGGGGCATGGAGGGAGGGGTCTGTTGTAAGGAAGGCCCCTCGGGGTCCTGCTCGGTGTTAAGCAGGCCTGGCTTAGAGAGCAGGCATTCACTGCATCACCCTCTGAGGATGGCAGTCTGAAGGTAGAGGTTGGTCCCTCCTGAGGGCTCCAGGGGAGGTTCTGTCCCAGGCCTGCCTTTGGTGTGTAGGGGCCCGTCCTCTCCCCTGTCTTCATGCCGTCCTCCCTCAGCGCAAGTCTGTCTCAGGGTCCAAGTTTCCCTCTACTTCAAGAACACCAGTCCTGCTAACTTACAGTGTTCTGTCTGACTTGTTGATCACCAAGTTGTATCCCAAGGCCTTTTATCACCACCATTTCTCCAGGGCCTGGGATGAGGTCTAATGCGTGTAATGCACTCGATGTTTGGGCCAAATAGGCTTTCGTTCGAGTTTGCTGATGTTCGTTCTCTGAGAGTTTACGCGTTGGGTTATAACGCCAGTCACGATGCGATGAGTGCAGGAGTAATGGAGAGGCCAATATTGTGTGTAATTGCCCAGGGCCCAGGGAGGGTCATTACCGCCGCCTGTTTATTTGCTGGCCCTCCAGGGGCCATGCAGACACTGCCGAGCTCTCGGGGGAGGCGTTTCCTGGGGACATCAGAATGCGGAGCGTTATTTCCTCCTGGAACAATGTCGCTTAAGAGTCCGGGAGAGAACCGGCTCCATCCCGGCCTTATTTCCCCCGGGAACACACAAGCTGCGTGCTGAAGCCCAGAAGGCTGCGAGCCGAGGGCTCGTAGGCTGTTGCTGCCAGAGCCAGGAAGGTCGTGGGCCGTGGAGGATGCAGGCTGGAGGACGAGGCACCACCCGGACCCGGACCAGCCAGGAAATATCCGGGCGCAAGCTGGAGGGGAGGGTCGTCAGCCCCCCGCCGAGCACCTGCTCGTGGAGGGCAGGACGCCCGTTTCAGGAGCGTTTCCTCTCCTGGCGGCAGCTGGAGAGGAGGCTGGGAAAGCTCATCCCAGCAACTCCCCTGTTTAGTACAAACAGAGAAGCAGCTGAGAGGTCCATGATCAGAAGTGAGGTTAAAAACTTTCCACTGTATGATCATGTCCCAAAGCTGTGTACACTTCGGTTTCAAGGTTTCTTGGGAACATGCCTGCGCGTGCACGTACGATCTGTGCGCACGTACGATCTGTGCGCACGTGTCAAAGGGTGCTGTGATGCAGCAGGATTCCTTTCTTTCCTCTCTGACCTTTAAGTTCAGCCTGTGGGGACCCCAGCCCCGCATGAAAATGCCAGAAGGACCGCGGAGTTCCTTGTCATCTCAGGGAATAAAAGCTATGGTGGTGATGGTGGTTTAGTCGCTCAGTCGTGTCCGACTCTTGGGACCCTATGGACTGTAGCCTGTGAGGCTCCTCTGTCCATGGGATTCTCCAGGCAAGAATACTGGAGTGGGTTGCCAGTTCCTTCTCCAGGGAATAAAAGCTGTGGAAGTCAATTATTAGTACGCTCGGTCCCATGTGGTAATCAGACTTGAAATGGGATTGAAAGCGGGGTGTCCGCCACCTCTTGGTGGGGCTGCGCTGGGTGAAGCCCCTGCCGGGTGCGGTGGGCGTGGCCAGCTCTCCCCGCCCCTCTCCGGCCCCTCTCCGGCCCCTCCTCTTTTGCTAAGGGCCTGTTGCCCGAGCTGGGTTCTGATGTGCCACGGGGTGGGGGGTGCTTCGCAGGCCATGAGTTCCTGTGGTGATGTCCACTTCCCGTCTTCGAGGCTGGGGACCTTGAGTCCAGCTCCGGGGACGGGGCCCCGGGGGCCTCCAGTCCAGCTGCTCTTCTCTGCGTCCTCAGTTCCAAGCCCCGCCGCCGCCAGGCTCTTCCTGCAAAGGTGAGTGGGACCTTCTGGAGGGCGGGGTCTAAGGTGGCGTCTCTGCTTCTCTCCCTTCTGCTCACATCTGTCCACAGAAAACCCTCCTGGGTCCCCTTCATACCTCGAATATCTGCGCAGGCAGAGGCGGCCCAGAATCTGAGACCTTTAGCGTCTCCTTGGTGACACAGCTGGGCTTTCTGTCTGGAGGGGCTCGCCCACGTCCACCGTGACCCAGACTGTGGGGCCCGCAGGGGCGGTCTGAGACCTTGTGTGGGCGGGCGAGTGGGCACCGGGCGCCAAGCACACCGCTTTAGCTTGCGGCTTTCCTTGCCTGGGCGGAAGGAGCTCACCGTAGGCCCCTAGTGGCACCTGAGTCTTCAGGGAAATAAAACGAGTCCATCCGCGGCCACTGTCTCCCGGGCTGATGCTTCCCTTAACGGGCAGCGAGGCGGGGCTTTCTGGAATGCACACTTGACGGGGTGCTGGCCACGGGGCCTTCCCTCTGGGTCCCTGGCAGGGAGGGGACCCTCAGCAGAGGGGGACAGCACCGTCAGGTTTCCGCAGCAGGAAGATCGGGCTTTTTTTCACATTTTACTTTTTACAAATTTTACAAATGTTTGCAATTTCTACATTTTTTAGTGAAAGGGCACTTCTAACAATAGAGTGGTTTTTTAAAAAAGCTTTTGTTCTTTTATGTATTTATTTTCCATTCTTGGCTGGGCTGGGTCTCTGTAGCTGCACACGGGCTTTCTCTAGCCGTGGCCAGTGGGGGCTTCCCTTCCCTACTTCCGGTCTGTGAAGTCCGTCTCCTCTCACCCTTCCTGTGTCCTCGTGAACAATTTGGATTCTTCTGCCAGAGAGACTTGTCTCTTCACCCCCATCGACTTGTGTAGTCAGCCATTTACCTACATCAGCCCCACTCACGGTGTTTATTTCAGCCTCTGGATTATAGCACAGTCCCACTTTATTTCATTGGTCAGCGTCTCAGCTTCGACCTTCAGGAGCTTCTTCAGTTGCCACGGAGCGCATCACGGGGGTGACGTGAGCACGTCTCACTTTGGGGGTGTCGCAGGTGCTTCACACTCGCCACCACAAGCCTGCGAATCAACCATTTCTCCAGGGAGCCTGTTCCTTTTCCTGGAGACAGGCTCCTAATGAAGGGAACTTCTGGCACTGTGGAGAAGGGCACAGGAGCAGGCGCACGGGGGTGGAACCCACCGTCCTGGGTTTGGAGCCCGCAAAGGCATGAGGTCCCACCGACGGGAGCCCGAAGGGAGTTCACCTTCATAGACCTGGGGTCCCGTGTCCTCCTGCACCAGGGTCTTCCCAACCCCCAGGGCCGGTGCCGAGAGGATCCCTCTTCAGGGAAGGTCGTTCGTGGAGCAGGAGCTGAGGTCCAAGGGGTCACAACCTGAAGCATCTCAGGGAGAGTCCAGCCAAGCGTCCACTCAAGGCCTTTCCCGTCTGATGGCAAACCCGCTATTGCCCTCCTAGCTCTTCCTAGAGTCACCGCCTGGGGTAGGGGCCGTTGACCCAGGCCTTACAGACTGCAGTGCTCGGGCCATCCCACAAGCTGTCCTCAAGTCGCTCTCTTATGTGCACTGTCGGGTGGGGATGCGGAGTCTCGGGGAAGCCAGCAGGCCGGTCAGAGCCCACGTGACTCTTCAGGGGCGGATCTGGGACCTGGGGCGTCCCACTTTGGGTCCGCACGGGGAGGCTCTGGTCCACCGTCATGCAGCAGATGCTGGCGGGCTGCTCGCCTTTTCCGGGAACCACCCGACTCAGGTTCACTGCTTGCAGAAAGCTGTGGTGGGCAGGAGTCCACAGAGCTCTTCCCTTCAGGCCCAGAGTCGCGCTTCACTCAGCCACAGGGGCTCCGTCCACCTGTAAGGAGCGAGGCGGAAGAGGTGAGAGAGTGGCGGGGCCTCGGCGTCCCCGTGGCCCCCTGCAGGCCTTCTCCTGAGGGAGGGTGGGCTCTGAGGACGGAGCCTCTCGCGGGGGGCCCCCACCTGCAGCGGATCGATGCCTCCTGGGCTTCCCTCCAGCAGAACACTTAGACCCTTTTAAAGCAGCCCTGGGAACTGTCTCTCTAAATCCTGACACCTGCCAGGGGCCCCTCGCCGCTGCTAATTGAGAGGCCTTGAAGGTTAATGGCAGGGCCTGGTACTCGGGCTGGAGGCCAGGTCTCATAGAGGGGGTGGGGAAACCCTCTAGAAGCTTCCTTCAGTTAGCTCGGGTACAAGTTGTGGGGGAGGGGGTGAGCGTTCCTGCCTGTGAACTGGCTTTGCCCCTGTCCGGCACCTCACACGCAGGTTCCCTGGGGAGGCCGGGTCGCCTGCATGCCCCTGGTCCTCTCCTGTGGAGGGGACAGGGCAGCTGCTCCTCCAGCGACAGGACAGCCGGGTCTGGCTGGGAGAGAGTCAGCAGCTTGCCCCGGCCTGCCTCCCAAGCCCGAGTTCTGTGTTTACTATCCGTCTCCCTGAACACTAGTGCCCACGCTCCTGGTTCTGAGTGGTCAGGTCTTTTTGATTCTGAGTTCTCAGCCTGGCTTGGCCTCTGTGTGCACACGCGGCCCCGCACCAGCCGCAGAGCAGCAGCAAGGTGAAGCCGAAACCGGGAGGCCGCCGCCCGGGCCCAGAGGCTGGACGGCAGCGCCCCCCAGCCCCGTGGACTTGGAGTCCAGCTGCGCCTCTACTCAGCTGTTCCCCGTCTCCGGATCTTTGCTCTTGTTGCCGGCCCCTCTGTCTGCAGCACTTCATCCACTCCCTGCCCACTGAGTACCCTCTGACCGTCTCCTGAGGCTGGGTCCTCTCCTTGGCTCTGAGCTCCCATCTCCACCCATCCCCGACCTCCCTCCTGGCCCTCCCCTGCTCTGGGTGCCTAAAGCATCCCCCTTGCTCCTCACCTCAAAGCATCTCTCACCATCATCATCATCCAGGGTCCCTTGTTCATGAACTGCTGGCCCCTCGAATTTCGATTCTGCTGGAAACCCTCAGGAACCTGATCTGTCTTGACCCCTCCCTGCCGAGCCCCAGGTCCCAGGAGACTGTCTGGCGGGTTTTGGGTGCTCAGAAACCACAAACTAAAGGAACCTAAATGAGTGGTCGGATGGACGAACGTGAGCATGTGGCTGTCGTCCCTTCTCGCTCTGTCCCGGGGCCACAGTGAAGTCAAGTGGACACTCCTCGTAATGAAATGCAAAGCGTGCGCGTGTGGCCATTGGCTCGGAAGCAGGGCAGCCTGTTGGGGGTGGGCACCTGGGATGCCATCCCACTCTGGTCCAGAGTGAGCATGGTCACGCCGCCTGTTCTGATGCTGAGGTAGAACCCAGCAGGCAGGGTCCTGGCCGGATGGAATTTCTTCCATTATGTGTGGAAATACCTGTGCCAACTGTGTGTGTGTATGAGAGAGAGAGACAGAGAGAGAGAGAGAGAGAAGGAGGGGGAAGCGGATATTGATTTAAAGGTGAAAAATGAATCAGTCTGTGTGCGTGCATGCTAAATCGCTTCAGTCATGTCCGACTCTTTGTGATCCCAAAGATTATAGCCCACCTGGCTCTTCTGTCCATGGCATTTCCCAGGCAAGAATACGGGAATGGGTTGCCATTTCCTCCTCCAGGGGATTTTTCTGACCCAGGGATTGAACCCTCATCTCCTGCGGCTCCTGGAATACAGACAGATTCTTTACCAAGTGAGCCACCAGGGAAGCCCAGTCTTAGTCTCTATCAGATGACGAAAGGAGATTAATGCAGATGCAGGGTCAGTGACGGGGTGCTGTATTGGGTTGACTCGGAAGGTGACAGTTTATCACAGTCCTAACAAACAGGAGAGAAAGCCCAGCGAATGTTCCTGGTTGGGCCCTGGCCTGTGCAAAGGCCCTGGGGCAGGCAGGTGGTGGATGAGACGGGAACACAGCAAGGAGGCCCAGGTGACTGCTGATGCCTGAGCCGGGGGAGATGGAAGGGGATAGGGTGAGAGAGAGGGCAGTGGGGGGGCTTTGGGGGCTCCTGGCCTCAGTGAAGATGGTGGACTCAACTCTGAGTGATGCAGGCGCCACTGAGGGGCCGGCCATGGGCCAGCATGACCCAAGCTGAGAGGACGGCGCTGGCTACCATGCGGGGGAGGGCCTGCAGGTCACCCTGGCCGGGAGCGAAGGTTCGGAAAGATGAACCTGTGAGCTGACGGGCCTGGATGCTTTACCCCTTTCTGATTCAGTCTATTTGTTTATGATGCCCTAACAAACTCTCATTTTAAAACTGCATTGCACAGATTCTACAAAAATGTATCTCGCCGTCCCTTTTATTTTCCCTTTATTTATTGCCACCACCTCTTTCTTTGACTTTCAATTCTTCTTTTTCTGAATTAGGCTGCAGCGTTGAGTGTTTAATGGGAAAAACCAGCCTATGGATTTATTTCACTTCTGGGCCATCATTAGCTGTTATCTATGTAGTACTGCTCTGACCTGGGCGTATCTTTGTTTATGCTCACACTTCTCTTTCCCTTTTATTAACATGTCTAGTCTGGTGCACAGTATGGTTATTTTTCACTGGTTCCTGAAATGGAATCCTTTCTCAGAGATGTATCCCCGCGTTTGCATTGTCTGCTTGGAGAGACATCTCGTGACTTTCGGAGTTCAGGGCGTTTCCTCTCTGACGTGCTCAGGCCTGGTTTCCGTGGCGTCTGATTGGGCTGCTCCCCAGCGCCTCCGTTTCCTGGTCCTGGAGTCACAAGATCTGTCCTCGACGGCCTTCATGTTTTTTGAGCTTTCCCACGTCTTCCTTTTGCTCTCCATTCTGGGAGGTGTTCCCCAAACTTCCTTCCTTATCTTTAGCTCCACTTCCTGTTGCTGTTAAGCCCTGATCAATATGCGGTCTGTGAACTGGAGTGTGTGCTAAGTCGCTTCAGTCGTGTCCGACTCTTTGCGACCCCGTGGATTGTAGCCTGCCAGGCTCCTCTGTCCACAGGACTCTCCAGGAATGGGCTGCCATGTCCTGCCCCAGGGCATTTTCTCAACTCATCTCAGAGCAGCCTCTGACTGTGGGCACTTTATCTTGTTGGATGGAAGTGAGCTTTCTTCCCTGCCCTGGGAGGGCGAGGACAGTGGCTGTTTACATCTCAGTGCTGGCGCCTCGACCCACCTGTAGCTGCTTTCCATCAGCCGTGATCCGCACGGGGCCTCCGCCCGGCGCAGGGACACAGCAGAAAGGGAAGCAGACCCCTGCCTTTCCGGGTTCCTGTCCTGAGAGCGCCAAGTCAGTCTTCCTGAGACTGGGTTAAGATCACTGTGGAAGGGACGCAGTGCCAGGAGGAAAGTCCGGTCCGGGGCGGGGGTCCCCGTGAGGTGACGGGGGGGCTGCCTTCCTTGCAGGGTCAGGCACACGGCGTTTGGGAGGGCATGTAAGCTGAGTCTGATTCCTGCAGGGCATCTATCTCTGTGCCACCCAGCCCGGAGGAGCCAGCAAAGGCATCGCCCATTTCTAGGCCTCATAGGAGGAGCCTTGCTGGTGTGAAAATCTGAGAAGTGGGTATAAGCTCAGAGCAAAATGAAAGAGTATTAATTTAATCCATGGATATAAAATTCCCTACCTGAGCAGGGACAGTGGAAAGTGGAGAGGAGTGGGGAAAATAGAAAAATTCCTACGATGCTTTGCACAAGAAGGAGCCAACAAGACAAGCCTATTCTTGAGGTCCATCCAGAAGAAGTGGTTCAACAGTTTGGCTTATTTGAGGGGTAAATAGTTGTAGCTGAAGCTGAAACTCCAATACTTTGGCCACCTGATAAGAAGAACTGACTCATTTGAAAAGACCCTAATGTTAGGAAAGATTGAAGGTGGGAGGAGAAGGGGGCGACAGAGGATGAGATGGTTGGATGGTGTCACTGACTCGATGGACCTGAGTTTGAGTAAACTCCGGGAGTTGGTGATGGACAGGGAGGCCTGGCGTGCTGCAGTCCATGGGGTCGCAAAGAGTCAGACACGACTGAGCGACTGAACTGAACTGAACTGAAATAGTTGTAGAATAAAAATATCTTTCATTTGTCTGTTGCAAGCTGAATAATATCTTCACTTATCCCTGCCTGTGTGCTGGATACATCCAGACCTGCAGCCGGCTCACAACACTCCATGGATTCTCCCAGGGCTCTCTGTCTGTAATCATCCCAGGACTGAAATTGCCAATTCGACACTTAGGAGCCGAGGTGGAGGGAAGCAACCCAGGTCTGTGTGTCTGCACTACAGAGTCTCTCCTCACCTGCTCATTTCCCTCTCGGTTTGGCTTCTCAGCACACGTGAAACCACACGTAGTCACCTTCTGCCTCCTTGACGGTTGTTCTGTCATCAAAGAGGGGGCCCCTCCTACTTCTGAACACATGTGCTAATATCGGGTTAAACGTGCCACTTACAGAAAAGCTGGATCACAAACAAACAAACATCAGAAACACTTTTCTCTTGGCTTTTCCCTTCAGTTGAATTACTTTCAGCAAATATTTACTGAGTTCCCGCTCCATGCCCAGAAGTGAACCAGGAGCAGTGAACCAAGCGAAGATCTCTAAGGAGGTTGAATAATAGTCTCAGGGCTGAATTCAGATGATACACAGCTGCTGTGGGTGGGTCAGGCAGGATTGGGGGCCTGCAACACTGGAACTTTCTCAAGTCAAAATGACACGGAGCAAAAAAAGCCAGGAGCAGAGAGGGCAGCTCTGTCTACAGACCGGGTAGCAGAGGCCCAGAGGGGGACAACCCAGAACACCGAGAGTCCAGTTTTTCCTGGAGACCAGTAGCCCGCTGCTTGGCCCATGCAGGTCCTGTGTAGGAATTTCATGGCCAGGCCGCCGTGACTAGGGGTGGAGGACAGTCATGTAGGGATGCTGGTTACAGCTTTGTCTATACCGGGCTCCCTGTGAACCATGTCACGTCCATCAGCCCTTCATCACACTATTTACTGATGTGTCCTTGCATCAGAGTTTATTAAACTGTCCAAAAGAGGCCCTTCTGGCTTGACTAGACTGGCTCGTCTTTGTCGGCCAGGCAGTGAGGCCATAAAGCCCCAGGGGAACCTAGGTCTGCCCAAGCTGGGAATCTAGGACTTTCCTCTCCACATCCGTATTTCTGTTGTGCGGTCTTCTGTGTCTGATTCAGGCTCATCTGTCGCTAACCAGCCAGCATCTGCCCAGCCCCAGGCCAGGCCGTAGACACACCTCCACTTTGCAATGTCCAGCAGCGGAGCCGTACGGGCCACTGTTCCTGTTTCGGAGATGGACGTGGTCACAGATCTTCCGTGGTGGTCAGGTTTGGAGGGACGTGAATTTCTCTCCAGCAGAGCTGACTTCCCTGAACTGACATCTGACGAGCTCCCACGAATGAGCTGACAGGAGTCGATGCTGGAATCGGCCGCTGAGACCTCAGACCGAGGCCTCCTGCTGCGTGGGGCCCACTCGGGCCATTGAAGAGTCTGATGATTATTCCAACCTTCCCGGGAAATGCTGCTGTGAAGAGCCTTCTTGTCTTCTGTTATTCTGGGTTGCACTGAGTAATTTGCATGTCACTCTTATCTGCTCAAGCAGGGCAATTATTGCTGATTCCTGCCAAGCCTGCGGGCTCCCTACTGGCCCGGCCCAGAAGAGATCCAGCCAGATGAGCTGTGACTGCTGATGTCTCAGGAAGAAAGGAAAGAGAACAGAACAAACCAGCCCTTGTTTCTGATCCTAGATAATGGCTTTTCAAAGGCCCTTGGAAACCATCTCTCCACCTTGCCTGCTCCCAGATGAGAGCAAATGGTGATACAAACACAGCAGTCAACACTGTTGGTTCCCATGGGGGAAGCAGATGGAAAGGTTGAAAATCTGGACTTCTGAAGTCATATTTCATTCTGTGGAAGGTTGTCCCTTTGCCCTGTAACAGCCCTCTGATGTGGGAAGAAAATGCCTCATCTTTTGCCTGAAACCTCCCTCTGTCCCTCTGTCTCACGGGCGCGATTTTCAGACAGTGAGGCCCCTCTCCAGCCAGTCACCATCCCATGACTTTCATGTCATGGGATACCTGTGCCTTGAACAAACATCATGTCTTTGCAGAGGTCCAACCAGCCCACCACAGAGAGGGCATGCCCCTCCTGTGACCTGATACGCTCTCTGCATCCCAGCCCATCTCAGGGTCTGTACACCATTCTTCCACTCCACTCCTAGACTCAGTCTCAAAAGTAAAGCAGAGAACTTATGATCGGCTGAAACCTCATGTTCTCTGCAGATATTTGAACCAGAAAGATCCAAACTTCAGGACTGGTTGTGTGTGAGATTATTCATCTCAGTTTCCTCAATCAGAAGTTGGGAAATAGTCTCTTATAGATTTCTGATTGAGATCAGAGCTAACAGAAAATTGAAAAGTATCTATTAATAGGTATAAATAAATCTGCCCAGTAAATAGCAGATTTACTTATTCTTACATAAAGTGCTATTATAGCAGATGTCCCCCATTTTAGCTCCATGTAATTGATTTTGTATTCTAATCTTTCATCCATCCATCCACCCACCCACCTGTCCATCCATCCATCCATCTATCCATCTATCTGTTCATCCATCCACTCAGTAACTATTTATCAGATGCTCAGTTTGTTCCAGACACTGTGCTCAAATCCTGCTAGCTGCTCTTCAGAAACACTCTTCACTGCCAACTGCTCATGTCTTTCCACTGCTCAAGGAGCCCGGAGCCCTACTCTGAGTTCATCTCCCCAAATTGCTCACAGGAGAGCACACAGCAGCATTATTAGGTCTGTAGAGGAAGCAGGGATAAATAGTAGAATCTGTGTTGACAACTCCACATCCTCTTGCCTGTACTGCCCAGTGCCTTCCTAGTGGAAACTGAGCTCTTGTTCTCCCAGTATTTACCGACTTCATTCCATGTGCCTAGCCAGATAAAGGCTCCCTGTCAGAGCTACTCCTTCTGAACTTGTGGCTTCCCATAGCTCCTGATGGGATTGTTGTCACTAGTGGTGAATGCCTGGCCTCCCAGGGCTCAGAAGCAGGGAGCTCTGATGGTTCTAGAATGACATGTCGGGAAAGATGATAGGCTTTGGAAATAGAATCCTCTATCAGATCGCTTTTCAAAGTCACACAGCTAATAACTGCTCCAAGTCTTTTTCCTTTCCCTGAAAATAAAGATTGTGATACCTACTTTAAGGCCAATGTGAGAATGGAAAGTGATAACGTTTGAAAAATAAACATGTGGGATTTCCGCTCAAGATAGAAGACTGAACAGATGTAGAGAGTCCTCTGATTCGACTTCAAACACAGAAATCCTGGATTAAACGTATATTGAATATAAAAAATATAGGTCAGACTGAACATAAGAAGGAGAATCCACTGCATGCTAGAAATACAGATGTACGTTCTGACCCCAAATTAAAATGCTTCATGGTCAACCACTTGCTACTGACATCAGTCTGAAGGTGAAGACCCCAAGTGAAGATTAGCTACCTGTATAAAGAACGACATCCTTTGTTAAAGGGGGACTGTAAAATTTATATTTGGTGGCCCAAGTCTTTCAACTTAGCAGTGAGCCAGCTTCCCTGGGCCATCAGTAGAAGCAAAGCATCTCTGATGAAACAAAACTTGAACTTGTAATGTTAGTGGGCACAGGACATCGATTCTCTGCTAAAGGTGATGCAGGAACCCTGAGTGTGTTCATGTACACACACAGAACACACACACACACACACACACACACTTATCCCAGGACAGTGAGACTAACAGGGATCCATGACAAACAAAGGCTCAGATGTAAAAAATCTGTCTGCCAACGCAGGAGACACAGGTTTGATCCCTGGACCAGGAGGGACCCCTGGAATAGGAGATGGCAGCCCACTCCAGTACTCTTGCCCGGGATATCCCATGGACAGAGGAGCCTGGCGGGCTGCAGTCCATGGGGTCGCAAAAGAGTCAGACACGACTTAGGGACTAAACAAAAGCAACAACAAAGACAAACAAGACAAGTGGATGTGAAGCCTTGGATGACATATAACTATCACTGAGGAGGGGAAATAAATATCAGCTCAGAATCTGCTCAAGAAAATAAGCAAACAGGGTGAATAAAATCTGGAATAAAAGTATAATATGCTTAAATGGGTAATTCAAAGGGCAGACTACATCAGAAATGAAATGAGGAAAGTAATACAGTGTCTTTGTCCTGGTTACGATGGGCCAAATTACAAGGACCAGCGTTCCTACTGAAAACAACTAGGAAAGCAGAAAAAAAATATTAAAATCTGTATGAAGGTATCAGAGCGATACCAAGGAAGAGAAGAATGAAGCAACCAAGGTGTGGAAGAAGGAGAGACGCGCAGAGGTGACCCAGGCACATGAGGCCAGTGTTTTCTCTAGACCACCTCTGTCCTGCAGAGCTTTCCTGATGGCAAATAAGTTCTACATGTCCTCCATCTGAAATGGTAGCTACAGGCCATTTGTGGCCACTGAGCCCTCGAAGAGTGACTATTATGGCTGGGAACCTGAATATTAATGTTTTAACTTTAGTTAATTTAAAGTTAAATACGTAGATGTGACCAGTGGCTACTGTACTGGTCAGCTCAGCCCTAGAGGTGTCTGCCAAATTTGGGAAAAGCAAGTGAGAGGCTGGGTGGCGGGTGAGAGCTTCAAACAGACAGCCGGAAGAGGAGAGCAGGACCCAGATATCAGGGCCCAAAGCCCACTTAGAACTGGGACCGGAATGGATGATGCTAAGTCACTGCAGACAGTTACTGCAGCCAGAAAACCTAAAGACACCTGCTCCTTGGAAGAAAAACCACGACAAACCTAGACAGTGTATTAAAAAGCAGAGATATCAATTTGCAGATGAAGATCGGCATAGCCAAAGCTAAGGTTTTCCCAGCAGTCATGTAGGCATGTGAGAATTGGACCATAAAGAAGGCTGAGCACTGATGCTTCCAAACTGTGATACTGGAGAGGACTCTTGAGAATGCCTTGGACTGTAAGGAGATCAAACCAGTCAACCCTAGGGGAGATTAACCCTTTGTCTTTGGAAGAACTGATGCTGAAGCTGAAGCTCCAATACTTTGGCCACCTGATGTGAAGAGCCAATTCATTGGAAAAGACCCCGATGCTGGGAAAGATTGAGGGAAAGAGGAGAAGGGGACGACAGAGAATGAGATGGTTGGATGGCATCACTGACCCAATAGACATGAGTTTGAGCAAACTCTGGGAGATGGTGAAGGACAGGGAAGCCTGGTGTGCTGCAGTCCATGAGGTCGCAGAGTCAGATATGACTTAGTGATTGAACAGCAACAACAATCCAGACCTTGGAGGAGGCAGAGATTTCTTTAAAAAGAGGTGAAGATCATTAACACAAAATAATGATAAATCAGTAAATTATGCTCAATTAAAATTAAGGAATTAAATTCATAAAAATTGTATTAATGACAGATAACAACCCTCTGACTCTTCACCAATAAGAATTTTGAAAGGGCCCATGAACATCATAAAAAGTACTCAACTCATTAGTCATCAGAGAGATATAAACTAAATCCGTAAGGCAAAGTGCTATACACCCTGCAGAACAGCTAAACTTTTAAAAGCTAGAAAATACTATTAGTGAGTATATGGAGAAACTGGAAATCTATCACAGTAATGACGACAGTTCAAACACCTTAAACTCAAAGCATACATCCCCAAAGAAATGTGCCCAAATAGAATTACAAGTGAGCATGCCTACTATATCCCATTGGTTTTGTAAATCAACAACTGGAAATAAACCTTGAATATTCATTATAGCTAAATGGATTAATACATCATGGCAAACTCATACGGTCTATGAGAGCAATTATGAAATAGCAAAGCTGTGGTTCTGGGGAACAACAGCATGCATGGCTCTCACCAACATTATTTTAAGTGGAAGAATGTGGACACAAGCGCACATTGCAGATACACACTTTAGAGATGGCGAAACGAGCCACAGTGTCGGAATCCAAGCTCACAGTCACATCCAAAAGGGAGGGATGCTCATGGGAAGAAATCACGGGAGATTTTTTTTGAATAATGATAATGTTCTATTGTTTGCCCTGAGGTGTGTAGGAAGTCAAGAGATACCTCGAGTAATAGGCAAGTTTGGCCTTGGAGTACAAAATGAAGCAGGACAAAGGCTAATAGAGTTTTGCCAAGAGAACACACTGGTCATAGCAAACACCCTCTTCCAGCAACACAAGAGAAGACTCTACACATGGACATCACCAGATGGTCAATACAGAAATCAGATTGATTATATTCTTTGCAGCCAAAGATGGAGAAGCTCTATACAGTCAACAAAAACAAGACCAGGAGCTGACTGTGGCTCAGATCATGAACTCCTTATTGCCAAATTCAGACTCAAATTGAAGAAAGTGGGTAAAACCACTAGACCGTTCAGGTATGACCTAAATTAAATCCCTTATGATTATACAGTAGAACTGAGAAATAGATTTAAGGGACTAGATCTGACAGACAGAGTTCCTGATGAACTATGGATAGAGGTTCATGACATTGTACAGGAGACAGGAATCAAGACCATCCCCAAGAAAAAGAAATGTAAAAAAGCAAAGTGGCTGTCTGAGGAGGCCTTACAAATAACTGTGAAAAGAAGGAAAGCAACAAGCAAAAGGAGAAAAGGAAACATATAAGCATTTGAATGCAGAGTTCCAGAGAATAGCAGGGAGAGATAAGAAAGCCTTCCTTAGTGATCAATGCAAAAAAAATAGAGGAAAACAATAGAATGGGAAAGACTAGAGATCTCTTCAAGAAAATTAGAGATACCAAGGGAACATTTCATGCAAAGATGGGCTCGCTAAAGGACAGAAATTGTGGGAACCTAACAGAAGCAGAAGATATCAAGAAAAGGTGGCAAGAATACACAGAAGAACCGTACAAAAAAGATCTTAACGACCCAGATAATCACGATGGTGTGATCACTCATCTAGAGCCAGACATCCTGGAATGTGAAGTCAGGTGGGCCTTAGGAAGCATCAATACGAACAAAGCTAGTGGAGGTGATGGAATTCCAGTTGAGCTATTTCAAATCCTGGAAGAGGATGCTGTGGAAGTGCTGCACTCAATATGCCAGCAAGTTTGGAAAACTCAGCAGTGGCCACAGGACTGGAAAAGGTCAGTTTTCATTCCAATCCCAAAGAAAGGCAATGCCAAAGAATGCTCAAACTACTGCACAATTGCACTCATCTCACACGCTAGTAAAGTAATGCTCAAAATTCTCAAAGCCAGGCTTCAGCAATACGTGAACCATGAACTTCCAGATGTTCAAGCTGGTTTTAGAAAAGGCAGAGGAACCAGAGATCAAATTGCCAACATCCGCTGGATCATGGAAAAAGCAAAAGAGTTCCAGAAAAACATCTATTTCTGCTTTATTGACTATGCCAAAGCCTTGGACTGTGTGGATCCCAATAAACTGGAAAATTCTGAAAGAGATGGGAATACCAGACCACCTAACCTGCCTCTTGAGAAACCTATATGCAGGTCAGGAAGCAACAGTTAGAACTGGACATGGAACAACAGACTGGTTCCAAAAAAGAGGAAAAGAGTATGTCAAGGCTGTATATTGTCACCCTGCTTATTTAACTTCTATGCAGAGTACATCATGAGAAACCCTGGGCTGGAGGAAGCACAAGCTGGAATCAAGACTGCCAGGAGAAATATCAATAACCTCAGATATGCAGATGACACCACCCTTATGGCAGAAAGTAAAGAAGATCTAAAAAGCCTCTTGATGAAAGTGGAAGAGGAGAGTGAAAAAGTTGGCTTAAAGCTCAAGATTCAGAAAACTAAGATCATGGCATCTGGTCCCATCACTTCATGGGAATTAGATGGGGAAACAGTGGAAACAGTGGCTGACTTTATTTTTGGGGGCTCCAAAATCACTGCAGATGGTGACTGCAGCCATGAAATTAAAAGACACTTACTCCTTGGAAGGAAAGTTATGACCAACCCAGATGGCATATTCAGAAGCAGAGACATTACTTTGCCGACTAAGGTCCATCTAGTCAAAGCTATGTTTTTTCCTGTGGTCATGTATGGATGTGAGAGTTGGACTATAAAAACAGCTGAGTGCCGAAGAATTGATGCTTTTGAAGTGTGGTGTTGGAGAAGACTCTTGAGAGTCCCTTGGACTGCAAGGAGATCTAAGCAGTCCATCCTAAAGGAGATCAGTCCTGGGTGTTCATTGGAAGGACTGATGTTGAAGCTGAAACTCCAATACTTTGGCCACCTGATATGAAGAGCTGACTCATTTGAAAAGACCCTAATAGTGGAAAGATTGAGGGTAGAAGGCAAAGGGGACGACAGAGGATGAGATTGTTGGATGGCATCACCGACTCGATTGACATGAGTTTGGGTGGACTCTGGGCGTTGGTGTTGAACAGCGAGGCCTGGCGTGATGCAATTCATGGGGTTGCAAAGAGTCGGACGTGACTGAGTGAACTGAACTGAATATACCTATTCTGAAGTTATTATATGCAGGTGATAAAGAGCTTAGATGGAAGGAAAGAGTGTATGTCAGTTTTAGAGAGAGCATAAGAAAATAAATGCCCAACTTCTTCAACAGGAAGAGAGTAGTTACTATCCAGTGATGACTCAAAAACGGCAGTAAAGTGTGTAACTTAAACATGAGTGAGTGAGTGGAGTCGCTCAGTCGTGTCCGACTCTTTGTGACCCCATGGACTGTAGCCTACCAGGCTCCTCTGTCCATGGGATTTTCCAGGCAAGGATATTGGAATGGGTTGCCATTTCCTTTTCCAGAACTTAAACATGTGAACGCTTAAAAGAAACACCCAAGACTGATAGAGTTATTATGGGGGAGCAAGCAGAGAAAGTAGGGACATAGTGGGCTGCTTTGATTGTGGAAAAGACTTGTAGAATTTTACGGTTTTTAAAATCACATAGGACATAATTTTGATGGAAAATAAATGTTTAAGAAACGAATTCTATAGCTATATCACACACACACATGCATATATATAACAGCAGTAGCTAAAAGGAAAAGTATATATATATTTCCATCAAATGCCCATACACATTTATTAAATCATAAGACATAAACTTTCAGAGAAGAGGAGAAGAGGGATAGATGCTTATTCCATTAAAATAGCTGCTGTAAGTAAGACACCACAATCAGACAAGTAGGCACAGGAAGAAAAATCTATATTCTTGTCCACTTTAAACAGATAAATAAATCTAATATCAAGATAACAAGGTATTAAAATACAAGCACACAAAGTTAATCACAGGAATTTAACAGTGGTTAGAAAAAACTACCAAAGCAATTCTTACACTCAGATAATAAAGGAGAAGCTTTAATGATTTTATTAGATACTGGAGAAGCGTTTGATAAAAGTCAATGCTCATTCCTTATAAAAAGCACTTAGAAAACAAAGACGGTAATGCAACACTCTTATCTTGATGAAATGTATCTACCAGAGAACTGAAACCAGCATCATACTTAAAAGTGAAACATTAGTGATATTTTCTAAAAATCAGTCCAGCAGGGATGCCTACTATCCATCACTATTAATATTGTGGTGAAGGTTCTAACCAATGGGAGAATGGAAAAATAACTTAAGAAATATGACAGTATGTATATGCGAATGTTCTTCTCTGCAAGAATGCAGAAGCATAAACTGATGGATGGCTCCAGCCGGTCATGAGAGCTCAGGAACCTGGGACCGAATATATCAACCTATGAAAATCAATAGTTTTTCTAGAACCAGCAGCGACCAAATAAAAAATGGAATAGAAATAAAAACATTCTATTCACAGCCAAAATAATATTACAAAAACTCCAGGCTATCCTAACCTGCTGAAAAGGTGAAAATTGGCCTGAATAGAAGAGACGTATATGGTGCATCCGAATAGAGCAGCATCATAAGCCACGATCCGAACGTCTCAGTGGCTTCACATAATGCACGCTTTTTTCTTGCTCAGATGATCATTTTGCTGTTTCTATTGAAAATATCTTTATTCTGTCAGCTGCCAATCAACTTTGTATATTTTGTCATTTACCGTGGGGGATTTGTCGCTCTTTTCCCACGTGGCTTCTAATTCTTCCTTATCACTAAGCTCTCCCCTGCCATAGGTCCTATAGACACGTTGAGAGACTTTTAATCAAATTGGAAAGTATTTACAAATACCACAAGTTATTATCCACCTGTACTTTTCTTAGCAAGTAGATCGTGGACCATCCAACACCCAAGTCCAGGAGGAAGAGAAGAGTGGTTTGGGTAAAGAATCCCCCTGCAATGTGGAGGCCCAGGTTCCCTGGGTTGAGGAGATCCCCTGGAGGAGGGCATAGCAACCCACTCCAGTATTCTTGCCTGGAAAATCCCCACAGAGAGAAGAGCCGGGGGGTTACAGTTCACGGGGTCTCACAGGGTCAGACAGGACTGAGCAACTGAGCTCACACAGCGCGCAGACTAACAGTGTGGCTTCCCAGGCGGTGCTAATGGTGCAGAACCTGCCTGCTGATGCAGGTGCCTGTAAGAGAGGTGCCCTGGAGGAGGGCACGGCCACCCACTCCAGTGTTCTTGCTTGGAGAATCCCATGGACAGAGGAGCCTGGCGGGCTGCAGTCCATAGGATAGCACGGAGTGGGACATAACTGAAGCATAAGAGAGGTAAAAGGCAGAGGAATAAGCGCATCGTGATAGTGATGCAGCTCATACACACGACGGGACAGAGACGCAAGTAGGCGACCTTGAAGCAAGTGGACACACCAGGGAATTTGTGCCCAAGGTTAAATTAATAGATAATTAAAGGGCATTTCCAAGCTATGCTCTCAGGGTCTAGTTCATAAATGATGTTGGCTGGTTCACGGCCCACTTGCTAAGAGAAGTATAGCTGGACCATAACTTGTGGCATTTGTAAATAGATTCCAATTTGATTAAAAATCTCTTAGCTTATCCATAGGACCTGTGGCAGGGGAAAGCTTAGTGATAAGAAAGAATTAGAAGCCACATGGAAAGAGAGTGATAAATGACAAAATATACACAGTTAATTGGCAGCTGACAAAAATATTTTCAATAGAAATAGCAAAAGATTAATACCCAGAAAAGATTCAATGAGAAAAAGACAAGCCAGTGGAAAATAGTCAATTTTATTGTAAAGTATATGTTCAAAGAACATGAAGCAAAATAACCAACAAACGTTAAAATACATTTTCAAATACAAACTAAAGATTGCTTTTCACTTCTTAGGGTCTCCCTGATAGCTCAGTCAGTAAAGAATCCGCCTGCAATGCAGGAGACCCCGGTCCAATTCCCAGGTCAGGAAGATCCCCTGGAGAATGGACAGGCTACCCACTCCAGAATTCTTGGGCTTCCCCTGTGGCTCAGCTGGTAAAGAATCCACCTGCAATGCGGGAGGCCTGGGTTTGATCCCTGAGTTGGGAAGATCCCTTGGAGAAGGGGAAGGCTACCCACTCCAGTATCCTGGCCTGGAGAATTCCATGGACTGTATAGTCCATGGAGTTGCAAAGAGTCAGACACAACTGAGCAACTTTCACTTCTTATAGTAGAGCAAAAGCATTAAAAAATCATAACATCCTTGAATTTGAAAGGAGCATGTATTTATAAAGCCTTTTTACAGGGCAGCTTATTGGTCAAGCAGAATTTAAAATGCATCGGCTCTGATCCAGTAACTATAGTTTAGGAATCTATGTAAATAAAGAACCAATTCATGTGCATGGGACATGTATACGTTCATGTAAAGGAAAATGATTCGTAACATTATTGTAATGGCAAAAGCGTGAAAATAAATTTAAGAATTATCAAGAGGAAAATAATTAATTGTGTCAGATCCAATCAACAGAGTCTTTTTTTTTTTCTTTTCCAGGATCATTTTATTTTATTTATTTATTTTATTATTTATTTATTTATTTTTATTTTAATTGGAGGCTAATTACTTCACAATATCGTGGTGGTTTTTGCCGTACATTCATATGAATCAGCCGTGGGTGAATATGTGTTCCCCATCCTGAACCCCCCTCCCACCTCCCTCCCCATCCCATCCCTCAGGGTCATCCCAGTACACCAGCCCTGAGCAGGGCGTCTCATGCCTCGAACCTGGACTGGCGATCTGTTTCACATACGATAATATACATGTTTCAATGCTATTCTCTCACATCATCCCACCCTCGCCTTCTCCCACAGAGTCCGAAAGTCTGTTCTTTACATCTATGTCTCTTTTGCTGTCTCACATATAGGGTCATCGTTACCATCTTTCTAAATTCCAAATATATGCATTAATATATTGTATTGGTGTTTTTCTTTCTGACTTACTTGGCTTTGTATAATAAGCTCCAGTTTCATCCACCTCATTAGAACAGATTCAAATGCATTCTTTTGAATAGCTGAGTAATATTCCATTGTGTATATGTACCACAACTCTCTTATCTATTCATCTGCTGATGGACAATCAACAGAGTCTTAAAAAGTAGTTAAAAATGGAGGTAGATCTTTTTCAAGGCTGACCTGCAAAATTAATAAGATGCATTGTTAAGTGGAAAAAACCAAGTTGTTGAAAGGGTATAACCTGATTCCACTAATGTTAGAATACACACACACCCACATCCACGGGGATGGGGTAGGGGGGAAGGGCAGCATGCAGGTGACACCACGGCTTAGTTTGATGGCATCTGGCTACATGTGTGCGTAAGAAGGAGGACATGAGCTGAAAGAGACATTCTACTCCTTTCCCCCATCCCCGTGTATTTTTAGAATGTTTTAAAAATGAAAATGCATCATGTTAAATATATTAAAAAATAATAGAAGACAAAGGAATTAAGTATATGACTTTCCCACTTTATTTCTCCTCTCTTTTTTCTCTTATAAGAAAATTCCTTGTCTGGATTAGCGTTTCCTGCAACAACCTTGCTATGTGCCCCTTCCCCAGGTCCAGGGCTCTCTTCAGTCGTGGATAGTGTGGGGAGGACCCCCGCGTCCACGTAGCTACTGGTGCCCACCAGCTGCTGCTGGGAGAGGGTGGTAAAGGCTTAGAGCCTGACCCATCAAAGGAACACCCCTCGCCCCCCCCGTCCTGTTGACTTGTCCCCTCCAGAGGCTACCTGAGGACCAAGGCCATCCTGGCCCCTAGCGTTACTGATGCTTGCCTCCATGTTGCTCCAGGATATCGAGGGAGGGCCTCCGACCCTGACCCTTGGCGCCTCCCTGCTGGCCCCTGCTTTCTAACTGCTCCGTTTTGATCCTGGTTGGCCTTCACCTCTCTTGTTATCCTTCCTCTCCTTTAATTTCTCCTGCTGCATGTTGGTGTCGCCTGAGCATCACCTGTCAGCCCTTTCCTCTTTCTCGTCGCCGTCCACACCAGGAGGCTCCTCCCAGGGTGCATTTCCCAGCTCTGTCTCCAGGCCTGACCTCTGCTCCTTGAGCTCCCAATAGCAGTGGGGAACCTCCTCCTCCATGTGTCCTGATGGCTGTGTCCTTGGGTCTGCTGGCCAGAGCACTTCAGCCTCATGCCCTGACCACCTGCATGTCCCTGCAGGACTGGGGCCACCCCGGGGGAGGAGGTTCACCCGCTAACCGAGACCCGCAGGAGCTGCCTGGGGAGCCCAGGAACCCCAGTGCTGCCGCCCCACGGCACGCTGGCTGGTCTCCCGTCCGGAACTCCTGGGCATTCTGCTACAGGATGATGAACACTCAAATCTCACTCTGAAAATTTCCCTGGTTTCCGTGTGTTCTCATGGCCTCTGCCGAGGGCAGATCTTTAATACTTATCATACATGCATGAACGTGACATGGAAAAGTGGAGGCTGTGTACCTCCACGGAATGGAACCAGATGCACAGTAGGTGCTCTCTGAGCATAGTAGGTGCACTCTGAGCTTCTGCCAGGTGTCCAGGGCTATACTCAGTCCCTCACACATAGAGTCACAAGTCCTCACAGTAACCTTGGGAAGGTGGAAATTGCACTTTCTTTAGAACTGACAAAAATATGTTCAAATCCTAGTCTCAGTTTTCACAGATTATGGCCTTGGAAGAAGTCCTTAAACTCTCTAAGCTTCAGTTTAAAGGTCCTTGGAATCAGCTAAAGAGTAACTAGAAAATCCCTAAATTGTGAGAATTTGAATATTACCTATCTAAATAATCTATGAGTCAAAAAATCAAAGTAGAATCAAGGGACACATTTGAAAAAAAGTGAGCATTAAGATCTAGCATGTCAAACTTTGTGGAATGCAGCTAAAGTCAAGCTCAGAGGGAAATTTAAGCCTTGAATATGTATTATAGAAAAGAAGAAAGGACAATTTTAATAACTTGACCTTAAAAAGAAGACAAAAGTAATTATCCCATAGAGAAAAAAGCATTAATAAGATGACAGTTTAGAAAATCAACTTTATGTCAATAAAATTTTAAGTGTAGACAAAAATGAATGATTCCCCCCCAATGTACAGTTTATTACACAGATCCAAAAGGAAAAGGGAAGCTTGTCTATGCCAATCAGCCAGACATCAAGTGTGCCAGTGATTTCTGCCCCGGTTAGGGTGTAGATGCTCACGAGAAACCTTAACTCTCAGAAAGACGCCAAGAAAAGCCTGAACCAAGAACAGCGGATGAAGTCTCAGCGACATGATTTCCGGAGAGAGATTAAGTCCTTCGTGGGCACACATCAGCTTCCATACCTGCCTACGTGGGGCGGGTGCATGTTCTGAGCGTGGATGGGGTCCCAGAGACCTTGAAAGAATGAGGGACAGGGGACCCAGGTTTGGGTGTCCCTGTGGGCTGGCAGGATGGAGGGAGTCTGGAAGAGCTCAGGTCCAAGATGAGGTCCCCTGACCCAGCAATCACCCCCCGCCCGGCTTCTCCCCTCACAGCGCTCTGCTGGGAAAGCAGCTGAACTGGGGGCCTGGCAGCCAGCGGGAGGTGACGTCTTGGGTACACAGCCAGGGCTGTGTGGGGCCACCCCTTCCAGACTGGATACTGATGAGAGAAAACACGCTGTGACCCCGCAAATCAGGGGCTGGCTAAGCCACAGGGGAAATCATCCTGATTCAGTGCAAGCCAGAGCCAGCCCCACCCGACGCCCCATTACCAGCCCCTCGCCAAGCACCGCCTCTCTGGGAAGAAACCGGAAAGAAAGGCCCTGGAGAACAAGACGGGGCAGAATACCTCCCACTCTAAGCTGTCTAGTGCCTGGTGTCTGAAGTAAAGTCTCACAGTATTTTCAAACACAGGGAGAGAGCTAAGTGGAGAAGTCGGGTGAAAGATGCCTGGTGGATTGGAACCAATGAACACGGACTTTCAAGTGACTTTTACACACCTGTAATAGCCGAAAGGAAAAATAATACTATATACATTGTATGCTCGTTACTGTAGACAGATACCAGTACACAGATACTGTTATGTAGATATGATATACAGTAGGCTCTGTATAGGCATTCCACCATATGTGCGTCCTATTATTTTTTGCTTCTAACAGTCAGTTTCCTTTGAAGTATTTCAGGCAAAAGAACAAAACACAGTCTTTGAATTTACCCATATATATAGATAGGACTATATCAGTCCAGTTCAGTCGCTCAGTCATGTTCGACTCTTTGCGACACCATGAATCGCAGCACGCCAGGCCTCCCTGTCCATCACCATCTCCCGGAGCTCACTCAGACTCACCTCCATCGAGTCCATGATGCCATCCAGCCATCTCATCCTCTGTCGTCCCCTTCTCCTCCTGCCCCCAATCCCTCCCAGCATCAGAGTCTTTTCCAATGAGTCAACTCTTCGCATGAGGTGGCCAAAGTACTGGAGTTTCAGCTTTAGCATCATTCCTTCCAAAGAAATCCCAGGGTTGATCTCCTTCAGAATGGACTGGTTGGATCTCCTTGCAGTCCAAGGGACTCTCAAGAGTCTTCTCCAACACCACAGTTCAAAAGCATCCATTCTTCGGCGCTCAGCCTTCTTCACAGTCCAACTCTCACATCCATACATGACCACAGGAGAAACCATAGCCTTGACTAGACGGACCTTAATCGGCAAAGTAATGTCTCTGCTTTTGAATATGCTATCTAGGTTGGTCATAACTTTTCTTCCAAGGAGTAAGCGTCTTTTAATTTCATGGCCGCAGTCACCATCTGCAGTGATTTTGGAGCCCAGAAAAATAAAGTCTGACACTGTTTCCACTGTTTCCCCATCTATTTCCCATGAAGTGATGGGACCAGATGCCATGATCTTCGTTTTCTGAATCTTGAGCTTTAAGCCAACTTTTTCACTCTGCTCTTTCACTTTCATCAAGAGGCTTTTTAGCTCCTCTTCACTTTCTGCCATAAGGGTGGTGTCATCTGCATATCTGAGGTTATTGATATTTCTCCCAGCAATCTTGATTCCAGCTTGTGTTTCTTCCAGTCCAGCATTTCTCATGATGTACTCTGCACATAAATTAAATAAGTAGAGTGACAATATACAGCCTTGACATACTCCTTTTCCTATTTGGAACCAGTCTGTTGTTCCATGTCCAGTTCTAACTGTTGCTTCCTGGCCTGCATACAGATTTCTCAAGAGACAGGTCAGATGGTCTGGTATTCCCATCTCTTTCAGAATTTTCCACAGTTGATTGTGATCCACACAGTCAAAGGCTTTGGCATAGTCAATAAAGCAGAAATAGATGTTTTTCTGGAACTCTCTTGCTTTTTCCATGATCCAGCGGATGTTGGCAATTTGACCTCTGGTTCCTCTGCCTTTTCTAAAACCAGCATGAACATCAGGGAGTTCATGGTTGACGTATTGCTGAAGCCTGGCTTGGAGAATTTTGAGCATTACTTTACTAGCATGTGAGATGAGTGCAATTGTGTGGTAGTTTGAGCATTCTTTGGCATTGCCTTTCTTTGGAATTGGAATGAAAACTGACCTTTTGCAGTCCTGTGGCCACTGCTGAGTTTTCCAAACTTGCTGGCATATTGAGTACAGCACTTTCACAGCATCATCTTTCAGGATTTGAAACTGCTCAACGGGAATTCCATCACCTCCACTAGCTTTGTTGGTAGTGATGCTTTCTAAGGCCCACTTGATTTCACATTCCAGGATGTCTGGCTCTAGGTGAGTGATCACATCATCATGATTATCTGGGTCATGAAGATCTTTTTTGTACAGTTCTGTGTATTCTTGCCATCTCTTCTTAATATCTTCTGCTTCTGTTAGGTCCAGACCATTTCTGTCCTTTATCGAGCCCATCTTTGCATGAAATGTTCCCTTGGTATCGCTAATTTTCTTGAAGAGATCTCTCGTCTTTCCCATTCTGTTTTTTTCCTCTATTTCTTTGCACTGATCGCTGAAGAAGGCTTTCTTATCTCTTCTTGCTATTCTTTGGAACTCTGCATTCAGATGCTTATATCTTTGCTTTTCTCCTTTGCTTTTCACCCCTCTTCTTTTCACAGCTATTTGTAAGGCCTCCCCAGACAGCCATTTTGCTTTTTTTGCATTTCTTTTCCATGGGGATGGTCTTGATCCCTGTCTCCTGTACAGTGTCACAAACCTCATTCCATAGTTCATCAGGCACTCTATCTATCAGATCCAGACCCTTAAATCTATTTCTCACTTCCACTGTATAATCATAAAGGATTTGATTTAGGTCATACCTGAATGGTCTAGTGGTTTTCCCTGCTTTCTTCAGTTTAAGTCTGAATTTGGTAATAAGGAGTTCATGATCTGAGCCACAGTCAGCTCCTGGTCTTGTTTTTGTTGACTGTATAGAGCTTCTCCATCTTTGGCTGCAAAGAATATAATCTCACTAAGCGCAGGCAGCCGTGGGCCGGCTCACTAAGCGTGGCTGAGAGGGGCTACCCCACGTCCGACGTCAGGGGCAGCGGCCTAGGGTGCCAGGCTGCGCTGGCGCAGGAACAGCTGAGAGGAGCTACCCTGCGTCTGAGGTCAGTGGCGGCAGCTGGGAGGAGCTACCCTGCATCCAAGGTCAGGGCGGTGGCCAGGAGGAGCTACCCCACGTCTGAGGTCAGTGGCGGTCGAGAGGAGACACCCCACGTCCGAGGTCAGTGGCGGTCGAGAGGAGACACCCCAAGTCCGAGGTCGGGGCGGCAGCTGAGAGGAGCTACCCCACGTCCGAGATCAGGTGCAGCCAGGAGAAGCCACCTTGCGCCCGAGGCCAGGGGCGGTGACCTTGAGGAGCCACCCAAGCCTGAGGCCAGGGGCGGTGACCTTGAGGAGCCACCCACGCCCGAGGTCAGGGGCGGTGACCTTGAGGAGCCACCCACGCCCGAGGCCAGGGGCGGTGACCTTGAGGAGCCACCCACGCCCGAGGCCAGGGGCGGTGACCTTGAGGAGCCACCCACGCCCGAGGCCAGGGCCAGTGGCCAGGAGGAGCAACCCGAGGAGTGGTGGCTGCGCAGCACAGGAGGGCCTAGAGGAGCTATCCCACCTTGAAGGTCAGAAACAGTGGCGGTAAGGAGATACCCCTCATCCAAGGTAAGGAGCAGCAGCTGTGCTTTGCTGGAGCAGCCGTGAACACCAAGGTAAGAGAAACCCAAGTAAGATGGTAAGTGTTGCAAGAGGGCATCAGAGGGCAAACACACTGAAACCATACTCACAGAAATCTAGTCAGTCTTATCACACTAGAATCACAGCCTTGTCTAACTCAATGAAACCAAGCCATGCCTATGGGGCAACCCAAGACGGGTGGGTCATGGTGGAGAGGCCTGACAGAATGTGGTCCACTGGAGAAGGGAATGGCAAACCACTTCAGTATTCTTGCCTTGAGAACCCCATGAACAGTATGAAAAGGCAAAATGGTAGGATACCAAAAGAGGAACTCCCCAGGTCAGTAGGTGCCCAATATGCTACTGGAGATCAGTGGAGAAGTAACTCCAGACAGGATGAAGGGATGGAGCCAAAGCAAAAACAATACCCAGTTGTGGATGTGACTGGTGATAGAAGCAAGGTCTGATGCTGTAAAGAGTAGTATTGCATAGGAACCTGGAATGTCAGGTCCATGAATCAAGGCAAATTGGAAGAGGTCAAACAAGAGATGGCAAGGGTGAACGTCGACATTCTAGGAATCAGTGAACTAAAATGGACTGGAATGGGTGAATTTAACTCAGATGACCATTACATCTACTACTGCGGGCAGGAATCCCTCAGAAGAAATGGAGTAGCCATCATGGTCAACAAAAGAGTCCGAAATGCAGTAGTACATGGATGCAATCTCAACAACGACAGAATGATCTCTGTTCGTCTCCAAGGCAAACCATTCAATATCACAGTTATCCAAGTCTCTGCCCCAACCAGTAACGCTGAAGAAACTGAAGTTGAATGGTTTTATGAAGACCTACAAGATGTTTTAGACCTAACACCCCAAAAAGATGTCCTTTTCATTATAGGGGACTGGAATGCAAAAGTAGGAAGTCAAGAAACACCTGGAGTAACAGGGAAATTTGGCCTTGGAATGTGGAATGAAGCAGGGCAAAGGCTAATGGAGTTTTGAGAAGGACTATATGTACAAGTATATATATTGGGTATATATACGTGCTTAATTGCTCAGTCGTGTCTGACTCTTTGTGACCCCATGGACTGTAGCCCACCAGGGGCATTCTCCAAGCAAGAATACTGGAGTGGGTTGCCATGACCTCCTCCAGGGGATCTTCCCAACCCAGGGATGGAACCCAGGTTTCCCGAATTGAAGGTGGATTCTTTATCGTCTGAGTCACCAGGGAATATATGTATGTGTGTATATATATATATATATATATATATATAT
Source organism: Ovis aries (assembly GCF_016772045.2). Classification (NCBI taxonomy): domain Eukaryota; kingdom Metazoa; phylum Chordata; class Mammalia; order Artiodactyla; family Bovidae; genus Ovis; species Ovis aries. The sequence goes on from NC_056056.1 coordinate 223,701,505, forward strand.
ATATATATAGCTATATTTATTTATCCTTTGTGTATATATAAAGGACAAAGGGATAGAATATTTCAGAGAGAAAGTAAAAATTCTGAGAAAGACCAAATAGAATTCTAGACAAAAAAGTGCACATCTGAATTAAAAAAGATAAATAAATATGTTTAAAGCACATTAGAGACTGGAAAAGGAGCCATCAGCAAAGGCGATGAGAAGTCAATATAAGTTTTCAAAATTAGGCAGAGAGGGAAAAACTATCAATAGGAAATAGAGCAAAGCATCAGTAACACATGTCTAACATACATGAGGCTGGAGTGTAAGAAGGACCAGAAAGAAGAATGAGGCAGCAAAATATTCCAAGAAATGCTGGCTGATTTTTTTTCCAATTTGATAAAAAAGGAAAATCAACCCACATTCTGAGAAGCTCAGTGACACCTAAGGGATTGATTCTGAGTCAAACTGCTGAAAACCCAAGACAAAGAGAAAATCACAAACCTAGCCAGCACGAGGGCGGGGGGCGGGGGGGGGGGGGGGGGGGGGGGGGGGGGTGACGGGGTAGCTGCGACATCACAGAAACAGATCAATTACGAGAAAGACTTCGCACCGGAAGCAGTACAGCTGGGAGAAGAGGAAACGCGTCATCGGGGTCACGGTGACAGTGGTTAGCACACAGGGCGCAGAGAAGGGGGAAAAGACTCCAGAAACCTGCACGGATGTTCGTTCCCCTGAGATACTGGCTGAATACGATTCTGCAGATAAGTCTCCAGGAGGCAGGTCAGAGAAGAAATTGTGGGAAAGAAGTCGTAAGACAAAGGGAAATAAATGTTACAAGAATTTAAAAAAAAGAAAGGACCAGAACTCTTATTATTCCTAGAAAATGTTTTGAGTCAGGTAGGTAATCAAAGGAATCCACAGATAAACTATTAAAATGAATGACAAATTATAAGAACAAGAGCAATTAAAAAACCCCCGACATTTTTGTATACAGAAAACAACACCAAAATGGGTGATTACAAAAATGATGGAAATTACAAGATGCTGAGGAATAAATTTAGCAAAAGAAGTATAAGACTTTATTGGGGGGAAAATGAGTCTAGATTAAGAACATTTTAAAAAAACTAAATAAATGGAGAATGATACATGTACATAGAGGGCTTCCCAGGCTGAGTAGTAAAGAACCTGCCTGCTAATGCAGAAGGCCCAGGAGATGTGAATTCTGTCCCTGGGTCAGGGAAATCCCCTGAAGGAGGATACGGTAACCCACTCCAGGATTCCTGGCTGGGAAATTCCACAGACAGAGGAGCCCAGTGGGCTACAGTCCACGGGGTCACAAAGAGTTGGACATGTCCGAATGACTCAGCACACATACACGCATGCACAGAGAAGCAGGCTCAGTGTGGAACATACGTCCCTTGTTACAGACTCACCCCCAAAGTATAAGGAAGCCCAGTCAAATGCTGTCAGGGCTGGTCAGACTAAGTCAAGCTGATTCTACCTTCACAGGGAAGAAGGGTTCAGAACACCCGGGAGCCTTTTGCCACAGCAGATAAAATGATTCACTAGAATAGTGACCCAAGCAAGACCTGTGAGGCTGGCTAAGGACAGCGGCAGAGCTTCGCCTAGAAGACAGTAGAGGAGACTACCGTTGTGGCTTCAGGGTGAATCATGAATTTTTGTTATTATTGTTCAGTCGTTCAGTAGTGTCCGATTCCTTGTGACCCCATGGACTACAGCACACCAGGCTTCCCTGTCCTTCACCATCTCCCAGAGCTTGCTCAAACTCACGTCCGTTGAGTCAGTGATGCCCTCTGACCATCTCATCCTCTGTCGTCCCCTTCTTCTCCTGTCCTCAATCTTTCTCAGCATCCCAGGGTCTTTTCCGGTGAGTTCACTGTTCACATCAGCTGGCCAAAGAATTGGAGCTTTAGCTTCAGCATCAGTCCTTCCAATGAACATTCAGGGTTGATTTTCTTTAGGATTGACTGGTTTGATCTCTTTGCTGTCCAAGGGACTCGCAAGAGTCTTCTCCAGCACCACACTTTGAAAGCATCAATTCTTTGGTGCTCAGCCTTCTTTATGATCCAACTCTCACATCATTTATTTTTACATGAGTCTTAACACAAGTCACAGTGGAAAACCTGAATAAATTCAATGGCATTAAAAATCAAAACCTTTGTTTAGTAAAAGAACATTGTAAACACAGACCACATCTGCAAGAAGATATTCACTGATGAGAGGTCAGGCCCTGGACCACAGAGAGGACGCGCACTGATCAACGAGAACAGAGAACCACCGCAGAAAAGTCAAAGGCTGTGAGAGATGTATCCTAGAAAAAGAAACCAGAATCTTGAGTGAACATTTAAAAAAAATCCAAACTCACTAATAATTCAGGAAGCACATTTTACAGTCTCAGTGAGTTACGTTTTCATACCTGCTATCTCCTGCTTGAATGTGTCCCCCCAAATATAACCCCCAGTGTGATGGTGTTAGAAGGTGGGGCCTTTGAGAGGGGATGAGGTCATGTGGATGGAGCCGCGTGGATGAGATTAATGTCCTTATAAAAGAGATCCAGAGGAACTGCCTGGGTGGTCCAGTGGTTAAAAATCCGCTGTCCAGTGCAGGGGACATGGGTTCAGTCTCTGGTTGGGGAACTACTTTTCCACACGCCTCAGAGCAACTAAGCTCGGGTGCCATAACTACTGAGCCTCTATGCCACAGCAAAGGTCCCACATGGTGCAGCTAAGACCCAGTGCTGCTGCTGCTAAGTCGCTTCAGTCGTGTCCGACTCTGTGCGACCCCATAGACAGCAGCCCACCAGGCTCCCCCGTCCCTGGGATTCTCCAGGTAAGAACACCGGAGTGGGTTGCCATTTCCTTCTCCAGTGCATGAAAGTGAAAAGTGAAAGGGAAGTTGCTCAGTCGTGTCCGACTCTTAGCGACCCCATGGACTGCAGCCCACCAGGCTCCTCCATCCCTGGGATTCTCCAGGCAAGCGTACTGGAGTGGGCTGCCATTGCCTTCTCTGAGGACCCAATGCAGCCAGAAGTAAATGAATAAAGAGATACCAGATCTCCGTCACCCCTTTCTCCATGTGGAGACACAGCAAGGACTCAGCCTCTGCAACCTGGAGGAGGGTTGTCAGGCCCACCCTAGGCTCCCACGGGGCTGGACTTCCAGCCTCCTCAGCTGTGAGAAGTTAATATTCGAAGTTTATAAGACACACAGACTGTAGCTTTCTTCTAGCACATTCTTACAGCCTCCTGAGCAGACCAAGGCTACACCCACCAGGATGTAAGAATGGCACACACTCCTGGGGGCGGGAAGACGTGAGGAGGAGACACACCTGTGCTGGGCAGGAGGCTGTGCTCGGATCGCTGCTCTGCAGGGACGCTCATCAGCCACCGGTAGACGTGAGGCGTGCAGTTCCCATCGCCCAGCCAGCAGTCTCACTCAGGGTCTCGTGTTCAGCCTTTATGTGAGTGACAAGGAGCCCCTTACGGGGCTGGTTACTGCTGTTCAAACTAGTCTGCTAAATATAAAAAATCAGAAACACCAGAAACCCATCAAGAGGAGAATGGATAAATAAGTTGTGGTTTATTCATACAAAGAAACACTTTACAGAGAAAATAAATGACCTGGGATTATGTGTAACAACGTATACAGTCCTCACAAATATGGGCTTCCCCGTGGCTCAGATGATAAAGAATCTGCCGCCTGTAATGCAGGGGACCCGGGTTCAATCCCTGGGTCAGGACGATTCCCTGGGAAGGGGAATGGCCACCCACTCCACTGTTCTTGCCTGCAGAATTCTATGGATGGGGAGTCTGATGGTCTACAGTCACAAATAGAGTGTTGGGAAAGCGAGCAGGTTGCAGACAGATTCACACACGTGTGGAGAGTTTTCCGAAGACAGAAATGACATACCAAGTGCAGACAGACAGAGGGGAGAGGCAGGCCTGGCGGGCCCCAAGCAGCCCGTCTGGAGGACGGGGCCCGGAAGAGTGGGCTGGGGCCGGGGTGGGCGCACGGGGCTCTCCCCTGCAGGGGGCAGGGTTTCCCGGGGGCTGCGTGGTGGCTGAGCTCACCCGTTATTCCTTTTCTGCATCACCAGTAGAGTGCTGTCCGAGTGCGGATCTCCGATGGCTTCCCTGGTTTTCCTCCTTCCCTCGGCCGCCCGGGCCCGGCCTTGGCTCTTCCAGCCCCTGCAGGTCGGTGTCTTCCTGACGCTCCCCAAGTGGCCCTATGCTTCACTCCCATCCCAGCCCACCGGTCACAGGCTCAGGAAGGCTACCCTGAAGGGTGAGCTCGAATGGCACCAGGTCACCCCACAAACCACGTGGATGCATCTTTCCTGAGCGCCCACGTCACCTGTGAGCACGCCTGCTCTTCATTCATTTCTGTCTGGCCTTAGTGTCTGCTGTCTTCTCTTCTTAGAATCCAAGTTCCTGATCCTTGGGCCTTCAGAACATACAGGGAGCCGGGTACGTGCACAGATGTTCACAACAGACCCCTTATTGAATGAATGAGTGATCCTAGAGTGAATGAAGCAATGGATGTGAGGTGGGCACCATGCCACGTGACTCCCGGGTACGTTTCTGTTTGTGTTTCCGTTAGGAGGCGAATCCAGGTCCACACGCAGAGCTAGTGGTTGGCTCTGGGCCGGAGGCCTCAGGTCCTCTCCACATGGGTATCTCTAGGGTGTCTGGGAAGGAGGGGTCACTCACAGTCAGCCCGGGCAGAGTGGGAGAGGGGAGAGGAAGGCCTTCTGGGAGGAGACGCTTCTTGAGCCAGACCACACCAGCAGGACGCGCGTGTTGGGTACAGGGACGAGCGCCGAGGCTGGTTATGACCCGAGGCCACTAGGGTGGTGGGTCACCGCACGCAGGGCTTCCCTTGGACTCTGCGCGTTCCCATGGCCGAGAGACCGTTGCGGAACATGTGGTGGGTTTGACATCAGTGCTACCTGATGCCGAGCATGTAAGGACCGAGTGGTGGGAGGGCAGGGTCAGGGCCGGCCCTGGGCGCTTCTCATCTGCCCCCTCCCAGGGCCCTCACGCGGGGCTGGGGATTCAGCACGAGTTGCCTGACTGCCAGAGCAGGTAGAAATTGTGCAATGCAGCATTTATCAAAATAAGGACACAACTCATCAGGAGCTGGTCCAAGCTCCCCTGAGCTGTGGCCCACGAGAAATCCCTTTGGGAGTCTTAGGGAGAAAACAAGAGTTGTATGCTATTTCGTCATCAGCGCCACGCGTGCCAACTACAGCAGTAGCGCCGTAGTAGTAATACTTTTTCTCCTAAATTCCGTGCTCTCTTGCTCACGTGTGCTCAGCCATGTCTGACTCTTTGTGACCCCATGGACTGTAGCTCACCAGGCTCCTCTGTCCGTGGGATTCTCCAGGCAAGGATACTGGGCTGGGCTGCCACATTCTCCTCCTGAGATCTTCCCAACCCAGGGATCGAAGCCACGTCTCTAGGTCTATCTGCGTTGGCAGGCAGGTTACCACTGTGCCATCTGGGAGCCCGAAGTTCCATACTGTATAATAATTGTTACAACCTCTCTCCACCCCCAGTAGGTGGTGTGCCTGGGAGGCTGAGGTGAGGGCCTAGAGAGAAGGGGGCATTCTACTGGAAGTGGGGGTCCCTGTTATGTAGTGATGAGGGGCTCCAGGACTGCCTATGGAGAGGGAATCACTGGAGCCGGAGGGAAGATGGTGGCACCCGCCCCCAGGGCCCCCGAGAGAGCCGAGCCTCCCAGGGCTCACATCCTCAGAGGATGCCCTTCTTTGTGGAGTCAGGGTTGCCTGACCCCCAGAAGTCAGAATGTCAAGGCTGTGAGAGCCGCTCGGACAGCTGGATGTGAAGGCAGGCGGCCAGTGCCTCAGGCCATTGCTCAAGCAGCCCCTGCAGGCATTCACTTGAAGGGAACAGAGCCAAGAGCCAGCACCAAAGACCACCCGTGTGGGTCCTTTGGCCACCATCAGACCTTCAAATGACCATGGCCTGGTTGCAGCCACGTGGGAAACCTCGAGCCAGAACTGCCCAGCAGCTCCGGGCCACCTGTCACAGCTCTCGGTGTTTGCGCCTGGCACGCAGCACGGTGTTGGGGTGAGGTTAATGCTCAGAAGGAAGGAGCGGCTGCCATCGTCACAGAAAGACAGCTCCGTATGCTGACGGTTGTCCTAGATTATCCAGGACGCGTCTTCCCTCGGGCTCAACCCGTGTCCACAGTGCCCCCCAGGGAGGCTCTTGCCAACAGGCTTCCGGATGATGTGTCCACACCATCGGACCCTTGCTCTGAACCACTGTGCTTGAGTCCTTGGGGTAAGGGAGGCGCTCAGGACACTCCCAGGCAGGGGCCGGCCTTTGTACCTTTGGAAGACACAGCCGGATAGCTCAGCTACAGCGTCTTTGACCTTGAATGCCCTTCACGAGCTCCTTACACTGCAGCTGTTCTTCCTGCTCGGTGCATCTTGAAGCTTATAATAAAATTTAATAAAGTCCTTCCCTGGGAATTCCTTTGTTCTTCGAGCAGCTCTTTGTTTCTCACATCCTTTAAGGGCCCACGTAAAGCAACAAGGGTCCGGGTGGAGGAAGGGTTAAGGATGTCTGATTGAGTCTTAAAGAGCCCGATCAAGGCCTGTGCCCAACCGGAATGATGCGAGCCAGCGTCTCGGGAAGACAAGACGTTGCTTCTCTGCTCTGCCTGCTAAGGAGGCCTGGATTTCCATAAGTAAGTAGATAAACACGACGTGCCGCAGGCAGACAGGGAAGGCAAGAGAGAACACACTGTTCATTAACTTCTCATCTCCTAATAGGATCACAATGGGCTGAGCAGCCTTTTTGCTTGAGTACCTCCGTACAAAGGCCCATCTGGGCCCCAGCCACCTGGGAATCCAGATTAGGCTCCTGGAGCCTCGGAGGCTGGCTGTTTGTTCCTCTTTATCGAGAAAGGCTCCTGAGTTTGTGCCAGGAGGTCCCTCGTGCCTGCCCTGTCTGAGCCGGCCTTGGACTCGTGTGGGTGAAGGGCAGCCCCTGCCCCCAGTCTCTGAGCAGGAGGCCCTCAGTGCAGGGCTGTGGAGCTGGCCTGCTGCTGGTAGCTCTCTCCAGGTTGACCAGCACCACAGGAAGCTGCAGACAGAAGCAAGGCCCATAGACCCAGAGTGATGGTGCTCTTCAGAAGAGCAGAGGCACAGGTGTATCCAGGGCTGAGAGCGGGGGACCAGAGCCCAGCCCGGCCCAGAGAAGCGTGAGTTCTAGGGATGGGCCATGAACGCGGCTCGGGCCACCAGCAGAGAGGAAACGCAGCCCACGTGGCTTCGGTCCTGTTTTCCTTTCCTGCCATCACAGAGTTTCAACTCACACGCTGCCGGAAGCCGTGGCCATCAGAGTCCCTGCGAGGAGGCGCAGCGTTCTCCGCTGTGGACTGTCTGCACCAGTGGTCCTGAAGTCTTCCTTACATTCCGTTAGAAGACACCTCTGTGCATGGCTTCCACCTAAGTGCATGCTCTGTGACCCTCAGGAATAGAGCCACGGAGCTCAGAGTGGCTAGCTGAACATGTTCAGCTCTTGGTATCCACTGGGTTTGGTTCTAGGACCCCCAGATACCAAAACCCAGGCATGCTCAAGCTCTCACATTAAAGGGCTTATAACCTAAGCACCTTCTCCTCTATACTTTAAATCATCTCTAGATTACTTATAATACTTAATACAATGTAAATGCTATGTAAATAGTTGTAAAATCAATGTAAATGTTATGTAAATAGTTGCCTTCATGCAGCAAATTCAAGTTTTACGTTTTGAAACTTTCTGGGTTTGAGGGGTGGGAGTATTTTCTATCCTTCCATCCATGGTTGGTTGAATCTGCAGAGGCAGAACCTGAGGATACAGGGTTCCACTGTACAAATCACCCACCCCAGCTAAGAGTTCAGTCCACACTGAGCTTATTCGATGAAAAATGTACCCACACCATGAAGTCTCTGAGGCTGAAAATCTGTCTGGGGCTTTCTACCTGAGCACACATCTACCCCTAGCCCTCTGCCTGTCATCCTAAGAAGTCCGGATCCTATTCCACCAGGGTTTTTTTTTTTTTTTTTTTTCGCTCAGTCATTTCTGACTCTTTGTGACTCCATGGACTATACAGTCCATGGAAATCTCCAGGCCAGAATACTGGAGTGAGGAGCCTTTTCCTTCTCCAGGAGATCTTTCCAACCTAGGGATGGAACCCAGGCCTCCCACTTTGCAGGCGGATTCTTTACCAGCTGAGCCACCAGGGAAGCCCAAGAACACCGGAGTGGGTAGCCTATCCCTTCTCCAGCAGATCTTCCCGACCCAGGAATCGAACCGGGGTCTCCTGCATTGCAGGTGGATTCTTTACCGACTGAGCTATCAGGGAAAAGAAATGTTAAATTGGTTTCCCATCACCCACTTTAATTAAGCCCAAATCCTCCGCCTGCCCTTCAGAGCCTTCTCTAAGCCTCCCCACCTGGATCATGCCTGTAAGTCTTCGGGGTTCTGCTTTATGGGTCCCATGCTCTCGCTGCAGTGTTGGGAGGAGAGCACCATGTTGAGGGCGTGGGCTTGGGGTTCAGAGAGACCTGGGCTCAGACGTGTAATCTGTATAAGCCTCAGTTTCCTTATCTATGAAACCAGTCCCTGCCTCATAAGTTTGGCAAGAGGGCAAAATGTAGACTCCTAGAAAGACAAGGAAGCCTGGCATGCTGCAGTCCAAGGGGTCACAAAGAGTCAGGCATGACAGCGACTGAACAACAGCAAACGGCATCCTGGAAAGAGGATACGATGCCCAGCACGTTGTTTGCTCCCAGTCACCAAGCACCAGTAATCACTATATGACTCTCACTGTGAATGCAACGATGATCACTTTCATTATGATCATCACCACCATATCATGATCACAATCATCACCACCACCACCATCACCACCGTCACCACCACCATCACCACCACCATCACCACCACCACCATCACCATCACCACCATCACCACCACCATCACCACCATCACCACCATCATCACCACCACCGTCACCACCATCATCACCATAACCACCACCACTGCCATCAGCACCATCATCACCACCATCATCACCGTCACCACCATCACCACCATCACCACCATCACCACCACCGTCACCACCATCACCATCACCACCATCACCACCACCATCACCACCATCACCCCATCATTACCGTCATCACCATCACCACCATCATCATTACCATCATCACCATTATCACCATCTTCAGGGTCCTCACTGAACCTCTGGGTAGAGTATTTACCTGATGCACTGATGTTCAGCTGTGTCAGAGGAGAACCCGGTGACTCTGGTGTTCCTGGACGCTTTTCAGAAAGTGAGCAATGCCGTGGAGGAGCTTCTCACCTGCCCTCCTGGATTTCTCTCATCTCTTCTTGATGTTGTGTCAGAGTCATCGTCTGTCCCCGATGCTCCTGATCATGCAGCTTAACTGTGAAGCCAGTTGTCAGTTCAGCATTTTGCTTTTGCAGACATCACACCTCCAGAATTATATGCACAGTGGGGTGGGGGGCAATGCAGGGAGGGTTCCCGTGTTCCTATCACTTGACTGCAAACATAAAGGGCAACAAGGAGCAGTGGAGATGAAGGGGCTGGCAGTTTAGAGCAACAGAGAAGAGGCCAGGTGACTGAGCAAGAGGCCAGGGAACAAGGGAAGGGGGAGGCCCAGGAGGTGGGCACTTTATCCTCTGCCTTCCTACGCACGTCCTGGTTACTCTGGGCTTTATGCTCAGTGCCCTGGGAAGCATCTGAGTGTGGTAACAGTGGTGCGACTCCCTCCTGCTGGGCCCGCAGTGGTGTCCACCAAGCTGTGAATGTTGTCCCCACCAAATGGGGACTGGTGCCCTTGCTTCATCCACCTTTATGTTTCCGGAACTGCACGCACCAGCCCAGACCTGAGAGCATCAGTTTCTCAGGAGGGAGCATGCTTCTTGAGGGCTGGGTTGTCATCTGTTCTCGGAAGACTGAGCACCCAGGACCCAACAAAGCTGCAGCTCCTTGGTGATAATTAACCCACCAAACCCCTGGCCGCTTCTCCTTCTGTGCTGGCTCCCCATCAGGGCCCTCCAGAACTCAGCAAGGATGCGTGTCCTGCAGCCCCACCAGGGTCTGAGGCACAGGGCGCATCTGTGCTGGCCCAGGACCGTCTCCCTCCTTCCAGCCTGCAGCACTACAGACACAGAGGAGCTAAGTTGATATTACTAAGAGGAAAGAGAATTTACAGCTTCTTAAAATGGTTTGAAGTTCAGAAACAGAGAGAGACCAAAAAAAAAAAAAATTAAGGAAAACTTTCCTAGACCCTGCACAGTCTGAAATTTTTAAACTTGCATTTCAAAGGGATTTGGAACGTCTTCCCAATTCATTGAGCTGCTCCTTTGCAAACTCCTCTTGATTTCTGAGCTCATCATGAAGTTTATGAATTTTGTATTTTTACAGCAGGGCTCTTTGAAGTTTTAGCCTTAAAAAGCAAAAACAAAACCTAAGTGTGACTTTTTAAAATAGAAAAGCGCATGCAGCTGCTACCAAGTTCACGTTTGACAACATTCACGTTCACATAGGAGAGCTGAGACGTGAACTCGAGAGCAAACAGCGCCGTGGAGACTCACAGTGTGGAGGGCAAGCAGCCACTCAGAAGAGTGAAGCTGAGCTCTGCCAGGTGATGCAGGGATGGGACAAGATGGGACAAGACATGACCCAGCTTGAAGGCAAGGTGCTGAAAGGGGTGTTTAGAAAAACTCATCATTGCAAAACGCTAACACAATACAGAGTCTGCCCATTAAGTGTAGGGTCCTCATGCAAACGTGTATTTACGTATACATGCACTGTGCATTTCTGCATGAGACGGACGTGTCATGTGCATGCGTGCATGTCTGTGTAGATATGTATACATATGACACACATTTAGATACATATACAAATGTGTGTGTTACATATGTGTGTGCTATACACGTATATGTTATATATAATATACATTCATACATCTATAAATATTATATATATGTAATATAGAGGACAGTGAAAAAGTTGGCTTAAAGCTCAACATTCAGAAAACGAAGATCATGGCATCCAGTCCCATCATTTCGTGGGAAATAGATGGGAAACAGTGGAAACAGTGTCATACTTTATTTTTCTGGGCTCCAAAATCACTGCAGATGGTGACTGCAGCCATGAAATTAAAAGACACTTACTCCTTGGAAGGAAAGTTATGACCAACCTAGATAGCATATTCAAAAGCAGAGACATTACTTTGCTGACTAAGGTCCGTCTAGTCAAGGCTATGGTTTTTCCTGTGGTCATGTATGGATGTGAGAGTTGGACTGTGAAGAAGGCTGAGCACCGAAGAATTGATGCTTTTGAACTGTGGTGTTGGAGAAGACTCTTGAGAGTCCCTTGGACTGCAAGGAGATCCAACCAGTCCATTCTGAAGGAGATCAACCCTGGGATTTCTTTGGAAGGAGTGATGCTAAAGCTGAAACTCCAGTACTTTGGCCACCTCATGCGAAGAGTTGACTCATTGGAAAAGACTTTGATGTTGGGAGGGATTGGGGGCAGGAGAAGAAGGGGACAGCCAAGGATGAGATGGCTGGATGGCATCACTGACTCAATGGACGTGAGTCTGAGTGAACTCCAGGAGTTGGTGATGGACAGGGAGGCCTGGTGTGCTGCGATTCATGGGGTCGCAAAGAGTCAGACATGACTGAGCGACTGAACTGAACTGAATTGAACTGAACTGATTGATACATGGGAGAAGGCAATGGCACCCCACTCCAGTACTCTTGCCTGGAAAATCCCATGGATGGAGGAGCCTGGTAGACTGCAGTCCATGGGGTCGCTAAGAGTCGGACACGACTGAGTGACTTCACTTTTCACTTTCATGCATTGGAGAAGGAAATGGCAACCCACTCCGGTGTTCTTGCCTGGAGAATCCCAGGGACGGGGGAGCCTGGTGGGCTGTCTGTAGGGTCACACAGAGTCAGACATGACTGAAGTGACTTAGCAGCAGCATATATATATACACACACACACACACATCTGAATTTAGAAGTTTAGATGGTTTGAGTTTCCCAGTGCTGAAGTTCAGGGAGACAGTGGATATTATAGTTTGAGGAGGAGAGTGAAAGGAAAGGCTAATAAAAAAAGAAATAAAAAATTAAACATGTAGATCAATAAATGATGTGCTTTTATGCATTTTTGTAAAGTAACGACATGACTACACATCCATGCATGCTAAGTCACTTCAGCTGTGTCTGACTTTGTGACCCCCATGGACTGTAGCCCGCCAGGCTCCTCTATTCGTGGGATTCTCCAGGCAAGAATCCTGGAGTGGGTTGCCATGCCCTCCTCCAGGGGGTCTTCCTGACCCAGGGGTCAAACTCACATCTGCTGTGTCTCCTGCACTGGCAGGCGGGCTCTTTATTACTAGTCCCATGTCAGAAGCCATGAGCGTGTATATAATAAATCAAATTTAGAATAAAAAGAAAGTGAGGGCTGGGTGACCCTCAGAGGATGACATGAAATGGAATAGTGTCTAAGAAAGTGCCTCCTGAGTGGGATGTGAAGTTTGGCTGAAATTATTACAACTGCTGTCAAAGTTGCTATTACTATTGCTATTGCTATCAGTAGAGTGAGGTCAGCCAGGATGTGGGTTGTCCTGGCCCCTTTTCCCTTCTCAACAAACATCACCCTGCATGTCTCTGTGCACTGATTCTAGCTGGATGTGTCTTCTGCGCCTGGCCAGGCTTCAGGAGCGTGTTCTCCCTGGGGGTTTGACCCCAGGCATGCATTCTGCCATCTGTGTTCTGGGGTGGCCGCACCCCACCAAAGTACCCACTCAATGTACAGTCCACCATCTCCTTCTCCCTGAAAACCTCTTCTAGAATGACACTGGGTTGGCCACTGACCCCCAGCTGTGAGCTAAGGATCAGAGCTCCCTGTCTCAAAGGAAAGCTGGCTCTCATCTGCAGGGCTGCTGGCCATTGGTGAGCTGTGCGCAAGATGCTCCAGGGACTGGCCATGGAGATAACTCTTCATCTTACCCTGAGCTCCCAGGCACCAACCGCACCCTCACTCAAGCCAGCAGCATGTCCATCACCGACTGGATGTAAGTCTGTGCGCCACCCCCACCCCAAGCAGCTAGTGTTTACCCTCAGTTGTCAAGTATGTAGGACTCCCCAGGTGGTGATAGTGGTTATGCAGGAGACATAAGGGATGCAGGTTTGATCCCTGGATCTGGAAGATCCTCTGGAGAGGGCATGGCAACCCACTCCAGTCCTGCCTGGAGAATACCAGGGGCCGAGGAGCCTGGCAGGCTGCAGTCCATATAGTTGCAAAGAGCTGGAGATGACTGAAGCCGCTGAGCACTCACACACACATCAAGGGTATGGAGAGCTGGGGGAGCCCCGAGATCACTGTGGCAACAGAGCAGCTTTCCTAAGCGGCAGGGAAGACGGATGGGAAAGTTACCCATGGTTCCCTGGGGACAGTAGTGAAGAGGTTGCAAGAGAGCTGAGGAAAGCATTAGGAGGTGATGACGGAAAGGGAGATTGAGAAAGCCATTGAAGGACAGAATTAAGATTGGATTTATGCTTGGGGACAAGAAGAGCTGCCAGATACTTTAGAGCAGGGAGTGAGCAAAGGTCTCCTACTCTCACGGCCGTGGAGAAGTTGGCTTGGAAGCGTCTAAACTGCAGAAGACAAGCAGGCACTAGGTCTTAATCGACCTCTCGCAGGACGTCTGCAGCAACCAGTGTTCTCGCCACTTTGGGAACAGGGGTTCCCCCAGGAAGGTCTACCTGAAGCTGTTGCTGTGTCCCTGGCAACATGACCCCGGCATTGGCATGATTGCTCATTGTTCTGTTGTTCAGTGCCTAAGCTGTGCCTGACTCTTTGCGACCCATGCGAGGCAACACGCCGGGCTTCCCTGTCCTTCACTATCTCCCAGAGCGTGCTCAAGCTCATGTCCATCCAACCACTGAGTCAGTGATGCCATCTCATCCTCTGTTGTCCCCTTCTCCTCCTGCCTTCAGTCTTTCCCACCATCAGGGTCTTTTCCAATGCATCAGTTCTTCACATAAGGTGGCCGAAGTATTGGAGCTTCAGCTTCAAACAGGGAGTAACATAATTGTTCATCTTCCTCCTGCTGAGAACACGGACATATCACAGTGATCATGTACAAAACAGACAGGATGCAATTCTGAAAGGTGGAGGGAAGACGGGCTGGCTCGGGATCTTGCAACTGAGAAAACAGAACCGCCGTGTGTCCCTGGGTTTTGTCTTGGTTCATACGTCCCATTCTGGCGAAGCTGGAAAACCAGAAGCACCAACAGGCTTGGACAGAAAGCCCCAAGAACCAGGAGGGAATAGCCTCTGTTCCAGCCAAGGCCATAGACAAAGCTGTGGCCCCAGCCTCACCCGTGCCAGCAAAGGACAAGTGCAGACTGGGGACTTCCTCTCGCCAGGCAATAAGAAAGCATTCCAACACCTGACCTCCCGGGGTCACACCCAAGGGGCTGAGTAGGGAAAACCCTGCCCCCACCTCCCAGTGTCAGTGGGGAGCCCCACACCCACCCAGTGGCAGTGAGAAAGCTCTCCCCCTCCCCAAAGAGTTGGTTTCATGGAAGGCCTGGTGAGCGGTCAGGATCTTCACCATCACCAGTGGAGGGGAGGCCGCCTCCCACCCCCAGCGGTCGAGACGCTCCCTCCTGGAGCAGAGGCCAAGTTAGTTCCTGGACTTCTACCCAGTGGTGGTGGGGTGGTCCATCTGCTCCCACAGTTCAGTTCAGTTCAGTTCAGTCGCTCAGTCATGTCCAACTCTTTGCAACCCCATGAATCGCAGCACACCAGGCCTCCCTGTCCATCACCATCTCCCGGAGTTCACTCAGACTCCCATCCATTGAGTCCGTGATGCCATCCAGCCATCTGATCCTCTGTTGTCCCCTTCTCCTCCTGCCCCCAATCTCTCCCAGCATCAGAGTCTTTTCCAATGAGTCAACTCTTCGCATGAGGTGGCCAAAGTACTGGAGTTTCAGCTTTAGTATCATTCCTTCCAAAGAAATCCCAGGGCTGATCTCCTTCAGAATGGACTGGCTGGATCTCCTTGCTGTCCAAGGGACTCTCAAGAGTCTTCTCCAACACCACAGTTCAAAAGCATCAATTCTTCGGCTCTCAGCCTTCTTCACAGTCCCAACTCTCACATCCATACATGACTACTGGAAAACCATAGCCTTGACTAGATGGACCTTAGTCGGCAAAGTAATGTCTCTGCTTTTGAATATACTATCTAGGTTGGTCATAACTTTTCTTCCAAGGAGTAAGCATCTTTTAATATGGCTGCAGTCACCATCTACAGTGATGCTGGAGCCCTAAAAAATAAAGTCTGACACTGTTTCTACTGTTTCCCCATCTATTTCCCATGAAGTGATGGGACCAGATGCCATGATCTTCGTTTTCTGAATGTTGAGCTTTAAGCCAACTTTTTTACTCTGCTCTTTCACTTTCATCAAGAGGCTTTTTAGCTCCTCTTCACTTTCTGCCATAAGGGTGGTGTCATCTGCATATCTGAGGTAATTGATATTTCTCCCAGCAATCTCGATTCCAGCTTCTGTTTCTTCCAGTCCAGCGTTTCTCATGATGTACTCTGCACATAAGTTAAATCAGTAGGGTGACAATATACAGCCTTGACGTACTCCTTTTCCTATTTGGAACCAGTCTGTTGTTCCATGTCCAGTTCTAACTGTTGCTTCCTGACCTGCATACAGATTTCTCAAGAGGCAGGTCAGGTGGCCTGGGATTCCCATCTCTTTCAGAATTTTCCACAGTTGATTGTGATCCACACAGTCCAAGGCTTTGGCATAGTCAATAAAGCAGAAATAGATGTTTTTCTGGAACTCTCTTGCTTTTTCCATGATCCAGCATGAGAGGCCTAATCCAGAATCTCATAAAATAGCATCCAAAGTGCCCAGTTTTTGACTGAGCTTCATGCATCTTACCAAGAACCATTAAGATCTCAACTTGAATGAGAAAAGACAATCATGGCCAACATTAAGAAGACACAGATGTTAGAACTGTCTGAAAAGGATATTCAAAAAGTCATGTAAAAAATACTTTGAAGAGCAATTTCAATCATTTAAGACAAATGAAAAAAAATATAAAGTCTCCACAAAGAAATAAAAAAGCTCAGAACCGAAACTTTTAAAACAGAAGATGGAAGTTACAGAACTGAAAAATAAATGATGGAAATAAAAGTCCTCAGGGAGCTCAGCAGTGAATGAAAAAGACAGAGCAAAGGATCGGTGAGCTGGGCAAGACTAACAGGCATCACCCAACATGGACAACGAGAAAATAACAAAAGAACTAATTAACTATCCAAAAATCAGCTGCATCGCCCAGGTATGGAGGAGCAAAGCAGAGAATTTAACACGTGTCAGGGGAGTCCCAGGAGAGAGGAGAAAAAGGGTGGGACTGAAAAGGATTAAAAAAAGAGTAATGGTTAAACAACTTCCATTTTTGATGAAACACATGAACGCTCGATTTCAGTTGAGTTGAGCAAAGTGCAGTAAGACAGACCAAAAATGTTACCTGTAGGTCTAAGTTTTTTTTTACTGGAGAATTTCCCAAGCATTTAAAGAATTAGTACCAATTTTTGATAATCAGTTGCAGAAAATGGAAAAGTATAGAATATTTTTCAACTCAATATCAGAAGCCAGTGTTATTGATACCAGAGCCAAAGCTAGAAAAATTTAAAAATAAAATATTTCAGATTTATATTCACATATGGCTATGGATGCAAAAATTGTTACCAATATACCATCAAGAATTCTTAACAAAACACATTGTTGTACCAGTGAATTATATACCGTGACCAAGTGAGATTTAGTTCAGGGATCAAGACCAGATCAATATTTAAATATCAATAAATGAGGCACACCAATTGCATGTGTGTGCTAAATTGCTTCAGTTGTGTCCAGCTCTTTGTGACCCTATGGATTATAGCCTGCCAGGCTCCTCTGTCGCTGGGATTCTCCAGGCGAGAATACTGGCGTGGGTTGCCATGCCCTCCTCCAGGGGATCTTCGTAAACCGTGGATCAAACTCACGCCTTTTATGTCTCTTGCACTGGCAGCAGGGTTCTTTACCTCCGAGTCGCCTGGGAAGCTCTGTGAAACACCATAGTGATAGGCTAAAGAAATAAATTTACAGTCGTACAAAAAGCATCTGACAAAATTCTCCATCCGTTCAATATAGATATATTTAAAGAAAACACTCTTGGAAAACTAGGAATAGAGAACTTCCCTAGCTTGCTAAAGAACACTACAAAACTGCTCTTTAAATAAGGTCCCACCTGATGGCGAGGGGCTGAGTGATCTTCTGAGTGGGAACAAAGCCAGGGTATTTTTTCCTCCTCACTCCTATTCAACACAGAGCTGGCAGTGCTAGCCAGTGAAAAATAAGGCCATAAAAGGAAATAAAGACTGCATAAGTTGGAAAGAAATAAACAGAATGTACTATTTACAGATGACAAGATTGTCTACCTAGAAACTCCATAGGAAGGTATATACAGAAAATAATCACCTGCTTCTAATCACTGAATCTATCAGTGTCACAGAATGCAAAGTCCCATGGAAACTGATGGTTAAAAACACACAACACCATTTCTAATTGGTCAGAATAAGTACTTAGGTGTATTTGCACAGCTAAGTATTTGTAAATGTAACAAATATGTGAAGGGATTGAATGTTGAAATGTTGAAATGATCCAGTGCTGGTGAAGGAAACCAGAACCTAAATGAATAGAAAGACATGCATTCGCATGGACTGAAGGTCCCGCATCGTGAAGGTGGCAACTCTCCCTTCAACTGATATGCTAGTTTAATGTAAGTCCTTAACAATTCCAGCAAGACACTTTCGTAGCTATACACAGCTTTCTTCAAAAATTTGTATGAAGATGCAAAGAAGTTAGAAAACAAAACAACCTTGGAAAAGAAAAATAGAATGTGTGAATCCCTCTACTCGATTTCGAGAGTTGTCACATAACACCAGTAGTCAAGACTGCGTGGTGTTGGTGAAGGACAGACACACAGACGAAAGGGATGGAACCTAGAAGCAGCTGCGCACGAGTATGGTCAGTAGACATATGGTGGAGGGGAGTGGCGCTGGAGCAGCTGGAAATCCACACGCAAAAGGGAAAGAAGGAAAACAACCCCAGCTTAAACCTTGCAGCTTACCCCAAAATTAATTCAAAATGTATCCTCATTTAAATGTGAGATGTAGAACATTAAATGTTTAGAAGACTCCACAGGAGGAAATATACAGAACCTAAGGCATGGAAAGTAGTTCTTAGCAATGACATCAAACACATGATTCAAAAAGGAAAAATATGGTCAATTGAGCTTCATCAAAAGGAAAACATTTGCTCTGCAAAAGACTATGTGACGAGGATGAGAGTACGGGAAGCAGATGGGGGAAAGTATTTGCAAACTGCAGACCTGATTAAAAAAAACAGGTTTCCGGAAACTATAAAGAACTCTCAAAACACAACATTAAAAAGTTAAATAAATAAAAATTACTATCCCCGACTTAAAAATCCAATAGAAAATGGGCAGAAAACATGAAGACATTTCACTGAATAGGATGCGCAAATGGCAAGTGAACACATGAACGATCCTTAACATCACTACCATTAGGAAAATAACGAATTAAACCATGATAAGATTTCACCCACATTCGTTAGAACAGTTAAAGCGAAAACAGTTAAAGCAAAAGACAACTATAATATCGTAAACTGGCAAGGATGAGACAAACTCCATCACTCATTTATTCCTGGTGGGATGAAAAATGGTATAGCCCTTATGGAAAATACTTGTCAGTGCTTTATACATTAACCATACAATTTGATCCAGAAATTACACTCCTATAGATTTATTCCAGAAAAATAAAACCTTAAATCTGCAAAAAACAAACAAACAAAACAAAACCTGTAAACAATTGTTCATAGCAATTGCATTTATGACATCCCAAACCTAGAAACAACCAAATGTTTCTCGGCAGGTGAATGTTTAAAAACACTGTAATCCATTCATACCATGGAATGCTACTCAATAAAAAATAAGGATGAGACTTGAAAGATACAAATCTTTCATGAATCTGAAATCTCAAGGACATTGTGATGAATGAAAAAGCTGGGTCAAAAAGGAACATGCTGTGTGATCCCATATAGATTAAAAAAAAAAAAAAGATGAGTGGTTGTCAGGGATTGGGGACGGGGTGAGACAGGAAGGTGGGTATTAACAAACGTGAAGCGTGAGCGGCGTCTTCACGGAGATGGAACAGTTCCGTGTCTCGATTTGGTGGCGGTTGCAGTAATCCACACCCATGATAAAGCGAGAGAAAACTATACACACACATTGCACAGAGTTCAATCCAGACTTTCCCCTTGTGCTAAAATTAGGGAAGATGTAACCCCTGGGGGATTCTCAGTGCCTGTCGCCTCTGTAATATTTTCAAAACTTCTTGTGAAGCTATAATTATTTCAAAATAAAAGGTTCAAAAGCAATAGCCAGATTAAAGTAGCGCAGTGCACATAGAAAGACAATAACAGAAGACTTCAGCTCAGGAACAACACACATCAGACTACAGGTAAGTATCATCTTTAATGTGCTGAAAGAAAGAAAAAAAATCTGTCAATTTTTAGCCGATTAAATATCTTCAAAAAACCAGACTTTTCAGGCGTGCAAAACTGAACGGATTCAGCACCAAAAAATCCATCCGACAAGAAATGTTAAAGGAAGTTCTTCAGCAGATGGGAAGCAATGCAGATGGAAAGCTGTCTCTATGTAAAGGATTCCACGATGCTGGAAACGAAAACTGCATGGAAATATTAAAGAAAGGTTTTTCTTATTATTTGAATATCTTTAAAAACTCTTTACTGTTGGAAGCAAAAATAGTAACATGGTAGTATGAGCTTTATAACATTTGTGGAAGTGAAATAAATGGACGACAAAAGGGCAAATCTGGAAAGGACAAGATGAACGCATGTTTGACTCTTGACCCTCGCAGGGGTTATGGAAACTGGTCCTCCCTGAAGTTGAAAATCCACCTGTAACTTTACGGTTGAGCCTCTGTGTCTATGGATCTGCATCCCTGGATACAGCCAACTGAGCATCGTGTAGCAACGTAGGAGGCATTTACTGAAAAACATCTGCGTACAAGTGGACCTGCAGAGTTCCAGATCTCTGTTGTTCAAGAGTCAGCTGTACCTTGTCGTAAGGTTCTTAGGGGAATACTGGAAGACTGTTGTTGCCGTCCAGCCGCTAACTTGTGTCTGGCTCTTTGTGACCCCGTGGACTGCTGCGTGCCAGGGTCCCCTGACCTCCACTACCTCCCAGAGTTTGCTCAAGTTCAGGTCCATTTGAGTCAGTGATACTATCTATCATAACCTATAATTATATATCACATTATAATAATTATAATATATAAATATACATATTATATATCATGTGATTATAATTATAATATGTAATTATGTCTGTCATTATATATCATAGATACATACTGCCCATGGCAACTGTCTCATCCTCTGCCACGCCCTTCTCCTTTTGTCCTCACCTGAGGTAGACTACACAAAGTCGGCGGTAGAATACAAAGATCTGTAGCATAATGTTAGGATGCGTACTAAAGCGACATGCCTGAAAATATAGGTAAGAAGTCAACAGAAGAGATAAATGAACTCATAAAAATAATTCATCCAGATAAAGGTAGTAAAATCAGAAAGAAAGGAATCCACAGATAAGGTAAATAGGAAATGGGTAGCCAAATGGTAGGTTAAGTCCAAACCATATCACAATTTCACTAAATGCAAATGAGCTAAACACCCAATTAAAAGGCTTCCGCGGTGGCTCAGACAGTAAAGCATCTGCCTGCAATGCAGGACGCCTAGTTTTGATCCTCTGGAGAGAAGATGGCACCCACTCCAGTATTCTTGCTGAAGAATCCCATGGACAGAGGAGGCTGGAGGGTAGCGTCCGTCGGGTTGTGGAGTCGAACGTGGCTGAGCAGCCAGCACTTTCACGTTCACTTTTTTCGCTTACCAGAGCAGCTGAAAAAGTGAATCATAGCTTTATTTTTCTGCACCTCCTCCCCATCCTCCCCTAGCACTCAGATCCCCAGGGCAGAGGGGTTCAAAGGCTTTGCTGCCGCGAACAGTACAACAGGCTTGGGTTCTGCGTGTACTGCCCTGTGCCTCCAAGGGGTCAGGCAGCCACTGTAGGAATCAGATTCCTCAACATCTCATCTTTAAACATGTCAGAAACAGTGCTTTCTCTGCTGGTTCCGCCCTGTGAGAAATGCTAGCGGAGCGTGGCTGTAGCCCTCCAGGCATCAGGAACAGGACAAAGCCTGGATTGGCCTCAGAGGCGGAGGAGCCCTCCCGATGGGTGGCCTTGGAGCAGGGTCCTGGGGGAGTGAGTGTGGCGGGGGACGTCAGGCGAGGCTTTTCTGCACAGGGTCCGACCACACCTCTGAACGGAGGGCATTGCTGGCTCAGAGGAAGCCGGAGGTCAGGGAGGGGAGGGAAGGGGGTTAGAGGGACTGGGCCCACACTGAACTCTGCAGCCCCCTCGTAACTGGAAGGGGGTCTTCCTCTACCCTCAGACCAGGATAAGCCCCCCGGGGGACACTTCCCCTACACCCAGCGCTGCTCCTCACACACAGGAGGTCTGGTCCAGAAACTCTTTCTTCCTTAATGATTATCCATTTCTTTCTTATAAGAAATCGAATTTGGAGCAATCATTTCTATTTCTAGTTGTTTCTAATTGCAGTCCCCTATCTGGAAATCAATGTATAGCTTCTCAATGCATAGCTTCTGTGCTTTGCACTTGGCTCTGAATCCAGCCCACGCTGGGCCTGAATTTCCGTTTGGCACTAAATGAATCTAGTCAAGGGTGAGGACGACCTGTGTGAGTGAGTGAGTGTGTGTGTGTGTGTGTGTGTGTGTGTGCACGCACGTGCTCAATGCCTGCAGACAAGAATGTGTGTGTACATGATGCCTGCAGACAAGAGTGAGTGTGTGTGTGTGCACACGTGTGCAATGCCTGCAGATGTGTGTGTGCGCACAATCCCTGCAGACAAGAGTGTGTGGTGTGTGCACGTGCATGGCAAATGTGTGTGCTGAGTGTGTATATGTCGTGTGTGTCCAGGGAATTGGACGTGGCTGCATAGTTTTGCTCCCAGAGGTCATGGCACAGGTTGCTAAAAAAGTTCACCCTGGGAAATTTTGGCTTCAGGAGGGCTATTTTATTTTTCAAAATTTATGCTTCTCCATGAAAATCTGGAGGATGTCAGAGCCAGCACCTCTACCTGTGAGCCGGAGGGAGCCCCCTGCGTGGTTAAGAAGACACGATTTCTGCCTCTGAGCATCTCCATGGACAGCCTAGCCCCGGGCTCGCAGTTACCTCCACCACACTGCCTCTCCTTGCTGCCCGTCAGCCCGGATGCTCTGGGTCTCACCACCTCGAAGCCAGTAGCAGCGGATCCGATTCGGTGATCAGGCTGATGTTATTCTCTGCGCTCTAATGAAGAGCCCATATTATGCAAATACGGATGATTATGACTGTGAGTTTTTCATTGCAAATTCATTCTCCAAGCCCAAAATAAACTTTCGCCATGCCAGGGGGCTGCTCTAACACACAGAAGATAGGAAAACTCATTTCAGGAAGACTGCGTCCCAGGGAAAAAAAAAATAATTAAGCTCTTTGGAATTAATTTGAGGCCTTTTGTATTTATCTTTTCTGACTCCTTATTGAAAGTTAGAGGAACCGATCAACACTATTTCGTTTTTTTCTAGTAAATTATGGAAAGAAAGAAAGAAACAGTACCTCCACGGGATGAAATACCATCTGTATTCAGGCCTCTCTGGATGTAGCAGACCCAAGAGCACGCTGACGCCTCCTCCTGCTCCAACCCACCCTCATCCACCAGGCGCAGTCGGACTCTAGGGTGGTCGCCCCCACAGTGGGAAAGCGGCCTCCCGAGGGGGCTTCCCCTCCTGGGAAGCATCCAGCCTGGGGGAAGACCCGGCTCCACATCCATGACGCAAAACCAACTCAGGTTGTCACTCATGAGGCCACCTGTCAAGTCCAAGGTCACTCTAGGCATCTTTCCTCCTTTTCTCTGCGGAAGAATGGATGCTGAGGCTAGAGACCAGGAAGCCACCGGCTTCCTGCTCTGGGTGGACTGGAGGCCCTGGGCTGCCGGTCCAGAGAAGCGGTGGGACCCAGTGGGCGCCCATGGGATGCTGTGCAGTCATCCGCTTCCTCCCTGGCATCTTAGCACCACCCACCTGCTGTCCAGCTGTCACCAAATTGAGGAGCGTTCTCCCTTTTGGGACCGGACTTTACCTGGGTTTCAGGAGCACTGTGGCCTCGGAGCCCCAAGTCTGTGCTGAGTCCTCCCATGAGGTAGTTCTTCATACAGACGCACCTGGAGCCTCTTAATCCACCTGCCTGGATGGGGGCTCACCTGGCACAAGGGCTTCTGTGGCCCGGGACCCCTGTCTGTGAAGTGGCAGGAACCCAGTCCAGACTGGCCACAGCCTCGGGGAGAAAGGAGTTTGTTGATTGGCTGCAGAAGCATCCCGCGGTCGCCGTGGGTCTAAGCCTGAAGGCGGAGCAGACCGGGGCTCCCACGCGGACCTGCGTTCAGGAAGGCAGGGTGAGCACCTGGGGAGAAATTCCTCCCTCTGCCCACCAGGGTCTTGACCCGAGTCAGGCCATTGCCCTTGGCCTGACCTTGGCGAGTTTAGACTCGCTGTGACTCTGGGGGACCCTCGCACCTCCCCCGGCTCTGCCTGACGTCTCTCAGCCTCTCCCCATGGTGCCCCCAGCTGACCTCCCCCCATCTCAGCCCACTGCTCGGCTCCTTTGGGGGGGGCCTTTGGGGTGGCTCCCAGGTAGCTCATTCTCTCTCCATCTCTCCTGAAGCTTCCTCAAAGGAGCAGCAGCCTCGCCGGGGTGTCTGAAAGGACCTGTCTCCTCCCCATGGGTAAATTTCTCCCCGCCTTCTCCTCTGAGCAGCTGGAGTCAGAAGCCAGGCTGACGCATCATCTGTCTCCCTGAGACTCAGCTTCTCAACAGGTGGTGTCTACCTGGCTGCTGCCTTCTTTCATCGGGAGCAGGATAGTTAATGAGCACTTTTGATATGCAGATTCAGACATTTCTCCAGCTCTGGAGGGTGTTCTGTTTGTGGCTTTTAAGGTGGTCTGTGTCCCACTGAAACTGGTGGCCCCCATGTGCCACCAGAATGGAATCCATCATCCCCTCCGGGTCCTTCACTGAGCCTGGCCAAGCGCTCAGACTGGGCCCTCCCACCCTCCTGCTCCAGCCCCAGGACCCCTCCCCTCTCCCCAGAGACCTCCAGGCCGGCCCGTCCGTCCAGGAGGCCAAGGCCCCAGGCTTCTCTGAGCCAAAGGAGCTCGCGCACTTCCACGGCTGCCCTGGAGCTCCTGGAGCATCCCAGCCGAAGGGGTGCTCACCTCACCCCCAGCTCCAGCCGCCGTGCTTCCCCTTACCTTCCCAGCCTGGGTCAGTCCAGTAGCCCATGCGATCTTGTCCTTTGTTCCTCAGATTTTAGCATCGTCCCCTCCCCCCATCTCGCTGACCCCCCATCTTGGGCACGGGGTCTGTCTCCCTTGGCCAAGGGCTCAGTGGAGCTGAGACCTGGCAGGTGGCCGGCCTCCCTGTGATCTGCAGGGCCTGCTTTACCTGAGCTGGGCTGCAGACAGGACTGCAGCTTTCCCCGGTGAGGGGGCGCCTCTGGGGGCCTCCCAAGCCCTCATTTGCAGGCGGTATAATTTTGGATTCTTCTGAAGCGTGCACCTGTGTGTATGCTCACTGGGCTCTTTCTGAAGGTTTGCGATTCATGGGGTTGCAAAGAGTTGGAAATGACTGAGCGACCGAACAATAGCAATGGCTGTTCCGTGGCC
This sequence comes from Ovis aries, assembly GCF_016772045.2. NCBI lineage: Eukaryota > Metazoa > Chordata > Mammalia > Artiodactyla > Bovidae > Ovis > Ovis aries. The sequence continues at coordinate 223,726,517 of NC_056056.1, forward strand.
TCTTCCAGTCCCGACAGCCCTGGGTTGGTGCTGCAGTGCAGCTCCGTCTTCTCTGGGGTTCCCGCAGGTTTTCCTGCCTCCACCTCTTCTGAATCAACAAGGGCATCGCGGCAGGCAGCGGCCGTCCTGCTTCTGGCGGTCAGTCTGCTAACAAAGCCTGGCTTTGCCCACCTGCCTCAGGAGACGCTGCTGTCAGAGCCGCTGCGTGGGGTCGCCGGTGGGTTTCCAGCTTCGCCACCTTAAGGACCCATTGCTGCTCATCTGAGGGCTCCTTCAGAGGGCTCATCCCCACTGACATTAAACTGTCCGCATGTCTCCTGATGTATCAGTTCCCTGACCCCGACCGCCCCAGCTCCACGGTGACTGCCTCTGTTCAGGAGTCTGGTGGGCACACAGTGTTTGCTGAATGAGTCAGTGCAAATGAGTGAGTGCGTGGACGGTGGGTAGCACCTGCCCAGATGTCCAGGAGGTTTCCCTGTGGTCCTGGGACCTTTGTCCCCAACATGGGCAAGAGACTGTCCTTCTCAAGCAGCCAGAGTAGTCATTCCAGGCAGCCTCTCCTGGAGGCTGGAGAGGGATAGGGATAGTTGTGGGGGGAGGAGAGAGAGATGGAGGCAGGGGTTATAAATTAGCTATTACAAAAAATTAGCTATTAATAAGGGAGAGCATCCTCGACACCTCACCTCCGGCGGGGATGCGGTCTCAGGCCCTCAGCGATGCTCAGATGACTGCGGGCTTGGTGTCTGAGATGTGCACGCTCTCCAGGAGCCCCTGTGATTTCCCTTCCCACTATGGCGTCCCCCCGCCCCTGAGTGTGGGCTGGCCTCTGGCTCTTAAGCCGTAGAAACAGCAGAGGTGCTGGGCTCCACGCCTGTGATGATGCTGTTGAAGATCTTGGGGGCCTTCCTCACTAGCCTGGAAGCAGCTGCGTGTGAGTCATTCTAAGGGGAGGGCCACGTGGCAGGACTGGGGATGACGGCCTCTGGGTGACGGACGATGGGAGAGCCCGGCCAGGGGGACGGCCTGGAAGGGGCACAAAGCTGCCCACAGGCAGGTGAGTCTGGGAGCAGAGCCACCCACAGCTGAGCCTCAGATGGGGTCTCACCCCTGCCCGAGACCACCTCATTGCCGGGTGAGGACCAGCTGGACTGTGCCCTGAGCCACAGTGTCCGTGCAGAGCCCGGGCCTGTCCGCGCCTGCCTGTCCAGCCCCAGGACCCAGAAAGGAGCTTCCTCTAAGCACCCTCCCATGAGCCCCTTGCCCCCGTGGGCCTGGGGTGTCTGGGGATCAGGCTCTCCTCTGCACATTCACACCTTAAAAAGACCGCTTGACCATCTGGCCTGTGATCAGCAAAAAACTGCCTCAGTGTTTCAGCCATTGAGATTACGCAGGTTTTCACATGCCTGCGTCTTCTGGGTTACATTTCTTCCCCCCCAGAATTGGATGGAGGAGAAAAAGATCAAATATGTGTCTACACGCATTTTCCCAGAACTTTAGAAAATCTAAACAGTGTCTTGTCTGGAAACAGAGAGATAAATCTGAAATTAAATACCTGAAGAGTCAGGCCCTGAAGACAACCACCCAGAGTGGGCGAAACCAAACCTTTTTTATTGATTTTATCTTTATTTGCATATTCTTGTTGGGAAGAGAGCTAGGAAGATGATGATAGTAACAATTATCATTATTGTGATTTTATTCAGCGTTTATTGATCATTTCCTCTGCGATGGACTCTCTGAGGATAGACAGATCAGAGGATTGATTTTTTTTAATCCCTCCAACAATTTGGCACAAATCTGTAAATACACACTTCATAGACTTCCTGAAACTGCTTGACCCCTGGTAGATTTATCGCTTACCACTGAATATGTCCTGCCTGGTGGGAAATCACGCCTGCGATTCAGCTGACTCAGAGCAAAGGGCCCCATGCTCACAGCCTAGCTGCTAGAATAGAGGCCTTAACTCAGAGCAGCCCCAGGCTTATCGATCTTAGAACCAAATGTCAAATACCCCACTTTCCACAATAAATGTCTCTCTTGAAAGTCCTGTGTAAATTGAATTTTTATAAATCAAATTGTATTGTAAAGTCAGTAAGGAGAAGGATGTTCATGGGAAGCTTGTTTGCTTTCCTCTACACGCGTGGACCAAGGACTTCGGTTGACACTTCTTATAGACATTTGTTAATCATTTTCACAGCATCAGCTTTGTGGTTTGCCTGCTTTAAGGGTTTCCTAGCTCTCTGAGTGTGCGCTGGGGACATTAATGCGGCGGTGAGCTTGGTTACACCCCAGGGAAAGGTCTGCAATCCTGGAGATTCATCACACGGCCCTCGTGAGTAGACGGACCCTGAGGCCGCCGGCTCCAGACCCCACTTGCAGAAGCGCTGCATTCAGGAGTGAGTCCAAGCCCTTCCCTTCCTGGCAGCGATTACCTTCTCCCTAGAGCAGCACGTTCCTCCTCTGGCGCCCGTCTTCACTGGCAGCAGGCAAGGAGCCAGCCTGCTCCAACTGTGTGCTGACTTCCTCCTCCAAGGGGTCCTCCCCACCCAGGGATCCAGCCTGGGCCTCCTGCATAGCAGGCGGATTCTTTACCATCTGAACCGCCACGGAAGCCTATAAACAAGGGACAGCAGCGCTTTCCTACTGTGTCTAGCGGGTTTGGTGGTCAGCATGCAAAATTTTCTCAGTGGGAAGCGATTTGGTTACTGTTTCTTATATTAGAAAAGATGGGCGGCAGAGGCGCCATCTGATCTGCTGGAAGAACTCCGAGTAGAGGGCCTGAAGGTGGCCCGAGCGCTGAGGCCGCTGCGTCTGCCAGGCTTAGTCAGCACCTCCCTGCGAGGACGCTCATCCCCTCTCCTGCGAAATTCATTTCTCTACTCTCTCATTTCCACAGGAGCCAGTGAGCGCTCGCCACGACCTCTGCGAGCCACTGGGAGCAGAGAAGCAGATGTTGCCCCCGGCGTCCCTGTTTCAATGTAGCTGAGGCAAAGCACCAGATGATCAATGTTACTGGCCATCCCTGCCGGGGTAGGCAACTCCCTAGCGGCATGGCTGGAGGTAGGGGTCAGTTCACAGCTTACCTTCTGTCCTCACTGTCCCTTTGATCATCAGTGGGGGACAAATGCTGCTGTCTCTCCCTGCCCCAACACGACTCAGGTCCCACGACTTCTCTGCTCAGTAGAGATGGCTGTATCCTCTAAGTCACAAAACACGGTCTTGATTTAGAAAATCACAGGCCTATTCTGCACACTGTTTAACACTTTATTCCAACCTACATTCCCCGAGCCCCTGCGCCTTCCCCCGTGTGTTCTTCCCCCATGCTCAGGCAGCTAGTGGTTGGGCCGTTTGACCAAGAGGCACTCATCCCGGTCCAGTCAAAACTGGAAGCCGTTCCAGGTTCCTCAGCCACCGAGTTCTGAGTCTGGGAACAGGGTCCAGTGTGGAAACCGGATGAGAAAGCTTGCCTTGCCATTGTGGTCTCTAATGCCAGCTTTCTGCCCACCAGAATGCGGAGTTTGTCTATGTTTTTTTGTGTGTGTGCCGACTAGCGTTTAGTGAGCTTTCCATGTGTTGAGTCCTGGAGACATCATGACGAATAGTCACCCCTAGAAATGCCTGTGATAAAAAGCGGTCTGCACATTGTCCCTCCCGCCTGTGGTGACAATGACTCTGCTCCTAGGGTGTTACCTTCTGGTTTCTCCTCAGCAGTCCATCAGCCCTACTCTAACTCCCCTTGGCCCCCACTGGCCTCTCAAGCTGACCAGGAGCTTTTCAAGAACACCATTGCCCTTCCAACACATGCATTTCTTAGTGAGTGTCTTCCGAGCCCTCTCGGGGAGGGCCGTGAAGAAATGCACACACACATAACAAATCCTCTCCAGCATCCTTGGTGTTCTCAGCCATCGATTTCTTCTACTTTATGCCAGGGAAGATTTGGCATCTCCAATGAGGTCATCAGTGGACTGAGTTTTAATCAAGCAATCAATCAAGGAAATTGGTAGAAACTCCTTCAGCTTCTGGAGCTCATGCATTCTATCTGGAATCTCTGGTGAGCCCACCTGCTACTGGCAAATTTGGTCTCATCCCAATTTATCTTCCTTCCTCTTTGGTCTGACACCCTTCAAATTCATTTCCACACAACCCCTCATATTTTTGCTGGTGAAAATTAGCAAGCTTTTATCATTCTTTCTATAAACTCCCTCCTCCAAGTCGGACTTATTCTAGCCTCCGGCTGAAACCTGGAGAGATCCAGCTCTAGTTGCAGATGGAAGGAGTGAGGAGGGTGGGGAGGCATCTCCTTACAGGTCACCACCCTCAGCCGAGCACATGCAAGGCCTGTACACAGAGCTGAGTTAGCTGCACTCCTTGGAGTCAGGAGGAGGAACCGCTTCTGCTGGAAAGGGGCCCTCAGCGACGCTCAGCCTCTCAGCTCTGTGCAAGTCCGTCCAGATGGACACACTGCAATCTCAAAGCCCCGTTTCTCCACATTCAATTCTTTAACTTACACAAAAGAGTTAGCAGGAAGGAAATGGCCCCCCACTCCAGTATTCTTGCCCGGGAAATCCCATGGACAGGGGGAGCCTGGTGGGCTATAATCCCGGGGGTCGTAAAGAGTCAGACGCGACTTGGTGACTAAATAGCAACAACAGAATTCAACGTAAAGTCTGCAACTTGTGTGATTATATTTTGCTCCTGATTTTTAACCAGCTCCTCACTGCAGCTACAAGAAGCAAGAGATCATTTTAGGGTTGTCCTGGAATGTCTCTGATTCTCTGACCATGGCTTAAATTGAGCCTTTATAACCCTGACTTTGTCATTTTTTCCTAGAAGTTCTGCAATTAAAGGAAAATTCTCACGCCGTAATCCTGTGTCATCTTTACCTTGAGGATGGCCAGGTGAAGCCACCACGTGCCCGCAGCCCTGGGTTCTACAGGCACCACGCCGTGACCAACAGGAGGCTCTCCTTGTGATGCCACAACTCACCATGGGCTTGATCGTACCCGACTGCCCAGCGCTAATCAGCTCAGAATTTCATTCAAGTCCAAGGGTATGGCCAAGCCAATTCCAGAATCCCGTCTCTAAAGGTCTGTTTCCTGAGCTGGCACTACTTCTGGTACTAAATGTTGAAACAGTCAGCATTCAATCAGGGTAATACAGACTGCACAGGCATTTCACAGGCAGGATTTAATACAAGGAACTGGCTACATAGGTTTTAGAGGGCTTGAAAGAGCAAAGAGAAACACTGTTGAAAGCTCTAAATAATAATCAAGGTTTCAAAAAAGTACAACACATCTCCTAGAGCTGGGGGACCAGCAAGGCAGAGGCTGGGTTATCAGACCCTCAGAGCACTGAGAACCGAAGAATTGATGCTTTTGAACTGTGGTGCTAGAGAAGACTCTTGAGGGTCCCTTGGACTGCAAGGAGATCAAACCAGTCAATCCTAAAGAAAATCAACCATATTCATTGGAAGGACTGATGCTGAAGCTAAAGCTTTAATACTTTGGCCACCTGATGCAAAGAACTGACTCATTGGAAAAGACGCTGATGCTGAAAAAGATTGAGGGCAGGAGGAGAAGGGGGTGACAGAGGATGAGATGGTTGGATGGCATCACCGACTCAATGGACATGAGTTTGAGCAAGCTCTGGGAGATGGTGGAGGACAGAGAGGCCTGGGGAAGTGCAGTCCCTTGCTCACAGACCTGACTTAGTGACTGGACAACAAGAGCACTGAGGAGCCCCGTGGAGCTGGGGGTCAGACTTGGAGCACCAGGCGCTTTCCAGCAGCTGCTGCTCCTCTGAGAGCCCGAACTCCTCTCTGGCTGTGCCCCTCGCCCCCGCCTGGAGCATACGGCAGCAGTCGCTGGACCCGTGTGTGTAGCATCTGGTGACTCAGATGGCAAAGAATCCACCTGCAGTGTGGGAGACCTGCGTTTGACCCCTGGGTTGGGAAGAACCCCTGGAGAAGGGAGTGGCTACTCACCCCAGTATCCCTCCCTGGAGAATTCACGGACAGAGGAGCTTAGTGGGCTACGTTCAGAGAGTCAGACACGACTGAGCGACTATTGCTTTTACTTTTTCTAGAGAGGCCAGAACTGGAGAAGCAAGAACTGGTGGTTGGCCAAGGAGGTGAATGAAATCTGCTCTCCAAAGAAGAAAAACAAGAGCTCAGGGAATCTGAGTGAGTTTGGAGTTGGAAAGTGAGGATGAAGGAAGAAGAGGGTTGTTGAAATTAGTAGCCTATTATGGCAAGAATATTGAGGGCAAAAGGGAAGAGGACATTCTGAAGGCATTTTTCAGTGAATTAAGAATATGCTTCCATCTCTCGGATGTGCTTTGAGAGAACTAACTCCCAGGGTTTGAATAAAATTGAGATTGTTGCTCATGCTTTTATTTTGGACCTCAAGTGCAGAGGGTTCCTCGGGGCCTTGGTTCAGAGTGGCTCGTCACCATCCTGGGTTCAGCAGCACTTCACTCTTCATTTTTATTCAGTTGCTTCTGCCTTCATGGCTGAGTCTCATCACTGTCCTTGCCTCTTGTCCAGGCATCCGCATGATGTGTTTAATTTGTGCAGTTATATGGCTGTGCAACTTTGAAAACCAGACACTGTGTATATGGATGCACATACAGAAATATGCTAAATTTATGTAAAACAGTGTGCTATAAACCTCATTTGGTCTTGTACATCTTACACAAAGCACTATGTATTTAGGCTTTTTCTTTGCTGCTCTGTAGCTCATAATCATGGGCTCGGGCTGCTGAATAGAATGTTGATATATTTCTTACAATGTTAGTTAGTCAAGCCCCAGAAATAGACATGCAGGCTTCCTAGAAACCCCTGAGACTTCCAAGGCCCCAAATCCCTGTGTGAATTTCTCTAGGATTTGTATACAGGAGGGTAATAGAACGTATATATGATCTCTTTTTCTTAAACTGAGGTATAATTCACATGCCATAAAGTCTACCCTTATAAAATGTACAGTTCAGTGGTTTTTAGTATCTTCACGAGTGTGTGCAAATCCTTACAGTCTAATTCCAGGGCACCTTTATTACCCCATAAAGGGACCCCGCACCCATTAGCAGTCATTTCCCGTCTCCCCCCACCAGCCACACACCTGCTTTCTGATTGGATTGGCCTGTATTTCTTTCCTTTTGAAATTTTTTTCTATTAACTTATTGACTTTCAGGTGACAGAAGTTAAATTAATCAATATCTCAGTTCATAAAACATGAAACGATTCTTTTCTTTCTCTCTTCCTTTTTTCCTCTTAAATAATCCATTTCCTCTCAGATCCTATCCCTTCTTCCCCTTCAGTTGACACTCACTCAGATGTTTCGTGTTAGCTAGGTTTCCTATTAACTATGATACATGATTATACTTAAGAAATACAGAATATTATCTTTTGCACAGTTTTGAATGTACACGGCGGTGTTCTATCGTTTCTTAAGTTCTTATTCAGCTCTACTGTTTGGGAATCAGAGAGATGGTGTAGGGCAGTGGTTGAGACGAGCTCTGTCTAAAGCTCCTTCCCAGTGGAGAGGAACCAGAGCCCACTGGGGAAACTGCTGATTTTCTGGTCTGGGACAGAAAATATTAACAATGTTATCTCTTCACACCTGATGGCAGGCAAGCTATCAAAGGCAACCAGGATCACAGGAGACCTACTCAGAAAACATATTTGAGGTCAGAGAAGATATTAACTGCCATGCACTGGAAAACATCACATAGGCTTAAATTTGTGAGTTCATAATAAATAAATAAATGCATTTAACTTGACAAGTGGGAAGTATTGAGAAAGTGCCCACATTTGCTTTGCCTGACTTGTTTGACTTTACCTCAAGGTCACCAAGTGATTTATCAAGGGGAGTCTCTATAAAATGGTTGAAAGTGAAAATGAAAGTCCTTCAGTTGTGTCCAACGCTTTGTGACCCCACGGACTATAGAGTCCATGGAATTCTCCAGGCCAGAATACTGGAGTGTGTAGCCTTTCCCTTCTCCAGCGGATCTTCCCAACCCAGGGATCGAACCCAGGTCTCCTGCACTGCAGGCAGTTTCTTTACCAGCTGAACCACCAGGGAAGCCCATAAAATGGTTCCAATTTAATAAATAATTGAGTAACTATAGACATCCTGGAATGTGAAGTCAAGTGGGCCTTAGGAAGCATCACTACGAACAAAGATAGTGGAGGTGATGGAATTCCAGTTGAGTTATTTCAAATTCTGAAAGATGATGCTGTGAAAGTGCTGAACTCAATATGCCAGCAAATTTGGAAAACTCAGCAGTGGCCACAGGACTGCAAAGGTCAGTTTTCATTCCAATCCCAAAGAAAGGCAATGTCAAAGAATGCTCAAACTACCGCACAATTGCACTCATCTCACACACTACTAAAGTAATGCTCAAAATTCTCCAAGCCAGGCTTCAGCAATACGTCAACCGTGAACTTCCAGATGTTCAAGCTGCTTTTAGAAAAGGCAGAGGAACCAGAGATCAAATTGCCAACATCCGCTGGATCATAGAAAAAGCAAGAGAGTTCCAGAAAAACATCTATTTCTGTTTTATTGACTATGCCAAAGTCTTGGACTGTGTGGATCACAATAAACTATGGAAAATTCTGAAAGAGATGGAAATATCAGGCCACCTGACCTGCCTCTTGAGAAATCTGTATGCAGGTCAGGAAGCAACAGTTAGAACTGGACATGGAACAACAGACTGGTTCCAAATAGGAAAAGGAGTACGTCAAGGCTGTACATTGTCACCCTGCTTATTTAACTTATATGAAGAGTAATCATGAGAAATGCTGGGCTGGAAGAAGCACAAGCTGGAATCAAGATTGCTGGGAGAAATACCAATATCTCAGATATGCAGATGACACCACCCTTATTGCAGAAAGTGAAGAGGAACTAAAAGCCTCTCGATGAAAGTGAAGGTAGAGTGAAAAATTTGGCTTAAAGCTCAGCATTCAGAAAACGAAGATCATGGCCTCTGGTCCCATCACTTCATGGGAAATAGATGGGGAAACAATGGAAACAGTGTCAGACTTTATTTTTTGGGGGCTCCAAAATCACTGCAGATGGTGACTGCAGCCATGAAATTAAAAGATGCTTACACCTTGGAAGGAAACTAACCTAGATAGCATATTCAAAAGCAAAGACATTACTTTGCCAACAAATGTCTGTCTAGTCAAGACTAAGGTTTTTCCAGTGGTCATGTACGGATGTGAGAGTTAGACTGCCGAAGAATTGATGCTTTTGAACTGTGGTGTTGGAGAAGACTCTTGAGAGTCCCTTGGACTGCAAGGAGATCCAACCAGTCCATTCTAAAGGAGATCAGTTCTGGGTGTTCATTGGAAGAAATGATGCTAAAGCTGAATCTCCGATACTTTGGCCACCTGATGCGAAGAGTTGACTCATTGGAAAAGACTCTGATGCTGGGAGGGATTGGGGGCAGGAGGAGAAGGGGACGACAGAGGATGAGATGGCTGGATGGCATCACCAACTCAATGGACATGAATTTGAGTGAACTCCGGGAGTTGGTGATGTACAGGAAGCCTGGTGTGCTGCAATTCATGGGGTCGCAAAGAGTCGGACATGACTGAGCAACTGAACTGAACTGATGGAGTCTGAATATCACGTTTTAAAATCAATAGTTTAGTGGATGTCAGCAATGATCATTAATCACTGCTGATATCGCGGCAAAGAGGCAACCACACTTTGTTGTTGTTCAGTAGCTAAGTCGTGTCCGACCTTCATGACCTCAGGACTGCCATGTGCCAGGCCCCTCTGTCCTCCACTATCTCGCAGAATTGGCTCAAATTAAATAAAAAATATCATCTATGAAACACTCCCATAAAGAAACCAAAAAAAGTAAATCTGATCAAGCCTCTAGATCCATCAGTTTCCAGAAAATCCAGGGGCCATCTGAACATCCTAGATGTTTCATCAGAATGAGATCAGCAAAATCCAGATTATGGGGAATGCTACAGAACAGACATCCTAGATTCTTCAAGAGGTCAAACACAGAGGTCAAAAACTTGTGAGGGAGAACCCATCCAAGTTGTAAGAGGTTAATAGGGAAGCCAGTTACAATATAAGGCTGTATATACGTGTGTGCAAGTGTGCATGTATGCATGCGTGCCAAGTCGCTTCTGTTGTGTTGGACTCTTTGAGAGACTGTAGCCCGCCAGGCTCCTCTGTCCATGGGATTCTCCAGGCAAGAATACTGGAGCGGGTTGCTGTGCCCTCCTCCAGGGGATCTTCCTGACCCAGAGATCAAATAGCGCATGTCTTAAGTCTCCTGCATTGACAAGCGGCTCTTTGTGTCTAGCACCACCTGGGAAGCCTGTGAGTATATACATATATACACAAATCTTCAGTTCAGTTCAGTTCAGTCTCTCAGTCGTGTCCAACTCTTTGCGACCCCATGAATTGCAGCACGCCAGGCCTCCCTGTCCATCACCAACTCCGGGAATTCACTCAGACTCATGTCCATCGAGTCCGTGATGCCATCCAGCCATCTCATCCTCTGTCATCCCCTTCTCCTTCTGCCCCCAATCCCTCCAAGCATCAGAGTCTTTTCCAATGAGTCAACTCTTCTCATGAGGCCAAAGTATTGGAGTTTGAGTGTTAGCATCAGTCCTTCCAAAGAACATCCAGGACTGATCTCCTTTAGGATGGACTGGTTGCATCTCCTTGCAGTCCAAGGAACTCTCAAGAGTCTTCTCCAACACCACAGTTCAAAGCATCAATTCTTCAGTGCTCAGCTTTCTTTAGAGTCCAACTCTCACATCCATACATGACCACTGTAAAAACCATAGCCTTGACTAGATGGACCTTTGTTGGCAAAGTAATGTCTCTGCTTTTGAATATGCTATCTAGGTTGGTCATAAGTTTCCTTCCAAGGAGTAAGCGTCTTTTAATTTCATGGCTGCAGTCACCATCTGCAGTGATTTTGGAGCCAAAAAAAGAGAAAGTCTGACACTGTTTCCACTGTTTCCCCATCTATTTCCCATGAAGTGATGGGACCAGATGCCATGATCTTCGTTTTCTGAATGTTGAGCTTCAAGCCAAAATTTTCACTCTCCTCTTTCACTTTCATCAAGAGGCTTTTTAGTTCCTCTTCACTTTCTGCCATAAGGGTGGTGTCATCTGCATATCTGAGATATTGATATTTCTCCCAGCAATCTTGATTCCAGCTTGTGCTTCTTCCATCCCCGCGTTTCTCATGATGTACTCTGCATATAAGTTAAATAGGCAGGGTGACAATATACAGCCTTGACATACTCCTTTTCCTATTTGGAACCAGTCTGTTGTTCCATGTCCAGTTCTAACTGTTGCTTCCTGACCTGCATATAGGTTTCTCAAGAGGCAGGTCAGGTGGTCTGGTATTCCCATCTCTTTCAGAATTTTCCATAGTTTATTGTGATCCACACAGTCCAAGACTTTGGCATAGTCAATAAAACAGAAATAGATGTTTTTCTGGAACTCTCTTGCTTTTTCTATGATCCAGCGGATGTTGGCAATTTGATCTCTGGTTCCTCTGCCTTTTCTAAAAGCAGCTTGAACATCTGGAAGTTCACGGTTGACGTATTGCTGAAGCCTGGCTTGGAGAATTTTGAGCATTACTTTACTAGCATGTGAGATGAGTGCAATTGTGTGGTAGTTTGAGCATTCTTTGACTGGGATTGGAATGAAAACTGATTTTTCCAGTCCTGTGGCCACTGCTGAGTTTTCCAAATTTGCTGGCATATTGAGTGCAGCACTTTCACAGCATCATCTTTCAGGATTTAAAAATCTTACAACCACACAGATGGCTAAGACTCTCTTCTAGAACAACCAGGGAAATGTGAGCACCAGCAGCATATTTGATGATAGTGAAAATTGATTGTTGAAATTGTGGAGTAGGATTGTAATATTGTGATATTTTCAAGAAGGAAAAAACGTATTTCTAAGTTGTACACCATAATAGTTAAAGATGAAATGAAGTAATTTGCTTCAAAAATAATATGAAACAGGATACGGGTGAGGCCGCAGAGGCAGAGAAGAGCCGTGGTCAGCTCTGAGCTTGCTGTCATAGCAACTGGGGGTGCACAGAGCGCAATTCATTACTCTGCGCTCTCTTCGGGGATATGTGACATTTCTGCAATAAAATTGAACATGAGTAATGAGCTGTAATGAGTACAACTGCTGGAGAAAACCCCGATCTCCATGAAGAGCAGCTTTTCCTCCGTGTGTGAGGCGGCACTTAAGTTCTGAAACCTCCGTTTCTCCATCTCTGAAGGGGACTGTGATCATGAATGTCATGGGTTCGTTTTGGAGTGTTTAATCCACGTACACTAAGCACACCGAGCCCTGCCTGTCTTTTGCTCTGGTATCTTGAATTCATTGCTCCTGGCTCTGCCCAGAGGCTCATTCAATGTCTTCGTGAATATTATTTGTCCGTGTCTCCACAGCCATAATCAATAAACATCCTATTTCTGGCCTCGTGAATGGGAGAGTCTTCAGAGATGAACATGAGTGAAGAGCTTTCTGGATCATGGGGCATTTGTAACCACCTTTCCCTGGTAGCTGCCGAACGCTTGTTACTACGACTGGACCTCCCCAGAAAGTCCTGTTTCCCCCATCCTTGCTACCAGCTGGAATCATCTTCCTTTTTCTGAGGTCTTGCTTTTAGGTAATTTCAATACCTCTTTACCTATTTCTCGGCCATTCACTTTTGCCTCTGTAGGAGTTGTCTGCCACATTCTTTGCCAATATTTCTATTAGTTCTTTTAGTTTCCTTGGCTTTTTCATTGTGGATATTCAGAGGAACCTGGAGGTTCAGATGGTAAAGAATCTGCCTGCAATGCAGGAGACCCAAGTTCGATCCCTTAGTCAGGAAGATCCCCTGGAGAAGGGAATGGCTATCCACTCTAGCCTTCTTGCCTGGAGAAGTCCATGGACAGAGCAGCCTGACAGGCTACTGTCCATGGGGTGACAAAGACTCGGACATGACTGAGCAACTCACATTTTTACTTAGAGAGGAAACTTGTACTCAACTTATAATTCCAGGGTTAGTTTTAGATACCATAGATAACTGTTCTCAGTGTTTTAACTGTCTTCATTCCTCGACTCAGGCATCATTTTTGAATGAACATATAACGTTAGCGTCCTCTCAATCTCTCACTTTTTATCTGGAGATTTGAGCTCTTCGGATGTTCAATAAGGCACCATCTATTTCAAAAGATAACAAACGTAGTTCCACCACTTCCCCCAGTACGCTTTTTACATTTAGTGGTTTTTTTTTTCATCTGTATTGTATTTACTTTTGAACATGACAAAAAGTAGATATCCAGCTGTGCTTTCAGTTCAGTTATGTCTGACTATTTGCAACCCCATGAACTGTAGCACACCTGCCTCCCTGTCCATCACCAACCCCCAGAGCTTGCTCAAACTCATGTCCATTGAGTCAGTGATGCCATCCAACCATCTCACCCTCTGTTATCCCCTTCTCCTCCTGCCCTCAATCTTTCCCAGCATCAGGGTCTTTTCTAGTGAGTCAGTTCTTTGCATCAGGTGGCCAATGGAACTTCAGCTTCTGCATCAGTCCTTCCAGTGAATATTCAGGACTGATTTCCTTTGGGATTACTGGTTGGATCTCTTTGCATTCCAAGGGACTCTCAAGAGTCTTCTCTAACACCACAGTTCAAAAGCATTAATTCTTCGGCACTCAGCTTTCTTTATAGTCCAACTTTGACACCCATACATGACTACTGGAAAAGCGATAACTTTGACTAGATGAAACTTTGTCTGCAAAGTGATGTCTCTGCTTTTTAATATCTTGTCGAGGTTGGCCACAGCTTTCCTTCCAAGGAGTAAGTGCCTTTTAGTTTATTGGCTGCAGTCACCACATGCAGTGATTTTGCAGCCCCCCAAAAATAAAGTCTGTCACTGTTTCCATTGTTTCCCCATCTATTTGCCATGAAGTGATGGGACTGGATGCCATGATCTTCGTTTTCTGAATGTTGAGTTTTAAGCCAACTTTTTCGCTCTCCTTTTCACTTTCATCAAGAGGCTTTTTAGTTCCTCTTCACTTTAAGGATGGTGTCATCTGCATATCTGAGGTTATTGATATTTCTCCCGGCAATCTTGATTCCAGCTTGTGCTTTACTGAGTCCAGCATTTCACATAAGGAACTCTGTATGGAAGTTAAATAAGCAAGGTGACATTATAGGAGCCTTGACGTACTCCTTTCCCAATTTGGAAATAGTGTGTTGTTCTATGTCCAGTTCTAACTGTTGCTTCCTGACCTGCATACAGATTTCTCAAGAGGCAGGTCAGGTGGTCTGGTATTCCCATCTCTTTCAGAATTTTCCACAGATTGTTGTGGTCCACACAGTCAAAGGGTTTAGTGTAGTCAATGAAGCAGAAGTAGATGATTTTTATGGAATTCTCTTGCTTTTTCTATGATCCAGGGAATGCTGGCAATTTGATCTCTGGTACCTCTGCCTTTTATAAATTCAGCTTAAACATCTGGAAGTCCTTGGTTCATGTACTGTTGAAGCCTCACTTGGAGAATTTTGAGCGTTACTTTGCTAGCTTGTGAGATGAGTGCAGTTATGTGGTAGTTTGAACATTCTTTGGCATTGCCCTTCTTTGAGATTGGAATGAAAACTAACCTTTTCCAGTCCTGTGGCCACTGCTGAGCTTTCCAAACTTGCTTATATATTGAGCACAGCACTTTCATAGCACCATCTTTTAGGATTTGAAATAGCTTAACTGGAATTCCATCACCTCATGGACTTTCTGGGTAGCTCAGATGGTAAAGCGTCTGCCTACAATGTGGAAGACCCGGGTTCAATCCCTGGGTCAGGAAGATCTCCTGGAGAAGGAAATGGCAACTCACTCCAGTATTTTTGCCTGGAAAATCCCGTGGATAGAGGAGCCTGTTAGGCTACAGTCCATGGGGCTGCAAATAGTTGGACACGACTGAGTGACTTCACTTTCTTTCTTTCTTTCAACTGGAATTCCATGAACCTCCATTAGCTTTGTTCGTAGTGATGCTTCCTAAGGCCCAATTGACTTCGCATTCCAGGATGTCTGGCTCTAGGTGAGTGATCACACCATCATGGTTATCTGGGTCATGAAGATCTGTTTTTGTACAGTTCTTCTGTGTATTCTTGCCACCTCTTGTTAATATCTTCTTCCTCTGTTAGATCCACACTGTTTCTGTCCTTTATTGAGCTCATCTTTGCATGAAATGTTCCCTTGGTATCTCTAATTTTCTTGAGGAGATTTCTAGTCTTTCCCATTCTTTTGTTTTCCTCTATTTCTTTGCATTGATCACTGAGAAAGGCTTTCTTATCTCTCATTGCTGTTCTTCGGAGCTCTGAATGCAGATGGATATATGTTTCCTTTTCTCCTTTGCCTTTCACTTCTCTTCTTTTCTCAGCTATTTATAAGGCTTCCCTGGTGGCTCAGAGGGTTAAAGCGTCTGCCTGGAATGTGGGAGACCCAGGTTCGATCCCTAGGCGGGAAGATACCTTGGAGAAGGAAGTATCTGAATGGTCTAGTGGTTTTCCCTACTTTCTTCAATTCAAGCCTGAATTTTGCGATAAGGAGTTTCTGAGCCACAGTCAGCTCCCAGTCTTATTTTTGCTAACTATATAGAGCTTCTCCAATTTTGGCTGCAAAGAAATTAATCAATCTGATTTCAGTGTTGACCATCTGGTGATGTCCATGTGTAGAGTCTTCCTCTGTGTTGTTGGAAGAGGGTGTTTGCTATGACCAGTGTGTTCTCTTGGCAAAACTCTGTTAGCCTTTGCCCTGCTTCATTTTGTACTCCAGGCCAAATTTGCCTGTTACTCCAGGTGTTTCTTGACTTCCTAGTTTTGCATTTCAGTCCCCTATAATGAAAAGGACATCTTTTTCTTTGGTGTCAGTTCTAGAAAGTTTTGTAGGTCTTCCTAGAACCATTCAACTTCAGCTTCTTCAGCATTAGTTGTTGGGATATCGACTTGGATTTCTGTGATATTGAATAGCTGCCTTGGTGATGAAGAGATCATTCCGTCATTTAGAGACTGCACCTAAGTACTGCATTTTGGAATCTTTTGATGACTGTGAGGGCTACTCCATTTATTCTATGGGATTCTTGCACACAGTAGTAGATACTATGGTCCTCTGATTTAAATTCTCCCATTCTGGTCCATTTTAGTTCATTGATTCCTAGAATGTCGATGTTCACTCTTACCACCTCCTGTTTGACCAGTTCCAATTTACCTTGATTCACGGTCCTGACATTCCAGGTTCCTGTGCAATGTCGTTCTGTACAGCTGTGCCTTACTCCATACTATTTCTTTTCACATGTAATCTGTAAGACAACCCCTCCTTTCCTCACGGGTGATGTGATCTCGGACACATGCATGCGTTTGTGCGGACTGGGTCATTGCTGCGGAAGAGCCCCCAGGCACACAAAGTGGCCGAGTTTTCAGCTTCCCTGCATCCCCACATCACGTCCATGCCACACTGTGTGTTTGAACTGCAGCGTCCTCTTCGCGCGTCTCCATGTTCACGCCGTGGGCACCGTGCTGTCGGTGTCTTTCACACGACATCACACAGTGAGCTGCATGTTCTGCTGCGGAACTCAGAACCTTGAGGACTTTGTGATGGGTTGGGGACACGATCACTGCATAATGTTGTATAAAATCAGAATGTGAAGGCTACGGAACTGTGTATCAGGAGATGCCAATACTGGTGACTTTAAATTAAGTATCTTGTTGTAATTCAGTTGCTAAGTTGTGTCCCACTCTTTGCAACTGCAGCACACCAGGCTTCCCTGTCCTTCACTATCTCCCAGAGGTTGCTCAAATTCATGTCCATTGAGTCAGTGATGCCATCCAACCATCTCATCCTCTGTCACCCACTTCTCCTCCTGCCTTCAATCTTTCCCAGCATCAGGGTCTTTTCCAATGAGTCAGTTCTTCACATAAGGTGGCCAAAGTATTGGAGCTCCAGCTCCAGCACCAGTCCTTCCAATGATTATTCAGGACTGATTTCCTTTAAGATGGACTGGTTGGATCTCTTTGCAGTCCAAGGGACTCTCAAGAGTCTTCTCCAACACCACAGTTCGAAAGCATCAGTTCTTCTGTGCTCAGCCTTCTTTATGGTCCAACTCTCACATCTGTACATGACTTCTGCAAATACCATAGCTTTGACTAAACAGACCTTTGTTGGCAGTGATATCTTTTCTTTTTAACATGCAATCTAGGTTTGTCATAACTTTCCTTCCAAGGAGCAAGTGTCTTTTAATTTCAGAGCTGCAGTCACCATCTGCAGTGATTTTGAAGCCCAAGAAAGTAAAATCTGCCATAGTTTCCACTGTTTCCCCATCTATTTGTTGTGCAGTCATGGGACTGGAGCCATGATCTTTGTTTTTTGAATGCCGAGCTTTAGGTCAGCTTTTTCACTCTCGTCTTTCACTTTCATCAAGAGGCTCTTTTGTTCTTCTTCACTTTCTGCCATAAGGGTGGTATCATCTGCATATCTGAGGTTACTGATATTTCTTCCAGCAATCTTGAGTCCAGCTTGTGCTTCCTCCAGCCCAGCGTTTCTCATGATGTACTCTGCATATAAGTTAAATAAGCAGCGTGCCAATATACAGCCTTGATGTATTCCTTTCCCAATTTTGAACCAGTCCATTATTTCATGTCTGGATACAGACAATAAAGTTTGGGAAAATACAGAGTTTTAGTCATTAAACATATTTTTTAAACATTTTCAGTTTTTACATTTTTCTTCAATGCATGGATATAATGATTCAGGGAAAGGATTGATACTATTAATAATTTTAAAAATGCTTAGATGCTCTCTGATGACTAAAAAAAAATGGTAGAGAATAACAAGTGTTGCCAAGGATGTGGAACAAATTGAACTCTCATGTAGTGCTGGCGGGAGTATCAGTTCAGTTCAGTCTCTCAGTCGTGTCTGACTCTTTGCGACCCCATGAATCACAGCACGCCAGGCCTCCCTGTCCAACACCAACTCCCGGAGTTCACTCAGACTCACGTCCATCGAGTCAGTGACGCCATCCAGCCATCTCATCCTCTGTCGTCCCCTTCTCCTCCTGCCCCCAATCCCTCCCAGCATCAGAGTCTTTTCCAATGAGTCAACTCTTCACATGAGGTGGCCAAAGTACTGGAGTTTCAGCATTAGCATCAGTCCTTCCAAAGAAGTCCCAGGGTTGATCTCCTTTAGAATGAACTGGTTGGATTTACTTGCAGTCCAAGGGACTCTCAAGAGTCTTCTCCAACACCACAGTTCAAAAGCATCAATTCTTTGGCGCTCAGCCTTCTTCACAGTCCAACTCTCACATCCATACGTGACCACTGGAAAAACCATAGCCTTGACTAGACGGACCTTAATTGGCAAAGTAATGTCTCTGCTTTTGAATATTTTATCTAGGTTGGTCATAACTTTTCTTCCAAGAGTAAGTGTCTTTTAATTTCATTGTTGCAATCACCATCTGCAGTGATTTTGGAGCCAAAAAAAAAAGACAGTCTAACACTGTTTCCACTGTTTTCCCACCTATTTTCCATGAAATGATGGGACTGGGTGCCATGATCTTCGTTTTCTGAATATTGAGCTTTAAGCCAACTTTTTCACTCTTCCATTTCCCTTTCATCAAGAGGCTTTTTAGTTCCTCTTCACTTTCTGCCATAAGGGTGGTGTCATCTGCATATCTGAGGTTATTGATATTTCTCCCAGCAATCTTGATTCCAGCTTGTGCTTCTTCCAGTCCAGCATTTCTCATGATGTACTCTGCATAGAAGTTAAATAAGCAGGGTGACAATATACAGCCTTGACATACTCCTTTTCCTATTTGGAACCAGTCTGTTGTTCCATGTCCAGTTCTAACTGTTGCTTCCTGACCTGCATACAGATTTCTCAAGAGGCAGGTCAGGTGGTCTGGTATTCCTATCTCTTTCAGAATTTTCCACAGTTTATTGTGATCCACATAGTCAAAGGCTTTGGCATAGTCAATAAAACAGAAATAGATGTTTTTCTGGAACTCTCTTGCTTTTTCCATGATCCAGTGGATGTTGGCAATTTGATCTCTGGTTCTTCTGCCTTTTCTAAAACCAGCTTGAACATCAGGAAGTTCACAGTTCACGTATTGCTGAAGCCTGGCTTGGAGAACTTTGAGCACTACTTTGCTAGCATGTGAGATGAGTGCAATTGTGCGGTAGTTTGAGCATTCTTTGGCATTGCCTTTCTTTGGAATTGGAATGAAAACTGACATTTGCAGTCCTGTGGCCACTGCTGAGTTTTCCAAATTTGCTGGCATATTGAGTGCAGCACTTTCACAGCATCATCTTCCAGGATTTGAAATAGCTCAACTGGAATTCCATCACCTCCACTAGCTTTGTTCGTAGCGATGCTTTCCAAGGCCCACTTGACTTCACATTTCAGGATGTCTGGCTCTAGGTGAGTGACCATACCATCATGATTATCCAGGTCATGAGGATCTTTTTTTGTACAGTTCTTCCATGTATTCTTGCCACCTCTTCTTAATATCTTCTGCTTCTGTTAGGTCCATATCATTTCTGTCCTTTATCGAGCCCATCTTTGCATGAAATGTTCCCTTGGTATTGCTAATTTTCTTGAAGAGATCTCTAGTCTTTCCCATTCTGTTGTTTTCCTCTATTTCTTTGCATTAATCGCTGAAGAAGGCTTTCTTAGCTCTTCTTGCTATTGTTTGGAACTCTGCATTCAGAGGCTTATATCTTTCCTTTTCTCCTTTGCTTTTCACTTCACTTCTTTTCACGGCTATTTGTAAGGCCTCCCCAGACAGCCATTTTGCTTTTTTGCATTTCTTTTCCATGGGGATGGTCTTGATCCCTGTCTCCTGTACAATGTCACGAACCTCATTCCACAGTTCATCAGGCACTCTATCTATCAGATCTAGACCCTTAAATCTATTTCTCACTTCCACTGTATAGTCATAAGGGATTTGATTTAGGTCATACCTGAATGGTCTAGTGGTTTTCCCTACTTTCTTCAATTTAAGTCTGAATTTGGTAATAAGGAGTTCATGATCCAAGCCACAGTCAGCTCCTGGTCTTGTTTTTGTTGACTGTATAGAGCTTCTCCATATTTTGCTGCAGAGAATATAATCAATCTGATTTCAGTGTTGACCATCTGGTGATGTCCATGTGTAGAGTCTTCTCTTGTGTTTTTGGAAGTGGGTGTTTGCTATGACCAGTGCATTTTCTTGGCAAAACTCTATTTTCTTTGCCCTGCTTCATTCCACATTCCAAGGCCAAATTTGCCTGTTACTCCAGGTGTTTCTTGACTTCCTACTTTTGCATTCCAGTCCCCTATAATGAAAAGGACATCTTTTTTTGGGTGTTAGTTCTAAAAGATCTTGTAGGTCTTCATAGAACCATTCAACTTCAGCTTCTTCAGCGTTACTGGTTGGGGCATAGACTTGGGTTACTGTGACATTGAATGGTTTGCCTTGGAGACGAACAGAGATCATTCTGTCGTTTTTGAGATTGAATCCAAGTACTGCATTTTGGACTCTTTTGTTGTCCATGATGGCTACTCCATTTCTTCTGCGGGATTCCTGCCCACAGTAGTACATATAATGGTCATCTGAGTTAAATTCACCCATTCCAGTCCATTTTAGTTCGCTGATTCCTAGAATGTTGACATTCACTCTTGCCATCTCCTATTTGACCACTTTCAATTTGCCTTGATTCATGGACCTGACATTCCAGGTTCCTATGCAATATTGCTCTTTACAGCATTGGATCTTGCTTCTATCACCAGTCACATCCACAGCTGGGTATTGTTTTTGCTTTGGCTCCATCCCCATTCTTTCTGGAGTTATTTCTCCACTGATCTCCAGTAGCATATTGGGCACCTACTGACCCAGGGAGTACCTCTTTCAGTATCCTATCATTTTGCCTTTTCCTACTGTTCATGGGGTTCTCAAGGCAAGAATACTGAAGTGGTTTGCCATTCCCTTCTCCAGTGGACCACATTCTGTCAGACCTCTCCACCATGACCCGCCCGTCTTGGGTTGCCCCATGGGCATGGCTTAGTTTCATTGAGTTAGACAAGGCTGTGGTCCTAGTGTGATTAGATTGACTAGATTTCTGTGAGTATGATTTCAGTATGTCTGCCCTATGATGCCCTCTTACAACACCTACCGTCTTACTTGGGTTTCTCTTACCTTGGGCGTGGGATATCTCTTCACGGCTGCTCCAATAAAGCACAGCCACTGCTCTTTACCTTGGATGGGTATCTCCTCCCGCCACCCTTCCTGACCTGCAATGTGGGATGACTCCTCTAAGCCCTCCTGCGCCTGCACAGCCACCACTCCTTGGAAGTGGGGTTGCTCCTCCCGGCCACTGCCCCTGGCCTCGGGAGCCATCCCTGGCCTTGGACGTGGGGTATCTCCTCTTGGCCACCGCCCCTGGCCTCAGATGTGGGGTAGCTCCTCTCGGCCACTCCTGCACTGTCGCAGCCTGGCACTCTAGGCCGCTGACCCTGACCTCAGACGTGGGGTAGCTCTCGGCCATGCTTAGTGCGCCGGCCACCACTGCCGCCGCTGGGCACCGCCGCCATATTTTGAGCCATTTAGAGCTATGCACTAAACCACACATACACTCTGTGAGCCAGAAAGTATATTTTTAGGAAAACATTCAAAAGCCAAGAGACATGAAGCTGTGTCTTCATGATATCCCGCAAAGCTAGCAACCCCAAGCCCCATGAGCAGGAGTGTGGACCAAAAACCTATGGTTCATCCACGCAATGGACACCACACAGAACAATGGAGGTGAGTCTCACAAACACGCAGACGTGAGAGTCCAGACACAAGGAACATGCTTCAGGTAGGGGTCATTGCTCTTGCTATTGTTTAGTTGCTCAGCCATGTCACACTCTTCTGTGACCGCATGGACTGTACTCCATCCATGGAATTTTGCAGGCAAGAATACAGGAGTAGGTTGCCATTTCCTTTGCCAGGGAATCTTCCATATCCAGGGATCGAATCTGAGTCTCCTGTGTTGGCAGGTGGACTATTTACCGCTGGACCCCCAAGGAAGCCCATAGAGAGAGAGAGAGAGACAAAAAAAGTACAGGTCAGGACGAAACAGTTCCATGTATGAAGTCAAGGTCATTGTTACTGTGGGTGACCGGAATCACGCATGGGGAATCTGTGAGGGGCTGATTGTTTTCCATGCATAACCAGAACCAAGCCTGCTGCTGCTGCTGCTAAGTCATTTCAGGTTGGCAAAAACAAAAGGTGCTTAACAAACATTCAATAAATAAGGGATAGATGGATGTGTGGCTGGATGGATGGTGGATAGATGACTTGACTTTGTTGCTCAAAACTGTGGCTTTCTGTCTCTCTGATTTATTCTCTCTGTCTTCACCATCCACCGCTGAGATATTATCAGGATTTTCATCTCTCTGGAGCTTTACTGAAATAACTGTATTACAGTCAAATCCAATCTGATACAGCCATGCTCCCAACATTTGCACCAGCCTGGAGTCTGGAACAAGTTCCTAAAATAACTTCAGTAAAAGTCATCTCCTCTGTGCTTGAGGTTTTACTGTTTAACTATGTCTTCCACTTTTATGCAAAACAAGCTGGGACAGATCACCGAATAATTGAGTCACCGTGGAAGGAAACTCAGAAAACAATAGTTTTTTTTTTTTTCTATAATGGAATGCAAAAATGTAGGAAAAGATGAGCTACACGACCAGTCAGTGTTAGCTCGTACTCACCAAGACAGAGACACTGTTGCTTAAAAGTGCTCAGTGAGGAACAGCCCGTGTGATTGTGGGCGATCACGGGAGGCTGCCTGGAGAAACTGGCACGAGGCAGGTCTGTATGTTCAGGGGCAGACTGCTTCCTTGGAGAGGCGAGGGGTTGTGTTTAAGTGGGATTGCAAAAAAGCAGCATCAAAGCAGACAGACGAAGGCAGTGGCTGGGGCGTGAGTCATCTGCTTCAGGAGGACCACATCCGGGAGTTGACAGCCATGGACATGGGGGACAGGGGTGAGGATGCCTGTTGTTTTTTTCCTAAGAAGCACTTGTGTGGAAAAATAAAAGAAATCAAGAGAAGTCCTGGAAAAGGTAATGGCAATCCGCTCCAGTATTCTTGCTGGGAAAATCAGATGGACGGAGGAGCCAGGCGGGGTTGCAGGGAGTTGGACACGACTGAGCGAGTAACACACAAGGGGAGTATGATCACAGGCTGATGGAGCTGGAAAGCCCCTTCACTGGTCTTGCTGCCATGTTACAGGAGGGGAAACTGGAGTTTGGTGTTTTGGGGAGTTTGCCCCACATCTATGGTAAATGGCTGCAGGGCTCGCGTTTTAACCCAGGGGTCCTGCCCCAGGCCAGTGTTGCTGCCCGTAGGCTGAAGCAGGGAGACTTTTTGAGCTTTCAAACTGTGTAAGAGTGGGTCGTCTTCCATACCAAGATGGAGAGGCCATCTTCACTGCACTCTGCCTGATCCACTGCCTGCTGTCTAGAAGCTTAGTTCTCCCTTGTAGATTTCATAGGGTAACGCGAAAGGGGCGCAATTCTGCCACTCTCCTTGGAGTTGAGAGTGGCCCAACTGCTTCTGCTACAGACGATCTTCCCTGGACATGTTCCTACAGACATGGGGATACTCCTGGGAGGCTGGCTGGCCAACGGCATCAGGGTTGGAGGGGACGCAGAACCAGAGTCAGGGCGCCTTGATCCTCTGCCTGTGTGACCCCCGCCTTGTCCCTTCCACTCTCCATTGCTTTTGCCTCCAGATGAAGCCTCGGACAGCCTGACACTCATCTCTTTTCTTGCCTTGTCGGCTCATCTTTGGGTCTTTAGAATCCCCTCCATCGCTCATTTGCAGACGTCCAGTGTCAGCTGGAACTTTTTGAGTGATATCCTTGGAGCCTGGCAGAGAAGGAGAAATGTCAGATGGAAAACAGGCAATTAAGTTCCAAGACAACTTCAATGATTTGTGTTTTAAACTTTCGATTTATCTACACCTCAATTTGAGTTCATTTCCACAGACTCCAACAATTGCCTAATACAAAGCCGCTGAAGAAAAGCCTTCGGGAGCCTGAGATGGAAACAGATGGTCAGTGCGGGCGAGGACGGCCTCCATTTGTTCCATCCAATTGTTCCCAACAATGGCAAAAAGTCATTAAAAACCCACTTAAGAATCTAGCTTTGTATTGATCAACGGCAGGGTTACGGGGGATGTTGAACTTTGTGAGCATCAGAACTCAAGACGAACCAAGCGATTTTTTTCCTGATGGATTATTAGGAAAAGCACTGCCATAATATAATTTTCCGGACAGTTGGATCAATGATGTCAACTCTTACCCCAAGGTTTGAATGATGACTCAGATCTGGAAGTCTGGATTAATGGATGGGGGCACACAGTCACACCCCCTCTAATGGATCACATGGGAACACTCGAAGTGACCCAAAGCAAATTATTTACCATACAATTCCTGAACACAAAAGCCACAGTCCACTTTCCCTGACTTCGAATTTTGCTTTTATTAAGAGTCAGTGCAGCATCAGAAATTTGTTTTACGCAATGAAAGGCAGCCTACTGAGGTCATCTGGGAAAAGCTTTTCTGTCCAAGGATCTGGCAGCGATGGAGAGACCTGGAAGAAGCTGGGTGATGTTGGCACATCAGAAGGCTCCCCACGGATGAGGCTAGCCTGATGGAGGGTTTCGTTCTCCCCCTCTGGTGTCCAGCCCCAAGGGCACGTCCCTCTGCTCTGACTTCGCCCCCTGCCCTGGTGCCCAGTTCATCTTCTTGCCTGGGAGGCTTCCCTTCCCAGCCTCCTCGACACCAGTAACAGAAAGCCTTCTGCCACAGAAGCCTGACCCTTCACCTCTGCCCACATCCCTTTTAGGACCCTCTGCTTCTAACGCTGGCCTGGTTCCTGATTGGCGCTTGAGGTGTACTGATCAGTCACATGAACAGATCTGCATTTTCTAAAGGACAGAGTGTGAGCGCCTTGGCAAGGCAGCCTGCGGGCTCTCCCGGCCGCTGCCCTCCACACTTCCTGGGTCTTCCCCGCTGACGGTCTCTCTATGATGAGCCGCACACGCTCCCACCCCCATCCTGGGTCCTCAGCTGCACTCACCCTTCCTCGTCTCAGAGCAGGAGGCGTGGACCCCGCTGCGCTTTGAGGACACCCTGGGAAGAGACCCTTGCGTGAGGTCAAGTGCACCAGCGGCATCTCGCCATGCCGTTTCACCCCCAAGTGTTTCAAAAAAGTCTGAAGGCTGCTTCTGACAGCGTGAAGGAGTAACCGAATCTGATACAGCGTGTCCGGGCCCTTTTCACAGAATGCGAGGGTCTGACGGCTTGAGATTCACTCCTGGGTTTACACACGTGACCCTTTCCAGCCTTAAACTCAGCGCCTGCCCCCACAGAATCCCAAATATGCCTCCTCCCTCTGCCCACCTGCCCTCAACAAACCAGTCCCTGGCGCCAGAAAGGGTGAGGATGGAGGCATGTGGTCCTGGAGATGCTGGTGAGGCGGGTGCTGTCTCCTCATGGGTCAAGGGGCGTTCACTGCTCTGACAGCAACTTTGGGCTGAGATTTCTCACCACGTTTCCCAGCGTCGGCCTTGGTCCTTGTCACCCTGCCTGCTAGAGCAGCCATAGCTGTTACCACCTTGACCTGCGGTTCTGGCAAGGACAACGCAGGGGAGAAACTCTGGCTTAACTTCACCATGCCCAGACCCATCGAAGTCTGGCCGTGACCCACATGAAGCTCCAACGCGGGCCTCCACTCTGCAGCCTGTGGGGCCGCGGTGCCCCTCACTTGGCTGGTGAACACCCAGCCAGCGCGCGCCCGTCCTCCCACAGTTACATCGTTCACTCCTGTGACACCGGGTAAGTTACCCACCTGCCTGCATCCCGGCTCCCTCAGCCCCCCAGTCAGGACAGTGCGGTCATCTGTCTCGCAGGCCGAGCCGATGAAGTGGACTGGTGCCTGAACGCCGGGAGCTGCAGCAGCGGACGCGCAGTAGGCGCTCGGTCTCGGTCAGGGTGGGTTCGCGCACGGCTTCCCTCCCGCTGTGACTCACAGTCGGCAGGCGGCAGAGCCCCCCACCCTGCCCACCCTGCCCACCCTGGGGGAAGAGGAGGAAGCACAGACGACCACACTCACATGAGGAATTAGGAGTTGACTGTGCTGCCCCCCGGTCCATATTTTGACATCCTAATTCCAGCTCCTCAGGGTGTAGCTTTCATTGCAAACAGGTTGCTAGAGATATAATTTCTTAAGACGAGGCCACCCTGGGGTCGGTGGGGCCCTAGTCCACACTGCTGGTGAAGGGGAGGGGGCCCCAGAGTTTCATGCCCAGGGAGGCGCCCTGTAAAACGCAGGCAGAGGGCGGGGGAGGTGGCAGAATCAAGGGGCCAACATTTGTCAGAAAACCACACGAGGCAGGAGGCGGGCACGGATCACGTCTCTCCCACACAGGCTTAGGTGGAGTGAGCCCTGCAGACGCCGGGCCTCCAGACCCTGAAAAGGCCTGTTTCCCTTCTTCAAGAGCCTCAGCCCACTGCGCTTTGCTATGGCAGCCTTGGCAAAATCACACACACGTACGCACATACACCCTAACCTTAGCACACACACCCCCAACACACAAACACACCTGTTCTCACACATGCACATACACCTACACCCCCCCCAAACACACACCCTAATCCTAACACACACACATATACATACTCACATACACACACACATACACCCTAATCTTAGCACACACACACACACCCCCAACACACAAACACACCTGTTCTCATGCATGCACATACACTTACACCCCCCCAAACACACACAACCTAATCCTAACACACACACAGACACACACATATACATACTCACATGCTCACACATATATACACACACACACCCTAACACACACACACACACATACACACCTACTCTCACACATGCATACACATTTACACACACACACACACACCCTAATCCTAACACAAACATATTCACACACACTCACACATACACATACACACACATATACGCCCTGAGACAAACATACACATAAACACCGTAACACATAAACACACACGTGCACCCACTCTCGCACATGCATATACACTTACAGGCACACACATACCTTGACCCTAACACACACATTCACACACCACACACATACAGCCTAGCCCTAACATGCTCACACTCACACACACACACACACATAGTATCCCCCAGGCATATACACCTACACGCACACTCACACACACAGTCATTCTGGCTCTGTTGGCGCCTGAAGCTGACAGTGGAGCTGAACGCTGGTTTCCGCCTTGTCGCTTCCCGGTGCTGCCGTCCCAAGGGCAGGGAGGCCCTGCTGCCCAGGAGGAGCCCCCTGTGTCCGCACCTGCAGATTCCCTCCACCTCGTCCCTTGCTTGCGTCCAGTGGGCGCCTGTTTATGGCCTGTCCACTTCATGCTCAGCCCAGGACAGAGGGCCAGGGGGTCAGTACAGAGCCATTCGAGCTGGACTCAGATCCCCAAGGAGCACCTGTCTCCTGCCCCTGCTCCCAGTGCCCACGGGCTCCATCTCAGCTCTTCCTAGGGTTTGCCGGAGTCCAGTCCATGGTCCTCTCTCCCACCAGCCTCGGGATGGCAGCCTCTGCGTCACTCAGACCTCTGGCCCCTCCACTGTCCCTGCTGGGGGACTGCCATAGAGAAAGCGCTCAAAAGTGTCCAGTCTCTGGACTAAAATTTCTGCTGGCCATCTCACACCTTGATTAATGTACATTTTGCTTTGAAACATAATCCTGAAAAGCTGCTGCTCATCAAAATGATTGGCAGTTATGGGCACCTGATGGATACTTGCTACGTTTAATGGAATTGAATTTCCGAAGAGCTGCACATTTCCACTATGAAATCCCCAATACATTCTGACTGTGTCCAGTGATAACACTGCATCCATCTCTTGGAGTTGGTGGCCAAGGACAGACTCAGTTTGTTAAGACAAATAGGGGAAAAGTCTTCCCTGAGATGGAGAAGGGAATGGCTACCCCCTCCAGTATTCATGCCTGGGAAATCCCACAGATAGAGGAGCCTGGCAGACTATGGTCCATGGAGTCGCAAAGAGTCAGACACGACTGAGCAACTGGGCACTTCCCTGAGAAGCAATGAGGGTGTTTTCATTGGAACAGCACCTTGGAAAGGGGTCTTGCTTAATACGGAGAATGAAATCGGCTGTGTCTTCAGTCACTCCCAAAATGTCCTCCCTGAGAGGCGTCTGATTGGTGGCGAGATCACAGGGGTCCCTCTGCTCTTCATGGGAAGCCAGGTGGCACCAAGATTAAGGACAGTGATGCCCCTGACCGGCACAGGCTCCAAGCTTAAATGAGGGCCAGCGTTAAGACTTTGGCTTCCGTTTCTCTGAAAGTGCCTCCTACCTGGGAGAGAGCTCTTTCTGGACGGGGCTCCTTGCATGGGAGCGAAGGAATCATGTCTGTCAAGCTCACCCCCCCTCAGCCTTGGTATGAGCATCCGTCTTACAGGTGATGGTCTCAGAAGTAAATAGGACAGTGAGATGGTTTGATAGCATCACCGACTCAATGGACACATCTGTGAAAACTCAGGGAGATAGCAAAGGACAGGGAAGCCTTACGTGCTGCAGTCCATGGGGTCGCAGAGAGTCAGATATGACTGAGCGAACAACACAACAGCCACAACAATGAGGCAACTTGTGGGTATGCACAGATTCCCACTGACCGGACATCTCCTGTGTGTCTGTAAGAGTAGGGTTTCCAGATGAAGTATCAGATACCTGGTTAAATTTGAATTTTGGGAAAGCAAGAGATACTTGTCTGCCGTAAGTATAGCCCAAATATTATCTGTGTATTTTGCTAATTATGGCAACCTTAATAGTCCTAATGTACTCTATTGATTATAGCACTGACTTTGGCCAGTTTGCTTTGGGCAAATGATGAGACAGGCTTCCCTGGTGGCTCAGAGGGTAAAGCGTCTGCTTGCATTGCGGGAGACCTGGCTTCCATCCCTGGGCTGGGAAGATCCCCTGGAGAAGGAAACGGCTCCCCATTCCAGTACTCTTGCCTGGAAAATCCCATGGACAGAGAAGCCTGGTAGGCTACAGTCCATGGGGTAGCAAAGAGTCGGACACGACTGAGCGACTTCACTTTTCACTTTTCTATGCACTGGACAGGCCTGTCTCCATCAGGCCTTTAAACTTGCAAGAGGGACAGAGTATCTCTAAGTGACCAACAGCTCTGGGGGTGGTAGGAGGAGGTTAAAGTTGCCTGCATGACGTGCTGGTCTATGAATGTTCCCTGTGCCCACACGTCCTTCCTTCCCCTCCCTCCCCCTCCTCCCCCCTCCCTCTCTTTTTTCTGTCTCTCTTCTCCCTTCTTTCCATCCAGTTTTCCATCTTTTATTCACTCTCGCCTACCAACCGAGTGACAGGGGCTGCTGCAGATGCTGGATAGGTTCCTGTCCTTGTTGTGGGAAAGGGCTGTGCTCACGCTGTAATGACACAGCACAAATAACAAAAAGTAACTATTGAAGCAGGAAGGAAGGGGGTAGGGCACAGCCTTTACAGAAACACGGCCAGAGGACACGACCAAAACCGGTTAGAGCCAACCGGGTCCAAGATGGCAGAAGACTCAACTTCCAGAGGCTCTCGATCCTCATTATTCATTCGCTGTAATACATTCAGTTCAGTTCAGTCGCTCAGTCGTGTCCGACTCCTTGCAACCCCATGAATCGAAGCACGCCAGGCCTCCCTGTCCATCACCAACTCCTGGAGTTCACTCAGACTCACGTCCATCGAGTCAGTGATGCCATCCAGCCATCTCATCCCCGGTCGTCCCCTTCTCCTCCTGCCCTCAATCCCTCCCAGCATCAGAGTCTTTTCCAATGAGTCAACTCTTTGCATGAGGTGGCCAAAGTACTGGAGCTTCAGCTTTATCATCATTCCTTCCAAAGAAATCCCAGGGCTGATCTTCTTTAGAATGGACCGGTTGGATCTCCTTGCAGTCCAAGGGACTCTCAAGAGTCTTCTCCAATGCCACAGTTCAAAAGTATCAATTCTTTGGTGCTCAGCTTTCTTCACAGTCCAACTCTCGCATCCATACATGACCACAGGGAAAACCATAGCCTTGACTAGATGGACCTTAGTCAGCAAAGTAATGTCTCTGCTTTTGAATATGCTATCTAGGTTGGTTATAACTTTTCTTCCAAGGAGTAAGCATCTTTTAATTTCATGGCTGCAGTCACCATCTGCAGTGATTTTGGAGCCCCCCCAAATAAAGTCTGACACTGTTTCTACTGTTTCCCCATCTATTTCCCATGAAGTGATGGGACTGGATGCCATGATCTTCGTTTTCTGAATGTTGAGCTTTAAGCCAACTTTTTCACTCTCCTCTTTTACTTTCATCAAGAGGCTTTTTAGCTCCTCTTCACTTTCTGCCATAAGGGTGGTATCATCTGCATATCTGAGGTTATTGATATTTCTCCTGGCAATCTTGATTCCAGCTTGTGTTTCTTCCAGTCCAGCATTTCTCATGAGGTACTCTGCATAGAAGTTAAATAAGCATGGTGACAATATACAGCCTTGACATACTCCTTTTCCTATTTGGAACCAGTCTGTTGTTCCATGTCCAGTTCTAACTGTTGCTTCCTGACCTACATACAGATTTCTCAAGAGGCAGGTTAGGTGGTCTGGTATTCCCATCTCTTTCAGAATTTTCCACAGCTTATTGTGATCCACACAGTCAAAAGCTTTGGCATAGTCAATAAAACAGAAATAGATGTTTTTCTGGAACTCTCTTGCTTTTTCCTTGATCCAGCGGATATTGGCAATTTGATGTCTGGTTCCTCTGCCTTTTCTAAAACCAGCTTGAACATCTGGAAGTTCATGGTTCATGTATTCTTCGAGTACGGTAGTTTGAGCATTATTTGGCATTGCCTTTCTTTGGGATATAAATGAAAACTGACCTTTTTCAGTCCTGTGGCCACTACTGAGTTTTCCAAATTTGCTGGCATATTGAGTGCAGCACTTTCACAGCATCATCTTTCAGGATTTGAAAGAGCTCAACTGGAATTCCATCACCTCCACTAGCTTTGTTCATAGTGATGCTTTCCAAGGCCCACTTGACTTCACATTCCAGGATGTCTGGCTCTAGGTGAGTGATCACACCATTATGATTATCTGGGTCGTGAAGATCTTTTTTGTACAGTCCTTCTGTGTATTCTTGCCACCTGTTCTTATCTTCTGCTTCTGTTAGGTCCAGACCATTTCTACATTAGCGTGTGCTAAATGTCACACCCCTGGAGGCTCAGATGATAAGGAAACCGCCCGCAGTACAGGAGACCCAGGTTTGATCCTTGGGTCAGGAAATTCCCCTGGAGAAAGGAATGGCAACCCACTCCAGTATTCTTGCCTGGAGGATCCCATGGACAGAGGAGCCTGGCGGGCTAGAGTCCCTGGGCTCACAAGGAGTCAGACACGCCTGAGTGACTAACACACACACAAATGTCACATCCACCGGTTCCAAGAGGCCAACCATAAAAGATCAAAAAGTAATCAGCGGTCCAGTCCTGGGAATCCCTGCCACTTCCCCCATATAATTGGAACAATCCACCCTCTCATTAGCCTATGGAATTACCCAGCCTATAAAATCTAGCCTTGCCATATTTCAAGGCTCTAGCCTTCTGAGATGCCCACATTTGGGGGATTCTCTCTAAGTAAATCCACTTCTTACCTCTCATTTTGTTTCTCACCGAATATCTTGAAAAGTCCGGTTCGCCAGGAACACTGTCACACTGCAGGTCCCCCGCCGGGTCTCCTTCCTGGGTGATGACACTCCCGGGTGCTCCTTCCCTGGGAGATTCCCTTCCCAGCGAGAGAGCAGGGTTACCCTCATCTTTCCCTCCATCATCCCTTCACGCAGGCTTCTTGCGAAGCCTGGTGGGCACAGAGTACCCTGACCTCCAGGAGGGGATTCTGAGGTTGAGCTGTTCTCTAGACCTGACCTTGGAAGATGTGTTCTTGGTCAGCTCTCTGCCTGACAGCCTGTGCCCTCCTCCAGCTCTGTCCTGACCCCCAGCCCATCTCTGCTTTCTCTAAGCTCCAACCTGCCCCCCGCCACAACCCAAGCCCCTCAACAGACTCTCGGAGAATCCCCAGCGTCTGCTTCTGGGGAAGAGCATCAAGTCCACTTTTCACGTTCGAGATTTTCAAAGTATCCTGATTTTGTTTATCCTGTTTACATTCAAGCATTAAGCTAGAGAGATCCATTGTGCTCCAATTACACAAATAAGAAAGCTGAACTCAAGTTAAGAGTTTTTACAAGAGCCACCGCAGGTCAGACGCAGAGTCTGAGCCTCTGGCTCCAGGACAATATTTCCCCCACAGCCCAACCCGGTGAAAAATTCTCCACGGCAGGCAGTGTGACCGCAGAAGCTTGTCTCAGGCCTCCCTCAGCCCCGCCAGGGACTTGATCCAGGAATCCATTTAATTTGCAGACAATGCCGCCTTCCCCTACAAAGGATGTTTTACCACCTGCCACCCACCCTGGGGGCTTCAGAGTTAGACAATGGGCCCTCCTGACAGGAGCCAGGGAAATACACAGCTTTATTCAGCTCCTGTATTTGAGACATAAATTGTTCTTATCTCAAACCTTTCTCTCAAAGTTTAAGAAAAAAATCTGCATTGGTCTGTGGGACCAAAAGGCAGAGCTGGGTGTGGAGGGAGGCAGACAGTCAGCCTGCCTGCCAGCTCTGCAGGAGAGTGCCTGCAGCCCCTTCCCTACTTCCTCTGCGGGCTGACTGCTCCAGAGGCCAGCTACTGAAGGCCTCCCCTGGGGCAGGCGTGGGGTGGGGTGCTGCTGCCGTCACAGCTCAGCTGAGGGCCGGGGCAGGGCTTGGCAGGGGGTCCAGGTCAGTGCTCTGCTGGGGGTTGGGGGGGGTGAGTGTCAATGCTCAGCAGGGGGTCCAGAACAGTGCTCTGCCAGGGGTGGGGGGGGGTCAGTGCTCAGCAGGGGTTCTGGGTCAGTGCTCAGCAGAGGATTTGAAAGTGGGGATGTCACATCTCAGCAGGGGGTCCAGGTCAGTGCTCAGCAGGGGATGGGGGGGGTCAGTGCTCAGCAGAGGTTCTAGCTCAGTGCTCAGCAGAGGATTTGAGAGTGGGGATGTCACATCTCAGCAGGGGGTCCAGGTCAGTGCTCAGCAGGGGATATGGGGGGGGGGGGTCAGTGCTCAGCAGGGGGTCCAGGTCATTGCTCAACAAGGGGTCTGGGTCAGTGCTCAGCAGGGGTGGGGGTCAGTGCTCAACAAGGGTCTGGGGGGAGTCAGTACACAGCAGGGGTCGGGGGGGGGTCAGTGCTCAGCAGGGGTCTGGGGGGAGGTCAGTGCTCAGCAAGGGGTCTGGGGGGGGTCAGTGCTCAGCACGGGTTGGGGGGGTCGGTGCTCAGCAAGAGTGGGGGGAGTTAGTGCTCAGCCAGGGCCTGGAACAGTGCTCAGCTGGAGCCTGGGTCAGTGCTCAGCCGGGACCTGGGTCAGGAGCATTTTGCGCCCCCCCACTCCCAACTCAGCTTGTTTTCTCCTCTGCTTGCTTCCCACATATGGCTACTTAAATTTCTATTAATTGTTTTAAAATAAAGCCGCAGCATCTCTAGTCACACTTCAAGAGTTCAATGGCAACATGTGGCCATCCAGCGAGAAATGAGTCCAGGTCTAGTCAGGAGGCACTTCACTCCCGAGGATTGCTGCTGCTGGTGTGGGGTGGGGACCATCACAAAGGGTGGTGGGGGGGACTCTATCACAGAAGGGGTAATGCCCTGATACTCTGCTGGAGGGTCAGTCTTTATTAATGGGCATAACGCACGCATGCCAAGTTGCTTTAGTTGTGTCCAACTCTGTGCGACCCTATGGACAGCAGCCCCCCAGGATCCTCTGTCCACAGGATTCTCTAGGCAAGAATACTGGAGTGCGTTGCCATTTCCTTCTCCAAAGAGCCAGTGTAGGAAGTGGGGTGAAAGGGTGGCCTGATCGAGTCACAGAGCAGAGATTGTGTCAGGAGGCCAGTGGGTCTAAAGGAGGCTGAGCTGGGGGTGGGCCAGAGGTCAGAGCCCCGGAGGGGACAGTCTTAAACCGAAGTCTGGTGAAAAGCCTCTTGCTCTGATGGATCAGTGGGGACCAGGCCATCAGCTGGTCATTTACCAGGCACAGAATGGGCCTTGGAGGGCCGTGTCTGGCTGTGTCCCGGGGGAACCGCGGGACATCTGCGAGTCTTGTCTGAGTCGTATGAGGAAAGGAGTTTTTTGCAGGAAGCCGCTCCCCAGAACACGAGAGTAGGGGGCATTTAACCTTCTCTGTTTCCCGGGAGCACACGGTTCCAGAGAAGCTCAGCGTCTCTGAGGACGCCCTCCGGGTTGGATGGCGGGGGCTGGAGACCGTGCCCGCGGCTGCAGTAGGCTCTTTGGGTGGCGCTGTCCCTTGAATGCTAAGAGCAGTCCCTGTTCAGACTAGTTGTGAGATGGGACCCCAGAGGGCTTCCTGGCTCAGAGCAGACACCCAGCGGCCGGGGGATTCTACTTCTTGTCTCAGCAACCACAGGGGACAACATGGTCCTTTCAGGAACACCAGGTTTTTCCTGAGACCCTGCCGCGGTGCCTGACTCTACCGCCCAGCAGCCCCCCAGGTGGGCCCTCCTCCCTTGTCACTTGCTGGGAGAGACCAGGGTCCCTAAACCTGCAGGCATCCCACGTTGATCCTTTGGCTCCCAGTAGGTCAGTCTGAGCCCACCGCCTCCCGTCCCAGTCTCTGCAGGTCTGTGCTCCATGCCAGTCTTCATCACCGTTCAGGACTGAGCTCCACCCCAGGCCAAAGGACAGACTTCCCCGGACCCCATGCTAAGCCCCTCGACCAGACTGTAACCCGGCTTCCACCTGCACTAGGCTGTATCCAGCGGTGCCCCAGCCCCTATGCTGAGTCTTTGCTTAAGAAAACACACGCTGCCAAACCACAGAGAGACTGCGCCGCTCCACTGCCAAGCCAGCCTCCGTAACTCTCCACTCGCCCGTCTCTGTCACTCCCCACACAGCCTCCCATCCTTTTTTTGTTCCCACTTTCCACATTCTCATGACCCCGCTTCCTTCCCTCTCTTCTCTCCCTTTACAGACCTCAGTCGTCTCTGTGTTAGCTGGAATCCAGCGCAGTTGAAACCAGAGTCTCTCTCCTGCTGCGGCTGCTGTTCAGTCACCAAGTCGCATCTGACTCTCTGCCACCCCATGGACTGCAGCACACCAGGCCTCCCTGTCCATCACCAACTCCCGGAGTTCACTCACACTCATGCCCATTGAGTTGATGATACCATCCAACCATCTCATTCTCTGCAGCCCCTTCTCCTCCTGCCTTCAGTCTTTCTCAGCATCAGGGTCTTTTCCAATGAGTCCACCCTTTGCCTTAGGTGGCCAAAGTATTGGAGCAACAACTTCAGTATCAGTCCTTCCAATGAATATTCAGGGCTGATTCCCTTTAGGATGGACTGATTGGATCTTCTTGTAGTCCAAGGGACTCTCAGGAGTCTTCTCCAACACCACAGTTCAAAAGCATCAATTCTTTGGCCCTCAGCCTTCTTTATAGTCCAACTCTCACATCCATACATGACCACTGGAAAAACCATAGCTTTGACTAGACGGACCTTTGTCTGCAAAGCAATGTCTCTGCTTTTTTAATGTGCTGTCTAGGTTTGTCGTAGCTTTTCATCCAAGGAGCAAGCGTCAGTAGTCTCAATAAAATCTGTCCCGCATCCTTTCACAAGTGTCCAGTGCTGCTTTACTTTGCCAGCTCAAACATCAGTCCCTGCCTCCCCAGACCTACCTGGACCTCCTGCAGGACCCCCACCCGCGGTTGCCATGGCACCGTGGTGCTGGAGCACCACCGGCAGGAAGGTGGCTGCCGCTCTGCTGCTCAGCCCTGCATCCCAGGCTCCAACCCAGGGATGGCATGTGCTGTAGCTCCAGAAACAGCTTTGAAAGTTTTTAGCCCAGGGACCGTGAGGACACTGCTCCACGGTGGACCCCATATACACAGACTAGTTCTGCCTTGGCTCCTGGTGCGTACAGGGTGAGGGGCTACCTGTGGGGCATGGGGGATGAGGGGGTCTGCTCTGTGGGATGCAGAGTTTGCAAAGCAACAGCCTGTCTTGTGGTGCAAGTTTGTTAGTTGGTTGGAGAGTTAGCGTAGAGGTGGGTGATGCTGTCTCCTGAGTCAAGTGCAAGGGCGATGCTCCTGGAGGGACACAGCTGTCTTGGATACAGTCTTCCCTGCCCCTACCAGGGAAAACACACACTGGCGTTCCTACCACGGAGTGGCGTCAGGGACCTAACTGCCAACCAACACAGCTCCTTGCAGGATAGCATCATCCCCCTGGGGAAGCTGGAGCCCAAGTGTTTTCACATAAGCCCCTTCTGCTTACGCGTTGGTATCCCGGTGCACCTGCCTCCGCTCTTGAGTGCTTCCTAACGCAGTGTTGGGGGCAGGTGTCAGGGAGTTGTGATCTTTTCCTTGTTTCTCTAGTTTCATCGCGGAAAATGACTGATGGGGAGAAAGACGCAGAGCAGAGACTCATTTATAGCTAATTCTTCAAACAGTCATGATTGCCAAGAAAAATGTAGTGGATGTTTTTTATTTAATTTCCAAATTTGCAATTAATCTAAGAACTGTAATTAGAAGGCTCTTGCTTCAGATCTCTGATTTGCAGGGTGACTTTTGCAGGGCAGAGGGCAGAGGAGTCGGAAAACCCAACAACTGGAGAAGGAGCCGTGTGTGGCCAGCTTGGGTAAGCTGGTTCCACCTTTAGCTGCCCTGCAGTTTTACCAGAGACGGCACCCAGGACAGTCAGGGGCTCATGTGGTTCTGGTGGTGGGAAATGGAGGGCGCTGGGTAGAAGGAAACATCAACCAGGGTGGTCTCACATGCCAGTGGGCTTGCACGGGGAGGGGACCTGCTGCGGGTCATGCCCCTGTCCTCCTGGTGGGGAGGAGATACCAGCAGGCCAGGTAGATAAGAAAACAGATAAACAAATGCAATTTCACTGCCCTCTAATTAAAGAAAATAAATAGGGTTCTGACAGAGTGACAGGCAGGGGTTAAGGAGAGACAGCCATCGTTCAGAGAAGTCCTCTCCGGGAAGACGACTGAAGCGCTGATCGCCAGGGGGGCTGCAGTGGCTGCTCGTGTGCATCCACTTGGCTGGGCTATGGTACACAGCTTTCAGGATAACCCTAATCTAGTTTCTGGGAAGGCACTGTGTAGATGTGGCCAATGACTGCCATCTCAGTTCATTCTAAGTCAAGCAGATGACCCTTGATGCTGTGTGTGGGAGGGGTCATCTAATCTGCTGGAGGCTCTCAGTACATAAACTGGGGCTTTCTGAGGAAGAAGAAATTCTGCCTCAAGAATGCAGCCTCAGCTTTGCCTGAGAGCTCTCTGTGGGTGTTGAACTTGCTGGCTCTCACCACCTTGTGAGCTATTATCTTGCAATACATCTCTTTCATTTCTTTAATTTTCTATTAAATCTGTTTATTTTTATGTTATTGTGTAAAAAACCCACATAAAATATCCTACTTGCTCTGTTTCTCTGTGGAGCCATGCTTGGTGCTAGCACAGGGTCTGAAACTGGGAGTCTGCCTCAGTTTACCCTGGGCACAGTGTCGGTGGGGCTCATTTACATGCAGCTTCAGCTACTTAGATGTGCTGCAAATATCCAGATTTCTACCCACACCCTGGCTCTGTCCTGACTGCACAGGCAAGAGACCCAACAGCCAGCTGGCCATGGCACCTTGGGGGGTCCCAGGTACCTCAGCCTCATCGTGCTCATCATGAAACAAGCTCACGTGCCCGCAAAGTGTCTCCCACATTCCTTTGCTAAATTACTTGACTCATCTTTAATTATAACGTCAAATAGAAAAACAAGAAAGTGCCTAAGTCGTAAGCTTACTCCATGTAGAGCTTAGTGAATTTTGACCAAGCAAACACACTCATGAACCCACCACCCAGGTCGAGACTTCCACATCACCAGTGTCCCGGACACCCCTGTGCCCTTTTCCAGCCGCGACCACCTCTGTCTTTGCAAACTTAACCTCAGCCTGACTGCTCACACGTTAGTTTTACCTGTTTCAAATTTACGGAGATGGAGTCATAGAGTGTATATTCTTTTGCGTCTGTGTCTTTTACTCAGGATTATGTTTGTGGGATTCCTCGCTGTTGATTAACAATGAGTTCCTCTTTTTCAGTGTAGAGTCCACCAGTGTTACTTAAACATTCTGCTGCTGATGGACACGGGATCCTTCTCCAGGGAGGGACAGGCTATCTTGTGTGATGCCATGTGGTTTTTCTACACATGAATTTGGTGCCTGTATGCATGGAGCTCTGTAGGTGGTATATCTAACAGTGAAATTGCTGGAGTCCACCTTTTTTTTGTTGTTGTTTATTTTTAATTGGAGGATACCTGCTTTACATTATCACGCTGGTTGCTGCCGTGTATCGACAAGAGTCGGCTGTAGGTGTGCGTACGCCCCTCCCTCTTGAGCCTCCTCCCTGCCTCCCTTTCCGCGTATGTTTGCCTCCCGTAGAGCTGTGCAGCGGTCCCCAAAGCGGTCCCCAAAGCCTGTGAAGTGAGCCACTCTCGCCAGCGGAGCTGGAGTGTTCAGTCGCTTCACACCTCTGGCAGCGACCGGGGTGCTGTCTGATCGCTTCAGTTTCTCTCTTTCAGAATGTGAGCCGTGGTATCTCATTGTGACTTATTATTTGCATTTTTTCGACTGGTAATGAAGGTAGAAACTGTTTCCCACACTTTTGGCCTATGGGACGTCCTCTTTTGAGAACTGCCTGTTCAGACCTCTTGCCAATATTTGGTTGAGTATTCCTGCTTGCCTTTTCCTTGCTGACTTTGGAGACCTTTGTCGTAGGTATTGTGGACATCTTCTCTCATTCAGTGATTTGTGACTTTCCTCTTTTTGGTGTCTTCGTATGAACCCGGTTTCCTGATTTTAGTGTATAAATTTATCACCCTTTATCACAGTACACACATTCTGTGTCCTGCTTAAGAAATCTGCGGGTATTCTCCAAAGGTGTCCGTTTTTCACATTCAGATTTACAGCATCTCTGGAAACAAATTTTGAGTGTGACGCGAATAGGACAAGATTTATTTTTTCCATCTGCATTGCCATTGACTCAGCATCATTTACTGAAAAGACATTTTCCCACTGCTCTGAAGCACCGTTATAATAAATCATTTGTCTGTAAAGTGTATGTCTGCCTCCGGATTCTATTCTCTTCCACTGGTCTTTTGTCTACCCTTGCATTACAATATTGTCTTAATCACTGCAGCTTTAAAATAAATCTTTATTTCTGCTAGGGTAATTCCTCCAACTGCCTTCTCCTTTAAGATTGTCTTAACTATTATTGGTCTTTTGCACTGTCATATAAATTTTAGAATCAGCGTAGAATGGTTTTTAGTATCACCATTTTGGCAAAAAAAAAAAAAAAAAATACCAGCCAAGATTTCATCTAGGTTTACATTAAGCCTATGCGTGCATGCTCAATCAGTCATGTCCGACTTTGCGACCCCATGGACTGTAGCCCATCAGGCTCCTCTGCCCATGGGATTTCCCAGGCAAGAATACTGGAGTGAGTTGCCATTTCCTTCTCCAGGGGATTTTCCCGACCCAGGGATCGAACCCACGTCTCCTGCATCTCCTGCACTGGCAGGCAGTTTCTTACCACTAGCACCACCTAGATGACTGATATTTAATTCTCATATATTTCGATTGATTATTTTTGCTAATTTCTCCAAAGAATTTTTTATAGTTTCCTGTGTAGAGCTCCATACACATATTTATTTTTAGGAATTTAGATTTTTCAAGTTATGGTTAATGGTATCCTTTTAAACTGTATTTTATTTTTTATTTGTTTTCATAAACAGAAATACAATGGAGCTGTGTATAATGACCCTGTCCCAGAGTTCTTGTTAAATTTACTGATTGTCTGGGCATATCTGTAAATG
Organism: Ovis aries; assembly: GCF_016772045.2. NCBI lineage: Eukaryota > Metazoa > Chordata > Mammalia > Artiodactyla > Bovidae > Ovis > Ovis aries. The sequence goes on from NC_056056.1 coordinate 223,766,602, forward strand.
CCTTAGAAATATCAAGTTAAAAATCTTATCATCTTATAACAATAACAGTTTTATGATTTTTACTAGGGTTAACACTGTAATTTCTTTTTGCTGCGTTATTTCACTGGTTAGCTCCTCCAGTACACTTCTGAATAGAAGTGAGGGTAGCTTGCCTTTTCCTCAATATGTCTCAGGTGGCATACCACTAATGCTTTGTCATTATCTATTAATCTTATACTTGTATTAATTTCTTAGATGATTTCCATTACACTCTTGTCTATGACAAATTTGCCAAGCAAGACTTTTGTTTGTTTATTTTTTAACCGTGAATCAGTGTTGAATTTCGTCAATTTCGTGTGTATATATCTGTTTAGATGATAACACAATTTCTCTCCCTTAGTTGGTTATCATGGTGATATAGAATGACTGGTGTTCAAATGTTCCCTTTGTATTCCTGCACACTGGCACTCCCGTAATAAACTTAACTTGACTATAACCTATTATTTATTTCTAGACATCGTGGATTTGATTTTCTAATACTTATTTTGGGAATTTTGTGTCCACATTTATTAGAGATATTAGTCTTTGTACTGACTTCCTATTGCTACTATAACAAATTTCCACAAACTCATTGCTTTAAAAAACACGAATTTATTGTCTTTCAGTTCTGAAGATCAGAATTTTAAACTCAAGACGTCAGCAGAGCTGGGTCTTTTCTGATTCTTCAGAAGAGAACCTGCTTCCTCTTTTTTAGCTTCTAGAGGCCACCTGCTCTCTTTGGCTCATGGTCCCTTCCTCTCACCATCCCAGTTTCTTGTTTCAATTGTCACAACTCCTTCTATGAACTCTGACCTTCTTCTCTTCCCTGATAAGGGCACTTGTAATTGATTAAATTCCCCAGGATAGTGCAGGATAATTTTGCTCAGTTGCTTAACCTAATCACCTCTGCTATCTCCCATTTACCATATGATAGTCACAGGTCCAGGGACTAAGATGTGGGCATTCTTGGTTGTGGAGTGGGGTACGAGTCGGTCTACCACAATCCCTAAACAGTATTTATTTGTACAGCGTGCAGCAGGTCTTGTTATCGAGATGGTTCTGACCACATCAAGACAGCTGGGAAGTGTTTGCTCTCTTTCTGTTCTCTGGAAGAATATTTTGTACATAAGAGCTTTGTATATTTTGTCATCTGTAAATGTTTGGAAGAATGTAAAGGCATATAGGCGCAACAGATATGCGGGGGTGGGGATGGTAATGGAGAAATTTTAACTACAGATTTCATTATTACTTTAATAAATAGGCGGCTTTTTAGAATTTGCTACGTCCTCTTGAATGAGTTTTAGTCAATTGCGGTTTTGATCTACGTTCAGTTTTGCCTTTCTCTCTCTCTCTCCTTCTCTCTCTATTTCTCGCTCTCGTTTTTAAGAGTACTTTTCAGTACTATCAAGTATCTGTCTAACGTATTATTTTTTTCCGATGAAACCAACATTTGCTGTTGTTAATTTATTTCATTATAATAGTTTGCTGCCCTCTTTAATTTCTAATTTTAGCTTGATTTTATACTTAACTATAATTTTAAATTTAGCTTACTGTTCTTTTACCCAACTATCTGGAAACTGTATTTAGATTGATTTTGAGCCTTTACTCTCTTGGATTAATAAGTCCATACATTTCCGTATAAACACAGCTGTATCTCACACACTTTTATTGTAGTTTTATAACCATATGTGGCAAAGTGAAAGTGAAAGTGAAGTCGCTCAGTCCTGTCCGACTCTTTGCGACCCCAGGACTGTAGCCTACCAGGCTCCTCCGTCCATGGGATTTTCCAGGCAAGAGTGCTGGAGTGGATTGCCATTTCATTCTCCAGGGGATCTTCCCAACTCAGGAATCGAACCTGAGTCTCCCGAATTGCAGGCAGATGCTTTACCATCTGAGCCACCAGGGAAGCCCCCAAACTATTATGTGGCAAAACAGTTCCCAGTTCCATTTATGATTTGTTTTCTTTGATCCATGATGGATTTAGAAATATGTTGCTTCTTTTCCAGTTATTTGGAAATATCAACTCTCCTACGAGCAGAATACATGCCATGCATAACTTCAGCCGTTTCTTGAGACTTGCTGTATGGCTCAGTGTAAGGGTAATTCTGGTAAATGATCCATATACACGTAAAAAACGAGGAACCTACATTTGATGGATGCAGCGGCCCACATTTTTAATCATGTGAAATTTGTTAATCATGTTGCAAAGACTTTCTGTATGATAAATGGCCTTTTTGCTTGCTTTTGACTTTAGTTACGAAATATATGTTGGACTCTCTCATTATGATTGCCTCTTTGTCCATTTATGCTCTACCTTCTATCAGCTTCAGTCATGTGTTCTTGCAACCTATGTTCATAAGTTATAGTATTTCTGGGAGTGTTTTATTTCCCCAGAGCAGTGAGCCTTTAATTGCTATGAAATGTTTCTTTCTTCGCTACAGATCCTTTCTGCTCTAATCTACCTGGTCTGATATTGCATAGCGGTATCACTTTGTCATTCGTATGACAAGTGAGGTAACTGTTGTGACTAGCCAAGTTCTGCTGGTTAGTTATGTCTCCATCTTTTAATGCCAACTTTTGTGTATCGTTAGTAGCATGATGTTTGTAAACAGTATATAGTGTATTTTCTCCTTTGCTATGAAATTAGTACGTTGTAAATTGATCCGTGTACGTAGTCTGTTTATATGCAATCACTGATATTTTTGCATTGAAGTTTCCTGCCTTACTATTTTGACATATCATATCTGATCTATTTCTATTATTTTTTTCTTGCCTTTTTGGTTGATTCCAGTATTTTCATTGTTCTTTTTCCTGCTTTCCTATCTCATTATTTCTGCCTCCTTTTACTATGTATTTAACTTCCATGGAGTTCTTCCATCCTTAACTTGTCAAGGTCTAGAATATTTTATCATCACTTGAGCATAAAAGCTGTGCAATACTTTAATCACCTTCCTTACTTTTCCACCATTATTGCCTTATATTTTGATTGCATATATTTAAAGCTCCGATAATTATTACATATGTAATTATAATTATTAGTGTATGTGTGATTATGCAAATTTACATGACAATAATTACGTATAAAATGTACATATATATTTCCTTCCTGCTTTTACAGGTTTCCACGGGGAATCCAGAGAAGGAAATGGCAAAACTTCCAGGGTTCTTGCCTGGAGAATCCCATGAATGGAGGAGCCTGGTGGGCTGCAGTCTGCGGGGTCGGAGAAGTCGGACAGAGTTCAGTGCAGTTCAGCCGCTCAGTTGTGTCTGACTCTTTGCAACCCCATGAACTACAGCAAGCCAAGCCTCCCTGTCCATCACCAACTCCTGGAGTCCATGCAAACTCATGTCCATTGCGTCGGTGATGCCATCCAACCATCTCATCCTCTGTCATCCCCTTCTCCTCCTGCCTTCAATCTTTCCCAGCATCAGGGTCTTTTCAAATGAGTCAGCTATTTGTATCAGGTGGCCAAAGTATTGGAGTTTCAGCTTCAACATCAGTCCTTCCAATGAACACCCAGAACTGATCTCCTTTAGGATGGACTGGTTGGATCTCCTTGCAGTCCAAGGGACTCTCAAGTGTCTTCTCCAACACCACAGTTTAAGAGCATCAATTCTTCGGTGCTCAGGTTTCTTTATAGTCCAACTCTCACATCCATACATGACCACTGGAAAAACCATAGCCTTGACTAGATAGACCTTTGTTGGCAAAGTAATGTCTCTGCTTTTGAATATGCTATCTAGGTTGGTCATAACTTTCCTTCCAAGGAGTAAGTGTCTTAATTTCCTGGCTGCAGTCACCATCTGCAGTGATTTTAGAGCCCAGAAAAATAAAGTCAGCCACTGTTTCCACTGTTTCCCCATCAATTTCCCATGAAGTGATGGGACCAGATGCCATGATCTTCGTTTTCTGAATGTTGAGTTTTAAGCCAAATTTTTCAAACTCTCCTCTTTCACTTTCATCAAGAGGCTCTTTAGTTTTTCTTTACTTTCTGCCATAAGGGTGGTGTCATCTGCATATCTGAGGTTATTGATATTTCTCCCAGCAATCTTGATTACAGCTTGTGCTTCCTCCAGTCCAGTGTTTCTCATGATGTACTCTGCATAGAAGTTAAATAAGCAGGGTGACAATATACAGCCTTGATGTACTCCTTTTTCTATTTGGAACCAGTCAGTTGTTCCATGTCCAGTTCCAACTGTTGCTTCCTGACCTGCATACAGATTTCTCAAGAGGCAGGTTAGGTGGTCTGGTATTCCCATCTCTTTCAGAGTTTTCCGCAGTTGATTGTGATCCACACAGTCAAAGGCTTTGGCATAGTCAATAAAACAGAAATAGATGTTTTTCTGGAACTCTCTTGCTTTTTCCATGATCCAGCAGATTTTGGCAATTTGATCTCTGGTTCCTCTGCCTTTTCTAAAAGCAGCTTGAACATCTGGAATTTCACGGTTGACGTATTGCTGAAGCCTGGCTTGGAGAATTTTGAGCATTACTTTACTAGCATGTGAGATGAGTGCAATTGTGCGGTAGTTTGAGCATTCTTTGGCATTGCCTTTCTTTGGGATTGGAATGAAAACTGACCTTTTCTAGTTTTCATAATAAGATGTCTAGTAACTTACAAATACCACTTTTAAGCACTCTCCACCTCACAAGACGATTTTATTTAAACTCATGTTCCCCCAGCATCACTGTCTGTGTCACAACTCAAGTAACATTTGAATCACGGAAGACTGTCTTCCAAAGGGCTTTGCCTTTATTTCCAAATAAATTCCTTTCAGATTTTTCTTGAATTGTTTCATATACTATTAGCGATGATTTACTCTAAACCTCATACAGTCACTTGCATAGTATCCAGTTTAGTTCAGTCGCTCAGTCGTGTCCGACTCTTGGTGACCCCACGGACTGCAGCACGCCAGGCTCCCCTGTCCATCACCAACTCCCGGAGCTTGCTCAGACTCATGTCTATCAAGTCAGTGATGCCATCCAACTATCTCATCCTCTGTTGCCCCTTTCTCCTCCTCCTTCTAATATTTATTTAGTATTGTATTTATTAAATTTAATAGCATTTAGTAGACTTGCTTATTAAACATCTAGATGTATATTTGTGATTGCTGCAAAATAACTTTATGATCATGGCTTTTTGTTAATGTTTTCCTTTTATAACTAAGATACAATTTACGTACTAAAATTCACTATTTTAAAACACATACTTCAGTGGCTTTAGTATATCCTCCACAATGTGTAACCACTGTGTGTGTGTGCTTAGTCGCTCAGTTGTGTCCAGCTCTTTGTGACCTTGTGGGCTGCAGCCCGCCAGGCTCCTCCATCCCATTCTCTAATTCCAAAATGCTTTTCATCGCCCGCAACGAACCTTCACACACGGCTACAGTCACTCATCACAACCACCCTTCACTTCCAGCCTCAACAACCACTCTTCTGCTTTATGCCTCTAGCCTCATTTCATGTAAAAAGTATACGATACGTGGTCTTTTACGACTGGGTTCTTTCATGTGTTTTCAAGGTCCATCCACGTTGTGCTACATATGTGTCAGTATTTCATTACGTGTAATGGCCGAGTATTACACATATTCCATACTTTCTGGATGGGTGGCATTTTGATTACCCACTCACCTGTTGATGGGCACGTGGTTTGTTTTCACCTTTTGGTAATTGGAAACAGTGCCAATAGGAACATTAGTGAAACAGTTCTTGTTTAAACATCTGTTGTAAATCCTCTTGGGTATATACTTAGGAGTGGAATTGCTGGGTCATATTACAACTCTGTACTTAACTCTTCGAGAGTTAAATCCACCATCTTACATTCCCACCATTTTGCCTCAGAACTCTGGGCCCGTGTTCCAGTTTCTCCACGTTGCTGGCAGTACTCATTTCCCATTGTTTGGGAAGTGCGATGCAACGCTCACCGCGGTTTTGCTTGGCATTTCCCTAATGTGCCATGACGTGCATCTTCTCATGTGCTTCTTGAACATTCATGTAGTTCCTTTGGAGAAAGGTCTATGCGAGTGCTTGTCCATCTTTGAACTGAGTTATTTATCTTTTTGTCGTTGAGTTGTTGTAGGTCTTTATATATTCTCAATGCTAAAGCCTCATAAGATCTGTGATTTGCAAATATGTCTTCCCATTCTAGGGCTGGTCTCTTGACTCTCTCGGCAATGTCTTTTGATGCACAAAAATTCTCAAATTTCAGTGAAGCCCATTTTGTCTAATTATTTTTTTAATGACATATTTAGGAAATACCTAATCCAACATCATCAAGGTTTACACCTCTGTTTTCTTTTAAGAAATTTGCTTTTAGCTTTTGCATTTTTATCTTTGGTTCATTTTGAGTTGGTTGTGATAAATTGCTTGTGGAGGGGCTCAAATTCACTTTTTGCATATGGATATTCAGCTGTCATGGGGCCACTCAATGAAAAGCCTGTTTTTTTTTTCCTTACTAAGTGGTTTTAGAGAATCTCTCACAGAAAATCAATTGACTCTCAAGTTCACCGCACATGTCCATGTCTGTCCTTATGCCAGCATCACACTGCCTGTATTACTGTGACTTTGTAGCAGGTTTGAAATTGGGAAGTGCAAGTCTTCCAATTTTGTTCTCCTTTTCCAAGATTGTTTTGGCTGTTCTGGTTCCCTTACATTTTCATGTGAATTTTAGAATCATCTTACCTGTTTGTTTATTTTTTTTTAAAGTAAGTTCAAGTTTTTATAGGAATTATGTTGAATCTGTTAATCATTTTGGAGAATGTTATCTTCTTATCAATATTAGATCTTCTAATTCGTTAACATAGGATATTTTTCCATTTGTTTAGTTCTTCTTTAATTTTTTTCAACCATTGTTTGTAGTTTTCAGTGTACAAATCTTGCACTTATTTTATTAAATATATCCTTAAGTATTTTGTTCTTTTTAATAGTCATATAAACAGAATTGTTTTCTTAATTATATTTTTGATGCCTTTTTGCAGTATGTAGGAGAAAAACTGACTTTTGTATATTGATTTTATATCCTGAGACTTTATGAACTCATATATTAGTTCTAATTGCTTTTTTGGAGGGTAGAGTCTTAGGATGTTTTTCATAAATAAGATTATGCAATGTGCGTCTAGAGACAGTTTTCCTTCTTTTGCAATCTCTAAAACTTTTATCCCTGATTTTAGTAATTTGAGTCTTCTCTTTCTTTTAATTGGTCAGTCCAAGCGAAGCTTTGCAAATTTTATGATTAATTCTTTTAATTTAATAATTTCCTCCGTTGTTCCTCTAGTCTTTATTTTGTTTATTTATAATTTCATCTTTGTTATTTCCTCATGTCATCTGTTTTGAGTTTATTTGCTCTTTCGTTTCTAGTTTCTCAAGGTGGCAGTTTAGGCAAATGATTTGAGGTCTTGCCATTGTGAGCGTCACAGCTGGAAACTGGCTTCTGAGCACCGCTTTCACTGCATCCGTACATGTCGGTGGGTGTGTTCCTATCCATGTCAAAGCTTTTCTTCTAATTTTTCTTGTTATTTCTTCTTTGACCCATTGGTTAATTAGGAGTATATTGTTTGATTTCCACATATGTATCAATTTTTCAAATTTCTTCATTTTACTGACTTCTAATTTCATGGCGTTCAGAGAACATGCTTTGTCTGACTTCTATCCTTTTAAACTTATTGAGACTTGTTTTACGGCTTAACAGGCGGGCTGTCTTGGAGAACGTTTTGTGTACGCATCTGATGCGACTGCAAACGGACTCCTGCCTCTGCTGCTGCTGGGTGGAGTGCGCTGCAGACGCGTTTACGTCCAGTGGGCTTATCCTACTTCCTTGCTAATCTTCTCTCTAGTTATTCTGTTCAGTGTTGAAAAGGGGGCATGGACATCTCCAGCTATTGCTCTTGAATTGTCGATTTCTTTCAATTTTTCAGGGTTTGCTTTTCCTTTTTTTAACTCTATAGTTGTTTGTCATTGCTGCCAACTTGATCATTCTACTAATCCTCTCTCAAACTTTCTTTTCCTTAAAACCCTAACAATCGAGATCTTGATTTCTACTATTACTATAGTTAAATTTTTCATTTTAAAAAATCTAAGCTCTCTTCTGAATTTTTTTATATTATTGTCTCTATTTTTTAATTTTAAAGTTTATATAAAATAGCTTCAATATATAGAAATCTGTGGCTCTTTTTCTAGTGTTTGTTTTTCTCATTTTTCTATTACCTCTGTTTTCTTTCCCAGGTTGAAATGCCTGATAATTTTTTTAAATGTAATGTCAGCAATTGTAAATGAAAATTGTATAGATGATTTGATGCTACCATTCTCCCTTAAAAAGGCATTTAGTATTGCTTCTGGCAGGCTCTGATGCTGGGTCTAGTTCCAAGCTATGAATTCATTCATTTGGAGCTGAGTTTCAATGTTTGCAAATTCTGGTCTAGTTTTGGCTTGCTCTCACTCCTCTGTAGCCCCTCCAGAAATCCTAAATTAAAATTTGGATTATTTTCTAGGGCTTTTCTCTTGAAGGGTTTTTAAAAAATATTTACATCTCCTGGCCACAGAAAAGTTCCCAAAGCTCTGTTCAACTTCTCAATCCCAGTTTCCGCTTAAAAATCTAACACCCAGGCAAAGCCAGGAGCAACCGAGGCCAGCCCTGATCAGCCAAACTGCTCTCCACCAACACACTTAACCTGCCAACCTTTGAGTAAAAGTCAAACAACTTCTGGGTGCTGTGCTACGCAGGATGTGGGATTCACTGCCTGGGACAGCGCTTTTCTCCATAAAGAGCTCCTGATATCTTTGCATCCCTGGATTTGCAAACACCTCTCAGATGAGGCTGTTGCCATGGTCGGTACAGCCAGAAGCAGGTTTCAACCATCCCAACCATTTTCTGACTGGTGAACTCCTTAACACGTTTCAAGATTCAATTCCAAAAAAGCTTATGTGGATTCCTTAACCCGCCCTCCACTTCCTAACCCCTCATAACCTTCGTGCTCAAATCTGCCGGGGCAGCCTCCACACTGTGCCCACCAGCAGCTTGTCTGTGCTGCCCTCTTGGTCCTGCACTTGGAATTGGCAAGTTGGCGACTTGTTGCCTTCGGATCCTCAGTGCGACACCTCACGCTTGTTATGGGCCTCACCTTCGCTCATACAGTGATGAGTAACCGTGACAGCATCTGAGAGCTGTGTGGTATTTCATGGTATTCAAAATACTTTCACAAACATTGCTTTGTTTTGAGTCTCATTCAATTGACTGACCTTGTCACCTAAGGTAGATGCTCTCTTTGGCACAAGATTTTTTGACCACTTTGTGTGTGGAGCAATTTAGACCTCGCTGAGGTTAACTGGCCTGAGATGACAAGGCGTTTAGTAGGACAGCGGGGAATAGGATCCATTCTCTTTTCATTTCACCATATGGCATCTCAATATGAGCTGGCTTCCGGGCGTCCACTGATGGGAATTTAAACAAGGCCTCTGTCCCCGAGCTTGGCTTCACAGTGCTGGCAGTTCCTGCCCTTTTCACATTCAGCGCGTGGAACCACACACGCCCCAGAATTCAGGGCTTGTCTACTGGACACCTGGGCTCCCACACTCTAATCCTTGTACACACTTTAACCGTGAACTTTCACAGAGGAAAGCAGAGTTGCAAGCTGCTCTGTGCTTTCATCTGAGGGGAAGGCTTTTGTTTGTGAAGAATTACGCCAGGAGGCCGCTGGCAGCTCTTGTCAGATGACAGGGGCGCATCTGTTCCAGTCGGCGTCTCCGCGCGGCTCGCTCGAGGGGAGCAGACCTGGGCGGCGGCCCTGGGTGGAATTCGGTTGCTTTCCAGGTCCCCCTGGGTTAAGTGCTGAGGCACTTGGGGCTGCAGGTGAGCCCTGAATCAGCAGCACTCCAGCGTGGCTGGGAGGGCAGGTGCCTCCCCAAGGCCAACAGGAATGTCCCCAAGTACCGTGACCTGAGCGTCCCGGGTTGAGGGCCAGGGGGCGGGGTCTGGGGATGCCACCCACCCCCGCCAAGTCCTGAGATACACGTTATGGAAGGAAGGGGCAGGACATAGGAAGGAAGAGACTTCCAGCGACTGCGTGGGTCTTGGTGAAAACATTCCTCTTTGGAGCAGGTACAAGGGAGTGGATGCTTTTGAGCTGTGGTGCTGGAGAAGACTCTTGAGAGTCCCTTGGACTGCAAGGAGATACAATTAGTCCACCCTAAAGGAAACCAGTCCTGAATATTCATTAAAAGGATTAATGCTGAAGTTCCAATACTTTGGCCACCTGATGTGAAGAACTGACTCGTTGGACAAGACCCTGATGCTGGGAAAGATTGAAGGCGGGAGGAGAAGTGGGTGACAGAGGATGAGATGGTTGGATGGCATCAGTGACTCAATGGACACGAGCTTGAGCACGTTCCGGGAGTTGGTGAAGGACAAGGAAGCCTGCCGTGCTGCAATCTGTGGGGCTGCAAAGAGTCGGACAAGGCCAAGGGACTGGCCAACAGCAACAGGGAGAGGACTGGCCAGTCCTCCTTGTGGTTTAGGCTGCTGTGAGGATCCAAGCTGCCGCTGGCTGTGTGGGGCTCCACCCACACTGAAGCCACACTTAATGCCTCTGTTGCTGGGAAGCCCTGCAAGACCTGTGTCACGACTCCTGGGACCTGTCTCCATGTTGACCTTCACTGACAGCACGAACGTCCTGCTTTGTCTTCATTGCTCCATTGAACCACCCTTGACACTGTGTGCAGCAGAGAGAGCAGTGGCTAGGGGAGGAAAGAGTATCAAATTAAACGTCGGAGTATCAAGGATGCGGCCAACCTGTGTGGCCCCACAGGACAGAGGGCAGCCGTCTGCAAAGGAGCATCGGATTCTTGGGTCGAGCCTGACACTGTCCCTTGGTCATTGCTGTGTCGTGATGCCTGTCCAGGCCCATTGATCAGACACGCCATCCATCGGCCAGTGCGTCCTGGATGCTTGTCACCCATCAGGGACTTCCTGTGTCAAGGAAAGAGTGTAGAACCCAGAGATGTAGTAATAGGGTTCTCCGGAGAAACAGTAACAGCAGGAGGTATTAAAGAGAATTGGCTCCCATGATTCCAGAAGCTGAGAGTCCCATATCTGCCGTCTGCCTGCTGGACACCCAGGACAGCCAACGGTGTAAGTTCAGCAAAGGCAGGAGAAGACCAGCGTCCTAGCTCGAAACCAGTCAGGCAGGGAGGCTAAATTCCCTCTTGCTATACCTTTTTGTTCTTCTCTCTTTTTTTTATGAGTCCCCACTTTTCTACATTTTTGTCAGTTCAGATATATCATCAGATGTACTGAGCCTTACCAGTCTATATGTGAAAGTGGTATTGCACTCTCATTTAAAATTCATTTCTCTTATTAGGATGAGGCCGGGCACCTTTTAGGGGCTACCAGGGTAAAGTGTCTGCCTGCAATGCTGGAGACCTGGGTTCGATCCCTGGGTTGGGAAGATCCCCTGGAGAAGGAAATGGCAACCCACTCCAGTATTCTTGCCTGGGAAAATTCCATGGATGGAGGAGCCTGGTGGGCTACAGTCCATGAGGTCGCAAAAAGTTGGACATGACTGAGCAAATTCACTCTTTCTGGATATCTTTTTTAAAAAATTTTTTCTCAAAGTAAGTTAATTCACAGTTTGTGCTTCAAGTGTACATTAAAATGATTCAGATACATATATATATATATCAGATATTATTGACTCGTATACTCATTTTCAGATTATTTCCACTATAGATTATTATAAATATTGAATATGGGTCCTTGTGCTACACAGTAGGTCCTTGCCGTTTACCTATTTTATATGTAGTATTAATTGTGTGTATATGTTAAAGCCAAACTCTTAATTCATCTCCCTTCCAGCCCCTTTGGTAACTGTAAGGTATTTTTTTCCCCCATATCTGCTGATCTATTTCTGTTTTGTAAATAAGTTCAGACATCTTTTAACTTGTATAAGATCTATTTAGATTAACTTTTCTGGGAAATATGCATACTTTTCTGGCCATTTTTTCTTCTATTATGGGTTGGTCCTCATTTATTTGTAGAGAACTCTTGATATATTAAGAAATGAACCCTTGTCTGGTATATGAACTGCACAATGTTGGGAAATTTGATGTTCATAGGAAGATCGCATAACAACAGCACCCCGTCCAGAACAAACACACGGATATTTCCTAACCATGGGGAGAAAGCTGCACGCAGAGACTTCCACCTGCGGAACGCTGAACTCCCAAAGGGGGATTTTGGCTTAGACGGTTGCCATGCTTTGTCAAAGAATCAGGTGTGTATTATTCTGAAAAAACATAAAATTCATAGGTTTGTACAAATGACTATAGAGTCTCTGAATAGCCTACAAAGATTAAGAGTTACTCTTTTTCATCTGTCTATTAATATTAAACATTTCATATGCTTTTTGTTTTATTCAGGCCTCGAAGAGACTGGATTAGCACCCTTTTTTATTTTTTATAATATAGCCGACCTGCGTCTCTCTGTTGGGCATGTTCACCCCTTGATTTCACAACAAGGGAAGATGACAGTCTCCTCTGGGTGCTTTCCCCCACATCTTTCCAACATCATCACATCGTCCTAAAATGAAGATAAGCTCACAGTTCGGCTGCCCTGTTACCAACCTCACTGAGATATCTATATCTGAGGGTGGAATGGAGAACAGTTGGGACATAAAAAATTACCTTATTTTCACATGACATGGAATAAGAAAATGTGTTGTTTGACCCCACATACAGCAGGAGACAGCTTGTGAACTAAAAATGAGACACCGAACACTTTCCTTGGCTTCCCTGGATAAATAAGTGTACAGACGCTTAAGAGAGAAGCTCAGCGCGGAGGCCTGTGAAAGGGAGGAGCAGGGCTTGCTTACTTCGTACAGGTGGAATAGCAGCTGTGGGCTGCAAGCCAGTTGTCCCTTATGAGCTTGAACCAGGCGGGCGGGGCTCACTGGGTTTGATTTTCATCTGTCTATTGATATTAAGCACTTCATATGCTTTTTGCTTTTTTCAGGCCTCCGATAGACTGGATTAGTGCCCTCCCTTCCCCCCTGGGGAGGATAATCTGCTTTCCTCAGTTCAGGGTTCAAATCTCATCTGGAATTAGTACAACATCTGGGCACCCCATGGCCAGTCGGGTTGGCAGGTAGAATGAGCCATCACTGTCAAACAACCTGCCCTGCTTCTAATTCAGAGCCCCCCCTCTCCACCGTCTCCAGCTACATGGCTCCCACTGGTGAGTTCTGAACATCTCTGGGCCTTGATTTTCTCATTTTCAAAATGGACATAGAAGTTAGAAATGACCCAGAGTGCTATGATGAGGCTTCTGTGAGAAAATGCCCATGAAGGCCTTAGATGGTGTCTGGTCCACGTAAATACTGAGGAAGAGGTGCTGTCAGTTTCCCAGGGCCCCCACTGGGACCCCCCTGACCCCCCCCCCCCCACCTCCCAGACCCCACCCGCCCTTCCTGCCACAAGGAGACCCTTCCTCTCTCCCTTCCTCACACTCCCCAGGCTGAACACAGACTGTCCTCTGCAAACACTCTCCGGATTAATGAAAGTGGAGAAGGAAAAGTGTACACCGCTTAGTCATGTCCAATTCCATGCGACCCCATGGACTGTGGCCCACCAGGCTCCTCTGGCCATGGAATTCTCCAGGCAAGAGCACTGGGGTGGGCAGCCGTTCCCTTCTCCAGGGACCTTTCCAACCCAGGGATTGAACCTGGGTGTCCTGCTTTGCAGGCAGATTCTTCACCATCTGAGCCCCCGGGGGAGCCCTGGATTAATGGATGACGTCTCTAAAAAGAAGGTTTCGTTCCCTTCTTTCTAAATCCCATATATATGTGTCAGTATACTGCACTCTGTATACAGAGTGAAGTAAGCCAGAAAGAAAAACACCAACACAGCATACTAACGCATATATAGGGAATTTAGAAGGAAGGGAACGGTGACCCTGTATGCGAGACAGCAAAAGAAACATAGATGGATAGAACAGTCTTCGCACTCTGTGGGAGAGGGCGAGGGTGGGATGATATGGGAGAATGGCACTGAAACATGTATAATATCATATGTGCAACGAATCACCAGTCCAGGTTCGATGCATGAAACAGGGTGCTCGGGGCTGGGGCACTGGGATGAGCCAGAGGGATGGGATGGGGAGGGAGGTGGGAGGAGGGTTCAGGGTGGGGAACACATGTACACTCATGGCGGATTCAAGTCAATGTATGGCAAAACCAGTACAATATTGTGAAGTAAAAAAAATTAATTAATTAATTAATTTTTAAAAAAGGTTTCATCCTCTTCCCTTCATGATCCCTGAAACAAAGTCAGTTCAGAAAGTAAAACCTATTTCTCTGATCCGGGATGTCCTACAAACAAGCTTAATTTAATTTAATTTTTTTAAGTTTTGGAGCAGCCAGAACGTAAACACACATGAACTCCTTACAGAAAGTACTAAAGCGCGACTATGCCACGCATAGATGAGCACAGGGATTTCTCGCCTCTCCCCACAAAGCAGGGGCAGCTGCGGCCGGCTCAGAGGCCTGGAGAGCAGAGGACGGTGACCGGCCACACGGTTCAGAGATGCGCTGGAGACGCTGGCCTACATTCCACGGCCATTTTGGATGATTAAGATCACAAATGAAGTAGCTGTTAATTGACTCTATAAATTTTATATATGAAAAGAGACATTTTCTTCTTGAGTGCAAGTTTGCAATTTAGCTATATTTTAATATTGGCTTAGAAAATTAAAAAAAAAAAAAGATTGTCTTAAAGCTGGATTGCATGAAGCTGGTGAAGGGTGGCTGGGAAGCCTTGCAGAAGACGCAGGCGTCGGCCCAGAGCCTCCTCGGCAGTCAGGCCCAGCCAGGCACGTGGGGGCCCTAGTGCACCCACCCACCCACAGGCTTCCTGTGGTATCTTTCGTTGCCCCTAGCATTTCCTTTTACACAGTAACTAATTTTTTGTCATTTTTATTTTGTTCATTTACATGCATTGAATGAGGTTTTTCCTAGTGCTTAAGCACTAGAAAGTGCTGGAGTCCGAGTGGTCTGCATCCCGCTTCCCAGGTCAGGATGGGGACATCGCCTCCTGGGGCTCCTGCAGGGTGACCTGCTCCAGTCTCCCTGGTGCCCCTGGGCCCGGTGACCCCATTGCCATGGGCAGCCCTCGACCATGGCACCTCTCAGTTACTTGCCAACCACGCTTCCCACAAGGTGGACGCAGTTGTCCATGGAATGATTTAGGGATGAGATAAAGCCATCAGCTCTTTTCCAAACCAAAGTGATTAAAGACCCCTTCCATGCTCTTCCCCTGCTCCTCAACTCTGCTTCTGAAATGAAAAGCGCAATTCCAGAAGCTTGCCTGCCCGAGAAAACAAGGCAGCCAAATGCCACTGCAGGAAGCTGTGTTTCCTCCATAGAGCCTGGGAACCAGGCTGGCCTGAGGGCCCTGCGGGGCAGGAAGGGACCCTCTCGTCTGGCCCAGCCCCCTTCTCCTGCCTGGCGATCCACAGACCAGCCCCATCTTTCTGAAGAGCAATGTCTTCTCTAGGCCTAAAATGCACTCTTGCAACCTGAGAGGAGATTAGCAAGACACCCATCCACTTCTGAGTCTCTCCTAGATGTCAAAATGTTGACTCGGTCCCTGCTAAAATGCGGCTTTCGAAAAAAAAAAAAAATCACATCTTTTCAAATTTCCTGCAATCCCTGTCATGGGCAACATATGTTTCTGCATAATGATGCTCCTAAGTGAAGTGACATTTCAGAGTAATGAGGCTTCGGTGACAACGTGTGAGAGATGTGACAAGTTTTCTCTAATATAAAAAGGCAGCATAGACAAAACCCAAATTCGCAGCCACGGCAGGCTCTCCGCTCAGCTGTGAACCTGGGGGGGGGGGGCTGGGGGTGAGCAAGCCCCCCCGCCACTCAGAGCACCAGCCCTTGCGGGGAGCCTGCTAGGGACACGGGTCCCCATCCAGGCCCACACACCCCACCTGAAGGACAGACAAGGTCACCTGCCGAGGGGATCAGAGAAGAAGACGGGGGGTGGGGGAGCTAGCTCTGGAGGGGCGCCAGGACCGTGCAGACCCTGGACAAACCACTGACTTCTGCTCCTCTAAACTCTGGTCTGCTCCTGCCTCAAGTGAAGGACAACAATGACCACCTCCCAAGAGTGAGCCAGACAAAATGCAAAAGGGAATGCTCAGGACTCGGTGCGCTGGGGGTGGCTCCTCTCCTGTTAGAATCCATCCCACTTTCAGCCCAGGCTGGAACGGATGGAAGCTGGAAGTGGACAGTGTGGGCAACAGAGACCTCACTGGCCTCACCTCCTCCGAGGCAGGGTGACCGGGTGCCTGGATCTGCGTTCAGGCTTCCCTGGCCAGGCAGGGCCCACGGCGCCCCTGAGCACAGGAGTGTCACTTTGCTCAGGGCTCCAGCTAAGCCGTCCCGATCACCAAGGGCTACTGGTTCCGCCCACGAGAGCCGGGAGGACACAGCTTACTGTTAACATCAAGTTCGTGTGTCCGTGGCACAGTGTGGCCAAACAAACGGAAACGTCGGAATTTGGAGCAGAGAAAGGTTTACTGTAGAGCCCTGCAAGGGGACGGGGTGGCTTATGTCCTTAAAAGCCTCTAGCTCTCAGAAGGGTTTTGATGACGGAGAGGGCTTCGCAGGGTCTGTGATCACGTCATGCACGTTGGGTTAACCTTATCAGCCTCTGGGCTCCCGGAGGCCTGGGGCTATGTGCTCATGGTCCTCAGGACCATGGGGGAGGTCTTCCACTGGGGGAGGGGAGCATTTCACATCTGCAAAGCAAACTATCTGCATCAGCTACTGCTAGTTAGACACTTCATCGCGGAGTTAAAGCAAAGGATGAGGTGGAAGGTCTGTCCTGGGAAGGCCCAGGAGTGTCCTGCTTGGTTAAGTCACCTCCGGCCCTTCCCAGGTCTCCAAAGGCCCAGCCGGGCCCCCTGTGGATGCCTCCTGCCCCAGGGCCTCTCAGGGCCTGAGGGAATCACCCGGGCAGAGTGTCATGGGCGGTCCTGAGGACATCAGTGAGGCAGTCACCTTCTTGGCTGAGAGCTCAGGGAGCCGGGCCTGCCCTGGGGTTGGCACCCTTCCCTCTTGGACCACAGGAGGGTACACTCAAGACCCTGAACGGCCATCACCCTGCCCAGCCCTCCACACACAGCCCTGGAAAACTCAGACTGGTCTTATGAAAGGTGGTTCAATGGTGCCAAGACAAGGGACCTGTGCCCTTCACCCTGCAAATACTTGCTGAGTGTCTGCTGTGCCAGGACCTTTGTGGGGAGACTGACAGGCCCCATGTCCAAGATGGGAATCAACAGGGAAACATCCAAGAAACCAGCTCTGTGGGCTGAGGAGGCAGAGACGGGCTACCTGAACCAACCCCTGAGCCAGGAGAGGACAAGGGGGTTCCCTGGAGAGAGGGTGAGGCGACGGGCAAGGCCATGCGAGGGTCAGAGCACGTGGCCAGGGTCAGGGTGCAGGGCAGGGCCACCCGAGTCCCTGTGCTCCACCTGGGCAGATGGCCTCCGCCCGCAGGGACAGCCCTTCTCCCACCCCTCCTCCAGGCCTGGGGACCACAGCCCCCATGGTGCGACCCTGTTCTGAGCTCCTTCCTTCGGAGCTGCGTGTCTGCACCAGTGCTTGGCATTTACACAGCACTTTTGAAACCAAGCGCAACGCTGTGGGAGTCCTGGCGCAAAAGCCTTTCTCTGTCACCTGTTCCTCCGTTACAGGAAATAGGTTCGTTCAGCCCCCTTGACCTTCCCTGAGTTCCAGCAGCAGGTTCAAACAGGAGCTGATCATGGAAGGGAGGGGCTGAAGAAACAGTCAGGGGCAGTCAGGCAACAGTGGTGCCGCCTGGGGACAGGTCCTGGTTCCTCCTCAAGGGACACACAGAACAATACCTTTGAGCTTTTCTGCAGATACTGAAACCGCTACCAGGCGGAGAAGTGGACGGTCTGCTGCCCACCAGCAGGGGGACTCCAGACCTGGGGGAACCAGGAGGCTGGTGATGCTGACTCCCGCTGACCTCACCACCAACCAATCAGAAGAAAGTCCCTGAGCTGACCACACCCTCTTTGAACCTTGACTTCCTCACTCCCCTTTCTAGGTCAGGACACACAGGTTTGAGGGCACCAGCTGGCTTTGGCCCCCTCTGCCTGGCAAAGAAGTAGAGCTATCCTTTTCTAACTCAGCTCAAACTCTGTTTCCAAGATTTCATTCAGTACTGGGTGCAGAGGCTTCCGCGCTGACCCAGTGGTAAAGAACCTGCAGGAGACACAGGCAATGTGTGTTCATTCCTGGGTCGGGAAGATCCCCTGGAGAAGAGAACGGCAACCTACTCCAGTATTCTTGCCTGGAGAAGCCCATGGATAGAGGAGCCTGGCAAGTCCACGGGGTCATAAAGACTTGGACACAACTGAGCATCTGGCATGTTAATGGAGCACAGAGAGCGGATTCAACTTCACTCCCAATGACCACCATTTGTCCACACGTCCTTCCGTGGCCCGAGGTGGCCGTCCTGGCAATGCCGAGTCCTGGCAGCGCACCTCCACCCTGCCGTTGTTGCTCAGCTGCTCGGTCGTGTCCGACCCTTTGCCACCCCATGCACTGCAGCATGCCAGGCCTCCCTGACCTTCACTGTCTCCCAGAGTTTGTGTCCACTGCGTCAGTGATGTTATCTAATCCTCTCATTCTCTGTTGCCCTCTTCTCCTCCAGCCCTTAATCTTTCCCATCAGAGTCATTTCCAGTGAGTTGGCTCTTTGCATCAGGTGGCCAAAGTATTGGAGCTTCAGCATCAGTCCTTCCAATTCAGAGTTGTTTTCCTTTAGGAATGACTGATTTGATCTCCTTGTGGTTCAAGGGAATCTCAAGTCTTCTCCAACATCACAGTTCAAAAGAATCAATTCTTTGCTGCCTAGACTTGAAGGTCCAACTCTCACATCTGTACGTGACTACTGGAAAAACCATAGCATTGACTATACAGACCTTTGTTGGCAAGGTGATGTCTTTGCTTTTCAATATGCTGTCTAGCTGTGTCATAGCTTTTCTTCCAAGAAGCAGTTCAGTTCGGTCGCTCAGTCGTGTCTGACTTTTTGTGACCCCATGGACCGCAGAACATCAGGCTTCCCTGCTCATCACCAACTCCCGGAGTTTGCTCAAACTCATGTCCATCTAGTCGGTGATGCCATCCAACCGTCTCATCCTCTCACCTTGCTCTATCCAAGGAGCAAGCATCTTTTAATTTCCTGGCTGCAGTCACCATCTGCAGTGACTTTGGAGACCAAAAAAATAAAATCTGTCACTACTTCCATTTTTTCTCCTTGTATTTTCCATGAAGTGATAGATATCACGATCTTAGTTTTTCTGAATGTTGAATTTTAAGCCAGCATTTTCACTCTCCTCCTTCACCCTCATCAAGAGGCTCTTTAGTTCCTCTTCACTTTCTGCCATTAGAACACTATCATCTGCATATCTGAGGTTATTGATGTTTCTCCCAGAAATCTTGATTCTAGCTTTTGATTTATCCAGCATGGCATTCCACATGATGTACTCTGCGTAGAAGTTAAATAAACAGGGTAACAATATACACTTTGTCATACCCCTTTCCCAATTTTGAAACAGTTGTTCCAAGTCTGGTTCTAACTGTTGCCTCTTGACCCGCAATCAGGTTTCTCAGGAGACAGGTAGGCGGGTCTGATATTCCCCCCTCTTTCAGAATTTTCCACAGTTTACTGTGATCCACACAATCAAATGCTTTAGTGTAGTCAATGAAGCAGAATGAATTCCTTTGCTTCCTCTATGATCCGACGAATGTTGGTAATTTGATCTCTGGTTCCTCTGCCTTCTCTGAACCCAGCTTGTATGTCTGGCAGTTCTCAGTTCATGTACTGCTGAAGCCTAGCTTTAAGGATTTTGAGCATAACCTTATTATCATGTGAAATGAGTGCAAATGTGCCATAGTTGGAGCATTCTTTGGCATTGCCTTTCTTTGGGACTGGAATGAAAACACCTTTTCCAGTCCTGTAGCCACTGCTGAGCTTTCCAAATTTGCTGGCATATTGAGTGCAGGACTTTCACAGCATTGTCTTTTAAGATTTGAAATAGCTCAACTGGAATTCCATCATCTCCACTAGCTTTGTTCATAGTGATACTTCCTAAGGCCCACTGGATTTCACATTCCAGAATGTCTGTCTCTAGGTGAGTGATCACACCATCATGGCTATCTGGGTCTGTAAGGCTCTTTTGTATAATTCTTCTGTGGATTCTTGCCAGTTCAGTTCAATCCAGTCGCTCAGTTGCATCCAACTCTTTGCGACCCCATGGACTGAAGCATGCCAGGCCTCCCTGTCCATCACCAACTCCTGGAGTCTGCCCAAACCCATGCCCATCGAGTTGGTGATGCCATCCAACCATCTTATCCTCTGTCATCCGCTTCTCCTCCTGCCTTAAATCTTTCCCAGCATCAGGGTCTTTTCAAATGAGTCAGCTCTTCGCATCAGGTGGCCAAAGTATTGGAGCCTCAGCTTCAGCATCAGTCCTTCCAATGAACACCCATGACTGATCTCCTTTAGGATGGACTGGTTGGATCTCCTTGCAGTCCAAGGGGCTCTCAAGTGTCTTCTCCAACACCACAGTTCAAAAGCATCAAGTCCTCTGCCCAGCTTTCTTTATAGTCCAACTCTCACATCCGTATTCTTTCGATCCCTTCTTAATATCTTCTGCTTCTGTTAGGTCCTTACAATTTCCATCCTTTATTGTGTCCATTCTTGTATGATATGTTCCCTTGGTAGCTCTAATTTTCTTGAAGAGATCTCTAGTCTTTCCCCATTCTGGGTTTTTTTTTTTTTTTTTTTTTTTGCCTTTATTTCTGTACATTGCTCACTTAAGAAAGCTTTCTTATCTCTCCTTCCTATCCTCTGGAACTCTGCACTCAGTTCGGTATATCTTTCCTTTTCTCCCTTGCCTTTCACTTCTCTTCTTTTCTCTGCTACTTGTAAAGGCTCCTCAGACAAGCGCTTTGCTTTCTTGCATTTCCTTTTCTCGGGGATGGTTTTGTATAACATCGTGAAACTCTGTCAATAGCTCTTCAGGTGCTGTCTACCAGATCTAGTCCCTTGAGTCTGTTTGTCATCTCCACTGTAAGAATCTCAAGAGGAGTAGGCCCCCTGAAGCTTCCAACAGCTCTGCTTGATCATAGATCAGGAGCTGAGGCCCAATGCCTCTCACCCGATTTATATTCCTCTCAGGCCCATCCTGGGGACCCATCGCACCGTAAGGTCCTACTAGGCTAGTAGGACTTTGTTTCTCTTCTAAGCCAATAGCTCCACAGGAAATGGGGAATTTGCCGTCCAGCAGTGTAGGGCTGTGTCTAAGGAACACGTCCTCATCCTGGGAGATACGAGGACCAGAGCAAACCCCTGCATGGTCCAGCTGCAAACCTGGGCCACACTGGATGCTGGCCCAGAAGTGAAGGCAGCAGGGTGTTGATCTTGGCTTGACCAGAGTCTACCCCTGGCTCCTCCTTGCCCCGGGACACAGGAGGCTGCTGCCCTCCCTTTAACTCTGTGCTCAGCACACCTCCTCACGGTCTCACACCTGTAGTGGGTTCAGCTGTGGCTCCAAAAGATACGTACCACTATCTGGAGTGTGATCTTATTTGGAACCACGGTCTTTGCAGATGCCATTCAGGGAGGAGTCTTGTACTAAGATCATCCTGGATTTGATGGAGCCTTAGAGAAGAAAGCTGAGCACCGAAGAATTGATGCTTTTGAACTGTGGTGTTGGAGAAGACTCTTGAGAGTCCCTTGGACTGCAAGGAGATCCAACCAGTCCATTCTGAAGGGGATCAGCCCTGGGATTTCTTTGGAAGGACTGATGTTGAAGCTGAAACTCCAGTACTTTGGGCACCTCATGAAAAGAGTTGACTCATTGGAAAAGACTCTGATGCTGGGAGGGATTGGGGGCAGGAGGAGAAGGGGATGACCGAGGATGAGATGGCTGGATGGCATCACTGACTCAATGAACGTGAATCTGAGTGAACTCCTGGAGTTGGTGATGGACAGGGAGGCCTGGCGTGCTGCGATTCATGGGGTCGCAAAGAGTCGGACACGACTGAGTGACTGAACTGAACTGAACTGAACTGAACTAAATCCAGGCACCTGGGTCTTTATAGGACACAGGAGAGGAGACAGACCATGAGCGAACAGACGTCCAGGTCTGTGGTCCTTTGGGGCAGCAGCCCCCGGAAACACACACGTGAGTCCTCCGTGTCTCTTTCTGCCCCGGGCATCTGCCTCCCTGGGAGACAGAGCGTGCCCCTGAGGAGCGTCCATCCACTCAGTCTGGATCTGTGGGCGCTGGTCCTGAAGCTGGCACACAGCAGATGCTAATTAAGAGTTTGTCAAACTACAGTGAGGTCTGGGCACTTGGTCACAGGGAGCGTCCCTGGATGTCACTCAGCAGGACCAGAGAGGACCTCTCTTGGTTTCTTACAAGAGGAGGACGGGCTCAGGAAGCAGGAGTCAGCGGCAGGTGGAAGGAGGGAGGTGTGATGGAGCTCTCAGCAGACCCTGGAGAAGCAGGCGTGCGATCCAGGACAGGTGGCCCAGCATGGAGCGGCATGCGACTCGGCGAGACGCCAGTCACTGCAGCGTGTTCTTCTGACACAACGGCACAGCCCAGGGGCCACGGTGCAGCCGGCGTTGGCAGCGGTCACTTGCGGGGGTGGGGCACGGCAGCCCGCAGGACAGCGGGCGCCTCGTTGCCTCCAAGTCTGTCCCTCCTGGGAGTGGAGCCACCTCACAGCATCCCTTCTAAACTCCCTCGTGCTGTCTCGGTGTCCTGGGAAGCCAGGTAACAGCCATCGGGGGCTGCTCTGCAGCCAGGGGCACGGGCGGGGTGTGGGCCACCCTCCCCTTTTTCTGTGCTGAAGATGGGGGGCTGCCCTGGACTCTCGGATGGGGCCAACCAGGACATCTGTGCAAACTCCTGGGGACAATGACTCCCCTCCACAGGCCTGGCACTGCAGGACAGGGTGGGCCTCCTGCCAAGCCTCCAGGAATACTGGCTGAGCGCCTACTGTGTGCAGGCACTCAGGGGTGCTTTACACGTGTGCCCTGGGGTCCCCGGGGCCCCGGCAATGGGGCTACGACACTGAGACACATGGAAGGTACACTGAGCGCCCTCCGGCGTGGGACACCCTCCACCCGCTGGCACCGGGACCCCCGTGCCCCCCTTGTCGGGTCAGCCATGCCCCGTGCTCCTGGAGCTGCAGCCTTGCCTCACTCCCGCTCCCCCTTCCCGCTGAAGCTCATCAGCCACTGTCCTGCGACGGGAGACCCTTTCCCGCTTGGGTAAGGGTAGACGTCCAGGCGCAGTCCTGCCGAGGCCACTTGGTTCCGGGGCCCTCGCAGAGGCCTGGGCCGACCTTCCGTCCAGGGCGGGCCTCAGGGGCCTCGCTCTTGCCAGCCAGGCCTCCACAGTGGCTCAGCCCTCCTGCTTGATGGCAGACGCTGCTGCTGGCCCTCCAGGGACCGCGGGCCGGCAGCCCCTTCTGCTTCTCCCGATGGCGATGTCACTTTGGCCCCAACACAAGGTGCTTAACGCCCAGCTGGGGACCTGCTCTCTGCGGTCTGAGTCCCCGGTGGGACACCTCAACCTGGCGTCTGCTCACCCAGGGGCCCCTCCGTCCCGCAGCTACTTCTCTTTCAAGCTCATTCATAAATCCTTGCTGAGTGGCCACTGCCTTTGGGGCTCTGCTGAGCTCCAGGGAGCACTGTTGGAAAGCCGGAGACTCTGCTTTGAGTGGGGGGGGGGGGGGGGCACCGGCAAACACAGACACACGGATCACGAAAGAGGGAGGGGCAGGGGGAAGCTGTGGAGGCCTTGCCCTGGGGGCCTTCCTTGGCTTCGCCCCGCCCCGCCTCCACAGACGTGTGGCTATGTGTCTCTTTCCTTATTTATTCAGTGCTTGTCTCCTCCATAAACCCAGCAAGAACCACATTAGTATTAGTTAATATTTATTTAGCACTCCGAGCCAGACTCGGGCGAAGGGGCTGACGGGGATTAGCTCATTTCTTTCTCGCAGCAAATCTCCAGGAAGTCCTATTTTTTTCTCCGTAATGAAGACGAGACACATGGAGCTTGCCAAGCCCAGGGCTGGCCACCTGCCGGCGTGTGGACGCTCCAGGACTTGACTGGGAGGGCGGTGGGGCTGGCTGCCTTGAGGGGTCTCCTGCCCTAGGGGCCAGGGCTCTGGGTGGCTCACCACTGCATGCCCCAGCTGTCAGCAGCGCCACTGAGTGGCTGAGTGACAGCTGATGTCACTGTCGCGGGGACACGGTGCTGTGTGACCTTCCCCTCCCCTGCTTCCGGATCATCCAACAGGGCCGCGTGCAGCACCGCCTCCTGTGTGTCCACAGATAGACTCGGAGATGGGAACTCAGAGTACCTCCCCGTCTCCTTGGAAAACCGGAGGGCACCCTTGCAGTCCGAGGTGACCTGATCATCCACAGCTTCTGTCCCTGGGGGGCTTCCTGGAGGAGCTGGCTCCTATGGTGGACCTCGCAAAGGACTCACTGCTGAGTGCCAGCCCCCAGAAGTGGGACAAGGACCCACGACAGTGTCTGGGGCTGGGCTCCTGCTCTGTCACTCCTCCTGGCACCTGGAACAGGTCATCTATCTGCTCCTGGATGTGCCAGAGCCCCCCAGGTCCTCCCCCTCTGGCTGGGCCTCCCGGAGCCACATGGGAGCCCGGCTCATCTAGGGATGGCATGGCCTCTGGGAACACCAAGAGGCAGACAGCACACTCGAGATATGTCCAGCCACAGACGCTGGTGAGAAGAGCTGGAGGGTCTAGGACTCGACGGAGCCAAGAGCCAGCTTTAGTCCCAAGCTCTCGGCGTGCTGAAGGCTGCACCGGTTGGAGGGGCTTCGCCTGTGGGCGCTGCTAGTTCTCCAGTCTGTTCCCGTCACATCCTGAGTTCCTCCTCTGGCTCCTGCGTGTCTTCACAGCACACCTCGCCTTGGAGCCCCTTCTTCTGGCTTGTCTGGGATTCAAAAACCACGGAATCAAATTGCATGCAAAACCGCATTAACCGCCCAGAGGGAGGGACCAAGACCTCTTTTCTTGGAGTGGTGAGAACTCAGGACCCCTACCCAGCTGCTCAGAAGAAACCCCTTCATCTCCCAAGCCGTGATGTTGCCTGCCCTATACCTTGGGGAAAAGACAACCTCTGTCAGCTGACAGGGCTCCTGGTGCAGGTGGGAGTTTCCCAGCATGCACTGGTGGAGGGAAGCCGCTCCCAGGATTTATACAGCCCTTCCTCCACGGAGCTCCAGGGCACACACATTCCATCATTTCAGCCTTTTATATACTCACTACAGTGGTTTGGGAAACATTTCAAAATTAGACAGGCATTAGCTTAGCTTATAAAATTAAAAATAAACTGTAACGGCTTTAATGATGTTGTATTAAATGCCAGACTTCATAATACCTCACGTTTCTTTAATACTTTATGGCTTCCAGCGCACTTTTAAATAACTCCTCATCTATGAAGGTTTTCACAACAGGCTGGCCTCACTGCCTGGGGCTGGCAGCTCGAGGCCTGGCTGGCCTGGTGTAGGCTGACCTCCTCACCCTGGTAAAGGGCCTCTGTGGGTTCCTTGGGCGCCCAAGGCTGACTGGGACTCCAGAGCTGCCAGCGGATCCATCCGTTGGCAAATGAGCAACATGCAGCAACACCACAGTGGTGCCCCTTCATGCCAGTCAGAACGGCCACCGTTAGAGTGTCTGCAAACAGGAAGTGCCAGGGAGGGTGTGGAGAAGAGGGAACCCTCCTCCACTGTTGGCAGGTTTGTAAATTGGTTCCGCCACCGTGGAGAGCAGGGCAGGGGTTCCTCAAAAAACTAAAAATAGAGCTACCATATGGTCTAGCCATCCCATGCCCGGGCACATATCCAGATAAGACTCCAACTCGAAAAGTCACAGGTATCCCTATGTTCATAGCAGCAACATCCACAACAGCCAAGACAGGGACGCAATCTAAGTGTCCATCAGCAGAGGGATGTATGAAGAAAATATGCACGTGTATATCATACATACATATGATATTGATACACACAACAGAATATTACTCGGCCATAAGAAAAGGTTGAAATAATGCCATTTGCAGTAACCCGGATGGACCTAGAGATTATCATACCAGGTGAAGTAAGTCAGACAGAGGAAAACAAATGCTGTATGATTTGCTTGTACGATGGCACTCACGTGTGGAATCTAAAAAAAAAAAACAATAATGCAAGTGAACTTGTTTACAGAACAGAAATAGACTCACAGACGCCGAAAACAAACGTGGTTCCCAAAGCAAAAGAGGAGGAGGGGTAAATTAGGAGTGTGTGATGAGCAGGGACTCACGTCTGTACACAAACCAGACAAACAAGGGCCCACTGCGAAGCGCGAGGAGCCATGTTCAGTGTCTTGTGACAATCGGTCATGGAAAACAATGCGTGCTTTATCTGTATACGTGTGGCTGGGTGACCGCCAGCACCAGGGAGTGAGGCCAGCCTGCTGCGTTGACAGCTATATAACTGTAACTGAATCACTCTGCTGGATGTCTGAAACTAACAAATGGCTTTAAATCAACTGCCCTTCAATAAGGACTTCCCAGGTGGACTGCAAGGAGATCCAAACAGTCCGTTCTAAAGGAGATCAACCCTGGTTTCTTTGGAGGCAATGATGCTAAAGCTGAAACTCCAGTACTTTGGCCACCACATGTGAAGAGCTGACTCTGGAAAAGACTCTGATGCTGAGAGGGATTGGGGGCAGGAGGAGAAGGGGACGACAGAGGATGAGATGGCTAGATGGCATCACTGACTCAATGGACGTGAGTCTGAGTGAACTCCGGGAGATGGTGATGGACAGGGAGGCCTGGCGTGCTGCGATTCATGGGGTCGCAAAGAGTCGGACACGACTGAGCGGCTGAACTAAGCTAAACTGACTGAGGTGGCACCGTGGTAAAGAATCTGCCTGCAATGCAGGAGACACAAGAGACACAGATTCAATCCCTGGGTTGGGAAGATACCCTGGAGAAGGAAATGGCAGCCCACTCCAGTATTCTTGCCTGGAGAGTCTCATGGACAGAGGAGCCTGCAGGGTTATAGTCCATGGGTTTGCAAAGAGTAGGGCCTGACCGAATATGCACAGGCATACTCCAATAAAAGTTACAAAGTGTCTACCAAGGAGACACCACCCTGAGTTCCAGCACAGAGAAGGTGGACCGTCAACCTGCCCACAGGTGACTTCCACCCAGACGAGCTTCGATAACGAGGGCAAGAACAGTCCCTGATCCTGTGAGTCCCCTCTGGTCCCCATGCCCTGTGTGGAGTTCCCATCTGGCCTCGGGGGCTCTGCGCTCACCCAAGATTCCTGCGGTACCTGGCTGCTGGCAGGGACCTCATTACTGTTGACTCTCGGCAGGCGGTGGCAGGAAGGTGCTGACACCCTGCTGTTTACGAGGACACCGAGGGCCTGGGAAGGGGTATGGGCACAGGTAGGCTGACCTGATCGGCTGTACCCACCCTCAGAGCTGCGCAGTGTGACTTGAATGCTGTCCTGCAGAAACTCAGGAGTAACCACGCTCGTTTCTGCAGCCGATCATCAATCGAGCCTTGCCCTGAATGGCCTGGGCCTCTGTTCCCGTCCACTTCCTTTGCTGGGGACCGTCAGTCTTGCTCCTCATCTTGTCCCCCTGACTCACCACCTTGATCCTGCCTAGGGCAGAAGCCCTGGCACTTGAGCCATCTGAGCTGAGCAGCTACTGGGCTCGGGCACACTTTCTGCCATCTGTGCCGTGGGCACAGCCATCTATTTCATCAGGAGTTGTGTGTCATCTCCCATCAGCTTATTTCTTTGCTTTACTGACATACCTTCTTGCTCTAGACCTTTCGATCTTCAAATCAAATTTCAAGTTAATTTCCAAGTACCTAGTCCTAGAATTTTTGGACTGTGCAAGTTATAAAAACAATCTTTGTAATTGTGATGAGGAATATTTTACCAATTATACTCCTGGAGCTAGAGATTACAATTTTATAAATATCTTTAGTCATTTTCATATAACAGCATACTATAATGTAATAGATTTTTTAGTATAACAATAAAATAGACTAATATAACTTGTTTATTTGGGGAATAAGTGATTCTGAATAAGGTTTCAAAATATCTGTGTAATTATCAAGCTAAGCCTTACACCGAATCTTGTTACATAGTCTTAACAGATGCTGGCTGTTTCAGAATCTTTTCCATCACTCTTTCCCGTGGTTGTTCAGTCACCAAGTCATGTTTGATTCTTCGAGACCCCATGGACTGCAGCCCACCAAGCTTCCCAGTCCCTCCCCATCTCCCAGAGTTTGCCCAAGCTTGTCCACTGAATCAGTGATGCCATCCAACCATCTCATCCTCTGCCACCCTCTTCGCCTTCTGCCCCCAATCTTTCCCAGCATCAGGGTCTTTTCCAGTGAGCTGGCTGTTCACATCAGGTGGCCAAAGTGTTGGAGCTTCAGCTTCAGCATTGAATATTCAAGGTTGATTTCCTTTAGGATTCACTGGTTTGATGTCCTTTCAGCTGAAATGAACCTCAAAAGTCTTTTCCAGCACCACCATTAGACAGCATCAATTCTTTGGTGCACAGCCTTCTTTATGGTCCAACTCTTAACATCTGTACATGACTACTGGGGAAACCATAGTTTTGACCACACGGACCCTAGCCTCTGGACACCACAATTCTTCTCTCAGTTCCTATGAGTTCAACATCTTCGGGTTCCACTTGTAAGTGAGATCACACAACATTTGTCTTTCTCTGGCTTATTTCACTTACTGTTATGTCCTGCAGGTTCAAGATTTGTCCATGTTCAGCACTTATTCACTCTCTGGCTTTGCAAGAAGCTTCACAAACATTGTCTATATTTCCTGCCTCAATACTCACATAAGCCATTCCTCTAAGAAGCCCTGGTTCCTTTCATGGAGAACAGCATTTAGAAAACAAGATGCTAGGTACCCTGGTTTCTACTGAGGCGCTGTTGATTCTGAAAGCTCAAGGAAATAGATGTGTATACACTAATCCATGTATGCACACACACTTAGACATAATTCTACACGTAGCAATCTGTATCTGTTAAGCTAAACAAAATTTCATCCTGGTCTTTCCAACCCTACCTAGTACATTTCCATGTGGATAATTCCAGCCTCCATGAAAAACGTGTGTCTCCACCATCACCATGTAATACAAATCGTTTCATTGTCCCAAAAGAATACCCAGTACTTCACCTGTTCAATCCTCACCTTTATACCCTGCCACATGGCAAACATTGATCTATTGCCTCTCTCTGTAGTTTTACCTTTTACCAGAATATCACATAATTGGAATCATACCATATGGACCCTTTTCAGACTGACTTCCTTCATTTAGAGATATATGTTTACAATTTATCCACATTTATTTGCAACTAGGGAGAAGGCAATGACACCCCAGTCCAGTACTCTTGCCTGGAAAATCCCATGGATGGAGGAGCCTCGTAGGCTGCAGTCCATGTGGTCGTGAAGAGTCGGACACGACTGAGCGACTTCACTTTCACTTTTTACTTTCATGCATTGGAGGAGGAAATGGCAACCGACTCCAGTGTTCTTGCCTGGAGAATCCCAGGGACGGGGGAGCCTGGTGGGCTGCCACCTATGGGGTTGCATAGAGTCGGACATGACTGAAGTGACTTAGCAACAGCAATATTTGCAACTTGACAGATAAATTTATCTTCATTGCTGAATAATAGTGTTAATTAAATAGATCAATCACATTTTGTTTGCCTAATCATCTATTGAAGACTATCTTGTTTGATTCCAGTTTTGGGTAATAAAGCTTCTATAAACTTTTGCATGAATTCTTTCTTCACAGACATAAGTCTTCAAAAACACCTACAGATATATTTACATTTTACTGGATCATCTGATAAGACAATGCTGTTTAACTTTGTCTTAACATCCAAACTGTCTTCCAAAGTGGCCATACCACTTTATGTTCTGACCAACAATTAATTTTACCTATGATAGATCAAACTGGTCAATCCTAAAAGAAATTCAGTCCTGAATATTCTTTGGAAGGACTGATGCTGAAGCTGAAGCTCCAATACTTTGGCCACCAGATGCAAAGAGCTGACTCACTGGAAAAGACCCTGATGCTGGGAAAGATTGAGGGCAGAAGGAGAAAGGGACGACAGAGGATGAGATGGTTGGATGGCGTCACCGACTCAATGGACATGAGTTTGAGCAAGATCTGGGAGTTGGTGTTGGACAGGGAAGCCTGGCGTGCCCCAGTATGTGGGGTTGCAAAGAGTCAATGGCTGAGTGACTGAACTGAACTGACTCATAATTTTGTTATCTCTTTCTTGGTTACATAGAGATGTATCAATTTTATTGATCCTTTTTTCCAAAGAGCTAACCTTTAATTTTGTTATTTTTTTCTATTGTTTTCCTGACCTTAATTTCATTGATTTCTGCTCTATTTCTTTATGATTTGTTTTGTTTCTGTTTTAAGATTAAATTGCCTTTTCTCTCTCTAGTTTCTTAATGTGAGATAATAGCAGATTGATGTTAGCTCTTTCGTATAGTCTATGATACGCATTTAATACTATTTTTGAAATTTTGATGAGTTATATCTTATTTTTATTTAGTTTAGTTTCTAAAAAGTGTTTCAAGATTTCTTCCTTTACCCTTAGATGTGTATTATTTAATCTCTGGATATTTCAGTGTCTTCTACCTGCCTTTCTATCAGTAATTTCTAGTTTAATTCCAAATCTAAGAACAGATTTTGTATGATTCCAAATATTTCGAATCTTTAAGATGTTCTTATGCTTCTGAATATGTGCTATGGTGGTGAGTGTCTAATGTGAACTTGGAAAGAGTGTGCGTTTCGTTGTTGTTTCATGAAGTATTCTATAAATGTCAATTAGATCCAGGTGATTGATAGTACCTTTCAGGTCAACCATACCTTTAATGATTTTCTGCCTTCTTGATCTATCCAGTACTGACAGAGGGGTGTTGAAGTCTTCCCATGTAATAGAGGATTTGCCCATTTCTTCTTTTATCTTTCTACCTGATGAATTCTGACACTCTGGTACATATACTTAGGATTGTTATGTCTTCTTGAAGATTTGACTGCTTTATCATTATAACCCTGATAATTTTCCTCATATTTCCAGAAGTCAGCTACCTGAAATACATTCAGCTATACTATATATCTTCTGAGTACTTTTAACCTAGCAGACTCATTATCTGTAAAAGGGGTGTCTTGTTGATAACATATACTTGGGTCTTTTTAAAAAAAATCTAACAATCTATATATTTTAATTTCTATATTTAGACCATTCATATGTAAACATGTTAATGGTTTAAAGGCCATTCACATTATTACATTGAAAATATAATAATATCTATTCCGTTTGTAAAAGTTTTCTGTTCATTGCGCCTCTTCTTTGTTACTTTTTTACTCTTCTCTTCTCTGGCGTCAGTAGAGCATCTTATAAGATTATATTCCCTTACTGTGTGTATTATACTTATTTTAAAAAAACTGGTGGATCACTTGAGTCTTCAGTAGACATTTTAAACTATTTTCTGTTTGAAATAATACTATGTGGTCACGTGTCAGGCAGTTACCTTATACTTGAGTTTTCTCAGCTCTTCCTGTTCCTTTCTGTCATTCACTTTCTGCACACTGTAACCACCCAATAAATAGTTAGTATATATATATAGTATGTAAGCATATATAGCTTATACATATAAGCTCTCTATATACATATATGCACGTATTATATAACATGGACGTATGTAAGCCGTATATACATACACGACACGTATATACTTTCCCCTTGCATGCCTCTTTCTCCTTTTAGTCTCCCAATTGCACATGTGTGTTTTGCCTTTAAGCTGCCCCAAGTCCTTGGATGTTCCAGAAATGGCTGTGGCTCCCACCTCTGGTTTTCCCAGCCCGCCTACCCGTGAGCCCTTCTCTCTTCAGCCACTGCCTCGAACCTGAGTGGCGCTGGGCTCGGCACCCTGCTGGAGCTGCCGCGTCCTTCCTGCAGACACGTGGCACGTTCAGTCCCTGCCTCTTCCCAGGGCCTTGCCTTGTCCTGCTGCCCTTCCATCCTCTCCTGTCTTGGCCACAGGCTGAATGCGGTATGAGGCGGAAGAGAGACTTGGCTAGGAGTCAGGCAGATCTTGCCTTCCTGTGTAAGCTGGAGATGCTGCTGGAGCTGTGTGAGCCCTGAACTCCTGGTCTTGAAGTTAAAGTTAACATCTGGAGTTTGCAAGGCTGCCACGTGCATCGGCTGCACGCAGGCCTGGAGTCTGTTGTGTGGTCAGTGCAGGCTTGAGTAAGTGTGGCTCACACAAGCGGCCTCTCCTGCCTCTGGCTCAGTACACAGCTCGTCACCAAAGTGTCTCTCCTGCCCTCTCTTCTCCTGTGGACTGGAACTGTCCCAGCAACAACCTGCATGTTGAGTGCTCTGCGTGCTGAGTATGAATTCCAAGTGGCAGAAAGCCCTCCTTCCCTTCTTCTCAAGTGCCCTCACTTGGACATAAGACCTAGTCCACAGTCAAACCTCCCCTGAGTTCAACCAACAGTGCACCGTTTGCATCTGATGAAATAGTTACAAACCTCTTCTGTCTCAATTACGAATGCCCTCCTCAAATTTCCCTTTTTACTTTATGTCCATGATTGCTTTCTCCCTTTGGTTTTCATGCAAGTAAATTTCAGGGCTTTCTTACAAGCACATCAGGTGGGAATCACAAGAGAGAGGGTCAAGGAGGATCCATGGGGAGAAAATCTACAGTCAACTAAGTCTGGAAAATGATAAGTAAAGCTAAACAATTCTTTCCAATTGCTGCAAGTCTCAGAAGCCTTATTTTCATGACTGAGTCCTGTGGATCAAATTGCCCAAACACAAAGCTTTCTCCTCCCCTCTGCGCTCTCTCAGACACTTTTCTCTTTCCCGTAAGGTCATCCTGTGGGAATAATGCCCCCTGTGGAATCCTCTTTGACGGCTCCAGCTGTAAATCCAGCGGGGAGACCTTGGCAAGAGCTACATTTCCCTTGTGGTATTATAGCTAGGGGCTTCCCTGGTGGCTTGGTGGTAAAGAATCTGACTGCAATGCAATCTCTGGGTCAGGAAGGTCTCTTGGAGAAGATGACAACCACTCCAGCATCCTTGCCTGGACGATTCCATGGACAGTGGACCCTGGCAGGCTACAGTCCATGGGGTTCAGAGAGTCAGACACGACTTTCATTATACCTATAGCGTTTCCCAACCAGGGTTTCTGTGGCTCTGAAGCCCACAGACTCATGACTGGTGCCTGGTGCCTGTTCATTCCAACCAGCTCCCGGATTATCTGTCTAACAAGCCCCACCCCTGTCAGTCTCCAGCCTGATGGGAACGGCGGAGGTTGGTGGCTGTTCAGGGAGCGGGTGAGGGTGGCTGCCCCCGTGGAGAGCCCCCTCTGCTGGAGGTGCTAGGAGGGGAATCTGGGGGAAGGCAGGATCCTCAGGATATTTTAAACTCCATTATGACTTCATTAAGACTTGGTTTGCTTTTTTTAGAGTAAAATGCATGGGCGCAGAGTCTACTAGCCGTATACACTTGTCACCATGTCTCCAACTCATCTTTGTTTTGCCAAGTACCTTGGAAAGTATGTGTTACAGTATCAGCATTTAGCAAATGTTGTTAAATGATAGAATAGGAATTATATCCTGGAATCTTGAGAAATGCCATCTTGGGGATGCTGGTGAACAGATAACACGATTAAAAGCAGATGCCAAGGAGATTTTTAAAATGTTTCTGGGGATGACATTCCCGTCATTTATTTGGTAAAAACTGCCCTCTGCTCCATCTTGAAGCCAGCACTTTTCTGGCACTGGAGGGAACAATCTAAATAGTATTTAATTCCAGTGAAGCTTTTCTCACTTCCTGCTCATGAACCTCCTTGACTTTGGGCCAGTCTAGATTGGCCCGATTTGCTGCAAGTCTGCCGCATCTTGGATTAACATTGCTGGGCAATCAGGCCTCTTCTTGCTCTTGTAAGCCACACTGCATATCTGATGATATCTGACTGATACCTGACTGCATATCTGCTTCAGTCGTGTGCCACTCTTTGCAACCCTATGGACTACAGCTTGACAGGCTTTTCTGTTCTTGGGATTTCCCAGGCAAGAACACTGGAGTGGGTAGCCATGCCCTCCTCCAGGGGATCTTCCCGACCCAGGGTTCGAACCCACGTCTCTTATGCCTCCTGCATTGGCAGGTGGATTCTTTACCCCTGGAGCCACCTGGGAAGCCATAAGCCACACTAAGGACATGGAACTGGTGGCCTCAACGCCTCGTTTTGAGATGCCCCGCAGGGCAGCAGGCCGCACTTCTCCCATTGCCTTTCTTCACCAAGGTCTGTTTCCAGGAGTGGAGGGAGAGACGCTGCTCCGAAAGCTGTAGCATTCATCCAGCTGGGAGAGGACTGTAGGAACTTAGGCCAGATGATGGCTGCTGGCATGGAAACCAGGGAGCTGGCTTCAGATGCTTCTGGAAGGAAGGGCACCAGGATCTGCTGATATTGGGTGTGGTGGTGAGGGGCAGGAATGGAGAAGACAGAATGTGAGGGGTCCAGGATTTATGTGTTTGGGCAGGAGCAACTGGATGTCCACGCCTCTTACAGAGGTGGGGCGACCACAGAGGCTCTGGGGCCCTGTCGGGGGAAGGGAAGAGTTCAGCTGTGGACATACCAGATCTGAAGCCACATTAGACATGAGACAAGGCAGTTAGATTCACTAATCCTGAGCCTGCTGGCCAAGGATAGAATTTAAGGAGTCACAGTGGGTAGATGGGAGATGGTGGAGGGGTTCACAGTCAGGGGACTGAATGGGGTCCTTTAGGAATAAGCCCAGGGTTGGGTCCTAAAGCTCTCCTAGGGCTCGGAGCCCTAGCTGAGAGGGAGCCGTCACTAGAAGAGACACTGCCAGGAGCAGCTGGTGTTTCAGAAGCCAAGACGGAAGAAGAGTCAGCCCAATAGATCCCTGTGTCAAACAGGGAAGTCACTAGTGACCATGAGACAGGAGTGTGGAGGGAAGGAGGCAGAGGGAGGCGAGGTGAGCAGATCACATGCGGGGCTTCCTGGCGGTCCTGCGGCGGAGACTCTGCACTCTCGGTGCAGGGGCCCTGTGACCCTTGGTCAAGGAACTAACTACATCTCACACACTGCGATGAAGATCAGAGGTCCCAAGGGCCTCAACTAAGATTCAGCGTAGCCACGTATATGTGTATTTCTGTATGCGTGCATGTTAAGTCGTGTCCAACTCTGTGCGACTCTATGGACTGTAGCCCACCAGGTTCCTCTGTTCAGGGATTCTCCAGGCAAGAATGCTGGGGTGGGTTGCCATTTCCTTCTCCAGGGATATATGTGAACATCTACATACATATGTGTGTGTGTGTGTGTGTGTGTGTGTGTGTGTGAATGACGTCATTTATATATATAAAAGAAGAGGACCTGAAGTGGCGAAGTAAAGCTGATGATACCGATGACACCTGAGTGCGTTCTGCTGGGAAGAAAAGATGAACAATGAGACAGCAGCTAGACAGATGTACGAAGCCAAGAGAACCTGCATTTATTGTTTATTTTTGTAAGATGGTGGCTCAGATGGTAAAGAATTTGTCTATAATGCAAGAAACCTGGGTTCAATTCCTGAGTCAGGAACATCCCCTGGAGATGGGAATGACAAGCCACACCAGCATTCTTGCCCGGGAAATCCCACGGACAGAGGAGCCTGGTCTCTGCAGTGGCAAAGAGTCAGACACAGGTGAGCAACTAACATTTTTAACACACCTACCAGAGCCCACAAGCAGGGGAAATGTCAATGATTCAAAGGCCTGGGGTGGGGGGCACTTTACAAATGCGCAAGCGAGTCCTGAGACGTGGGGGAGGCAGCAGAGGGAGTGTGTCTGTAAGTGTGGGAAGGCTCCTCAGGACGTGAGGGAGGGTGGACGGGTGGGCAGGGGGCTGGGGTCTGGCAGATTGGGGGTAACAGGAGGAGACAGCTCCTGTCCTCTCAATGAGCCAGGAGACGGTGCTGGACTGGAGAGCTGAGGGAAGGCACAGGACAGTTCACTTGCCCCAAGGAGAAATGAACGCTTTACAAAATGTGTCAGGAGCACTGGGCAATTTTGTCAACCAGTGTGATGGAAAATTTAAGAATTGAAGCCTTGCAACCACATTGAGGGTTTTGCTGCCTTGAACTTCAGCATCCCGGGTGAGGTACAGAGTGGGTGGAGAATGGGATCAGGGTGTCAGAGAAAGAGAGCGACAAGGCAGCTGAAATTAAGAAGAGGATTTAGAATGATGGACCGAATCTGCACCAGGGGTGAAGCCAAGACTCAGGGAGAGGGGCGGGGCTTCAAATGGTGGCTGGTGGTGCGATTAACTCAGCTTCACGTTGACATGAGTTGGACAATGAGGACTGGTGAAGAGGAGCAGCAGGCAAAGGACGCTGGAGAGAGAGGTGGTGACTGCCTCTTGCAGGTCTGGAGACAAGGCTGCCTGAGCTCTGAGGCGGGAGAGGACGGGGTAACGGAAGAAAGCCCCAGGAACTAGGAGACTGAGTCCCTGAGCGGGCAGAGATGCTCCTTGGGCATGCTGATGTCATGGAGGATGCTGGACATGGGCCCACAGAGGAAAGGCAGGGCCCAGCCTCAGTAACAAGCACTGAGAGGGATCTGGACCCCAGATGGTGTCTACACAGGCTGGACAGCTAACAGGATGACACGCAGTTCAGAGGAGCTAGGATTTAGCTTGAGAAAGAAGATAAAAAGTGAGTTTGTACACAAGTGTAAAAGGAGATGTGCCCAAATCCCAGGACTGAGGTCCAGGTGTGTGGGTTGAGTGGTCTCAAAGTGACAGAGAGGCAGGGATGGTGGTTCTTTCAAGGAACAGCTGGGTCTCAAGCCAGAAGAATGAGGATAACCAAGGAATAGAGTTATTTTGTGTCT
The DNA here is from genome assembly GCF_016772045.2 of Ovis aries. Taxonomy (NCBI): domain Eukaryota; kingdom Metazoa; phylum Chordata; class Mammalia; order Artiodactyla; family Bovidae; genus Ovis; species Ovis aries. Next base: position 223,803,710 of record NC_056056.1, read on the forward strand.
GTCTCTATTAAAGTGCAAACATTCAGACAGGAATTTTGCCTGTTTTTCTCACAATTTTGGGTTTCCTTGGTGTCTCAGACAGTAAAGAATCTGCCTGCAAAGTGGGAGACATGGGTTCGATCCCTGGGTTGGGAAGATCCCCTGAGCTTGGAATGGCAACCCACTCCAGTATTCTTGCCTGGCAGCCTATACCCCATGGGGTCACAAAGAGTCAGACACGTCTGAGTGACTAAGCACACGTCACAATTTTACTCTAGTATTTTGAACAAGGTCTTGAACACCGAAGGCTCTCTATAAGTATTTGTTTAATAAATGTTGGATTATGAATGTTGCTGTTTACAATTTAAAATAGGCGCCTGATGCAATTTCTGCTTTCTGTAAGTCAGAGAGGTTTACTGTGAATTTCAAGTGTGGGCTAACCTTACTTTGCATAAGTGTTGAAACAGATGTCATTGTGCAGTGACAATGTATTGGATTTCATAACTATGATATACATTATGTTATTTGTGATAAATAGAACTTATATGTCCCATTTACTTTTTATCTACTTGATCTGTCAAAGAATAAAAGAGCTTTATTCAGCTGCTATTGGGTGCCTGACACATTCTCTTCATGTTTCACTCTGATTTTCCTTTCCCTGCTTTGATTCTGCTATTTGGTACATAAAGTTCATAACTGTTATCTCACTGTGTCAAAATAAGCTCAACAAAATATCGCCCACTTTGTCGTGTTTAATCTTCTATTTTCACTGTGACTCATACTCTTAGATTGCTATTGTCTCCCGCGCTTTCTTTGGTACATATCTGTCTGCTCCTTCACTTTTAATCTTTCCAAATCTCTTTGCTCCAGATGGGACTCTTGTTAGATAACGTATAGACAGACTTCAGTTTTGCGCTCCTTCCAGCGTCTCCCTTTAGTAATGAATGTAATCCCTTCAACGTTTCTGCTCGGTGTTTTATCTGATTTTTATTCCATTGTTTTGCTTTTGTGTGTGCGTGCTTCTAATCCCTTGCTTTCTTACTGTTGTCTTTATTTTATCTTTATCATATGTTCTTTCTCTTTGAGAACAGTGATTTGAAGGGCATCTTAAATGTCGATTCTTTACCTGGTCACCTTTAAAGCTCTTTCTAACTCTTACAGATTTCTAGAATTGCCAGGGTCTACCGAGTTTTGTTAGAGAAGAAAATGGCAACCCACTCTGGTACTCTTGCCTGGAGAGTCCATGGACAGAGGAGCCTGGGGGGCTACAGTCCATGGTGTTGAGAAGAGTCAGACACGACTGAGCAAGTAACACACACACACACACACACACACACACACACACACACACACACAAGCACGCACTGAGTTTGTAGTGGCCCTTCCACCTCTGTATGATTCAGAAATCTTCACTCTTAATTTTGTCCAGAGTTTAGTTTCCAAACTTTCAGGTTTTACTACTAAGTTCTATAATTAAACAAAGCTCATTGATTTTTAAGCATTTTCTCTACATAGATTCTATTTTAAGAATTATTAACGATACATAACTTGGAGCTGTATCTACAAAATATATGAATCGCATGCTTAAATGGTTTTAGGGCTCATGGTTGTCTCTTTTACACTATAAAGCCTCTACTCTCAGTCACATTTTTTTAAACTCATTTCACAATTGACCAGAATGCATTATAAGCTGATTTGTCCAAACAGGGTTCTTGGTTTCTATATTCAGAGCCTTTGCACATGTGAGACTTCTCTTTTTCTCGACTCCATTTGCAGATGCCAACTGAGCAGAGGCTACAGTACAATTGGATCCAAATGCGTTTCAGAATCCTTTAGCTGTCCCTCTACAGATTCCTGTCTCCCAAGAGTGAAGAGAAAAGCCACATGGCCAGGCAGCCTTTCCTCCTTTGTCAGCAGCTGCAAGCCCAGGGCCTGATGCCTACCTGGCCGGCAGGAGAGCGCTCAGTTCCCATCTCCCAATCAGACCATTCCCACCCTTCTCCATCTCCCCTGTATTTACAAAGCCTTTCCACAGGCAACATCTCTCTGGAGACTTCACAGACAGAGACACCAAGCTCAAGCAGGTGGTGTGAACTGTCAAAGTCTAGGGGTAGGAGAAGGGTTGGGTCCTTGGCCTGAATCCAGATCTTGTTGCCTGAAAATGCTGTTCTCCAGAATTAATTTTCTGTCATGCTCACTCCCATCCCAATCTACAAATCTTCTTATCAGCTTCCCAGCCACAGAGAAAATACACCCAACATGTGATAAACACCAGGCTAGAGAAAGACAGCAGAAGGCCAGTGAGAAACTCTCTCATGGGTGTGAACATTCCTCTTCCTAGAGAAACGTGCCAATTAGCCCACATGATGACTCTTAAGGTTTTTAAATTTATCACTCATGTATTCTTGGCTGGGCTGGGTCTTCACTGCTGCTTGGGCTTTCCTCTGGCTGCGGTGAGTGTGGGATACTCTCTGGCTGCAGTAAGTGTGGGAAACTCTCTGGCTGCAGTGAGTGTGGGAAACTCTCTGGCTGTGGTGAGTGTGGGATACTCTCTGGCTGAGGTGAGTGTGGGATACTCTCTGGCTGCGGTGAGTGTGGGATACTCTCTGGCTGTGGTGAGTGTGGGAAACTCTCTGGCTGAGGTGAATGTGGGATACTCTCTGGCTGTGGTGAGTGTGGGATACTCTCTGGCTGAGGTGCACGGGCCTCTCACTGTGGCGGCTTCTCTTATTGCAGAGCATGGGCTGTTGGCACAGGACCAACAGTTGTGATGTTTAGTTACTTCACAGCCTGTGGGATCTTCTCCGATCAGGGATTGAACTTGTGTCTCTTGCATGGGCAGGTGGATTCATTACCACTGAGCCACCTGGGAAGCCCCTGGTGGTGGTGCTTTAGTCTTTAAGTTGTGTCTGACTCTTTGTGACCCCATGGACTGTAGCCCACCAGGCTCTTCTGTCCATGGGATTTTCCAGGCAAGAACACTGGAGTGGCTTGCCATTTCCTCCTCCAGGGAAGCTCCTAGCCCACATTATTTTAAATGACCCTCTGGTTGCTCCCACAATTGCTAAAACTCAATTAATAAGGCACTGGGGCTGGGGCTGACACAATCTCATTAGTATACATGATCATCATTCTTCTAGAACTTTCTGAATTGTGAAATTGGGGAATGAGTGCCAATTTAAAGTAAAAACGGAAGACCGCAAATAAGAAAAGACTTTATTTGGTGCCTTTAGAACTGCAGTTCAAGGAACACATTTGGATTAAATGGGAAGAGTGTTTGAGAAAGAGTCAAGAGCCTATAAAGGCAAAAGCCATGAGGCTGGGCTCTGACGCAAGAGAGGAAATGTTTATCCTTAGGGGATGCCTGTCACAAGTTGTTTTAGGGTCAGCCTTGGTAATATAACCAATGTTTCCAATGTGGCCTGTTATGAGGAGAACAGATTCTCAGTGAATGCATGCCAATAACTATATTGCTATGAATATAATAAAACTTGGCTTCCCTGGTGGCTCAGAGGTTAAAGCATCTGCCTCCAATGCGGGAGACCTGGGTTCGATCCCTGGGTTGGGAAGATCCCCTGGAGAAGGAAATAGCAACCCACTCCAGTATTCTTGCCTGGAAAATCCCATGGACTAAGGAGCCTAGTTGGCTGCAGTCCATGGGGTCACAAAGAGTCGGACATGACTGAGTGACTTTACTTACTTACTGATAAGAAAACTCACTAAGAATTTCCAAAGTCACAAGGGATCAGGTAGGAAGAAAAACTTAAATGCCTCATTTTTGTTTACAAAATTACACTTCATCAAGCTGTTACAAATCATAGATAACTTGAGAGAACATGTTCCCTTAAATCTGCAAGAGCAAACCATAAAAGAACCTGCAAGGTTTAAAATAAAAAGTCATCCAAATATAATCATCACTTCATTCAGTCCCATGGGAAAAACTCTTGATCTTTGAACTTTGTTAGTTTTATGAAGCCATCAGTTTCCTCATTGTTGTTATTCAGTTGCTGCTTTGTACCCGACTCTGACCCCATGGACTACAGCACACCAGACTCCCCTATCCTCCACTATCTGAGTTTGCTCAACTTCATGTCCACTGAGTCAGTGATGCTATCTAGCCATCTCATCCTCTGCTGCCCCCTTCTCCTTTAGCTTTCATTATTTCCCAGCATTGGGGTCATTTCCAATGAGTTGGCTCTTCACATCAGGTGGCCAAAGTACTGGAGCCTCAGCTTGAGAATCAGTCCTTCCCATGAATATTCAGGGTTGATTTCTTTTAGGCTTGTCTGCATTGATCTTTGCTGTCCAAGGGACTCAAGTTTCTTCATTAGAGATCTGCAAATTCTTATCCAATTCAGTGGTATAATCTGACAGTTTATCAAAAACCTATACTCTAGAGTGTCATGAATATCTCTGAAGATGAAACTTTTGTAAAAGCATCAGAGTAAGACAATAACCCTGTAAATGAGAAAAACTATAACATGACATAATTAAGAATCTGATTACAATGCAATTGACAAGAGAATTAGGCTATTTCTGTTATGTGAAACATTTTAAAATAACTAGAATTATGACTGGGGCTGCTGTCTATGGGGTTGCACAGAGTCAGACTCGACTGAAGTGACTTAGCAGCAGCAGCAGCAACCTTATACCAGAACATATCAAATTTCCAGGAATTTCACATACCTTTTAAAGCATGTTATATGTAGCTACACAGATACAGCATAAAAAGACTTGGTAGTACTTCTTTACTGACAGTATTTTCTTGTAATTTAACATATCAAATAGGCCTCATTAGTTTAACATCTACATTTTTATGAGAAAGAACAAATCTTTGATGTATTTTCAGGGGCCATCTTAAATATTTCATATCTCAAAGTTAGTTTTAGGTCAAAAAGGCTTCATTTAGAGTCTCATTTTGAGAAATTTGATGAAACTATCAAAAGATTTGAAAACACTTGGTCAAATAGGATCACAGTCTCGGTGAGAGAACACTCAGTTATCCATTTAACTGAAATAACAACAGACTCCCTAGGCAAATATGGAAGGTTAAATAGTTCTGATCAAAATGTAGGGCTCTTAATATCAAAAAGACTAGGATTACTTCAGTAATTAAAGGCCTGATAAAGACAACATAGCCATAAGTGGTTATTTTGACAAAACGTAAGATCTGTCTTTTATAATCTTTTATTATAAAGAGTAGAACAGTGGGGAAAGTCTGTGTCCTTTTAATAAAGAGAAAAAACAAATTTTAGTCTTGTATCAGCTTTCTTTTGATATTAAAACTCATTCACTTAATTAAATTTGTTCCAATTTTAGCCAGTCCTGATCACACAGAAAAATCCTTGATAGAAACTCCTTTTCCTTCCCCACAAAACTTTTACAACTTTCTATGTTCATTTTATTTGCTCCTTGATGCTTTCCCATTTAGAAGTAACCAGCATTTCTTTTCCCTTAGCAAAATACACTTCTATTTCTTATATTTATTTATTTATTTCTAGTGAGAACTAAAAATAATCAATTGTGAACTGTTGCTTATACTTTTTTTTTAATGTGGCACAAAATATGTGTCTAATAGACCCAAATATCTTTAGCGTTTTTTTTTTTTTTGGGGGGGGGCAAACATAGCAAATTCAGACTTGTTTAGCAGTTAGATCTGTCTAATGATCTAGACATTCAATGAATTTCCATCGTTTAATTTAACTTTTGTTATTGCTGTTGTTCAGTCACTAAATGGTATCCAACTCCTTGCGACCCCATAGACTGTAGCACGCCAGGATCCTCTGTCCTTAACTATCTCCTGGATTTTGCTCAGATTCATGTGCATTGAGTTGGTGATGCTATCTAACCATCTCACACAGCATCAGACTTGGGACCAGTAGTGTAAGTCGTAATCAAGTCCTGAGTCTGAAAGCTCCAGAACCCAGAGCTGCAGTGCCCAAGGGCAGAAATGCCAGCTTAAGCAGAGAGAGAACTGGCTCTTCTGTGCTCTTTTCCTCTTATCTGCTCCTCAGTGGACTAGATGACACGACCCACACAAGTAAGGGTGAGATTGCTCAGTCAGCTGATTCAAAGGCTGATCACCTGGAAACTCCCTCACAGACATGCTACAGAGTAAAGTTTGACCAGCTATCAAGGTAGCCCTTGGCCTCAACAAGGCCATCAGAATTAACCATCATAGCAGGTTACATCGGAGATCCTTCATAGAGGACCTAGCAGTATTTTCAGTGGGAGTATCAGGAAAAATTCAAGACAGAAATAGTATCTGCCTGAGCTCTGGTAGAAAAGAAATAGCTCAGACCCCAGAATTCTTCACATAAGCCTTACTGGCAAGTTTTGGGGTGAAAGATTATACTAACTATGTGATTTGCAAAATTCTACATTAAAGATTTACTTTAAGGAACTTGAGTTTGTAATAACTCAATGCCCCTGCCAGAAACAAAAACAAATCTCACAGGAAGAACAGTCTTTAAATCCAGTCCTAGGAGAATTCTCATGGACAATGTCAAAATATAATGTCTCTTTCACACATACAGTCGCAAAGCCCTTTAAGAAGTTAGTTATCATGAATCAAGTGAGTAGGAACAACAGTCATTGAATGAAATCTGCACAAAATTAGAACAAGAAATTATGAAACACAGAATTTTTATGTGCTCATGTATGTTAGTCACTCAGCTGTATCTGACTCTTTGCTACCCCACGGACTATAGCCTGCCAGTCTCCTCTGTCCATGGAATTCTCAAGCCAAGAATACTGGAGTGGGTTGCCATGACCTCCTCCAGGAGATCTTCCCAACCCAGGGATTGAACATAAGTCTCCAACATTGTAGGCAGAACAGAATTTTCAGTGAGTGTTAAATAAATATTAACCACATTTAAAGACTGTCTCTGCCTCCTGAGAAATCTGTATGCAGGTCCAGAAGCAACAGTTAGAACCAGACATGGAACAACAGACTGGATCCAAACTAGGAGAGGAGTACATCGAGGCTGTATATTGTCACCCTGCTTATTTAACTTATATGCAGAGTACATCATGAGAAATACTGGGCTGGATGAAGCACAAGCTGGAATCAAGATTGCCGGGAGAAATATCAATCACCTCAGATATGCAGATGACATCACCCTTATGGCAGAAAGTGAAGAGGAACTAAAGACTCTCTTGATGAAAGTGAAAGAGGAGAGTGAAAAAGTTGTCTTAAAACTCAACATTCAGAAAACTAAGATCATGGCATCCGGTCCCATCACTCCATGGCAAATAGATGGAAAAACAATGGAAACAGTGACAGGCTTTATTTTCTTGGGCTCCAAAATCACTGAAGATGGTGACTGCAGCCATAAGATTAAAAGATGCTTGCTCCTTGGAAGAAAAACTATGACCAAGATGCTGAAGCTGAAAGTCCAATACTTTGGCCACCTGATGCAAAGAAGCGACTCATTCGAAAAGACCCTGATGCTGGGAAAGATTGAAGGCAGGAGGAGAAGGGGATGACAGAGGATGAGATGGTTGGATACCATCACTGACTTGATGGATGTGAGTCTGAGCAAGCTGCAGGAGTTGGTAATGGACAAGGAGGCCTGGCGTGCTGCAGTCCATAGGGTCACAAAGAGTCAGACATGCCTGAGAGACTGAAGCGAACATTTAAAGAAATAAGACATTGACAGTATAAAGAAAGAATGGGAAACTATTGAAACTGAGCAGGCAGGTTAAAAAAAAATATAGCAAATAGGATATTTGGAAAGGAAAACATAATATTTGAATTTAAAAGTGCAGGTGTGGGATTAAGCAACATTTTATGATGACTTGAGTTTAACATCAGTGAACTGGAACATAACTGTCAAGAAATTACAAGAGTGTAATTAGACATCCAAGTGTGAAAGAGAGATTAAGAGATGTGGAAAATGGAATGAGAAATTCTAATACCTCTAACTGGAGTTCCAGAAAGCAAGAGAAAGGAAAATGGATATTCTTTTATGTCCAGAAAAGAAATTGAAAGAGACACATGTACCCCAATGTTCATCGCAGCACTGTTTATAATAGCCAGGACATGGAAACAACCTAGATGTCCATCAGCAGATGAATGGATAAGCAAGCTGTGGTACATATACACAATGGAGTATTACTCAGCCGTTAAAAGAATTCATTTGAATCAGTTCTGATGAGATGGATGAAACTGGAGCCGATTATACAGAGTGAAGTAAGCCAGAAGAAAAACACCAATACAGTATACTAACATGGAATTTAGGAAGATGTGACCTGTATGCAAGACAGGAAAGAGACACAGATGTGTATAACGGACTTTTTGGACTCAGAGGAGAGGAGAGGGTGGGATGATTTGGGAGAATGACATTCTAACATGTATACTATCATGTGAATTGAATCGCCAGTCTATGCAGCATGCTTGGGGCTGGTGCATGGGGATGACCCAGAGGGATGTTGTGGGGAGGGAGGTGGGAGGGGTTCACGTTTGGGAATGCATGTAGAATTAAAGATTTTAAAATTTAAAAATAAAAACTAAAAAAAAAAAAAAAAAAAAAAAAAACAAAGAGAGACTGGCCAAGAATTTCCCAGAACTTATGAATCAGAAGTGTTGAACTGTGGTGTTGGAGAAGACTCTTGAGAGTCCCTTGGACTGCAAGGAGATCCAACCAGTCCATCCTAAAGGAGATCAGTCCTGAATATTCATCAGAAGGACTGATGCTGAGGATGAAGCTCCAATACTTTGGTAACCTGATGCGAAGAGTCAGCTCATTAGAAAACACCCTGATGCTGGGAGAATTGAAGGCAGGAGGAGAAAGGGATGACAGAGGGTGAGATGGTTGGATGGCATCACCAGTTCAATGGACATGAGTTTGAACAGACTCCAGGAGATGGTGAAGGACAGGGAAGCCTCACGTGCTGCAGTCCGTGGGGTCTCAAAGAGTCCGGTGTGACTGGAGCGACTGATTCACAGCAACAATGAATGATAAGTGAAGTGAGTGAGGTGAAGTCGCTCGGGCGTGTCCGACTCTTTGCGACCCCGTGGACTGTAGCCCACCAGGCTCCTCCATCCATGGGATTCTCCAGGCAAGAAATACTGGAGTGGGCTGCCATTTCCTTCCCCAGGGGGCCTTCCTGACCCAGGGATTGAACCCAGGTCTCCCGCATCGCAGGCAGAGGCTTTAACCTCTGAACCACCAGGGAAGCCAATGAATGATAGAGTTCCCCTCAAATCTCTGTCAGTCTAAGCCTGGGTCCTCCTCTCTGCCTACCATAAGGCACATGACGCTAACTTAAAATTGTCTGAAGAGAAGTTACAACTGGAAAAATAACGATGCGGTTTGTGAGAATGATTGTCCGTATTACAGAGCCAAAATTGTAGTTTGGTTGATCAAATCTTCACTGTCTCAGTGGGCTCTCTCTCAAACCAGCCCACAGCTCTAAGAGTGGCCCCAGGCCCCTTCCCCTCTTTCTCTGTCCTGCTGTGGCCTGACACCGCCCCAGCCCCACCCCATCTGCCTCTGTCCCCCTCTCCACCAGCTGACCCCTTTCCAACCTGCCCTATCTCCCGGGGGAGAGACGGATCCTAGCTCCCCCACTCTAGCATCTTTCCCTCCGCCCCTTTGCCCCTTTTATCAATCTGAGCAGTTTGGTCTACATTTTAGTTTTGGAACTATGACTACAGAAAGGAAAGATGACTTTTTGGACACAGGATGGCCATGCTATTCTTCAGACTCTGGAGAAACCGGGTTGAAATGATTTTTTTTCCTCTTTGAAACTGCAAAATCCGTTCTTTTTGCATATGCAATTAAAAGTAGCTAGCCTCGTGTGGCACTGGTGGTAGAGGACCTACTGGTCAATGTAGGAGGCTCAAGAGATGCAGGTTAGATCCCTGAGTGGAGAAGATCCCCGGAGAAAGAAAAGGCAACCGACTCTTGTATGCTTGCCTGGAGAATTCCTTGGCCAGAGGAGCCTGGTGGACTCCAGTCCACGGGGTCAAAAGAGTCAGACATGACTCAAGTGACTTCGCACGAACTAAATAAGAGCTTTCCAGGTGGAGGGAGTGGTAAAGAATTCACTTGCCAGTCAAGAGGTGTAAGAGACGTGGGTTCAATTCCTGGGTCAGAAAGATCCCTTGGAGGAGGGCATGGCAACCCACTCCAGTATTCTTGCCTGGGAAATTCCAGGGACAGAGGAGCCTGGTGGGCTACACTCCATGAAGTCTCAAAGAGTTGTACACAACTGAGCGACCGAGGACACACAAACTAAATGAAAATAAGTCTGTGATTAGATTAAGTGAAGTAATACTTCAGCAAAACAAGGACAAAGGAAAGATCTCAAAGGTAATTAGAAACGAAAGAAACATTATCTACAAAAAAAAAAAAAAAAGTGATGAATGGCAACTGAATTATCTTAAGAAACACTGGATACCAGAAGGGAGTAGGAAGTATTTTTCTTGTGCTTAAGCAAAAATTAGCATCCACTTAATACTGTGTTCTGAAGAACAGAGATTCTAAGATCTGGAAGACAATATATTTTTTCATAAACACATTCTCCACACTCGAACTAGGAAAAGGATTTCCAGGGTTATTCACACCCTGACAAGCCCAAGAGTACAGTCTTTACTGAACTGCTCGGATGTTCAGTTGAATCCCTAGAAAGGACCAAGGACCCCCATCACCTTCCATTTTCTCTTCAATGGAAATGTCTAAAACTGGCATCTCATTTTTGTCCCATTATTTTATTTTGGAGTGGATCACTTGAGTTTCACAGGTTTACAGTTGGAGAAGAAGGTTGCCCGAGGATAGATTATATGCAGGTTTTCATCAGAACTCTTAGATGGTTAAAATGATAAGGTTTAGAACTATTGAACTGGTACGACTTAGAAAACCTGGGGCTTTGCATTCATGCTGCGATGCACTGTGGGACTTCTGGGAACACTGGAATGGTATGAATGCATTTTGCATGTGGGACAAACATAAACTGTTGGAGGCCAAAAGGCAGACAGAGGCAGACACGTCCCCTACGTATGAGCAAGTTCTGTTCTGAGAGCACATTTGTCATTTGCGCACAGGTCCAGCAGAGTTAGCCTTAGGTACCCAACTAATGCAATCAGCTCTATAGTACTGTACTGTAATAGGTTTATGATATTTTTCAGACACAAATATGCAAAAATCTAACACAAAAAGTAAAGCAAACATTTGTGATCTTACAATACAGTACCTTAAAAAGTATGCCAGATACACGAACTAACCTGTGTGATTAGACATGCAAAGACATGTTCTCATCTTTGAAAACTGAACCTTGAAGGTCATATGTAGGGGACTTCCTGTGATAGCTCTTCCCAAAGATGTTCACATCCCTATCCTTCAAGTCCTTAAGTATGTTTCGGTACATTGAAATATTGTAGATAATAAATGTGTATTGTTTGAAGCAGTTGAATTTGTTGTATTTATTATAGCAGAAACTAGAAACTAATGAAGTAGAAATTTAAAAATTAACAGCTGAAATTAAGGACTTAATAAATGAGCTTAATAGCCAATCCTTCATCAAAGAAGGGATTAGTGAACTGGAATACAACTCAGTAAGCAGAGAATATCCAGACTGAAGCACGAAGAGGAAGAAAGATGAAGCATAAGAAGAACACTGTTGCCAGAGATTAAACGGTTAAAAAGAGGATATGACTGATTATATTTTACTTAAGAATGAAAATTAGTAAGATATATCAGAAAATATGGATTACAAATCAACTCAAGAAAAAAACCATTATAGAACTTGAAACAGTAATTTAAAATATCTATATAAAGATTCCTCAAGGTCCACTCAGTTTTAGAGAAGTAACTTCAACCTATGGCGGTTCAGAGAGTAAAGAATCCACCTGCAGTGCAGGAGACCCGGGTTCAGTCCCTGGGTTGGGAAGATCCCCTGGAGAAGGAAATGGCAACCCACTTCAGTATTCTTTCCTGGAGATTCCTATGGACAGAAGAGCCTGGCGGACTACAGTCCATGTGGTTACAAAGAGTTGGACATGACTGAGTGACTAACACTCAGCCACTTTAAATAGAGAAAAATTTATTTTTTCAACCTCTTTCATATTATAAAATAAAAACACTTGACCTTTCTTTTTATGAGATTGTAAGAATTGTTACTAAGTTCCCAGATAGTAGGAGAAATTAAATTGCAGGCTAATGCTAATGCTAAATAAAATGTAAACATACCAAAATTTACGAAATATGAGTAAACTCAATCGAGTACAAACTCACCTCAGTTTTTTGCCCTTCACTTTATTGCTCTTCATAGATACTGTGTTTTTTTTTACAAGTTTATGGCGGCCATGTGTCGAACAAGACATCACTTTTCTTTCAACAGCATTTGCTCACTTTGTGACTCTCACGTCACATTTTGATAACTCTAGCAATATTCAAGTTTATTCCTTATTATTACATTTGTTAATGTGATCTGTGATCAGTGATCTTTGATACTACTTCTATGACCTACTGAAAGCTCAGATTATAACATTTTTTAGTAACAAGGTGTTTTCAAATTAAGGTATGTACTTTGTTTAGACGTAATGCTATTGCACACTTAACAGATGACAATAAAGTGTAAAAGTAACTTTTACATACTCTGGGAAACCAAGATGCAGTGCTTGTTTTATTGCAGTGGTCTGAAACCAAACATATAGTGTTTCCGGAGTTGCCTGAAATATATGAAAACACGCAGTCGGTTGTGACAAATGGGGGTTATTCCTAGAACACGAGTTTGGTGTCTCACTCAAGGTAAACTAACTCACCCTCTCAACAGATGAGCACTGAAAACCTGTCCAGTCATAAGATGGGTACAGTAAAATGAGTTTACAAAATGGATATTCTTTTTGATAACAAGGATGCTCTTTGCAAACTGAGATTACAAGGGAACTGTCTTAACCAGGTACATAATATCCATTGGAGAAAAAAAAAAACAAAACCTCTACATACAGGATATAGGACAGTCGAATATTTAGTCTTACCTTCGAAGCTGGAAGGAAGAAAATGCGGAGCTGAAGGAGCCCAGCTTCAGAGAAGAACCGAGGCGGCAGCAGCCCAGGAGCCCCATTCTAACCTCAGGGACCTTTCTCCAGCTTGGAGCCCAAGGAGAGGACCCAGGAGGGACGAAAGAGTGAGAGGCTGAGGGCCAGCTCCTGCATCCCGGGAGAGGCCCCCAGGGCTGAGTGATGACCAGCGAGGACTCACACAGTCTGCATCAGGTCTTTTTATTATATCAGGCTGAATCACATGATGTTCTGGATATCCTAGTATTTTTGACATTCAAAAATGGCCTTTCAGATGGTTGAACTTGGCAGTTCTTACCCGGGTGTGTGTCGGCTACCCTTGTAGCTAGTGTGTACCAGCTGGGAAGCCATGTACCAGCTAGTGACCGCAGCGTGACCAAGGGCTGACTGTGCTGAGAGGAGCACTTCCATGTGGGATCCATTCTGTATCCTAATAGTCAGTGTTGTTTGTTTTTTTTCTCCACAGCTTATCACTTCCCTGGTGGCTCACAAAGTAAAGTGTCTGTCTGCAATGCAGGAGACCCAGGTTCAATCCCTGGATCAAGAAGATCCGGAGAAGGCAATGGCACCCCACTCCAGTACTCTTGCCTGGAAAATCCCATGGACGGAAGAGCCTGGTAGGCTACAGTCCATGGGGTCACAGAGAGTTGGACACGACTGAGTGACTTCACTTTCTTTCTTTATCATTTCTAATATGGGATATATTGTACAAGCAAGGCTTGTATGAAGTGTCATTTCCCCTTTACAACCAGAAAACCCATAATTAATTGTTGATGTGTCTTAAAATCCATGATGTCTAAGACTTAATTTTAAGTTCAACATCATGGTTTTGAAAATGATACCAGACCAAAAAAAAAAAAAAAAAGAGAGAGAGAGAGAGAGAAGATCTGCTAATATCCGTTGAATTTGATTATTGTGCAGTTGGTCCCCAAATCCCCGCAAACATATTCTCCGGGGCCCGTAGGGGACACTCTGCAGAAGGCAGACCCATCCCGTGCTCTACATCTGCCCCCACAGCTTCTGAGCACCAGCCATCCAGCACCTGAGGGATCCAGGGAATTATTCACAGACGAGCAGAATTCGAAATCTCTAATATTCCAACATTTCAGTAACTAAATGCAAGATAATGCCTTCTTTCTATGAAGCCCATGGAGATTGCTCTGAAATAAATGAGGCTTTATGTCTTCATTATACATGAAAGCTATTTAATTACACATACCTGGAAAATCTATCAGTCATTTACCTGAGCACAGCCAGGCTCACCTCCCTCGCCCGGGGAGGCAGGAGCAGGGTCTGTCTGGACGAGCCTCGCTCACCCTGGCTGCGGCGGCACTCGAGGGAGAGGTCTGTGGGCAGACTGAGCTGACCAGGTCAGCCTGCTCCGTGGGGCCATCTGGAACCCCTCTTATAGGACGGCCGCATGCTCCAGTCTGCTGAAGGCAGTCACGTGCTCTTGTTCTGCTCAGCATCCTGCCAGGTGTTTTATCCTCACATGAAGCACCATTAACAACTGCCTTAAAATGAGCCAGGTGGGCTGGTAGCCTTCCACCCACATTTCTGGCTTCTGCTGTGTTCCTGTCTAGCGCCTGAGCTGGGACAGTGATTAAATATGAAAACCTTCCTCCTGGGACTTCATAAGCAAGAGGAGCGTGAAACGCTTGTGAAATGGGGCTGGGGGCTGGGGGCGGGCTAGTAGTGCCACGAAGCATGTAGATGGTGGTCTGAACAATCCTGCTATAGTTCTATTTTTTGCCACATGGTATGAGTCGATATATGTTTTTTGGGGATGCATTTATTTTGCAATAACTTTCACCACTGAGGCATTCAAAAATAAAGTACCCATAGCATAGAAATGAAGAAATGAGCTTCTGCTTCTTCAGGAATTCGCATGATGCGCATGCATCTTGAGTAAGATGTTCAGTATTATTCGTCACGTGAAAACCGGAAGACACAGGTGTGGGAGGGAGTGTCTGCATCTTCTTCTAGGTCCCTCATCACCTCGAGATGCGTGTCCTCAGAGAGATCCTGGGCAGCTGCAAAAGCAGAGTTCCAGTTCACTCTGGGAGACATTGCTGTTCAATCTGATCAGCTGACTTCTTTCCTAATTTAATGTCATTCATTTTCTATCCCTAGAACTGAAGAGCCTCTTGATGGATGCAAAAGAGGAGGATGAAAAAGTTGGCTTAAAGCTCAACATTCAAAAAACTAAGATCACGGCATCCGGTCCCATCACTTCACGGCAAATAGATGGAGAAACAATGGAAATAGTGACAGACTTTATTTTCTTGGGCTCCAAAATCACTGCAGATGATGACTACAGCCATGAGATTAAAAGACTCTTGCTCCTTGGAAGAAAAAGTATGACCAACCTAGACAGCATATTAAAAAGCAGAGACCTTACTTTACCAACAAAGGTCCATCTAGTCTAAGCTATGGTTTTTTCAGCAGTCATGTATGGATGTGAGAGTTGGACTATAGAGGAAGCTGAGCACTGAAGAATTGATGCCTTTGAACTGTGGTGTTGGAGAAGACTCTTGAGAGTCCCTTGGACTGAAAGAACATCCAACCAGTCCATCCTAAAGGAAATCAGTCCTGAATATTCATTGGAAGGACTGATGCTTGAGCTCCAATACTTTGGCCACCTGATGAGAAGAGCTGACTCATTTGAAAAGACCTTGATGCTGGGAAAGATTGAAGACAGGAGGAGAAGGGGACGACGGAGGATAATATGGTTGCATGGCAACACCGACTCAATGGACGTGAGTTTGAGCAAGCTCCAGGAGCTGGTGATGGACAGGGAGGCCTGGCGTGCTGCAGTCCAAGGGGTTGCAAAGAGTCAGACATGGCTGAGCGACTGAGCTGAATTGAAGATTTAATTCTAACATTCTGCAATTACATTTTGGAATCTCTCACGTGAGGAGAAGGTCAGTTGGTGAAACTCTCATTTCCTCAATGTTTTATTATGAAGTTTCAAACCTTTCACATTTGTTGTATCATTAACAGTTTATTTTACTTGTTTTTCACATATCTATCATCTTTCTATTCATTCATCAATCTACTGTGTCTTTCCGATTTATTTTAATGAGTTGTAGACATTAGCACATTTCATTCTTAAATTTTTCTGCATGCAGAGTACTAACTCAGTTTTACACATGTTAATGATGCTTTTCAGTTAGAATTTGTGAGCTGTTAAGTGCACAATTTTTAAGGTAATTTTTGACAAATTTTTGTAAACACATTGGCTAAACAGAAAAGATACAGAATACATTCATTTCCCCCTTTTTCCTTTCCACCCTACCTCCATCCCAAGAGGCAATCATTGCTTTTATTCCTTTCACCATAGATTAGTTCCATCTATTCTAGAGCCTCATATAAATGGAATCGTACGGTATAGATCTTTAGGGGAAAGATTTCTTTCACTCAGCATAAAGATTTGGGGATTCATCCATGTGATTGTGTATCACTAGTATTTTGGGGTTTTTTCCATTGCTCAATCAATATACAACAGCTTATGTTGTGAGCATACCACGGTTTGTGTATCAATTTCACTGTTGAAGGATACATGGGTTGTTCCCAGTTTGTGGCTATTATGAATAAAAGTGCTAGGAATATTCTTGAGTAAGTCTTTTCATAGACATATGATTTCAGTTCATAGGCATATGTTTGTTTTGGAAGAAACTGCCCAATATTTTCCAGAGTGGTGGTGGCATTCTAAACCATCACCACAAATCTGGGCGAGTTCGGACAGGTGTGCATCCTCAGAAGCATTTGGTGTTGCCAGTGGGTTTTGCTTCGGCTGTTTTGTTAGTTGTGGATAAATAGCACACCTAATGTTGGTTTATGCTCGCATTTCCTGATAGCTAACGATGTCTAACACTTTTCATGTGTTTACTGACCACTCATGTATCTTCCTTAAAATCTTTGGCTCATTTTCAGTCTTTTCCTCACTGAGTTTTAGAATTTATTTAGTCTCAATAAAAATACTTTCTTCCAATCTGTGGCTTACTCATTCATTTTCTTCAGACTGTCTTTTCACGAGAAGATGTGAACTGATGAAGTCAAATTAATTATTCTTTATTCTTTCCTGTGTATTGTCTCATGTATATCAAAAAGGAAACCTTTAGCATCTTCAACTCAAAGTTTCTCTTTTCTGTTCTCCTCTAGAACTGTTACTGTTCTTTTTTTTTTTTTTTAAATATGTTGTGAGGGTCCAAATTTGAGGTTTCCTTTTTCCTTGAAGAGATCCTGCTCTAGCACAATTTGTTGAAATGACTTTCCTTTCCACATTGTATTGCCTGGATGCTCTTCAAAATTTTATGCACTGCGTTTGGGGGTTTTCGGTTACAGTTCAGCAGTCAGCCTTTCTATTATTATCCCAGGGCCATGTGTCTGCCATCACTACAGCTTTATAGCAGGTTTTGAAGTCAGGCATGTAAATTTACTATGTACTCCAGCACTCTTGCCTGGAAAATCCCATGGATGGAGGAGCCTGGTGGGCTGCAGTCCATGGGGTCGCTAAGAGTTGGACACGACTGAGCGACTTCCCTTTCACTTTTCACTTTCATGCACTGGAGAAGGAAATGGCAACCCACTCCAGTGTTCTTGCCTAGAGAATCGCAAGGATGGGGGAGCCTGGTGGGCTGCTGTCTATGGGGTCACACAGAGTCGGACATGACTAAAATGACTTAGCAGCAGCAGCAGCAGCAGCAGCAGCAGCAGCAGCAGCTTACTTCTAAAAAATTATTTCTTTTGGTATTCTAGATATTGCACATTTCTTTATAAAGTATCAAACCAAGTTGGCATGCCACAAAAATGCCTTGTAGAATTGCCTCAGGGATTCCACAGGGTCTAAAAATCAGTTTGGGGAGAAGTGATATCAAACACATGGATTGGGTCCTCCCTCCATGGAAAAAGTACATTTTCCCATTTATTACAGATTTAGGGTTTTTCAGGTTTTCTGTTTTATCTTGAGTCAATTCTGATACATTTTGTTTCAATAAATTCACCTAATTTATCAAATATATTAGCAAAAGTGTCTTCACATTAATCCCTTATTTCCACTAAGAATCCTCAGGATCTACAGCTTTGTCTCCTGTTATTCACATTATCCCTAATTTGTATTCTCTTTTTCTTTTTTCAGGAATCATTTAGAAGCTTATCAATTTTTTAATCCAAAAATGAGTGGATTCATTCACTTGCCATTTTTCTTTTCTCTGTATTACTGATTTCAGTTCTTATCTTTATTTTTTCCCCTTGCTACTTTGAAGTAACTTTATATTTTTAGCCACTAAAGCTAGACCTTTATATTATTGAGTTTGCACTATTATTTTCTAATATTAGCTTTTAACGCTATAAGCACTTTCCCTTAAAGTGCTGTCATAATACATCGTAGAGAGTTTTATTCTGCAATATTTCATTAACATTCTGGTGAAAATGATTTCCTATTTTCTTTGTTTCTCTTTTTTATTTCTTGTTTGACCTGTGATTATTTAGGGACGTAGTATTTAATTTATATATATATATATATATATATATATATATATATATACACATATATGTCATATACAGGTTTTTCCAGATATTCTATTGTTGTTGATTTCTGATTTAATTCCATTTTAGTTAGAAAACATATTCCATAGCATTAAAAAGTTGACATTCAGTGACACCTGTTTTATGATCCAGTATATGGTCTGTCTTGGTGACCATGTCATGTGTACTTGAAAAGAAGCCTTGAAGTCACTGTGTGTAACATTCTATAGCATCCATTTGGTGAAACTGACCGGTACTGTAGTCAGATCTTCCATGTCAGTCTTCGTGGCCGGTTTACCTGGCCTGTTAATTGCTAAAAGAGAGGCATTACATCATCAGGTATGAAGGTCTACTTTCCCTTTAAATCTGTGAGTTTTTAAATTTGTAGTTTTAAGCTCTTCTTAGACATATTTACTTCTATGATGGCTATGTCTTCCTGAAGAGTTCGTGGTTTTATTATTATGAAATCCTCTTATATCTCTGCTAATCCTCTTCATCTTAAAGTTTACTTTATTTGACAGTAAGATCCATTCCTATCCTTTTATGCTATCTGCAAGACATATATGTTCCTATCCCTTTATATCCATGTGCCCATCTACATTATTGTATTTCAAGAACACTTCTTATAGAAAGTATAGAGTTAGGTCTTACATTTTTATTTATTCTGAAAAATCCGTGGACTTTGTTGGATTTTTTAGCCAATTTACATGACTGCAGTTACTGAGGAGTTTGATTTTGTCCGTCAGTTTGCTGTTTATACCACCTGATTTTCCCCCTCTGTTTTGCCTTTCATGTCTTATTTTGAGTTAAAAGTATATAGATAGATATAGGTGCGACAGCAGCCATGAAGTTAAAAGATGCTTGCTCCTTGGAAGAGGAGCTATGACAAACCTAGACAGTGCATTAAAAAGCAGAGGCATCACTTTGCCGACAAAGGTCCCTATAGTCAATGCTATGGTTTATCCAGTGGTCATGTATGGATGTGAGAGTTGGACCATAAAGACGACTGGACACTGAAGAACTGATGCTTTTGAACTGTGGTGCTGGAGAAGACTCTTGAGAGTCCCTTGGACAGCAAGATCCAACCAGTCCATCCTAAAGGAAATCAACTCTGAATATTCATTGGGAGGACTGATGCTGAAGCTGAAGCTCCAATACTTTGGCCAGTTGACTCATTGGAAAATACCTTGGTGCTGAGGGCTGGAGGAGAAGAGGGCAACGGAGGATGAGAGAGTTGGATGGTACCACCGATTCAAGGTACATGAGTCTGAGCAAACTCCAGGAGATGAAGCACAAGGAAGCCTGGAGTACTGCAGTCCATGGGACCGCAGAGCTGGTTGTGACTGAGAGGCTGAAAGAGCCGCAAGCACAGCACTGCGGCTGCTCCAGGGCTTCCGGGCGCACGGTAGCAGGGACCACTCCCGCCAGCGCGGGAGCTGCAGGAGACGTGGGCTCGGCCCCTGGCTCGGGACAGTCCCCTGGAGAAAGGAATGGTAACCCACTGCAGTACTCTCGCCTGGAGGGTCCCATGGACAGAGGAGCCTGGTGGCCTACAGTCCATAGCGTCACAAGGAATGAGACATGGCTGAAACGATCTAACATTAACAATTTAACATGCTACAGCTATCATATGTTTTTCTACATATGTTTGAAATACCATAATACAATAGTGTAACATTTGCTTTAAACCATCACGTGTGTTAGAGAAATAAAGAAGAAAATAATATGTTTATCCACATATTTTCTCATTAGTCTTTCCTAAAGATTCAAGTTTCTATTTTATTTCTGTTTAGCCTAAAGAATTCAGCACAGAGTTCAGTTCAGTTCAGTTCAGTCACTCAGTCGTGTTCAACTCTTTGTGACCCCATGAATCGTAGCACGCCAGGCCTCCCTGTCCATCACCAACTCCAGGAGTTCAGTCAAACTCACTTCCATTGAGTCGGTGATGCCATCCAACCATCTCATCCTCTGTCGTCCCCTTCTCTTCCTGCCCCTAATCCCTCCCAGCATCAGAGTCTTTTCCAATGAGTCAACTCTTCACATGAGGTGGCCAAAGTACTGGAGTTTCAGCTTCAACATCAGTCCTTCCAAAGAACACCCAGGACTGATCTCCTTTAGAATGGACTGTTTGGATCTCCTTGCAGTCCAAGGGACTCTCAAGAGTCTTCTCCAACACCACAGTTCAAAAGCATCTATTCTTTGGTGCTCAGCCTTCTTCACAGTCCAACTCTCACATCCATACATGACCACTGGAAAAACCATAGCCTTGACTAGACAGACCTTTGTTGGCAAAGTAATGTCTCTGCTTTTGAATATACTATCTAGGTTGGTCATAACTTTCCTTCCAAGGAGTAAGTGTCTTTTCATTTCATGGCTGCAGTCACCATCTGCAGTGATTTTGGAGCCTGAAAAAGTAAAGTCTGACACTGTTTCCCCATCTATTTCCCATGAAGTGATGGGACAGGATGCCATGATCTTGGTTTTCTGAATGTTGAGCTTTAAGCCAACTTTTTCACTCTCCTCTTTCACTTTCATCAGTATAGAGTACACATGTAAAAATACAAAGACTGATATATTTACATATTGCAATAAAAAGTTAGACATGAGAATATCAACATTTGAAAAAAAATGACATGAGCTTACCAGATACCTCTGTACTCATAGAGAAAATATTTTCTCAGTATAAAATATTATGGTATAGAAAAGAAGGGTTATTTAAATTTTTCTCACTTTCAAGTGTATTACCCATAAAATTCATCTTTGAAAAAATATTATAGACATTGTTTCAAAAATATTAAAATCTAAACCACATCAAAACACACTCTTCAGAAAAATACTAGTAGCATATATTTGACAAGGATACAGCTAAGAAATAGATCAATGTACACGCATACATACCAAACTGAAACATAAGCTACAGTTTGATTTCAAAATTAAGATAATCAACATAAACAAACGTTTCAAGTTGTGCTTTAATGATCACAAATATATGCTATTTTTTGAAATGAATTTTATTTTTTAAAATGATTTTTGAATAAAATTATTTTATAGGGATATCAAAATAATAGCAAAACCAGTTAATTTGTGTTTATATATATATACGTATGTATGTATATGTATATATGGATATATACCTGTGTCCATATATACATATTTATATTGAGTATATGCAAAAGCATCTGCCTGCAATGCAGGAGACCTGGGTTCGATCCCCAGGAAGATCCCCTGGAAAAGGAAATGGCAATCTACCCCAGTACTCTTGCCTGGAAAATCCCATGGACAGAGAAGCCTAGTAGACTACAGTCCATGGGATTGCAAAGAGTCGGATACGACTGAGCGACTTCGCTCACACCTGTACATGAATATTTTCTTTGTAAAGGCAGTCCATGGGGCCGCAAAGAGTAGAACATGCCTGGGCAGCTAACTGCACAACAGTGACAACAAATGCCGTGTGCATATGATTTAAAAAAATTATCTGTCTTGTCCCTGCCACTTATCCTCAAATGTGCCCTAGTTTTACTGACAAATGATATGATAACCTCACCTTTAAATTACCAGGAACCACAGGAAAGAGATTGTTCACAACTGCTCCCATGCACAAGTGCTCTCTATTCCAGCAGAAAAAGGGAATTATACTGCTTAGGCCAAGGTACCGGGCCAGGGTGGAGCAGAGCAGAGCAAGGCTGGGTGGGCCATCCTGACCCCCCAGGAGCCCCTGGGTCCCCAGGACCCCCAAGACCGGGACCACATCTGCGAGGTATGATCCCGGGTGCAGGTCTCAGGCGGGCGCAGCTCTGCAGGACAAACCGTCTAAGGACGCCTTTGCTGGGACCACACTCCTCTTGCCCGGCCCTGGAGAAGGCCTTCAGGAGAGTTACTTGCACCTGCCACGTCCTAAGCTCCAGGGAAGGGGGAGGCCCCAAAGCTTGAAAACCCTGCACAGGATTGCCAAGGGCAGCTCTGTGTGGACTCAGTAGCCTGGGCTGGTGCGCTGCTGGTAGCTTTGTTACTGGCTTCTCTTTTTTCTTTTTGTTGTGGGGCGTGGAGGGGGCAAGGAGAGGCTGAAGGCCAGGGAAGCGGGCCCCAGCTGTTCGCAGCCTGCTCGTCACCACTTGTCAGCGGCTGATCTGTTTTGCATGCATATACCCTACACTCTGCCACTTCAGTCACGTCCGAGTCTATTACCCCATGGACTGTAGTCTGCCCGGCCCCTCTCTCCATGGGGTTCTCCTGGAAGAATACTGGAGTGCGTTGCCGTTTCCTCCTCCAGGGAATCTTCTGGACCCAGGGTTCGAACACGAGTCTCCTCTCTCTCCTGCATTGTGGGTGGGTTCTTTACCTTCTGAGCCACCTGGGAAGCCCTAAGTTCTTATGTCTCCCTTTTAATTTGAAACGTCAGTTAATGTTTATTTTTTTAATGAAAGGACTTCATTTTCAGCAGTTTCAGTTTTCATAAAAATTAGGCAGAAAGTACAGAGTCCCTATAAACTTGCTCACACGGTTTTCCGGTCGTTAACATCTTGCACAAATGTTGTGTGTTCGTGACAACAGCAAACAAGTGTTGATGAGCTATTAGTAACTGAAGTCCGCAGCTGACAGGAAGATTCACTCTTTGGGTGGTTCAGAGGGTACAGAATCTGCCTGCAATGCAGGAGACCTGGGTTCAACTCCTGAGTCAGGAAGATCCCCTGGAGAAGGAAATGGCAACCCACTCCAGTATTCTTGCCTGGAGAATCCCAGGGACAGAGGAGCCTGGCGGGCTACAGTCCATGAGCTCACAAAGTGTCGGACATGATTGAGCAGCTAACACTTTGACTTTGCTGTGCATTTGGACTTGCTCATAGAGACGTGAGCCCGCCATGAACTATCAATCTGATTGCTTTTGTTCCCTAAAAGCCTGCTGTGTTCTCACTGTTCCTCCCTCCCTCTCTCCTTGCGACTGCTGGTGTTTCTTACCGTCTCCATGTTTCGCCTTTCCCAGGATGTCGTAGACTTGCAATCATACAGTGAGTAGCGCGCTCAGGTTGCTTTCTTTCACTTAGCAACATGCTATAAGATCTTTGATGCCGTTCTGTTCTCGAGAGCTCTCTTTTTGTTGTGGAGGTCCTTGCACCTTTTCCCATGTGAGGGAGCTGCTGAGGTCCTTGCATCTCTTCCTGTGTGAGGAGCTGTATGATTTGCTTGATACCATCACCACTTTGACAGCTGCTCAGTCAGGAAGAGCTTTCGTTCGCTCATAACCCAAGGAGAGGGGCAGCCCTGTCATCCTGCCACAGACATGGGTAGATAAGCCATGTGTCCAGAGCCACGCAGCTGTAATTCCTGATTCCAGGAGTCCACACCAGGTACCCCTGATGCTAGGGGCTCCCCAAGAGCATCACCAAGAAACTTGCTGGAGATTGAAAACCTCACTCCCTTCCCCAGGCCTACCTCCACCCCTTCTGCCCCTGAACCAGACCCGGGTGTGGTTCTGACCGCAACTCTTCCCCTTCTATGGGAGGACCACCCAGCTCTCCCTGGCACGTGCTAAGAAGGTCCATGGGTTTCAGGCAGGAAGACAAGTTGAGAGCTCATCTTGAGTTGGAGTGGGGAGACCCATTTCCCTCTGGGGGTGTGTGAAGAAAGGACACAAGCTCTGAGTCCCAAATGACGGACCGTCCCACCCTCAACACCCAACCACAGGCTCAGAAACTAGGAGATGGAAAGGGACTCAGACCAGGCAGAGCAGGCGACGGGGAGGGGCAGGGGTCAACGCCTGGATGTGGGAGGCAGGAATTCCCAGTGTGATTCTCAGCTTCAGAAGCTTTCCCGGAGCTCCAGGCCTGAGGATTTGGGGAGGTGAAGGGTTGAGTCCATGGCCCCCAAGACCCAGTCACAGAGGCGAAAAGGTGCAGCCACAGTGGGAAGGTCTACATGGCCTCAGGGAGGGGAGAGTGAGGAGGGCTGAGTAGAGTCACGGTGGGGGGCCAGGACCCTACCTCTGCAGCAGGAAAGAGATGCCTGTGGGCAGGTGGTCTTAAGCTGAACATTGACCGGTGAGGAGGCGGATCTGAGTCTGCATCCACGGAGCAGCGGGTGCCTTTGTCTCTGATTAGAGCGTTTGCTACTTGGAATCTTTGTTGCTTGCAATGGCAGGGCTGTGGACATCTGTCAACAGGAAGGGCCTCTGCCCTGTGACGGACGCTTGCTGAGATATCTGCCTCCGGCACCCTCGTCCCCAGGACCACCGGCTCTTGGGTGGAGAGCTGAGGTCCAGAGGGGGTTTGTGGTCATCAGAGGCATGCAGCTCACGTGAGGATGTGTTTCAAACTGCCAGAGGGGCTGGTAAATTCTAGCATTAGATATGGGTTCTGCCGTCTGCCTGCACATTTCTGGGGCGGGGGTGGGCGTTTATGTTGACATTTCCCAGGACCTGGGTGTCCAGCAGATGAGCTGAACCAAAGCAGCACATGACTAAAAAAATAATAACATTTCAATACAGGAAACAGCTGTGAGATGATTTACACTGATGTTAACTCATTTCCGCTCAAAGAACATCACCTGAGTGCCTGTTGTGCACTAGCCTGTCTATTTGGGGTTCAGGTTGTCAGGTTAGACAAGGTCCTTTTTTGACAAAACACGTTTATCAAATATGCACTGGAAATCTCTGATATGCCTGAACCGACAGATAGGAAGTGAACTCAGCCAGAAGCACTCAGAATCGGACATTTTGGAAATGGTCAGTTTGCTCCATTTTGCCTTCACGTGTGAGGGCTGTGCCTCAGTTTCCTTGTCTAAGAAGTGGACATGAGGACCTGTCCTCCTCCTTATTCAGTGAAAGTGAAAGTGTTAGTCACTCTGCCGTGTCTGACTCTTTGAGACTCCATGGACTGTAGCCCACCAGGCTCCTCTGTCCGTGGAATTCTCCAGGCAAGAGTTCTGAAGTGGGTTGCCATTTCCTTCTCCAGGGGATCTTCTGGACCCAAGGATTGAACCCAGGTCTCCTACATTGTAGGCAGATTCTTTACCATCTTAGCCACCAGGGAAGCCCTTCCTTATTCAGGGAGGTGGCCCCAAAAGAGCAAAGATCTTCTTGGATAGGAAAGCTGTTTGAAATTTATGGAGTCCTAAACAAACGCAAGCCGAGGTTGTTCTGTGTGAGATATTTCCTGTCTGTGACTCACAGCTGAATAATACTCGGCATTCTCTCCACCTTTATGAGTATCGCAGGCATAACTCACGAAACCGCAAATACAAGGCCTTTGGGTGTCTGTCAGGCCACGGTGGAGCCCGTGAGGTTGATGGATCACTTGGGAGAAAGTTGTTTGGGTTCCCTTCCTGTTGTGAGGTGAGCTTTAGGGAAATGAATGATTCAAGGGATGGTCCATCTGCTGAGGCCATAAATTCTCAAGCAAATTTCCCAGAACCTGGAGGCACATTTGTAAATAGATGAGATTGAAAAGGAAGCCCGGGTCCTGCTCGTTGACAGACCAATGCCTCTCTGCAGGCTGTCGAAACACGTGCGGCCCTGCCTGGATTTACAGCCATCAGATGGGGCCTTGGACCCTGCAGAGTGGGTGATGGCCCCCTTCTCATCCCAGGTTTGCTCAGCTTCCCGAGCACATCACCATTCAGCCTGTATCAGCTATCAATTGCTTATATCACTCACACCTGGATCTCAGTGGCTAGAACAACTCAGGATGCTTGATTCCCAGCTTGGGGTAGTGATCCCCACTGTGCGTCTCACCTGGGAGAATTCCAGTGGAACTCGGAGCTGGTGAGTCACTGAGGGCTGGGTTCCATGGGGATACTGGTCTACCCTTCTCTCTCTACGTGGCCTCTCACCCTCTAGGAGATGGAGATCGAACACGTACCAGGAGGCAAAGGGTTCGGAGAGAAAGAGAGAACCATAAAGCCAGAGGCTGGTCCTGTGAGCTCCAGTCACACCCCTTCTGCCACATTCTTTTCGTCCCAGCAAAATCACATGGCCGCTCCGGCCACAGAAAGTATCCTCCAGGGCAGTGGCTGCAGGTGGGCCCTCTTCCTCCAGTCACCCTGAAGCTGAAAAGGCCAGCACCTGCCTGGCCCCTGCCACAGGCAGTGCTGAGACGCGTAGGATGGGCATGGGCGTCATCACGACAGACTCTTCCATTCGCAGAGAGGAAGACAGCAGGCAGCAACCACCACCTGGGGCAATTCCAAACTCATCCAGACTCATGTTGTAGGCCCTGTGTCCGTCTGAGGGTTAGTCCTGCTCCCAGGGAGGCAGCCCTGACCCCGTGTTTCCCGTGGATCTTGGCCCAGCCCCCTCGACACTCCAGTTAAGAGGAGACGACATAAAGGAGATATGGTGCATACATGCAACGCCCTGCTGCTGCTGCTGCTGCTGCTGCTGAGTCGCTTCAGTCGTGTCCGACTCTGTGCGACCCCATAGAGGCAGCCTACCAGGCTCCCCCGTCCCTGGGATCCTCCAGGCAAGAACACTGGAGTGGCTTGCCATTTCCTTCTCCAATGCATGAAAGTGAAAAGTGAAAGTGAAGTTGCTCAGTCGCGTCCGACTCTTAGCGACCCCATGGACTGCAGCCCACCAGGCTCCTCCCCATCCATGGGATTTTCCAGGCAAGAGTACTGGAGTGGGGTGCCATTGCCTTCTCCGAATGGACTACTACTCAGGCATAAAAAGAATGAAATAATGCCATTTTCAGTAACATGCATGGACCGGGAGATTGTCATGCTTGATGAAGTAAGTCAGACACAGAAAGGTGACTATCATGTGATATCACTTAAATGTGGAATCTAAACAAAAAATGGTATAAATGAACTTATTTACAAAATGAAATTGGGCTCACAGATATAGAACACAAACATGTTTAGCAAAGGGGAAAAGTTGGGGGAAGGGATAAATTAGGAGTTTGGGATTAACAGATAGACACTATTGTTTTCTATTGTTCAGTCACGAAGTCATCTCCAGCTCTTTGTGACCCCATGGACTGTAGCGTGCCAAGCCTCCCTGTCCTTCACTATCTTCCCAAGTTTGCCCAAGTTCATGTCCACACATGTTCCTCTGTCTCTGGGATTCTCCAGGCAAGAATACTGGACTGGTTTGGCATTCCCTCCTAGGGGATCTTTCTAATGCAGGGATTGAACCCAGGTCTCCAGTATTGCAGGCAGATTCTTTACCATCTAAGCCACCAGGGAAGCTCTTATATACACTGCTGCTGCTGCTGCTAAGTCGCTTCAGTCGTGTCCGACTCTGTGCGACCCCAGAGACAGCAGCCCACCAAGCTCCCCCATCCCTGGGAGTCTCCAGGCAAGAACACTGGAGTGGGTTGCTATTTCCTTCTCTAACGCGTGAAAGTGAAAAGTGAAAGTGAAGTCGTTCAGTCGTGTCTGACTCCTAGCGACCCCATGGACTCCAGCCTACCAGGCTCCTCCGTCCATGGGATTCTCCAGGCGAGAGTACTGGAGTGGGGTGCCACTGCCTTCTCCACTTATATACACTACTATTCAGTATATTCACTATCTCCCAGAGTTTGCTCAAAGTCATGTCCATTGAGTCAGTGATGCCATCCAACCATCTCATCCTCTGTTGCCCCCTCTCTTCCTCCCCTCAATCTTTCCCAGAATCAGGGTCTTTTCCAGCGAATCGGCTCTTAGCATCACGTGCCCAAAGTATTGGAGCTCCAGCTTCAGCATCAGTCCTTCCAATGAATACTCAGGGTTGAGTTCCCTTAGGATTGTCTGGTTTGGTCTTCTTGCAGTCCAAGGGACTCTCAAGAGAGTTCTCCAGCACCACAGTTTGAAAGAATCAATTCTTCACTGCTCATAGATAGAAAAAATGCATCCAAGTATCTAGTTTTTCAGTAGCACCAGTGAAGAAGCTGAAGTCAGAACTCCTAAAACACTCCCACCTCAACTTCCAGCCCCCCTGATCCCACCGGTCACCTTGATGTCTCTGGGTTAAGGAGCAGACCATCACCAGCTGACGGGTCACACCTGTGTTCGCGGAGCCGGCTTGTTAACAGGCACACATAATACACAGAGCGGGGAGAGCGGGGCGTCACTGACGCGTGAGTGTTTGCTGGAGATATGCGTAATTACAGCATCACTAGTGCGGCAGTGAAATGCTGCTTTCCCTTTATTGTGATTAACTGATAGTGGTGACAATCCCCAGTCCTGTGTTTATGTGACACGGAGCGTATAAGAACTCCCAGAACTTTACAAACAGTCTATTCGTCTGTGCAGCTCGCAGAACAGTGGGTGGGAGAAGGCACAGGCAGCACTCACTCCAGAGCCTGGCAGGAAAACGGGACGGGATGGGGACTCGGCCCCGTTCACCCCCGTGGCCTCGGGGAGGCGTTGGTCTTCTCACAACCTCAGTGCCACCATTTGAAATGAAAGGGCTGCACGCCGTGCTTAGGACAACCTCTCCTGGACATGATATTCTTGTGTAAGAGACGGAATAAATCGGAACACGCAGACCCCTGTTGTCTTAAATATCTGGAAGCCTCAGGCTGAGGGGTCTGACAAATGATAGTGAGTGAATGCACCAGGCGACTGGGCATGACAGGCTCCTGGCCTGTAAAGTGGGTCTTCTAATGAGCTTTCTGGGAGGCTTTCTTTCCAGGTATTTAGACCATTACACAAGGAGAGAGAAATCACGTTTCTTGTTAATTGAAAGCAAAATGGGATGAAACTATCACAGAACTCCTTTTGCTTCTCATGAAAAAGATGGAGCGCAGGAGGCCAAGACTTAGTTGGGGTCCCCAGAGGGTGTGGACCACCTAAACTTTTGGAGAGTTCTGACATTCAGTGAAATGAAATCTTCAAGCCCCTTGTTCAGGGCCGGACGCATTAGACATGAACGTGGAGACAGCTGGGTTTAGGATCACACCCAGCTCCTCCGCCACCCGCTGGCTGACTGCAGCCTGGGAAAGAGGGTGGATTCTGTCGGGTCACCGGGGCCCCCTTACAGCGAGTCTGTGGACCCTGCTGGGCTCATCTTCTTGGTGGCCCAGCCGTCAGGGATGTTGCCAGGCCTCCGCTCAATATAAGCAGAGATCTCAAGGCAGGAAGACGTGAAACCGCTTGTCTGAGGCCACTCCCTGGGAAGGAGCAGACGGGACTGTCACCCATGTCCACTGACACCTGTGCCCTGGACAGTCACAGCCTGCCCCCTGGGAGCTCAGAGCTGTGCTCACATGACCTGCTGGGCTCAGAGCGTGTGCCAAGCTCGGCCGGGAAGAGCAGGAACTTTCTGACCCTTCCCCCAGGAGTGAGGGTCCCTTATAGCATTGCCACCAACCACAGGAATGTTTCCCTTTATTTAATCCCAAATACCTTCCTTTGACAACTGGTCATCGCACACATGTGTGGAAAACGCACCTCCTTGGAAGCTCCTCCTTGCTGTGACTTGAGCTGTGATCAGAGGGAGATGACGGGGACAAGACAGAAAGGGTCCACTTGAGAAAACGTGGCGTTTTAAAGGCAGTGTGTCCTCAGTCTGAATATCTGACATTTGAAAGCCACCTCCGATTTTTCTAAAAGAAAATAAAGGTCTATTATAGCCTATGAAGAACATAGGAGAGCTTTGCCTAGAGAAAGTAACACTTTCATTTTCTCTCTTTGAGAAGTTGACTTTGCAAGAGAAAAAGTAAGATTCTGTCCCCTGAGACACCGGAGCATCGGGAGAGAGGGCAAGATGGTGGGGTCTAGCTGGTCCCTCCCCCGAGTCCCCTGCCCCCCCTGGCCTGCACCTGCAGGCGCTGGGTCCCAGGGGTCAAGGAGAAGGGGGCCCTCATAGAAATGATCCTGTAGGTTTCAAAGTTTTGATCTACATGGGCCTGTTATGCTCAGAGACCCAGGAGGCCCAGTCAGACCTGATGGGCAGTGCACTGCCCCGCCGGCCAGGGAAGGGGGCACTGGGGTCAGTGGCTGGACTCTCTGTCTCTCCCTGACCTCCCTCTGCAGCTGCGGGGTGAGCAGGCTGGGATAACTGAGGTGCCTGGGGAAGGCTGGAGGGGTGGAGCGGGGCTCACTTCACGATGAGGACCTCCAGCTGGGAAGGGCGGGCAGATGGCTGGACCTGAGCAGCGGCAGTGCTGGAGTGATTCCACTCATCCCTGCCAGAGCTGCGGGGTACAGAACCCTTCCCCTGGGACCTGTGCCCCTGAGTGGGCAGGCAAGGTGGTGGTCCTTGCTGATAGAGATAGCAGCGAGCCCAAGGAAGCAGGAGGGCCTCCCGAGAAGGCCAGGCCAGGCAGATGGCAGGTCGGTGCTGGAGGTGGGGTGATGCATCTGAGGCTGGTCCAGAGAGTCCCACCTCTACCCAGGCAGCCTGGGGCAGGACCACGCAGAGCTTGGGGCCGGGCTCACATCCTGTCCGCAGACCCCAGTTCACACCCTAGGGCCTAGCATCATGGGGTCACCAGAGAAAGGATCCAACCCCACCAGGCCTGGGGGCAGCTGTGAGGCTGGTATCTGAACTCTGGATCAAGCCCAAGTGCCTGGCATTCCACCCACCAACTGCCCAGGCTGCAGAGAGTGAGGGGAAGGGGTACGTCTCCACACAGGGACCCTCATGAGGGTCACCTTCAGAGACCCAAGCAGATGCAGAGCTGAGTTGGCTGTCACAGGTCCTGGACGGGCCGTTTGCCTGAAATGATATATGGCAGGGTCTTTGCGACTTGGAGACCCACGGTTGGGAATGCTCACAAGCCTGCTGGGAGCAGGGCGGCTTCGTGGCGCAGGCTCGCGGTTGCTCTTTGCTGTGTTTTCTGTCTGCTCTGGTTTTGTTTCTAATTTTAGCATCTCTAGTGGTCCCGTCGGGGACAAGTCCTGGTGCAGTGAGAATGCAGGGGCTGTCCTGCCTCTTCTGATGCCCTGAGGCCACCCGCCCGCAGACTCTGCTGGTTTGGACCTGAGGGGCTTTGCAAGGCATCTCTCCCAATTCCTGCAAAGGAGAGGAAGAACCGTGCCCCAGGGTCCTCCAGAGGGTGAGGAGCCAGCCGGGCACGAGGGTGAGGGTGTATCTTTGAAGAGGCTTTCGGTTTGGGAGCGGCTCTGCCTGACCTTGGGCCCTCCTTAGCCTCTCTCACTCACAGCCCCCCTCCTCCACCCTCCCAGCCTACGTGACCCTCGGGATTGGATGGCACGCGGTCATCACCTGCCTGGCAGCCCGTGACCGCTGAGGAGCAGCCTGTGCCATTGCCACATGCAGGGGGACGCAGAGCCCGCGGAGTCCTCAGCCAGAGGCGTGTGCGCATGCTGTCAGCTTGGGGAAAAAAGTGCCTGGTCTAACAGCATTTTGCCCTGGGGACGCCTGTCCACAAATATTTGCTTAGTGCCAGATTCACACGCACGCGAGATGCACCCAGCCATCGTGCAGACCAGAGAGAGGCTGCAGGGACATTCCAGGCTGAGCTGGGCTGGGAGCACAGAGCTGGGAAGGAATTGGTGACACCGATGCCTGGAAACGTGGGAGGAAGAAGCTGCTGGTTTCCAGTCAGCATCTTCATGGAGGGCTTGCCAGACTCAGAAAGAGGACTTTCTAAAACATCGGGCTGGAAAAGGCTGCAGAGAACGTGGGAGACACTGAGTGATCAGATGGGATCAGACATCAAAAAGGTGACCCATGAAATTAAAAGACGCTTACTCCTTGGAAGGAAAGTTGTGACCAACCTAGACAGCATATTTGGAGAAGACAATGGCACCCCACTCCAGTACTCTTGCCTGGAAAATCCCATGGATGGAGGAGCCTGGTGGGCTGCAGTCCATGGGGTCGCTAAGAGTCAGACATGACTGAGCGGCTTCACTTTCACTTTTCACGTCTATACATTGGAGAAGGAAATGGCAACCGACTCCAGTGCTCTTGCCTGGAGAATCCCAGGGACGGGGAGTCTGTGGGCTGCCGTCTATGGGTGAGGCGGCATCATCTCTGCCTCATCCAAAGACTCTGCCATCTTTGCACAGAGTCAGACATGACTGAAGTGACTTAGCAGCAGCAGCAGCAGCAGACAACATACTAAAGAGCAGAGACATTACTTTGTCAACAAAGGTCTATCTAGTCAAGGCTATGGTTTTCCAGTGGTCATGTATGGATGTGAGAGTGGACTATAAAGAAAGCTGAGTGCTGAAGAACTGATGCTTTTGAACTGTGGTGTTGGAGAAGATGCTTGAGGGTCCCTTGGGCTGCAAGGAGATCCAACCAGTCCATCCTAAAGGAGATCAGTCCTGGGTTTTCATTGGAAGGACTGATGTTGAAGCTGAAACTCCAATACTTTGGCCACCTGATGCGAAGAGCTGACTCATTTGAAAAGACCCTGATTCTGGGAAAGATTGAGGGCAGGAGGAGAAGGGGATGACAGAGGATGAGGTGGTTGGATGGCATCACTGACTCAATGGACATGAGTTTGGGTAAACTCCAGGAGTTGGTGATGGACAGGGAGACCTGGCATGCTGCAGTTCATGGGGTCGCAGAGCTGGACACGACTGAGCTACTGAACTGAACTGAACTGAGAAACTCAAATCAAAACACAATGAGGTATCAACACACACTGGTCAGAATGGCCATCATCAAAAAACTATGAAAGACAAATGCTGGAGAGGATGTGGAGTAAAGGGAACCCTCCTACACTGCCGGGGGAAATGTAAATTGGTACAGCCACTAAGAGAGAGAGTAGTATGGAGATTACTCAAAAACCTAAAGAATAGAGCTACCATATGATACAGCAATTCAACTCCTGGACATATATCTATAGAAGACTCTAATTCAAAAAGATCAGTCAGTCACTCGGTCCTTTCTGACTCTTTGGGACCCATGGACTGCAGCATGCCAGGCCTCCCTGTCCATCACCAACTCCCGGAGTTTACTCAAACCCATGTCCATTGAGTCGGTGATGCCATCCAACTATCTCATCTTAAGTCTTTCCCTTCTCCTCCCGCCTTCAATCTTTCCAAGAATCAGGATCTTTTCCAATGAGTCAGTTCTTCCCATCAGGTGGCCAAAGTATTGGAGTTTCAGCTTCAACATGTCTTTCCAATGAACACCCAGGACTGATTTTCTTTAGGACAGACTGATTGGATCTCCTTGTAGTTCAAAGAACTCTCAAGAGTTTTCTCCAACACCACAGTTCAAAAGCATCAGTTCTTCAGCACTCAGCTTTCTTTATAGTCCAACTCTCACATCCATACCTGACTACTGGAAAAGCTGTAGCTTTGACTAGACAGACCTTTGTTGACAAAGTAATGTCTCTGCTTTTTAATATGCTGTCTAGGTTGATCATAACTTTCCTTCCAAGGAGCAAGTGTCTTTTAATTTCATAGCTGCAGTCACCATCTGCAGTAATTTTGGAGCCCCCAAAATAAAGTCTGACACTGTTTCCACAGTTTATCCACATATTTGTCATGAAGTGGTGGAACTCGACGCCATGATCTTAGTTTTCTGAATGTTGAGCTTTAAGCCAAAATTTTCACTCGCCTCTTTTCACTTTCATCATGAGGGTCTTTAGTTCCTCTACTTTCTGCCATAAGGGTGGTGTCATCTGCATATCTGGGGTTATTGATATTTCTCCCAGCAATCTTGATTCCAGCCTGTGTTTCTTCCAGCCCAGCGTTTCTCATGATGTACTCTGCATAGAAGTTAAATAAGCAGGATAAGAATATACAGCCTTGACGTGTTCCTTTCCCAATTTGGAACCAGTCTGTTTTTCCATGACCTGTTCTAACTATTGCTTCCTGATCTGCATACAGATGTCTCAAGAGGCAGGTCAGGTGGTCTGGTATTCCCATCTCTTTCAGAATTTTCCACAGTTTGTTGTGATCCACACAGTCAAAGGTTTTGTCATAGCCAACAAACCAGAAGTAGATGTCTCTCTGGAATTCTCTTGCTTTTTCGATGATCCAGCAGATGTTGGCAGTTTGATCTCTGGTTCCTCTGCTTTTTCAATTCAGCTTGAACATCTGGGAGTTCACGGTTCACATACTGCTAAAGCCTGGCTTGGAGAATTTTGAGCTTTACTTTGCTAGCGTGTGAGATGAGTGCAATTGTGCTCTGCTTTGAACATTCTTTGGCCTTGTCTTTCTTGGGGGGATTGGAATGAAATTGACCTTTTCCAGTCCTGTGACCACTGCTGAGTTTTCCAAATTTGCTGGCGTATTGAGTGCAGCACTTTCACAATGTCATCTTTTAGCATTTGAAAGAGCTCAACTGGAATTCCATCACCTCCACTAGCTTTGTTTATAGTGATGCTTCCTAAGGCCCACTTGACTTTGTATTCCAGGATATCTGGCTCTAGGTGAGTGATCACACCATCGTGATTGTCTGTGTTGTGAAGATCTTTTTGTACAGTTCTTCTGTGTATTCTTGCCATCTCTTCTTAATATCTTCTGCTTCTTTAGGTTATACCATTTCTGTCCTTTATTGTTCCCATCATTCATTAAATGTTCCCTTGGTATCTCAAATTTTCTTGCAGAGGTCTTTAGTCTTTCCCATTCTATTGCTTTCCTCTATTTCTTTTCATTGACCACTGAGGAAGGCTTTCTTATATCCTTGTGCTATTGTTTGGAACTCTGCATTCAGATAGGTATATCTTTCCTTTTCTCCTTTGCCTTTAGCTTCTCTTCTTTTCATAGCTATTTCTAAGGCCTCCTCAGACAACCATTTGCCTTTTTGCATTTCTTTTTCTTGGGGATGGTCATTTTCACTGCCTCCTGTACAATGCCACGGTTCTTCAGGCACTCTATCTATCAGATCTAGTCCCTTGAATCTATTTCTCACTTCCACTGTATAATTGTAAGGAATTTGATTTAGGTCATACTTGAATGGTTTTCCCTACTTTCTTCAATTTCAGTCTGAATTTGGCAATAAGGAGTTCATGATCTGAGCCACAGTCATCTCCCAGTATTGTTTTTGCTGACTGTAAAGAGCTTCTCCATCTTTGGCTGCAAAGAATATAACCAGTCTGATTTTGGTATTGACCATCTGGTGATGTCCATGTGTAGAGACTTCTCTCGTGTTGTTGGAAGAGGGTGTTTGCTATGACCAGTGCGTTCTCTTGGCAAACTCTATTAGCCTTTGCCCTGCTTCATTCCGCATTCCAAGGCCAACTTTGCCTGTTACCCCAGGTGTTTCTTGACTTCCTGCTTTTGCATTCTAGTCTCCTATAATGAAAAGGACATCTTTCATGAGTATCCATTCTAGAAGGTCTTGTAGGTCTTCGTAGAACTGTTCAGCTTCAAGGAGCAAGTGTCTTTTAATTTCATGGTTGCAGTCACGATCTGCAGTGATTTTGGAGCCCAGGAGAATAAAGTCTCTCAGTTTCCATTGTTTCCCCATCTATTTGCCATGAAGTGGTAGGACCGGATGCCATGATCTTAGTTTTCTGAATGTTGAGTTTTAAACCAACTTTTTTACTCTCCTCTTTCACTTTCATCAAGAGGCTCTTTAGGTTAAAGGAGGTTACCATTATCTTCATTACATCCATCATAGTTTGGCCTCAGGTCGAACAACAGGGAGGGAACACAGTTCTGTCCATCAACAGAAAATAGGATTAAAGATTTACTGAGCATGGCCCCACCCATCAGAACAGGAGGCAGTTTCCCCCTCAGTCAGTGTCTGCCATCAGAAAGCTTTCATTAGCCTCTTATCCTCATCCATCAGAGGGCAGACAGAATGAAAACCACAGTCACAGAAAACTAACCAAACTGATCACATGGACCACAGCCATGTCTAACTCATTGAAACTGTGAGCCATGCCATGTAGGGCCACCCAGGACAGACGGGTCATGGTGGAGAGTTCTGACAAAACGTGGTCTACTGGAGAAGGGAATGGCAAACCACTTCAGTATTCTTGCCTAGAGAACCCCATGAACAGTATGAAAAGGCAAAAATTTAGGACACTGAAAGATGAACTCCCCAGGGTGGTAGGTGCCCAATTCAAAAAGGTACATGTACTCTTATCTTCACACCAGTGATGTTCACAATAGCTAAGACATGGGAGCAACTTAAGCGTTCATCAACAGATGAACAGATAAAGAAGATGTGATAATACACACAGTGGAATACTATTGAGCTGGTAAGAGAATGAAATAATGCTATTTTCAGCAACATGGACGGACCTAGAGCTTACCATACTAAGGGACGTACGTCAAACAGAGAAAGGCAAATACCATATGACGTCACTTATATGTGAATCTAAAGAAAATGATTCAAATGGACTTATCTATGAAACAGAAAGAGAATCACGGACGTAGAGAACAGACTTGCGGATGCCAAGGGGTAGAGGAGGTGGGTGAGGGACGGAGCGGAAGCTTGGGGTGAGCAGATGCAAACTTTTACATGCAAGATGGGTGAATGTCAAAGTCTTGGTGTTTAGCACAGAGATCTGTATTCAACATTGGGAATAAGCTGTAATGGAAAAGAATACATATATATATGTATAACTGAATCTCTGTGTTATACAGTAGGAGTTAAGACAATATTTAAGCCAAATATACTTCAATAAGGGATTCCCTCATAGCTCAGGTGGTAAAGAATCGGCCTGCAGTGCAAGAGACCCAAGTTTGACCCCTGGGTGGGAAAGACTCCGTGGAGAAGGGAATGGCAACCCACTCCAGTATTCTTGTCTGGAGAATCTCATGGACAGAAGAGCCTGGCAGGCTATAGTCCATGTGGTTGCTAGAGTCGGACATGACTTAGCAACTGAACCATACTTCAATAAAACACATTTTTAAAGAAAAAAAATCTGAAAAGATGGGGCGTGAATGTGTGACCCAGTGGCAAGCACCCGGGCACCCAGAGGCCTCTTGCTTCCTAGTTTTCACAGCAGTGAGTGGGGATGTTATTAGCACTTCCTGCCCAGGAAGGTGAAGAAAAATGAATGAAATGACCCATCTAAAGTGCCTGGACGGGACCCATTACATGGGAAGAGCTCGGAACAGCAAGCTGTGCTACGTCAGTCCTGCACTGGGACCCAGGGGCAGTCCAGTGTGTTTGGAGGGACTTGGCTGGAAAAGACACGTGGCAGGAGAAACCCAGGGTCCTCCTGGGCCTAGGTTGAGGTGTGGCTGCACCAGGTCAGGAGACCCTGAGGTCCTGCGATTGGAGGGACAGCCCAGCTTCCTGTCGCCTGGAGGGCGGCTCCAGGACTCACGTGGAAGGACAGCACCACCAGACTCAGAGGGGGCCCACCGTGGGGAGAGAGCTCAAGTCAGGCACGGAGGGCGCAGAGCCCAAACAGAAAGGCTGGGGATGGCATCTCTGTGTCCCAAGAAGGCAGGACATTTCCAGGTGTCTCGTGGGGCCCCAAGGAGCAAACCGGGGGCTGGGAGTCAAATGTTCAGGGAGGCGTCTTACTGAGAAAGAGCTTAGATGTCCTCTCTGCCCTGCCAGGAACGGCCCCCCCGAGGCCCACCGCCAGTTCACTGGAGGCGGAGAATGGCGACTCTGCTCCCCCATGAGACCCTGGGCAATGTAGCCAAGTCTCCAGGCCCAGGCTCCTCATTGCAGAGACCGTGGCTGTGGACACCTCTGAGACCATTCTCAGGAAGCCACGTACAGCGCCTGGTCCACACCACATTCGTCTACTCCCACCTTCAGCCCAAAGCTGCCAACCGCAGGCCAGGACAGATGGGCAGCTGTCCCTGCAGGGACAGGCTCGGGTCATAGAACCTGTCAACCCTGAAGCTCCGAGGACAGGGGGCTAATAAAACTATTAATAAGTAACAACCATGATCAGGAGCCCAGTGGCTTCACAGACACGGGTTCTCGTTGTTCAGCCAGCCGGCAGGGCAGGTGTTTCAGCTCTGAGTCTCCAGCTGAGGAAATGAGCGTCCTGAGACTCAGTGACCTTCCTTGGGTCAGACAGCCGGTAGGCACTATCGCCAAGGCAAAGCCGGGTGTTACATGCACGACCTACCCTTGGCGTTCACGGTGATGCTGGGCCCCAGCTGCCATCCTGGCTCTGCAGGATCTGCTCGGGGATCTGCCCGAGGAGAGTGAGGTCCACGTCAAGCTGGTTCACAGCCGTGTCCCCCGGGCCCAGCTCAGGCCTACGCTGAGGGGCTCCTTTATGAATATTGTACAATGGGTGAATAAATGGGCAGGGGGAGCCCCAGCTGGGGGCGGCAGAATGGAAGGTACAGCAGTGAAGGATGGAGCGGAGGCCCGTGGGTCTGGACCACGAGGTGTGTTAGCATGCAGGGCCTGCCTCGGAAGGCGCAGCCACGATGCACAGGCCTGAGAAAGATCCAGGCAACACCAAGGCCGAGAAACCACTCGGCATGAAATAGCCGAGGAGGGGCGACCGGGAGCAAGCAAGCCTTGTACAGGAATGAAGAAAGGGTGCCTTTACAGAAAACCCGAGCTCCTTCTCCTGAAAGAGAGCGTGAAACAATTTCAGAAACGGGGAAGGCACTCGCGCTGTGATGCATTCAGACACTGCAGAGAAATCTCTCCAGACTGAGCTCCAGGGCCGCGCTGCTCTAAGCTCCAGGGAGGAAAGACATGGGGGTCCCTTGCTCTCTGTGACCTGGGGTTTCCTAAAGATGCCCAGGCCAGCAAAGCTCCCGAGGGATAGGCTGTGAAACAGAGCTAATATCCGGAACCATGCACAGCTCAGCAGCCATCTCCAGGGTGCTGGGGGTGGGGGAGATGGGGGCTAGAAACTTTCGCTTGTCATTAAAAACAGCTCAGCTTCCAATTGCTCTGAACTGTAAGGAGCCTCTGGAGCAGAAGAGGGGAAGAGCATGGATTGAAACCAAACCCTCTGTTTTCATTCTTTGTTCCTATTTCGCTCGTGTTATTTCCCTCCCCATGGCAGGATGCCGGGCTCCCCGGCCCATCAGTTCTCACCTGACACGGCTCTTGCATCATTTTCTACCTGATGCAAGAAGGATGCTGCCTGCAGAAGGCACTCCACTCAAGGAACGGCCTCTTTTTTTAGCAGAACAAATGTGTTCCTTTTCCCAGGGGCGCGGGCCGCAGCTGAGGCCATTCCGTCCTTTGGCGAACGTGTAAGGAGGCTTCTTGGCACAGCAGACAGACTGCTTGGGAAAGCGGCCAGACACCACGATCATTTCTTTTCTTGCTCTGATGGGGCAAACATGAGGTCTAACCATGATGTCATAAGAGTGATTGTTCAGAGCCCTGGATGAGGCCATCGGATTCCCAGCCTCACCTGAGTCACGGTCCTTTCAAATCCAACATTGCTTTTTAAAATAAATACTGAAAATGACTTTGGATGAAGGGCAAGACAGATCTTGGCCATTTAACGATGACCTGGGGATTAATGAATGAGTAAAATATTCTCTGGCCAAATTGTGAAATTATTTTCCAATTTTGCCCCAGAAAGAAGTTTTCCATCTATTTAACACAGCCCTTGGAGTTTTGTCCTAAACATACAGTGGCTTTGGGATGTAGAAAACTACTGAGGCCAAAGGTCTCTCTGCTCCCACCCAGACGGCGACCCCTGGGCAGGTGAGCTGCCCACCCCTGCCCTCGCTTGTCAACTGATGTGAGCAGGGCAGGCAGGTGCTCTGCCGCCGGGCTGTTCCCT
The DNA here is from genome assembly GCF_016772045.2 of Ovis aries. Classification (NCBI taxonomy): domain Eukaryota; kingdom Metazoa; phylum Chordata; class Mammalia; order Artiodactyla; family Bovidae; genus Ovis; species Ovis aries. The sequence goes on from NC_056056.1 coordinate 223,843,778, forward strand.
TCCCTGGACTGAGAGCCTGCTGGCTGCTAAACCTTGGGCCAGGGTGTCCCATCACTAGCTCCCTTATTTCTCCCACCTTTATCAGGAGGGCATGTGCAGATCCCATGTCACTGCTGGAGAACTTGCTCCCGAGCGCATCTTCCCCAGGATCGCACACCGGGATTGGAACTCAAGGCCTTGGACTCCAAGTTGGGCCCCTCTTAAAGCGGTGCTGCGTCTCCTTACAGATGCACGGCCCTTGGGGAGAGCGAGGGCTTTATGCCACCCTCCATCACTGAGAACCTTCCAGAGAGGCCCGGGGGGAGGAGGCAGCTGTGCGCAGCTGGGAGGACCCCCGTGAGTCAGCCCTGCCTCAAGGGAGCCCCGTCTGGAGGGGCTCAGATGAAGTCCAGCACCTCCATTGTGACCTTAAATGGAACATCAGACGTTACTAGAATTATCTGCTCTGCAAACCCCAAGGATGGAGGCATTTATATCTGACAGTCACAAGGAAGTTATCACAGGTGATAAGACACTATTTCGGCTGCAACCGGAGGCAGGAAAATTGGGGTGAGACAAAGAGAGAGGGAGGGGAGTGCGGCAGACAGCGAGGGGGTGCCGCCCAGAGGTGAGGAGGGGCACCCGGGTCTGGGCGGAGGGCCTTGCTCGTGAGCCCACTGGGGCTGACACCAGCATGCAGAGATGCTGCAAGGAGTTTACTGGGGGCGCAGGTGCCCCTGCGGGAGGCTCAGGGAGGGTCTGGGGGCCTCCTCCCATGGGCCAGTGCTCACTGATCCTTCGCACCCACCTCCCCTCCCAGCCTCAGGTGACAGCGCGCAGGCAGAGCTCAGGGACCCCGGGCTGGGGAGGGCAGCTGCGGGAAGCTGTGCCCGGTGGGGGGGGTCCCACTGGGCTGGGGGGGCACTCCTGCTGTGGGCCCCAGGGGAGAAGGAAGCAGGGAAAGACAAGAAGGACCACCTTCTGGAGAACCTGAGTCGCCTGGCAGAGGCACGGGAAAGACCACACGTCCGGCGGCTGAGTCCCCGGGGGGAGGTCAGGGCTGCGGGCCTGGTCAGCGAGAGGCCCGCGCTGCGGGCGGCAGGTGGGGCGCTTGGCTCACAGGGGCAGAGCCTCTGAGTCACGGCCCGCGGGCGGCAAGATGAAGGGGGTGGGGTGACCGGGGCTCCCCGGGCCCCTGGGCACGGCGTCACCTCCCCGTGGGAGCCCGCGAGGGCTCAGGGCTGGCCGGGGGCACGGCGGGGTGGGCGCTTGCTGAGAGGGGTGTCCGTCTGCATGGAGCTCAGCTATGTCGGGGATGGGGGAGACACCCCGCGGGGAGAGCCCCAGGGATTTGAAGAAGGTTCTGGAAGCATCGCCACTGGCTGAGAAACTGCCCTCAGATGGCAAACCGAGTCAGGAGGAGGGAGCAGGGCAGGAGGCAGCAAACCCTGTCCCTGGTGTGGCAGACAGAGCAGGACGAGAGAAGGAGAGGCCCGCGGCGCTGACCTTCCGCCCGGCCAGCTGAAAGGAGAGGAGCAGCGTCGTGAAGGGGACAGAGGAGGCCGTGACGTTATCGGACAACCAAGGGAGGAAAACCCCGGAGCACACGCCAGGCTTGAACGCTGCTGGAAAAATGACACAAGGAGTTGAGGGCTGCAGAAATTCAGTGAGGGCGACCCCGAAATAGGTGAAAAGAAGCCATTTTCTCTCCTCTGCAGAGAGTTCCAGAGGAGCTGCCAGGGCAGAAGAACCCAGCAGAGAACAGGAGGGGACCGGAGCGGGGCAGGGGTCAGCGAGAGGCCTCCTGGACTCCACGAGCCCCTGCCCGGCGGCCCCAGGAGGAAGCCCCTGTGCGGAAGGACCCCCGGCGTGGGAGGTGTCGGGAGGGAGAGGAAAGCAGACGGCCCCCGACCTGCAGGACAGCCGCCAGGGAGGGAACCCAGAGGCAGACAGGGCTGACCGTGAGCTTGGCCTGGGCTCCGTTCAGGAGGAGGGGCCGCTGAGCTTTGGGCCCAGGAGACCCCAGAGGCCGGCTCTGTGGCCAGCAGAGCTGAGAGGTGTTCTGAATGACCCGAAGCCTCACCTGCTTCTCAAATGTGGGCCATAGACCAGGAGCCTGGCCTCCCCAGGGAGCTTGTTGATTAAGACCTTCCCTCCCTGAGAGGTCCGCTCCAGCCTGGGATTCCTCGCTGACGTGGAGAGAGGTGGTGGCCGGGGGGAAGGATCCACTCCCCCACCCTGCAGGAGGGCGGGGGGCACTGGCCATGAATGGACAGCCAGTCCCCTTTACAGGCTGTGTGAGCCTGGAGGACCTCGAGAGCCAGTCCCCAAGGTTGGGGTGATCACGACCCCCTCCTGGACTGATGACTTGAGTTAAGTGAGACCTCTGCAAACACAGCAGCCTGGTGGCCGGCCACCATGAGTCTGAATCCCCGTCGACAAGTCCAAACAGGCCCCGTCTCCACCTACACCCTTGCCCCGCGCCGCTCCAGGCCCTGTCCCCGATGGGAACGAGGGGCTGCGGGGCCTCCGAGTGTCCAGTGGTCAGTCCTCACACCCCCGCGACTTCTCCCTGAGTTCTGGAAGGAGTGGCCTCCTCTGTTCCTCCTGGTGCCCTGATGCCTCAGAAATGGTTTACTGGCAGAGAGTGCTCAGTACCGTCAGCCCGCTTATTCACGGTTCTGCTTTTCGAGATTTTAGCGACCTGCAAACCAAGCTCAGGAAACACGGAATGAAAAATTCCAGAAATGAATATTCATGAGTGTTGAATTGTGAGTTAAATTCTAAGTTCTGAATAGGGTGATGGACTCTCGCAACGTCCTGCTTTGTCCCCCCCAGATCCCCATCCAGCAGCAGCGGGGTCCTGGCAGGAGACATGGGGTCACCTGAAGCAGCAGGCCCTCCTAGGGATGCACCCGGAGGTCGGCGGGAGGGAGCCTGACCCTCCCTCAGGAGGCCACCATCACCTGGCATTGTCATCGCTCAGCATCACGAGAAGGCAAGGCACAGCATGCTGAGATATTTTGAAAGAAAGACCATACCAGCATAACTTTTCTTATAGTATATTATTGCAACTGTTCCATTCTATTACTGTTGTCATCAACCTCTCACTGTGCCTAATTAATTAATTAGCATACACATGTATGGGGAACGGTATAGATAGGGTTGGGTACCACCCACGGTGTTTAGCATCCCCCGGGGGTCTGGGAGCGTATCTGCCGAGGGTAGAGAGGACCACTGCACACACTGCTAGAGGGATGCATGGAGGACAGCAAAGAGCTGTCAACTCTTTCCGAAACCGGGCACTCAGAGGCGCACCTGTTTCCTTGGCAGGAAGCCTCCCTCTTCCCTCCGCGTTTGTCATTAGAATATGGAATTTTCATGCTTTGCCTGAAAACTCGGCTGTGTCTCTTCCCACAACATCCTGATGGCAGGACGTGGGCTGCCCCGAGGCCTCCTGCCACGCCTGCAGGGACAGTGGACAGGGGCCTCCGCCTCCTGCTTATGTTTCTGCATTGTTAGAGCTCTCTCACCATGCAGCGCACGCACAGAACCCACGAGAGGAAACAATTTCTTTACAAAATGGTATAAAGCACAAACCTGCCCCTTCCCCATTCCGCGCTAATGGGCGACACTCCTTGTTGGAAAGTTTCTATTTCTCTAAGACAATAGTTAACATGGCACTCATTCTCCATGGGCTTTCATGAATTACAGTGAAGGACAGAAAAAATGGAAAATCCATATGTCTCTGGAATCCCAGAAATTGGGAACAAAGAGGAACTTTAATGAACATGGAGTTTGAAAATTTTAATGTGCTCAGGAGACCATGAAGACATTGTGATATATTAAGCCTGAGAAACTGAAATTATTAACTTGTATGAACATCACGCTTCCTTATCCTAGATTCTAACAGAGGCCGGCAGTGCCGAGCAGAGAGGTTTCGGTAAATTCGTGGAGGACGTGTGTGGACTGAGACGATTCCTGTTGTTTGGGGACATGCCATTCCGGGTGTGGAAGGGAGAAGCTACAGGCCCGGGTCAGGGGGGTTCTCAGAAACCAGGCTGGATGCTGTGGCTGCAGCCAGGCCCACCCTGGAGACCAGGAAGCTGGTGAGGGGGCTGCACAGATACTCCTGCAGACTCAGGAAGTGGGACCCCCTTTCCTACTTCAGTCCTGCCCCCCCAAGTCACTGCCCTTCATTCTCACTGAGCCTCTCACTGAGTTCCTCCCCCCATCAGGGGGAACTGGTGTCTCAGGGGGGCTGTGAGTCCTGGGTGTGTGTCTCCTCGGCTTTTGACAAGTCTGACCCCTGCCCCCAGGTGACTGCCCTGACCTCATCCCCACCGTGGGACACGAGACAACATTTCTCACATCCTCCCCAGTGACTCATGAAGTTTGGGTGAAAATGCTGTGACTTTAAGGTTTAAAGTTACACACCATTGACACACGCGCTCTCAGGCTTGGGGGATGTCCTTCTTTCCTCAGCACCTGCATGTCTTGTCTCAAAGCCTGCCTCCCACCTCGCAGGACAGCTGCCCGCAGAGCAGCTGGACCCACGCTGACCTGTTGTGCAGGGGCCAGGTGACCTGTGCTCACTCAGATCACCAGGGTGTGAGGGTCCTTTGACTCAGCGTCTCTTAGTAGCCAAGAACCCCAACTGCAACACCTCAGACCTCTCAGAAATAGAAAGAGAGCCTCGTAGATCACCAGAGGAGCCTGGTGTCAGCTGGGTGCCCACGTTGGAAAAGACAGTAAACATACATTCACCCAAAACACACGTGTACATACATACACACACACGCTTACACATGTACACGTGTATGCTAAGTCTCTTCAATTGTGTCCAACTCTGTGAGACCCCATGAACTATAGCCGCCCCTCCACCCACGCTTTGCTGTCCGTGGGGTTCTCCAGACAAGGCTGCTGGAGTGGGCGTATACACACGTACACACTCAAGCATATACGCACATGACTGCATGCACAGAATTAGAGTCACCTCTGATGGCAGCAGGCCCAGCTCCCATCCCAGATCCTGCCTGTCTGCTGTGACTCTGCAGCTCCTCCATCAGGAGCAGACACTGTCCCACCCTCCACGTCCAGGGTGTCGAGGGATGTTCTTGGAAGAGCACGGAAGCTCTTAGAGCCAGTTCTGTGCCCTGGCTCTGAAGAGCCTCCCCACCCAGGCCCTCATTCTCTGTTCTGAAATGCTGATTCCACGGTCGGAGCAGGCCGGGCAGCCTGGCTGGGAGGGTCTGGATGCTCCAGCTTGGCCTCCATCACAGAGAACGCTCCTGCAGGGTCCATGGAGCCACTGCTGAGGACAATCTCCCAGGTATGTGCATGAGCTTGGCTGAAGCTAGCTGAGCCCTGCCCATGGCTGCAGACCCCCTACCTACACTGGCCGGACCCCAGACTCACATGCGGGGGTAAACCACTGCGGAGCCTTGGGATGGCGTGGGACTCAGAGACGAGTTAAAGAAAGGCCAGCAGTGCGTCACCTGGAAACCACAACAAAGGACAACCTTGCCGCATTCAGCCCAGGAGCCCGGTGAGTTGGACTCAGGACCCAGCTTTCTGGAAGGACATGACTCAGAAAGGTCTGAACTTTGAGCAGAGTGAACAACAGCTGAATTGCGAAGCAGCCAGGGTTGGGAAGGGAGGAAGCAGAAGGTTGCTGAGGAGAGATGAGAGCTGAAATGCACACGCCAAGTAAGCAAGTGGTTCGCATGGTCAGCGCCTAATTTTTAAAACAGCCCTTTGCATCACTTCAGTCATGTCCGACTCTTTGAGACCCCACGGACTATAGCCTGCCATGCTCCTCTGTCCATGGAATTCTCTGCGCAGAATACTGGACTGGATCACCATGCACTCCTCCAGGGGATCTTCCTGACCCAGGGATCGAACCTGCGCCTCTTACATCTGCACTGGCAGGTGGGATCTTCACCACTGGTATCAAAACAGCCTCATGGGGGTGAGTGCTGTTCTTATCCGTTTCTGTGGGAGAGAAAGATGGAGACAGTGTGGTGGGCACGAGCTGCCCAAGGTCACGGTGGGTGCAAGCTGCCCAAGGTCATGGAGCCCACCCCCCTTCAGAGACTGAGCCGCCAGCCTCGGCCTGTGAAACGGCACAGGGCGCGCAGTGGAGGCTCCAGAAAGGAGGACCAGATGGAAGGCGGGCCTCGCGGGAGACCTGGGTGAGCGGTATGGGAAGGGACGCGTGTCCCGGGTTTGAAAGGGCGGAGGGAGCACCGTGGGCAGGGCACCAGGCTGTCACCGTGGTGGGCCGAGCTTGACGAGGCTTTCAGCTGCAGCTGGACTGGGCGAGGGGCCCAGTGTCACCGAGGAAACGGGGGATTCCCATGGGAGCCCGTCCCTGCCCCCAGCTCCCGGGGACTCTTCTGGAGTCTCCTTGACATTTGGAAATCCCAGGCCCTGAACAATGTGTCCTGGAATTCTCATAGCCACCAAGTGATTTAGAGAGCTGCTAGGTGACCCCGCCTTGAGGAATTTCTGAAGAAAAAGAGGGCATTTGCAAATGAGGGCTTTACCCCCATCACCAAAGAGGAGATTGAGGAACAAAGAGGTTAATTAATTTTCTCTGAGGTTTCACCAAGAGTCAACTGCTTAACTGGATAAGAAAATGTAACTTGAACAATTTTACGAGTGATGTGCTGACGTCTCCCCTCTTGCTCCCCGTGTGGCCCAGGAGGCGGGTCCTGCGCCTCGGCTGGGGGCCAACCTCTCGACACCACCACCGTGGACAACAAAGCTCCTGGTTTCCTTAGAGGATGAGGCCACGGAGCGCTCCTGTCCTGTCTCAGTAATTAGCCTCACATCGGCCTTCTCCTGGGCACCGTCAAATTTTCTATTCACGAGAATATTCTTCTCTGGTGTCATCACAAAGGCAGATAGGTGGTTAGACTCACATTGAAATGTGCCCAGACCTTTATGTCTTTGAACTTGTTCTTTGAGAAAACAGACCATTTCTTTGGGCTCCTGTGTGTATGTGTGTCCGACCCTTTGTGATCCCAGGGACTGTAGCCCACCAGGCTCCTCTGTCCATGGGATTCTCCAGGCAAGAACCCTGAAGGGAGTTACCATGCCCTCCTCCAGAGGGTCTTCCCGACCTGGGATCAAACCCAGGCCTCATGTCTTGCATTGGCAGGCAGACTCTTTACCACTAGCGCCACCCGGGAAGCCCTCAGGCGCCAGTGAAGCCATATTTACCACTTTAAGAAGGAAAGGGTGTCTTTGAAAATCGCTGCTCATCCTAATATCCGTCTGCGATGATCTAACTGTGAATGTCAAGTTTGATTATCGGTCTGTGTGTCTGAGCAGCTACCCCACCAGGGAGAGCTGCCCGGCTCCGGGGAGGGCAGAGGAGCCCTGGGAGGTAGGGAGATCTTCCCTCCCTGGTGAGGGGCGTGGTGATGAAGCTCACACACGACTGTCCCCTGGAATCAGACATCAGAGTGCCGGTCCCCCTTCTGGGCCCCTGACCTCCCCATTGTAGCTGCCAACTCGATCTGTCCACTATTAAAAATGCAGCAGATGGTACATAAAATATGAAGCCACTTCCAGAACTGCAGACACTCCAACTCTGGGAGGCAAATAAAGTCTGATTAATCATCTGGAACAGAAGCCTCAACCTCCAGCTCATTGAAAACGTGATTATTTCTGTCCATGTTTGAATATTTTCTGGAATAGCAAGAAAGCGCTCGTTCAGGGCCTGACAGGTCTGGCTGAGCGGGAACGGGAAGCGATTACCCTTGGCTGGCAGCTCTCCCCAGGGCTGCCCATTAAGCCCTGCTGCCCATCCTGTTTCTTCTCGTCGTGAACCACCCTCACTGCCTCTGCAGCTCAGAGTCTCCATTTCTTAAAGGGGCCACGCAGGCCCCCAGATCTGCACTTGCTGCCAGTACGGGTGTCCTTTGACTGCTGCAAACGCTTGCCGTGAGCTCGGCGGCCGGAAGCAACAGAAACCGATTCTCCCCCAGTCCTGGAGGCGGGAAGCCCGATCAGCAAGGTGTCTGTGGGGCCACGCTCCCTCTGGAGGCTCCAGGAGGGGGTCTTTCTGCACCCTGTAGATCCAGTGGTTCCTGGCTTGTGGTAGCATCCCTCCAGTCTCTGTTCCGCCTTCTCGGAGCCTAATTCCCTCCCCTGTCTTGGGACACTTACTGCGTTTCAGATCCTCTCCAGTCCAGGATGGTCTCATCTTCAGATGCTTCACTGTGTCAGCAAAAGATCCTTTTCTGAATAAGGTGACCATCACATTCGGAGGTCAGGATGGGGAAGACTTTGAGGGGTCACCATCAGCACCCAACCCCCCATGATTTTCTCCTTGCTTTGGCTGGCTTGTATGGATTCATTTTGAGGGGGAAACCACTGTCGTGTTAAAAAGTGGATCTGCTTTGCAGCAGAGCGTGGAGACTCTCAGAGAGGAGGGGTCGCCTGGCTCCCCCACAGGCGGTCACTCTGGTCCTCCCGAGGCTGGCCGTCACCACTGCTCAGCCAGCCTGAGGCTGTATCAGAGGGCTCACCAGGCGTCTGCAGGGCGAGCTCCTCCCGAGGCCCCTCTCCCGGGCGGGCTCCTCCCAAGGCCTCTCTCCTGGGCCTGTGCACAGCCGTGCTCTCTCTGTGTCCTCACAGTCATCTCTCGGCGCACGCTGGTGCTCACAGTCATCTCTCGGCGCACACGGGTGTTCACAGTCATCTCTCAGTGCACGCTGGTGTTCTAATCTCTTCTTAGGAGGATCACTTGATCAGGGTCCACCCACCGCACGACCTCACTTCACCTTTGTCACCGCTTCCACGGCCCTGTCTCCAGTACCTCCAGGGTTAGGGCTGAAACATGCATATTTTGTAGGGGGAGCAAGTCAATGCTGAACAGCCTCTAAAACAGTCCTGCAACTTTGCAAGCCCCGCCCTTGACTCTGGTTGTGTCAAGGCGGTGCTGTGCACCTGCAGTTCAGCCCAGGGATGAAGGGACAGAGGGAGGAGCTTGGCCTTGCCGGTGGGGTTGACGGAGCGCCCCAGGGCTTGAATCTAGGATGTGAAGCCCATGCCCTTTCCAGAGCAGGGGTGAGGAAGATCCAGGGAGCGTCGAGGAGGAGGGGGCCTTCCTGCAGTCCAGGTGTGGTCGTTCGACTCCTAGAGAAGCAGCAACATATGTGGTGGTGTCGCCAACAGATGGGACAAGCCAGGCTCTGATAAGCATCCTGCCGGAGAGGAATAAAGCTCCCAGATGCCCTCTCTGCCACGGCCCCGGCCTCGTCTCAATCTAGAGAGCAACCTGATTGAGGACACTCACGTTCAGGAAAACAAGACAAGCTAGGATGCCTGCTTCAAGTTCAGATAAAAGCATCATTAATCTTTTAGTAGAAATAAGTCTGTGTTAGTCTACAGAAGTAACAAGTACCATGGGCAGAGTGGCTCAACAATAGACATTTATCGTCTCACAGGCTGGAGGCTGGACATCCAAGGTCAAGGTGCTGGGAGGCAGGTTTAATCCCAAGGTGCCTTCCCTTGGCTGGCTGCCAGCCTCCAGCTTCCTATGCGCCACCGTGCCCCGCCCCCCACCACACACACACACACACACACACACACACACACAAAGTCGCCTTTGCACGGATGTAGGCACAGGGCAAGCAGCCTTTGCACTTCTTACAAGGACGTGAATCCTGCCGGCCAGGACCTGCCCTCTGGCTCACTCCTTTAATGTTTCAAAGTGTTTCTGGCTGTGCTGGGTCTTTGTGGAGGTGCGTGGGCTCAGCATTCAGTCCACAGTGAGATTCCCAAACACTCCATGGGACAAAATTGCACTGCAAATGTGCATTGTTTAGCTGGGGTTCACTGGCTGTCCTGTATATTATCTGGCAACCCTGGCTTAAATCCCATTTCCTCAGGCGGCGCTCTAGGCCAGAGACTCAGACCTCTGACTCAGACCCGCTCCCTCAGCCCACAGACCTGCTGCCCCAGCACTCAAGACACAGCCTCCGAGCGCCCGGCGCTCATGTGGGTCCAGCCGGCCTCAGTGCCTGGACAGGAACAGGCGAGCTCGGGGTGGCCCCTGGGACAATCCCTGCTCAGCTGTGAACTTCGTGTGTCCTCCACCTGCTCTGAAACAACAAACATTTGCAGATCTGATGACAGCTGTGGATATCAGGCACAAATCTGTGAAACAAACAGCTGGTCTCCCATTTCAGGAGACAGAGAGGCCCTTTAACCTGCACAGACCCTGACCCTAGGATGAAGCCAAGGGCTCAGAGCAGCTGACAGATGGGCAGCAGAGTGGACGGTGTTAACTGCTGCTTCTAAATTCCAAAAATACGTTTAGTCTTAATCATGTCGTAATCTTGATCCATTCTTCAGATCTGAAACAATAATTTAAAAAGAACGCATTTCTATGAGCTGTTCGTGTGTGAAATAAAACGTGCTTGCGCCCACCAAAAATATCATGCATGCTGTCTGCATATAGCTTCTCTGGGAACTTCAGGTGGTCCTACGGAACTCGGAGCCGGCAACCACACGATCCAGGTCTCGAGCTCCGGGCCTTTCTCTCACACCGTGTGTCGCTGATTATTCCAGATCCGCCGCTCAGATGGGCGCCTTCGTCATGGCGTGGGCGGCAGGGCACAGACTGTGCTCCAAGGAACAATTCCACACTGCGGAGAACACTCACTCACAATCAACCCACATGGATGAGTCCAAATGTGCCAGGGCCAGCCCTGTAGCCGGGATTTTAAAAATCAGCGTCCGTAGAATGTGGTGGCACTTATGAATGGTTGGATAACAAACATCGACTAATCTGGAGCTTTTTAAAAAGTTAATTAAGTAAATTAATTTGGAGGCTAATTACTTTATAATATTGTCGTGGTTTCTGCCGGACACTGACATGCCATTTGTGTACATGATTCTGTGTTTGTATGCTTGTGTGTATGTGTGCTTACAGGAGTGTGAGAGTGTACACGTGTGCTTGTATGTACGTATATGGTGTGTATCCGTATGTGTATGTCTGTGTTGCGTGTATGTGTGCTGTGTGTGTACGTGTGTGGTGTGTGCATGTGTGTGTGTGTACGTGTTTGTGAGAGTATGGGTGTGTATGTATGTGAGTGTATTTGTGTGTTGTGAATGTGGATGTGTGAGTGTGTGTGTGGTGTGTGTGAGTATGAGCATGGGTGTGCTTGTGTGTTGTGTCTGTGAGTGTGTGTTGTGTTGTGTGTGTGAGTGTACGGATATGTATGTGTGCGTATGTTTGCACATGTGGGTGTGCTTGTGTGTTTTATCTGTGTATGGTGTGTGTGCAGTTAAACTCCACAGTAAACAGGTCAATTTTTTAGCATCTAGAACAAGAGGGCATTCTTTGCAGGGAGGGTGAAGGATATTTTATCCTGTTCAAAATTAGAGGTGAAAAGTGACCATAAAAAGCCTCCTGACTTTTCCTCCATTTTATTCCTGTTTTTAAATTTTCTGCAGATGCGCTCCCATTTACTGCCTGCCCTGGACCCAACTGCCCCACCTTGAGTGATGCCCCTTTATTGCCAGCCGTGGACAAGTCTGGATCTGGAGGGTCAGGCTGGATGGGTCAAAGATCTTAAGGGCAGTGGCACGTGGCTTTCTGCCATGGAGAGCATGACCCTGGGATCCACCCCGACAATACATGCAGGGCCCCATCAGCCTGCTGGGCGTCCCTTCCTCCTCACTGACCAGTCCGCTTAGCTGGCTCACTAGTGCAGCCTGCCCGCTGGGGAAGGCTCAGCACCCTTTCTGGATGAAGACCCCAAGGCTCAGGGCATGCATTTCTAACACTGAGTGGCCGTCAGCTCTGCCCTCAGCTCCGGTCTGCTCAGCCCTCCTGTGGGCCCCGCTCTGAGGGCTCACCCGGACACTTACTGATTTCTCTGCAAAGTTTATACCTTCTCTGATCTCAGCGGAGGGGAAGGAGGTAGGGGGCTGCCTCTCCGTGGCCCCTCCTGCCTGTGTGTCTGTCTCCCCATCACCCTGACCCTGGCGCAGGGACAGCCATGCCCGTGCCGCTGGGGTGGCGGTCAGCAGAGGGCCAGGCCTGCACGCGGCACCTCGAGGGCCGTCCATCCAGCCCAACCAGGTCAACCTGGGAGCCCGGACTCGTCAGAGGGCCCCGGCCACCTGTCGAATCAGGTGGGTGGCGATCTGCTGTCCTGTTCCGAAATGGCTTGGCCAGAGAGCGGTGGCCGGGGCAGGTGCCAGCCCTGTGCCGCTGGGCCAGGAAGGGGGCCCAGGCCAACTCCCAGAGCCTTCAGTGCCCGGCTCCGAGTCTGTCCCAGATCATGCGGCTCCAGGCCCCACCACTGCCGGCTGACACAGGCCTCCTGGCTCTCGGGATTCACTGGCCGGAGCCACTTTGAACTTCACCTGGAGACTGGAGCAGGTAGACCTGTGCTGGTCTGAGGGCGCTGGCAGGACTCCTAGGGAGACTGGTCTAATCCGTACACAGCCCAGCCACATCCTGGAATCTTGGCGGACAGCAGACCAACCAGCCTAGGGTAGCCTTTGCTCTATATGAAGGGGAGCGCATGTGAGCTGGGTGTGTGCTGGGTGTGTGCTAGGAGTGCTCTGCAGAAGAAGAGGCCCCCACCCTTGGTGCCCCGTGACATCTTCCTTCCCTGAGATAAATGACTGGGAGGGCGCGCTGAGGACCAGGATTCCAGATTACCCTCCATCCGGGAAGATGCAGGAGAAGCCCTCAGCTGTGGACAGCAGTCCTCTGAGGACCGCGCTGTGCATTCTCTCCAAGGAGGGACCACAGCCCAGACCCCGTACCTGGAGAAGGCGTGAGGCCCACACACACGCCCCGGCCCTCTGCTGGGGTGCTCTGCTCTTCTATCCAGAATCTATTCATTGCTTAAAGGGCACTTTTTTCTTTTTCATCATTTGCGAAGCAGAGAGGAGTTTGAAATATCTGTCTACCAGACAAGCATGCTCCAGCTCCCAGGTATAAATTAGGGATATTAAGTCATGAAAAGAGCGTCCCCGATGGCTCATTGGGTAAAGATCCAATTCAAGAGATGCAGGAGTCCTGGATTCCATCCCTGGGTCGGGAAGATCCCCTGGAGGAGGAAGTGACAACCCACTCTAGTATTCTTGCCTGAAACATCCCAAGGACAGAGGAGCCTGGTGGGCTACCGTCCATGGGGTCCCAGAGAGTTGGACATGACTGAGTGACTAGGCATGCAAGATAGGAAAGCTACTATGCATAAAATAGGGAAGCAGCAAAGATAAGTTTCGTAGCACAGGGGATTACAGACATTATCTCATAATAGTTTTAATGGAGTATAATCTGTAAAAATACTGAATTGCTATGCTATCTATCTGAAACTAACATAATATTGTGAACCAGCCATGCTTCACTAAATTAAAAAACAAAATGAAACACGAAAAAAAAAAAGACTTGGGTGGGAGGAACTCTTGGCTCAGTGAGCCCCCACCTCCCAGGGCACCCTAAAGATGCCCCTGCATCAACACAAACCCACAGGAGCACCAGGCTGCTCTGCCGTCTATACCAGAACGACAGGAAGCGAGGCAAGACGCCTACCTGACGGCAGGTGAGTCATCTACGCTGTGTGCACACAGGGGACCAGTCCACGGGCGCAGGACAGGGCGAGGAGCTCCCTGGGCCAGCGTGGTGTCACGGCCGGGGTGGCTGTGGTTTGTGGGACACAGAAGGATGGAGAGAACAGGCGTAGCCTGCTGAGTGTACGCAGTACAGATAACGCATCAGTTGTGGACCCTTCCCTCTGTGTAAGGAATGAGAACACCTGTGTGCTTAAGCAATAAAATAGAAGTGGATGGATATGGCACCTGATGGGCTGGGAGGGATGGAGGGGAGGGCTGGGGTGGGAGAAAGATGCCCCAGGGGACGGACTTGCATTCGGATTTGACTTTGACATTTAACATCAGGTATACGGGGTTTTACAGCCCTCCAAAGTAAATTCATTTAGAAGTAACTCATAAAGCACACTCTAAAATGGCTTTTCCATGTGCAGAAAGAACAGCTAAGCAGGCTTGAAGCTGAGTCGCTGGCTCATCGCAGCCAGGAGAGCCGGGGTGGTAACTCCAGGCCTCCGTCTTGCACCTGGGAGGGTGGACCACAGCGGGCCCTGCACTGGTGTTTGATGGAGCTGGAATCTCTGAGTGGGAAAATGAACCTCCAGACTCGGAATGTGGGAAGATCAGGGAGGCTCCGAGAATGTGAACATCCACTGGGGGTGTTCATATGACTCACGGTTTTAAAAACAATCAGGGACGCTGAAGCTGGAGCTCCAATACTTTGGCCACCTGATGCGAAGACCTGATTCATTGGAAAAGACCCTGATGCTGGGAAAGATTGAAGGCGGGAAGAGAAGGGGACGCCAGAGGATGAGATGGTTGGATGGCATCACCGACTCAATGGACATGAGTCTGAGTAAACTCCGGGAGCTGGTGATGGACAGGGAGGCCTGGCGGGGTTGCAAAGAGTCGGACACGACTGAGCGACTACACTGAACTGAACTGAGGGCCTTCCTCAGGGCCCATTTGTTGAGGCTGCCCTTCCAGTGCAGGGAGCACGGGCTCCATCCTTGCTTGGGGAACTAAGATCCCACATGCCGTGCAGCATGGGCAGAGGAAAAAAATCTAAAAAAATTGTTTGGTTCTGTCTTTTGAAAGGGGCTAGAAGCAAGAAGAACACCCGGGTCTCGGTTTCTAAATTCCTCATAAGCAAGAGTTAGAGTGTGTAGAGATGTAGCCGACCCCAGACACAGGATGGAAGTTCAAGGTGAGCCTCGAAACCAGCAGCGCCGGAAATCCAGGAGGGATTCAAAGACTGATGGAGACGTGTGTGAAGGACACCAGGTCCTGGAGACAGGGGTTCACTTGGACCTAACTTGGGACTCGGTGACCTTCAAAAGAAAGTGACCCTGTGTCTAATGTTGAGAGGACATCGCTGGACAACCGCAGACTGTGTAAGTCTGGACTGGCCCAAACTTTTTGGAAATGTCAATATCACGAAAACATAAAAGGCAGGCAGATGCACCTGACTGAAGTCCCTAGGGTATGGCTGAATCGTGCACCACTCTCCCCCAGCAAAGGCCTGCCAAAGTCCTAACACCCGGCTCCTGCAAATGTGACCTGACCTAGAAATAGGCTCCTTAATAGAGTAACCGAGCGAAACTCAGGCTACGAGCGAGGACCCGGATCCAGTCACTGGGTCCTTATGAGCGGAAGTGCCACAGAGACAGACACACAAGGAGGGCGCCACGCGGCATGTGACCTGTGACAAGAAGGCAGAGATTGGAGTGATGCATCTCCAAGCCAAGGGCACCAAGGAGGCGGGCACCCCCGCGGCTGGAGAGAGGCCTGCGGTGGATCCTCTCAGGACTCCGGAAGGAACCCACCATCACCGCCCCCCTCCCCACACACCTGATTTCAGTTGTTTGGATTCTGGCAGTCTGTTTCCATTGCTCTGAGCTGCCAAGTTTACGGTCATTTTAGGATCTGCCGGAAGCCACGCTGATCAGGGAGAACAGGCCGCCACGTGCAAGATGCTCAGCTGAATCCTGGATTTTTATAAGAGCGAAAGGCCTGAAGAGCAGACGGCCGTGGGTGCCATCCTGGCAGTCGGGAGGCCTTGAGCCAGGGCTGTATGTCGGAGAGCTGCGCCCAGTTCAGATCCTGGAGGGAGGGGCTGACAGCGTGCGGCTCTGGCAGGGACGCCCTGTGCTTGGCGATGCCTGCCCTGTGAAGGGACGAGGTGTCTGCAGCCTGATTTCAAAGGTCTCAGGAAACGAAGGAGAAGCAGAAAAGCAGAGAATGCGACCCGGTGTCAGCAGCAGGGGAAACGGTCAGGGGTGTTCATGGGACCGTCAGCTTCGCTTTCGCAGCCCAAGTTCTGTAAAACAATTTGAGGAGAGAGTTTAGAGGGAGGCAGAGGTCTCCTGTGGGGCTGTGGCATCTGGCAGCCTCTGGGGACGGGGCATGGGAGGCGCCTGACCTCCTTGAACAGGCCGTGATGGCTCAGGGTCCACAGATGGCCCCGACCCAGGGCAACCACTTCTGACTTGTCCCAGCTGGATGGTGAGGAAGGGACACAGAGCTTGCGCTCTGCCACACATATGGTGGGGGGGGACATGCCACACACACACACACACACACACATGCACAACCACACGCACAACCCCACACCCACCTGCACACACACCTACACACACAACCACACACACAACCACAAACACTACGACACACACAACCACACACACACAACCACACACACCTACACACACAACCACACACACAACTATACACACACAACCACACACACAACTGTACACACACAACCACACACACACAAGCGCACACACACAGAGCTAAGTGCTCACACAGTCACGGCTGCTCTGCGCTCTAACAATTACACTGTCACACCTGCTGTGGGCAGGAACCCCCGTGAGCACAGACCGCCCCCCAGCCCATGAAGGCAGGCGGCAAAGCCCACCCCTCAGGGGAGCCAGCTGAGCCCCTTCCCCCTCAGTCCTTGTCTCTCTATCCTCAGGCCCCTTGGGGCACTGTCGGCAACGCTGAGCCTGGGCGCAGACACCAGGTGTGGTCCTTGGCTCCGCCCCTGTGTCGAGTCAGGAGGCTCCAGATACCCCACCTCCGCCCTGTGAGGTCATCAGGAAGGAGGCTTTACAGGTCTGATCGACTCCAGGCAGGGAAAATCAGGGTGTTTCCTGGAGCCCCATCTTGGAAAGGAGACGGCATCAGCAAGGAGAAGTCTGCCCCCCTATTGGGAACATTCTGGAGGAGGCAGGGTCTGGGGAAGGGTGTGGAGGGCTTGACGAGGTCAGCCTGAGCCCCCAGCCCCACACGTGTCCGCACGGCGTCCACTCGAGCATGTGCAGGTGAGCGGAAAGCGGCGACGGCCAGGCTGACGCCGAGATGGAGCGGAGAGGCCCTGGAGACACGCCCTGCTCCCCAGCCCGCCGCCCGCGTCCCCAGGCTGACCTGCGCACTCATCACCGCAGGCCCTCGGCCCTCTGCTCCCCAGGTGCGTCCAGCTGAAGGGCAGGTGGGCAGGCACGGAGGACAGAAGGCTGAGGTGGGGTTGACTGTTCTCTGCGCTCCCCTGGGTGGTCCCTGTGGGCCCCTGGGCCCTGCCATCACCCCCACTGTGGCAGGCTCTGTCTGCAGGGGAGGCCTCCCAGGGCACAGGGGTGGGCAGCCCCCTCTGCTGCTGGACCAGGGTGCTCACCCTTCCCTCCCTCTGCAGTCCCCCTGACCCTTCTACACCCTGTGAGCAAGCGGCACGTCAACTATCCTAAAGAAGGCGGCAGCCGCTCGGTCGTGTCCAAGGCTTTGTGGTCCCAGGGACTATAGCCCGCCAGGCTCCTCTGTCCATGGCAGGGATAGTGGAGTGGGTTCCTATTTCCTTCTCCAGCAGATCTTCCTGACCCAGGAATCGAACCTGGGTCTCCTGCATTGTAGGCAGATTCTTTACCACTGAGACACCAAGGAAGCCCAAAGTACTCACCAGGTCTGACCCTGCTTAGCTTCTGCTCTCTTAACCGTTATTCATTTCCGGCCAGCCCTCTGTCATCAACCCTTGATGACAACTCTTTCTTGAGACGCTTGCCAGGTGGAGGCATTGGAATCTGTGTGGCTAGCAGCTTTGAACATAGGCATCAGACACAGATGTAGGGCCATCGTGACCGTCTCCGAGGCGGGAGTCACCCTGTGTCCCTGAAGCCGTCAAGTTCAGAGGAGACACATTCAGGCCCCTGACACTCAGAGGCCAGCGCTTCTTTTCCTCCGGCAATGCCAGGGCTGCGCTGGGGCCTGTGTTGTCCTCAGAGGACCCGTAGGAAGCAGCCCTCCCTGGCGTCTACAGACCAGCGAAGAGGGTCAATGTCCCGTTTACCAAGAGCCATTTAGATGTGAGGGACAGGTTGCTCTGCTGACAACATTCACAGTACTCTCACCCTGGGTCCTCTGCCCCAGGGAGCCCCTTGCCACCTTGCCACTTCCCTCCCCCGGGGACAGAGGAAAGTTGGGCCAGAGAAGACCCCGTCTCTATGCCGTGCTGACCGAGAGACTCACGGTTGCCGGGAACATCCTCTCCTCCTTATTAAGGTCACCGAAGCCTTCTTCTTTTCCAAGGTTCACAGATGATGAAAACTGCCTTTAATTCTCCCATGGCTGTGAATCCATTCCACCTCGCCCAAGAGGGCCAGCAGAAATTAACGTGCCCCTAGGCGTCCGATAATTTATCAGTAAAAGCCCTGGTCTCTCTACCTTTGAACTCCACAGAGAAAATTAGCCCTTGTCAGAAGGGCAGTGCCCTCGCAGTTTCAGATTCACAAGGTAATCAACAGCTATTGATCCCACTCCTGCACACCTGTAATTAGCCCCTGATTCAAGTCTAGGCTGCCCCCGCAGTGCGTCACGAGGCAGCAGGACCTGTGTGCTCCTTTTTAATTTCCAGCAATGACCCAGTGGTTATGAGGATGGCTGTTTTACATATTTACACTGATTGCTTTTTCATTGACTCCACTTTCCATTATGAAACACACATGGACAGTTGTCCCGGAACAGCTTAATTGAGTTCAAGTCATGTCACTGGACATCGAGGGATGTTAGAAGCACGCTCTGCCTGAGCTAAGTTATTACTTGGCCCTAAACCAAATGGGTCTTGATTGCTCAACAAGAAGGCATCAAACAAACACATGTAGGAAAAACAGTAAGCAAAGCATCCATGTCGGGTTGACTCTTTGCGCTGAAATTGGTGGTGAAGATGAGCCTGGAGTTAGATATTATACATCTTTCCTACACAGCTTCAGTTCAGCTCAGTTCAGTCGCTCAGCCGTGTCCGACTCTTTGTGACCCCATGAATCACAGCACGCCAGGCCTCTCTGTCCATCACCAACTTACTCCCGGAGTTCACTCAGAGTCACGCCCCTTAGGAAGCATTTAAGGCATGCCTTATAATACAAATGCTTCACAACGATTAGACGGGTGTCTATCATGGGCCGAGCATTCTGTAACACGTGATGTGAGTTACCCTGGTCTCACAACTGCCCTCCAAGACACATGTTAGCATTTGGGTGTGGAAGAAGGGGACACGGGCACAGAATCGCAGCAGGACGGGCCCAGGTCAGCACTGATGCAGGAATGGTGCCGGGGACCCAGCTCTATCGCCAAAACCCATGTCCTCTTCGTGACCTTATCCCGACGCCCGACCCCAGGTCTCGGCAGATCTGGCTGTCTACCGAGATACCCAAGTTTCACATTTTAATTTTACTAACACGCAACTTGCTGAAAACTTCTGCCCCAAGTCAAGCGTAGAGCAAGCTGAGGTTGAACTGGAGGAAAGTTCTGATTCTGCAGGGCTAGAGCTGACCTTGAGGCAGAGCTCAGGTTCACTGCATTTGACTCAAAACGGGTCAGAGCCAGACAGAAATGCCAAACAGGCCATGGGAAAGCCCACACGAGGAGTTCCTCCTACAGCTCGACATTTGGGAGGCCCCCATCCATAGCTGGAGACCAGGTGTCTGCACTTTGAAGACCCCTCAACATCAAGAGAGGTCCAGGGTCTCTGAAGCAGCCTTATAGCTGGCCGTGGCCTCAAGCTGCCCCTCCATCCCTAGGTCTTCCCTCCCCTGGCCATCTCCAGACTAGGACATCTCTTCAGCAATCCCCAGGGGCTTCCGTATGCTTCCAGAGTCCACTCCCAGCTGGGTGCTGCCTGCAGCCCAGCTCAGCCCTCAGCCTCTGGACGATCACGCACAGGCCGGTGGGAGCAATTCCACAGGCTGGTGGACGAGAAGGGGTGAGTGGGCAGTCAGGGAGGTGATGTGTGAAGGGCCATGGCCTGGGAGTCGGCTCTGCAGCCAATCAGATTCAGGACGGTGGGCCTGAGACGCTCCCTCAAGAAAGATGCCTGAACTGTTTCTAGGGGACCCCCTGCAGGGAGGGGCTGAGACATGGACGGGACCTCAGGCAGCAGGCAGCACATGCAAGGGCCAGAGCCCGGACAGCCTGAGATGCCTGGGGACAGCTTTTCCAGCCAATAATGAGAGGCTCATTAGAAGACCCATTATTCGTTCAGTTATTAAAACGGTCCCATCCTAGGAGGGTTAAGTTCTCCATCCTAAGAGCAGAGATGTTAAGAGCGAGGGATTGGCTGGACCCAGGTAAGTGATGAGACCCCAGAAACCCCTCCCTTAAGTTTACTTCCTCTGACCCCAGAGCACCAGCGTGCTTTTCCCCATCTTCCCCACCTGCCCACGGCCGCCATTCCAGCTGCCGAGCCTGTGTTTTCCCACATAAGGGCTTTGACTAAGTGTGGGCCGATACAGCCGAGGCAGCGGGTGATGTGGTCCTCGCCCCAGGCTTGGCCACGGCCGCTGCAAGGCTGTGTCGAGGGACCCCTGTGGGGTCAGCACTGGGGACCTGCGTCTTGCGTGGTCCACCCTCCTGGGAGGGAGGCTGGCATTCCTTTGAAGGGGCGGTGGGCATGCCTGTGGCATCCCTGAGGCTGCAGACAGAGAAGCCTGCCCTGCCACTTCGTTCCTAAGCCCCTAAATCATCTCCAAAGGCACATAATTAAACCACAAATCAGATAATCTAGGGGCTCTGGTTTGTTTTGTTTTGTTGATTCACACGTCACACATCTGGAGCAGTGAGCAAAGGAGTCCTCCCACTCAGACGTGCCCAGGATGACTCAGAGTCCTTCCCCAACCAGCGGGCTGCAGCAGCGGGATGCCAGCCAGACGCCCAGGCCCTGGGTACCACTCCTGCCTCTGTCCCCTCTGCTGTGAAAGGGGCGTATAAACAGCCCCTGCCACTCGGGGCTGCTGAGCGTGCACACGCAAACTCCCGGTCACCCTCGCCATCCCCGGGGCAGCATGCTCTCCGCCTGGCACCTGAGTTTTGGGCCACCAGGGGTGGAGCCCTGCTAAGACCTGGGAACCTTGTGACCTCCCCGGGCTCAGTCCCCTCATCGGCCAAGTGTGAGTCCTTCCTTCCCAGCCCCCCGCCCGCCCCCCGTTCTGCACCTGTTGGGTCAGGAGACCTTGAGAGCACCATGCCTAGGCCCACTCTCACAGGGCACCGGTGAAGGAACCGGGCCAGGTGCCAGCGCACGAACCTTTCAGTGGGCTCAGCAGGGGGAAGAGGTGGCAGGTTGTGGGTGGACAGCTTTGGGCTCCGTGACCCGCACAGCCTCGCTCACGGCAGGAGGGCTGGCGAGAGAGCAGGCCTGCAGTGCCTGGTTGCCCTGGGCCGGCAGCCTGGCACTCCCGCAGCCTCCTTCTTCCGATGATGCCCAGTTGGCTCTGCAGGACCGGGACTGCCTTCCCGCGTGGCTGCCCACACACAGCGCCTGGCGCCCTGTCGCAGACTCTCTGCCCCTGCTGAGCCCACGTTAGGTTTGCTTCCCCAGTTCCTTCCAGGGCGTGGGCTGGAAGCTTCCTTCTGGGGGTACTGGCCAATCCTGCCTACCAGGGGGTTAGATCTGTTTTCACACCATGCTATTAAAAAAAAAAAAATTTCCTTTATGTCATAGTGGCCTGTTTTTGTTTTTTTTATTTACAAAGTAAATAAAAGGTTTATTTTTTAAAATACTTTGTAAAATTTATTTTATTCCAATGCATCAGCCCTTACATTTTTGTATATTTATATAATTTTTTTTTTTTTTCCTGTAGCAACTATGTGCATGGGCTGTGTAGGAGCTGGAGGCACCCAGCCCTGCCCATAGGGTGTGACATCTGGTGGGGGGTGGAGCCCACTCAGTGGACTGTGGAAACAGCTGGCCTAGTGATGTGCTGGAATTTGTTCGTGTATAAAAAGTGGCTTCAAGAGTGTCAGGAATTCCACCTTCGTTGTGGTGCTGATGGGCGTGTTCTGCATTAGTAAGGGTAGCACAGTTTACAAAGTAAAACCCAAGCGTCAGTGGCTTAAGGTGACAGCGCCTTCTCTCTCACGTGGTGGCCTCTGAGGTCAGGGCTCAGAGAAGAACAGAAGTGAGTGAGGTGGGCTCTGCCCCGCGGCTGGGCGCCGTCCACTGACGCTGGCTGGGGGCCCAGCTCCCTGCGTCTGAGGCCGTGTGCTCCCCTCGGGCCACAGTAAGCTCTGCTCTCAGTCACCGCTGCGGCTCAGTGGCTCAGGCGTGTCCGGCTCAGGCGTGACCCCTGGACTGCATCACACCAGGCTGCCCTGTCCTTCACCATCTCCCAGAGCTTGCTCAGACTCATGTCCACTGAGTCGGTGATGCCATCCATCTCATCCTCTGTCATCCCCTTCTCCTCCAGCCCTCAATCTTTCCCAGCATCAGAGTCTTTTAGTCATAGTAAAAAGAAGTAGCGAGAAAGAGAGATGCTTCTTAACCCTGTCAGCTGGGAGTGTCAGTACAGTGGTGAGAACTCGTCATGTGAACTCATCTAGACACAGCGGGCACAGGGGAGTGCACTCCAGCTAGCTTTGTCCACCGCAGCAGATGGTGGTCCTCAGCCTGGGCCTCCCTTTGCTCTGGGGCTAAACATTGTCAATCAGGAGATTCAAGGCAAGTGCCCACCCAGAGTGCTTGGAAACCCTCTCTAGTAGGGCATGAACCCAAATGCAGCTCCTTCAAACTGAAATGTGAAGCCTTTTGTTTAATATAAGAAAATGAATGTTTACGTTCAATAACGTAAACAAAGGGCACCCTTCCTTAACCAGTCTGCATCTTCTCTGGTTGAATCAGCAAACTGGAAGATAGAAGGTCAGGGCTCAGAGAAGAACAGAAGCGAGTGAGGTGGGCTCTGCCCCGCGGCTGGGCGCCGTCCACTGACGCTGGCTGGAGGCCGGGACGACAGGCCCAGAACACTGGGCTCAGACAGCTGAGAAGGGGTGGAGCTGCCAGACGCAAAGGCAGGGCCTCCCCTGCTACAGAAATCCTCCCACCCGCAGGCCAAGCCGGTGACGCTCCCTCCCAAACGCCACCGCGACCAGGGTGTAATACTCCATCTCCACTGCCGCCAGCCTGGTCCAAGTCCCCGTTCTGCCTGGACCCAGCAGCCGCCTCAGTGCTCTCCCTGTTTCTGACTCAGCCCAAGGTAGACACCCCACAGCAAGCAGAAGGGTTGTTTAAGAGACAATTAGGTCGTGGCATTCTCTTACAAATATCTTCTGATCATTCATGGAGTTATTATTAATAACATTGAAAATCTGAGAGTAGTCTAAATGCTCCTCAATGGGAACTTGTTGAATCAAAATTGGCCTGTGCGTGCAATGGTGAGCGAGGCAGGGGTCAAGGGATCAAGAATGATCTCTCTCTACTATTAAGGAGTTATTGCCAAGGTATTGGGTTGGTCAAAATGTTTGTTTGGGTTTTCCCAACCCAGACAAGCTTTTTTGGTCAATCCAATATATTAGTAATCTTTTAAAAAAAAACCACACACACACACACAGAAGAGCAATGATCTAAATATTTTATTCTTTTCTGTAGACATGGAAAAATGTAGAATGATATGATGAAACAGTGAATCAAAATAAATTTAAATGGTTACCTACAGGGGAACAGAGGATAAGTAGGGAGAAATAGGTTTTATTATAGATTTGATTTTGAAGCCACATAAATATTTAAATACTCCTAAAAGATTAAATCAAAATGAAAATAAAACCATGAAAAATCTGAAAATAACCTGAAATAAACTGTCTTTCAAGTCACTGGTATACACACACAGGAAAAAAAGGTGTATTATCATTGACTTTAAATTTGATATTTTGACTGTACCTCCCTAAAGGAATATATCCTAATACAAAGTAACCCATTCAGAAGTCTTGTTGATAGAAGATGCATTGCTCCTTTGAAACTTTCTCTTGTATATTTTTATGATAGAAATGAGTAGTAATTACACTGAAGTCCTTAGAGCCAAGATTTCCAGCAGAATTGAGAGCAGCGGCAAGTGTAGCACAGAAGAAGTTCAAGAAAAACCCAGCAGACGAAAATCTGAATTGGAAATTGGGTGAACTAGCGCTTTTTTTCTCCTTAAACACCTATTTGATCTGTATTTTTCAGCTTAGTCTAGTGAAAACACCCAGAAACACCGACAGCCCAGAGCAACAAGCACCCTCAGACCTGAATTATGTTCTCTAAACACAGCTTCCAAGCTGGAAAGAATCGAGACTTTTCTTAAAAATGGCTAAGTCCAGTTCTCAGGCACAAAGTTCACAAGGTGAGCCTGGGGAATATTCTGGACCAGAACCTGAAAAAGCTGACGATTCTGAAAGTGGCTGTGGGACTTGGAGCTGGCAGAGGGGATTTGGATCAAAAGAATACAGCCAGCACTGATGGGAAGTGTTTGTAATTGACACAGACACTCAAAAACAAAATAAAAGCCATCATGGTTGGTTGCTAAGGTAACCACTTATTCCTCTGAAAATTGAAGGAAAGGAAGAGGGAAGAATCACAATTATCTTTCTCTTCTTGCATAAAGTGTGTTCCAGGGTAAACAGAAACGCTGATGGAGAATTTTTCCATAGAAATACATCAGGTGATAAATTCAGAAAGAATCATAGAATTACAAAGTCATCATTTTTCAACCGACAAAGAGTGAGTGGCTCTAGCTACCGTCACTGACGGACGCTACACCTGTGGCCAGCGATGGACGGGGGTGGTTAGAAGGGAGGATCGGGCTGACTGCACCTGACCCACCCATAGTCTTGACAGAAGAAAGTGCAGGTACCCACACAAGCCAAAATCTAACTGAGGCTCTGGATCCATCCTTTATCGGAAATTCAAGAATCCTAAAAACATTCACCCAAGAAAAAGGATTGATATGCCGAATTAAAATATTCTTCAGGACAAAAGGCCTGATGCTTCCACACCAAATTTTAACACCCCCAACCCCCACCCACCCCCAAAAGAGGGAAGGCACTGCGAGAGAAGAAGTGAGACCCAAGAGACATAATAACCGAATGCAGGCCTCAGCCCATCTGGACTCGAGCAAAACACACATAAAAAGGCACTCGGAGACACCAAGGACATTTGGATATGGCCAAGCGAACTTAATCAGTTGCCTGAGGTCACTCTCTAAGCAAATAGCTGAGTTGGGACTCAAATCTGGGACACGGACATCCTAGCAGTTTGCACAACCCCATGGCTCCTCCTTAGGTATCATATGGATGTAATATGAAAACTCCGCCGAGGAAGCTGGCGTCTTAACAACTGACGCAGGGTTGGTGAGCGAATCAGCGACTGAGCGGCTGAGCCTTCCGGCAGGTAGAGCTCGCAGCCTTCCAGCTGATGCCCGCTCTCAGCAGGACCCGCTCCGATGGGTCCATCTCATCTGAAGCGGAGAGAGGCTCAGAGTGACACTGGGCCATCACTCCCATTTCCCGAAGCCACGCTGAGCTGTCTTTTCTTCTGGAAACAAAATAATCCTCTTAATGAGAATGGAAGCACAGACTTCATTTCCATGGTTAATTAGAAAGCAGAGATCTCAGTGACCGGGGGCATCGCCTGGCTTCTTGTGAAGCAGCTCATTCTGCTCCAAGTCGACATGCAAGGTCCCAAGCTGGGTGCAGAATGTGGGGGTGTGGGTACCCGGAGAAGAGAAAAGATGGGCTGGGGGAACAGGGTCACTTCTCCGTGAATACACAGCGCTTCTGCCGTGATGTGGGGGAAACTCTTCCAGGAGAAAACAGCCAAAAGCTCTGAATTCAGTGATTTCCAGGAGCAGGAGTAAACCAGCAGGCTTTAGTCAAAAGGGATTTTTTTTTTCCCCTGGAGGCAAACACTTCCTCTTCATCAGGAAGGAAAAGCACAGCTCCAGCCTCTGCCCCGTGGGGATGGAAGACACAGTGAGGATTCCCCTGACGTGAAGGCAGGCTGTCCGAACTGCTTGCAAGGCTCTTATCTAGGGACCTCCAGCTACCAGGTCACCTGGGGCAGAGAGGCAGCTGCAGCTGGAGACAGGCCACGGGGGAGATGGCGCTGGGGTCTCACCATCTTGCTGGGTCTCCCCAGCTGGGAGGACAAAGGGCTTTGCTGTGAAGCCACTTCAAGAAAAGATGCCTGTGAGGGTTAGTATGTGAGCAGAAGAAGGCATGCACGTTGACCTGAATGGTGAATGGTGATGGCTTTCAGGAAAGTGTGTAAGGAGGGGTGTGAATTTGTTTTCTGGATGTTTTATAATCAACTGTTACTACTTTTACAATTAAAAAAAAAAAACTGGTAAAAAAAATCTTCCTTGCAAAGGTAAACACTGTCTGCTGATTCAGATGATCAAGTAAATGTGTAATTTGTCTTTATCTCATTTGCTTAAAACGTGACCGACTTGAGAAATGCCGCCTCTGGGATGGCAGGTTCTGGGGGCAGGGGACCAAGGACAGCTCTTTTCTCAGATTAACTTGCTCAGTATCCTGTGCTGTCAGCATTCCCATTTTCTTTTCTTTTTTAAAATATTTATTTGCTTATTTGTTTATTTGGCAGTACTGGGTCTTGGTTGCAACATTTAGGGTCTTCCATCGTAGAGCACAGACCCACCACTTGCTGTACCCGGACTCAGCAGTCACAGCTCAAGGGCCCCGTAGCCTGGAGGCACGTGGGATCTGAGTTCTCCGACCAGGGATCGAACCTGTGTCTCCCGCATTGGAAGGCAGATTCTTCACCCCTGAGCCACCAGGGAAGTTCTCCCAGGCCCCTAGAACTGCTGAGCAGCGAGACGGGGGTTTGAACCCCAAGCTCTGAACTCTTGCCCCCTGGGGGTTTTTCTATGAGCCCCCGCTGCTCCCAGCTGCAGGCCACCCCCTCTAGCTATGGGACCACCCCTCCCTGAGCCCCTGCTGATGGGGGCCAGGACTTTGTGGGGTTCAGGCCAGGTGAACCCCAGCAGAGCCTCCGCCCCCAGGGGCCCAGGGAGGCGCTGCCTGCTGCTCTCTGCGAAGCCCCGTGCCCTCCGGGCTTGTGGCCGGCCTGGGCTCAGGTAAGGACACTACTTGCCTTCCGCCCTCCCCCACCACCAATAGTAATGTGTCCCTCAGGCCTCCGCCCCTCCCCTCTTCAGTCCTCTCTGAGACCGCAGCCGGGGATCCTGACTTCTCCCTCGGTCTCCTCCAGCTGGTCTTCCTGCCATCTGGTGACACTAAGTGCGAATCCCATGGCCTCCTGCCCACTCTGCCCCTCCCCAACCCCTCCTCTTGCTCTGATCCTGGTGTTTCTAGGATCGCCCCCCGCCCCGCCACCTCTGAACTGGGATCAGAGGGAGAGCTCGGTCCATCTCCCCGGGTAAACAGGAACGTTCTTGGCCCGAAGATGTTGGAACCCCACCTCTCCCCATCATCTCCAGGAGAAGGGGCGATGAGGTATGAGTACGTGCGTCTGGCCCAGCCTTGGGCTCTCAGGCAGGCTTCCCCTGACCAGGTGGCCCTGACCCGCTTTGCAGATGGTCCTGTGGACTGAGGAAAGCTGAGGTCAGTCCCCATTCCCAGCCTGTGTCCCGAGTCACGCCGTTCCTGCTTCCCACGTCAGACCCTGACACTCAAGCAGCTGCCCTCTCCTGCATCTTACATGGGCCTCGTTTGGGCCCAGAGCTAGAGTTCCAAAGCTGCTGGAGGACATCCGGCCCAGCAGTTGACCAGGGGCTTCCTGGGTGCCCCGCGGCCCTCCGGCCTCGGCCGTCCAGTCTGTGGGCCGGGGATCTGGGCCAGGCTCAAAGTCGCCCCAGGGACCCTTGATGGACAGCGCTCAGCCTCTGCCCATCAGGGCTGGCAGCTCTGCTCCGGCACTGGAGGTGGCTTGACCAGCTCCGGTCAGCATGTCTGTCCGCAGATCCAGCCCAAAGTCTGCCCCCCGTCTCCCCCCGAAGCGTTTCCCCTGCTGCCACTGGGCTAGAGAGGCAAGTCTCCTCTCCCGGAGAGGGCCTGGCCGGTCGGGAGGGCTGATGCCCCCTGCAGGGCCCCTGGCCTTCGTCCTCTGCCCTGGGCGCCCTCCTCCAGCCAGAGTCCCCGGGGGGAGACTGCCGGGGACTCTGCCATGACTGAGCTCCTAGGGACACATCCCACTCCTCCCTGGGCTGGCCCAGCTGCTGGGCTGGGGTCCCGGGGCCCCGGGGGGCGACCTGTCTGCAGCTCCGCCTGAGCCGGCCCTGCAGGAGGCTCCCAGCGGCCAGGCCCTCCCGCCCTCTCTCCTTCCCACGCAGCTCCCACACTTGCGGTTGATGTGTGTTTTTTTCCCCCTTAAACCAAGGAGTAAGACTTCACACTTAACCTTGCTAAATTCCATCTTGTTCACTTCAGTCCATTGTTTCAGCTTGTCAAGAGGCTTTTTGTACCCAGAGTGTTTCTTCCACCACATTAGCCGTCCCTCTGAGCTTTGATCTGCAAATTTGACAAGCAGGCCTGTTACGCCTTTATCCCCGTCATTGATAGAAACGCCCGACAGGCCGGGGCAGGACGGGTCTCGCCCCTGGAGGCCTCCTCCGCCGTGACATTGATCCGTTAATCAATACCGGGCGCCATGTGCTGGCCTCTCTGCCTCTACCTGACGGCAGAGGCCTGTCGCCCGGCCCTCCCGGCGGAGCAGGCACCTCACGGAGTCTCGCCTGCAGCCTGCCTGGCCCGGCGGCTGGCACCCACCCAAGTCCCGGGGCGCTGCTGCCTGCGGCTTCACAGACTCAGGGCGGCTACAGCTTCCCTGGCCTCCCCTCATGCCCGGCCCCGGTCGCTCCCCCAGCCAGAAATGCTTCTTCAGCACTGGGTCCTCCAGGAGGTCTTTTCTTTTTAATTGAAGTGCATTGATTTGTAATATTGTGTTAGTCTCAGATGTAGAGCAAAGTGATTCAGTTGTACACAGTTATGAAAGTGTTTGCCGCTCAGGAGTGTGTGACTCGTTGCAGCCCCATGGACGGCAGCCCGCCAGGCTCCTCTGTCCTTGGGATTCTCCAGGGAAGAATACTGGAGTGGGTTGCCATGCCCTCCTCCAGGGGATCTTCCCGACCCAGGGATCAAACCCAAGTCTCCTGCACTGCAGGCAGATTCTTTACCGTCTAAGCCACCAGGGAAGTCCTTGTGTGTGTGTGTGTGTGTGTGTGTGTGTGTGTGCGCGTGTGTGTGTATACACGCGAGCATGCGTGCTAAGTCACTTCAGTCGTGTTTGTCTCTTTGTGATCTCATGCACTGTAGCCCGCCAGGCTCCTCTGTCCACTGGACTCTCCAGGCAGGAATACTGGAGTGGGTTGCCATGCCCTCCTCCAGGGGAACTTCCCGACCCAGGGATTGAACCCACGTCTTCTGCGGCTCCTGCCTTGCAGGTGGATTCTTTATGCTAAGCCACCTGGGAAATCCGTGTGTGTGTGTGTGTGTGTGTGTGTGTGTGTGTGTGTTCTTTTATTCTTTTCCATATAGTTTATGACATGATACTGAATATAATTTTCTGTGCTGGACAGTAAATCCTTGTTATTTTTCTGTCTTATATACGATGTCTTGGCGTCTGTTAATCCCATGCTCCCCAATCACCCCTCCGTCTTCCCCTTTTGGAAGCCGCAAGTGTATCGTCTGCGTCTGTGGACCTGCTTGTGGTGTTGAGAGGCTCATTCCTATGTATTTGCAGGCTTCTCACATAAGTGGTGTCCTGTGGTGTGCGTCTCTCTCTGACTTGGTTCACCGAGTATGGTCGTCTCCAGGTCTGTCCTGGAGTCCTTAATGTTCCAGCTCACATGCTGCCCTTCTGAGGAGTGACCCTGAGGACCGGCAGATCCGGAGAGACTTCCCTGGGCTTCCGTGGCTTGAATGGGCTTCCAGCAGCCCCTGGCTCAAGGCTGGAATGCCCGCTGGGCCATGCTCACCGCACTGGGCTGGTCTCCCACCACTAACTCACCTCTGACTCCTCCTTCCACGTCCTGTGCGGGGTGGGGCCCGTCATCACCCTCAAGGATCTCAGTGGACCGAGTGCCCACGTGTTTGCGTTCTTTTCTGACCTGGTCAGGCAGGGATGGACAGATGAAGGCTTGTGTGGCCAAATGCGGGCTGCTGCCCATTTGTATGGTCTGTGGGTTAATGATTTTTTTTAACCTCTTTAAGAGATTGGAGGAAGTTACGAAAGATAATTTTCATGATGCATGACAATGATATGAAATGCAGGTTTCGGGGTCCACAATAGAGGCCTGCTGTGGGTGCCTTCACTCTGCTGCGGGGTGAGCTGTGGGGGCTGCCTCGGGGCCAGAAATACGTGCCCACCGCCCTTCACAGCGAACACTTGCTGACGTCTCTTGGGGGGAAATGGGCCCCGAGTAGGGCAGCCAAAATGTCCACACAGGCTGGGGTGCCAGGGTCTCTGAGGGTGTGATCTGAAGGCAGAATACCACGGGCCCCCAGCAAACCCCTTCTGGGGCAGCAGCAGCAGCAGCCCCAGGCACAGGCCGCCGGGCGCCCCGGGGCCTCTCCACACAGAGCCAGGAGGGTGCGGGGACTCTCTTTTCTTTACGGCCCCTCCCTCCCTCGAGTCCAGAACACAGAGCAGGCCCTTTGGAAAGATGAAGGGATGCGCACGCGGACCTCACCCTCGATGGCAGGCACGACAGGAAGAAGCTCAGTCACGCCTGCTGTGTCCGCTGACACAGCAATTGCCCTGGTCCATTCGGAGTCTGACGGACTTCAGGGGGTTCACAGCAGACGATGTGTTCTGCTTCCAAACCACGTCGTTAGCCACCCAACGTCCCCAGCTGGTGTCCTCTGTGTCTCTCATGTCTGTGCTACTCTCCCAACACCGGGCCTTTGCTTGTCAGGCTGGCTCGGTTGGTGTCGGCTGATCGCCGGGAATACAGATTCCTGCACGGTCGGAGGACTCCCTGCCTTGTGGACCCTCAGTGGAGGGGGCAGTGTCCTTGAAGTCACCTCTAAGGTCTTGGCACAGGCCTCAGTTCTGACCAGTTACCTGCCCTGCCCTCCCCAAGCACAGGGCCTGCACGTCCAGCTGGTCATCTCCTGATTGGCCCATGGCACGCCAGGCTGATTCAGTACCCTTTTCAACTGACGAGGAGCTTTCAAAACTGCAGGCATGCCTTGCCTTCTTCTGCCCAAGGTCCAGGCCATTACTGATGGCTCTTTCTGCATTTTCCCTTAAAGCAACTCAGACTGAGGCATAGGTACCACGTTCCTGGATCACCCAAATCCCTTCCAGATCAGCCTACTCCCCACTTCTCTCTGCTCGTATGGATCCTGCATTAGCTTCTGAATCAATCCACCCAAGGCAAAACCTGCATTGTTCATCCTCTCAGGAGAACCAGATGGATAACAGGGAAACGCAGGATGAGACACGGGATGTGCAGAGAGGCCCTCTGGGTGGTGGGGCAAGGACCTCTGAACATCCTGTCTTCTGTTAAAGCAATCAGAACACTGGAAAAGTTTGTCAAAGTCAACTTTTCAGAATGCTGTACATTAAAGTCTTGTGACAGCTCAAGAAATATCTTTTCAGGGAAAATGGCTGGATCTCAGCAAAAGTAGCAGACTTTTTTGTGGCCTCTGACTTGTACCGTTCCCACCCCCCTCCCGTACTCTGCGGTAGCTTGAGAAGCAGACAGCGCTGCAATCATGGTGCGTTAGAGTTCTCCAGAGAAACGGTGCCAACGGTGCCCTTAGGACACACACACAGGAACATGTGTCCTGGAATGCATTTTCTGTATATAAATATAGAAAACAGGTATTTGTGATCAGAAATCGGCTCACATGGTTATGGAGGCTGAGAAACCCCAAGAGCTGCAGCTGGCAAGGTGGAGACCCAGGAGAGGCGATGGTGGCGCTCCAGCTCCAGTCCAAGTCTAGAGCCCTGAGAACCGGAGAGCCTACAGTGTCCTCGATGGTCTGAGAGCCAGCGGTTCAGCTACAAAAGCAGGGAAAGGCCGATGTCCCAGCTCAACCACGCAGGCAGGAGCGGTTCCCACTTACTCAGCCTTTTTTCCTGTCTTGCTTTCTATTTAGTCACTAAGTCAAGTCCAACTCTTTTGCAGCCCCATGGACTGTAGCCTCTGGGGTACGGTCTGTTTGTACTCCCCTCTGTCTGTCTGTACCCTTGTCTGCACAGTCTGTCTCTACCCCCTCTGACAAATCCCCCTGTCTGTGGGATTTCCTAGGCAAGAATACTAGAGCGGGGTGCCATTTTCTCCTCCAGGGGAACTTCCAGACCAAGGGATCACCATTCCCATTACAGTGTCTCTGCTTGTCAAGCTGGCTCGGTTGCAGTCAGCTCAGTGCTGGTAACAGAATCCTGTCCAGTCCCAGGATTCCCTGCCCTCAGATCCTCAGTGGAGGGGGCAGTGTCCTTGCAGTCACCTCTAAGGTCTGGGCACAGCTCCACATTCCACATCCACACCCACAAGGGATGGAACCTGGATATCTCTCCCCCTCCACCCCCTTGCAAGCAGATTCTTTACTGACTGAGCCCCTTGGGAGGCCCATAGTGAAGGCTGTGTTGGCCAGGAATCAAACCTGGGACAACTGCTTCGAACAGAGCTGAGCTCACCACTGCACCCCCAACACCTCATAAGCATGGTGAACAGGAGCTCCAGCAGCCTGGCAGCTGTCAGCAGGACACCAAGGGAGACTCCATGCCCAAGGCCAGGGGTGGCAGCCGAGAGTGCCAGGCTGCGACAGTGCAGGAGCAGCCGGGAGGAGCTACCCCACATCCAAGGTAAGGAGCAGTGGCTGCACTTTGCTGGAGCAGCCGTGAAGAGATACCCCATGTCCAAGGTAAGAGAAACCCAAGTAAGATGGTAGGTGTTACAAGAGGGCATCAGAGGGCAGACACACTGAAACCATACTCACAGAAAACTAGTAAATCTAATCACACTAGGACCACAGCCTTGTCTAACTCAATGAAACTAAGCCATGCCTGTGGGGCAACCCAAGACAGATGGGTCATGGTGGAGAGGTCTGACAGAATGTGGTCCACTGGAGAAGGGAATGGCAAACCACTTCAGTATTCTTGCCTTGAGAACCCCATGAATAGCATAAAAAGGCAAAATGAAAGGATACTGAAAGACGAACTCCCCAGGTCATTAGGTGCCCAATATGCTACTGGAGATCAGTGGAGAAATAACTCCAGAAAGAATCAAGGGATGGAGCCAAAGCAAGAACAATACCCCGCTGTGGATGTGACTGGTGATAGAAGCAAGGTCTGATGCTGTAAAGAGCAATATTGCATAGGAACATGGAATGTCAGGTCCATGAATCAAGGCAAATTGGAAGTGGTCAAACAAGAGATGGCAAGGGTGAACGTCGACATTCTAGGAATCAGCGAACTAAAATGGACTGGAATGGGTGAATTTAACTCAGATGACCATTATATCTACTACTGCGGGCAGGAATCCCTCAGAAGAAATGGAGTAGCCATCATGGTCAACAAAAGAGTCCGAAATGCAGTACTTGGATGCAATTTCAAAAATGAAAGAATGATCTCTGTTCATTTTCAAGGCAAACCATTCAATGTCACAGTAACCCAAGTCTATGCCCCAACCAGTAATGCTGAAGAAGCTGAAGTTGAACGGTTCTATGAAGACCTACAAGACCTTTTAGAACTAACACCCAAAAAAGATGTCCTTTTCATTATAGGGGACTGGAATGCAAAAGTAGGAAGTCAAGAAACACCTGGAGTAACAGGCAAATTTGGCCTTGGAATGTGGAATGAAGCAGGGGAAAGGCTAATAGAGTTTTGCCAAGAAAATCCACTGGTCATAGCAAACACCCTCTTCCAACAACACAAGAGAAGACTCTACACATGGACATCACCAGATGGTCAACACCGAAATCAGATTGATTATATTCTTTGCAGCCAAAGATGGAGAACCTCTATACAGTCAACAAAAACAAGACCAGGAGCTGACTGTGGCTCAGATCATGAACTCCTTATTACCAAATTCAGACTTAAATTGAAGAAAGTAGGAAAACCACTAGACCATTCAGGTATGACCTAAATCAAATCCCTTATGATTATACAGTGGAAGTGAGAAATAGATTTAAGGGCCTAGATCTGATAGAGTACCTGATGAACTATGGAATGAGGTTCGTGACATTGTACAGGAGACAGGGATCAAGACCATCCCCATGGAAAAGAAATGCAAAAAAGCAAAATGGCTGTCTGGGGAGGCCTTACAAATAGCCGTGAAAAGAAGTGAAGTGAAAAGCAAAGGAGAAAAGGAAAAATATAAGCATCTGAACGCAGAGTTCCAAAAGATAGCAAGAAGAGATAAGAAAGCCTTCCTCAGCAATCAATGCAAAGAAATAGAGGAAAATAACAGAATGGGAAAGACTAGAGATCTCTTCAAGAAAATTAGAGATACCAAGGGAACATTTCAAGCAAAGATGGGCTCAATAAAGGACAGAAATGGTATGGACCTAACAGAAGCAGAAGATATTAAGAAGAGGTGGCAAGAATACACAGAAGAACTGTACAAAAAAGATCTTCACGACCCAGATAATCATGATGATGTGATCACTCATCTAGAGCCAGACATCCTGGAATGTGAAGTCAAGTGGGCCTTAGAAAGCATCACTGCGGACAAAGCTAGTGGAGGTGATGGAATTCCAGTTGAACTATTTCAAATCCTGAAAGATGATGCTGTGAAAGTGCTGCACTCAATATGCCAGCAAATTTGGAAAACTCAGCAGTGGCCACAGGACTGGAAAAGGTCATTTTCATTCCAATCCCAAAGAAAGGCAATGCCAAAGAATGCTCAAACTACCGCACAATTGCACTCATCTCACATGCTAGTAAAGTAATGCTCAAAATTCTCCAAGCCAGGCTTCAGCAATACATGAACTGTGAACTTCCAGATGTTCAAGCTGCTTTTAGAAAAGGCAGAGGAACCAGAGATCAAATTGCCAACATCTGCTGGATCATGGAAAAAGCAAGAGAATTCCAGAAAAAACATCTATTTCTGCTTTATTGACTATGCCAAGCCTTTGACTGTGTGGATCACAATAAATTGTGGAAAATTCTGAAAGAGATGGGAATACAGACCACCTGACCTGCCTCTTGAGAAACCTATATGCAGGTCAGGAAGCAACAGTTAGAACTGGACATGGAACACAGACTGGTTCCAAATAGGAAAAGGAATACGTCAAGGCTGTATACTGTCATCGTGCTTATTTAACTTATATGCAGAGTACATAATGAGAAACGCTGGGCTGGAAGAAGCACAAGCTTGAATCAAGATTGCTGGGAGAAATATCAATAACCTCAGATATGCAGATGACACCACCCTTATTGCAGAAAGTGAAGAGGAGAGTGGAAAAGTTGGCTTAAAGCTCAACATTCAGAAAACTAAGATCACGGCATCTGGTTCCATCACTTCATGGCAGATAGATGGGGAAACAGTGGAAACAGTGTCAGACTTTATTTTTTTGGGTTGCAAAATCACTGCAGATGGTGATTGCAGCCATGAAATTAAAAGACGCCTACTCCTTGGAAGGAAACTTATGACCAACCTAGACAGCATATTCAAAAGCAGAGACATTACTTTGTCAACAAAGGTCTGTCTAGTCAAGGCTATGGTTTTTCCAGTGGTCATGTATGGATGTGAGAGTTGGACTGTGAAGAAGGCTGAGCGCAGAAGAATTGATGCTTTTGAACTGTGGTGTTGGAGAAGACTCTTGAGAGTCCCTTGGACTGCAAGGAGATCCAACCAGTCCATTCTAAAGGAGATCAGTCCTGGGTGTTCATTGGAAGGACTGATGCTAAAGCTGAAACTCCAGTACTTTGGCCACCTCATGTGAAGAGTTGACTCATTGGAAAAAATTCTGATGCTGGGCAGGATTGGGGGCAGGAGGAAAAGGGGACGACAGAGGATGAGATGGCTGGATATCATCACCAACTCGATGGCTATGAGTTTGCATGAACTGCAGGAGTTGGTGATGGACAGGGAGGCCTGGTGTGCTGCGATTCATGGGGTGGCAAAGAGTCGGACATGACTGAGGGACTGAACTGAACTGAACGGAACTGAACTGAACTGAAGGGGACACTCTTGGCCCCACACAATGAAGAGTGCAAACTTCACATAAGACTTTGAAAAAGTGACTTGACAAACAGCAGTAACAGCAGCAAGCGTGAGGAGGCTGAGGGGCTACAAGGTTTCCTGAACTGTTGCGTCATATTATTTGTGCTATACAGTTTTCAGAAGAAAAAACTATGAGACACACACACACAAAGTCTGTGTATTATTGTGGGTGTTTATGTGAAAGTGGCTCAGTCGTGTCCGACTCTTTGTGACCCCATGAACTGTAGAGTCCATTGAATTCTCCAGGCCAGAATGCTGGAGTGGGTAGCCGTTCCCTTCTCCAGGGGACCTTCCCAACCCAGGGATCAACCCGGGGCTCCCGCAGTGCAGGAGGATTCTTCACCAGCTGGGCATAACTTGTATGTATCGCATGTCATATCTGTTCTTATGTATCTTCTGCTGTGCTGTGCTCAGTTGTTCCGTCATGTCTGACTCATTGTGACCTCATGGACTGTAGCCCACCAGGCTCCTCTGTCCACGGGGATTGTCCAGGCAAGAACACTGCAGTGGGTTGCCATGCAATCCTCCAGGGGATCTTCCCAGCCTCAAGACCGAACCCAGGTCTCCCGCAATGCACACATGCAATTAAATTATATATAATATCATTCAGTTATTAAAAACTAGAGAAGCCTACCATTTGTAGCAACCTGGGTGGGACGTGAAGGCGTTTTGCATTTTGCTAAGTGAACTACATCAGATGGAAAAAGACAAGTACTATATGATCGCACATGTAGACATGTTTAAAAAACAAAAACAAAAAAACAGCAAAGTCAGAAAAAGAGATCAGACTTGTGGTTGCCAGAGGTGGAAGGTGGGGGAGGGGAAACTGAAGGAAGGCGGCCAAAAGGCACAAATGAGATGAAACAGGTGGAATGTAGACCATGCAGGCCAGAGCTAACCCTGCTGTGCAAGACACAGGGCGGCTAAGACAGTGAGTTCTATAAACTCTCATCATAAAAAGAGTGTTTCTGTTTCCTTTCTTATCTTTTTATTGTATTTATGTGATAATATGGATGTTGGGTAAACCCACTGTGGTAATCACATCACAATATATGGGAATCAAGTCATCATGCTATATGCCTTAAACCTATACAATGATCAATCTCAATGATTTCTCAAGAAAAATGAAAAAAAATACAATTTTGAGACACACAAAGAAACGGGAATATATATACGGAAGTGGGATGAGGGTACAGTTAATAGAAACTCTCTCCAAGGAGCCCAGACGTGAGGCTGTTTAGACAGACTTCAGATTGGCTATCACAAGAAAAGAAAAGGCATTTCAATATTCCTTACGACTAGAGGGGCAAGTCCTCCCAGTGAAACACTAGCAAACCTGATCCTGTAACGTACAAAAAGGATTTTATAGCACTACCAAATGGGATTTCAATATTAGCCAAACGTCCAAAAACCAATCTATATAATGCATCACATCCGTAGAATAAAGGACAAGACAACATGATGTTTCAACATGTGAAGAGAAAATGTTTGATAAATTCTAACACACTTTCATGAGAAAGACACACTCAAGAATCCAGGAACAGGAGGAAATTTCCTCATCTTGATGAAACATATACATATATAGATATATAAATCTCACAGCTGACATCATACTTAATGGTAGAATACTGCTTGAGATCAGGAACAAGATGGTGATTCTTTTCCCCACTAGTTCTATTAGACATTTTACTGGAGGCCTGGCCAGGGCAATTAGGCAAGAAAAAGCAATAAAAAGCATTCAAATTGGAATAGAAGAATTAAAACTGTCTCTATTCACAGATAACATAACCATGCATATTGAAAATCCTAAGGAACCCTCACAACACAGAAGCTATTAAAACTAATAAAGGAGTTCAGCAAGGCTGCAGGGTACATGATCAGTAGACAAAATCAATTGTATTTCTATACACTGAGAGTAAACAACACCCTCAAATTAAAAGCAAGTCCATTTACAGCAGCATTTAAAAAGAGTGAAATACTTAAGATTGTATTTAATAAAGGAAGTATAAATGTTCCCTGAAAACCACAAAATATTGCTGAAAAAATTAGGGAAGATCTGAACAAACGGAAAAACATCCTCTACTTATGGATCAAAACACTTAATATTGCCAAGATGATAACATTTCCAGAGTGGATCTATAGATTTAATATGATCACTATCAAAATCCCAGGCTTCCCTGGTGGGCTCAGATGGTAAAGAATCTGCCTGCAAAGTAGGAGACCCGGGTTCAATCCCTGGGTCAGGAAGATCCCTTGGAGAAGGGAACGGCTACCCACTCCAGTATTCTTGCCTGGAGAATTCCATGGACGGAGGAGCCTGGCAGGCTACAGTCCATGGAGTTGCAAAGAGTTGGACACGACTGACTGACTTTCACTTTCTATCAAAATCCCAAACTCTTTTTTTCTTTTTTGAGAAACTTAAAAACTGACCATTAAATTCATGAATATGCGATAGACCCCAAATAGTCAAAACAATCTTGAAGAAAAGAGCAAAGTTAAAAGACTTACATTTTTTAAAATTCAAAACTTGCTTCAAAGCTGCAGTGATCAGTGTGCTGTGATACTTGTGTAAGGACAGAGACATAGACAAATTGAATAGACTTGAGAGTTCAAAACCAACCCTTTGTAATTATGATCAGTTGATTCTTGACAAAGGTGCCAAGGTCGCCCACTAGGGAAGAAATAGTCATTTTAATAAGCAGTGATGAAACAAATATGTTCATGTGTTGAAGAATAATGTGAGACTCCTTACCTCACACTGTATACAAAAATTAACTCATTATTAACCCTAGATTATGACTCTTGTAAGTAAGAGTATCAGTTTTTCCTAGAGATAAAGCTAAGAATCTTAGAAGAACCAAAGTGAAAGTTGCTCAGCCGGGTCCTACCCTTTTCAACCCATGTATAATCCATGGAGTTCTCCAGGCCAAAATCCTGGAGTGGGTAGCCTTTCCCTTCTCCAGAGGATCTTCCCAACCCAGGGATTGAACCCAGGTCTCCCGCACTGCAGGCAAAATCTTTGCCAGCTGAGTCGCAAGGGAAGTCCAAGAATACTAGAGTGTAGCCTACCCCTTCTCCAGTGGATCTTCCCGACCCAGGAATCAAACTGGGCCTCCTGCATTGCAGGCGGATTCTTTACCACCTGAGCTATCAGGAAAGCCTTAGAAGAAAACATCACTATAAAACACTGGGGTTTTGTTTTAGGCAATTGCTTCTTAGATAAAACACCAAATTGGGTTGCATCAAAATTTAAAACTTTGGTGGTTCAAAAGTAAGTTAAATGAAAACCTACAGAATAGGAGAAAATATCTTCAAATTATATATCAGGTAAAATACTTTTATTCACAGCATGTAAACAACTATTACAACCAAGCAATAAAAATATAATTAAATGGATTTAAAGATAGAAATGTAAACTGAATAGATATTTCTCCACGGAAGATATATGAATGGTGGGTGAGCATGTGAAAAGATGCTCCACTTCATCAGCCAGGAGAGAAATGCAATTCAAGAGTTGGCCTGTTTCTCAAAATATTTGGTAACATAGGGTTACCATATGACTCTGCAGTGCCACTATTTGGTAAATACTGCCCCAGATTGAAAACCTATGTTTGCACAGAAGCTTATGTATGAATGGTCATAGCAGCCTTATTCCTAATAACCAAAGTTTGCAAAACAACCAAATATACATCAATCAGATAAAGAGAAAGTAAAAAGGAACACATGCATAGAATACACTTTTCAGCTGTAAGAAAAGAAGTACTGATACATGCTTCAGCATGTAAGAACCACAAGCATGTCATGTTCATCGAGAAAAGCCGATCACCAGAGGCTCTGCTTACAAAGGATGTCCAGAGTAGGTAACTCCAGAGAGACAGAGTGTGGATTAGGGATTTTCAGGGTCTCCAGGAGGGAGCAGATGACCGCCAGTGTGTGCAGGACACAGATTTCCTTTTCAGGGCTATGATGATGTCCTCTCATGAACGGCGGTGGGCATATACAGCTCTGTGCAAACACTGCAACCCACTGACCTTACACATCAGAAGGGTGATTTTATGATACGTGAATTATAACTGGATTACACTATGTTGCTGCTGCTGCTGCTAAGTCGTTTCAGTCATGTCCAACTCTGCGCGACCCCATAGAAGGAAGCCCCCCAGGATCCCCCGTCCCTGGGATTCTCCAGGCAAGAACACTGGAGTGGGTTGCCATTTCCTTCTCCAATGCATGAAAGTGAAAAGTGAAAGTGAAGTCGCTCAGTCCTGTCTTAGCGACCTCATGGACTGCAGCCTACCAGGCTCCTCCATCCATGGGATTTTCCAGGCAAGAGTACTGGAGTGGGGTGCCATTGCCTTCTCCGTTACACTATGTTACCTTACATAAATTACATTACAAAATGAAATTAGATCTTCAGCATGCTATAAAGGACACAGATGAAGTTTGCATGTGTGGGTGAGGGGAGAGTTGAAGGAAGCTCTTACTTTATCAGTGAGGCCGTCCAACATCACCCGCTTTCTTTTCCCCTGTGACGCCTGTCATCCTCTGACGTCCAGGTGTGGGAAAACCCATCACGGGTGAAATCCAGCAGCTCCAGGCGCGTGCTGTGGCATCCTGGCACTACTAGATAACTGGTGGGTCTGTTCAGACAGCCACCTTGGCCTCTGGGGGGTCCGACTGCGCCACTCGCATCCTTCCCAGACCCCACCCGAGCTAGTGGCACCTGGCGTGTCTGTGTGTTTAGCCACTCATTCGTGTCCAACCCTTTATGGCCCCAGGACTATAGCTCACCAGGCTCCTCTGTCCATGGGGTTTCTCAGGCAAGAACACTGGAGTGGGTTGCCATTTCTTTCTCCAGGGGATCGTCCCATCCCAGGGATCAAACCCACATCTCCTGAGCTGCAGGCGGATTCTTTACTGCTGAACCAACGGGGAAGCCCGCCTCGTGGCATCAATATCCGTGGAGATGATCCTGGACCCTGTAGTGTGTTCTCAGGGCTCTTGAGGGAAACATAGGATGTGAAAATATGAATTATTATAAGAAACTGGCTCACAGGGTTATAGGAAGTGGCAGCGCCCAAGACCTTTAGAGAGTGTAGAAAGGTGAACACCCAGGGTGAAGGGTGTGTGATTCCAGTCTGAGTCCAGGACAGAACTGAGAATCAGGACAGGCAATAGTATAGTTCCAGCCTGAAGGTGGGAAAACCCATGTCCAAGTTCAAAGGCCGTGGGCAAAAAGGATCCCATCTTCCTCGGGGGAAGGTTAGCCATTTTTGTTCTCTTCAGGCCTGCAAAGGAATGGATGAAGCCCATGCATGTCTGGGAAAGCCTACGGACTCAAATGTTAATCCCAACCCAAATCACCCTCACAGGAACACCCAGAATCATACCTAACCTGATACCTGGGCACCCTCTGACCCAGACAAGTTGCACACACAACGGACCATGACCATCAGCCTTCCTGCCCAGTGGCAGCCATCCTGGGAGTGTCCCTGTTAGCTGGCAAATGTTCCAGCTGCTCAAACAGGGAGCTCAGACCCAGAGGAGCCCACTCTGATCCACCTGGATGGGCTGCCATCCGCTTCCCCAGCTGGCTGGCCCATGTCTTCCTGCCTGTGGAAGTGAAGAATGTCAGCTCCTCTCCACCTGGGAGCAGAAGCTGGACGGAGGTGGAACCAGTTTGTACTCCCACCACTTGTGTAATAGGAGTGACTGTTTGTGCGGCTGCACTTGTAAGTGAGGAGGTTTACATATTTGCCTACATTTGGTTTGTATCGTTTTCCCCCCCAGCGTCTAAGTTCTATGGGAGAAGACTGGCATCCCTTCTCTTTTTCTTTTCTTTTTTTTCCAACTATTTTACCTTCTTTCTTTTCTTTTTTTTTTAACTTGTTTTACTTTATTTAACTTATTTTACTCTATTTGCCAACAAGGGTCCATGTAGTCAAGGCTATGGTTTTTCCAGTAGTCATGCATGGAGGTGAGAGTTGGACTCTAAAGAAAGCTGAGCACTGAAGAATGGATGCTTTTGAACTGTGGTGTTGGAAAAGACTCTTGAGAGTCCCTTGGACTGCAAGGAGATCAAACCAGTCCATCCTAAAGGAGATCAGTCCTGAATAGTCATCGGAAGGACTGATGCTAAAGCTGAAACTCCAATACTTTGGCCACCTGATGAGAAGAGCTGACTCATTTGAAAAGACCCTGATGCTGGGAAAGATTGAGGGTGGGAGGAGAAGGGGATGACAGAGGATGGGATGGTTGGATGGCATCACCGACTCAATGAACATGAGTTTGAGTAACTCTGGGAGTTGGTGATGGACAGGGAGGCCTGGCGTGCTGCAGTCCATGGGATCACAAAGAGTCGGACACGACTGAGCAACTGAACTGAACTGAATTGAATTGTTCTTTCTGCTTGGAGTAGGGCATGGTATAAGCTAATGTTTAATAATATTTTGATTAAATAGAAATAATAAATCAAACTGCATATGGACAACAACTAAAAATATAGTAAGTCAGTGATCTGTGGTTGAATTTTGGTTTTCCGTTGTGACTGGTGTGTGCCATGCTCTTCCTGTTAACTCCCATCAAAGCCCAGCTCATCGCCTCTGATACACGCAGCCTCCCCTCCAGGGGCTGCCAATGCCAGCGCCCCTCCTCTGTCCTAGGTTCTGTACCCCCCACCTCCGACTCACTGAGCCTCCCTGCCCCCGCTTGTCAAGACGCTGCTGGCAGCTGGAGGTGCCTAGGGGCCAGGGGTGCACAGAGCAGGGGGCATCGGTCCCCACTGGCTCACCCTTCCCTCTGCCTCCTGTCCAGCTCTTCACTCCCACACGCGCTCCTAGAACATTCCGATCCTTCTCCTTCTGCCCAGAACAGCACGGCTCTCCCACCTACAAGCCCCACCACAACCCAGCCTGGTCTCAGCAGAGAAAGAACTTTATGTAACAGGACCCGCTCTCCGTGGGAGATGCTTAGACTCGGCATTCCTATTTTTTTTCCTGTCACCACATATTCGGTCCATTCCTGTATTTCCCAATGTATTCACAATGGGTGCATGTTACTTTGTGTTTAGGAAAAAATCAGCACTATTTTTTTTAATCTCCTCCAAGCTCTCTATGATTTGAGTAATTTGCCCAGGTTAAGTAAGTGATGGGGGGATGGGAAGAGGCAGCTGGACCCCACCCAAAGCCTCGCCTGACAGAGCCCACCGCCCCCCCCCCATGTGATTTTCCTCCCAGCAGGCATTTTCCGCAGGACACTGGCTCCTTCTTAAAGTCATCGTTTTCTTAGCCAGTCCAGGTTTAGCATTTCCACCATCCCCTGCTCCTCCCTGTGGATCACGCTACACAGTCTCCATTCCGGCTCTCTCACGCGAGACCACGCGACGCCCCCTTGGGCTGGAGCCTCCCTGCTTCCAGGGTCATCATTCACCTGTGGCGAGAAAAGCCAGTTCTGACTCCATGTTGGATCTGTTACTTTAACCTTTGCTTC
This sequence comes from Ovis aries, assembly GCF_016772045.2. Taxonomy (NCBI): domain Eukaryota; kingdom Metazoa; phylum Chordata; class Mammalia; order Artiodactyla; family Bovidae; genus Ovis; species Ovis aries. The sequence continues at coordinate 223,887,280 of NC_056056.1, forward strand.
CTGTTGCTTTTGTTCACTAGAAGGATACTGTCCATACAGAATGGCCTGCCTTGGGAGCCCGTGGCCCTCTGCCCGAATGTTAATCCAAAGTGTCTCTTTTCAGGACCCTGTCCACCTATGGGCGGCTATGGGAAGGAAAGAATTAGCATGTCCCCTCCCTGGACCTGGCCATTCCAGGAGGTATTTGCAAGATTGATGGCTTTTGTACTTTATTTCCTCACCTCATCCTCCCACCTCTGTTCCATGAAAGAACCTGGCATCCAGACCCCGTAAGATGATTGTTTTGAGACCCTAGCCTGCCATCTTCTCTGTCAGCAGGCTCTCTGAATAGAGTTGTGTCCCTTGCCTCAGCACTTTGTCTCTTGGATTTATTGGCCTGTCATGCAGCAAGCAGAGAGAGCTTAGACTTGCCAACATGTCTGCCCATCCCTGTGGAGGCCTCGTCTTCTTTCAAAACCTGCGATAGATCCCTTTTTCCCTCAAAACAGCCTCCAAACCCACCCTGCCTGTGGCCCCAAGCCCTCTGCCTGCACCGTTCATCTCTGCTGAGCCCTCTGACCCAAATCCAGGAGCGTCCATCAAAGTCTGGTGCCCTCACGCCAGGACACCCCTGCGGCGATGCACCCTCCCTTCTACCTGGGTGCATTCAAATCTGCAAGTGGTCTCTTGCCTGGAAGGCTCCTCACACTTCTCCATGTTCCAAAAATAAACCATTTTTAAGACCAAGCTGAAACTTGGTCAGAGCTTCTACAAGCATCCATCTGTCCTCCACTTGGAAGGAATCTGTCTGCACTTTGCAATTTATGTCTGGCATTGTGGCCTTGCCCCTGGCCCTGGAGTCTTTTTTTTTTTTCTGGGGTGTCCCGCTCTCAGGCCTCCTGATCTGCCGGGTCCAGGCCTGGCACACACACAAGTGTGGGAAGCTCAGGGCAGTGGGGCCAAGACTCGCCCCAGGAGGGGCTCACCAGGGTGCCAGCTTGGCTGCCCTACAAGCCCTTCCTTCCTCCTGTGGACTGACCGGGCAAAGCCAGATGCCGCAGCCAGCCTCCTCCCGAAGCCTCTGAGGCCCTAATCGGGACCTCCTCCGTCCCTTGGGGGCCTCCCTCCCACTTTGGCGTGTTCACGTCTGCGACTTCATCAGATTCCACCTGTTCTTCCTCGTCCCCTGCCTCTCAGCACACTTCTAGGAACCGCATAGGTGCTTAATAGATGCTCTCTGATAAAAAGGATTAGATAATTTGCGGCCAAAGATAGAGAATAATTGCCCATGAGAATTACATACTAATAACGCAAATAGCTCCGAGTTCATCTTGAAGTTTCTCTCTTGACCTGATTCTCAACAAGGGGGACGTAAAATCAAAGGTCAGCCTATTTAGCCGGATGGCACTGACCTGCAAAGATTCAGCTGGCAGCCGGGGAAGCCTGCTCACATCGATTTGAGATGCGCTTCTCCTGGGTGCCTTTATCTGGCCGGGAGGAAGGTGGGAAGGGAGCTCGTGAATCCTTTGACATCTCTGTCTTTCTTCCCCACCTCCACACAGCACAGCTGGGAATCTGCCCTTTTCACACGAGCTGTTTCAGTATTTGGACGTGGGCTCTGCCTCCTCGGAGATGTCTGGTCTCTCTTCTTAAAGGTGGTCCTCGGACCCTTCAGAAGGGCTGCTGTCGGCTGAGGTTGTTTTCCACATGGTTGAGAAACACACATGTCACCACCTACATGCTGTCTGGAAGCTTCAAGGGAGGGTTGAGCCTGTGATTCGTGTCTGCGTCCAAACACAGGAGGATGTGAGGTTGGCTGGTTTCTCCCCTAAGTCTTAAGGACACGGAGCAGGACGCCATGGCCCATGCTCCCTCACCCCTGCCGTGATCTCTGCCTGCCTTCTGTCTGTGGAAAACTAGGCAGAGTGAGTTTGATCAGAGACCTGAGAAATGCAGGAGCAAAGGAAAACAGACAAAAGGAGGCTAAATAAGAATGCCCTAGCCACTGAGCATAGCCAAGAACCCTCAGCTCTTTCTCAAGGGCTGGAGGCAGTGTTCTGAGCCACATCCTGTGAGCTGTCTTACAGGTATTAAAACACCAGGTGGAGAAATTAACTGCATAATGACTAGACTGTACCCAGAACATGAGCTGCCACAATTCTGAGATCTGACCACAAAGAAGTGGGGACAAATGGACGCTGCCACTGAAGATTCACTGCACCTAAAACAATCAGGACGATGCTGGCCAGACCACTGAAGGCCAATTGGAAGATGGCTGTCAGAGCTGACTGCTGGTTTTGCATGTAAGCACCCCCACGGCCGCCCACTCTCTCTATAAAAGCTCTCACCCCCTACTTGTGAGGCAGGGAGGAGTCAGCCTTTGGACAGATCTCTGCCCCCATCCCTGCCTGGTTGCCGGCATCAAGCAAACTTTCCTTTCCACCAACCTGGCCTGCTTATTGGCTTTTGAGCGGTGAGTAGCCAGACGCAACAGACGCCCTATCAGTAACAATAACTTTGCCTTTCTCAGTCATTTACATGAAGTCCCTGTTGCCCAGACACCTGCTCCTGTCCCCTTCCTGGGGACACCCCGACTCGCTGCGCTCTCAAAGCTCCCAGCCTGGCTTGGAGGCACAGCCTCCAACTCCCCCTGCTCTAGGCCCGCTAATTGTGACAATTAGTGGCACGGACATTTGGTGCCAGCATAATTCATGAATAAACAAAAATGCCCTGGGATTCCATCACTCCTTGGCTGGGAGCTCTGGACCGTCTCCGGGATCCATTTCAGCATCCCAAGCCCTTTGCAGGGTGTCTCATCACCCCTTCACTGGGGAATTTTGTTTGTGGAAGGAAGGGGAGCGGAGGGGAGGAGGAAGGTAGGGGCAGGAGCAGGGGGAGGAGAGGGAGGGGGCTTGCGGGGCATCTCTTCCAGCAGCCAAAACCCGACTGCCTTTCCTGGAGCCGTGAGGAGCCAAGGACCTCAACTCCACAGAACAGTCATTGACGAGAAGCATGTGCTATCAACTGTGTGAAAGCAATTATATGCTTTAATCCTATGGAAGAGTGGTGTACACACTGTGCGTTCCTAATCGTACACACTAATTGTGCGATCAGTCCTGGGTGCTCATGGGAAGGACTGATGCTGAAGCTGCAACTCCAATACTTTGGCCACCTGATGCAAAGAGCTGACTCATCTGAAAAGATCCTGATGCTGGGAGGGATTGGAGGCAGGAGGAGAAGGGGACGACAGAGGATGAGATGGCTGGATGGCATCACCGACACAATGGACATGGGTTTGGGTGGATCCCGGGAGTTGGTGATGGACAGGGAGGCCTGGTGTGCTGCGGTTCATGGGATCGCAGAGTCGGGCATGACTGAGCGACTGCACTGAACTGAACTGTGTTCACACATGTGCACGTACGTGTGTTCTCAATCATGCACACTAATTGTGTACACGCTTGTGTACATGTGCATCTAAGCGTGGCTCCTGGCCGGCACCTGCGTGAACCGTTGGTGATGAGACCAGCTTCCCCACCCCCGGAAGCTGCACTGCAGCCCTAAGGGGTCAGGAGTGAGGGGTGAGGGGGGCTCGCTGACCCCCTCGCCTACGCAGCATTCCGGAAGACCTGGTCCTTTATTACAGAGAATCAGTATTTGTCCAGTTGGTTCATCGTAAAAGCTTATAGTTGTGAGGTGACATGTTTTCCTAACTGGTCTCCAAAGGGATGTAAAACCCAATGGCTATAGTTACTCTTTGATTGAGAGCCATAGGAGGCAACCATCAGATGCTTAGGACCTGCAGGGCTGTGTCCCTCGTGGCCCCAGAGATGGGAAGAGCTGTCCCCCCACTTCACAGCGGAGGAGGGGAGGGAGCTGCAGGGGCTGAGAGTTTCCACCGAGGGGCGTCCACCCCAGTCTGGGCCCTGAGCGGCTGGGCCTACACTCTCTGACACCTTCTTCTTGACTCACCTCAGCGGTGATCCTTGGTGTCTGACGTCCCAGAAAGACATGTTCTAGAAACCAGAGGCTTCTTCCCACCATCTGGGTGATTGTGGATGGGCATTGATAGGACTGAACATTGCACAGTTCTGAATTTAGCATTTTCTATCCCCAGACTTCACTGCTTATGCGGAGACACTGACGTTCCAGGGCACTGAGAATCTGTCCACAACTGCAGAGCCGGTGAGGACGAGAGCTGGAGCCAGGGCCTGGTCGCCAGCCCCTCCATGCCTCACTGGTGCAAGGCCCCCTGTCCAGGGCCCCCTGGGCCTTTGCACACTCTCTCTGAACCCTGCCATCCACCCTCTCCAACTTGATCTGCCTGAATTAGTCCCAAACTAGACGAGGCTCCAGCTCTCAACTCAGAGGTCACTTTTCACTTCTAGTTTTAAAAGACTTATTTTAGAGAGAGTAATCTTTTTCTAGAACAGTGAGAAGGAAAAACCAAAACCCAAACATGGAATCATACACAGTCCCAGATCAAGACAGAGACAGGGTAGCCAAGCACAGTGGAAGTCAGAGGAGGTTAGGGGGCATCACGAGACAACGCCCATGACCCCAGAATGCAGGTGACCCCACAGGGACAGGCAGCTCCAAAGGGGCAGGTGGAGAGAGGGGCCAGGTCTGAGTCAGGACCACCAGCATGCATCATCAGCCACTGGCAGTCCCACCAGCTTCTCTGCGGGTTCCGAGCAGACTCAGGGGAGCTCCTTACTGGAGAAAACAGAGGGTCTCCCCGAGTGGCCACTGGCGGGGCCAGACCTGCCTGGGGCGCCCGTGGAGCCCTGTGTCTGCTCCCCCACCATGGGGGCTTGGGGCGAAGCGGGATGGCTTCCACTCTTGCTCCACTTGGAAGCTCAGGTAAAGAACCCAGAAGGAAACCATGGAAACACGCTTGTTCCCTTAAGATGCTGAAAAAAAGCTACTAGAGGCTGACTAACTTCCAGAGAGCAGAGAGTAATGATGTGGACAGCGGCTTCCTATGGTCCCTCCTCCCGGAGGCCCCAGGGAGGCAATCGGCCTTCACTGACAGATCACCTGTGTCTGGGGCATCCCACCCCGGGGTTCACGTGCCATCCCATCCTCTGAGCTTCCTGAGCTAAGAAGAACAGGGCCTGACCTTTCCTCTGCGGGAAATGAGCTGAAATAACAAGGCATCTGAGTACAACTATTTCAGAAAAAAGAGAGAATATAGAAAATGGATCAGATGACATTAGAAATATAAAATATGTGAACTGATCACAAATTTAAAATTCACCTAATAAATGTATTTCCTGCACCCAGGGTTCCTTTTGAAAAATCTATTAATCTTATTCTTGTTTCTTTGTAAGTGATCTGTTCTTTACTTTTGTAAGCTTTTAAAATTTCCTCTTTATCCTTTTTATGCATTAATGTGACTATAATACATGAATGTATAAGATGATGACAGGGTAGTGTGTTGAAAGCATTAAAGGAAAGTACTTCAAATTTGGAAAATAGTAGTTTTCTCCAAACAGGTTGTCATTCAACTATGAGGGCATGAGAAGGTATTCTCAAGAATTCAAGCACTCAGAAGCTTTGCCACACAAAGAACCACAATGAAAATAGCTTGGTATTTTTTAATAAATAAGGAGATGTCAAAGGAGCTATCTGAAGTAAAGGTTCAGTTCAGTTCAGTCACTCAGTCATCTTATGAGGGCCATGCACAGTAAATCTCTAATCCAATTTTCTGTTGATGGGTGGGGCTGTGTTCCCTCCCTGCTATTTACCTGGGGACAAACTATGCTGGAGGTAATGAAGTAAAGGTAGGCAAATATCTTAGAAAACTTGGATGGTCTTATCAAAATAAGAGAGAACTCAGTTCAGTTCAGTTCAGTTCAGTCGCTCAGTCATATCTGACTCTTTGTGACCCCATGAATCGCAGCACACTAGACCTCCCTGTCCATTACCATCTCCCGGAGTTCACTCAAACTCATGTCCATTGAGTCTGTGATGCCATCCAGCCATCTCATCCTCGGTCGTCCCCTTCTCCTCCTGCCCCCAATCCCTCCCAGCATCAGAGCCTTTTCCAGTGAGTCAACTCTTCACATGAGGTGGCCAAAGTACTGGAGTTTCAGCTTTAGCATCAGTCCTTCCAAAGAACACTAAGGGCTGATCTCCTTCAGAATGGACTGGTTGGATCTCCTTGCAGTCCAAGGGACTCTCAAGAGTCTTCTCCAACCACAGTTCAAAAGCATCAATTCTTTGGTGCTCAGCTTTCTTCACAGTCAAACTCTTGGATCCATACATGACCACAGGAAAAACCATAGTCTTGATTAGATGGACCTTTGTTGGTAAAGTAATGTCTCTGCTTTTCAGATATGCAGATGACACCACCCTTATGGCAGAAAGTGAAGAGGAGCTAAAAAGCCTCTTGATGAAAGTGAAAGAGGAGAGTGAAAAAGTTGGTCTAAACCTCAACATTCAGAAAACGAAGATCATGGCATCTGGTCCCATCACTCCACGGGAAATAGATGGGAAACAGTGGAAACAGTGTCAGACTTTCTCTTTGGGGGCTCCAAAATCACTGCAGATGGTGATTGCAGCCATTAAATGAAAAGACGCTTACTCCTTGAAAGAAAAGTTATGACCAACATAGATAGCATATGCAAAAGCAGAGACATTACTTTGCTGACTAAGGTCCATCTAGGCAAGGCTATGGTTTTTCCTATGGTCATGTATGGATGTGAGAGTTGGACTGTGAAGAAGGCTGAGTGCCGAAGAATTGATGTTTTTGAACTGTGGTGTTGGAGAAGACTCTTGAGAGTCCCTTGGACTGCAAGGAGATCCAACCAGTCCATTCTGAAGGGGATCAGCCCTGGGATTTCTTTGGAAGGAATGATGCTAAAGCTGAAGCTCCAGTACTTTGGCCACCTCATGTGAAGAGTTGACTCACTGGGAAAGGCTCTGATGCTGGGAGGGATTGGGGGCAGGAGGAGAAGGGGACGACAGAGGATGAGATGGCTTGATGGCATCACTGACTCGATGGAGGTGAGTCTGAGTGAACTCCGGGAGTTGGTGATGGACAGGGAGGCCTGGCATGCTGTGATTCACAGGGTCGCAAAGAGTCAGACATGATTGAGCGACTGAACTGAACTGAACTGACGACCAATCAAAAACAGAAACTCTATCTAAAATAACCTGGACTTAGGCATAGATAAATCAGCATGATAGGAGCTTTGACAGAGTCTTCAGACATAAGGACTTGCTGAAGCCTGTGTTTGTGATAAAATAAAAAATAAGAAATGGTCTCCCCATCCCCTACCCAGCTCTTTGAAATCCTTGGTCCCTGTATGGGCTCAGGATGGAAGTTTTTGCCCAGAAAGACCAAAGCATGATTGAGTTCAGTTCAGTCGCTCAGTCGTGTCCAACTCTTTGCGACCCCATGAATCACAGCACACCAGGCCTCCCTGTCCATCACCAACTCCCGGAGTTCACTCAGACTCACGCCCATCGAGTCAGTGATGCCATCCAGCCATCTTATTCTCTGTCAGCCTCTTCTCCTCCTGCCCCCAATCCCTCCCAGCATCAGAGTCTTTTCCAATGAGTCAACTCTACGCATGAGGTGGCCAAAGTACTGGAGTTTCAGCTTTAGCATCATTCCTTCCAAAGAAATCCCAGGGCTGATCTCCTTCAGAATGGACTGGTTGGATCTCCTTGCAGTCCAAGGGACTCTCAAGAGTCTTCTCCAACACCACAGTTCAAAAGCATCAACTCTTCGGTGCTCAGCCTTCTTCGCAGTCCAGCCCTCACGTCTGTACACACCCCACGTCCAAGGTAAAAGCATGATTAGAGTGTTGGAATTTTCAGCCCAAACCTTAACCCCAGGGTGGGAAGCAGAGCTGGAGATAGAATTCAATCACCAACACCCAATGACTGAATCACTCCTGTGGACACACTGAAATCTCAGTAGAAGCCCTAATGAGAAGGCTCAGGTTCTGGGCAGGCGGCTTGTGGAGGTGCTGGGATGGTGGTGTCCAGTCAGGAGTGGAGCTGCACACCCCCTCGCCCTCCCCTGGCTGGGGTCCTCCCCGTGCGGCTGTTGCTGAGCCCTTTATAATAGCCCAGTGAAAGTAAGCGAAGTGCTTTCCTCAGGTCTGTGGGATGGGAACCGCAAACCTGTCGCTGACTGAGTGAAATTTGGGGTATCCTGGGCATTTTCGACTGGCCCTTGAAGTGGGACAGTCTCTTGGGTCTGAGCCCTTCACCTCTGGGGTCTGCAGTGACTCTAGGTGGTTAGTGTCAGAAATGAACTGTAAGGCGCGCAGCTGGTGACGAAAGTTGGAGTGGGGTTGGAACAGACACCCTGTATTTGGCATCAGGAGGAAAAAATCTCAGTGTCTGATCAGAAAATGCTAAATATGTTAATTTTAGAAAGAAGAACAAAGGGAAATATATAAATCAGGGACAGATTTTGATTAATTATGATCAATGGAAATGATCAAATATGTCAACAAGCATAATAAATGTAAATAAATTCATTACACTGATTATGAAATGACAAATTGTCTTAAAAACAGAAATCCATATGTATGTTATTAATATTAATAGACCTTAAATGTGCCTGAGGTCTGAGAATGAAAAGAACTTGTTCTGGCAAAGGTTAACCCAATAAATTTGGCATGGCAACATTAGTATATGATAAAGTAAACCTCGATTGAAAAAATGTGTCACTGGAAATGGTGTCTATGACACAGCTTTGGACAGCCTTACTTCACCGAGAAAACTCACATTTTTATTTTACTAGATGTAGGAGGACCTTCAACATCTATTCATGTCAAAGAAAAAAAATACAAGAAAGAAAAAAAAAACACTCAGCAGACTAGCTATAGAAGATAACTTCTCTAATCAAATAAGGCATATCTGCAAATATTATTTAAATACGGTACTTAAAGCTTCCCACTGAAATACAAATTGAGAATGGGCCAAATTGTACATTAAATAGTGGCCACAGCTAGAGCAATATGGCAAGAAAAATAGACAAAGTTCACATGAACTGAAAAGGAAGAAAGAACTGTTGTCCTCGATTAAATGATTAAGTGTTTGGGACAGACTCGGAGCTATTAGAACTAAGAGTAAATTTTACAGAAATGCTGGAAAAGAATTAATATATGCATTCAATATATTTTGCATATCAGGAACAAAGAAATAAATGAATGTTAAATGATATTTTTTTAAAAGACAAAACAGAAAACTAGTTCTTTACTACTGTGTGTGAGAAGCACAGTTGCATACTAAAATCTCTAATTTTTTGAGGATGATTAAAAGTCTGCATAAACAGGTACTCCATGCTTGTCAATGAGAAGACTCGACCATGTGAACATGACCATCCTCCTAAATCAATCAACGTGCTCAGCTGTTCAGTCACATCCTGCTCTCTGTGGCCCTATGGACTAGCCCGCCAGGCTCCTCTGTCCATGGAATTTCTGTACAAGGATGTTGAAGTGGGAATGATCTTCCCAATCCACAGGTTGAACCCACATCTCCTTTGTCTCATGCATTGGCAGCTGTGTTCTTTACCACTGTGCCACCTGGGAGGCACAAATCAATCAGTGTGTTTAATGCAACTTCAATAAAAAATTCCATGATAGTTTCGGGTGTGCGTAGAAATTGATACACTGAACCCGAAGTCTATATGGAAATGCAAAAGATCAAGAATAACTCTGGCTACTTACTAGAAGGAATAGGGCAAAACTGGACCCCTTGCAATTCTACATGAGAAATTTTATTATAAAGCTATATTAATTGAGACAGTGTGGTATCAGTGCAAAGGTGGATAAACACAGCCATGGAACCAAACACAGCCTATAAAGAAATGCACACATTTACAGTCCCCAGATCAAAGGCCTACTGCAGTGAAGTAGAAAAAAGCATAGGATTTTTGATGAATAATGCTTGGCAAACTCGATGTCTGTGAGGAAGTAAACCTCACATTATATGCAAATATCATTTAGAGATTTTTAATGCTAAATATAAAAGGCTAAAACAATAAGGCTTTTGGAAAAAAAAGCATAGGAGGACATCTATATGACCTTAGAGCAGGTAAAGATCTTAAATTTGACATAAATATTGTTAAACCTAGAGGAAAAAGAATGGCTATATTTAAGCATCTACGATGAGGAGCATCTGCACACTAGAGGAACCATGAGAAGTGAAACTCAAGAAACAGATTGGAGAAAATTCTTGTAAAGCATATAACGCATGCACTTGTGTCTGGAACATAATGAAAAATACATACAAATTAATAATACAAAGGCAGGCAACTCGAAAGCAAATTAGGCCAAAGATTGAAGAGACACTTCATAAAAAGAAGCACTCCAATAATCAATAAAGCATACAAAAATCCACTGCTCTTCATTAGCCATCCTGAAGGTGCAAATTAAAGCCCAATCCATCGCCAATAAGAATATAACCAAAAGGCTCCAAATACGGACTACGGCAGGTTTTGACAAAGATGTGGATTAAATGAAACTCACGTGCTGTTAGTAGAGTATATGATTGGTCCTATTGCTGTATGAAGCCACTTGGAAGAACTCTCTACAGCTCAATAAATCTGTACCTTTTGCAGAGCCGCATTCCTGGGCCTGTGCTGAACAGCATGTATGCACACGGAGATTATGGGGCACGCTCACTGTAGTCTACAGTGCAAGCTTCTCAAGTAGACTACATGCAGTGAGCTGAGCACACTCACTGGATGCCATCTTTGCAGCAGGATCCTCGCCAATCCGCAGTGGTGCTCAGAAATACAGATGTGCCTTCTAGTGAGCAAAACTAAGGCACAAGAGTGTGTACTGCACGAGTCCACCAAAACGAAGGCACAAAAAGCAAAACTGTGGGCTTAGGACCTGCTCTCCCTGAGGGAGGCGTAGTCATCGTCAGGGGAACAAGGCAGGCTGTGGACTAGCTGCATTCTGCTTCCTGGCCTTTGGTACTGGTTACAAGCGTGTGCTCATCCACACACGTGTGAAAATCCACCAGCTATTCTGCATTTCTGTGACATGCCCCTCCTGTAGGAATGTTATCCTTCAGTGAAGTGAAGTGCTCGTTGCTCAGTCATGTCCGACTCCTTGCGACCCCATGGACTGTAGCCCACCAGGCTTCTCTGTCCATGGAGTTCTCCAGGCAAGAATACTGGAGTGGGTTGCCATTCCCTTCGCCAGGGGATCTTCTTGACCCAGGGATCGAACCTGGGTCTCTCACAATGCAGGCAGTTTCTTTACTATATAAAACACCAGGGAAGCCATACTTCAGAGAGGAGTTTACTTAAAACATGAACCCTCATTTATCTTTGTTTTAATTAATTCATTTATTTAAATTGGAGGCTAAATACTTAACAATATTGTGGTGGTTTTTGCCATACATTGACATGAATCTGCCACGGATGTACATGTATCCCCCATCCTGATCCCCCTCCCCCTCCCTCCCCGTCCCACCCCTCAGAGTCATGCCAGTGTACCAGCTTGAGTGCCCTGTTTCATGTATCGAACTTGGACTGGCGATCTGTTTCACATACGGTAATGTACATGTTTCAATGCTATTCTCTCACATCATCTCACTCTCGCCTTCTCCCACAGAGTCCAAAAATCCGTTCTTTATATCTGTGTCTCTTTTGCTGTCTCGCATACAGGGTCATCGTTACTATCTTTCTAAATTCCATATATATGTGTTAGTATACAGTATTGGTGTTTTTCTTTCTGACTTACTTCACTCTGTATAATAGGCTCGTTTCATCCACCTCAGAACTAATTCAGATGTGTTCTTTTTAATAGCTAACTGACATTCCATTGTGTATATGTACCACAGCTTTCTTATCCATTCAGCTGCTGATGGACATCTAGGTTGCTTCCATGTCCTGGCTATCATAAACAGTGCTGTGATGAACATTGGGGTACACGTGTCTCTTTCAATTCTGGTTTCCTCAGTGTGTATGCCCAGCAGTGGGATTGCTGGGTCGTATGGCAGTTCTATTTTCAGTTTTTTAAGGAATCTCCACACTCTTCTCCATAGTGGCTGTACTAGTTTGCCTTCCCGCCAATAGTGTAAGAGGGTTCCCTTTTCTCCACACCCTCTCCAGCATTTACTGCTTGTAGACTTTTGGATAGCAGCCACTCTTACTGGTGTGAAATGGTACCTCATTGTGGTTTTGATTTGCATTTCTCTGATAATGACTGATGTTGAGCATCTTTTCATGTGTTTGTTAGCCATCTGTATGTCTTCTCTGGAGAAATGTCTGTTTAGCTCTTTGGCCCATTTTTTGATTGGGTCGTTTATTTCTCTGGTATTGAGCTGCATGAGCTGCTTGTATATTTTTGTGATTAATTCTTTGTCAGTTGCTTCATTTGCTATTATTTTCTCCCATTCTGAAGGCTGTCTTTTCACCTTGCTTATAGTTTCCTTCATTGTGCAAAAGCTTTTAAGTTTAATTAGGTCCCATTTGTTTATTTTTGCTTTTATTTCCATTACTCTAGGAGGTGGGTCATTGATTTATGTGATTTATGTCAGAGAGTGTTTTGCCCTTGTTTTCCTCTAATTTTATAGTTTCTGGTCTTACATTTAGACCTTTAATCCATTTTGAATCTATCTTTGTGTATGGTGTTAGGAAGTGTTCTAGTTTCATTCTTTTACAAGTGGTTGACCAGTTTTCCCAGCACCACTTGTTAAAGAGATTGTCTTTTCTCCATTGTATATTCTTGCCTCCTTTGTCAAAGATAAGGTGTCCATAGGTGCCGGGAGCCAGCACGGGAGATCCCACCCATGACAAGGTCATGCAAAGGAGACTTGACAAGCAAGGCTTCAGGACTCGAGGGACTCCCTGGGCCGATCCCACCCATGACAAGGTCAGATGGAGAGACCTGACGAGCAAGGCAGATCAGGACTCGAGGGACCCCCTGGACCTGCTCGAGCATCTACCCCCAAACTAGAATCTGTCTGTCTTACTATTTTATGCCTTTCACCAACTCTTCTGACATTAACAGGGGGCTATCCCCGACCACCTTTTTCTGGAAAAAAATAACTTAGGGCTCTAGTTGATAAATCTCCTGGGCATGAAAGGAGTATTTCAATTCAAACCCCCTGTTGGCATTCTAGCTTACTTGGCAGGTTTATCCAGACTCTTGCAACATTGTTGAGCCAATGCTTGCTGCCAAATTCCCACATCCCTTATCCATTGTGTTCCTGGGAGTGCATATAGTTGGGGTGTAGAAGAAACAAGTAATAGCCTTAGCATTAGCAACATTAGACTTTGAGTTAATAAGTCCTTTCTTTGCTGTAACCCACTGAATCTTTGCTCCATAAAAATGTAACTCTGTACTTTAAGGGTGATGCAGGCTAAGGAATTTAAGAAAAAAACATTTCAAGGGAAAGTAAGTGTTTTAGCTGACCAACCTTTATCAAAAAGGGGTCATAAAATATCAACAGGCCTCCAGGCCAGAAGATAATGTACAAAAAATAGGCCCTTGTTTATGAAACGGTATGCAGGAAGAAACCTGGTGTCGATAAAAGTTAATACTGATGGACTGTTGAGCTGACTCTGCATTCTTCACTTTGCTCAATGAACAACTCAGGGTATAAAAGCTCCCTCTGAAAATAAAGTGGTGGGCCTCACTCACCGAAGCTTGGCCTCCCCGTGTCATTCTTCCTCTCTTTTTCTTCAGGTTGATCCCCTGGAGCGCAGAGGCCCTCTGAGTTCACTTTCCTGCCCAGGCTTCTAAGATCCTCTCGAGAAGGTGCTCTGTGCCTTCACCCCATCGAGAGGGCGCCTGTGGCCTCTGTGAACAGAGCAAGTCCCGTGCAGGGGCTTTATTGGCTTTCTGTGTAAACCGAGGAATATCAACCACTTTCTCTCCCCTATTTTCTTAGCTGTAACATTCTTTGTCCCTCTCTATATATCTCTATATCTCTAAATCTCAGTCGCCAATGCCATCACCCTGAGGATACCCTGGATCCAACTGGGGCTGGACCCCAGTACATAGGAGCATGGATTTATCTCTGGGCTTTCTATTTTGTTCCATTGATCTATATTTCTGTCTTTGTGCCAGCACCATACTGTCTTGATGACTGTAGCTTTGTAGTATAGTCTGAAGTCAGGCAGGTTGATTCTTCCAGTTCCATTCTTCTTTCCCAAAATTGCTTTGGCTATTTGAGGTTTTCTGTATTCCCACACAAATTGTGAAATTATTTGTTCTAGTTCTGTGAAAAATGCCACTGGTAGCTTCATAAGGCTTGCTACATCTGAACCATCATGGAAGCCATACTTCAGAGAGGAGTTTACTTAAAAATATGAACCCTCACTTATGGTTTAAAAAGTCTTTTTACTAAATAAGAAAATGACAAGAGAGTCTTATCTGGAAAATACTGTGCATTACAATAAACCAATCGAAAAACAGAAATATGTAGAAAGAAATCATCCTACAGAGGGGCATCTTAGAAATGGTTCTATCAAAATCAAGGATGAGGATAAAAGTCAGCTGTCAGGACTATGTTTAAATTAATTTTTCGTGGCGTAGAGTTGCTTCACAGGGCTCTGTTAGTTTCTGCTGTTGAGTAAAACGAATCAGCCATGCCTATACAAGTACACCTCCCTTTTGGGTTCCCTCCCATTCAGGTCCCCACCGTGCGTTGAGTAGAGTTCCCTGTGCTCTTCAGGACATTCTCATTAGTTACCTATTTTATACACAGTATCAGAACCTTTGTTAACTCTGTCCTGAAGGTTCTAATCAGCCCGAATACCAATAAACAACAACACCAACAAAGAAATTTACAAAAACAAGAACATAGCGAATGAAAGAAACCACTAAAATCATTATTAATTTCAGAGTAAACAACTGTTAGCACAGAAATCCATTTAATCGATAGAAGGATTCTTAGAGATTATAGAAAAGATTTGCAAAGAACATTAAGCAAAAACTAAGGAAATATGAATCTACTATATTTGGTTAATAATAATGTATCAACGGTGGGGGGCAGCCTCTGGTGGCTCAGCACTAAAGAATCTGCCTGCCAATGCAGGAGACGCAAGAGACATAAATTCGATCCCTGAGTCGGGAAGACACCCTGGAGGAGAAAATGGCAAACACTCCAGTCCTCTTGCCTGGAGAATCCCATGGACAGAGGAGGCTGGAGGGTTACAGTTTATGGGATTGCCAAGAGTTGGAGGTGACTCAACCACTGAGCACAAAGTGACAATATCAGTTTATTAAGTCTAAAACTATACCATGCTAGTGTATTTAATAATGTCAAAAAACAAAGCTTTAAAACTTCTCACAGGAAATAGGAGTAAGGAAAAGTGGAATAAGGCCCGATTTATTAAATAAGACACATCAAATGCATTAACTGAAACTTTAAATGAAGACATTTGGGTATATTTCAACTCAAAAATTTTGTTTATTAAAATAAACATAAGGAAAATAAGAAAGTGAGCCACAATTTGGGAGAAGAAGTTTGGAAAACATAGAAATAACTAGTTGATAACAGAAATGCACGAAGAAGTCTTTTTTTATTTCAATGCCAGAAACAAAATGTCCCGATGCAGCAGTGGGTCAACATTAAGGAATGGATGTTTTATCCAAGAGCAAACACGTAGAACCAATAAATACATGAACACTTAGCCGTCATGAGCAAACAGAGAAATACAACTGAAGACTGCATTCTACACAGTGTCTGACTGACGATAATTTTTAAAGACTGAAATGACGTAATTGGAAGACTTGGATGCACAGGATGATTTCTGCTCTGCTTGTAATTGTTGCGATCTCTTGTGCAAAGAGCTTGGGATTGTATTTTAAAGCTGAAGGTTGATATAGTCTTGACCCCTCTATATTCTACTTTGGGGTGTTTATCCAAGTGACAATCTCAAATGCGCTGAAAAACATCCCTGCAATCTCACGACAGCCATGCTGGGCACGGACTGATGGGTGTTACTAGGTGGGCGGACAAGGAGATGGTCTGTAACTGTCAGAACGCGTGGATCATGGTCACGTGAGAGATAGTGACGAACACGGGAAATAAGACGAGCAAGGTGTTTAGATTATGATGATGACACACGTGCTTTAAAATGAAGATGAAAAAAGCTATGAAAATTGAGCACATGCTCCTATTGGGAACCTTAAAAGTAAAGGGATGGATGCAACTTTTCTGTAAGTTTAAGTGCTCCGAAATTGAAAGTTTATTAAAAACAAAAACCAGGGCCACACAGCTTAGGGATAAATTACCCACCCCCAGGGAAGCATGTGCGGGCTGACGGCCTGGGTGTCCACAGCCCCAGTTTGGTCCTAAGGATGCAAGGAGACAGCACTGACCAGCAGTCACCCTGTGAGGCTGGGAGAGGGGAGAGAGGAGCCGAGCTCGTGGAAAAGAGGGGAGGGATGAGAAGGCTGGAACAAACTGCCGACAGGCATGGCCCTGCTCCCAAGGCCCATCTCCAGGGGGATTCTCGCAGCTGGACGTTCCCGGAGCGACCCTCCCCTCTTTAAGTTGTCTGAGAAAACCTCTCTCGTTAACAATAGAGACAATCAACAGAGAACCAGCATCGTATGTGTGCAAAGACTGAAAAATAAGACTGTAGAGAAGAAGACGCAGACTAAAAATATTCACCAAAAAAAAAAAAGTAAAGAGGCTAAACATTTAACCAAGCACATCACCACAAAGAGAAGAAAAACAGCAATGAACAAAAGGAAGTGATTCTTCTAAAGAAACGGTGGAGGGGAGCTATTATAACCAGAGATGCTGCAACAGAAGATGGCCTGGCAGAGCTCAGAACAGACAGTGAAGACAAAAATGAACACGACAGAAATGGAGAGTGCGCTAAATGCCGCATAGAGGCGGCCACACAGGCCGCGTCTCCGCTTCTAACCTCCGAACCAGCCTCCCACCAGGCCTGGCTTAGCTCTCTGCTCGGTGGCTAGAATCCCTTCCTGCCCCCCCCTCCCCCATCCCTGTGGTCTGTCCCCCATGATGTGCTCAGGGCACAGGAACCAGCTGCAGAGAGACGGACACCTGGGTGCAAACTGGCACCTACATCCAAGTCCATGAACCTCGGGCTGATGCCCACCCTCCCCCAGATGTCTTCATCCCAGACTGGGTGCTGAGCTCTCATTCATCCCAATCAGTTCACCCTCCCATAGGGTGGATTTCCATCACCTCCTTCTCCTTGAACATTTAATATTATCCAAAGTGCCTCACCCCATCTTAGGACCTCATTTATTTCACACTCAAAACACAGAAATGATCCTAAGAACCTCTCCCCACCACCGAGAAGCTAAGTGTCCCTCCCCAGCGGCCCTGGGCCAGGGACCTGGCCCCAGCCCTGCGTCTGCACATCTCCAGGCAACGCCCCCACCACCTGTGCCCCTGCCCGTGACCCCCGTCCCCTTCCGAGGACTTCATATCATCGCCTCCAGCATCGCTAGTGTTCCCTTCTCTTCCGGATATTCCCTCATCGGAGCAAACGTTCTCTAAATGACTCTTTGAAAAAAATCATTTCACGTCACGTTTCTTCGCAGGTTCTGACCCATTTCTTTTGCTCCTCTTCATGGCAAAATTCTTTACAAGAGTCCTTTCTCTGCCTTCTCTCCTGACAGTCTCCTTTGAACACTCTGCTCAATCACATTTCAAAACAGAAACAGCATCTGTATTGCTGCATCCAACAGCGATTGCCCTCGACCCAGCAGAGCCTGATGGCACCCACCGCACCCTCCCTAACACGGCTCCTGCTCTTGGGTCCAGGGCACCTGGTCAGCTGGACCCCACCCCCACCTCCTTGGCCAGCCCTTCCCACCCCCCGTGGACCCTCCTCCTCATCACAGCCCTTCGCTCTGGCTTCTCTGGGGTCCCCCCCCAGGCCCCCTTTCTCCTCTGTTCCTGCCGTCCTAGGAGACCTCTGAAATCCAGTCCTGGGTTTCTGTCACCCATCCCCCTTCATCTTTAAGCTCAGGAACTGTGCACACAAATGTCCACCCACATCCCCGCTTGTTGTCTACGAGTTTCTAAAATTCAGCACACCCAAGGGTAAAATTCTTGTCTCTCCTCCTTTAAGATCTCCCTTGCTCTTTCTCACTCAGTGAGCATCCAAAATTCACCAAACTGCGGAGGCAAAGCCTTAAAGTCACCCATGACTCCCCTCCCCTTTCTAGCCCCATAACTCAGCAGCATCTAGACAGAAACCCCAGCTGCCCCTGACTCTGAGTCATTCTCGTCACTTATTGCAGGGGCTGTACTTCCATTTTGGTCTCTTCTCTACCCAGTGTAAATATATCATATCCCCGTCCTACCTGAAGCCTCGTTAGGGTTTCCTTGTATTTAGAACAAAGTCCTTAGCCCTCTCCTGGCCTAAGACCCCACACAGTCTTCCCGGGGTCCAGAATTTCAGGAGCCATGCTGGTTTTAAAGATGGAAACACAGGCATTTGTCTCGGATGGGCTGGGATATCAGTGTTTCAATCTTAACAAAACTACGACTGAAGTTGAACAATTGATATCTCGAGATGAAGATCAATGACTTAATCATCCAGTGTAAGCAAAAACACTGAACAAAGTGTCGTCTGCAAGTCTGGGGGGTGGGGGGCTGGAGAAGCACATAGATATATATGTTGCGAGCAGCACCGTAACGTTTCTGTTTCCATAAAGCCCTTTCCAAAGGCCAGAAGCTTTCTGAAGAATTGGAATACAAACAAGACAGATTGAAATGGATATGGGACCGCGGAGAACGTCCATCTATACAGGAGAGAAACGGAGAAGATATAGATGAACGGGAAGTATCATACCATCAATAACAAGATAAAGATATCATGGCAGCAGTAACAAGATTCCAGTCTTTGAAAAAAATTCCTCGTCAAAATAAGCTCAGGATTATCAAATGACAAATGAGTTATTTACAGATTAGAAAGTTCAAAAAAAAAAAAGTATAACCTGAGTTACCTTATAGCTATCTCCTCACTCTTGAGTCAGAAAGAGGTTTTCAACAGATGAAAATATTTTCACCAAAAATGTGTAAAGCAACTCGATATTCAGCCGTCACGGAATCAACAGTAAATAGTGTTTCATATGATTGTGTCCTAAAGAAATAGATTTTTACATTTGTGATTATTTTTATCCTATGCAGTGTTTATTTTACTTCTAATACTTTAATCTTATTAATTTTTCTCCCAATCATTCATAGAACAGCCATGTGTACTTAACTACATTTTAAAAAATATTTTATCTATCAGTTTATCTTTTAAAATATGCTTTATCATTTTGGGTATATATCATTTAGCTTCATCTTTTTTTTTTCCCTTTGGTGAATTTTGAACACTCAGAGTATCTGCATTTTAGTGAAAGTGAAGTCACTCAGTCGTGTTTGACTTTTTGTGACCCCATGGACTGTAGCCTACAGGCTCCTTCATCCATGGGATTCTCCAGGCAAGAATACTGGAGTGGGTTGCCATTTCCTTCTCCAGGGGATCTTCCCAACCCAAGGATGGAACCTGGGTCTCCTGCATTGCAGGCAGGCGCTTTACCATCTGAGCCACTGGGGAAACCCGACTATCTGCACTTGGACTCTGCGTAAAATACTCAGATGACAGCACTGCTCCTTCACTGCAGCCCCGGCACCACCACTGCCCCCTCGCTGGACTCCCCCCAGCCCCGCTGGTCGCCCGTCTGCAGCTCACTGTGCCCAGCGGTCGCTTCTTGGCTGCCAGCGCTTGCTCCGCGTGGGGCCTGGCGTGTGTCCCTGCGGTGCTCGGGTGTCTTCTCAGCTCAGGCCTTCACTGCATCGACTCACCCCAGAGGAGCTTTCCTGCCCGTCCTTCCTGGGGAGGCTGCATCGAATCACCCCAGAGGAGCTTTCCTGCCCGTCCTTCCTGGGGAGGCTCCTTGTCACCCTCCTTGCTGGCACCCTCTTTCTCTCGTCTTAATGGGATGAAGCGACCTGAGTTTAAGTAATGTATTTGCTGCTCATGATCTGCCTCCATTGTTAAAATTAATCACCATAAATGCAGGTAAGTTGTCAGGGTTGTGATAGAACAGTACCTGGCATGGAGTGAAATTCAATATGCGTTCCTTAAATAAATGAATGAATATTGCCCAGTTTAGGGGCGTGGGGAGGAGGCACAATGAGATGGAAAAACCAGAACTCAGAAATGGAGGAAAATCAGAGATGTGGAGGGCAGAAAAAAAAAAAAAAAGTGAATTCCAACATACAGATAAGTGGTGTCCCTTAAAAAAGAATCCCATTAATGGATTTGAAAAGGTAAAGAAATAATTCCAAATGTTATTTCAGATATTACAGGAATCTTTAATCTGTCCATTAAAAGGACACCTCAAAATCTGAGAAAAATTGATGTTGAACAAGTCATCGCTGAATCATTTCACAATAAAATTCACTGAACTTAAAATAAATAATTTTTGAACATGCATGCTGAAAGATTGATTCATCTAAACAGGGAGAGATATTTAAGACTTTTCAACTATAATATTCAACCCAGTGAAAATATATTCCTCAAAAAAAAGAGACCAAGATCCTATTGCTTTTATGAAAATAGCAACAACGGACACCCAGCCTCAGCCCCCAGGACCCATGCCCCCGTGACATACAGCAGAATAAGTTTTTCAGATTGTGGTAAAGAACTGCTTGTCAGTGAATTATGCTAGATCACCGGTAACTACAGGAAAATAAAATCACCAGATCTCTGCTATGATATGAGTACACAGGTGATTTAAACACTCAAACGTAAATGACAAGCATTAAACATCTATAAGAAAACATAAGAGAATTTCCGGGAGAGGTTTTAAAAAATAATAACAAGTAAACATACATTTACAATTAGCACATTGTAAGTTAACAACACCTCAATTAAAAATGAAAATAACAGTGCAAATCATAATAGAATATGACTTTTTTTGAAAAGTTACCATAAAAGGAGGGAAAATTCAGTCTACAAAACTTATCAGCAATTCATGTAATTGATAAAGAAACAAAATCCAAAATATAAAATGAAAATCTTTTAAACAATCAGTAGTTTAAAAAATACCGATGGGAAAAATATGTGAATAAGCATTTTATAGAAGAAGAAATGGAAAGGATAGCTGGCACATTAGTCAACAACATGCCTGATTAACAATCAGAGAAATGAGAATTTAAAATGATGCATGTTTTAAGCCAAAAAGATTGACATAATTTTGACATTTGTGGACAAATGTATGAAATAATAGCATTGCTTAAATACCGTTTGTTACAAATACTTTAGTAATGAAAAAAATTAGATTTTATCTTACAAAAAGTAAACATATTCATAACCTATGACTCAATGAAGCCATTGTAATCACACACGCCTGAACCAAAAAGAAATAATCAGAACAAAAAAATGTACATGAGCACAGCAGGAAACATACAGTGTTCGCCGCGGCACGGCTTGCAATGCATAGAACTTGAAAACAATCCCAATGGCAACAGGCAATGGATGAACAAAGTGAGGAAGAGTCTGCACTACACAACCAGAACAGCGCAGAAAGCACAGTCACGCCCCTCTATCGCATGAATCTTGGACCTTCACGCTGCCGAGCGACGAAAGAAACGCGCCGAAGACTGCAGAGACACTGGTGCCGTTGGCATGAAGCACACAAGCAAGAAAAGTAAGCAATCCGCAGCTCAGGGAAATACACTGATTGGGGAAAATGAGTAAAGACAGCGGAAGGCTAGTGAAGCCAGGCCCAGATTCTCGGGTTCCTTGGTGGGTGGAGCTGGGTGAGGAGGACGTACAATGGGGAGTATTAGGTCTGCCGTATTCTGTTTCCAAGAAGGGAAGCGAGCGCTCAGGTGCTGCTTTTATTATTAACATTTATAACAGAGCTTATTTTGCGTAAAGATTCATGTACGCGTGTGTCTGTGTGTTCACTCAGCCGTGTCTGACTCTGCCATCCTATGGCCTGTAGCCCACCAGGCTCCTTTGCCCGCGAGATTTTCTAGGCAGGTATACTGGGGTGGGTTGCCATTTCCTTCTCCAGGGGATCTTCCTTACCCGGGGATCGAACTCATATCTCCTGGGTTGGCAGGTGAATTCTTTACCACTGGGACAACTGGGAAGCCTATATGTGGACATGAGTTTGAGCAAACTCTGGGAGATAGTGAAGGACAGTCATGCCTGGCATGTTGCAGTCTGTGGGTTCACAAAGAGCTGGACATGAGTTATATACAAACTGCTCCCAGAACACTGCTCGTTTCACAATATGTACTCATGAATGCATGTTGGGTGGATGAATGTTATGAATGATTACACATTTTCTCAGGATGACCTCCAGAAATCCAGGGGGTAGACCACGGGAGGCCTGTGATCCAGGAAACTGGGGACCCATCATGAGAGCAAGCTGAAGACATCTCGGAGGACCCCGGAAAGCCCAACTTCAGAAGGGGGTGATGTGTGGGGCCAGACATGAAATGCACACGTGGAAACTGGTATCTGCCTGTACCATCATGGTGGTGCGCTTACAGCTCTCTGAGGGGGTCTCTGGAAGGATTCCTGGTCATACTTAGTACCACAAGGGAATTGGCAAGGAAAATAACACTTGCTGCCACCGAGAACCCATCATGGCCCGTGGTATGCTGACGTGATCGTTACGACCCAGGTACGGAAGGGTGACTGGACCCCCGTGGTGGCCCACCAATGGTGCTGAGCAGACAGGGGGCTGGGAAGCACGAGTCTAGAGCGGGGAGGAAGACGGAACAGGAGGCTGGCAGGGCCTCATCTTCCAACGTTTGCTACATCGGACCTGAGGGCTTCCCTCATAGCTCAGTCGGTACAGAATCCACCTGCCAATGCGCAGGTGTAAGAGACCCAAGTTCTATTCCTGGGTCGGGACGCTCTCCTGGAGGAGGAAACAGCAACCCGCTCCAGTATTCTTGCCTGGAGAATCCCATGGACAGAGGAGCCTGGCGGGCTATCATCCATGGGGTAGCAAACTCAGGTACGACTTAGCAACTAAACCACTGCATCAGGCTTGAAAGAGAGAAAAAGTAAGGGGGAAGGGTTAGAGCAGGCTTAGTGGTTTGGGTAGTCAGTGTTCTGATAACAGCATCTCATTAACCACACACACTCATTTCTTTATTTTAAAACTTAAAACTTTCAGCTACATAACTCAGGAAAACAAAAGCAAAAGGGAAAAAAATTTCCAAAATATCACCAGAGGAAAATATAAATATATACATATATGTAATATATATACTTCATCATCCAAAAAAGTAGTGTATTGCTGTGGCAGTCTTATCCTGTTTCAAACTACCTGGCAGGCTGTAACATACCTCACTCTGTAAGGATGAGATTTTACCTGAATTTATTACAAAATTAATGGTGACCCTTTAATGAAAAAGTGCTCAGACCTTGGTACAACCTAGCTAGCTAACGACAAAGGTGTCTCCTAACATTTTAACAGCACTTTATGACTTATGAAATCCTTCCCAACATCATGTCATTTTATTCTCAAATGCTGCTTTTTAAGTTATTTTCATGTTGCCCATATTTGGATTTCTCCCAAAATCAAAAGAAAATTATTACACAATCCACAGACAAGTTCTTGATGTGAATATAGGAACACAAAGCTTTGCTATTTATATTACTTCTCTTGAGTTTATCTTCCAAACGTTGTTTCTGACTCTTGAACACTAATGAGTCTCAGCGTTTTTCTCCCAGAAACATTCTTCCTAAGACCATGCTGCCTTATCCTGTTGTCTCCCTCCACGCTAATAAAATGCTGTGTGCTCTCCCCAGCTTGATCACTGTTCCTATAACCCTAATTGGCTCCAAAAGCCTTCTTTAGGGCACAAAAGGTTCCTTTCCTCTGAATCAGTCTCTCTTGCTGTTTAAACAGCCCAGGAGCACAGAAGAAAAATACACACCAATCTCACTTATCAATATAGATATGAAAACGTGACCTTTGCATAAAGCTTTTTAAAAAAGTCTTTTGTCTACCATGTCCTATTCTGAATCCAAAAATCTTTTCTTATGGAACATTCTATTCCCACCTTTCATTTTCCAGTATGAGCAGGTGAATTTTGGAGTTCACTTTCAAATTGTTCAGTCTGCTTAAAGATAAAGTCCAGACTCATCACTGACCGGGCGTCTCCACCCCTTGATTCAGGAACTGGCCGCTCACTCACATATAAATGAGCCCAGAGTTCCTCTTGGCCATCCAGAGGTCCCGTGGAGAGAATGAGACAAAGTCTGCTGATAAAAACCACACATAACTCATACCCAGGAAATTACCACCAGAAACTGCCTGCTCAGACTCACTGTTTCCAGACACAAATTCCCAAAGCTCCCATGTCGAATTTCTTTGCTCACAGATTTATTTGCACTCTAAGAATGCTGATATCTCTTTTCCTGTCTAAGTGATGCTAAAATTTTCACCAGCCCATCTTCTATTTTCACATTTCCATAATTTAATATCTCTATTCTCATTTATGTAATTTTTCTCATGATTTTCTGTCTTTCATATGTATGTGGGTGTGTTACATCATTTTGATGTGTCAAAAATTCATATTTAAAAAGTATAGACAGATAAAATTAAAGAAAGTATTCTATTTATATTAGAAGAATAAAATTCCAAAAGTGTGTAGGGATAAACCCAAATAGAGATGTGCAAAATTATGCAAAGAAAAAAAATTATGCAAAGGAGAGTGTTAAACAATGCTACAGGAGTCACCCAGAGACTATTGGAACAAATGGAAAGTCACCTGATGACCTTGGAGGAGCAGCCTAGATGCACCCAGATGTCTGGGAAATACAGGATCTTCCTGAGGAATACGTGAGTTTAAAGTGATCTCACGAATGTACACTATTCCAGTCGTGGTTGCACACTCATTTGTATCTCCAGTGCTGTGAGTGTGGAGTGTGTGTAACACACACACAAGCTTGTCCCTGGTGGTTCAGATGGGGAACAATCCACCTGCAACGCAAGAGACTTGGATTCAGTCCCTGAGTTGGGAAGCTC
The DNA here is from genome assembly GCF_016772045.2 of Ovis aries. Classification (NCBI taxonomy): domain Eukaryota; kingdom Metazoa; phylum Chordata; class Mammalia; order Artiodactyla; family Bovidae; genus Ovis; species Ovis aries. The sequence continues at coordinate 223,912,236 of NC_056056.1, forward strand.
CCCTCCAGTATTCTTGCCTGGAGGATCCCACGGACAGAGGAGCCTGGTGGGCTACAGGCCCTGTGGTTGCAAAGAGTCAGTCACTACTGAGAGACTCACACACACACACATACATACACACACATAATATGTATAATAAACACGTAATCTCAAGTTGAACTATTTGCATAAACTAGCAAGAATATGTAAGAGAGACATGGTTTTAAAGAGAGTCAGAATTTGCACTACTTACCAGCTATCGTAACATAAAGCTACGCTAATTAAAGCAATGCGGCACTGGAATATAAATAGATTGATCAGTGCAGTGAAGTGCACCGTAGAAGTTCACCAAGTGCACCAAGGAGATGAACACACGATAAGAGCGTCCTTTCAAAGCAGTGGGGGGAAGTGGACAACTCCATAAACGCACGGAGATAAGCATGGCCGCTTGCGAAGAAAAAGTCATAGATGAGACTTCAGCTTGTGACTCACGTCAAGCAAGCTCTCAGTGGATTGCTTAGAGGTGTGAAAGAAAGAAAGCTAGAAGCGAAGGGAGGAAGGAAGGAAGGGAAGAAGAAGGGAGGGAGGGGAGGAGGGAAAGAGGGAGGGGAGGAGGGAGGAGGGAACAAGGAAGGGAGGAGGGAGGAGGGAACAGGGAAGGGAGGAGGGAACAGGGAAGGGAGGAGGGAACAGGGAAGGGAGGAGGGAACAGGGAAGGGAGGAGGGAGGAGGGAAGGGAGGAGGGAACAGGGAAGGGAGGAGGGAGGAGGGAAGGGAGGAGGGAACAGGGAAGGGAGGAGGGAGGAGGGAACAGAGAAGGGAGGAGGGAGGAGGGAACAGAGAAGGGAGGAGGGAGGAGGGAAGGGAGGAGGGAACAGGGAAGGGAGGAGGGAGGAGGGAACAGAGAAGGGAGGAGGGAGGAGGGAAGGGAGGAGGGAGGAGGGAACAGGGAAGGGAGGAGGGAACAGGGAAGGGAGGAGGGAGGAGGGGGAGGGAGGGAGGGAAGTGTGGCTGACGGAGGCCTCCCTGGGCCCTGCTCCAGGCTGTGCACACCTACCCGGCTGCTGCAGACCTGGGTGCCAAGGGTTCCCACTGACTTCCCTAGAGGCTCCCTCTGTCTGTGGGGACCCAGGGTGCCTGGGAGCCACCTGCAGCCAACGCCCTTTGGGGACAGACGGTGTAGGGTTTGCCCTGGAGTAGGGGAGAGGCGCATGCTGCCAGCTCCATTCCAGAGCTGCCTGGGGGGCCTTGTGGAGACCAGACCCCCTGAAAGCAGGACTCCACGGGCCTCTCCTGTACTGCCCCGCCCACACTCGCAGGCAGCAAGTCCCAAACGACGCCCGCCCTCCACACAGTCACTCACCAGTAATCGCCAGATGCAAGGCTGCTCCTGGTTACCCGAGTGAACACAGGTCTCTGAAAAGCGTGGGCACGTTAGGAAATGATTTGAGAGTCCGGGAGCCCTCTCTAAGAGACAACCACTAACAGTAAAAGCCAGGATAACACACAATGAGCCCCACAGACACTGTTATGTTCTAAACAGTATGGCAAAAGATACAAAGAAAGAAAATAGACATAAAACGAAAAAGCGTAGACATACGTTTCTATGTGAAGATGCATGTCTATATTCATTACAATGGGATAATTTCCTTAAAATGTAAAGACAGTTATCAAATCATTAAGAAAAACACTAACTCAATAAACAGTAAAAAGACAGGAGTGAAGATTTGGCCAAAAAAGGAGATGCAAATGTTGCTGAAGCAAAAGAAGGGATTCTCAGTTCATCACAAAAGACTAGAAAAAGTGAAGCTGCAGTGAGACATTGTTTTCAACTCAGCAGGTTGGAAAAGCAAAAATTATAAATAAATAAACCAAAAACCCCACTGATGTCTCCGTAAGTTGGCAGGGTGCTGGTAGACAGTCACACTTATAAATCACCAAGAAGAGTGTAAAATTTTCCAACCACTTCAATAGTCTGGCAACACTCGTGAAATTACTGAGGTTTCTCCCTTTGACTCAGCAGTTCTGCTTCTAGGAATTTATTGTACAAACATTCTTACACATGTGCCAAATAATATATGACCAGGGTATTCATGGCGGCAGGATTCACAGTAGAAAAAGGCCAGGAATCAAAGGGAATGTCTGTGAACCAAGGCGGCTGGGGTCCCACAAGGAGATGCTCTCCAGTCTTTAATCTGTAAAAATTAAAAAAAAAAAAAATACAAAGCAAAAGCAGAGTACTGTATTTACTGAAGAGCAAACTCTCTCCAGCAAGCTCTGGGGGCAGAGGGGGTGCAGGGCAGCGCGCTGCGAGGCATCAGTGCTAAAGCCGAGAGGATGCCCGCGACTCCATGGCAGCATGCGGGGGTCGCAGCACGGGTGCCCGCTGAGCTGGTGCCCACCGTCTCCCCGGGCTGGGTTTGGAGGCTGGAGCAGTGCTGGGGGGGATCCGCATCTGACCGGAGTGGACTCCTCTGAGCGAAGGACAGAGGCTCTTTCTCCTGGTGGGTGGGGGAGTGCTCTCCCAGGCTACCTGCACGACCCCCTTGGGAACCCCCGCTGGTCGGCCAGGCTCCCTCCTGCTCACCCCTCTCCACCCTCCTCACGGGCTGCGGGTCCTGGCATCCTGCTGCCCTCTGCTCGCTCATGACGGTGACAGCTCTCGCTCAGTGCCCACTTGGCACGCCAGGCCTGGCAGCCGTAGCTTTACCATCATCAGCACTGTCTCCATTTAGCCCTTCAGCAGTCTCCTGCTTGTGCAGATGGGCGAATCTGGCTCAGAGAGACGAACCGACTGACCCAAAGTCCCAGGAGAGCACGTGGCCTGCGTCGAGCTCTGCCCGGTCGTCCTGGCCGCCAGGGTCAGGGGCATGCAGGAGGTGGTCCTCCACCCTCAGGGCGGTGGACTGGCTTTTAGCCGACCAGCCTAATGGGAGCAGCCTGCAGCCATTTCTACATCTGCAGTTGGGTCCCTGTCACAGCGGGAAAGCCCCAGGCCTGGGGAGGGTCCCTCCGGTTCCAGGAGTGGAAGCCAACGGCTCAGAGACTAGTAAAGGCCAGAGCACGGAGACAGGCATCAGGCTGGTTCATCCTGAGAGCTGGAGAGGGCGGGGAAGCTGCAAGTTGGGTCCTGGAGCCCAGTGGGACCTCCATCTCCAGGGCTCTGGGCAGGCAGGGAAGCATCAGGCTGACTGCAGGTGGCCGACTTCACCCACCCCCGGCTTACTCGGGCCCGGGAGGCTAGAGGGAGCCAGAGGAGGTGGCTGGAGAGCGTGTGAGGCCCCCCGGACCTGGCCTGTGCTGTGAAGCATTTTCATGATGAGTTCAGGACAGCGCGGCTGTGGTGCAAAGCGACCGAGGCAGCAGAGACATTCAGGTGAAGCCAGGGTGCCTCTCCTGTAGATCCTCAGCCCCCAAGAGCCCCGGGCCCAGTCTGACACACGTGTGCACACGCTCCATCCTGATCGTGGGTGGGGAGGCCTGCCCTGGGACCGGGGACCCTGAGCAGGGACAGAGAAGGCCCGCATCCGCATCTCCCCAGGACGTCCCTGGGGAGTCCCAGTGTCAGCCACGTGCCCCGGGGCGGCTACACCCCAGAGGCCAGAACAGGCATGCGGAGGTAAGAGGCTGGCTCTGAGGCTGCGGGTCTGTGTGACCTTGAGAGGCTCAGGTCACCTGCCCGCCCAGAAGACAGAGTGGGCCCACGCAGGCTGGGAGCAGGGCGCTCTGCTGAGGCTCTCGCCCAGCTGACCCCTAGGGAGGCCTAGCCAGGGGACGAAGGGCCTGGCTTGGAGGTCAGCCCCCAGGCCACTGCCTGCTGCCCTGCAGGGAGCCTCTGATGCGGGCCAGCCTCCCTCCCCACTCTGGACAGCAGCACCATCTGCAAAGCCCCAGCTGGACTTCTGACAAAGCATCTTTCCTCTGACCCACTGCTCTGCGGGGCAAGCCGATCCATTTTCAGACTGGGTGCATTTCCACGCGGGGCAGGGTCCTGGCTGCTGCTGGAAGGGCCCAGAGGGAGGCTCTGGGGCCATGTTGGGCCCAAGAGCCTCCCCGTGGCTGTCTCTCTGCTGCTCTGAGCCTCGGGCCACACGCACAGGCCTCTGTCTCCGCCACCCCTGAGTGCTGCCCTCTCCAGTCCCGCAGTCTTCCTCGGGAGGCTGGAGCTCTTTGGGATGGTTGTGGCCGATGCCAGCGGGGCCCTGCATGGGAGCAAGTCCGCCTGGACTCTGTGCGCGGGCCGCGCCACAGAGGCCTGGAGACTGCGCGCCTGAACCGCCTCCAGCCGCGGCTGCAGAGAGAGGGCACGGGTGTGCCCTGACAAGCCTGCAGCGGCCGTGCGTGGTCACAGAGGCCTCCAACCCATGAGGGAGACTGGCGGCCTCGCCCCACGTGCGCCTCGGGAGACCCGGAGGAATTGCAAAGTCCCGGCTCCCTGACAGCCTCCCCAGCACTGCCAGCGGCCGCTTCTAACTCTCGTCCCCCTCTGTGCGCTCTTCAGCTGGGAGACCCACATACAACACGGCGGTGTCAGCGAGGAGACTGTCTCGCCTCCGAGCGCCCGCTCCTTCCCCCCCGGCCAGCTGAAGTCTTTACGGTGCAGACGAGTGCATGGAGCACGCCAGGAGCCCAGGGAGCCTGCGATTGACATCCACGATTCAGCCCAAGAGCAAAAGCAAAACCAAAGAGCGGCTGTTTAACCCATCCAGAGGAATACAGGGCATCGCCAGGAGGGCAACGCGGCCTGGAAGTCAGGGCAGGGTCGGAAGGGCCGGGGCAATCCGGTCCTCGTGAGGATCCACGGCACCCCCTAAGGCACACCCCGGCCCCAGGTGCAGCCCTCTGGGCACCACCGACCTGGGACCCTTAGACTGCAGTACCAGGGGCCGGGGTCAAGCCTGCTCTTGTGTGCCCAGTGCCTGGCCCGGAGTCAGGGCTCCAAGCCGTCAAGGACAAGGTCCCGCCCTCCCGGGTAAAAGGGGCTTTGAGATGAACACCCGAATCTCAGGCTGGAGAAGAGGGCAAAGAGCAGTGGTCCGGGTGGAGCCTCCTCTCCTCCGGCCTGTGGCTCCTCGCCCTGGGGTCTCAGTTCCTCGTCAGACTGCGTGTCGTCTCCCTGTCTCCTGGACCCCAGGGCTCCATGCTGCCTCAGTCCCTGTGCTGAGCACGGCCGCAGCTGAACAGGGACTGGAATGCAAGGAGCAGGGAGGCCAAAGGCTGGGGGCGGGGGCACAGGAGGGTCCTCCACCTGCCTCGGGGGCAGACTGAGGACCTCGGCTCTAAAGGCAGATGTGCACAGCCTTCCTGCCTTTCCAGCGTCACCGGCACGGCCCCCGGAAGGGCTCCAGGTGTGCTTGGCTGCACGGGGACCGTACATGGTGGGTGATGATGGCGACTGCATCTCAGGGTCAGCCCGTCCCTCCAGCCGACCTTCCGAGCATCTCTGGCTCCTGGAGCTTGTCTGCCACAGCTGGCTGTCTTCACTTGCCGCTCTTGGGGCACAGTGGCTGATGCAAACCTCTGCCGTCCATGGAACCCTGGAGGCACTCAGCCTCCTTCCCAGCTGCCCCCAGGGCTTCCTGTCCCCCCACGTACGCTCCTCCACCCCCGTGTCAGCGGTGCGACCCTCCCTGGCCCCTGGCAGATAGACGCCTTGTTTAACAGCCAGCACACCCGGGATGCCCAGCTACGCTCCCCGAGCCCCCAGGACCTCCGCCAGCCTTGGGAAGAGGCCGGACAGTAGGGAACGTGCCCCCAGCGCCGCCAGCTCAGGGTTCCTAGAGGGACGATTCTCTCTCCGACAGCGTCACTGAAGTCTGCGGCAGGCTTTTCCTCTGTAACTGATCTCTCGGCAACGACAAGACGGCAACGTGCTTTTGCCTTATTAGGTTGCTTCTATTCTCGGCGAGCACTCAGGAAGGCACCGTGGAGCTGTCAGGCGTGGGCGGCCCCTGATGGGGAGCCCGTGGGGACCGTGAGCCTCCGCAGGGCCGCCCTCAACCCTGGCGCCCACACCAGCCTCCCCATCACTCTGGAGGCAACCTCCCGCCTGCCCCCTCCCAGCCACCCCGCGGCCCAGAACCCTGGTGGGTCCTCCATCCTGTGGGCATGTCTGAGCCCCAAGGCTCCTCCAGCAGGAAGCCCTGGGGGCAGAGATCTGATTCTGAAACTCCTGAAGGACCAGCTTCAAGGTCGATCTGGATGACACTTTCCAGGAGATTCCCAGGGAGAGCCGGCCGCTCAGATCTGGCCCCCCTAGTTCAGAACCTACAAGCCACGTGTGGGGTTTCACCTTGAAACCATCAGCCCTCAAGTGAGTTCAGGATTGTGCTGCGAACACTGAGGATCCAGCCTGGAGGCGCAGGGAGGAGGGTGGACAGACCTGGCCCAGCTCAGGGGCGCTTCATGAATCCAGACACTGCTGCTGTTTCCTTGGTTTTCAGCTCCTGTGTCTGGAGGAGCTCTGCCCTAAGGAAAGGTCTGGAAAGCTGCGTGAGGTCTTCGAAGCATGATGCTGACGGGGGTGGGGGCGGAAGAGGGATGAGTTTCTGGTGGCCGAGGAGCCGTTCCCTGCAGGGCCGGGGCGCCAGCATCACGGGGGATCTGACTCTCATAATCAAGGAGCCGCAGAGTTCTCGTCGCGCCGAGCCCAGGGCGCGAGAATGGGCTTTGGGCAGAGCTTGGATACAGGGACGTCTCAGGGCGGCCGTGGCCGTCGTGTGCGGCACGTTCACCGCTCGGGGTGCTCCGCGCATGCGTGCACTTAGATCCCGCGACGCTGTGAGGAAGGAGACTTGTTTCCACTCGGTGGTCATTGGCTAAATCTCAGGAACCAGACGAGGCGCATGAGATGCCTGCCGTGCCGCTTGCACGTCGCAAGCTCTGAAAAGTCTCCGTCAGCAAAAGCAGCCTCTTGATCATCTCCAACCCCTGCAGCCCTGCCGCTCCAGGTGTCCAGTGAACCTGCCAAGCAAGACTCGGGCTGTGAAATGTGAGGGCGTTCCCAACACCACCTGCCTCCTCCTCCGGAGGGAAGCGTGTGCTGGGGCGGGGGCGTTCCCTGGGCAGGCTCTCCCTGGGGGTGCTGACTCCAGGCACTGTCCACACCCCTCACCCCACTTGCTGCTAGGCTCTGTCCGGAGGCTCTGTCGCCTCTACCATGCATTCATTTTTTTCACCCCTAAGGAAAGCTCACACCTTTGCTGAGAACGACGTTTATTTTTATCTGTTATTTATTCTCCTGACTCATGAAATTGCACCCTTCAGGATGCCAGTACAAAATGTTTAAAAAAAAAATTAGTAAGAATGCATAAAAGTGGATGAAAGATGTTAGGTTTCTTTTATCTCCTGAAATATGAATTTAAATGCTTTCCCTTTATGATCCCGAGAGAAAAAAATAAATAAAAAAGTAAGCACACACACACACAAAATATATATATATATATATTAAACTCTTACTCCTTCAAACTTAAGTTGAAAAAAAAAAAAAAAAAAACCAAAGTCTTGGCCCAGAACAATAGTTGCATTGTTTTCTGAAAGGGCGATAAGAAGTCATTTGCTGAGTGGTAATTTTTCCACCTTCAGCCCAGGCCCAGATGCTGCAGCCTGCCGAGCTCCTGATCCCTTCCCCTCCACCTCCAGCCTAGACCTCCGCCTGTCGTCTGAAGCCAAGGCTGGAGGGGCCTGGGTCCTCCCACAGCCTCACCCACTGATGGTCCTGCCCTGGCCCTTACTGGTCCTTAATGAAGCTGGGGTCAGGCTGTCAGGGACGCTTGGAGGGTTTACGTCACGCCCCAAGGTGTTGCCCAGCAGAACAGGGAGAGAAAACCAGCCTGAAGCAGAGCGCCCTTGGGCGGCGTGGACGCCAGCTCAGCCCCGGGGCTCTGGCTGTGGAACCAGTGTCCTGCTCCAGAGAGAGCTGACCTGATTTTAAGTCGGTGCCCCCGCTCGCACACATTGAAAGGCCAATGCTCGCTCCCCACTAAGACTTCCTAAATTTTACATGAACTGAAATTGATCTGAGCAGAGCCGGCCTCATTGATCGGTGTCGGGTGGTGGCAGGGGTCTTGTCTGAAGGATGAAGGTGTCCAAGTATGGACGCGGGGCACACGGCAGCAGCGGGCAGGGAGCTGGAAGGGGGCCTTCAGGGCCGGGGGCTGGCACCAGGATGCCCCCATCACAGCAGCCCGGATGACGTCTGCTCGCTCCTCCGAGCTCCACGGCCCCGGCCCCAGGGCAGAAGGTCTGAGGCCGGGGAACCAGAGGACTTGGGCTCCGCCCCAGCTTTGCCACCAGCCACTGAACCTAAGCCCTGGGTTCCGCGCCTGTAAAATGGGGTATTCGTATGCTTTCGGGGAGTTGTGGCGAGGATAGAGGGGGACACCCAGAGAAGCACACAGAGCCTGGAGGGTGCCCTACGAACTCCAGTCCCTCCTCCTCCCCCTTCTCAGCCTGCTCTCTTTCACTCACAGAAACTTGTCAAGACAACCCAGCTGTCCCTGGGGCCGATGGCTGGCGCCAGAGCTGGGCGTTTTGGGCAGCGCTCTGGCCGGCACCACGATGTGCCAGTGACCGTGTGCCCTCTCTCCTGCTCCTGGACGCCGATAATGGGCTCAGGGAGGGCGCTTCCCCAGCACCCTGGGCTGGGGCCAGTCTGCACCTGCCCCGCCCCACCGTGAGCCCAGGGCCTGTTTGCTGGGGCCTCGGCCATGTGACTAGTCGGGGACGGGAATGGAGTGATGGTTCTTTCTCCCCCACAGCTCTGGATACGGCTGGTGGTGCAAAACTAAGGCAGTGGACACTCAGTGACCCTAAGGTTTGCTTCTGATTGAAGTAGGAAACAAGGGCCAGAGGAAGAGAGGTGTGGGGGCTTCCTGGATGTCAGGCCACAGGCCTGTGGGTGAGGACGGGGAGCCGTGAGGAACCATGACAGGAAGGAGAGGGACCAGGAAATCACGGGAGGAGCGCTGCCCATCACCTCGGACGCTCACACGTTACAGCCTCATCCCCGACGTGATGGTGTTGGGGCGGGCTTGTGGGAAGGGAATAGTTTGTGCCGGTGCAGCCCCAGACATGGGATCTGTGCCCTTCTAAGAAGGGCAGGAGAGAGGCTCTGTCTTTGCCAGCTGAGGACATGTGAGAAGGCAGCTGTCTGCAAAGCAGGAAGAGAGCCTCGCCAGGCACCAAAGCTGCTGGGGCCTTAATCTTGGTCTTCCTGCCTCTGGGACCAAGGAAAGTAAACACAGCCCAGGGCCCCTCCTGATCTATAGTAAGCAGCCCGAGCTGACTGAGAAGCCGGGGGTCTTGAGCACGTTTTTAGAAGAGCAGACTTGAGCTGAGTCTTGAAGGATGGAGAGAGTCTCCAGGGGCAGAGCCGCCATTTAAAGCAGAGGCTCACAGTACCAGGGGGTGGTTTCTCAGCGCCCCCGCCCCACTCCCTGAAGCTGATAAAGGGTCCATGAGGAAGAGATGTGGGCTTTTCCTAAAGGTCCAGGGAGGGTCACAAAGGGTCAGACTCTGGGGTCAGTAGAAGCTGGATGGATTAAATAACAGAAGGGGGCATTTGAGGATGAGAAAGTAGGACCTGAAAATCATGGGCGTGCAGAGACTGGCTCATGCAGGAGAGAGAAGGTGAGGCCTGGTGAGGCCCGCAAGATGGGCTGGGAGAGGACCTGAAATCTCGAGGGCTGGCTCTCAACACCATCGGCAGACCTTCAGGATCTACTGAGGGAGGCAAAGAGGGGCTCGCTGGAATCTTTAAACGGAGGAGAGAGCTCTCCTGAGGTCCTGCTTTCTCTGCGTGCCCCGCGGTGCCAGGCTCACCCACAGCCACGGAGCTGGTGTCAAAATCACCGGGTTCAGTCTGGAGCCTGGAGGACAGAGAGGAGGAGGTCTGGGCCGGGTGCTTCTTGGGGGGTCAAGTCCGGGGGGAACGAGCATCAGGGAGGGTACCGATGCCTTCTCTCTGAGCCTCTCTGGGAAGAGAACCTCTTCTGCTGAGGGCTCGGGTGCAGGAGGGCAGGAGATGGCTATTTCCGAGCCCCAAATCCAGGATCTTTGATGATGACCGCAGCAGCCCCTGTGTGAAGGAGGAATCATTTGTACACTATGCTGTTTCCATCCAGACTGAAGCCTATTTGAAAAGAGACAAATTGTGATAAATGATGTGCAGTTGTGTGCTCATGGGCGTGATTGTTAAAACCGCGTGAATTTCCTTAAAGGTCGTCCCTAAAAGGGAGCTGTATTTCTCACGGATAAGGAGGCACGTGTTTCTTCACATCAACCCGCTGCCTCTCTGCGCCTAACCCCCGAGCCCCTTCCCCACGCTGGAGCAGGAGTGATGAAGACGGGAGTCGCTGTGGTCTTCCTCACGGCTGCCCACAGTAATTGACCCGACCCAAATGCAGAGGGGCGGGCAGGTGACACTCTAATAAGGAAACAGGTGCTTCCATCTTAATGGGGCTGTCACAGCCACCTGCAGAGCCTGGGGCTGGAGTTGCTTCATTAACAAGAGTAGAGCGGCCCAACTTTGAACTTGAAAATCATTACGGAACTTGGGCTTCAAATACTTCCCCTGAGACCTGAGGTTTTTCTTTGCCGTCCTTCTAATAAGGAACATTCTTCCAATGAAGTTTTTATATCTTAAAAAATCTTTAAAAATCTCAACACCATGTGCATCCTTCAACCCCTCTGCTAGATGAAAAATAAACCTATTTTTCAGTTTGTGTTAATTGTGCAGTTCTGTGCCATCCGCTGAGCAGTCAACAGAGGGACAGGTGCTTAATGATCTTTACAGGAAGACTCGACACAGGTTAGGTGCCAAACTGGCAAAGGTCAGCGGCAAAAAAGTTCAACCAGCCCAGGCCCGATGAACAAACCCATTTAGAGGAATTAAAAACCAAATGAAGAGTCATTGCTTTGACTGTGGTCCAAGAGGGGAGCAAAAACTTTTCCTCGGAGGTGTGCAGACTAGGGTCTCCTTTTTTCTTGAATTACAGTTGATTCGCAATGTGATGTTAATTTCTGCTATACATCAAAGTGATTCACATATATATCCTTTTTCATATTCTTTCCCACTATAGCTTATTATTACAGATACTGAATATAGTTCCTTGTGCTCTACAGTAGGACCTTGTTGTTAATCCATCCTGTATACAATATATAATAGGTTATATATATATATATATATAAAATAGTTTGTATCTGCTAATCCCAAACTTCCGCTTCACCCAACCCCTTCCCCCCACAACCACAAATCCGCTCTCTATATCCTTGAGTCTGGTTCTGCTTCATAGACAGGTTTGTGCCATATTTTGGATTCCACATGAATGTGATATCACCTGGTATTTGTTTTTTCTGACTTCACTTAATGCGATAATCTCTAGTTGCATCCATGTGGAACAGAATGTTTTCAAAGAACGTATTAGGGAGAATTTTCTAGACTAAAATGACAAAAGCTGGACATGCCCGATGACCGGTGTGTCTGAGGACATGCCTCAGTCTCCAAGATGTGCCAAAGATCTTCATGTCCGCTCAGGGTCCAGGGGCTCAGCTCTGCTATATCCAATGTGCCGTGCCTGGTCTGTAAGCCAGTGAATACACGGTCAAACTATTCTAACTCAGGCGCTTCAGTCTTACTTGTCTCAAGCCAGAGTGGATTTGATGAATGGTTTTGAAACTGTGCTAAATTCCCTGCATGTGTCAGAAAGCTTATGCTCGAAATATTGGTTATTATCTTATTTGAAAATAATTATTCTGATAAATATTAATCTTGATGACAAAGAAGCCGAGAAGCACATGGAATATCAAGAGAAGAGGGATCATTTTGAACACACTTTTTGTTTTGTGCCGAATCAGAGCACGTACATGATCACATCTGTTAATGGACACCCCCAGTTTCTGTGCCTGACTGCCTCAGCCAGACTGCTATCCTGACGTTGGGAACCTTTTGTTCCCTCATCAAATGTTTTCTCAGCACTTGGGTTATTGTGCTCTTGGAATTCTGCCTTGTGAAGGAGATATAGTCAATAAAGCATAAGGCTGGCCCTTGAAGCCGTTTGTAGGGCACAGGGGATAGGTAAGCAACTGGGCAAGTGGCGTGCCTAGCAGCCTGTGTGGGGAGAGCAGTGAACACGGAACGCCTTGAGCACCCAGAGGGGTGCTCACAACTGTGCTCGTCTGCTCGAGCAGCTGCGAAAAAAATGCCAGACACGTGTCGCTCACAGTTCTGCAAGCCGGAAGGTTGAGAACCAGGTACCAGAGCCTTGACTTCCGCTGAATCCCTTTGGGTAGCAGGCGGTCACCTTCTTACTGCATCTCACATGCTTTTTCCCTGGTACCTGTGCCCAGAGAGAGAGAGGGAGAGGAGAGAGTTTTCTGACATCTTTTCCTATAAGGGCATTAATCCTTTGGGTTTAGGACCAAACCCTCATGATCTCAGCGAGCATTAATTACTTTGTGAAGATCTTGTCAACAAATATGGCCGTATAGGGGCTTAGGGTTTCAACATGTGAATTTGGGGGACACATTGTTCTGTAACAATACTCAGACAAGGAGGGGGGTAGGAGCTGCAAAGGACACGAGGGTCTCTAGGGCCTGGGTGGTGGCAAGAGCATGGATGATGGAGGAAACCAGGCCGTGTCATCACATGTGTGTGTATGTGTGAGTCCCTGCCTGTGTGTGTATGTGTGAGTCCCTGCCTGTGTGTGTACGTTGATCATGCAAGCAAGCACCCATGTATGGGTGCCTGTGTGCATACATACTAGTGTGTTGAAAGAGAGCTGGGCTTCGGGACCAATCCCGCATTTGGGAACTGAGCTTGGGAAGACTGGAGGACAGGAGTGAAGAGCCACGAGCGCCAAGGAGCCTAGACTTGACCTTGAGGATAGCGATGCTCCCTGGCAAGGCAATGTGCTGAGAGAAGCTACTCACAGGAACAGGAGTGTGAGGAAGAGAATGCAAGACGGAAAACTTTGAGGAAGTGGGCAAGGCCGAAAGACGGGAGGACCAATCCCTTGACATCCCCACAGGAAGTTCTCAGGAGCCCCTGTGAGAGGTCGTGGGGTCAGCTGCATGAAGGAAGAGGCACCGCACATCCAGGAACATGAGCAAGTGTAGCCAGTCGCCAGCCTGCAAACTCTTTACCTCCGTGGGCTGTGGGTTCTTCAAGGGAAGGGCAGAGGCATGTTCCCTCTCTGAAAGCTTGCTGCAAGGCAGGTACCCCACCACCCAATTTTACAATTTTTCCTCCTTTCTGGTGAATCACACCTATGTGGCTAGGAGATGTCTTCAAATTCTATTTTGATGATTAATTAACAGCACTGTACCTGCAGAAATTGCCCATCATGATTGTCCTCTATCGTCAACATTTGTTTAGGTTTACGATTGCGTTTACTTTTTTCCTTTTTTAGGTCAGTAATCCTTTACCCACCTTTTCCCTTCCCTTTGAAGTAAATATACCAGACATTTCTTTAGGGAGATAAACTATCCCAGTGTTAATTATCTAAGAATGTCTTTTACCTTCATTGTTGAATAATGGTTTCCCAGCTGAAAATGTGAGTGTGACTCTGTAGAGGCAGAATTCTATTTCCCTTTGGTTCCCATCGTTACTGCTGAAATATAAGCTGTATTTCAAGCCACCTCCTTGAGGTAGGGTTCTCCATTGATATATCTTGATATTAACCCATTTCAATTATCTGGATTATCAATTATCTTTCTTCCTTCCTTTCCTTCCTTCCTGTTTTCCGTTGTTGCTCAGTCACTAAGTCATGCCCAGCTCTTTGAGATTTACAGCACACCAGGCTTCCTTGTCCTTCACTATCTCCCAGAGTTTGCTCAAACTCATGTCTTTTGAGCCTGTGATGCCATCCCACCATCTCCTCCTCTCTGTCTTCACCTTCTCCTGCCTTCAACCTTTCCCATCACCAGTCTTTCCCAGTGAGTAGGCTCCTCACACCATGTGACCAAATAACTGGAACTTGAGCCCCAGCATCAGTCCTTCCAGGGGATACTCAGGGCTGACCTTCTTCAGGACCAACCGGCCCGATCTCCCCGACATCCAAGGGACTCCAGAGTGCCCTCCAGCACCACCGTTCCAAAGCATCAATTCTTCAGCTCTTAGCCCTCTGCGTGGTCCCCTCTCCCATCTGTACGTGATCACTGGAGAAACCATAGGCCCACCTATATTTTTTCCCATATAATTTTCAAGAAGACATGTTTCAATGTAACTGATTTTCTCACTCTGTCCTCCATCCCACTTAAACTGTTTCATATTTCCCATATCTGAATCGCTCTGTGTTGAATTTCTGGTGGTTTGTTGAGGCCTATCTTGTATTCAACTGTCTTCTGTTCAGGTATTTAGAACCTTCAATATAACCCATTCTTTGAGAATTAAATTCAATTGATGAGATGCTTCACTTTGAAAATTCTATTTGCTTTTCAAACATGCTTGATCTTTTTTATTGTCTCATTCTTTTAATATATTTTTACTCAAAAATTTATTTTCTTTAAACATATTATACCATCTGTTTAATATAGAATATTAAACCTTGTGTATATGTCTTCCACCCCTCCCCCCGCAAACCACATGTTTCACTGTTGGTGTGTTTTACCTGATGTTAGTTAGTTTGTGCCCTTTCAAATCCTGGGGAGTCCTGGATGGTAGTTTTGTCTTTGTGTGTGTGTGTGGGGGGCAGCACCACCAGGGTGGGTGAGTGTTTTCCTCAACCATGTGCCTGGGAGTGAAAGCGACTGAGTGCAGTGGTAACAAATGCAGCCACTTGACACCTAGCCTCCCCTTCTCAGGGGCAGCTCCTGTTTTACCCATGGTCTGCATTGGGAGGCAGTATTTTCTTTGCTCATCCACTCCCTCTACCAGGAGGTGGCATTTTTTAAGGGTCTTGACTCCAGCCCCGCTCCTGGGGCCATCCCCATGCCTCCCTCGTGACTCAAGTCTTCAGGGTCTGGTGTCATAGAGCCCCTCTGAGGCAGTTACAGCCATCAGCACAGCATGGATTTGTGCCATAAGCACTCCCTGGGATATTATGCAAGCTTGACTACACCCCTAAAATGCTGTTTGAACATATAGTTCAGCATGTTTAACCTTGGGTCACAGGAGGTTTTCCGGGGTGGGAAACCCACCAGGTGCCCGCACGTCTAGACGCGGAAGCCCCTCCTGTGTATTTCAGACACGTCTCAGTCGCGCCTCTCCCCGCATCTGTTTTCTCTCTGTGTTGTCAGCAACTCAAGTACAGGGACTGTAGCTTTCCCAGCTCTGAGGCTCCTGCACCAAGCGCAGGACCCTCTCGGGGGAATGATTTCATACTATGAGCATCTTCTCATCCATCATATCCTTACAGCTCCCAGCTACTCTACACTCCAGGCATAGCAGATGCAGTCTCACTTTATCATGTGGATAACCTGAGACTCAGAGATTTTTAAGTGACTTGCTTGTGATCACACAGCTCATAACTGGCTTGCTGACATCTTGAATTTTTTTTCATGAGACCCTGATCGCTGTCTGCATGCTCTGCCTCCATGATGAAGCTGTGTCTGTGTCCCTGCAATGTGGTGTATTTATTTTACCACCTGAGATGGTACACAGTAAATTGCAGACATTAGGTTTACAGCCAGAGGGGCTGTTCATTCCTCAGTGCTTTTAGAGCAGAACTGCTACTGCATTTTGCTTCAGAGGGAAAGTTCTTTGAAACTTCCCGGAAAGTTTTTGCAAGCTTTGACTGAGAAATAAAATTTGATGAGCGGTGCAGGGGATTTAAAATAGCCCATCCTATTCAGTGGCTTCAACCAGAGGATCGGCAATTGCCTCTCCCTCGTTTCCTCCAGGCCTCTGCTCAGTTTTACTCTTCCCGTCAGACCTTCCCTGACGGTCCATTTAAGACAGCGATCCAACCTCCCCCCGGGGCTCCCCACACTAGTTACCATGCTTTGTCTTAATCTACACTTCTAACATCGTCTGTGTATTTTGTCTGTCTTCCTTACGACAGCAGAGACGAGGGTGGCAAGCTTCACTCGTGTGTTTCCAGAGCCAACATCAAGGCACGTGCCGTGCTCTGCTTGGTGGCTCAGTGGTGTCTGACTCTTTGGGACCCCAAGGACTGCAGCCCACCAGCTCCTCTGTCCACGAAGAGTGCTTAATAAATAATTTAATAAAAGAATGGCAGTGATATGACCTACAAGCGTGTGACTCATCCTCTCTGTTATGTGGACCGAGGCTGGTGCCCACCTTCTGAGATCAGCAAGAGAGACGTGACTGATGGGAAGGCAAGCCTGCTCAGACCAGCCTCTGCCCAGACTCGTGCCCAAGATGGCGGCCAACTTCGTGGCAGCCATCGGCAGGTCGCAGACTCTCCGGCTCCCCAAGGACAGAACGCCCAGTTAGTCACCGAGCAGCTTTGGGCGATCTTCCAGTCTGTCCTCACCGGCAACCTCTCAGGTGGTTTCCAGATCAGAGTCATCGTGAGTGGTGTTGGAGGCTTCTAGACTGCTGACGTGCTATCAAACCCTGAACGTATTTTCACCCATTGTCTCCCACATTTGCTTGTGGTCTCATTCTCTCCCAGTCACTTCTGCCCACAGTTTATACCCCTGGACATCACACACAGTGTTTATATGAAGCCACCTGTAACAGCTCTAGACTGTCTACACAACATGATGGGCGTAAAAATAGCAACATCGCGTCTCACGGTCGGTCACTTGGTGCTGGAAAGACGTTGGCTATCTAGTCTGAGCTTCACAAGAACATGAAGAGTTCCATCCAAAGGGTGAAAAGCCTGCGTGTTAAGTCGCTTCAGTGGTGTCCGACTCTGTGAGCCCACGGACGGCAGCCCACCAGGCTCCTCTGCCCATGGGATTCTCCAGGAGGAAGACTGGAGTGGGTCGCCATTTCCTTCTCCAGGGGATCTTTCTGACCCAGGAATTGAACTCACATCCCCTGCACTGGTAGGCAGTTTTTGTTGTTGCTTTTTCTTTTTCTTTTTAAACCACTGGCACCACCTGGGAGGCTTCTAAAGGTTGGAGGAGAACCTTTTTGCTGTCAGGACCCTCTCTGATGCCCAGAGTTTCAGCCCAGGGTTCCCCAAATCAAGCCTGGATACTAGTGCCAGACAGGCGTTGATGCCCCATGGATGTGGGCAGGTTCTCATAGCCCACGGGCCCAGACTAAACGGCACACAGCGCATGACACAAAGGCGGTTCTCAAGTTTGTTTTTTTGTTCTGGCCAACTGAACAGAATAAAAACTTTCACAAGATTTGCTTTTAAAAGTACTATGGGGATTCAAAACTGTCAAAATAATCAACCAGAATGTATCCGTATTCCTTATTTGTTCTCACCCTCCAAAATCCACATGTTCATCCTTACAGGTTTTCTCAAAACACAAGGCATTTAAAATTCCCAGCTGGAGAAGGAGCCAAGAAACGACACGTCTAAAAATGAGCTGCACCATAAGAAAGTAGAAAATAATGCCTTTTGCAGCAGCATGGATGGGCCGAGCGCTCATCTCACTGAGTGAAGTAAGTCGGAAAGAGACAGACAAGTACCATACGATACAGCCTATGTATGCAATCTAAAACACGGCGCAAATGAGCTTTGTTTATGAAACAGAAGCATTCGCATGGGCCTAGAGAACAGACTTGTGGTTCCCAAGTGGGAAGGGCGCAGGGGCGGGTGGAGCAGGCGTTCGGGGTTGGCAGACTCAAACTATCGTACATGGGACGGATGGCAAGGGCCTGCTGTGCAGCACAGGGTGCTGCTTTCAATACCCTGTGATAAACCAAAACGGGAAAGAATACGGAAAAGAGTGTGTATACACGTACAACTGCCGCATAGAAGACATTAACACGACATCGGAAATCAACATACTTCAGTGAAAAATAAAGATGCACGTCACAACCAGGAAAGAGCGGCGCCGATGCGTGCACACCCATACCCGCGTTCTTACAAACGCACATACACGCCTGCACACACTCCGCTGGGCTTGGGTTTGGAGCGTGCAGTTAAGGACAGCGGGTCAGCCAGATTAATGGATTGTGATCCAGGAAGGGGACCATTGTTTTATGAATTTCAGCATTTATGACAAGGCTGTCAGGACGGAGGAGTTCACAGCATGCCCAGCTGGGCTCACATTCTCAATATTTAAATACCATTCACAGGTTTATGAAACTGTCTGAAAATGTTCATCTCCCTGTTGCCTCTAAAGATTTATTCTTCCTGGAACTTTTATTTATGTAGCTGAGTCCTGGACCGGAGACTCAGAGCAGGATTGTATTATATTTGGGGGGAAACCTGTGAAGCAAGTAGGTGGTTTCTGCTGCCGTCAGTGCTGTGCTGCAGCATCTGCTGGGGCTGGGAACACTCCGACCAGTGGTTTTCAGCAATTTCACGTTGAAGGTGGTGTTCATCTCTCCCTTCCTGGTAACTCAGGCTTTCAGGTAAAGTGGGGTTCTGACAGGACCTGACTACTGAGTGCTGTGTTACAAGTCCCTGTGTGCTCTCGGTTGGGGCTGTGAACCTCCAGGCTGGGCCCCCCGCCTCCAGCCTTCTGCGTGCTCCTTTCCTCTGTGTTTAGACTTTCGGTGAAATTTGACCCACAAACACTCCGTGACCTTGGTTTCATCCCGGCATTCCTGACACTTTCTGGTGCCTGGCTGCTCCATGTGCTCAGACATAGCTGCGAAACGAATGCAGGAAGAAGCAGTGTATGTGTATGTAATGAAATATCACTCAGCCGTAAAATGAATGAAATATCGTCATTGGCAGCAATGCGGATGGACTCAGATATGATTATACGAAGTGGAGCAAGCCAGGCAAAGACAAAGATCACACGTTACTTGCAGGCGGGATCCAAGAAACTAGTGCAAAGGAACTTACTTACAAAATAGAAATAGACTTGCAGACACAGAAAACAGATTTGTGCTTATGAAACTGGGCAGGAGTGGGGAGGGATGAATTAGGAGTTTGGAATTGAAAGCTATGTAGTACTATATATGAAATAACCACGAAGACCTACTGCGCAGAACAGGGAGCTCTACTCAGTATCCTATAAGAACAGCCTATAGTGGAAAAAATATGAAAAAAAATGTAAAAGAATATGTGTGTGTATATACATCTGAATCACTTTGCCGTACAGCAGAAATTCACACAACATTGTAGATGAATTATACTTCAATTTAAAGAGAGAGAAATCGCTATCAAGCTGAAATCCAGCACATAGGAGAACCTCACAAGCCTGGAAGATAACCAGGGGGTCTGTCTTGAGTCTCAACCTTCAGCTGCAGTCAATGTCGTCAACAGCATGGTTCCAAGACACCCCTGTTTCTTGAGGACGAAGATGGTTGCTACTCCACGCCCTACAGTCCCCAAGATCCTTACTGCTTCTGCTCCTCGACGTGCTGGGCAAAACCCAGTTTGGGAAACATACTTCTGGGGTCGAGGCCTTTGGAGGAGCCACTGCCTCTCTGCGGTCTCTTCCAGCAAGTCTCCCTGTCCTCTCAGCCCTTCAGGCTTAGGACAAAGCAACCAGACTCCAAGTGTACGGAGAGTGAGCCTCGCTCTCCAGGTTTTGTGTGTGAGGAAGAAGGCACCGGAGAGAAGGTGAGGAGGTGAGGCCAGGGTGGTGTTTTCCAGCTGAGCCAGGGGTATTCAGGGAAGGTGTCCAGCCCAGGAGAGGTCACCCCAAACTGGGGGGGTGTGGATGAGGAAGCCTCGAATGTCATCCACAAACATCACTGGAAAACTCTGTGGATGGGTTCAGCCATCCTTTGGTTGAACAGATGGGATTGTCTAAATGCATCCAGGAGGATTATTCCATACGGTTTTCTACCTCACGCTAAACACGCCATCTCTTACTTCTTGCCTGACCTCAAGTATTACGGTGTGATGCTTTATTCATTAAAAGAATGTTGCTGGAAGCAATTAAAGAACAAATCCCAAGCAGTACGCACTGGGGGCTGCAGAAGGTGCCTTTCCTTGGAATTCAGGAAAGACCACATGAGCTGGCAGCGGAGACCTTTGGGAGCTGCAGGACTCTGGGACAGACACTTATCCTGGGGATGAAGCTGAACTGATGGTGGCCCCCTGGGGTGGATGCACTGGCAAGCTCTCAAGGCTGCAAAAGAGGACAAAAGGGGTGAGAGACAGGGCAGTGTGAGAGAGGGAGGATTCGCTCGCAGCCTGCGGGTGTGAAGATGTGTTCTTTGCAAACCATTGTTCAGAAAGAGCGCTGCTACGACATTTGCATTGACTTGTGTGGAGCAATTGAGAGTAACACTGCGTGCGTGTGAGGGCGCGCATGCCTGCGCTTGCGTGTCTGCATGCCTGAGACCGCACACGCCTGTTCCCCGGCACGCTCACGTTCACCCGAAGCAGGAGCTCTGGGTCAATGATCTGTGTTGTTTACCGTCGTGTTTACAATGCACAGGATCTGTGCCGAAGGCCTGTTTGCTTTGCTGCAGCTTCGGTCCCTGGGGTGCTGTGGAAACACTCTTCCTCCCGAGTGGAGACACAGCAGACGGGAGGTGAGCAGACAGAAGAAGCAGGAAGGGCGCTCAGCGAGGCCACACGGACGCGTGGGTCCTGGGGGGCAGGCGGGCCGTTTCCGCGACCGCATTTCCCCGAGGCTGGGCCCCCTCCCGCTGCTCGGGGCCCTGTTGGCCTCCAAGGGACCCTGGAGGAAAGCGGCCTGCTCTCCTGCCGTCGGACTGTTTGGGGCGTGAGCTAGGATCTTGTTGGGGGTGGATTCTGGGCCAGCGAGCTGCTCCCGTCTCCTCCAGGAGCAGTTTTCCTGTCTGCAAGCCTGGCTTCTCCGGAGGTGGTGGTCAGCCTGGCTTCTCCGGAGGTGGTGGTCAGCCTGGCAGGGCAGCCTGTGAGATGGACAAGGGTCAGCTGTGAAGGGCATCGTTAATTCACTCACTCAGTCACTCAGCAGGAGCTTATTTGGACCTACCAACAGCATTGGTAGGACGGCAGGAAGGGAGAGGCTCCTGGCTGTCGTGGGGAACTCGAGTGAGGCCCCTGAGAGCCAGGCGCTGAGCGGGACGTGGACTCTGTGATCCTGGAAAAACGCTCTTCAAGGGTCTTGGATACCTTGGATACCTTGTCTATCAGATCAGCAGGCAGACTCCTAAGCTGCTCCAGTTCGTCTGAAGGGGCAGGACCTGGTCATGGAGTCCTGTGAGATCACGTCCACTGGGGAGATGGGCTGTGGACCCCTGAGCCTGCACATGAAGAATTAGGGATGAAGGGGCAATGTAACCTCAGAGAGGACACACTCACAGGTGGAGATATGTAGGGATGCTGCTGAGGGCCCCCCAGTCAGGATACAGAGAGCACGCAGAGGTCCCAAGCCTGCCCTTCCTGTTGGTCCAGATTTGTGCCTCTTTTCTTGTTTCTAACAGCATGGGCTAAAAGTAATAGCCATGGTGGAGACTAAAGGCTGAAGAATTAACGCTTCTGAATTCTGGTGCTGGAAAAGACTCTTGAGAGTCCCTTGGACTGCGAGGAGATCAAATAGTCAGTCCTAAAGGAAATCGACCTTGAACATTCATTGGAAGGACTGATGCTGAAGTTGAAACTCCAATGCTTTGGTCATGTAATGCAGAGATGACTCACTGGAAAAGATCTTGATGCTGGGAAAGATTGAAGGCAGGAGGAGAAGGGGACAATAGAGGAAGAGATGGTTGAACGGCATCACCAACTCGATGGACACGAGTTTGAGTGAACTCCAGGAAAACGGTGAAGGACAGGGAAGCCTGGGTGCTATAGTCCATAAGGTCATAAAGAGTCAGACGTGATTGAACAACAACAATAACAACAAAAGTAACGGAGAGAGAGAACCCCTTCCCAGCTATGCCCAGAGGAGCGGTCTCTGAGACCCTCACGTGCAACCAGCACGCTCGCCACAAACTAATCCACGGACAACACCAGAAACGACCACTGCCCCGAACAGTGGCAAGGACCCCTGAGAAAGCATTTTCCACTTTGGTCCTGTTTTTTGCTTCAGAGGAGGACTTCTGCCCCTGGGGTCCCCATGTGCCCTTCAGGGGAAAGGCCATGAGAAGCCGGTTTCTGGGCTGCTGTCTGAGGCTGGAGGGTAGGCAGAGTCTCTGCAGGGGAGCCAGGCTGCCTCGTGCCTCATAGCAGAAGAGCCGTGTCCTGGGAGAGCACAGCCCCAGGACCCCTGCTCCGTCAGCATTTTTGGAAGGCAGAGGGAGATGAACGGCTGAGACGGTGGGGTTGGGGACAGTTATGGTGTGGCTTCTAAGCGTGGCATGGCAGCTCCTAAACCCCTGAGACAGAGAGCATCAGCAACAATAGGCAGGCCAAAAGGAGTTAAGCTGTACGAGCATGGCTGGCCCTCTGATGAAGGGCTGCCTCCCCTTGGAACCGCTCCTGAAAGCCTGGCAGGAGACGCTGGACCAGCACTTGCGGAGGTCCCGTGGGCAGGTGGTAGGGGGGCTGCAGACTGTCTCCACCCCACCCCCACCTCTTCCTGCCCTCCCTGGTAGCCCAGGTCCCCTCATGTTGGAGAAAGTCACTGCACCCTGGCAACAGAGCCCTCTGAGTGCTGCCGCTGTGGTTCAGTCACTGAGTCGTGTCTGACTCTTCTACCCCATGAACGGCAGCGTGCCAGGCTCCTCTGTCCTTTGTTATCTCCTGGAGTTTGCTCAGGTCCTTTGAGTCGGGGATGCCATCTACTCATCTCATTCTCTGTTACTCCCTTACCCTTTTGCCTTCAGTCTTTCCCAGAATCACAGTCTTTCCCAGTGAGCTGGCTCTCTGCATCAGGTGGGCAACGTATTGAAGCTTCAGCTTCAGCATCGGTCCTTTCAGTGAGTATTCTGGGTTGACTTCCTTTAGGCCTGACTGGTTTGATCTCTTTGCTGTCTGAGGGATTCTCAAGAATCTTCTCCTGCACTTCTCCCATAATGAGTTCTGTGGGGCCCCCCAAACCACAGAAAGAAAGTAGAAAAAAACCTTGAAGAAACCAGGCAAAATGATGAAAGCCCAAATACACATTTTCAGGAACTGCTGGCAAAATCATCCATCGAGAGATGGTAACAACTGAAGCTGGAGCTCAGAAAAGCTGACGAGATTGGCGAAGAAGAGCCGAGGGAAACAGGAGGTGCCGTGACCTCAGAGAAATGAGCAGGTTCACAGGACACACGCTCTCATTGAACCTGGGAGCTGCGGGCGGGAGAGCCGGGTAGCGCGGAGGAACCCAAGCGCCAGATAACGACCTCTCAAGACCAGCCCTCTGAACTCCAAATCTGTAAGCCCACTGGGCGTGTTCTTTTTTTTTTTTTATGTTGAATTTTATTGAAATATAGTTGATTTACAACGTTGCTAGTTTCTGCTGTACAGCAGTGACTCAGTTATATACATGTATATATGTATATGTATGAATTTGCGGGCATGCTTGGTCATCCATTCATGTCAGACTCTCTGCAACCCTGTGGACTATAGCCCACCAGGCTTCTCTGTCCATGGGATTTTTTCAGGCATGAATACTGGGCTGGGTTGCCATTTCCTCCTCCAAGGGATCTTCCAGACCCAGGGATGGAACTGGGTCTCCTGTGTCTCTTGCACTGTAGATGGATTCTTTACCCCCTGAGCCACTGGAGAAGTCCTACACACACACACACACACACACACACACACACACACACACACACACACACGCATCCTTTTTCATATTCTCTCCCGTTATGGTTTGTCACAGGATATTGAATACACTATTGAATACAGTAGAACCTTTTCATTCATCCATTTATTAATAATAGTTTCCCAGAGAGGAGACCCGAATAAACACAATACGACATGGAAAAAAAAAAAAAGCAACAACCACAAGTAATACCATACAAACAAAAATATAAGAGGATACTATGAGGCAGCCCACCCCAGCACTCATGCCTGGAAAACCCCATGGACGGAGGAGCCTGGTGGGCTGCAGTCCATGGGGTCGCAAAGAATAGGACATGACTGAGCGACTTCACTTTCACTTTTCACTTTCATGCATTGGAGAAGGAAATGGCAACCCACTCCAGTGTTCTTGCCTGGAGAATCCAGGGACAGGGGATCCTGGTGGGCTGCCGTCTATGGGGTCGCACAGAGTTGGACACGACTGAAGCGACTTAGAAAAAAAATGAACAACTATATTTTAGTAAATTCGACAATCTAGAAGAAGCTGTCAACTTTCTAGAGGCATACAGCCCACTAAAACTGAACACCAAGAAGAAACGGGTGACTTGAACAGGCCAATCACTAGAAACGAGGTAGAATCTGTAATTTAAAAAAAGCAAAAACAAACCTTCCTACAAACAAAACTTCGGGACCAGAGGGTTTCACTGGGGAATTCTACCAAACACAAGTGGACCTTTCCCTTGAGATGTTGCAAAGAGACATGGAGCTTACCCAGGAGCCCTTCTGTAATGCCCACGGCCCCAGTCCTTGCCCCAACCTGTGGCCCCATATTGTTTTAGGAGCATCACCATTGTCTGCCCCACCCCCAACCATAAAGCTCCAGGCACTTCTGTCCCTTAGCCCTCGCATCCTTTCTAAGAGTGTCTGGACTCCGGCCCCGTCGTCCTTGGCCCCTGCGGTCTCTTTCCTGGGATGGCTGTGACACTTGATCAATACCCAAGGATGCTCGCTTCCCCCATAAGGCAGAGGCCTTGTGCTCTGATATCACACGTGGTGTGGGCTGCTCTGGGCAGGGGCAGGGAAGGGCCTCTCCTCTCTCTCTGGGAGTGGACTTCGCATGGCTGCAGGTTGGAGAGACCACACAGCCTGAGGAAGTTTCAGTGTGGGGAGGAATAACCCTGACCCTTCGTAGTCCGTGGCTGGAGTAGCGCACCTGCCGGGGCCTGTTTGCCTGGAGCCACAGCCGCGCTGGTCTCACCCTCCCCGAAGCCACCCCGGCTGCTGCTCAGTGACGAGACTTGGTCTATGCGCCTTTCGCCACACGAGCAGCTCTCCTCCCGAACGCCATCCAGTCTCCCAAACCCAGCTCACACCTTGGCAATAGATCTGCTTGCTGCTCTTCTCACCATGAATTTTAAACCCCTCTAAACCCTTTGGGAATTCAAATCCCAAATAAAGGCAATGCCAAAGAATGCTCAAACTGCTGCCCAGCTGCACTCATCTCACCCACTAGCAAAGTAACGCTCAAGATTCTCCAAGCCAAGCTTCAACAGTACATGAACCACGAACTTCCAGTTGTTCAAGCTGGATTTAGAAAAGACAGAGGAACCAGAGATCAAATTGCCAACATCCGCTGGATCATCGAAAAAGTGAGAGATCTCCAGAAAAACATCTATTTCTGCTTTATTGGCTATCCCTAAGCCTTTGACTTTCAGAATTTTCCACGGTTTGTTGTGATCCACACAGTCAAACACTTTGGCATAGTCTATAAAGCAGAAATAGATGTTTTTCTGGAACTCTCTTGCTTTTTCCATGATCCAGCGGATGTTGGCAATTTGATCTCTGGTTCCTCTGCCTTTTCTAAAACCAGCTTGAACATCTGAAAGTTCATGGTTCATGTATTGCTGAAGCCTGGCTTGGAGAATTTTGAGCATTACTTTACTAGCATGTGAGATGAGTGCAATTGTGCGGTAGTTTGAGCATTCTTTGTCATTGCTTTTCTTTGGGATTGGAATGAAAACTGACCTTTTCCAGTCCTGTGGCCACTGCTGAGTTTTCCAAATTTGCTGGCATATTGAGTGCAGCACTTTCACAGCATCGTCTTTCAGGATTTGAAAGAGCTCAACTGGAATTCCATCACCTCCACCAGCTTTGTTCATTGTAAAAGACTCTGAGGCTGGGAGGGATTGGGGGCAGGAGGAGAAGAGGACGACAGAGGATGAGATGGCTGGATGGCATCACTGACTCAATGGACGTGAGTTTTAGTGAACTCCAGGAGTTGGTGATGGAGAGGGAAGCCAGCGTGCTGCAGTCCATGGGGTCACAAAGAGTCAGACATGACTGAGCGACTGGATTGAACTGAACTGAAGCCTTTGACTGTGTGGATCACAACAAACTGTTGGGAATTCTTAAAGTGATGGGAATACCAGGCCACTTGATCTGCCTCTTGAGAAACCTGTATGCAGGTCAGGAAGAAACAGTTAGAACTGGATATGGAACAACAGACTGGTTCCAAATCAGGAAAGGGGTACATCAAGGCTGTATATTGTCACCCTGCTTATTTAACTTAATGTAGCATACATCATGAGAAATGCTGGGCTGGAGGAAGCACAAGCTGGGATCAAGATTGCCGGGAGAAATATCAATAAACTCAGATATGCAGATGAAACCACCTTTATGGCAGAAAGTAAAGAAGAACTAAAGAGCCTCTTGAAGAAAGTGAAAGAGGAGAGTGAAAAAGTTGGCTTAAAACTCAGCATTGAGAAAACTAAGATCATGGCATCTGATTCCATTACTTCATGGGAAATAGATGGGAAACGGTGGAAACAGTGTCAGACTTTATTTGGGGGGGGCTCCAAAATCACTGTAGATGGTGACTGCAGCCATGAAATTAAAAGATGCTTACTCCTTGGAAGGAAAGTTATGACCAACCTAGATTGCATATTCAAAAGCAGAGACATTACTTTGCCAACAAAGGTCCGTCTAGTCAAAGCTATGGTTTTTTCCGGTAGTCATGTATGGATGTGAGAGTTGGACTGTGAAGAAAGCTGAGCGCTGAAGAATTGATGCTTTTGACCTGTGGTGCTGGAGAAGACTTTTGAGAGTCCCTTGGACTGCAAGGAGATGCAACAAGTCCATTCTGAAGGGGATCAGTCCTGAATGTTCATTGGAAGGACTGATGCTGAAGCTGAAACTCCAATACTTTAGCTACTTGATGGAAAGAACTGACTCCTTGGAAAAGATCCTGATGCTGGGAAAGATTGAAGGCAGGAAGAGAAAGCAGCGACAGAGGGTGAGATGGCTGGATGGCATCACTGACTCGATGGACATGAGTTTGAATAAGCTCCGGGAGTTGGTGATGGAGAGGGAAGCTAGTGTGCTACAGTCCATGGGGTCGCAAAGAGTCGGACACAACTGAGCGACTGAACTGAACTGACTTGTAACCTAATCTTATTGTTGTTCTGTCTCCCAGTCATGTCCACCTCTCTGCGACTCCATGGGCTGCAGCGTGCCAGGCTTCCCTGTCCCTCACGGTCTCCCGGCGCTTGCTCTGCTCCATGGCCATTGAGTCGGTGATGCAACCCGACTGTCTCATCCTCTGCTTCCCCTTCTCCTCCTGCCTTCAGTCTTTCTGGGCATCAGGGTCTTATCCAATGAGTTGGCTCTTCACATCAGGTGGCCAAAGTATTGGAGCTTCAGCATTCCCATCAGTCCTTCTGATGAGTATTCAGGGTTGATTTCTTATAACCTCATTGTAGAGCATGAACTCAGAGGTGTCATTTAAATGGATGTTCCATCTTGGCGAGAACAGCCAGGGTTTCATTCTGGCTCAGCCCCAAGCCCTCTGAGACATCCCCCAAGGGGCAGTGAACTGCAGGGTGACCAGGAGCCCACCAGGGGTGGGGGAGTTGGCCAGCGCTCAGATGCTGGATTCCCTGTGGACACACCGGGTGGACTTAGACAAGCTGCAGAGGGGTCTGAGCCTCTGTAGCCTCCATAGCATCTCCCGAGAAGGTGGGCAGGAGATCAGGGAGACAGCGCCTGCCACACTCACAGCCCTGGGTCTGGCACACAGCGCGCCTGCTTAACAAATGTTCGATGCGGTTCCTCGCCACGGTTGGGCAGCTCTGATAATTTTTCCTCTTTCTGCGTCTACATCTGCTCCCCTGCAGCTTCCTTCCATCTGTCTTGTTCTAGTCCCCACGGCCGCTCAGGAGGCCTGCTCTCCCCCTCACATGACAGCCCGTCAGTGATGCCATGAGACCGGCCTCGCCTTCCTCCAGATCTTCGCTGGCCTCCCTGCAGGGACCTGATCCCCCGTCAGCCGCATCCCTGCTGGGGTCTCTGTCGAGCGCCTGGTGCTGTTACACGGCTGCCAACGAGGCTGGACCCTTCTTATCACCATCCAGGCTGACTCGGAGTCAGTACTCTGCTCCCAGCTCCCCTGGAAGACGTCATTTCCCCTGAGAAATGTCGTTGTGCCCCTAAAAGGTAATCCTATTATTTTTTTCTAATTTGTTGTGAGCCTCAGAGTTCCTAGTGAGCTGCAGAATACCAAAACCTTTTTTTGAAGGGAATAACATTTGTTAGTCAATAAATCAGAAATAGATCCTTTCAGTGAGACGCCAACGCTGGGCTGTGAGAGAGAGAGGCTTGGGCACAAATTTCTCCTGGGGGACCGTCTCTCCCGTCACCAGGTGCTGAAGACAGCATCCTTGTCAGACACACACTGAAGGCTTTGGAGGAGGATGGCGGTGGCTTCAGTTTACTGGATGTGGATCTGAGACGCGCCAAGGTCTCCCCGAGTCTTCCATTGTTGGAGTCAGTACAGCGGCTGCTCTGCATGTGCTGAGCCCTCCACGGATGGTTCTGCCACCTCCTGAGTGGCCCCGGGGTCATCAGGGGCTCTGATGGCCACACACAGAGACTCTCAGTCTGCACAGCACGAGGGCTTCCGCTCCCTTGGACGGCTGGTGCTGGGCGAGCTCTCCCAGCCTCCATCGTGGCCCCACTCCTGCCTCCTTCTCTCTGCTGCACCCACAGCCCATCCTTTACTTCCCGGCTCCTGGGGCTCCCCTCCCCTCCACCTCCTGCTTCCATGGAGCAGACCATCCCGAGGGAGGACTTTACTGTCCAGGAGGGGCTGAGGATGAGATCCACACAAACACGCATCTCTCCTCTGCCAAATGAGATAGCGTCACCCTCGTGCAAACCTCAACACACACGTGGTCTAGTGTGAAGCCATTTCCAGAAAGCGCGGGGGACTTGCCCCACGTGTGAGGTCTGCCCCATGGCCCTATGAGACACAGATGGTTCTTTTCAGATGAGAATTCTGGGACTTGGGGAATTTGAAGACTTGCCTAAGGTCACACATCGAGTTTGTGGCAAGATTCAAAAGCGACTCTGCTGGTCCTGATTCTCACAGGCTGGCCCACACTGATCCTAGGCACTAGGGCTCACCTGTGTTCAGAACCAACCAACCTCTCCGTCCCCCACTGTAGATGCCATAAAAACAGGTTTGCAGGTGTTAGGGTGCAATTTCCAAATCACAGACAACGGTGGACAGAGAGTTCTAACCTGGAGGCTCTGGCTCCCAGATCAGATCAGAACCCTTTCAGCAAACCACAGTCACTATGAGTTGGAAGCAGAGGGCCCCTTATCAGCCCATGAACACACACACTTCTGAGCAAGTCCTGGGCATCAGGTACTATGTGGGGCAGAGCTAGGAAAGGGACCCCTGTCTTGGGCAGGCGCTGTGTCTCCATGGGGGTAATGAGAGGGGGAGAGTCAGAGGGAGACACTGACGTCATGGGTGGAGACTGCTTGCTAAGTCCCTGGGTGGGCTGGATTTTTTTTTTTTTCTTTTTCTCAGCACACACACAAAGCACTTTCTTCCAATACCACGGTAAACACTTTATAAACTAGCTACGACCCCTTTGGGTGGTGAGAGGGCTCTCCTTATCCCTTTGCAGACGAGCTGAGCTACTGGAAGGTTCTAGTCCATGAGGAGGGTCAGACACACAGGCAGGGGTCTGCTCTCCTCCCCAAAGCCTGTGCAGTGGTGCTGCCTTGGGCTCCCTGCTAAGCTCGTTCATCAGGACCACGCGTGACGGTGACTTTCGACCACGCATCACCTCGAGCCCGCTTCCTCCTGAGCTGCAAGCCTCGGAGCTCCCAGTCCTGGCCATGTTCCCCCAGCTTCAGCACTTCACGTGTGGATGGGGACAGCTGACCACAGCCACAGAGAAGCGGCCTTCACCGCTGCTCAGGAAACGCTCATCATCCGTGCAGCCCGTAGGGTCCTGGGGACAGACTGGAGGTCAGCCAAGCAGAAAGGGCAGGGGTGGCCTCACAGACAGCAGCGTGAGGGATTGAGGAGGAGGGCCCGAAACAGCCCAGCTGCTGCAGGAAGGTGCGGGGGTCCCCTCCCTGCCTGCAGCCCCTCCTCCCCCAGGCTGTGGTGAGTGGGGGTGCGGAGCGGGAGCCGGCTCCCAGCTGTCAACACGAGGGCTTTGACAAGACCAGTTCTGACAGCCCCAGAGCACCGCAAACATCCGGCTCCATGCCTATTTATAGCTCCATGCCTCCCGTCCCCCAGAAACAGGGGAAACCAAGCAGAGCCATTCGGCAAGGGGTTCGGGCAGCTTGGTTGCGGGGGACGCATCGATCCAGCGGAGGAACTACCCGCCTGGGCACCAGGGGCCACGAGGTCTCTCCTTGGATGGGAAGCCAGCTGGCACCCCCACTCTGGAGCCCAGATGGCCCCAGGCACCTGGGACCAGGTGCGGGAGCCAGAGCTGAGCTGGTCCAGGCAGGTGCCCGGCTCATCCCTGGGTATCATGGTGGAGGGGGCGGGTACTGACAATGTCTAGAAGCTTGGGTCCCACCCCCAGAGCTTCTGCAGCTGTGGGTCTGCACTGTGGCCTGAGCATCAGGGTATTTTAAACTTCCTACACAACTCGGCTAATCAGAACATCAGGGAACCTGGCTACAGAACATGTGGTTTGGGGCAGACTGTTTCCACCTTTGAGCCTCAGTTTTCCTCTCTGCATAGTAAACAGCTAGGACTACGTAATTCACAATTTAGTTGTTTGCCTTAGAGCTTCTCCATGGTTTAAAAGCCACCATCCTGCAATGTGAGGCCCCTTGCAACTCTTGCACTCGTGGCTAGGGAAGGAAACAGCCAGCATGGAAGTGGGCCTGGGAGAGCTCAGCTTTCTGGTTCCCAGGCCAGTGGCATCCCCTCCCTCACCCCAAAGGCCAGGGACCACCTGGCTGCCAGTCACAGGGGGGCCCGATCAGTCCTGGGAAGCGGTGGCGCCCTTACAGGCTCGTGCGGAGATGCGTGGATGCAGTCAGTCAGTCCAAAGCATCTCCCCGTGCAATCTCAGGTGGTGTGTTTTGTCTGAACTGCCACGTGCCACTGAGTGGGGGATCCACTGCTTTGCTCCCCAGAGCCCAGGCTGCTCTCGGAGTCTATTATCCATCATCGTTTCTACCCTGAGTGAGGCCACGCTGCCTCAAGAGAAGAAAGGAGCCTCACGGAGAAGTGAAGAGACCCCTCTCGTGTGATGAGCTTACAGAGGGATGAAAGGGACCAAAACACCAGGAGGACCAGGAGGGGGGGTGGAGCAGCTGGCCCCACATGTCCTCCTCCACCACGGCCTCCCGAGCATCCCCCTGCCTCCAGCATCTTCCCTTGCAGCCTATTTGCTCAGTCCCCAGCGGCACTTCTGGAAGATTAACACATCATGGCCTTCATCCCCTCCTCCAAATGCCTCGTGCTTTCCCTCAAGTCCCTCAGCAGGACCCCTGAAACCTACATCTCTGCCCCTCATCTGTGGCCCATCACATCTCCACCTCCCCTGGGGGTCCCCAGGCTGCATGGGTGCAGAATTCCCTGGAAAGCCTTCAACTCTCACTGTGGGCCAGGGCTTCTCAAGGCTGGTCCCCATATCAGGATCTCTGGGTATCAAAAACCCATGCCCACGGGGTCCCCTGATCCCATCCGAGGACCTGCCTCCGGATTCTCAGTGCTGGAGGGTTATTCCGGGAGGTCCTTGCCCTGCCTCTTTGGCTGGTGGCCCTGTGAGTCCTCCAGCCCAGGTCAAGCCCCAGGGACTGTGTATCTTTCTCCTCCCTCCGTCCTTCCCCTGCTCCCACCCCCCTTAGTGAGGGGATGATTCCTTATGTCTCCAGCTCCAGGAAAGCAGCAGTGTGTTTCTGCA
This sequence comes from Ovis aries, assembly GCF_016772045.2. Taxonomy (NCBI): domain Eukaryota; kingdom Metazoa; phylum Chordata; class Mammalia; order Artiodactyla; family Bovidae; genus Ovis; species Ovis aries. Next base: position 223,944,097 of record NC_056056.1, read on the forward strand.
GTTCTGGCCCCCACTGGTCCACTGTGAGCTTGTCCCCCAGGTGAGGACCCGAGCAGCCTCAGGTCTGACAAGCCACCCCTCTCTCGTAGACCTGAAGATGCGCTCTCTCTCTAGAATGTTGTTCAGTCTCTCAGCCTTGTCTGACTCTTTGCGATCCCAGGGACTGTGGCGCACCAGGCTTCTCTGTCCTCCACTATCTCCTCGAGTTTGCTCAAACTCATGTCCGATGAATTGGAGATGCTATCCTTACCATCTCATCCTCTATCAACTGCTTCTCCTCAGGCCTTTAATCTTTCTCAGCATCAGGGTTTTTTCCAATAAGTCAGCTCTTCACATCAGGTGGCCAAAGTACTGGGGCTTCATCTTCAGCGCCAGTCCTTTCAACAAATATTCAGAGTTTATTTCCTTTAGGGTTGACTGGTTTGATCTTGCAGTCCAAGGGACTCTCAAGAGTCTTCTCCAGCACCACAATTTGAAAGCATCAATTCTTCAGCACTCAGCCTTCTTTATGGTCAAGCTCTCGCATCCATACATGACTACTGGAAAAACTGTAGCTTTGACTATATGGACCTTTGCTGGCAAAGCGATATCTTTGCTTTTTAACACACTGCCTAGGTTTGTCATAGCTTTCCTTCCAAGGAGCAAGTGTCTTTAGAATGGCAGACCCCAAATCTACATCATCTGTCTCTGAGGACGATCTTCTTGCTCAGACAGAGCCCCCCTTTGATATTTTATAGCTGCATCCCTGAAACACACGGTTAGTTCTGCTGCTTTGCCTAATAGGCACTAAGAGAAGGGAGAAGGGGGCAAAGCAACATGATCTGTGCACCGTACGTCTTAAGCATGCTTTCCTCCCAAACACCGCAGACTTCCGCCATCCTTGTTTCTTCACCAGTTTATGTAACCACAGTTGATGAGTATAACTTTCTTCCTCCATTATCCTTGAAGGAGGCAGCTTTCCACAGCTTCAGGAAATGCCTAGATAGTGGCGGAGGTGGGTAGTGAGGATGCTGAACTTACAACAGAATACAGCTGTGGGGTAATGGAACCCGGGGGTGAGGCGCAGGGTTCAGGGAAAGAAGACAGGTTTGGTTGGGACGAGAGGGAGTGCTAAAGCCTTCAAAGCAGGGAGGACAGTCAGCCAGACTTCAGCAGACCCATCTCTGCCAACGCAGAGCACCAGGTTTGGGCTGGAGAACAGGCTGCCACACCAACACATTTCCAAAGGCTGGTGAGGAAGCAGCTGAAGGTTGATTCAGTTACTGGAGTGTCTGTCCCAGTTTCGGACTCAGAAACGAATATGAGCCCTCCTCCCTGACTTTGAAGATTTCCGGGAGGGCCAGCACACACCTCCCACACAGGGTGCCTGGCAGTCGAAGCCCCACCTCGTCTCCCCACTTTCAAGCTCTTGCTAACAAGGAGCCCTGCTTCCCCATCACGTTTTTTTCATTTTACACAAGTAAACATCCTTTAATTGAAACTCCTGGGCATTTAACATTATTTATAACTCCATGAATTAAAAGCCTCATGGAACTCCGGTTCCATCTCATAACTGGTGATTCCCGGACTGCTCCCTAATTATTTGGGAGATGTTGTGTAGCATCACTAATTTTAAGGTTGAATTAAAATGAAGAGATTGGAGTTGCCATTTCAAAGAGAGTGGAACAGACAGGCACATTTGGACTTCAAAGTTTCCTCTTAAGAGGAGAACTATCCAGGAAGCTTCCAAAACTAAACTAAATTTCCACCAAACCAGCAAGAACTCTTGTGTTGGAATTCTGCCATATGGCCCTTGTAAACTGAGCAAGCATCATCTCTGTTATTTAAGCTACAACAGCTCCCACACAGAAACCCTTTCCTCCACCTGTGAGGCCTCCTTCTCCCTGGAATTTGAGGAAGACAGATGCTGACAAGCTCTTCTATGAGTAAGAATCACACTAAAGTGAAAGTGAAAGTTTTAGTAGCTCAGTCGTGTCCGATTCTTTGTGACCCCATGGACTGTAGCCCGCCAGGTTTCTCTATCCATGGAATTCTCTGGGAAAGAGTACTGGAGTGGTTTTCTATTCCCTTCTCCAGGGGATCTTCTCAACCCAGGGATAAAACCTGTCTTCTGCATTGCAGACAGATTCTTTGCCACTGCACCACCAAGGAAGCCCATAAGAACCACAAAAATGCTGCTAAAATTTTAGCAGCAACTAAAATTTGGCCCCCAACTCCCACCCCCGCTAGAATCTTCTGATGGCTAGGACATTGAGTGGGGGCCAGAGAGACTCTTAGGCAAACGTGATGCACCCCCCAAGCATACACCCTTCTAAGTTACACTGACTCAGATCATCCCCTCCTCAATGTCATGTTGGCTGTGGGCACAGACATTGGGCTGCGGGCTTTGCTCTGTGTCCACCTCAGGCTGGAAAGAGGCAGAAAGAGTGGAGATGGACGTTTGGAGACAGAAAGGCCTGGCTGTGGTGCCCTGCTTGCTCTCCCATCAGGACCACGTGGTCTCAGCTCAGGCTCTGTGCCCCGTTTGCAGGCAGATGTCTGTCTCCCTGCCAGAGCTATTTGTGTCCCTGCAATGTGCCCACAGATGGTACAGAAGCCCTCAGAGGGCTGCCCTTGGCCCCACACGAACCCTCCTGCAGGCTCCCTCCACTCCCCCTGCCGTCAGAGCTGCTGCTGTTCTGCCTGCCACCCTGACCCGTGACTGAAATCTCGGCTCCTTGACCAGCTGCTGGTTCAGCACCCTGGAGAGCTGCCCCGGGTGTTAGGACTTGGCTGGGCTCTGGCCCCAACATGGCTTCCAACAGGACCTGGGTGGTAACCTCCGGCTTGGCCCACAGCAAGTGAGAGCTTCCCTTTCAGAAGCTGGCACTGCGGCTGCCAGGACTAAGCACACTCCCTCCCTGCGTGGAGGGAGCCGCAGAGCCTTCACCTCCTTCCTCTGCTTAAAGATCGGCAGGATAATCATAAAACTTTAAAAACATATAAAAGAAAATCAGGGGGCTTCCCTGGTGACTCAGACAGTAAAGAATCTGCCTGCAATGCGGGAGACCTGGGTTTGATCCCTGGGTTGGGAAGACCCCCTGGAGAAGGGAAAGGCTACCCACTCCAGTATTCTGGCCTGCAGAATTCCATGGACCTAACAGTCCATGGGGTCACAAAGAGTTAGACACGACTGAGTGACTTTCAGTTCACATGGACACCAAGTGGGCATCATTGTCATGACAGAGGGCGCTGAGGGCTGGCACACCACTGTGTCAGGACTGGACCCTGGTGGCACCCAGGGTGGTGAGGAGAGGACTCCCCAGCCCCACAACACATGCACAACTTCTCAGCGAGGTGGGGAGTCAGAGCACCAGCTGGCTCCCTCGGTGGTTTGCAGATGGATGGGGTGAAAGGTAAGCTCTCCTCTCCTTCAGCACCGCAGAAACTGCAGAGTGTGCGTGTCTATTATGTCTTCCCAACTGTTTATCATTTCTGTTGCTATTTACTCATTCCTGATTTTCCAAGTTTCCTTCTTGTCTCATTCCCCTTCTGTCTGAAGAAATTCCGCTGTACTTCATTTAGAGCAGGTTCTGCTGGAAATGAATTTTCAGTTTTCCTTTATCTGAGAATGGTTCTATATGACCTTACTCCTGAAGGATATTTTCGGTGTATTTAAAAGTTTGGATTGACAGCACTTTAAAATACTCTCAGCACTTTAAAAGCGTTTTCATTTCCTTCTGGCTTCCATAATTTATAATGAGAAATCTGCAGTGAGAAAAACTGCTGTTCCTCTCTAAGTAATAGATGAATTTTCTTTAGATGCTATCAATATTTGTTCTTGTCTTAGTATTTCAATAGTTTCATTATGATGTGTTTGGTTGCAGATTTCATTTTTAAATCTTTTTCCTCTCTCTTTTTCACACTGTATGATTTCATTATCTTTTCTCAGTCATCTGCAATCTGCAACTGAGATCTACTGGGTTTCAGCTGCGAAGTCACGTCTAACGCTCCTGATTCTCCTTTGTATCTCCTAAATCTTTGCTGAAATTGTCTATCTGTGTTCCTCTTTCCATTTGTTTCCTGAGTGTTTGCCCTTATTTGTTGGAGCATATTTGTAATAGCTGCTTTATCTGTTTGTTTGATATTTCCAACATCTTCTTTGTGTTAGACTCATCATCTGCTATTTATTCTCAGGCAGCTTTGGATTTTATCCTGGTTGTTGTACATATTTTATTATGTGCAATGAGTTACTTTATTATGATACTTTGGGCCATATTTACATCCTATAAGGAAAGTTAGTTTTGTTTTAGTGAGCAGTTGGCCCAGCTGAAGTTCAAGCCTCCAGTCCCAGCATGCTTTTGGTGGGTTGTGCCTGGAGCTTCAGTATAGTTTTCAAAACATCTGCAGAGAGTTTTAATTGGCCCTGTGTGTGTGGTGCCAGTGGCCAGTCTGGCATGTGGAGGGTAGTGCGTTCTGTAGTTCAGTTCTCAGCATCCGTGTATGTGTCTGTAATCAGATACATGCGCATACATCCTGCCGATGGGCCAGGAGATCACACACAGATTACTCCCCTCTCTCATAGTCTCCTTGGTGTTTCCAATCCCTGTCTCGTTCTTCCAGCCAGTCACCCCACTCTGCCACACAGTCCTGCAACTCTGCCTGCACTGAGGCAAACGGGAGAACACAGAGGAGGAGCAAGTGAGCTTCCCCCGGCCTTGCGACCGCAGCGTCTCTGGCAGGAGGGCAAGTTCCCTCCCCTCTCCTGTGGGATCTCCCACCACTGTTCTGCTGACCCTGCGGGATTGCCGGGCGCTGGGGCCTGAGAGAAGAAAGCTAGGCAAGCAGTTTTCACTACCCTCTCTGAGCCTAAGCTACTATCTGGCTGCTTTCTCAGGCTAAGGCAGCAGAGGTTCCTGGGGCTCTCCATCTGCATGCAAGGCTCAGGGTTATGGGCTTACCAAGTCCAGGCTGCAGGAATCCAGAGCGAGGCAGAGGGCTCATGCCCTGAAGGTGGGACTTGAATTCTGCGCTTTTTCTCCCCCATCTTCCTGCTGCTCTTTACTCTCCTGAATCCTCAGGTGGCTGGTCCAGGCTTTCTGTCCAAGTGTTTCAGCACCTACAGTAGAAGATTTGGAGGGGCGTGTGCTTACTCCAGCCTACCTGGAACCAGCGTTGCCAGCGCTGGCTTGGTTTTCTGTTGCTTCTCTGTGATGGGATGTAGTGTGTGTGTGTGTGTGTGTGTGTGTGTGTGTGTGTGTGTGTGTGTGTATGTGTGTGTGTGTACTTTGAGGTTTCAATAACGTCCACTATACTGCTAACATCTGGTAGGAATAATCTTTAAGTCAAGAATCAGTCCATTAAGTAGCTTGTGTAAAACATTGAGATGTTCCCCACGACTAAGTCATTTCACTGCCAGACTTACGCATAAACCAGAAAGTCCCTGGTTGTAAAGTCTATGGCCAGATCTAAGCACAGGGGACCGTGCAAGTTGTTAGCAAATTAACAGAAAAGCGCTTGAGCTGCAGCGCAGAGCTGATTAGATCCAAATCCATGAGCCTTATCTCGTTTTTGCGAATCTGACTCACCAACACCTTATGGAATGAAAGCACACTGTCAGACATGCCTTGAATTGGATGTTCCTGACCAGCTGACTTTGAAGTCCCGACTTCCCGCGTGTCAGGGCATGTCTGGGTTGAGAGGTGCCGCCCAAGCATTCAGCGTTGGAATGTGAGGACAGGGCAAAGGAAGGAGAAGAGGGCATCGCAGGTGCAGAGAGCCCTTTGAAGCTGGTCCAGCCAAAGCCTCCTCTGGCCCTCTTGGGCACAGCCTTTCATTTCCAGCACACTGACTCAACTTTGGGGCAACATAGTGAGTTAAAAGGCCTGTCAAAGGAAACCTGGGATTTTTTTTTCAAGTCAGTTTACATCATGCTCAGCTTCCATGACAAGTTTTATAATTAAATCTCCGTGACTCCTGGCAGGTCAGGTGTGCCTTAAACACTTTTCGCAGAAGTGTTTTCACGCACACAGGAGCAGTGCGGCTCTAATGCTGACACCTCTTTGGGTGAAAAGGGTGTTGTTTGCAAAGGGAGTCGTCTAGTGTTCTCATTTGTCAGTCTAGGCTAAATGGGAGAACACAGACTGGTGTGTGAGGGTTTGTTCCACTCATGTGCTTGTCAAACACTACGTGTGGACGTGCTGAGTTGCTCATTTGTAACTCTTTGCAACCCCGTGGACTGCAGCCCGCCAGGCTCCTCTGTCCATGGGATTCTCCAGGCAAGAATACTGGAGTGGGTTGCCATTTCCTTCTCCAGGGGATTTTCCAACCCAAGGATTGAACCCGGGTCTCCTGCATTGGCAGGCAGATTCTTTACCACTGAGCCACTGGGAAAGCCCATGTGTAATTGGCCCTCAGCTCCCCTGGGCACTGGGCCCACACGTCATAGATGGCATTTTCATAAACCACAGCATAGTGGGCCATGGATGCAGCTTCTTTCATCTTCACTCAAATTACCTTGACGTCTATGTGCAGCTCTCACTCCACCACACTGACGTGGAAATCGCAGTCTGAACATCAAACTAGGAGTTCGGGATTAATTTTGAACTGTGCTGTTGTAGAAGACTCTTGAGAGTCCCCTGGACTGCAAGGAGATCCAACCAGTCCATTCTGAAGGAGATCAGCCCTGGGTGTTCTTTTGGAAGGAATGATGCTAAAGCTGAAACTCCAATACTTTGATCACCTCATGAGAAGAGTTGACTCATTGGAAAAGACTCTGATGCTGGGAGGGATTGGGGGCAGGAGGAGAAGGGGACGACAGAGGATGAGATGGCTGGATGGCATCACGGACTCGATGGACGTGAGTCTGAGTGAACTCCGGGAGTTGGTGATGGACAGGGAGGCCTGGCGTGCTGCGATTCATGGGGTCGCAAAGAGTCGGACACGACTGAGCCACTGAACTGAACTCTGTATCTATATAAAATAGATAACCAACACAGTCCTACCACACAGCGCAGGAAACTCTATTAAGTATCTTGTAATGACTTATAATGGAAGAGAATGTGAAAAAATAACATAGATATGGAGAGAGAGACATTACCCATCAATTATACTTCAATAAAATCTTAAAATTAAACCATATAAGGAAGCAAGAAAGCTGGATATGGACAGCTGAAGGCACACTCGGTCACACCGGGACCCTCGTGAGTGATTCCACTGGAAACAGACCCCGTTCAGAACAGCGGCCACTCCCCACTCCTTGCTGATGCCTCAGTTCGGGAAAATTGCTCAGTTCCTATTGTTCTCGCAGACCCCCAGCTTTGGGCAGTCTCCTTCAGTTGCCATCCCCAGAGCAAAATGTCAGGTCACGGATATGCAGCCTCCCCCCACTCCTCTTGCGCACAGGGGGCCAATGGTCCATAGAACCCATCACTGGTGCTACAGTGCAGCAGCCGGCAGCAGCCTCAGCCATGGCCAGGGAGCCTCTTCCACTCTTCCCACGGCTTACCTCAAGCGAGTGTGGAACATCACTCCACTCCAGCTGGGTTTGCAGAAGACTAGTCCTCTCTGCCTGAACCCACCCCCCGCCGGCCACCAGGCACCCCTGCAGCGGCCCCTGCACCCACCACGCCTGCAGAAGGCACAGTCCCTGCTCAGGTCTCCACGGATGCAGGAAGGCCCCTCCCCTTCAGCAACTCTCTCAGGGTTTCCAGCCTTACCTGCATCTCCTGGCTCCTCAGAGACCCACGCCCCTGACTGACATCGCTGCCTGGCGCTTCCACTTTGAGAACAGCCAACCTTCGAAACAGCTTGCAGGTTACTGGTTAGAACTCTCGCTTGCTGCCTGCGCTTTCTGCTCTTTCCAGCTCTTGGCTTCGGGGGACCGTGAACACCCTTCCTTCACTTTAAGACAAACTCCTTGGTGCTTCCAGTCCTCACTATCAGCACATGCATCTCTTCCTTATGTATGCCACGTATGTGTGTTACGCACCAGAGCAGCATGCTCCTTAAGATCAACAGCAGTTCCCCAGAAATAATTCATCCCGCACAACTTATTCTTGTACTCTTTGATTGACACAATTATTATTATTTTTTTAAGTAAAAGGGAAGAAGGAAACTTCCAGAGGTGATGGATAAGTTAATGGCCTTGACTATGGTGATAGGTTAATGGCTGGAGATGTATCTCCAAACTCCTAGAGTTCTACATCAAATATGTACAGCTTTTTGTACATCAATCATATCTCAATAAAGTGGTTTTAAAGAGAAAAAGACTGATACATCTGATACATATTTCCAAAACTTACTGTGAGGGAAAAAGTTCAATATCAGACTCTGTTTCTATATATGATCAGCTTCTGAAGCAACGGTTTTAGTACCAGAGGTCACTTTCTATTTCTTCAGAAAGAAATCAGAAGAATGTAAGTTCAGTTCAGTTCAGTCGCTCAGTTGTGTCCGACTCTTTGCGACCCCATGAATCGTAGCACGCCAGGCCTCCCTGTCCATCACCAACTCCCGGAGTTCACTCAGACTCACGTCCATCGAGTCTGTGATGCCATCCAGCCATCTCATCCTCTGTCGTCCCCTTCTCCTCCTGCCCCCAATCCCTCCCAGCATCAGACTCTTTTCCAATGAGTCAACTCTTCGCATGAGGTGGCCAAAGTACTGGAGTTTCAGCTTTAGCATCATTCCTTCCAAAGAAATCCCAAGGCTGATCTCCTTCAGAATGGACTGGTTGGATCTCCTTGCAGTCCAAGGGACTCTCAAGATTTTTCTCTAACACCACGGTTCAAAAGCATCAATTCTTCAGTGCTCAGCCTTCTTCACAGTCCAAGTCTCACATCCATACATGACCCAAGGAAAAACCACAGCCTTGACTAAATGGACCTTCGTCGACAAAGTAATGTCTCTGCTTTTGAATATGCTATCTAGGTTGGTCATAACTTTTCTTACAAGGAGTAAGCATCTTTTAATTCATGGCTGCAGTCACCATCTGCAGTGATTTTGGAGCCCCCAAAATAAAGTCTGTCACTGTTTCCACTGTTTCCCTGTCTATCTGCCATGAAGTGATGGGACCAGATGCCATGATCTTCGTTTTCTGAATGTTGAGCTTTAAGCCAACTTTTTCACTCTCCTCTTTTACTTTCATCAAGAGGCTTTTGAGTTCCTCTTCACTTTCTGCCATAAGGGTGGTGTCATCTGCATATCTGAGGTTATTGATATTTCTCCCAGCAATCTTAATTCCAGTTTGTGCTTCTTCTAGCCCAGTGTTTCTCATGATGTACTCTGCATAGAAGTTAAATAAGCAGGGTGACAATATACAGCCTTGATGTACTCCGTTTCCTATTTGGAACCAGTCTGTTGTTCCATGCCCAGTTCTAACTGTTGCTTCCTGGCCTGCATACAGATTTCTCAGGAGGCAGGTCAGGTGCTCTGGTATTCCCATCTCTTTCAGAATTTTCCAGTTTCTTGTGATCCACACAGTCAAAGGCTTTGGCATAGTCAATAAAGCAGAAGTAGATGTTTTTCTGGAACTCTCTTGCTTTTTTCATGATCCAGAAGACGTTGGCAATTTGATCTCTGGTTCCTCTGCCTCTTCTAAAACCACCTTGACATCAGGAAGTTCACAGTTCACGTATTGCTGAAGCCTGGCTTGGAGAATTTTGAGCATCACATTACTAGCATGTGAGATGAGTGCAATTGTGCGGTAGTTTGAGCATTCTTTGGCATTGCCTTTCTTTGGGATGGGAATGAAAACTGACCTTTTCCAGTCCTGTGGCCACTGCTGAGTTTTCCAAATTTGCTGGCATATTGAGTGCAGCACTTTCACAGCATCATCTTTCAGGATTTGAAACAGCGCAACTAGAATTCCATCACCTCCACTAGCTTTGTTCGTAGTGATGCTTCCTAAGGCCCACTTGACTTCACATTCCAGGAAGTCTGGCTCTAGATGAGTGATCACACCATCATGATTATCTGGGTCATGAAGATCTTTTTTGTACAGTTCTTCTGTGTATTCCTGCCACCTCTTCTTAATATCTTCTGCTTCTGTTAGGTCCATACCATTTCTGTCCTTTATCGAGCCCATCTTTGCATGAAATGTTCCCTTGGTATCTCTAATTTTCTTGAAGAGATCTCTAGTCTTTCCCATTCTGTTGTTTTACTCTATTTCTTTGCATTGATTGCTGAAGAAGGCTTTCTTATCTCTTCTTGCTCTTCTTTGGAACTCTGCATTCAGATGCTTATATCTTTCCTTTTCTCTTTTGCTTTTCGCCTCTCTTCTTCTCACAGCTATTTGTAAGGCCTCCCCAGACAGCCATTTTGCTGTTTTGCATTTCTTTTCCATGGGGATGGTCTTGATCCCTGTCTCCTGTACAATGTCATGAACCTCATTCCATAGTTCATCAGGCACTCTATCTATCTGATCTAGGCCCTTAAATTTCTCACTTCCACTATATAATCCTAAGGGATTTGATTTAGGCCATACCTGAATGGTCTAGCAGTTTTCCCTACTTTCTTCAATTTAAGTCTAAATTTGGTACTAAGGAGTTCATGATCTGAGCCACAGTCAGCTCCTGGTCTTGTTTTTGCTGACTGTATAGAGCTTCTCCATCTTTGGCTGCAAAGAATATAATCAATCTGATTTTGGTGTTGACCATCTGGTGATGTCCATGTGTAGAGTCTTCTCTTGTGTTGTTGGAAGAGGGTGTTTGCTATGACCAGTGCATTTTCTTGGCAAAACTCTATTAGTCTTTGCCCTGCTTCATTCTGCATTCCAAGGCCAAATTTGCCTGTTACTACAGGTGTTTGTTGACTTTCTACTTTTGCAATCCAGTCCCCTATAATGAAAAGGACATCTTTTTGGGGTGTTAGTTCTAAAAGGTCTTGTAGGTCTTCATAGAACTTTCAACTTCAGCTTCTTCAGCATTACTGGTTGGGCATAGACTTGGATAACTGTGATATTGAATGGTTTGCCTTGGAAACGAACAGAGATCATTCTGTCGTTTTTGAGATTGCATTCACATATTGCATTTCGGAGTCTTCGCTGACAAATATTTTAAGAAGGTGGAGACAAATCCTTCAAGAATGTCCTAGCCCATTGAAGATGCATATTAATTAGGGTTTGTTGAGCAGTAGCAACAATAGACCCCCAGATATCAGTGGCTTCAGTTCAGTTCAGTTCAGTCGCTCAGTCGTGTCCGACTCTTTGCGACCCCATGAATTGCAGCACGCCAGGCCTCCCTGTCCATCACCAACTCCCGGAGTTCACTCAAACTCATGTCCTTCTAGTCAGTGATGCCATCCAGCCATCTCATCCTCTGTCGTCCCCTTCTCCTCCTGCCCCCAATCCCTCCCAGCATCAGAGTCTTTTCCAATGAGTCAACTCTTCACATGAGGTGGCCAAAGTACTGGAGTTTCAGCTTTAGCATCATTCCATCCAAAGAAATCCCAGGGCTGATCTCCTTCAGAATGGACTGGTTGGATCTCCTTGCAGTCCAAGGGACTCTCAAGAGTCTTCTCCAACACGACAGTTCAAAAGCATCAATTCTTCGGTGCTCTGCTTTCTTCACAGTCCAACTCTCACATCCATACATGACCACAGGAGAAACCATAGCCTTGACTAGATGGACCTTTGTTCGCAAAGTAATGTTTCTGCTCTTTAATATGCTGTCTAGCTTGGTCATAACCTTCCTTCCAAGGAGTAAGTGTCTTTTAATTTCATGGCTGCAGTCACCATCTGCAGTGATTTTGGAGCCCCCCAAAATAAAGTCTGACACTGTTTCCACTGTTTCCCCATCTATCTTCCATGAAGTGATGGGACCAGATGCCATGATCTTCATTTTCTGAATGTTGATCTTTAAAGCCAACTTTTCACTCTCCTCTTTCACTATCATCAAGAGATTTTTTAGTTCCTCTTCACTTTCTGCCATAAAGGTTTAAAAGCCATAACAGTCCTAAGCTCATATTCATGCCCAAGTACAGCTCTCCTCTGGGATCCTGGCTCGTGGCTCCTCCATAGACTGGGCACAGGGCTTCCAGAGCTTTCCTGACAACACCTCTCCTGGGGTGGTGTGGTCACCAGCTGTCCCTGTCATCAGACTCTCCCTCCCCCATGGAGACGTGGACTGTCCCGTTGGACTCCTTCATCGAGCTCAAAGCCCTGATGGCTGGAGGATGCTCTGGCCCCTCCTCTAAGTCCAGATGTGGCTCCTCTTAGTCCCACCTCCCAGAAAACACAAGGAAAAGAGACCTCTCTTCCCTCCCTCTGGACACACACACTCAACCTAGAGTGATGGGACAGGGCGAGGAGACCCACGCACAGCTGGCTTTGGCCAACAGCATGACACTACTCCGGAGGAGGAGAGGTCCCTGGTCCAGGGTGGGCCGTGACAGACTGGAGGCTGGGTCTGCTCTCTGGGGGCAGGGGGCTCCTTTGCCCATCATTTCCGTGGCCCCAGTTCTCACCCTCTAGACAGCCCTCTACTGAGCACGGTCCATGGCCAAGCCCAAGCATGTCTTCTGGGGGTTTGTGCACCTTTTCTTTCCGAATTCCTATGGGTCCAAGTTCAGCAGCTCCAAGACCATGTGAATGTGCAGCAAACCCTTCTGTAAGCCCAGCATGCGGTTTCTTTACCAATAACACTCAGTGGGGTTAGCAGAATTGAGAAACATCATTTCCATGTGCCAATAACCCTACCGAAAGTTCTGTTTTTCCCAGATACCATCCACAAATCTCCATTATTTCCTAGTTTCTCTGCCCCAAATCTTTCTCTCTCTGTCAATTTAATGGCGGCTTCCTTGAGGCTCTTGGGGAGGGAGAGAAGGTTTGGTAAATAGACAGTATCCTTAATCTGTTCGTAGCTGCCTGGTTAAATTCCTCTGTTTAATTGAGAAGTCTTAATGGAATTTTGAAGCTCAATGCCTTTTCAATCTTATTTCCTACTGTTTGGAATCCAGAAGTGCTTTTCCAAACCCAACTTATAGATTCTCTCTATTTTCTCTAACTTTTATTTGCAGAGCAAGTAAGTGCTTGCTGCCTGAGTCTATCTCTTTCTTATAAATCTTGGCTGTAAGGGGCAAGGAGCTACCGACACTCACCCATGTCAGCCCTTCATACAGACGCAGGTAGAGGGCTTTATTTTCTCACTGATGGCTAACCTCATAAACGCCAAGCCTGCAGCACCCTACCTCCACAAAGCCACTCTGTAATAATTAGGGTATGTTAGGAAGAAATCAGAAATAGACTGCCACAATTTAATGCTTTTAAAAAATGAGAAAATGATTTCATTCTCCATTAGATGGATCCATGGTGAAGAATCTGCCTATAATGCAGGAGACTCAGGAGACACGGGTTTGATCTCTGAATCAGGAGGATCCTCTGGAGGAGAAAATTTCCCAGTATTCTTGCCTGGAAAATTCCAAGGGCAGAGGAGCTTGGCAGGGCTAGAGTCCAAAGTGTTGCAAAGAGTTGGACATGACCGAGTACACACACACATACATTGACACATGGGCTGGTCCCCAGAATGGCGACTCAACCTCCCTGCATGAGGCCCTTCAGGGGTCCAGGCGGACAGTGGCTTTCAGGGATGCCCTGCCTTTGCTAGGGGAGTAGAAGGTCAAGAAGGGGTGTGAGGAGGTGTTTCTAATGGGTCAGCCTGGACAGTGACACCTGCCACTTCCACTGGTCATCCACGGGGTTGGACAAAGTCACTCAATGGAAGTGTCCAGATCCTGATTCCTAGTCACTCCAGAGTGGGTCGGGGATGGAGCGATGTGTCTTAACCACCACGTGAAGATCTGGACACCAGCTGGGTGTCCTACCATCCACTCAATTCTGCCACCATCTACCTGGGGACCCACAGGTTAAGAGCTCAGTCCTCCAAGACTGTCCAGGCTGATAGCTGCACTATTGACCATCTGGTTGTCAATTAGACATTACCAAGATGCCCCTCTTGAGTTGGGTTACTTTGTTAGAGCTGCTCACAGAACTCAGAAAACCTACTTGCTCACTAGACTGCTGGTTTATTATAAAATGCTTCAGCTTGGGAACAGCCAGATGGGAGAGGTACGCAGGACGAGGTGTGGGATGGTGCTTCCCTGCCTTCCAAGGGTACAACCCTCACATACCTCCTGGTGGTCACCAGCCTGAAAGCCCTTGGAAACTCACCACTATGGGGTTTATAGTGAATTTATTATACAGGTGCAATTGATTAAATCATTAGCCATTGGAGATTCAGCTCTACTGCCAGCCCCTCTCTCCTCCCTGGAGTCAGGGACTGAGATCCGGGGATCTGAAAGTCCCAACCCTCTATCATAAGCTTGGCACCCCTGGCAACCGGCCCCCATCCTTAGGTGAGGTCTGAAAGTCACCTTGTGAAGTTAGCAAATGGCACTTCAGCTGTTCTCATCACTTAGGAAATCCCAAGGGTTTGGAGAGCTCTGTGCCAGAAATGGGGTCAAAGACCAAATTTACATTTCTTTCTACAAATCACAGGATCACGCATGGCCATGCCTGCCAGAGAGGATCCTGAGAGGTGCAATTCAGTGTGCGCCCAGGAAAACACCGGAATTGATTTTCCCAACAGTTTACAGCTTGTGCCGCAGAGAGGCTGCTATGGAAACAGTGGGAAAGTCCGGCTACACAGAAGGCATGTGCACTCAGAGAGCGGAGCCCGGAAGGGCCAGAACGTCCTGGAAACCTGGGGTGGAAAGGGAAGTCTGGGCTGCCACTTGGGCGAGGAGTGGCATGTGGGGCAGAGGGAACACATGGGTTAAAGGGAGGCTTGGGCGATGGTGGATGGGAAAGGTGCAAAGAGGCGGGAAGGGCTGGGATGAGGAGGGTGCACGGAGGATGGTGGAGAAGGTCGGGGGGATTCAGAGGAGGGCTGCTGTAGATTTCCAGGACTGCAGTCAACCAAACAGACAGTCTGAAAAGAAGCACCATCAAAATCGTCCCTTGTTCCTCATAACCCAGACCCCAGCAGCTGGCACTTGGGGTAACACGGTCGGGCTAGGATGAGAGGAGGATGGCATGCGGGTCTCCCGTCCAGCACTCTTCTGTGAAGGACTCAGTATCGTCCTGTTAAAGGGTTAGCCTGCGTGTTCCTGCCCGAGATGGGATCTTGGCTCCCTGATCGCTTCAAATGGCGGGGTTCAGCCAAGAGGGACCTGAGGGTAGAAGCAGTAAAGAAATGGGCTTTCTGCTTGTTTGATTTTAAGCTTTACTCATTTTATCTTTTGAGATTTATTTATTTATTTAATTGGGGATAATTACTTTACAATACTGTGATGTGATGGTTTTCGCCATCAATCAACATGAATCGGCCAGAGGTATGCTCACGTGTCCCCTCCCTCCTGAACGCCCCTCCCCCCTCCCATCCCTCTAGGCTGTCCCAGGGCTCTGGCTTTGGGTGTCCTGCTTCATGCGTGTGACTTGCACTGGCCGGCTAGTTTACATATGGTAGTGTGCATGTTTCAATGTTATTTTCTCAAGAAATTGATTTTTAACATGATTTTGAAAAAACAAGAACACAATTGACTTAATTAAACCCGTAGTGATCCGTGAGACAAATAAGATGGGGAACGTGCTGTATGAAGAGGGGGTGTTCAGCTAACTAGACAAGTCTTCTGTGGCCCTTCGTGGCCACCTGCCTTTCTGGGGTAGGCTGGCCCCTTGCCCCATCCCAGGCTGACCTCGAGACCTCTCCTGGGGTCCTGCAGGGGTCAGAGCTTCAGAGCATCACAGCGCTCCTCCCCACTGAAGGTCTTTCTACAGGCCTTCCGCTATCAGTAAAATCCCGGAATCAAAAGAAAAAGAAGAGCAAGTAGAAGTCACACACTCACAGTGCATCATCCTTCCCCAGGTAATCCCTCCCAGGGAATTATGTGAGCCTAAAACTCACCGGAAGTCTTCCCACATCCTGAAGACATCAGGATTGCCCCGTCTAGCTTTAGAAATAATTCAGAAATGGAATAGAACCATTTAGAAGAGAGATTACGAGACAACAAGAGAAAACAATGAAAAAAATACAAAGCCTTTGGAAATAACAGCTCTATCAGGGGCAGTAACATTTTGGGGAGCTGACTGCAATCAGATGTCATAGACAAAGATGAAACAGAGTATAATTGTAATTTATAAGACGGAAACAGAAAAAGTACGCAAACATGTAACAAAAAGACACTTTCCAGGAGGAATGGAGCACGGGCATAAGCAGATGCAAACAGAAGTCACAGCCCGAAGGCGGCAACTGCGGAAGGTCGGCGCTGGACACGCTCAGAGGGCGATGGCGGTGTCCACGGCTCGCGCCAGTCTCTGAGATGACGGCGGGCAGGCTGGCCGCAGGCGTCCTCACAGCAGCAGGCAAGGGAGAACACTAAGAAGTAGTAGGTCAACATCTACAAAATTCTGCAGGAAAGAGGGCAAGCGTTCCTTCTGATAAAAAATAAATAAATACGAGACAGACGTTCCATATGCAAAACTCCAGAAAAAAAAAAAAAACAAACCAGAAACTCTTCCTGGTGGCGTGGGGCGGGGTTGGCAAGGGGAGGGGGCGGGGTTGGCGGGGGAGGGGCGGGGTTGGCGGGGGAGGGGCGGGGTTGGCGGGGGAGGGGCGGGGTTGGCGGGGGAGGGGCGGGGTTGGCGGGGGAGGGGCGGGGTTGGCGGGGGAGGGGCGGGGTTGGCGGGGGAGGGGCGGGGTTGGCGGGGGAGGGGCGGGGTTGGCGGGGGAGGGGCGGGGTTGGCGGGGGAGGGGCGGAGGTGGGCGGGAACTTATCTCACTAAGAGATGAATACAAATGAACACAAACGGAGAGTCCAGAGTCACACTGCACATGAGCCTTGGAGCTATTAAACATTACACCAAATCAAAACAACCGGGGAAGCTGTGGATTGGGTTCCAACCAGGAGGCGCGGCCATTGGTACAAGCAAAACAAAGCAACTGCATGATAGAAGTGGGGTGAAGTGTAACTGTGGTCATTCTTTACTCTGATGGAAGAGAGTAATTACTACCACATAAATCTCAAACACATACTTAAAAATACACAATGTTCATTTTTCAACAAGGATGTCAGAGAATTCAAAGGGGAAAGAACAGTCTTTTCACTAAATGGTGCCAGGACAATCAGAGAATTGACGCTCAAATTCACAGCGTATACAAGCATTGACTAAACTAGAATCAAAATCTAAATGGAAGCACTCAAATTTTAAAATTAGAGGAAAATATAAATATAATCTTTGTGATCTTTGCTTAGGGAATGATTTCTTAGGTACAACACCAAAAGCATAAGCAAGGAAACAAATATATAAATTGTACCTTATCAAAATTAAAAATGTTTTTACTTCAAACAACACCATCAAGAAAGTGCAAAGGTCCTTAGAATGGGAGAAAATATTTGCGAATCCTATATCTGATAATGGACTTGTTTTAAGAATAGATAAAGAACTCTTGCAGCTCCTATTAATTCTATTTAAAGATAGTCAAAAGAAGATATACAAACAGCCAGTGAGCACATGAAAAGATAATGAGTATCATTAGATATTAGGAAAATAAAGGTCAAAACCGCAATGACATGGCACTGCATACCCACAGAGAAGGCTATCATTTAAAGGACAAATGTTAACAAGTGTTGGCAAAGACCTGGAGAAATGGGAATCCTCCTGTATTTTGGGCAGGAGTGTAAAATGGTGCAGACAGTAGAAAACCGTTAGGCAGTTTCTCAAAACGTTAAACTGTGAAATTACTACATGAGCCAGCCTTTCCCCTCCAGACAGACAAATATAGATATGAAATGAAGATACATGTCCACAGAAAACCTGCACACAAATGTCCACACCAGGTTGACTCATAATCACCAAAAGGTGGAAATATTCCAAGCGTCCGTCAGCTGATGAGTACCTAAACGAATCACGGTTTAGTTGTACAATGGATATAATTTGGCCATAAAAATAATGATGTCCTGATACAACTTGGTTGAACCTTGAAAATATTACACTAAGCAAAAGAATCTAGTCGCAGGAGATCACATATTTTTATGATTTCATTTACATGGGATGTCCAGAGTAAGCAAATCAGTAGACAGAAAAAAATACATTTGTGGTCATCAGGAGCTAGGGCTTAGCAGAAGTGGAGGGTGAATGGACAGTTAGTGGGTGCTGGGTGTCTCTTTGAGGTAGTGGGGATATCCTCAAGTTAGGTTATGGTGATGTCTTCATTACTTTGTGGATATACTAAATGCATCGATCTGTATACTCTAAATTAGTGGTTTTATGTCAGTCACGTTTCAGCTTAAGCTATGATAAAATATACATTAACTCTCATGTCCTAACACATTCAGTAGTCATTTGATACTAAAATGTGTACCCATTTTTGAAACTAATAAGTCTCATGAATAAATCCTTTTTGAAACTTTAAATTTTCATTACCTGAACTTCCTTTTCATTAATTCATATCTAATGTGTATACTGCTTACTGTCCACTCAGCACAGTTGGAAGCATCTCCACATATTAACGTGAATTCTTTTCCTTCCCCCAGGCTTGAAGAATACGCCCTTATAATTATCTCCATTTTACAGAGGAGGAGACTTGAGGAGAGGCACTTGTTCTTCTGGAAGCAAGTGGTAACAGCAGGATCTGAGCACAGGCTGTCTTGTTCCAAGCCTGTGCTCTTAAACTTGACTCCACACTGCTTCTCCAAGTAAAATATGTCTTTTATTAAAAACTAGATGGGTCAGAGCCATTTTCATTTTATGAGCCCGTTTCTTCTGGTTTATGCCTTTGCCTGCCAGTCTGTCACTGAGCCCTTCCATCTCTATATATTCACAGAGATGAGTCCAGAATAACTTTCTCCAAATGTTATCTGCGGTTATTTCTGGGTCCTGAGAATCGTGGAATCTTTACTTTTTCTTCCGTCGGCTCTGAGTCATTTGATGAGTTTATAGTAAGCTTGTGTCGTGTTTGCAAACGACTTTTAAAAAGTATTGTTCTTTTAAGATGGAGAGACCAGCAAAAATGGGCATGCATAAAAGTAGCGAAATGGATGGACAGACATTAGACATAGAAGATGCGTACAAGTCGGCAGATAAATAGACACTAGGTTTAGAGACAGATGCATAGATATAGATAGAAGGGTTAGAGAGCTAATAGAGATAGAGCTCTGTTGATTTATTTATAGAAAGATAGGTAATAGGTTGTTGTTAGGTAGATAGATACATACACACTTAGGCACAAAGACAGATACTTCGTAGATAATAGATAGAGGACGTAGTGTATATATATATCTGCATATATATCGATACCCACGTTCTGGGACAGTAGATAGGTATGATAGACACATATACATACCGGTGAAGTCTCTCACTCGTGTCCGACTCTTTGCGACCCCGTGGACTGTAGCCCACCAGGCTCCTCCATCCATGGAATTTTTCAAGCAAGGGTACTGGAGTGGGTTGCCATTTCCTTCTCCCGGGGATCGTCCTGACCCGGGGATGGAACCCCAGTCTCCCACGTTACAGGCAGATGCCTTACCGTCTGAGCCACCAGGGAAGCCGTTAATACCTACACATACACATGACAGATGACAGATACATACATACTTAGGTAATAGATACATACTACATACAACATGTACGCATAGATAGTGATCAGACATGTAATAGACAAATACATGGGTAAATGTAAAATGGAGAAGGAAATGGCAACCCACTCTGACATCTTGCCTGAGAAATCCCGTGGACAGAGAAGCTGGTGGGCTGCACTCCTGTAGATCACAGAGTCGGACACGACTTGGGGACTGAGCAGCGAGCCAGTCTCGGGCTTCCCAGGCGGCTCAGTGGTAAAGAACCTGCATGCTGATGCAGGAGACGTGGGTTCCGTCCTTGAGTGGGAAAGATCCCCTGGAGAGGGGAATGGCAACCGACCCCAATATTCCTGCCTGAAAATTCCCATGGACAGAGGAGCCTGCGGGCTACAGTCCATGCGTTTCAGAAGAGCAGGGCACGACTTAGTGGCTAAAAAAATAACAGATAATAAATAAACAGATAGGTCATAGATAAATGCACAGGAGATAGGTGCATAGACAGGGAGGAAGGAAGGAAGCGAGACGCTACTCGAGGCAGACGGACGCTGGCCCAACCACAGATTTCTGGACGCAGAACCTGGGCTGAGTCCGATGGTCGGAGCCCTCCTGAGCGGGTCCAGCCGAGCGAGTCTGCGGATCGCCATTCAGGAATGACCGATGCCCTGGCTCACGCAGGGGCCCGGGGTCCCGAGAGCGTGTGTCAGTTTTCAGTCCACACCTACTGTCCCGTCAGGACAGGACACTCCTCAGTGGGCTTCAGCTCCAGGGCGTCGTGATCCACTTTGTGTCATGCGTTGGGCTTCCTGTCGGTTTACGAGTCTTTCCTGCTTCCAGGAGCGGTGTGACAGTCGCTGTAGGGGATAGAGAGAGCAATCAGCGGATTCACTCATACACAGATAGAGAGCAGGTGGCAGCCGCTCCAAATTCTCAGTCTCTGCTTTCTCTCCAGCTTTGTTTCTCAATGACTTCTTCATTTCTGCTGTATTTCTGAACCACCCCGCACACTTCATTTCCGTTGCGCCATCGGTTTATTCCATATTCTCCCTTTCCCCATCATTTCTCTTGACAGTTCATGAGAGTGTGTCCTTCAGTAACTGTGTGAGGCTATGCTGTTATTTTATCCTGGGCTGATTGGCAATATGACGTTGGTTTCATGTGTATAGCAAAGCGATTCAGTTTCAAATACACTCATACCTATTCTTTTTCTAATTCTTTCCCCGCTGTTATTATAGAATATTGAGCAGAGTTCCCTGTGCTATATAATAGGCCCTTTGTGGGTTTTTTTATGTTAAATATAGTAGCGTGTGTATGGTGATCCCAATCTCCCAATTTAAACCCCCCCAAATGCCCCATTGGTAACTGTAGGTTTGTCTTCTAAGCCTGTGAGTCTGCTTCTGCTTTGTAAATGAGTGCGGTTGTACCGGTTTTTTAGATTCCCCACCTAAGTGATATCATGGGATAGCTAACTTACTTCACCTCGCGTGTTGGTCTCCAGCTGCACCCATGTTGCTGCAGATGGTATTATTCCATTCTCTTAAAAGGCTGCATGATATTCCGTCGTATGTGTGTGCAACACACCCTCTCCGCCCACTCTTCTGCAGGAGGTACTCAGGCTGCCTCTGTGTCTCGGTCATTGGAAACAGCCCTGCAGTGAACACTGGGGTGCGTGACTCTTTCTGAACCATGGTTTCCCAGGAGTGGAATCATTAGATCATACGGCAGCTCTTTTCTCCACATCCTCTCCAGCACTTACTCTCTGTACACTTTTCAGTGATGGCCATTCTGAGGGGTGTGAGCTGATATCTAATGCAATTCAATTAACTCTTTGCGACCCCGTGGACTGTAGCCCATCAGGTTCCTCCATCCATGGGATTCTCCAGGCAAGAATACTGGAGTGGGTTGCCATTTCCTTCTCCAGGGGAATCTTCCTGACCCAGGGATCGAACCCAGGTCTCCTGCATTGTCGGCAGACACTTTAACCTCTGAGCCACCAGGGAAGCCAGCAAAAAATAGGCAGAAGATCTAAATAGACATTTCTCCAAAGAAGACACACAAATGGCCAAGAGGCACATGAAAAGGCGCTCAACATCACTAATTATTGGGGAATGGAAGTTTTACAAGCTTAGTTCTGTTTGCTTAACTTTACAGATTCACACCCTTTCTCCAAGAACCCCCGCCTTCCCAAGAATTCTTTCATGGGTGTATTTCCTTATCCATTCATTTATCCATCTTTGATTGATTCCAGGTACAGCACGACCAGTTGCAATGCCAGAGGCTGGGGACTAAAGTACCCATCAGAGCCCAATTCCTGGTTGTATGCCTGAAGACAAGATGCCGTAAATTGGGGTCTCAGCTGTGGCAAAATAAGCTGGGGTCCTGAGTGCATGCTCCCATCTATTCCATAGGCTAAGCTTGACCGTGGAAACTGCAATGTTTTCCAGGGACCTCAGATTCCAGTTGGTGGTGGAGGTGAAGTCAATAAGCGTGCAAGGAAAACAAACTCACTTTTACACATTCTTCATTCACCCCTCGGCTGGCGAGCGGAGCTGAGCTCAGTGTCCGGAAGACAGAGCCGGGCAAGCACATCCCCGCCCTTTGGGAGCTCAGGGCCACCTCTGGAGGCTGAGCTGACAGCAATCAGACAAACAGGAGGGGCGGGGGGATTGTCTCCATCCAGAGGGACAGATCAGCAGGAGCTAAGGAGTCATCGCGAAAAGGATATTTCTTGGACCAGAAACAAAAGATGTGGAAGCTGGGGTCTGGGACTGTAGGGCAGCTGGGGTTTCACATGGGTCAGCAGAGCGTGGGGAGGAGGGTCCTGGGGCTGGGGGAAGCGGGGGATGGTCCAGGTTGACCTCACACAGGGCACCCCTGAGGTCAGGAGTCTTTGTGCTCCTGGGGGCACGTCAGGCAGGGACACCAGATGGCGAGTGTTGGCAATACTCCTGGTGACAGCGATGACAGATCCAGGGCCTCGGGAGTAGGGAGGAGAGAAGGGCACGGCCCAGGACTCGGGGGGAGGGTGTGCCGGACGAGGCAGTGGACCAGAAAGCAGCCTCAGGGTTTCAGAATCCCCACCTGTGAGCACAGGGGCTTGGTGATCCCACAGACTGAATCCGGAGAAGGAGGAGGTGGGTAGTCGGGTGATAGGGTGGTGGGATTCCAGGAATGAGCCTCCACAGACCTCAAGGTGAGTTGAAGGTCAGGAAAGTGATGATGAATTGCTAGGAGTGCAAAGTAGGAAGACACTGACATCAGCTGAGGGTCAGCAGAGCAGCAGGGGTGGGAGGGACCCCCTTTGCACTGGCTTGGCCAAAAACTCATCATTTTTTCCCATAAGATGTTACAAAAACCAGAGTGAACTTTCTGGCCAACCCAATGCCTTGAAGCCCTTAGATCATGTCACAGCACATTGAAGCCGAGCAGCAGCTCTAACCGTGCCTCTAACATTGAGCAGAGCTCCGGTCCTAATTTTTGGCAAGATTGTGTTTAAGGGATATTCTCCTGGATTTGAGACTCTGTTTTTTTGTTTTGTTTTGTTTTGTTTTTTTTAATCAACTCTTTTCTTACCAAAGGAAAAAGCACTAAAGCCTAAAAACCTGAAATCCACACCTTTGCACTGATAATGTTGCTGTTCAAAAATCAATTAAGTTACCTGTGCTATACAATAGGCCCTTATTAGTTATTTCTTATTATAAGTCAGTTTCCCTGGTAGCTCAGTTGGTAAAGAATCTGCCTGCAATGCAGGAGACGCCAGTTCGTTTCCTGGGGTTGGGAAGATCCGCTGGAAAAGGGATAGGCTACCCACTCCAGTATTCTTGGGCTTCCCTTGTGGCTCAGCTGGTGAAGAATCTGCCTGCAATGCAGGAGACCCCGGTTTGATTCCTGGGTCAGGAAGATCCCCTGAAGAAGGGAAAGGCTACCCGCTCCAGTATTCTGGCCTGGAGAATTCCATGGACTCTATAGTCTATGGGGTCACAAAGAGTCGGACACGACTGGGCGACTTTCGTGCACGTGTAGATAGTAGTGTATATGTGTGAATTGAAATCCTCAGTCCATTTACTCAACACTCCGTGACGGCCTGTCGGGGAAAACAATCTAACAAGGAGTGGATGTGCGTATGTGTAATTGATTTGCTCTCCTGTACCGCAGAGACTAACACAACATTGTAAATCCACTATACTCCAATGTAAGAAAATTAAAGAAAAAATAAATCAAGTGAACTCATACACAAAGTGGGTCACACCGGGAGCACGCTCAGTGATCACCCGCTTCCTCCCAGCAGGGGTCAGCCAGCTGGTTTCCCAGAAAGTGCTCATCTTTCGGGGTGCCCTGGGCTCCGTCCTGCGGGGCCGAGCGGCCCTGGCCCCGCCGCCTCCAGCCTCAGCCTTCAGTCATCACTGCCCGCGTCCTGGCTCCAGCACCCACATTTCATCCAGGCAGGCGCAATGCTATGGCAGAAATAACCATACTCGTGAAAAAGCACCGTGCTGTGCCATGAAGCCAGAAAAATACAACATGAAATTAAAAGTTGAGGGCTGGGTTTGGTCTTTACGGATAATTGATGTGCCCGGCCTCCCCGGCCTCTCCGACCTCAGCATGTAGGTGGTAACGGAAGCCGTCCTCTGAAAGCGTTCGCTCCCGCCTGGCCGCCCTGGCAGGACCACCACCCAGGCCCTGCACACAGCGGCGCTGCGAACTCGACCGTGAGCGTGCCTCCCGCCAGGTCTAAGTCCAGCCTCTTCTGAGATGAAGCAACTGTTGGAGAGAGACAGCCTATGACTTAGAAACTGCATTGTCGCAGTTCTTCTCGGGCCTGCCCCGTTCACGGCCAAGGTCAGGACCCCAAGGTACAGCGGCCTTGGGGCCACAAAAGAAGCGCGTGTGGTCCTTGCATCCTCCCAAGGCCACGGGGACTCTGGGCTCCTCCCAGGAGTGGCTGATGCCCCCAGATCAATCCCTTCTTACGTCTTTCGTGATCTAAGGATCTCTGAACACTTGGGAGCTTGTGCTAAATTACTGATTTGTTTCTGCACCTCAAACCTACGTGGATGGTAGCCTTTCCAGACGTGATTCTTGTACATAACAAAGTAATAATCATAACGCAAATGAAAACAGCCCACGGTGGTCTGCAGGTGCCACACACCTCCCAGGAGCTGCTCTGTTCTCTGCCCCCGACTCCCCCAGACACCATGTGGGCTGCTGGTCTAGGGATTCCCATGAAACCGACTTCCTTGGTCTTGCCAGGAAAGAAGGTAGCAGCCTCTTTAGAACCTCAGCTCTCTGATTCCAAACTTGGCCCTTTTTTTTTAACATCAAGTTGCTGTACAGCATAGACACAAAAGAGCCGAGCATCAGGGGCCCCTCCAAGAATTTTCATAAGCAGGTCATGCATGTCAACCACAGCCAGATCCAAAAACCAGGAAACTGCTGGCGTCTGAGAAGCGGCCCGCCGTCCCACCAGGCACCCCCCACCCCCAACAAGGCCACCCATTGGAATGACTCACACCTTGGCACACGCCCGGGGCCTGGGCGTCACACAGTGTGAGGCTGCAGGACGGATCTGTTAGTCTGGCTGACCTCACCCAGGGCTCCTGTGCAGAGTCTTCTGTGCCGTTGCATCTAGGGCTGACTATGGAAGGGCATGGCAGCCCACCCCAGCATCCTTGCCTGCAAAATCCCAGGGACAGCGGAGCCTGGTGGGCTACAGTCCATGGGGCCGCAGAGTCAGACGCCACTGAAGTGACTTCACACAAAGATGTGGTTGAACTCTCACGGCTCTGCTGCACGCCACTGTACGACCCCATCATGTTACGGAGGATGAGAGTGCGTGGGTTCCGGGTTTTATAATTGTCAAGAGCGCTCCTAAGACACGCGGGTCCACGCTTCATGGTGGAGGCGTGTATGCGTGCTTGCCTTTCCCGTGAATGTGTACGTGGCAGGGAGAACACTGGGTCGCTGGCGCGTGTGCAGCTGTGGATGACGCTGCCCGAGACTCTCCAAGGTTGCTTCCTGATGATAGGCGTGCCCTCACCCCCAACGGCACTGCGACCTCCGCACCCAGCCCGGAGCTTTAGCACTGGCCCTCCCCCAGCTCGATCTCCTGCCTCCTGAATTTGAACTTGTCCCCAAACAAAAGGGAACACGAGGCAGACTGAGAAAGCCGGAGCTTGACAGACGCCTCTGGTCCCCGCCTCGGTCTCTTTCCTGTGTATGACTGACATTTAAATCAGTTGCATTCCCAGAACAGGGTGGACAGGACAGGGACCAGACAAACCCAGGCCCATTCTGAGACCTGCCTGGGGGACAATAAACTCCCCACTCCCTGGAGAATAGCACACCCTGACAATTTCTCAACGGATGCATCACCCAGGCCTGGCCTGGCCTTTCAGGGGACTCTGCCCCACGAGCCCCTCATCCTCCAGGGTGGCCCTCAGCCCAGTATGCTCTTATGTCGGAGCAGAGGACTGAGGACAGGCAGGTCCAGACGGAATCACCCTTCAGGGTCTGCAAATCCCGACTGAGACAGTCCCATTGGCTGCAGCCGTCTGCCTGCTCAGTCCGCCCCCATGGGAGACATGGAGTGTGACCGGCAGATGGCACGGGCACAGGGCAGGCAGCGGCTGGATTGGGTCAATTTCTGAAGGTGCCACAAACCCTCAACTAGGAGGGAGGCGGGCAAACATCCTCCCTTGTCTCCTGATGGAGCCGTGGCTGGAAGGGCACTTTGTTGACCATGGAGTGGAGCAAAAAGCAGGGTGACTGTTATTATAAGGGGGTGAGGTGAGCATCCAGGAGGGCAGCAGGGATCCCCAGGCTGAGCCAAGCGATGCCCCACCAGGCATCCTTCTGAGACCCACGGGGCCGAGACGCAGGGGACTTGCATCTCCCACTACGAATCGCACACCTTCCTGAGTGCATTTCCACCCTGCGTTTCATCCCTGACGTCGAAGTGCTTGGCTCGCCATCTTTCCAGTGGTGCTCAAATGTAAGGTGTCACGGCATCGTCTTCTTTCACATCCAATTGCGGCAGTGGAGTGGAGAGGTGGCCCGGCCTGAGAGCAAACAGGCCTCCCCTCTGCCCGCCGCCTCCCGAGGGTGTCCGTCTGTGGGTACCCGCAGGCAAACTAAAAAATCAGAAAGATCTCAGCAAATGTTGACAGAGCAAGAGGAGTCCATCCGCAACCTGTGTCAGCTTGCCGGGACTTCAGAAGGCAGGCTGGGGAGATGGGCCACATCCCACAAGCTTCCTGGGAGAGAGGGGTGGCTGGTGGAGCTGTGTCATCAGGCCACGGGCCTGTGGGGAGTGGGGCTTTGGCATGGGGATGGCAGGGCTCTGCCAACACTGGGGTGGGGCTGGACCCACCCTCATCTGCTGGGCCTCACTCCCAGAAGGAAGCAGAGGAAAGGGCTGCACTCACTTGGAAGCTCTTGCTGCCTGCTTCTTCTGGAGCCTGTAACCTTCCTGTAAAAGCAAAACCCCTTTGGTCTGGCTCGATCTGTCCCCTTGCAAAGATGAGTCAGAGGAGGCCTGAGCGGGTGAGCCACCTGAAGCAGGGGACAGGGCTGCACCGGAACGGGGTATGGCCTCGCCCTGGCCGACGGCTCATCCTGCTCCACCCGGGGGACTCGGGGAGCCACCTTGGCTCTCACGGGACATGTAGCTGTGGGAGCAAGGGGAGCAGGGTCAACGCCAAAGAGGGAAGGGAGTTGGAGTTGGTGGATGGGGACTTGGGGGCCATCGCGTGGAGGGGTAGAGAGGCATTTACTAAAGTTCCCCGGCGATTCCACTGGTGTGGGAGCAGCTGCACGTGGGAGGAAGACGGGGGGCAGGCTGTGGACACGCCAGCGCAGCATCGCCAGGCCGCGCGTGTCAGCCCCAGGCATCGTCCCAGGAGTCAAGCCACGTGCCAGCCCTGCAAGCAGACAGCGGTTTCCGAGAGGTAACAGAGGAGAGCAAAGCATCCTGTGCAGGAATCTACGGTGTCTGCAACGCAGAGGAAAAAGACGTTCCCTAGGAACAGGATCATATTTTTGAGGCTAATCCGCTAAGAAGGAAAATATGAAAGTGTTTTGTAATATTTCCAGGGCAAGTAGCCAGGAATGAAAAATAATGCACCCTGAGGATGTGCTTGAGGTGGGGCAGGCAGCGGGCATGGAGGGGAGGGGGCTTCTAGACCCAACCCCCCTCCCCCCGAATTCTGCCCTTCTCCCCTCAAAGCGCCATTCACAGGTATGGAGGCTGAGCGCCTTGTCATACCCATCACGGGGTTCTCAAGGCAAGAACACTGAAGTGGTTTGCCATTCCCTTCTCTGTTCATGGCCGTGAGTCTGAGTAAGCTCTGGGAGTTGGTGATGGACAGGCAGGCCTGGGGTGCTGCAGTCCATGGGGTCACAAAGATTCAGACACGACTGAGTGACTGAACTGAACTGAATCTGACTGAGGCTGAGCGCTGGCCTCTGTGACCACAGACGTGAGGGAGGGGTTAGCACCCATTCCTAAGAGGAGCTCTAACCACCTACGGGAAACCAGGTTAAGAGGCACTGGTGCATGGCGGCCTCAGCTCAGGGACCTTTTAAAAACAAAATGGAAACACACAAACACACCAGGTGTGACAAAGATAATTAGCACCGAAGGTGAGAGACGGGGCACTGGGTCACCGTCAAGGCTGTCTAACACCCCTGTGCTTTTGGAGGAGGGAAGGGACGCTGTTCAACTTTGACTTTACTAAGCCCAGAAGTGATGAAGTGTTAAGGATAACCATCAATTAAAAATAAAATAAAATGTATAACATTTAAATCACAAACAAAAAGGAAGGAAATGAGACAACTCAATAAAACCAACACACGGAAAAGAAAGATAAAATTAAGAAACTAAAGAAAACCATGGCAAATAGGAAGCAGAGACTAGAAAGGTAAGCATGAACCCCAATATGTCAGCCACTTATATCCATGCAGAAGGGTTAGCTCCCAATATAAGTCAAAGTCGCTCCCTTGTGTCTGACTCTTTGTGACCCCATGGGATTCTCCAGGCCAGAATACTGGAGTTAAGCCATTCCCTTCTCCAGGGGACCTTCCCAACCCAGGGATCAAACCCAGGTCTTCCGCACTGCAGGCAGAGTCTTTACCAGCTGAGCCACAAGAAAAGCCCAAGAATACCTGAGTGGGTAGCCTATCCTTTCTCCAGCGGATCTTCCCGACCCAGGAGTCGAACCAGGTCTCCTGCATTGCAGGGGATTCTTTACCAACTGCGCTATGAGGGAAGCCCCCTCCTAATAGAAAGTTCTAAGGGAAGAAACAAAGCTGGCGTCCACTCATGCTGTTCACAAGCGTCTGAAAGGTTCTCCAGACGATGAATAACTGACTGTGTGGGAACAGAAATAATCCGCCAAAACCAAAAATAAAAATTAAGAACAAAGCCCCGAATAACTAGAGTAAGTATATTGATACTACATAAAACAAACCTTAGGGCTAAAACTATCATTGTGAATAAAGAGGGCTGCCTGACAATG
The DNA here is from genome assembly GCF_016772045.2 of Ovis aries. Lineage (NCBI taxonomy): Eukaryota > Metazoa > Chordata > Mammalia > Artiodactyla > Bovidae > Ovis > Ovis aries. Next base: position 223,973,160 of record NC_056056.1, read on the forward strand.
ATTGAAGGATTGATTCAGGAGCATAAGACAATAAACCCGAATCACTATGCACTTAATAATATAGCCTTGAAACAGACACAGCAGATCCACGTGGAGTTACAGGAAATTTTGAAACATGCACAACCCACCATGGTTGATTTGAATGCACTGCTAACCAGGTAACAGATCAAGCAGAGGGAACATCCTTAAGGACACAGAGCAAGTCTGTTGTGGTTAATAAAGTTTTATTGGCACACAATACCCTCATTTAGGCAGTGTTTCCCATGACTGCTTTCAAGCTACAATGAAAGAAAGGGGTAATTGGACCTCAGGGACAGGGAGCTGGAAATACTACTGTCTGCAATGGCACCCACCCCAGTACTCTTGCCTGGAAAACCCCATGGACGGAGGAGCCTGGTGGGCTGCAGTCTATAGGGTCGCGAAGAGTCGGACACAACTGAGTGACTTCCCTTTCACTTTTCACTTTCATGCATTGGAGAAGGAAATGGCAGCCCACTCCAGCGTTCTTGCCTGGAGAATCCCAGGGACGGGGGAGCCTGGTGGGCTGCCGTCTATGGGGTCGCACAGAGTCGGACATGACTGAAGCGACTTAGCAGCAGCAGCAGCAGCCCTTTAAAGAGTCTGCCAAGCCCCTGACACAGAAGCCTGGAAGGCATCGTGATAAGGATGCCATTGCCGAACAGGACTGAGCCAGGCCCTCCACAGCCCAGGGAAGCGCCCTCTTCCCCAGGGGCCATGGGACTTACAAGCCTCGCCCATGTCCCCATCCCTGGAAGTCTCAAAGCTGCTGGAAGATCAGTATCACACAGATCGTCGTCTCTGACGGCAGCTCGATAAAAATGCGTTGCCAAATGATTTGTGGGTGAAGGGAAATATGTGAGCGGAAAAGAGAACATACTCGAAGCTAAAAAAGTAATGAAAGTGCTGCTTATCACAACCTGCGTGGTGCTGTTACAGCAGGACTTGGAAGGAAATTTATATCTTCACGTGAACAAGTTCGACAAAGGAAAAACGTTGAAATTAATGACTGCTGTGTCCTCCTGAAAAATGAGGGAAAGAACATGATAAATCCAAAGAGGGTAGAAAGGGAAAATAACTTTCCTGAATATGTAGACGTGCGTGGACAGCAGGCCTGGGGTGTCTTTATGGGGATGTGGCGGGAGGCGCCTGGAGTTTGCAGGCTTGTCCTCTGCAGACCGCAGGACTGAGCTTGAGATGGAACAAGATACCCTGGGGTGCACAGACCTCCGGCAGGTGAGGAGGGACCTTCTTGTCATTTTACACATTTGACACAGATTCTATATTTGAAAAGCAGATGAATTCTGCATGCCCAACAAAGCCCTGCTGCTAGGGATTAAATTTTGTGTCCCAAAAACAAATGCTGGAGCCCTGACCCCAGGCACTGCTGAACGTGCCTCATTTGGAAACCAAGCCTTTACAAGGGAAACCAAGCTACACTGGCTTACCATGAACCCTAATCCCATAGGACCGTGTCCTGAGAAAAGAGGGGATTTGGACACACAGGGAAGGTGAGGATGGAGAATGGCAGGGATGCGTCTGTGAGCTGAAACGCACCACGATTGTTGGCAGCATGGGAGGTGGGAGGAGGCAGGAAGGACCCTGCCCCCTAGGGTTTTGGAGAGCACGGGGGCCTCCCGACACCTGGAGTTTGGGTTTCTAGCCCCGGAACCGTGGGATAAGGCATTTTGTTGTTCTAAGCCACCCATTTGTGGCGTTCTGTTTCAGTAGCCCTGATGAATAACACACCTGCTCACCCTAACTTGTGGTTGTCAAACCAGGGGGCTGAGTGTGCTCTGTGGCCCTTGATGAGGCCCCTCCTTTCTGGAGTTTAGGACCATCTTTAGGGCTGAGGACAAAGGATGACCTCACCCCCTCACCCCCTCTCCCCCTCACCCCCTCCCCCCTGCTTTACTGCTCTCTGAATTTTAACACGATGCACCTTCTACTCATCTCCCTGGTCGTTTTCCTTTCTAGCTGTGATGTGAGCTCCACCACGGCCATCTGTCCCCTCTCGACCTGAACCCCAGTGTCTGAAGCAGGCCTGGAACCTGGTGAGAACCCATAAACGGTGGATAAAGAATGATAACGAGAATGAATGTGAATGAATTTCAAGCTCTCTTTCAAAAAAAAAATAGAATACAGTAATTACAAAGATCGCAGGGCACAATAAATGTTCAAAGTTAGCTAAGAGACAAAATGACCAAAAAATAATGAGAAAGTCTTCCTCATACCAGATGCTCGCTAGAAAGCCATTGTTATTACCAAAATTCCGAAATGGCCTAAAAATAGAGAGGAGAGTGGGCTAGAAGGATATTCAGAAATAGAACACAATATTTTGAGGAATTTAATATGAAACCAAGAAAATCCTTTAAATCGGTAGAAAAATGATGGTTTACCATCCAAATAGAAGAAAATAAAGCTGAGCTCTCCCTCCACACCATACAGAAAAACAAATTAAAATGAAAAAAGAAACCCTCAGGATAAAATTTTGGAAACTACATTTATGTATCTTCAGTGTTAGGGCATCAATAAAGTCTTTCCCCTAAAAAATTAAATCTAGCAATAAGAACAAAGTGAACTCCACTGTGGAACAAAGAAGAAAGAAAACAGACCTGTTAATTTGTTGTGTTGGGAGGTTTAACGAGAGAAGGGCACTGGCGGCCCACACTCCACTTCTTCCACTCTTGGCCCAAAGACAGAATGCCCTCAGGAACATAAGGACTTTGGTCCATCACACGTGAGGACTCAGGCTGTAGCCTCTCCGTAGGATGTTGTCCACAGGTGCTGAGTGCTAGTGGTCGGAGCAGGCAGAGCCCACCCAGGCCAGTCTTGCCTCTGCTCTTTGGAGATTTTTGCACCCATTTGCTCTTGGCCAAGGGACAAGATCAGACCTCCACCCGGGCCACCTGCAAGGTCAGCTGGTCCCAACGCAGTGGTGTCCGCAGCCAGGTCCCAGTCCTTCGCTGCATCTAGCAGAAACAGCTGCCCTGCTCCGTGCTCCCCTGCCCCGTGCTCCCCCTCCCCTGACTGTCACGACAAACTCAGATGACCCACCTTCCAGTGGCTTCTTTGAGGGGTGTGAGAATTTATTTACAATTGGCTCAATTCCTCTGCCTTTATAGGGAGAAAGTATTGACTGTTCTACAAATCAATATCTTTTCCTTTCTAGGGTGTGCGGATCGGCACCAAATTATCTCAGTTTTGTGACACACACTTTGATAATCGACACTTGCCACCCCGGCTCCAAGCACATCAATGTGACCTTAGCTTTGATTTTCCAGTGGAAGGAAACCAGCATTATTCTGCAGAATAAATTTGCCATGTCTAGGCTCACGTACTCCTTTACCTTTCTCACCCTTCAGGGAGCTATAAATCCATGAGCTGAATCTTAAACCTGCATTAACACAATTAAATGGGGTATTTCTTAATGTGCCTGTAATCTTTCCTTTTCAGAGTCAAGTCCACTAAAGCAATTTCAGTAAAAATTATTTCCACCGTATATAAAATTACTGTGGAGATTGTAACATGAGCCCAAGAGCCCATCTTTCAGATGTGATTGATGCTATCATGTGGCCATCATCCCGTCATGTCACAGAGACGAGTCTTATCAAACACACTCTATTATCCTCACCCTTGTTGTGATTCAAGTTAGGGAGAGGTTTGGAATTCAGATGGCTGGAACAGAAGCGGCAGCTTTATTACACCTAGAAGCTGCGTTGGAAGAGCTACCAGAGCAGGTGATCATACATGTGGGTTTGCTGATGCTCCCTGGATCAGCTGAAGGCCAAGCAATGGATTAGCACTGGGCCGTGGAAAGGGGTGAAGTAGTGATGCTTGTTATGAATACAACAGGGATGAATCCTGACCACATTATGCTAAGCAGAGAAGACAGTCACAAAGGCCACACAGCATATGACTCAGATTATACAAGATGTCCAGAAAGTGCAGATGCACACAGAGAGTGGACGTAGTGGCTGCCACGGGTTGGGGCTGGGTGAGAAGCAGAGCAATGGCAAATGGGCACAGAGTTCCCTTTGGAGGTGATGAGAATGCTCTAAAGGAGACAGTGGTGATGGTTACATACGCTGAAAATCTACTAAAATCCACTGAACTGTAGATTTTAAAACAGTAATCTTTTGTCATATCTCAATAAAGTTGTTATTTAAAAAAAAAAAAGGCCGTGACTACACTGTTCAAGCTGGTGTAGGTGCCCTTCAGAAGCAGAAATGTGAATATTGGGGAAATTCAATGACTCACGGAAAAGTCTATCGACGCTGTAAGGTGACTCATACTAGAGCAGATTATATGACTTCTGGCTTCTGGTAATGATGAAGGACATGATGCTGGACTAATCTCCCCATCTATAAATCTGTTATAAACTGTAGGCCAATTGTAAAGATATGTATCTAGATGATTATAAAGACAACCACTTTAACAACAGTTCAGTTCAGCCGCTCAGTCGTGTTTGACTCTTTGTGACCCCATGGACTGCAGCACGCCAGGCTCCCCTGTCCATCACCAACTCCCGGAGCTTGCTCAGACTCATGTCCACTGAGTCGGTGATGCCATCCAACCATCTCATCCTCTGTCATCCCCTTCTCCCCCCGCCTTCAACCTTTCCCAGCATCAGGGTCTTTTCAGATGAGTCAGCTCTTCACATCAGGTGGCCAAAGTATTGGAGCTTCAGCCTCAGCATCAGTCCTTCCAATGAATATTTAGGGTTGATTTCCTTTAGGATGGACTGGTTTGATCTCCTCGTAGTCCAAGGGACATACAATGATCTATTTTGATGTTTATACCATATATGCAAATAATGTACACAACAATAAGAACACAATAGGCAGGGAGGCTGAACAGAGGGTCTTGCACACTTTAATTCAGATAAATTATGATAAATTAAAAATGAGTATTGCAATCTCTAGAGCAAGCAGTAAGAGAGGAAAAAAAAAACAGGTATAACAGAAAGCGAATTGAGGGCATAGAATATAGAATACAAAAATAAATGTATATTTGACTAAACCAAAGAAAACGGGAAAGAAGGGAACAAGAAGCAGAGAGCGGGGGGAGTCAGAGAGCAAATGGCGAGACGGCACGCAGCCAAACACATTTACAGCCACATTAAATGTAAACGGGCCAAACAACCCACTCACAGTCTGCAGATCAGAGGAAGAAGCAAGCCACGCACAGGCGGTCTGTAAGAGGGATGCTCCAAACGAAAAACAGGGTGAACAAGGGCGGCAAAAGGCTGGACACGCGAGCGATAAGCGAGAGGCCTTTGTGCAGCGACGGCCTTATCAGGCAGGGCAGACTGCAAAAGAGGGGAGATCATAGAAACGAGAGGCTCGCTTCATAGTGGAGATAGGAAGCATTCATTAAGACTTTAAAACACGGAAACCAAAATCTGATGCGCATGCCTCTAATGACAGACCTTCAAAATAAGTGAGGCAGAAATGGACAGAGCGCAAGAAAGAGAAAGGCAGCTCCGTGGCAGTGGTTGGAGACTAACACCTCGTCTCAGCAACTGATAGAGTAAAACAGAACAGACAGTGAAGACAGAGAGGCCTGAGCAGCATGATTACCCCAAACCCGCCTGACATCTGCAGGGTCTACACCCAGCACCCACGAAGCACGCTGTCCTCTCAGGCGTGCAGAACACGTTCACCAGCAGAGACATGGTGCAGACCCATCAGCCAGTCACAGTAAGTGCAACCGGATCAAATCTCACAGAGTTTATCTGATGAAAACGAAATTAAATTAAAATCCCTAACGATACCATATCTAGAAAAATCAGCACATTGTTAACATGAAAACTTTCTCTTGTTGATCTATAAATATAAAGTAATCCCAACTGGGAATTCCCTGGAGGGCCAGTGATTTCAGGCTTTCATTGCTGACATCCTGAGCTCAATCCCAGGCCAGGGAACAAAGATCCCACAGGCTGTGCTGTGCAGCCAAATAAAAAATAAAGTAATTACAATCAATGTTTGAAACAGAAATTGACAGGTTGAAGCCAAACTGTACGTAGAAATATAAAGGTCTATATAGCTGGTGAAATTTAAAAAAAAATAACACATTTGGAGGATTTTTATACTACCTTATTTCAAAATTTCACATAGAGCTACAGTCATCAGGACAGGGTGATTCAAGTTCAGGTAGAGACCAACAGACAAGCAGAACAGAGAGCGGGCACAGACCCACATGTATCTGTCAGCTGGATTTTGGCAATTTGCTATTGAAGAGTTTCATATTGATCATTAATTCTAACATAACTGAAATCACTGTGCGTATTTATAGAAAGGTAAGATCATTGCTCTCTTTTTTCTCAATTATCTTTTTTCCATTATCCTTGAGCACCTCAATGCAAAATCCAAACTTCTTGCAAATATATATGTGTTCCATTTTAATGTATTGCTTTTTTTCTAATGAAAGAAATAAATGCTTACATTAAAATGTAAACAGGGTGATGATGACGATGCTACTACTGATGCTGTCTCATCATACAGCTGGCCCATCCTGCCTTGGTCCATAGTGGGCCAGCGGGGATGGCTGGAAGGTCTCCATGCAGACACCCGGGGGTGCAGCCCCCTACTTCCTTGAGGCACCAGCATCCTCAGTGTTCTCTGCTGTGTTCTCTTCAACTGGCTGTCAAAATGGCAACGAAGGGAGGAGCGCAGCTCACAGAGTGTTAGGGAGGGGCCAGCACTCAATCTCAGGGTCTGCTGATCACAGAGGGGCCGGGGACACAAGTGGCGGGACAGAGGAAATGAGAGAGCAGAGGGGACACGTGGAAGTCCGCTCTGGCGCGGGACGCCGCATGAGAGGGCGCCCTGCGCCGGGCTCCTCGCGCGGGCTGACTTGTGTTACCCCCACAGGAGCCCCCGGTGGAGCCAGCTCCGTCAGGCTTGCGCGGGACGCAGACCGAAGCAACAGAGCCAGGATCAGGCGGGGGCTGGAAGGGCTCGGAGACGCGAAGCAGAGCCTGGTGGTTACCGGGCCGGGGAGGAGGGGCCGGTGCGGGGAGAAGACCCCAGAGTGGCTTCCAGGCTTAGGTCGGTGGTCCCACCAGTGAGATGGGGCCACACGGGAAGACAGACTCGGGGGAGCTGGGCCGAGAGTTGTGAAACGTTCCATTCCTGTCCCAGCTGCGTCCCCCTGCTCCTCCCCGCACAGAAGTTCCCTACATTCTGGAGGGCAGGAAGCACTCAGCTCTGACCCCGGCTCTGCTGGTGCCTGGACTGAGTCCGGCACGCCACAGGGTGGCCCTGGGCCTCAGTAATCAGGGCGGCGGCCTCCCAGCATCACGGTGCCAGGGTCAGCGACTCGGACAGAGGGGCTCGAACCACAGCCAGCCCAGGCCCAGGGTAGATGCTCTCGTTACCACGGCATGGCCTCTGTCTGCTCTCCGGTGCCATCAGACTCTGGTGCCAGCTTTCCTTCCGAGCAGACCTCCATGTCTTTACTCCCCCAGGACCCCTTCCTCAGGATGCCCCCTGCCCTCTCCCACCCTCCTCATTCTAAGTCACTTCTCAGCATCTTCGAGACACAGCAAGGTTCCAAGATCCTCAGGGCATCCCAACTGCTGCCTCCCCCAGGCCCGTCCTGGGAGCTCCCAGGCCTCCCTGACCTTGAGTGTCTGCGTCCGTCATGGGCAGAAGCTTGACCTAGAAGTAGAGGGCGCGGGGAGTGCTGAGGGCAGCTCTCTGGTTGGGTCCCATCTCAGCATCCCTGACTCACTGCCTTCACATCCAGCCTTGGCCACCAGCTTCCTGGTCCTGATGCTGACCTGGTCCAGGAAGAAGGCGGGATGGAAAACTACCAGCTGTTGTCCTGGGGCCACGTGAGAGGTGTGTGTCCAAATGCTCCCGAGACATCTGGCTCCCTGATTCCTGTAAGAATGAGCTAAATGCTTAAGACAGGACACGCTGTCCTGACAGGCTGATTCGCCATTTATTTGAATGTAAAAATAACTGGACAATCACAGTTTCTGCCTTGACTCTTTCTCATGCAGCAGGAAATAAAATGATGTGTTATAATAAAGATTGCATTTTTTTGTGTGTCTGTGGCTCTTCTGAAGCACGAACACATTTGAGAGCAATTTCTTTAAGAAAATCAAAAGATAAATCATGGCCAAAATACCTCGCAGCTCTTAAGAGAGACATGAGATTAAAACTTTGTTAGATTTCGGAGTTCAGGCTCTGGGACTCGCTTTTCATTTATCATCTATGTATTGACACTTTGCCTTGTTGACAGAGCATCTCAGGTGGGGACAGACACGCCAGGGAAACTCTGTGCCCGGTGAAGACCGACCCCTGGACTCTAGCAGGAGATGCACAACTCGGGCCAGGACTGGCCTTGGTGGGATCCAGGCCAGTTCCTCAGGCAGCGCTGTCAGCCCGAGATGAGAGCCGCTAACAGTGAAGCCCAGAGCCGCTGACTTGTGCCTGCCTCTCGGGTCAGACGTGCCTTTGATGGGTCACTGTGGACGTCCCCTGCCTCCAGACTTCCAACTGAACCACTGAGGGCAAGGGCAACTCAGCACCTTTCCCCCACGCAACAAGGCTCCATCTTCCATGACACACGGTCCACACTCAGGGGCAGAGAACGGAAATCCCTCTGCAAACGGACCTGTTGGCCTCGTCCAATCTGTCTCACTATGCAACCCCAGCAAGACAGCTCTCGGGAGCAGAGAGAGAGAGATCTTTGAACAGCCTGGTCCTCAGTTCAGTCCAAAGCCCACCTGGCTGGGCTGCAATTCCAGGGCAAAGTGGCAATCACGGGCACACTTTCCCCGCGTGGCACGCACCCTCTGTGAGGACGAGAGGGTGGGGCGCAGGCCCCGGGCGCCCTTCACAGCCCAGCTTGCACGTCGCAGTTCCTTGAGGAGTGCTTATCAGATGATGGCTTTTAGGGAGGTGCTGGATCTAGTGAGAAGCAGTCAGTTCCTTCAGAAATACCACACACAGAGCACTCAGACAAACTCGAACCATCAAGGCACTGCATTGGAAAACTGACCTTATGTTGTTTGGTCGATGATAAGCACTTATCTGGGAACTGGGCAAGAGCGTCCGAGTGCCTCCAACCACGGGTGATTCAGCCCATCAGATGACGAGAGACAACAGGTTGAGACTCAGTGGTTCTCCAACCAAAAGCAGCGGTGAGAAGGAAAGGCACGCTTGTGTGGAGGCATTGCTGTTTCATTAGTCCCAAGTGTTGGACTCAACCAGAGCTTAGCTGGGCCACCCCCATCGTGGATGGGCGGGGACCAGGTGTGGGGAGCAGTGGGCTCAGGGCAAAGTAGTCTTGGGGTTTTAGGATCAAACAATGTCTTTTTCTTGTAATCAGAAACTGTATTTTTCTTGGTGGAAAGAAGAGAGACGTCGGAAACGGGAGCCCTTGGCTCCAGCCCCTGTGCCGGCATTTGGAGCGAGTGGTGCTTGCACGGACTTTGACGTATTTCATCTTCCACAGCAGCCTTGTGGATGGGGGGCACTCTCACCCCTCCGATGTGGAGAGGAGGCTGCTGATGGCCCCTCGAGGGGCATCCTGCATCTGCGCCCTGTGGGGTGACTTCTGCGGCATCCCTGTCCTGACTCCAAAACCCCCGTGTGATGCCCGCATCCAGCAAACACCCCTCACCTGGTGTGGTGGAGGCTGCGCAGGACACCTGGGTTTCCGCTCTCCTACCGTCTCCTGTTGGGGCCGTGGGGAGGCCCGGGCCACCTGCCAGGGTGAGTGACACACGGGAAACAGCTTTCCTGGTGCCCCCAGCCAGGGACGAGGGCTTCTGACCCGGCCTCTCAGTGCTGGCGTCCAGCAAATCCGATCACCCTGACCTTGGGGGGGTTATTCTCGTGCCTTTGCCCTTCCAGTCCTCCAGCTCTCCCTGGAAGGAGCGAGCACAGCAGAACCTGCAGGGAGAGGAAGGCGAGGTTCAGGACGAGCCCTCGGGCAGGTCCTGGCCTCCTGCAGCAGAACCCGTTCGCCCACCACACAGGCCCGACTCCCCTCCAGCTCCCACCTGCTTTCCTTTTCAGACACTGGCAGAAGCCCTGTAGTCACTGATTCCCCCATCAAGGAAAATGTCACCGGGTTGGACAATTTCCCTGCTTTCCCCCCAGTTTCTCACCAGCGATGACTCAGGCATGGAGCCCACCACCATCAGCTCAGTGGGCGTCCACGGAGCCAGGCTGCCAGCTGCAGCTAGGATGATGCCCCGTTTGGGGACACCCGCCTTGCAAACCGGCTGCAGGGAGGTCTGGGGGACAAGGCCCAACTGCCTTCCCTCCCTGTGTTGCCCTTCGGAACCAGCTTGGCCATCTTCAAGGTGAATGAGTAGTGACGCTCCAGAGCTGCAGTGGTCGGGGCACTGAGCCTCCTACCAGGGCCCCTGCCTGTTCTGGGCTCTGACCCAACTGCCGCTGCTGCAGAGGTCCCTCCAGCCCTCTCACGCCGTCCACCTCCTCCTGGAGGACAATGTTCACCACTTGCTCCTGCCAGATCCCACGGGGTCGTTGGGGAGCAGGCACTCGGGGTGAGGGGCCTCCAGCTGGCTCCCCTGCCTGGTGGGGGCCTGGTGGGGGTCCGGTAACTATTAACACGTGATGGCATAAGAGGACAAATGGGCTTTGCTTTATTTTCACTGCAAGTGTGATGGAAACGGACACCCTTCCCAGGAGTGTTCTGGGGCTGGCTCACACTGGCTTACGAGAGGTTGTTAATTTTTTAGGCATGTCATGAGATGGTTGCTTAGATGTAGGTGTAGTGGGTTGAACTGTGGGCCCTCGGAGCCTGTCCACACGGTTTGGTTGTTTAGAACACGGGTCTTGGAGATGTATTGAGTTAGGGCTCCTGAGATGCGGTCATGCTAGATTTGGGCAGGTGGTGGGCTTACAAGGTAAAGGCAGGAGGAGGCTTGAGATTCAGACGCTCAGAGGAGGGAACCCCGTGGAGGTGGAGGCAGAGATGGAGTGGCGCAGCCACAGACGAAACTCCTGGAGCTGCAGGAGCCGGAGGAGCAGCCAGGGTTCCTCCATGGCGGCGAGGATGGGGCGGGGCCTGTGACACCCCGATTCCAGACTTACGGCCTCCAGAACCATGAGCGAATCAAAGCCTGTTGCTTTAAGCCACCCTGTTTGTTGTCATTTGTTAAGGCAGCCCTAGGAAGCTAAGACAGTAGGCATTGCTTCCCTGGTGGCTCAGCAGTAAAGAATCTGCCTTCAGTGCAGGAGTCGCAGGAGACGTGAGTTCAATCCCAGGGTCGGAAAGATCCCCTGGAGGAGGACATGGCACCCTGCTCTGGAATTCTTGCCTGGAGAATCACCGACAGAGGAGCCTGGCCGGCCATAGTCCATCCGGTTGCAGAGTTTGACATGACCGAAGCAACTTAGCATGCCTCTGTGCAAACTTACTGTCAAGTACATCAGATAAGGACAATGAATACCTAATAGCTCCTCCTAATAGCCTACTTAGCATACCCAGCACCTCCTAACAGCTTCACTGCATCTCAGTGGGATTTTCACTCCTGAACTCTTGTTTACATCTGTTTTTCCTGTGAGGTGGATCGCAGTATAACCATATGGACGCAGCACCACTTCCAAACACTGTACCCCTTCCCGTTCAAGGAAATCACATTTTTTTTTTTTTACTTTTTATTTTGTATTAGATTCTAGCCGATTAACAATGTTGTGATCGTTTCGGTGGACTGCAAAGGGACTCAGGCATACCTACACACATATCCATTCTCCCCTAAATGCCCCTTCCATCCAGACTGTCCCATAAAACTGAGCAGAGTTCTCTGTGCTCTATGGCAGATCCCTGTTGGTGATCCATCTTAAATATAGCCGTGCGCACATGTCCATACCGAGCTCCCTGACTATCCCTCCCCCCATCCTCACTTACTGGCACTCATAAGAATGGAGCCAGGTTTGTATTTTGAAATCTGCCGTGGTGTGAATGTTCACACCATGGAAATTGACAAACGCCACAGATCCAGGCGGCTTGCCATTTTGTGGTCTGTTTGGAGGTACGATGGAGAGAACGCCCAGGGTTCAGGGGAGTGAAAAAGAAGTCTGTGTGTGGTTGTAGCTGCTGTGCATGGCATCGCATAGAAGGTGGAAAACTCCCTCCAGTACCTGAGCATGACCCTCCGGGTTTATAAACGAGGCTCCAGCCACTGGCCGGTGGTCTCAGCTGCTGCCCTTTTATCTCATGTATTACTCACAATGCAAACGGAAACACCAGCCAGCTTCCCTCCCCAAGCTACTGCCGTTCATCTGTTGCAGCTCTAGTTGGCTCCTCACACAAGACCAGCAAGAGTCGGTGAAAGCCGTCCATGAGAATCAACTGTCCCTCTGGAATTTATAATAAATGAAACTGGGGTTTATTATTATTAGCTCCTTCGGTGCCACCATCTTCTCTATAAGTGAAAACTGACAAGAAACGTACACCCCGGACCTGAAGTACCTGGTTCTAGCTCACATTAAAGCGAGCTTTGACTTGAAATTCCTTGGGATTAAGTAGAAAAGGCAATCTTAAAACTTCAAGAGATTGATTCACAGGAGTGCTTTATCACTGCATCCCACCTGGCATCCCCACTAAGCCCCCGTGATGGCCTGGCGATGCTGTCCTCCCTGCAGAGTGAGGGAGAAACTGGACAGGAAGCAGAAAGATCTCGGAAAGCATCAGAGCGCTGCCCGCTCCAGATGGCACGTGGGACCGGATTCCAGGGGTCTCAGCACCCAAGCTCCTTCTGCCAGGTCACCTCCTTCATCCTGACCACCTCCCCTCTGACCCACACGCTCACTGTCCCTCCAGATAGTGGGTGAGTCTCTGCATCAAAAGGACTGTGAGCAAATGGACGCTCAAGCATTTTTACTGAAACCTCATGAGAACTGGTGCAGAGCAAAGAGCAACGGGCACCAGATGGATGCAAAAGAGAGTGAGGAGTTAAGAATGAGGAGGTGCTTTTGTCCTCCATGCGGGAGAGTCCTGGGGCAGGGGTGGGAGGCCTGATCCAGCTTGCGGGCAGACACAGGGGAGCTGAGCCCCGAGCAGGGGCATGGCCCTCCCTCGGGACGCCCAGACCTGGCCAGACCTGCACCAACGGCCAGGGACCAAACCCAGCCGCTGTGCGTGTGTGTCAGGCCAGATGGTGTGGGCGCCTCCGCACAAGGTGGCCAGATGCCCAGTTTGCCTGGTCCATGCTGACTCACGCCCGTGGTCCCAACCAGGGACTTAGAGCGTCTCTCTTGGTCTCAACGCACTCTGGTTTGAAGGACCAACCCTTTGTTCTCTGCTCACGCCTTGCCGGCGACCCTTCCCTGACATTCCTCCCCTTGGCGTCCCTTCCTTCTGGGCTCGCCTCCCTCTCTTGCTCCTCCTCCACTGTGCCTCCAGTTTTGGTCGTATTTCCTCTGTGGGATCCATCTAGACAGCCTCAACTGTACCTCTGTGTATTCCCATAGCGCCCGAAATTCACCAACCACATGCCTGAGAGTCGGGTCCTCGGCCCCTGCTGTGCCCGCCTCCCCTGACCTGGATCTTGGACGCCCGGCCCCACGCCTTCCTGTACCCTGAGCCCACAATGCCACGCCTCCCCTCCCCAGTGCCCTGCAAGTGTTTGTTAAAATTACACAAACAAACCTTGAAAACCAGGTGTGATCCGAGTGAATTCCAGGGAGAAATGAAAGAAAGCAACGGGCTGCAGGTTCAGGAAGCCCCGAGGACTCGGGAGGGATAACTGCTTTTTATCTAAATTGAGCATAGCTGCTTTGCGGAGGCTGTGCTTCCAGAAGGGAGACTGGGGACGCATTTGTCTCTAATTTTGGTTCCTGAAAAATAAATTGAGGCAATTATTACTTCAGGTTTGCTACTCAATATCCACCCATCTTCTTTAAATCCCATATTAATACAACCTGTACTAAAGACATTTTAAAAGTCACAACAGATCATGGTTTCTTTTTTTTTTTCTCCTAACTGAGGCTTTATGTGATGCATGTAACCCAACATCGGAGTTCAAATCTCCTTGAAGGACCAGGCAGTCAGATTCCAACTTATTTTGAGAGCTCGCCCTGGTGAATAGGTGAGGATACGGCTTCAGTTCAGTTCAGTCACTCAGTCATGTCCGACTCTTTGCAACCCCATCGCAGCACACCAGGCCTCCCTGTCCATCACCAACTCCCAGAGTTCGCTCAGACTGACGTCCATCGAGTCAGTGATGCCATCCAGCCATCTCATCTCAGCCTCTCATCATTGGGGGCAGGAGGAGAAGGGGACATTTTCCCCTTCTCCTCCTGCCCCCAATCCCTCCCAGCATCAGAGTCTTTTCCAGTGAGTCAACTCTTCGCATGAGGTGGCCAAAGTACTGGAGTTTCAGCTTTAGCATCGTTCCTTCCAAAGAAATCCCAGGGCTGAGGATACGGCTTACCTTGAACCAAAGTCCAGAGAGGTACCCGCTCTCGGGAAGAAGGTCCTGGCCACCCCCAGGGGCTGAAACACAGGGTGTATGTGAGCAAGGGGCCTGCACCTGAGTGGTGAGCAGTCCCTGCCACCAGCCTGAAGTCTGTGTGCTCAGCAAAGCAGAGGAACTGCCACTGTCTGGGAACCAACTTTAAGGTTTCAACAGACTACACTGAGTGTCTATTATCCACTCAGAGCAGCAAACCGCCTTGCGCTGTATAGTCATGAGTGTGGCTGTTAGGACTCCGGGGGCTCTCACCGTCCCTCACTCATTCCTAGGCCCGGGGGCTGGACACTGGGGACAAAAATGCAGCGACTGCCCTGCCACCATGTGAGGGGAGCTCAAGTACTGCCGTTTTGGAAAGGACCCAGTGCAGCGGGCAACAGCAGACGCCCTGGTTCAGTCGAGAGGAGAGGCCGTAGATGAGCTTTGTGGAGGGGACACAGCAGTTAGTGACATCACCACGTGTCCTCCCAGCAAACTCTGCGGCAAAATGTGTGCAAGACGCTGGCCCTGCACTGTACGCACATGCCCGGTTCAGCCCCGTGACAGGTTCCCAACGACGTTATTATCAGACCCAGGAAGATGGAGAGCGGAGATAGTCCACCGTCAGGCCCAGGTCCCCGTCTTCACCAAACGACGTCTTGAAGACGTCTCATCCCACTCTCGACCACAAGGCCCCTCACCATCCACGTTGACTCCATTGTGTCTGAAATACAAAGCCACGTTCATAGTAGCTTGATGGAATGGGTCTTCTGAGTTGCCCTCAGACACCGAAATCTCCCAGATTCTGGGTAAATTACAGTATATATACCAAAAAAAAAAAAAAAAAAAAAGGTTTGGCTTGAAACATTGAAACTGAAACTGCGTATGAAGAAGAAATAAATATAAGATCATATCAAAACCATAACAGCTGGCAGGAGAACCCAGAGCAGCCACAATGGTGGGGCTGCTCCGGAGGAACAGCTGATGTTGATCACAAGCCAGAAGCTGGGGGCCAATGTCAGCCTGCGGTGTCAGGAACAGGCTGTGGTCCCTGTCTAGCGTTGGAGCTAAGCTGAGATTTCCATGTGAAGTCAGGTTCTTGGGGGTCTGTGTCTCCTGAAACAGGTGGGGTGGGACTCACCTGAAAACCAAGGAAAGCGCCGTGGGCTCTGTCTTCTCTGCTACAGTCCCAGGTGCCGATAACAATTGTCTCCGTCGATTACCTGTGGCTGCCACCCTGTTCTCGCAGCACTCTGAACTTCAACTTTGCCTCTACTGTCACAGACTCTGGCTAAAGAATTACAGGGATTTCAGGTTGCTAGTTCCTTCTGGTACCTGGTAGTAACAGTACAATTTTTTTTCTGGATAAGTAAATCCTCAATTCAGATCTCTCAGAATGACCACAGGTTAAAAATTCAGCCAAGCACGAAGGTGAGACAAAATTTAACTGAAAATAATATAAAATAAAATGCACCTCCAAACACAAAGAAGAAACCATCAATATTAAGAGGCAGCATAAAAAGAGAGTGGGATTTGACATTTAACTGTTAGAAGAGTGTGAAATAGTTCTATACAGAAATTTTAAAAATTGAAATATGACTTAAGAACATGAGTAAGAAGCGGTAGACGACAAAAATGACAAGACAGACTTCATAAAGAAGCAATGAAGCTGCTGGAAATTAAAGCTCAACGGCTAGAATGAGCAGGACAATAGGTGAGTTACACAGCAGACCAGACGGGAAATAAAGCCAGGAACTGGAAGACAAATCAGATAAAACTACCAGAATATGGCAGAGAAAGATGAGATGAAACGTATGACAGAAGTGAAGAAATACAGGGAAAAAAGCAAGAAAATTTCATGCACACACAACCAGAACTCCAGCCAAAGAGGCTGGGGCAGGAAGAAACGTTAATGGCTGGTTATTTCTTCAGAACCGAGGAAAGGCATGGATCCACAGATATAAAAAGCAGAACACACAATCAGAAGGTCTCATGGAAAGGAAGTTACACCCCGATTCATTGTCATGGAACTGCATGAAGCACAAAGTTCTTACAAACCTCTACAGAGAAAAGGCAGTTCACCCGGGAGTGATGAACAATCACGTTGGCAGCAGATCCCTAACAGCAACCATAGTAAAGCTGTGTGGTGACACACTCAAGATGCTAAGAAAGCGTCACGGTTAGTGCAGCAGTCTGTAGCCAGGAGAAATACAAGAGGGGGATAAGAAAATCTTCAAACGGAAAACATCAACGGATCCTCAGCAAAAAAAAAAAAAGGAAAAATCTTCTAAAAGATGTACTTCAGAAAGAAAGAAAATGACCCCAGAATAAAAACATGAGCTGTGAGAAGAAATTTTGACAAAAACACTAATGAAGCACGAAAGAAGGGCCAGGTGCAAGGATGCGTGCTGACCACCCTGGTGAAAAGTGAGCAATCGTGAACGGAGAGTAACACAGAATGCGTGAGATTCAGCAAAGATGCCTATATGCTGTTAGACGTACAAATAGTAACAGTTGGTCTATTAGAAGCACCAGAAGTACCTTTCAGATGGGGTTGAGGTGAGGCGAGTATAACGCAGAAGTGAATGGGCCTGGAGAAAACACACAGCCCTACTGGGCACTGATTTCAGGTGGACTCCCCCTGGCATTTTCGTCTAATTCTCTCATCCACTAACTCTCCAGGTCCCTTAAAATAGATTTCCCTGCTCAATCTCTCATTTCAGATATCTGATACATTAATGAAATTAACTTGATAAATAAAAAATGGCTTATCAGCACTTCCCTGATGGTCTAGTGATTAAGAATCTGCCTGCCAGTGAGGGGGCACAGGTTCGATCCCCGGTCCAGGAAGACGCAGCATACTGCTAAGCGGGTGAGCCACGGCTAGCAGGCCCCCGCTCTCTAGAGCCCACGCTCCTCAGGGAGAGAAGCCAGCACACGCCCTGCAACGGGATCAACACAGGAAGAACAGCTTCAGGATGATTTACCAAAACAAAAGCCTTGTTCCTGTAAGAGGGGGACACCGACAACCTTCCAATGAAAGCATGCCTCCAAACCTAGAAATCTGTCAGCGATTACAACACACATTCTGCCAGATTCGCACGATCTGGATACTCAAACAGGACATTAACACAGTTTAGGAGGAGAGCATGGTCTTATTGAAATTGATTCACATTAATGAAGGAATGAAATTTGACACCAATCCTGATGAAAACTAAAAGCAGACAACGCTTTCTTATGGAATAAAGGTGATTCAATCAATTAAGGTCTACAGACTTCCCTGGTAGCTCAGCTGGCAGAGAATCTTCCTGCAATGCAGGAGACCCAGGTTCAATCCCTGGGTCTGGAAGATCCCCAAGAGAAGGGATGGGCAACCCACTCCAGTATTCTTGCCCAGAGAATCCCATGGACAGAGGAGCCTAGAGGGCCAGTCCATGGGGTCGCAAAGAGTCAGACACAATTGATCAACTAACACTTTCACTTTCACTTCAGTCAGAATATTGCAGCTTTGCTAGAGATGTTAAATTAGGGGATTTAATGCAGGGGTTGTTGATTTGCTGAAGGCTTGCATTTGTTTAACGAGGCACACACACGGCAATGCATTCTAGGAACAGTTATCACCAGCGGGCTGGGCCCACTCAAACATAATAATACTGAGAACTGACATCGCAGCCAAGCCTGAACATAGTGGCTCAGAAGGTCATCCCCCTGCGCGCGCGCACACACACACACACACACACACACACACACACACACACACTGGCTGGGGCTTGGCCGCCACGTTGGAGCTACACAGCCGGTGCTCGGGGAACGGCTAACCCGGCATGGCTGGCCTCAGAGGCCTGGAGGAGCCGGGGCGGGGGTCGCCCGTGGAGACAGCCGTCGGGCTGTCGGAGCGGGGTTTCTGCTCCAGCTGCCAGGCTGACTGGAGCTGGAAACAGGACTAACGTCTCCTCTCGCCTCCTTCTGCTTTCCATCTCCCATCAGACTTTCCCAAGAGCAGAGCCTAATGAGATGCCGGCTGGCAAGGGAGTCTGGGAGGCTGGATTCACAGACGCCCGGCCCTGCACCCCAGCGAGGGAGCAGGGGCAGGCTCTCAGCCGAGTGGTAATAGGCAGATCCGCGGCACAGGACGCGGGACCACGGCTTCCAGGACGGCGGCTGCCTCATAACAAAATTCGGAAACGTTAAAGCATGAGCAAGGGGGAGAGATGACGGGGAGGCTGGGACGGTACTGCGTGCGCACAGTCACTTCCGTCGTGTCCGGCTCTGCGACCCCACAGACTGTCGCCCGCCAGGCTCCCCTGTCCGTGGGGTCTCCCGGGCAAGAATGCTGGAGTGGGCTGCCATCCCTCCTCCAACCACTATGTATAAATAGATAACTAATAAGGACCTGCTGTCCAGCGCAGGGAACTCTGCTCAATCCTCCGTAATGGCCTATATGGGAAAGAATCTAGACGACGATGGTGTGAGTAAGCGACTCACTTTGGTGCACAGCATGAACTGACACAATGTTATTAATCAAATATTCTCCAGTTAAAATTTTAAAAATAACAACATCGTGAATAAGAAGGAAAAACTTTATATCATTATTTGTGAGATGTTCTGACAGCTTCATAAGATAAAGTAAAAAAAATAAGAAAATGGAAAGGGAAACATTATCATTATTTGGAGGTATAAACATTATTGTATATATTAAATAGACAGAGTCCTTGAAATAGTCTCCAAAAAAGTGATTAAAATTAGTCTGCATTTAGTAACGCACTAGATATAAGATCAATAAATACGAAAACACAGTTACTGTGTTATAAATCATCACTATTCGAAATGTCACTTTCACAGATCTTTATAGCGACAACAATGCAAGGTACGCAGGGAGCAATTACTGGAATATGTGCCAAAGCTCACATGAGGAAAATTGCACATCTTTATTGACAAGCATAAACACACTGAAATAGATTTCATATTTATGGTGAGGAAGATTCAATATTCAAAGATGTCAAATCTGCCTACACTGAGTCAGAGATTCAGGGAAAATTCCAGTGCTGGTCTCTGTAGAATCTGACAAGATAATTCTAACATTTATATGGAGGAGCAAAGGACCACGGCGAGCCACGATGCTCCTGAAGCCTACTCCGTGAGTCATAAATCCAGGTTCACGATCAGAGCAGGGTGTTGGTGCAAGGACAGGAAAGAGAGACTTATGGAATGGAATACAAAATCCAAAGAAGGGATAAAGTGCAGGACGGTGCTGCAGATGAGCAGGAAAGAGAAGAACTATTCACTGTGTGATTCAGGACAGCTACTTATCCACACAGACAAAAAAAATTGCATCCTACATTGCCATGTTAAAAGCATCAATTATAGATTGTTTAAAGAATTGAAAGCAAGAAGCATAGCTATAAATATTTTAAAAGATGCATTATAGGAATCCTTGGGTTGCTTAAACAAGATACAAAAGCACTAATCATAAAGCATCTTAGAAGCAGGAGCCTTTGTTTATAAAATGGCATCATTAAAAAGTAAGGAAATAATCACACAGAATGCAATAAGATATTTATACTGCATTTAAGCTAGGATGACTTAGTATACCCAGAATTACAGTCTCTTATAAGCCTTGAAGAAAAAGGCATGTCATCCAGTGGAAAGGGAAGGCAATATATAAAAACATTTTTCACAAAATAGAAGACATTGATAGCTGATAAATGTTTTAAAGGATGGCCAAACTCATCACTAATAAAGAGTGCAAATTAAAATCGCATTGGCTTCACCCACCAGAGTGGTTAAAATTTAAGAAGCTGATAAGATTAAAATGCAAAAGGCAGCCGCTACCAAGTGCTGGTGGGAATGAGAATATCCACCCGCTGGTGGCAGGTCGTGTGAACCGGAAAAATGATACTGGAACACAGGGCTTGTGATCCGAAAGCGAGCTGCACTCATGCCTTTCCTGAGATCGGTAATTCCACTCCCAGGCACAGTCCCCAGAGGATCGAGTGTGTGTAAATGCCGGGTGTAGGGCAGCGAAACCGTGAGCACGACTGTTCATAGCTCCACTGTGTCTAGCGACAGGAGGGGGCTACAGTCCAGCAAGCAGGGATTAGATGGCAGTGTGGCCAGCCAGGATGCTTCCTTCAGTGAAAAGGAATAGAAACCTCTCAAATACAGAGGACGGGAAGAGAAGGCAGCGAGAGATGAGAGCATGTAAATGAAGTCCCCCAGTTGAAAACGTCACACTATATTTTAGGAATAACCCCAAATAGAGAGGAATGCCACTGGAAAAAGTAGACGGTGCATACGGGAGCCCCACAGGGGGGCTGCCTTTGACAGACGTCCCGAGGAGGCTCCCTGGGGGCGCTCAGCCTCTCTGCCTGCACGGCAGGCGCTTCGGTGTTTCAGCTCAGTCCAGGCGCTCAGGTGTGTCCGGCTCTTTGTGACCGCATGGACTGCAGCACGCCAGGCCTCCCTGTCCATCACCAACTCCCGGAGCTCGCTCAGACTCATGTCCATTGAGGCAGTGATGCCATCCAGCCATCTCATCCTCTGTCATCCCCTTCTCCTCCTGCCCCCAATCCCTCCAGCATCAGAGTCTTTTCCAGTGAGTCAACCCTTCACATGAGGTGGTGAAAGTACTGGAGTTTCAGCTTCAGCATCATTCCTTCCAAAAGAAATCCCAGGGCTGATCTCCTTTAGAATGGACTGGTTGGATCTCCGTGCAGCCCAAGGGACCCTCAAGAGTCTTCTCCAACACCACAGTTCAAAAGCATCAATTCTTCAGCACTCAGTTTTCTTTATGGTCCAACTTTCATATCCCTATATGACTACTAGAAACATGGGTGTTTATTTTAATTTTACAAGCTATAGTGTGGGTGTACATGCATGGATTTTTAAACCCAATGGATGTAGCATTTTGTAATAAAAACAGACTCGTAACAAATGAAACAGATAGGTGACCAGAGCTAATATTTGTGGTTACCTTCCTGGTGTGAGCTTCCCTGGTGGCTCACTTGGTACTGAATCTGCCTGCGATGCGGAAAACCTGGGTTCAATGTTGGGAAGATCCCTGGAGAAGGGAAAGGCTCCCCACTCTAGAATTCTGGCCTGGAGAATTCCACGGACTGTATGGTCCATGAGGTCGCAAAGAGTCAGACATGACTGAGTGACTTTCACTTTGCCTCTGACCTTTGCTTCCCTCTTTGAGCCCCAGGAGGAAAGCAGCCCTGATGCCTCTATTTTCAGATAAGAAAACTGAGGCTCCAGCTTGAATGTGGAGGCTACAGGTTTGCTGCAGAGCTCTGACCTTGACCACGACTCTCTACTGTGTCTAGAATTAAATGGGCCATTCGTGGAGACATGGATGAAGCTAGAGGGTGTGGATGAAGCTAGAGGGTGTCTTACAGAGTAAGGTAAGTCAGAAAGAGAAAGCAAATATGTTTATTCAGAAGTATGTGGGGACTCTAGAAAAATGATGTAGATGATCTTGTTTGCAAAGCAGAAACTAGAGACGCAGATATAGAGAGCAAATGTGCGGACACCAAGGGGGAGAGCTGGGTGGGATGAACTGGAGATTGGGTTGACGCACACACCCCACCTTATATAAAGTGGATAACGAATGGGAACCTGCTGTACAGGATGGGGGACTTTCCTCAGTGCTCTTGGGTGGCCTAAATCGGAAGGGAATACAGAAGAGGGCTGTATGTATACGTAAGGCTGACTCCTTTGCTGTGCAGCAGAGAATGCCCAGCAGCGCAACGCAGCTATACTTCCATAAAAATTAATTTTAAAAAAGATAATTAAAGGGGATGGTACCAAAGCCCCCTGAGAAGATATGCGAGTTCCTGGAAGTGGGGAAACCAGCCAGTCCTGTGCCAGCCCTGGCGGGCCACAGAAAGTGTGACAGCCCCCTCCGGAGGAAGCCAGAGGTGGCCCTGGGAAGGGGACGGGAGCGAGGCAGCTCAGTTCTGCTACACGAGGTCCGCTGATGGGGGAGGCCAGGGGTCTGGGCCAGCCCCGGAAAGGCTGGGTCAACGAATGAGCATCACGATAACTGAGGTCAGTTTAGGGCTTAATTGCCTCTATCAGCAATATCTTTAAGCTTTGAGGCTTCCAATTGGCTTGTGAACTCTCGAGGAGAGAGCAGCGCTTCCTCTTCTTAATCCACACACTGTTCAGCCAAGGTCGGAATCACAGGGCGCGCCTGAGGATGCAGGGCCAGGAGTGGAGAGAAAGGTTTGCAGGGTCCAGTCCACCAGGAGCTGGAGGTGTGCGTGTAGACAGCCCCCGACTCTCTGCGCCTCATTCCGAGCCTGCAGAGTGAGGGCCGTGGGCATGCACCCCTGGAGGACCCCCTCAGCTGTAGCACGTGTGAGCGGGGCAGCCCCATGCACTCGGACGGGTCACGCACTTGCATGGAGGCTTGCCAGGTGGCACCTGCCAATGCAGGAGATGCAAGAGACGCGAGTTCAGTCCCTGGGTCAGGAAGAGCCCCTGGAGGGGAAGTGGCAGCCCGCTCCAGTATTCTTGCCTGGAAAGCTCAACAGACAGAAGTGCCTGGTGGGCTGCAGCCCATGGGGTCATGAAGAGTCGGACACGACTGAGCTACTGAGCACACACACACTTGGATGGGCCACAAACGTGGATGGACCACACCCTTGGACCAGGCGCCTGGAGGGACCAATCACCTTTAAACATTTGCTCCTTGCTATCCAAAGTGAGAGGCGTGGGCCAGCAGCATCAGTGGCGTGTGAGAGTTTATAGAGGAACAGAGTCTCAGTCCCCAGACCTGCTGGGCCCTACCTGTGTGTGACCAGAATCCCCAGGTCATCCACACCCACAGTCAAGTTCCAAGAGCCCTGCGTCCTGTCCATGTCTGTGCTGTGGGCCCACTCGGTCACCCAGTGACCCCATGGACAGTATCCCGCCAGGCCCATCTGTCCATGGGATTCTCCAGGCAAGAGCACTGGAGTGGGTTGTCATGACCTCCTCCAGGGGATCTTCCCAACCCAGGGATCAAACCCGCGTCTCCTGCATTGCAAGCAGATGCTCTATCACTGAGCCACCTGCAAAGCCCCATCCTGTCTGTGGGACCTGCCAAAATTCCTGTAAGAATCACTCCCTGGCTGTTGAATAGATGAGTCCAGCTCTCCCGCTGCCTCATCCTGGTTCGCTAAGGCTGCCTTAACAAAGTGCCGCAGACGTGGGGGCTTAGACTGCAGAGTTCACTCTCTCGCTGTTCTGGAGGCCAGGAGTCCGAGCTGCAGGCACGGGCAGAGCTGGTTCCTTCTGAGCGCCTCCTTGGGGCTTGTGGACTGCTGTCTTCTGCCTGTGTGCCCACTGGACTTCCTTCTGTGCCTGCCTGTGTCCAAGCACTCCCTTTTTAGAAAGACATCGGTCTAGTTGGACAGAGGGCCGACCTTCTGCCGGGATGACCTCATCTTAACGTATTATGTCTGCAGTGACCTGTTTCCAAATAAGGTCACATTCCGGGGTGCTGGGAGGTAGGCCTTCAATACGTGAATTCTAGGAAGTTCACTCATCGTGGGACCTAGGAACCCGGGTTTTTACAAAGTGTCTCTAGGGATTCGGAGGCACAGCCAGGTTTGGGGACCCCTGGGCTCTGCCGCTAAGCTGGGCGTGCTGCCTGGGGGCAGGGTGTGTGGGTGGAGGGGCCGCTGGTACGGGAGGCTTGTCTCCAAGGCCCTGGCTTGCAGCCCCTTCCACGGCCTTGACACACCGTCACTCTCTCAGCCCCCGGGGGTGCTAAGTGCCCTCCTCGCCTCCCATCTCCACGCTTCTATTCCTCCCCAGATGGGTCCCGGGGGGCCTTCTGGTCGCTGGTGTGTGTGTGGGAAGGCACAGCCCTTGAAGGCTTGGCCTCCAGGGCTCAGAGAGCAATGGGCCGCAAGCAGGAGCATCCTGGTGGCCTCCGCCCACAGGTGGGGTCTCTGCCCCGCCTCCGGCCGCTTGCTTTCCTCCTGGGATGCCATCAGAGCTGTAGAGTCCTGATGTCTCTGGGAGCTCAGTGGACCTCCTGTGCACGATGGGGTCTCCTCCATCAGGAACAGGGCTCCTCTCGCAGCAGGGACAGCTGGTCAGCAGGAGGGGCACAGAGTCTGTGCTCACACCTCGGTCCGAAGGAGCTCAGCATGCCCTGGGTCATCTGGGAGGCGGCACCCGGCGTGCGGGCAGTTCATGGGGCTTAACTCAGAGTGCAGGGACCCCACCAGGACCGTCCAGGCCCCCTGCGCCTGCCGGACACACGAGGGAAATACATGTATCCCCTCTGCCGTCCCACCTCTGGAGGCAGCCTCCCTGCTCGTCTTTGCCCCTCTAATCTCAGTCTTGGTACCAAATCGCAGATGCCCTCACTGAATTGCATCGGCCAAGCACATCAGTTCTTTGACCGGAATATTTTAACAGCCCTTAGGCGGTGTTTAGAGTTCAGTGATTCCCAGGGATGTGTGTACACACAACTGTAATCTAGGTGAAGCTTTGGGAGCCAGGCTTCCGGGCTGTGTTCCCTGTACTCCAGAGTTCTGGGCTGGGAAGTCCCCCATCTTCCCGACTGAGGGATGTCGCCTGGGGTCCCCGTACTGCTGGCAAAGGAAAGCTTTCAGGCAGTGGACTGGTTGACTGTGGGCAGAGGGATGAGGGGAGAAGAGCTCACAGACTGAGAAGCAAGGCTTTAAAATCATTCTCAAGAACCAGGAGTGGCAGGGCTGATTTCAGCAGATCCTTATCTAATCACCGCAGCAGCCCTGCGGGGCCTGCGCCTGAACGAGCGGGCTTTCCATTCACTGTGGAGTGCGTGCCGGGGGAGCAGGGCCTCGCTTCTGGAACAACCGTCAGTAATCGAGACCTCGCTTGGAGGCAGTTCCTCCGCTTCTGCGGTCCTGGACAGTGGAGACTGCACTCTGCTCCAAGCGTTCCAGGCTGTGGTCTGCCGTGGGCGGCCACCCTGAGGGTCCCGGGCTGAAAACCTAGGCACCCTCTTCCCAGGGGTCTCAGTTAAGCGGTTTTCAGAGGGTGCGCGTGGAGGGGCAGTGCGCTCCATTCCGTCCGTAGGGCGATCTTGCGGGGTCGCGACTGTGGGCTCCAAGCTGCAGTGTGGGCGGAGGGGACAGTGCCCACCCCACAGGCTAACGTGGTGCAGCAGGCAGGCTGGACGAGTAGGCGGGAGCACGCGCCACCAGCCACACCAGGCTGCCCCGTGCCCAGGAGGCCAGGCAGCACGCAGGAAGGCCAAGTCTGACCCTTCCATCACAGACCCTCCCAGGTCAGCAGCGAAATGGAGCAACGACCCCTGTTCCTTCCACTCCATGTTGGCGTTAGCTTTTCAGCTTCTTCACCTGAAAGAAGACGAGATGGAGGCTGGAGACCAAGCATCCTGGCCCCACGCAAGCTGAGAGGAGTCTGGGCTCCTTGAGACGGGGTCCTCGTTATCCTCAGGCTCTGTGCCCGTGCCTGCTGGCCAGGAAGGGGCGAGCTGTGATATGTTTTTTAGTGGCTAAGCAAAGACCTTCAACTAATTGTAGCTCACTCCCTAATTTTAGCACAGCGGTCCCTTAGTGACCCCTCTGAGTCAGTAAAGGCCTGACTCTGGGAGGAGAAGCCGGGCATGAACCTCAGGGTGATACAAAATCAGATTCAGCCCCAGGCCGTCACCTGGGGAACTACAGATACACCTCGGCAGGGAGGCTGGCACCCTGCGGTGTCTCTGTTACGGCCCGCTGGTCGAAACCTTCCCCTCTCCAGAGATGGGAGTGTTCTGAGAGAAGGAATCCATGGACGGCTGCCAAGAAGTGGGGGCATCTGAATCCCTGGGCCATTGAGCAGGCCAGCCGTGCTGTGGGCCCAGCAGGCCCATCTGGCCACGGAGGCACCGTGTCTCACTGGGCCCTTGATCTGACTCTCATGGAGGGGGCCTCGGTCAGAGGAAGCTGGCGCATCGGTGGTCCATTTCAGTCCCCTACCGGGGCCGGGATGCCACTCTGCAGTGAAGAATCCATGTTTTCCTACCTGCATGCTTTCAGGACCTGATTGAAGTGGAGACCCCAAAAGGGAAGCAATTTTTTAAAAAGCTAGTGATCCTCATCTCACACTATAGCAGGAACCATTTTTGAATTAATCAAAAGTTCAGCAGATCTCTGCCTTATTCGCCCATCGTAAGTATAGGTGCACGTCGGCTGCTTTGCTTACGTACATAACTGTATAGGGTCAGGTTCTGGGAGCCGGGGTTCAGCCATGACCCTGGGGAGGGAAACGTGGTGAGCGCCACGTTCCTCCTGGATTTCCAGACTTGGCCTGGGAGGTGGAGCCACGCAGACAGCGAGGGCTCCATAGACGTGGCTAAAATCCACGTCTGCTGGCACAGTCGCCCCAGATAACGGGGGGCCCTGTGGTGTCGTAGCGGAGTGGGAAAGTCTTAGTAGTGGAGCAGAGGATTCCCAGACGGGGAGGAAACCCCACCTGTGCCGAGGGGCCCAGCCTGCCCTTCTCGAGGGCCTGCCTTGCAGACGCAGACCAGCCCAGCTGGACCCCGTGGCACAGAAGCCGGGTCTGCGCTGAGTCTGCACGGACCTTCCCTCCAGGCTGTCTCTCGCCTCGACCTTCAGAGCAAGTCAGGAGAATGAGTGTTTTATTCGTTATTCCCTTCACAGCTCACTGTTTGCACCCGCCTGTGCTCAGGGCTCACAGTCTGCACGCACAGAAGTGACCCCTCCTGGCGCTGGCCTTGACCACTCACTCCCCATCGGGCTGCCCACCCAAGAGCCAGGGGACCACCCCGTGGCTCCCCCAGTGCTGCCCCTTCGCCCCAAGGGGAGCAATCATTCCTGACCTCAGACGCAGGCCCACTGGCTCTCCAGCCTGCACTCACCACCACCGCCGCTCTCCCGACCCTCGCCTGGATGAGGCGCTGGCGCCCACGTGACCCTCCCCAGCCCAGACCTTGTCTGGCCACTCTCTTGTTTAGGGCGGGACTGGGCTGGCAGAAGACAGCGAGGCAGCTGCACCGCTCAGAACAGGCTTCGTTGTGCAGCAGGAAGAATCTAAAAACACCAGCATCTTCGCAAGGTGCGCACTTCTTGCCTCCAGCACACACCCATCACAGGCTGCGTGCGGGCATGCACACTCAGTTCAGTTCAGTCGCTCAGTCGTGTCTGACTTTTTGTGACCCCGTGGACTGCAGCACGCCAGGCCTCCCTGTCCATCACCAACACCCGGAGCTCACTCAAACTCATTTCCATTGAGTCGGTGATGCCATCCAGCCATGTCATCCTCTGTCATCCCCTTCTCCTCCTGCCCTCAATCTTTCCCAGCATCAGGGTCTTTTCAAATGAGTCAGCTATTCGTATCAGGTGGCCAAGTACTGGAGTTTCCACTTCAGCATCAGTCCTTCCAATGAACAGCCAGGACTGATTTCCTGTAGGATGGACTGGTTGGATCTCCTTGCAGTCCAAGGGACTCTCAAGAGTCTTCTCCACCACCACAGTCCAAAAGCATCAATTCTTCAGTGGTCAGCTTTCTTTAAAGTCCAACTCTCACATCCATACACGACCACTGGGAAAACCATAGCCTTGACTAGACGGACCTTTGTTGGTAAAGTAATGCCTCTGCTTTTTAATATGATGTTTAATATGCTGTCTAGCTTAGTCATCAGAGAAGGCAATGGCACCCCACTCCAGTACTCTTGCCTAGAAAACCCCACGGACGGAGGAGCCTGATAGGCTGCAGTTCATGGGGTCGCTAAGAGTTGGGCACGACTGAGCGACTTCACTTTTGCTTTTCACTTTCATGCATTGGAGAAGGAAACGGCAACTCACTCCAGTGTTCTTGCCTAGAGAATCCCAGAGACAGAGGAGCCTAGTGGGCTGCCATCTATGGGGTCGCACAGAGTCGGACACGACTGAAGCGACTTAGCAGCAGCAGCAGCTTGGTCTTAGCTTTTCTTCCCAGGAGCAGGTGTCTTTTAATTTCATGGCTGCAGTCACCATCTGCAGTGATTTTGGAGCTCAAAATGTTTCCCCATCTATTTGCCATGAAGTGATGGGACTGGATGCCATGATGTTAGTTTTCTGAATGTTGACTTTTAAGCCAGCTCTCAGTCGTGTCCAACTATTTGCAACCCCATAGACTATAGCCCCCAGGCTCCTCTGCCCACGGGATTTCTCAGACTAGAACACTGGAGTGGGTGGCCATTCCCTTCTCCAGGGGACCTTCCTGACCCAGGGATGGAGCCCACATCTCTTATATCCCCTGCTTTGCTGGGTGGATTCTTGACCACTGCTCCACCTGGGAAGCCGAGACAGGCGTTCTCTTACCGGTGCCAGGATACCCGGCCTGACTGCGTCTCCATCACCAATGCGTCTCCATCACCACTGCGTCTCCATCACCACTGCGTCTCCATCACAACTGCGTCTCCTGCCACTGTCCAAGGGCAGGAGAGGCCAGGACAGCTGAGAGCTAGCTCCTCTGGGGTCTGTGCAGAAGGACACCTGCCCTTAGCCGAGTAGATCAGGCAGACCTACAGTCACCAGGCAGGGCCATTTGCCACCCAGAGCGGGTGGCTCAGACACGTCAACGTCACTGCACCCACTCCAGCCTGGGCACAGGAGAGCCAGCAGGTGTGTGGCACAGGTAGGAGCCAGGTTGGGGGAGAGGCCTGCAGAGCCCGCTCCCCCC
Organism: Ovis aries; assembly: GCF_016772045.2. NCBI lineage: Eukaryota > Metazoa > Chordata > Mammalia > Artiodactyla > Bovidae > Ovis > Ovis aries. The sequence goes on from NC_056056.1 coordinate 224,002,303, forward strand.
ACAGGGCCAGGGGAAGGAGGCGGCCTGGCAGGAGTGGCCGCGTGCTCTTACCGCCCAGCCTGGTAGGCGTTTTCAGCAAGCCAGCTGCCGCCTTGGCAGGCTGGGGGTGAGTCTGTACCCTCGGAAATGACCCGGTTCCTTCAGGGTCATCCCAGCCCTCGTGGATGAGGACATGCTCAAGACGAACGTTCAGTTGTCTATTCTGCCCCCTCCCCAGCCACAGCCCCCTGCCCAGGGGAGCAGGCAGGTCCCTCACTGGTTGTGGGAGGAGGCGTGAGGACCGCGGGGCCTCAGAGGGTGTCCATGTGGTTCGACGGGTTTGGGCTTTGTGGGGACCCTGGGGGAGGGGTCAAGGCTGTGTTCCTTCTGTGCTCTGGGCAGGACTCTTTCAGGAAGGAAGGGTTACTCTATGTTCAGTGTCTTTGTTTTTAAAGGGGATGTAAATCCCATACTATAAAAGTTGCCCTTTTAAAAATACAATTCTCTATTTTCTAGTATCTTCATACGATTGTGCAAACATCACCCCATCTAATCATAGAAAACTTTCATTTCCTGCTTAAAAGAAACCGCAGCGTGGGCAGTCCCTTCTCAGCCCCGCTGCAGGCCCTGGCAACCAGGCATCCTCTGCGTGTCGCTGCCTTTCACCCGTTCTGGGCATTTCCTTTGCACGGCCAGCCCCTCATGCTGGCTGGTTGTTAGGGACTGGCTCCCCTCACTGAGCACCATGCTTTCAAAGCCCATCGCTGCCATAGCTGCGTCGGAGCTTTGCTCTTGTTTCTGTCTGAATAATATTCTAGTGCATGGATGGACCACAGTTTTTTTTATCCAGCTGATGGGCGTTTGGGTCCTTTCCACCTTTGGGGCTGTTATGAATAATAAGCGCTATGAACTCGTGGACGTCTGTGTGTGGACACATTTCCGTTTCTGTTTGGCCAGGGGCAGCACTGCTGGGCCACACGGCAGGTCTGGGCCTGTGACCGAGTCTCTTAACACGTGTCGTCCAGGACAAGGGGGAGGGCTGCCTGGTACAGGCAGAAGCGGGGTCGGCAGAGGCCCCCTGGGACACAGCCCAGCTGGGAGGAGGCGTCACGCCCGTGCTCTGCCAGTGGCCTCGTGTCTGTGCTTAGATTCCACCTGGGTGTGGCCTCCTTTTTGCTGTCACTGCGTCACAGAGGGACCTCGTCTCTGCTGGTCTCCGGGGAGGCTGCCTCATGCCCATCAAGAGACACGGTGGCCTCGCTCTGCCTGCCTGGCTCCCATTTCAGGGTGATGTCCTGCAGGAGGGCTTGGGTGGGCTCTGGTCTCTCCAGAAGACTGCCTGCTCAGGTCGCCCCCTCCGGCTCACTGCCGCCTGGAGCCCCAGGTTGGACAGAGTCTGCACTGCCACGGGGACAGATGGCCCAACCCCTGTTCCTGGACCTCCTCGTGGCTGTGGTCCCTGTCCAGGCCACCACGCCTACCACCTCCCCACCCTCTGCCTGGACCATCTGCTGAATGTCACTTGCGGAGACCCACCACCCCCATACCACGCATTCTCAAGGCTCTGTCTTTCTGCTTAATTTCTCTTCACGTGGGTATCAGAGAACAGGACAAGGGTGGCGCCCACGGCAGGTGCTGAGTGAGTATTTACTTAGTGAATGAACAGAGGGTTGGCGTCCCTGCCTCTGTCCACCCTCCACGCAGCCTGGCCCAGACCGCCATCTGTTACTGGAAGGTTCCTCGGGCGTTTCCCTGTGCTCTTGTCTACTTGGCCTTAATCTAAATCTTCCCAAATGCAGAAATGGCCACGAGGAGGGGGACCACATCCCCACCTCTCTGGTATCTATGCCCACGAGCGATGTGGCCATTGGCAACTTGGGTAGGGCAACTTCAGTTGGCAGGACACCTCGCTATCCCCAGGCCCCTCTGTGCTGGCCTCTCACTGGGCACCTCGGATCCAGGATCCCATGTGGTTAGACCCTACACTCTGCAGAGTCCCCAGGTCCCTGGTGAGAACTGGTTGTTCCCACACTTAATCAGGAGGAAGCGCGCACACCGAGTCAGAGCTGGAGCCTGGGGACCTCTGCCTGTCCCCACCATCCTCTCCTGCTAACTGGGCACTTCCGTTTTCACAGGACCTCAGCAGTGACCTCGACCCACCAGAGGCAGGAGGGAAGATGGCCGCATACCAGGGCCCCATGTGCCTCTTACATTATCCCATTGTTTGTGGCTGAACGATTCCCCAAGTGTGACTGTGGTTTATCAAAATGCTCAACAATTCTAAGCCAACTAGGTGGTGGGGGTGACGGTTTAGTCACTAAGTCATCACTGACTCTGGCGACTCCACGGACTGTGGCCTGCCAGGCTCCTCTGTCCTTGGGATTCTCCAGCCAAGAGTACTGGAGTGGGTTGCCATTTCCTTCGTCAGGAGATCTTCCTGACCCAGGGGTTGAACCTGAGCCTCCTGCTTGGCAGGCGGATTCTTTACCAGCTGAGCTGTGAGGGTGGCCATAGTAAACAAGAGCCATCCCCAGTGCTTAGTTGGGGCCACGACTACCCTGCGTGAGATATAAGGCCTGCAGCTTCCTCAGAATTCAGGATCATGGTTCAGGTGAATGAGAAGAAGATCATTTTTTCTATTAAAAAATGAAAATAACTCCCCTACAGTGTGTTTACTTTTTCTAAACTGCAATCACAGGCAAACACAACAAAATATCACCTACAGTTTTCCTCTGAACCGTCATTAAGTCTCACGCTGTGAGTGGCAAAGCTTAAATATTGCAATTTAACACATATTTATCATGCATCTACTATGGGTCCAATCAACTCTGAGAAAGTTTTGTTTTTTGTTTTTTGTTTTTTTTTTTTTTTAAAGATAGCAACCTGGAAGCATGGGAGGGCGGGCTTGAGGGCAACAATGGACCCAGGACAGACACAGGCAACACGTGTTCCAGTCGAAGCTCTTCTCGTGAAGGACAGAAGCCGCCCCTCCTGTCTCAGTCACTAGTGCCTGTGGCTAATTCTGCAGAAGGCGTTTCTTTTCTGTGAGATGTCTGTGCTGCTGACCTGTGCCTTGACCTCGAGGGTCCCTGGAGGAGCAGGTCCCAGGGGCCCCCGACTCTGTGGAGCATCCTCACCTCCTTTCCTTAGCCCTGGGGCAGGCCTGACTCTGTTCACCCGTGTCCAAGCTTCCTTCCCTGCCCAGACCCAGGACAGACTGTGCCCTCTTCCCCCGTAGTGAAGTGCCACGTGGTCTGAATGGGACCAACAGGCTGTGCCTGGAGGTGACAGGTGCGCTTGCTATGGATGGTCTGCTCTCTAAATTCTCCTCACCACCCTGCATGGGGGCAGCAGAGGAGGCTGAGCTCCACACTAGCCAGACTCAAGAAAGCAGAGCCTCTGTCCTCCTGGGGCCCTGAGAGATGGTATGGAGAAGAGTTCCTGCCAAACCATGCAGAACCAGGAAGTGAGCAGTCCTGGGATTCCACCGTTACTTGTTACTGAGGCACAGTTTAACTCACCCCAGCTGATCCGTCCCTGGAAATCCATTCTCCAGATCTTGCTGCCACAGGGAGCTCTCACGTATAGACACAGAGGAACCTGGGGGTGAGCTTGGAGTTTGGGTTTGTTTTCATTGAGTGTCCAAGACACTGTCCGTGGCGCCACTGATGGCTTAGCGGTGAAGAACCCACCTGCCAATGCAGGAGACCTGGGTCGGGAAGATCCCCTGGAGAAGGAAATGGCAGCCCACTCCAGTGTTCTTGCCTGGGGAGTCCCATGGACAGAGGAGCCTGGTGGGCTACAGTCCATGGGGTCGCAAAGCGTCGGACACGACTGAGCTTGTGATGATTATATACGACATTGTCCATAGAAAGATGCGGAATTCGGTCAATCCAGTTGTAGAATATTCTTGAGAAAAGACAAATGAAGCTGTCTGGAGAGCGCATGGAGCACCCACCTTACGCCATATGAGCCGGGCGTGCTGCCTTGCCTGTTTCTTGGAAGCAGAGCTGACTTTAAGTGTTGCGTTAGCTTCTGCTGTGCCGCAGAGTGACTCGGTCACACATATATACACATTCTTTTCAATCACGGTTTACCATAGCATATTGAAAATAGTTCCCTGTGCTGAACAGGAGGTCCCTGTTGTAGGCTGATTTTACACATGCAGGAAGTGTCCAGCTCTTTGTGACTCTATGGACCGTAGCCCATCAGGCTCCTCTGTCCATGGGATTCTGCAGGCAAGAATACTGGAGTGGGCTGCCATGCCCTTCTCCAGGGGATCTTCCCAACGAAGAGATCAAACCCACGTCTCTTACATCTACCTGCACCGGCAGGTGGGTTCTTTACCACTGGGAAGCCCGTATTACATATAGTTGTGAATACGTGTTAATCCCAAGCTCTAATCCATCCTTCCCCGCCTTTCCCCTTTGGTGACCATGCCTTTGTTTTCTCTGTGAGTCTGTTTCACAGATATGTTCATCTGTGCCATGCTTTAGACTTCACATATAAGCGATATCATGTAATAGCTGTCTTTCTTTGTCTGGCTTACTTCGTTTAGAATGATGATCTGTCGGTCCATCCATGTTGCTTCAAATGGCATTATTTGATTCCTTCTTTCGGTTAAGTAGAAGAACTATACAATAAAGGTCTTAGGGACCTGGATAACCACAATGGTGTGGTCACTTACCTAGAGCCAAACATCTTGGAGTGTGAAGTCAAGTGAACCTTAGAAAGCATTACTATGAACAAAGCTAGTAGAGGTGATGGAATTCCAGCTGAGCTATTTCAAATCCTAAAAGATGAAGCTGTTAAAGAGCCACACTCAGTATGTCAGCAAATTTGGAAAACTTAGGAGTGGTCACAAGACTGGAAAAGGTCAGTTTTCATCCCAATCCCAAAGAAGAGCAATGCCAAAGAAAGCTCAAACTACTGCACAATTGCGCTCATCTCGCATGCTAGCGAGGTAATGCTCAAGATGCTCCAAGCTAGGCTTTAGCAGTACATGAACCAAGAAGTTCCAGATGGTCAAGCTGGATTTAGAAAAGGCAGAGGAATCAGAGATCAAATTGACAGCATTTGTAGGATCATGAAGAAAGCAAAGGAATTCCAAAAAACAGCTACTGCTGTTTCACTGATTACGCTAAAGTCTTAGACTGTGTGGATCACAACAAACCACGGAAAATTCTTAAAGAGATGGGAATACCAGACCTCCTCACCTGTCTCCTGAGAAACTTGCATGCTGGTCAGGAAGCAACAGTTAGAACCAGACGTGGGACAACGGATTGGTTCAAAATCGGCAAAGGAGTAGGTCAAGGCTGTGTATTGTTACCCTGTTAATTTAACTTATACACAGAGTACATTATGTGAAATACTGGGCTGGATGAAGCACAGTTAAGCTCAGTTCAGTCACTCAGTCATGTCCGATTCTTTGCGACCCCATGGACTGCAGCATGCCAGGCCTCCCTGTCCATCACCAACCCCCGGAGCCTACTCAAACACGTGTCCATCGCATCGGTGATGCCATCCAGCCATCTCATCCTCTGTCATCCCCTTCTCCTCCCACCTTCAATCTTTCCCAGCATCAGGGTCTTTTCCAATGAGTCAGTTCTTTGCATCAGGCAGCCAAAGAATTGGAGTTTCAGCTTCAGCATCAGTCCTTCCAATGAATACTCAGGACTGATCTCCTTTAGGATTGACTGGTTGGATCTCTTTGCAGCCCAAGGGACCCTCAAGAGTCTTCTTCAACACCACAGTTCAAAAGCATCAATTCTTCCGTGCTCAGCTTTCTTTATAGTCCAACTCTCACATCCATACATGACCACTGGAAAAACCATAGCCTTGACTAGACAGAACTTTGCTGGCCTCTGCTTTTTAATAATCTCTCTAGGTTGCTCATCACTTTCCTTCCAAGGAGCAAGTGTCTTTTAATTTCATGGCTGCCGTCACTATCTGCAGTGATTTTGAGCCCAGAAAAATAAAGTCAGCCACTGTTTCTACTGTTTCCCCATCTACTTGCCATGGAGTGATGGGACCAGCTGCCATCTTCGTTTTCTAAATGTTGAGTTTTAAGCCAACTTTTTCACTCTCCTCTTTCACTTTCATCAAGAGGCTCTTTAGTTCTTCTTCACTTTCTGTCATAAGGGTGATGTCATCTGGATATCTGAGGTTATTGATATTTCTCCCACCAATCTTGATTCCAGCTTGTGCTTCATCCAGCCCAGCATTTCTCATGATGTACTCTGCATATAAGTTAAATAATAGGGTGACAATATACAGCCTTGATGGACTCCTTTCCCGATTTGGAACCAGTCTGTTGTTCCACGTCCAGTTCTAACTTGCTTCTTGATGTGCATACAGATTTCTCAGGAGGCAGGTCAGGTGGCCCGATATTTGGAATTAAGGGAGAAATATCAACAACCTCAGATATGCAGATGATACCACTCTAATGGCAGAAAGCAAAGAGGAACTAAAGAGCCTCTTAAAGAAGGTGAAAGAGGAAAGTGAAAAATCTGGTTTAAACCTATCTGGTCCCAACACTTAGAAGAAGAGGAAAAAGAAGCAGGGACAGATTTTATCTTCTTGGGCTCTAAAATCACTGCTGATAGTGACTACAGTCAGGAAATCCAAAGACACTTTCTCCTTGGAGAAAAGTTATAACAAACCCAGACAGCATATTCTAAAAGCAGAGACATCACTTTGCCAACTAAGGTCCATATAGTCAAAACTATGGTTTTCCCCTGGGTCGGGAAGATGCCCTGGAGAAAGAAATGGCAACCCACTCCAGTATTCTTGCCTGGAGAATCCCACAGACAGAGGAGCCTGGCAGGCTACAGTCCATGGGGTCGCAAGAGTCAGACACAACTTAGCCACTAAACCATGGTTTTTCCAGTAGTTATGTACGGATGTGAGAGCTGGACCATAAGGAAGGCTGAGCACCAATGAATTGATGATTTTGGATTGTGGTGCTAGAGAAGATTCTTGAGAGTCCCTTGGACAGCAGGGAGATAAAGCAAGTCCATCCTAAAGGAAGTCAACTCTGAATATTCACTGGAAGGACTGATGCTGAAGCTGAAGCTCCAATACTTCGGCCAGCTGATGCAAAGAGCTGACTCACTGGAAAAAATCCTGAAACTGGGAAAGATTAAAGGCAAGAGGAGAAAGGGGAGCCAGAGGATGGGGTGGTTAGATAGCATCACTGGCTCAATGGACATGGATTTGAGCAAACTCTGGGAGACAGTGGAGGACAGAGGAGCCTGGCGGGCTGCAGTCCAGGGGGTTTCAGAGTCAGACACTTCTTCGCTATTGAACAGCAACGTATTCCATTGCATGTCTTCTTTATCCATTCATCTGTTATGGACATGTTGCTTTTTGAACCGGATGACTCAGAGGTGATTTTACAAGAGTGCACATCAGTTACTTTATAAAATGTCCCTGAGTTTTGGCTTGTCTATTTCCCAGTGATTAGATTTGGTTTACACAGCTTGGCTGAAATACTACAGAAGTGATGTTGGTCTTTCTAGGGAGACACAAAGGACTCATTTGTGTGTTTGCCCCTAATCTCAAAACTAATTTTGAACACTTGGTTTAAGTGTGACCTGGTTTCTCCACTGTATAGTTACTAGTTTTTCATTTTGAAACTAGCAATGACTCTATAGGGAGATTATTATTTTTGAGATGATACAAATACTCTGTTCCTCAACACACATCATCCTGTTTCTCCCAGACATCAGAACCACCAAGAGTCTGCTGAACAAATTGTTACTAAGATGATTGCACGCATGCACGCCAAGTCGCTTCAGTCCTCCCTAACTCTTTGCAACCCCGCGGACTGCAGCCCGCCAGGTTCCTCTGTCCGTGGGATTCTCCGGGCAAGAATACTGGAGTGGGTTGCCAGGCCCCCCTCCAGGGGATCTTCCCAACGCAGGGATAGAACCCATGTTTCCTGACATCTCCTGCACTGGCAGGTGGGCTCTTTACCACTAGCATCTGGGAACCCTAAAATGATTACAAGTGACATTTTCTCGTTTCCTCCTTCCTGGGTGTCTACTGGTGGACATTCCACTCAGGAAAGCCCTGTTCTCCTCTATCTAGTCAGCTATTGATTTATCTGTAGACTGCTTGTATGTATTTATATACCTAGGGCTTCCTAGCTGGTACTAGTAATACAGGATCCGCCTGACAAGGCAGGAGACATAAGAGACGTAGGTTTAATCCTTGGGTCAGGAAGAGCCCCTGGAAAGGAAAAGGGTAACCCACTCCAGTATTCTTGCTGAGAGAATCCCATGGCCAGAGGAGACTGGTGGGCTACAGTCCACTGGGTCTTATAGAGTTGGACATGACTTCGCACTTGAGAACACACACACATTAATTTTTCTAGAGTAAGTATGGACTCACTGGTCTTGCTTTATTTAATGGGGATTAATCCATGACTCTTCCACGTCTTCTTGTCCAGACTGTCCCCAATTTGGCCAGCGGATGCTCCTCCAAGCAGGCACATCTTTCGTTTTGCCAACCCGTCATGCCTGTGAACGCATCTGTAGTTTCTGGCACAAGATGTTTACAGCTCAGTAGACACCTTCCAGCCTCAGCTCCTGAGTCTTCTTTCTCCAAGGAGCCTCAGCTCCTTTTAGGAAGAAGACAAAGCTGAGCAATGTGCCAACCACAAACTGGCACTTGCCAGCTACCTCTACAAAGATTAAATCATGAGTTGCTGCAGCTGGTGACCTTCAACACCCCCCGAAGGCAGCTCAGCATGGAGGTCAGGAATGGGGTGCTCTGTGCTCTGGGGAAAACAGGCAGAACAGATCTTCAGGATCGTTAGATAATTCAGGAGATTTTATGACCCCGATTCTTTCATTTCTTCATATCTAGAAAAACACGAAGGTCCTCCAATCTGAGGCCTGTTCCTCGTGGCCAGCAGCGACCTTTCGTAAGAAATATGTGTTTGATTGCATGTGGAGTGCTCCTGTTTCACCGAAGTCACACGTGTACTGAGCTTCCTCCCCGGTTCTTTGCAGCAGCCCTTCAGAGCTATCTGAGGTGCTATCTCCTGGGCTAGGGGCTTCCCTGGGCGGCTCAGAGGGTCATGGACCCACCTGCAATGCAGGAGACCCGGGTTCAATCTCTGAATCATGCCCCTGGAGGAGGGCAGGGCAACCCGCTCCAATATTCTTGCCTGGAGAAATTCCATGGACAGAGGAGCCTGGCAGGCTATAGTCCATGGGGTCGCAAAGAGTGACACATGACCGAGCAACTCACACACACACACACACACACACACACACACTCCTAGGCTAGAGTCCTCATTTTGCCCCCAACAGAACGTAACTCACAACTCTTACATCATCTTTTTTTTTTTCAGTTGATGAATGTTCTGAATGAAAGGGGACTAAAAACATGTGACAGTTAAACGCGTTGTGGGGCCTCAGCCGGATTCAGAACCAAAGAAACGCCGCAGAACACACTGCCGGGACAAGCTGGGAAATCAGAATGCAGGCTGCACGTTAGATCACTTAGGCACTGATCCACTGATCAGCGTGACACCCATCCTGTGATTATCTAAGAGCGTATCCTAATTTTCTGGAAATCCACACCGCATTATTAAGTGGAAATGTGACTCACCCTCCAAAGTTCACACGGCAACAGCAACAGTAATAATGATGAAGACCGAGTGCCGGAGACAAAGGCATAAGACGTGATACTGTACATCCGGGAAACTGCATAAAAGGGCCTTTTTTTAAAACTGAGTTTTCCATTTTTCTAAGTTTGAAATTATTTCAAAACAAGTCATTTAAAGAGAGAGAGACTGAAAACCAGAGCTTATCTCCCCCCTCCACCCTGGCTGGGTGGGCTCTTCCCACTGGAACACTCTCCCAGCCCTGGAGGGAGCATCCCCGAAGGCGGGTCTTGGGGAGGCTGGGAAGTCAGGAAGTCGACCCCGCACCACTCCCAGGAGCCAAGAGGCTGTGGAAATGGGTCAGCTTGACACAGATTCTGTGGGCTCCCTCCCAGCTGGGCCTCTGCCGCTCAGCCCCTCCTGGGAGACACTTGTGGGACCTACATGCCCTTTGCATGCAAGTAAAAAAGTCAAAGTAATCAGGAAGAAGCCCAAAACCAAAGCGACTGCACATTTTCCTCTTCTTTCCAGAGGATGAGGTGGTCGGGCGGCATCATCAACTCAATGGACACGAGTTTGGGCAAACTCTGGGAGACGGTGATGGACAGGGAAGCCTGGCGTGCTGCAGTCCACGGGGTCGCAAAGAGTTGGACACGACTGAGCAACTGAACAACAACTGAATAAGAAACGGAGGAGTCGGGTGTGGACAGACATTACAGGCTGACGTTGGCTCGGGGCTGCCCAGTGCGTGGCCTTCATGGATGCCCTTCTCTGAACCTGTCTCCTCCTGGGTGGGAGGAAGGAGCTGATGACACATGCCTGCACAGCCTGTGGGAGTGATGGGAGTACCCAGGAAGCTCCCACCACAGGTAACAGAGTCCCAGGACAGTCACTTCACTGCTTGCCACACGACACAGGAAGGGGCATCTGGCTACAAAGTCCCATCCCCAGGAAGGAGGGTCCCTGTAACTTTGGCAGGTGGGGGGCTGGCCGTCAGGATCAGGCCTGTTTTCCTGTAGGACAGAGCAACTACCAAGTTCCATGAGGTTGTGCCTTTCAGCAGCATAAACTTTTCCAGGAATCGTGCTCATATTCAAAAAATGTATCACACAGAATAAAACTACCTAAAGGAGCGTGACTCAAAAGCTTGCCTCTGACTTAAGCAAATGGATTTCAGTCGGCAGTTTGCAAATTCTTCCCTGGAGTTATATTTTGGAGTTACTCTGCACAGTCTTGCTCTTAGAATAGTTTTCAAAGAGAGAAAATGCCTAAAGCAAAAATTCTCAATTCAGCCGACTCACTCACCCTCAGCCAGGCTCCCAAGGCCGAAAGGGACCCTACTCAACGCCCCCCTAAATGTGACTGACACTCAGGGCCCCCGAGGGGATGTGAGAGGCTCTGCGCTCCTGCAGGGCGGGCAGGAAGGGCTCGGGGTGTCCCTGGGAGGATGCTGCCTGGACCTGTCAGCACACCTGTTGGGCCAGGGCCTTTCAAGAGTGTGTAAAACCACCCTTTGTCCACTGGTCCTCCCATCACGGATGCATACAGGCTGAGGAAACTGGCTCATTGCTTTAAATGCAAATTTTAACAACAGCTGCTGGCAGGGGTCTGGGGTCAAGAGAACTGGCTGTGAGTCCCCCACGCGGTCCCTACCACCTGCAGCGCAGGCAGGGCCCCCGCTAGGCTCCTCTGGGGGCGGTCCTGACCCTGTGAGGGTCTGTGGCATGAGGGGACCCCCATCTCCTTGGAGGGCTGATGCCCCATTCCCAGCAGCTGCAGCCCCCACCCCTGCCCGGCTCTTCAGCCTCGGCCCAAGCCCCGCCTCCACCCCTTCCACCTGCTGCTCTCGGGGGCTCCAGGGACAGGAAGGCCCCCCACACCACGGGGCTCCCCGCTCTGCAGGACGTGGCCCGGCTTCCCTCCCCCTTGGCCAAGTGCATTCTCCTTCATTTTGTGAGATAACCTTGTTAAGTGCCCACAGGGCACAGCTTGCCCCTCCAGCAGCGGAAAGGCCTGCCCTTGGCATGGCTGCCCCGCCATCCGTATGCCCGGCCCCATCCCCGCCTCTCAGCAGGCGCCCCTCCAACCCGGCTCCGCCTCGGCCCTCTCCTTCCGTCCTCGCGTGACCGGAAATGCGCGCGTCCGCTCGGCGCTCCCCGCCCGTCCGTGGCCGCGCCCCTGGCGCCTCGCCCGCTCGCGGGGTCCCCGGGCCGTCTGTCTGCAGAGAGGCCTCTGCTTCTTCAGGCCCTCGCCCTCCCCCGCCCTCCCCGTCCTCCTTCCGCCTTCAGGCTCACAGCCAACCAAGCCCCTCGGCCGGGGACGGTCAATGCGCCCCTGAGCCGGACACCCGGGACCGCACGCTCTGGGCTCCTCCCGCAGGCCCGCTTCCCCCACCCGCCCCGCCCCTGACATCCGGAAAAGGCTCTTCCGTTCTTAGGCCTGAGTCCTGGGAGGCCTTCAACTCCCCTCTGCCTCTCATACCGCGTCTCTGATCCAGGAGCAAGGAGCAAGGCTGCCACACCGCGTCCGGAGCCCCACACCCGCGTCCAGACTCCACACCAGCATCCAGACCCCACACCAGCGTCCAGACCCCACACCAGCATCCAGACCCCACACCGAGTCAAGGGCCCCACCCCAGCGTCCAGACTCCACACCAGCATCCAGGGCCCCACACCAGCGTCCAGACCCCACACCGAGTCAAGGGCCCCACCCCAGCGTCCAGACCCCACACCAGCATCCAGACCCCACACCACGTCCAGGGCCCCACCCCAGCATCCAGACCCCACTCCAGCGCCCAGACCCCACACCACGTCCAGGGCCCCACTCCAGTGTCCAGGGCCCCACATCAGTGTCCAGACTCCACACGAGCATCCAGGGCCCCACAGCATCATCCAGACCCCACACCAGTGTCCAGACCCAACACCGAGTCCAGACCCCACATGGCGTCCAGGGCCCCACCCCAGCATCCAGATCCCACACCGCGTCCAGACCTCACACCACATCCAGGGCCCCACACCAGCGTCCAGACCCCACACCGCGTCCAGACCCCACAGGACGTCCAGGGCCCCATACGGCGTCCAGGGCCCCACAGCATCGTCCAGACCCCACACCAGCGTCCAGACCCCACACCGCGTCCAGGGCCCCACATCAGTGTCCAGACACCACACCGCCTCCAGACCCCACACCACATTCAGCAAACTCCTCCCTCGCTCCCTCCCTCTCTCCGTGAGTCCTTCCTGAAGTGGCTCCAGGATCTCAGCAGCAGGAGGACTGCTAGATAGACGTGGGAGGAGGGAGGGGGGGAGGAGGGAGTAGGGAAGAGGGACGGAGGGAGCCGCCCTCTGTTGTCACCAGATCCTGACTCTGTCTGGACCCCTCCCTGCACCATCTGTTCATGTCCAGCCTCGCCGTCTCCTGGGATGAGTGGGCCTCTAACCCAAGGGCTGCAGTCTCCTCTCTATGAGCTCCTCTCCCCTGGGGGATCAGCCAGAGGTGGAGTGACTTCAGAGCCCTGCCCCAGAGTATCCCCGTTTACACACCCACTGTGCTGTGAGCTCTTGAAACTGCTGTTGCCTGTGAGCCCTGGGAGGGCTCAGCGTCCCCTGCTCCTCTCATAAAAGGGTGTGAGTCTGGGAACCTGCCGTGAGAAGCAGTCTCCAGGGTGGCCACTTAGGAATAATAGATCTTGCTCAGCAGAAACCTCTGGGTCAGCCAGGGGAGGGGGCCCGGCCCCCAGATCCCAGTGAGCAAGCAGGGATGGGGGCATGAGACACACTCCTAAATCACCAGTGAGTCCGTTATAATGTGAGTTCAGAAAATAAGCATCTATTTGTAAGTAAGTCTACATGAAAATAGGATGAGATGGTTGGATGGCATCATCGACTCAATGGACATGAGTTTGGGTAGACTCCGAGAGTTGGTGATGGACAGGGAGGCCTGGCGTGCTGCAGTCCATGGGGTGGCAAAGAGTCGGACACGACTGAGCGACTGAACTGAACTGAACATGAAAATAAGCACACAATGAATAGATTCATAAATCAGAATACACACACCAGGGAAATAAAGCTGATAAACACCATCCCTGTCTCTCACAGCTGCAGAGAGAGCCTGGCTCTAACGTGCTGAACACAGGACAGACTGCCCTCCTCTCAACGCCCTCCAGCCTCAGGGGGGCCTCCCAGGTGGCGCAGTGGTCAGGAATCCATCTGCCAAGGCAGGAGATGCAGGTCCGACCCCCAGGTCAGGAAGATCCCCTGGAGTAGGGGATGGCTGCCCACTCCAGGAGGCCTGCCTGGGAAATCCCACCAGCAGGGGAGCCTGGCGGGCTGCATGCAGTCCATGGGGTGGCTGTGAGTCAGGCACGCAGGCACACAAGTCTCACTTGGCTCACTGAATCATCGACGTGGGCTTCCCTGCTGGCTCAGACAGTAAAGTGTCTGCCTGCAGTGAGGGAGACCTGGGTGCAATCCCTGGGTTGGGAAGATCCCCCAGAGAAGGGAATGGCAACCCACTCCAGTGTTCTTGCCTGGAGAATCCCGTGGACAGAGGAGCCTGGTGGGCTACAGTCCCTGGGGTCACAGAGAGTCGACATGACTGAGCAACTTCACTTTCACTTTTTCAGTTCCTGATGTTGTCCAAGGGACGCGGGTGTTCTTGTGGAAGTAAAGGCTTCTCCCAGGAGATGGCAGAGGCTGGTCTGGAATCGTGTGGGGCTTGTCCTGTGCAGGTGACGGGCTGTCTGTTTCAGAGGCCGCAGGACACCCATGAAGGTCAAGGGCAGACACGCCCCACCCCAGTCACCCATGGAGACCAAGGGGACCCTGCGACCTCACGGGTGGGCGCCCGCTGCCTTCCTGGTGGAGGACACCGAGCCTGGTGCTCGCCTGGGCCGTGGGGACAGGGTGGGGTGGGGGGTGCTGGGAACGCACACTCTGCTCTGAGGGGCATCCCACACCGACCTCCTCATCAGCCACTCCTCAGCAGTCGCTTTGCTGAAGGCAAAGCCTCTTAAAATAAACAAGCTGAATTTACAAAGAAGCTTTACCACCAACTTAACCCCTGGATCTGCTGACTTTTCTCACAGGTGGCAAACCTTCGCTATTTCTCCACCCTGGGCGTGAGGACTCATGACATCCCCACAGACCCTGGGGGGACGGGCATCAGGTCTGTCTTTCACCCTGGCCCCTCACCTACCTGGGTAAACAGAAGCCCGATTGCTCCCGGGTTTCTCCACCCTGCTTTCTGACAGCAGCAGATTGGGGAAACCCGGAGACAAATGTCCAAGGGAGCTCCAAGTGACACCGCGCTTTGTCACAGCAGCTGTGAGTGCCGCCCAGCTTCCCACGCCAGCTCCCGCTTCACGGTGCCCAGCCAGGGCCTCTGCCTGGCACGGCTTTGCCCTTCCCGGTGGACTGCCCACCAGAGGACCACAAATGTACTCTCGGGGGAGCCAAGGCGTTGCAGGACCCCTGCAGAAACTGGAGGCAGGAGGAAAGGCAGACGTTTCATCCAAATTCTAGGACTTCCCCTAACAGGCTGAAGCACGACAGACATTGACTTAGCAGCCGGGAAGGACACTGAACGTGGAGTTAGGGAGTGTGGGATCCAGGGTGAAGCCACCCCGACACCCAGCACAACACACGGGTCACGTGACACCTTCTGGCCCCTTGGGATAGATGCGCACTGCCACTAACAGAGAGGCCCTTTACTCCTTCAGAAAATCTCCAGGCCACATTTCCTGAGGGCAGGGTCCAGGGCCAGGCCTGAGGACCACGTGTAGGAGAAGGCATCCCCGAGGAACCGGGGAGAGCCACAGAGGGACAGGACGCAGCGGTGGCGAGTCCGCAGGGAGGGGCGGCCAGGGCACTCAACCCCCGGGGGGCTGGGCCAGGGCACCCCAAGGGCAAGGGGCACTCAACCCCCGGGGGGGCTGGGCCAGGGCACCCCAAGGGCAAGGGGCACTCAACCCCCGGGGGGCTGGGCCAGGGCACCCCAAGGGCAAGAGCAAGTTCGCACCTGCCTCCACCTCCCTCAGCCCCTCAGTGCCCTCTGACAGGCCAGGGGGAAAGTTTCCAAGTGAGTGAACCAAGGACTGTGGGAGCTTCTAAGAAAACAGATGCTGGAATCTGAGCCAGTGGTGAGATGCCTCTTGGAGGTGTTGCTATAACAGAGCAAATCTGTGGTGCTGAGTCGTCAACTTTCAAAGGGTCTCCTGGGTGGACTGGGGTCCTGGGGGCCAGCGAGAGGCGCGACAGATGCCCCGGAACACTCCTGCCTGGGATGAGTCTGCATTCCTGCCGGGCGTGGGTCCACCAGCCCCCTCTGCGAGTCTCCTGTCTCTCAGGGAAGAGTCAGCTTAGCCCCAGCTCCTCCAGGCCTCCAAGGACTGCCTTTCAGAACCCGCTGCTCATCTACAGAGCTGACCCGAGAATAATCACCCAGGGCACTCAGCACCCGGCTTCTCTCCCGTTACAGCACGCGGGGACCCTGCAGCCTGTTGATCCCTAAAATCTTGGAGTAACAGGACGGGTGCTGCCGGTCTTCGTTAGGGTTCTCCCCGAAACATTTACATCCACTTGCTCCAAAGCCAACGCTGTGCAAATCTGACTCCTGTGAGGGGTGTTGTGTGCCGTTTCCATGGAAACATTCTCCCCCACCCGCCCCCCACCACCGCTCTCTGGTTTTAAGCTTAATTCTGTAAAAACATGCAATTCAGCTGGCAGGAGCTTTCAGATTTAAATATAGAGATTGGATTAAGTTGGTGTTGAAGCTGTGTTTGAATTCATAGTGCAAGAAACGAATAAAATCTGATAATGTTCTGGAAGGTGGGAGAAAACTGAGACGGCGAGTTTGGGCCACACCAGACACTCTCCTCAGTGTCAGATAATGCTCGATTTAGCCTTAGCGTTGGGTGTTTCGCAAACACGTGCGCTAAGACGTCTCTAAGGGGAAAATCAGTGCTTTTGTTTTTGTTTCTAAGCAGAGACGCTGAGCTCTGCTTGCATAACCCATTTTCTGGGTCAATTTGCAGTAGAGTACCCAGAGGCTGCGACTTTTCCCCTTCCTCTTGGCCCTGAAATGTGAGTTGGCCTTGGGACAAGAAGGGACGTGCAGAACCTGACCTTGGTCTTCTGAAGCCACTCACACTGGAAACCTGGGACCACCTCGTGAGAAAGCCCCAGCTGGGCTGCAGGGGACAGCGGCACGTGGCCCAGTCATCCAGCGCTCAGGCCCACAGCCCCGTGAGCAAGGCTGCTGGCCGCCGGCCGACCACAGACACATCGTCCACCAGCCTGGGCCAGAAGACCTGCCCGCTGTTGCTGTTGTTTAGTGGCTCAGTTGTGTCCGACTCCGCGACCTCATGGACTGTAGCCCGCCAGGCCCCTCGGTTCATGGGATTTCCCAGGCAAGAATACTGGGGTGGGTTTCCATTTCCTTCTCCAGGGGAGCTTCCCAACCCAGGGAGGGAACCTCCATCTCCTGCATTGCAGGCAGACTCTTTACCAGTGAGCCACCCTGCCTGCTAAATCCAATCCAAATTGTGACACCTCAGACCTAGGAGTATATACATGATTCTTGTCTTAAGATGTTGAGTTTTGAGGTGCTTTGTTATGCTAAAAAAAAAAGAGGCTAACTGCAACAAGGTCTAACAATAAAGTGTTAGGTTACCTTTGTTAAAGGAAGTAGGGGGACAAAAAAAAAGCCTGCTACTTCCAACAACAACTTCCCTCCATAGTGGAGGGTACTGAATGATTGGTGAACAGCAGCTTGCTGCTGCTGCTAAGTCGCTTCAGTCGTGTCTGACTCTGTATGACCTCATAGATGGCAGCCCACCAGGCGCCCCCGTCCCTGGGGTTCTCCAGGCAAGAACATTGGAGTGGGTTGCCATTTCCTTCTCCAATGCATGAAAGTGAAAAGTGAAAATGAAGTCATTCAGTCATGTCTGATTCTCAGTGACCCCCATGGACTGCAGCCTGCCAGGCTCCTCCATCCATGGGAGGTTCCAGGCAAGAGTACTGGAGTGGGTTGCCATTGCCTTCTTGGGAACAAGAGCTTATCTTCATGGAAATCCCATGAAGTTGGGATCATATAATCTGTGTCCTGGCCTGCTCCTCTCTCTGTCTCCACACAAGTGGACAGGTTGTTCCTCTAAGCCAAGCCTCATGGTGGCCAAGTTCAAGGGGCTCCAAGCTGCTGCCCAGTCCCCTTGCTGATCAGGACATTGAGTGGAAACGGACCACAGGTGGAGTTTGGGAACGATCCTCATAGAACAATATGGATCTTTTGGTCCAGGCTGTTATGATCATGAACTTGGCAGTCCAAACAGTGCTGAGCGGGCCGCAGGATGACAGCTGAACGGACATCTGCCCGTGCTTGCAGATGTGGTAAGAGCTCCTGCCTGTTGCGCGAGGAAACAGCAGTGCCTCGGCTCTGGTGCTGTGTGCAGCTCGAGCAGGGGGGGCTCAGCCCGGGGTCCTAGAGCCTCGCGTGCAGGTCTGCTGACGATGGCCCCCGAGAGGCTGGTCTGGGCTTGAGTTTCCGAGCACCTGTAACGCGGGATGGTGGTCCTGCAGTGCCTCTTCTGTGGGGTCATCGTAAGCACTTATTGAATGTCGCTGGATGCACAGACGATGTTGTTAAATGGTGACAAGTGTTGTTACCACTTTGATAACTTTCAGATTCAGGACTGGAATGAGCCCAGGGCTCATAAACATTCCCACAGGGTGGTCTTTGCACGCTTGAGTTTCACAAAGCCCTCCCTCATCTTGTTGCACGTCACTTGTCACATTTTCTGTCTTTCCCTTGGAAATGCAGGAAAAAGCAAAGAGCTGGAGTCTGCTCCTGTGTGTTTGTGTCTCTGAGAAATGCTCAGAGTCTTGCATGGACAACTTGGCTCCTGTTTTAATGATTCTTACCGTTTTCAAGTATTGAAAGCATCAGGCAGTTCTCATCTCTCCAACAACCCTTCAAGGCAGATGGCATGCTCCTGTTTCAAAGAGTCAGACGCAGGGGCTCAGAGAGGACAAGTCCTTGCCAAGGTCAGAGGCGAGGATGGAGGCGCAGAGGAAGAGGCAGTGTCGGCACAGAGGCTGAAGCTGTCTTGCTGTCGAGCGGCTCCTGTTCCCAGGAGCCTGTCCCTTGGCACCTTTCCCAACTTACCCAGACGACTCCAGCAGAGAGCAAACGTGGCCCGTTTGCATGTTTCTTGAAAAACAACCATTTGGGGTTGTACAAAGTACGCAGGATCCAAACAGGCATCTCGAAATGATTTGGTAAAGCGCGTTCGTGAACCTCCAGGAAGCTTCATCAGGATGAGCGCACTGGGCGTGTGTTCACGGGCAGCTATTGACCATCTGCCACAAGGGAGTGGTGCCAGCACGCACCCCCCACGTGACTGCCAGTTCCGTGGCAGGAAAGCCTCCCCAAGGAGCCCCATGGTGTCACCCCTACAATGTGTGTTTCGGCACTGGCCACCGAAATGCTGGAGTGTGTTTCTCACCAGCTTCCAGGGAGCACGCCAGAGCATGTTTAATTCACGAGGGCAACTCCCCCATTTCTGTTATTTTTGTAAGTCTAAGATATTATTACCAAGTGGTAGAACAGTCAGCGCTAATTACCACTCGGTTGAGTTGCCTGCCGTTGTCATTAAGGCAGGAGTAACATCTTGCTAATTCTATGTTTAATTCCAAGAAGCATCCCATTGCACCTGCTCTGGCAGTAGTCTGGCTCCAGAAAAAGGTGGGACGCCCTCCCATCCAGTTTGCTTAGTGGCTGTGAACCTACTGTGTGTCTGCGAACCTACTGTGTGTCTGCCACAGGAGATGTTACCACTGTTGGACCTCAAGCGCCTGCAGCCTAGGACTTCCCAGGTGGCGCTGGTGGTAAAGAATCTGCCTGCCAGTGCAAGAGACACAGGAGACGGAGGTTGGATCCCTGGGTCGGGAAGATTTCCTGGAATAGGAAATGGCACCCTACTCCAGTATTCTTGCCTGGGAAATTTCATGGGCAGAGGAGCCTTGTGGGCTATAGTCCATGGGGTTAGAAAGAGTTGGACACAACTGAGCGACTGATCCAAGCCTCTAGACAGTTTGCAGAGGTGCTTACAAAGCCCATATCCTTGCATCTGCCGGGATCCTGGGGAATACCATCCTACTCAGATGATACAGAGACATGACGGCAACCTGAAGGAGGGTGAGGCCATCCTCAAGTGAGAATTTAGCGCAGTGTGATTTCAGATTTCATGGTGAGTCATCGCTGAGTAAAGGACCATCTGCTTGGTCTTAAGGGTGGTGTTCCGAGGATGAAGTAAGTCGGTACAAGCGATGCGCTGGGAACAGCGGCCCCTCACCTGCCTCAGCAGCATCCTCGTCACCACCAGGCACTGTAGGTGGTCTCCAGAGCTGGCTGGCCTTGGTTCCTCCCCTGCTGACATGCTGCTGGTCAATCAGCAAGGGAGACTGACCCCATCTCCTTGAAACTGAGCTAGCCTCCACGGGAGGCTGGGACCAGACGACTGGAATCCGAGGAAGTGACCTTTTGGGGATCCCACTCTGCTTCAGCAACGCCATGCAGCTTGTGCCTTGGGTTCTTGAGACACTGCCTCCAGGAGCCAGGCACCATGACTCACGAGGATCTGTCCATCAGCGGCCCCAGCTAAGATCTATGCCCACAAAGTCCACCCTCCACTGTGGGACCAGCTGCCTGCTTTTCAGTTCTATGGAAATGTCATTTAGATACAGATACTAAATCACTCTGCTATACAACGGAAACTAAGGCAACATTGTAAATCAACAACTTTTTAATTAAAAGTGAGAAAAAGAAATATCATTGACATACAGCACCGTATAAACTTAACAGTGAACAGTACCAGGATCTGACTTAAGTATATTGTGCAATAATTGCCACGATAGGTTGAGGGAACACCCATCATCCCATATAGATACAACATTAAAGAGATAGAAGAGAATGTTCTTCCTTGCAGAGACAACTCGAAGGATTTACTCTGTACCAACTTTCCTAGCTAAGGTACAGCAGCGCCAGTTACGTTTGTGTTGCTGTTCATCACACCGGAACACTCATCTTAAAACTAGAAGTCTCTACCTTTGGACCACCTTCATCTAGAGCCCCTTAGCCCTGCTCTGTGCCTGCAGGAGCCACAAACCTGGTTTCTGTTTTGCTGTGAGCTTGCCTCTTTGTAAGGTGTAATTGGCCTCCAACACGATGCGAATTCCTGGGACACCACATAGTGATTTCATATTTCTATACATTTCAGAATTATCACCATAAGTCTGGCTGTCATCTGTCACCATAAAGAGACTTTACATAATCACTGGCTATATTCCCCACACTGTACATTTCGTGTCTGTGACTCACTTGTTTTGTAACTGAAAGCTGTACTTCGTGGGGTTCCTCTACTCTTCCCCTCCTCCCCTTCCCCCCTTCCCACTGGCAACCACCTGCGTGCTCTTCCTCTGTGTCTGGCTCCATTTCCGTTCAGTTTGCTCGGTTTGTTTGGGTTCTTAGATTCCACGTATCAGTGACATCCTACAGTGTTTGTGTTTGTCTGATTTATCCCACTCAGCATAATGCCCTCTAGGGCCATCCATGTCGTCACAAATGGCAGGGCTTGAGGCTGGGTAAAATTGCACTGTGTATATACCCGCATATACCAGACCTTCTGTGTCTGCTCAGCTATCCACGGGCACTCACACTGCTTCCGCATCTTGGCTACTGTAGATGATGCTGCAGCGCACAGAGGCGCAGGTATCTTTTCAACTTAGTGCTTCTGTTTTCTTTGGATAAATAACCAGAAGTGGAATTGCTGGGTCCACTTGGTAGTTCTGTTTTTAATTCTTTGAGATATCCCCATATGCTTTCCATAGTGTCTGCATCAATTTTCAGGACGCAAGGATTCCCTTCTCTCCAATCCTCACCACACTTGCTATTTACAGTCCGTTTGACGGTAGTCGTGCCGACGGGTGTGAGGTGAGATCTCACTGTGCTTCTGATTTGCGTTTCTCTGCCGATTAGCAGTGTCGAGCATCAGATGTGCCCGTTGGCCATCTGTGTGTCTTCTCTGGAGAAATGTCTGTTCAGACCCTCTGCCCCCTCTCTAATTGGGTTGGTGTTTTTGATGTTGTTTCAGTTCTTTGTCCGTTTTAGATACTAACCCCTTGATGGATGTTTCATTTGAGAAGATATTCTCCCAGGCAGGGGTCCTGTTTTGTTGATAGCCTCCTTAGCTGAGCAAAAGCTTGTTAGTCTGATAGAACACCATTTGTTTATTTCTGCCTTCGTTTGCCTTATCTTGAGAACAATTATTCCAAAGCCGTTCTCACACTGCTGCAAAAGCTCTAGGCCCCTCAACAGACTTTCCAGCCTGGGGGATCCGGCCAAGGGACTGAGCACCCCCAGCGAATCCGGCTCTGAGGGCCGGTGGGATGTCATCACAGAGCTGGCACAGGACTGGGGAAGCAGGGACTCTTGGAGGGCACGAACAAAACCCGTGCACAGCAGGACCTGGAGAGAGGAGCAGTGACCCCACGGGAGACTGAGCCAGACTGTACGGAGGGTCCGGGAGGCTCCGGCGAGGCCTAGGTCGGTGGTGGCCCGCCACAGGGTCGGGGACGCTGACTGAGGCCGTCCTGGGAGGCGCGGCGTGCTGGCCAAGGTCCCTGATTATTTCAAGTTGCTGATCTCTTAGGCTGAAATGCATTTTGAACTTTTACAATTGCGATTATCTATCTGGAGCTAAGTAAAGATAGCTTCACATAAACAAAATGATTTAAATAAATATTTTGGCCTTAGAATGAGCAACTTTCTCTGCAGAGCATTTATTTTTCCTAGAAATGCCAGGCTCAGGCTGAGAATGAAATTACTTTGCATGGCAGGTGATGGAATGTGTTGAAAAGACTGTTAGAAGACCTGAGGTTAACTCCCAGCTGCACCCTGTCATACCAGGATGGTCTTGGGCAAACTGCTCGCTATTCTTGTTTAGTTTGTTCATCTCTGAAACGGTTATAGAAATATTTATCTTATAAGATTATTGTGAATGTTGAATCTATCCTCTTCACTTATGTGCTTGGAGTATGGTTAAAGTACCTCTTAGATGGTAGGTGTTAATATTACTGTTAGCATTAATCATTATGAAGTCAGCTGGTCATTAAAGAAACATTATTGAAAAGTAGGCATGTTAGCAACCCTCCATATTAAACGCTTGCTCACCTGTGCTCTTGCTGACATGCTGTTTCGCACTTCTCTGTTTTCTGTCTCCCTAACTACTTGTTGCTGCTGTGGCCAATTTAACTACTTCGTCTTTTAGCCTTTCTACTAGTTTCATAAGTGACGTATCTGCTACCTTTACTGTGATGCTTGCCATTACCAATGAGATTCTATCCTTTCGTGCGTTTCATCTCTCTAATTGGGGCCTCTTCCTTTCTTCTGAGAGAAGCTCTTTTAACATTTTCTGTAAAACTGGAGCGCAACAGCTCTTAGCCTTTGCTTCTCCGCAAAGCTTTTGATTTCTGCTTCGAATATGAACGTGCGCCTTGCTGGATAGAATGTTCTTGGTGTAGGATTCTCCTTTCACCACTTCAGATAGAGTGTGCCACCCCCCGATGGCTTGCAGAGTTTCTGCTGAGAAGTCAGTCCATGGCTTTATGGGAACAGCCCTGTGTGTAACTGGTTGGTTTCCATATTTCCTCTTTGTCTTTGATTTTTGCCATTTTAATTATACTGTGTCCTGATATTGGCCTCTTTGGGCTCATCCGGTGTGGACTCTGTCCTTCCTAGACCTGGATGTCTGTTTCCTTTCCCAGGTTAGGGAAGTTTTCACCTTGGCGTCTTCGCATGTGTTCTCTGCCCCTGTCTCTCTCTCTCTTCTCCTTCTGGGACACCTGTTTTGTGAATGTCTGTGCAACTTGATGTCATCTCAGAAGCTGCTGAAAGTGTCCTCATTTTCTGAATTTCTTTGTCTGTTCTTCTGAAGCTGTCTCCACAGCTCTGTCTCTCAGGCCCCCAACTCATTTCTCTGTATCATCTGACCGACTGCTGACTCCCCCTAGGGTATTTTTATTTCATTTATTTTCTGTTGGATTCTTCAGCTCTGTTTGATTCTTCTCTCTCTATTCTGACTCTTTATCAGCCTTCTTGCTGCATTCTCCGTTCTTTGAGCTCTGTAAGCATCTTTACGATCATGACCTTGAACACGCGATCAGGCAGATTGCTTGTCTCCACTCGGCTCTCTTCTCGAGTTTTATCTTGTCCCTGCATTTGTTCCTCTGTTGTCGCCTTTTGCCTAGTTCACCATTTTCATTTCTACGAATTCAGTCAGCTGGTTGGCTCTCTCAGTCTCAGAGAAGCGGCTTTACATAGCAGACACACTCGCCTATGGTCACTAGAGGGCCTTGGAGGTGCCCTCTAGGTGGGCTGTGTGGGTCCTTCTGCCATGTGGGCTGACTACTGTGGGACCCGCGGTAGACGCAGCTGACCCCCGGTCCAGTTGGTTGCCAAGCCCTGCCTTGTGCAGAGGCTCCTGGCTACTGATGAATATGACTAGGTCACAGGGTCACTGGCTGCAGAGTACCAGGGGTCCCTGAGGCTAACGTTGGCTTCCTGTGGGCAGAGGTGGGTCCTGGGGTGTTTGGCTGTGGAGCGAGGGGTCCTGGAGCTGATGAGGGCCACCGGCGGGTGGCTGCTCTGGGACACACTGTGCCTGGGTGGGTCCGGGAGCTGAGACTCTTGGGTCTGAACTCACGCAGTCCCTGAGTCCAGGGCCATTCCCATCAGCCCCTGGCTGTGCCGCTTCGGCCCACACCCCCCAGGCTTCGGTTCCCACTTACAACGCAGGAAGAGGCTCAGGCTGAAGCCGCTGACTTAGGGGCCCCATGAGTCACGTGTGTCGATAGCAGCGTCCCATAAACACAGCTCCAGCCCTGGTTCCGACATTCCAGGCCAGCATATCAGGGGTGAGCGCAGACACACCCAGGGTTCTGGGAGGGCAGGTGGAGGGTGCGATCGTTCCTGCCTGGGGCTGGGAGAGGGTGTCAGGGGGTGACAGCCCAGAGCACCTGGCCTGCCCATCCTGGGTGAATGCAGGTGGATATCCTATCCAGGAAACGGATTCCCCAGGTGGGGATGGACGTTCTCAGCCAGTGATGCCTATAATGCGCAGGGTCTACGCGGACGCATCCAGAATCCCACCAGGCTGCAGTGGCAACCCTCCTCCAGGTTTGCCTGTTTTCTGCTGAGGGGCATTGAGGCTCAGTGACCTCACAGCCTCATGGCTCACGGTGGGCTCCCTGGATTCAACCCCTGCCTGTAGCCTGAGGGCCGGCACTCTCTCCGTCCACACTAGGCTGTCCCAGACAGTGCTGCTCGCTGGGGGCTATGGGGACACCCCACCAGCCTGTGTGAGGGGCAGCTCCACAAAGACCAGGGCACACCCACCCTCAGGGCACACCGACAGCATTGCTAGGGACAGCAACCCACTCCTAGTGGAAGAGGGGACTGTAGGCCTGGGGCTGGACTCCAGGACCGCGGGGCAAGGACGAGACATCTCACATGAGAGACGGCAGCTTGCGGGCTCAAGTGGGGATGGGAAATCAGCTGCTGTCAGCTCTTCACGCAAGGAGCTTTCACACACTGGCTCATGGACGCCCACAGCTGCGCCAGTTGACATCGAAGGTGCTGCTGGTCACCACAGAAGACAGAGGAGGGCTCTCACGCCCACAGATGCTGGTCTCACCGAGGTTCCAGCCAGGACTCCGTCCAAGCTCTCTGACAGCCTTCCCTCTACCCTTCCAACGGCAGGAGTGAGACGGAATGATTAGTCCAGTAAAGATGCACCTTCATTTCTGCAGGCAGTTTGAGGGGCTTACGGGCCAGGAAGTGTGATCACAGCCACTCAGAAGGGTTGGGACCAGGGCTGCAGGGCCATGAAGCTGGGAGGAGGGGCCAGCAGAGTCCAGGACAGGCCGCCAGGAGCGTGCAGCATCTGTGTTCACAACCAAGGATGGTGAGAGAGAGTCTGTGGTGGAGGGCGCAGGAAAGACAGAACGGGGACCCGCCGGAGAGCTGCGGCTTGGTCCGAGCCCCTGGTCCCACGGGCCCTGCTCCAGCCAGGGGCCCGCTCTGCTTGGAGTTGCAGGAAGACGCCCTGTGCAGCTCAAATGTCCACAGCCCTGCCCAGGTCAGCCAGCCACAGGGCCTGCAGCTGAAAACACTCTGGATTTCCCCCTGGGGAGGCTGAGGAGGGGTGTTCTCCTGCGGGTGGGTCAAGAGAGCTGAGAGGTTAAAGGAACCTTGGAGTTTCTGGAATGACAGGTGCTAACTTCAGGTGAAGACCCCACACTCGGTGATGGACGGGGAGACATGTTCGGGCTCCGGGCCCAGCACCCACTCTCTGCCAGCGTGGCGGCCTTCCCCTGCAGCCCGGCTCAGACACCTGGATGCCCTCTCACTGGCGTGGGCTCCACCATGCTCCAGCCCCGCTCCTGGCTCTGCCCCCTCTTTCTGGGAAAAGCCGTCCTGCCTTCCCGCACATGGAAGACGGTAGGTCCTGCGTGCTGTGCGCCCTCCTGCGGGGCGTGCATGTCCGGCCCCGCCAACCTCACCTTCCGCAAACATGACAACACGTGACAGTCAAGCCAGACTCGGCGCTGAGGGCAGGTGCAGACGGCGCTGCGTACTGTAGAGCGGGGCTCGGAAACCCGGCTTTGGCATTATTTCATCCGAAGGGAGCGCCTCTGTGCTAGACGTCACGTCATTTTCTGCTCAGACGCAGGAGGGGCAGGTGTCTCAGTGGGCAGCATCAGCCAGGAGCAGCAGGAAGCCCAGGTGCTTCGTAGGGGAGGAATGGAAGCCACATCTGCAGACAGAAGTGGTCCAGGCCGCAGCTCGAAGGCATCCCCTCATCCGAGGATGCTCACAGATGCCTGGTCCCCTGACGGTCTGTGAAACAGTCTTCACCCAGAGGGAAGACAAGACTCAGGAAGACTGGCTTCCTTGGAAAGCTGAATTCAGATAGAACCCAACAGCCATACAGTCAGATAGCGGATTCTGAGACACACCAGGGGAGGTGTGATGGTGGCTTCTGTGCAATCACAGTGTAATAAGCAGGCAATTGTTGCTATAATTAAAGTGCGTTTAATAATGACGGACCTTTATGTTTATGGAACACTGAGGCATGTTTGAGTATCGTCATAAACGGGGGGAGATAAAGTGATGCTTGACTCTTCGTTAAATCCTGGAATGTTCTAACTGTGGGATGGGTAATACCAACCACCAGAACCACCGACATTTCCTCTGTACAGATGCGTAAAGTGGGCAACTGGGCAAATTCAACCCAGTAATGCAATCTCATCCAAAGGCACAGAGAGGTAAGCAGAGCCCAAATCTGCAGTGGAGAGTTCTTAATAATGTCTGAAATTGTGCTTACTGAATATTTTTACATGAACAGAGAGTTAAATGGATGAAAAGTCCATGGCTCACATAGTGCATTCTGATCCAACATGCCAGGGAAAGGGTGAAGGCGCATGGTCAGGTGACAGATGGGATCAAACTTGACCTCAAACAGCTGGAACAAAGGGCCAGTTTGGAAAAGCTGACCGTAAGCAGCAATGGATGTAAAGTATTAAGCTCAAGTCTGGAAACAGCAACGAAAGCTTACCTCCCACATGATGTGGGGCCTTCTCTCTTTTCAGAAGCTCTGGTGTTGGGGGCCCAGGAGATTTCGCTGATGTCCAATTTAACAGGAGCCCACGATCTGACCACTCATGCTAGGTGAACCTGAGGCAAGCATCCACACCGGTCTGCTCTGGCAGCGGTCATGGATGCAAGGAGATTTCTTTACCTGCAGGTGGAGGCCAGCCAGGGGAAAACCCACCCCCACGAGTTATCTTTCTTTGTCTTTTGAAATGGAAGCAGTTTCACCCTGCACCATCCGGACCAGAGACCAGTAAGAGCCAGCCTCTTCTCCACCACAGGCTGTGGTCTTGCGCCTGTTCAGGTGCACTGTCCCGTGAGAGAAGGAAAACCATCTGCCAAGTTGGAAAACCATGCTCTTTGCCTTTTTCCTTTTTTTCAGTTTTCAATCAAAAGGGTGATGTCGGCTTGTTGACAATTTCTAGCTATTCTTTCCCACGGAAGGAAACTCCTTCCACTCTGGTCCACTCAGCACATGGCCTCACGTGTGATCACGAGGGCTCAGATTCAACAAGTGTGCACCCATCTCAAGGCAGGCACGGAGCCCACCCTTGGGGCTGGTTTGCACAACCATCTGCTGTGGTCCTCGGGAATGTCTGCTGAACAGACATTGGACCATTGAAAAGCTGGCTGATTTGGCTGAAACCAGAGGGCTATTAACTTGAACTGTCTGAAACTGCCAATATTCATCTATTTTTGGACCTATACAAATAACAATTTCATGGAGTTCAAACCAATAAGAAAGTAATGAGCCAAGATGCAAGCTTAGGCTTTCTGAATATGAAATGTAGCTATTAATGAGTAGATGAATCTTTAGGGGGAGATGGTGATTTTTCTCTTCTTGCGACAGCCTCCTAGCATCTTTCAGAGACACTGGGTTGCTGGAGCCTCACTAACCCCTCTTTGGGGTGCCAGCTGTGGGGTTAACCTGAGCATGGTCTGAGTGAGGACCGAGGCTCTGGGGAGGTCCTGACCTGGAGAGAGTCTGAGCTCACCCCGACAAGGGGATCATCATTTCAGAACAGCCAAAACTCCTAGATCCCCATCTCTTCAAATGCTCTCAACAACCCAGGGGTTGTGTTCCATTTCCTCATTTTATGAGATGAAGCCAAGGTCCAAGGTCAAAGTTCACACATTTAGCTAGCAAGACAGGTGAGATTTGTGCCCTAAAAGCCAACATCCTTTCTTGTAGCCCACACCTTCCACTCAGCCCTGTATCTCCAGGTCAGGCTCCCTGATGAACTCAAGCCCTGTCCCCAAGAGGAAGCTGAGTGCTCTCCCCAAGCGATGGGTCCTGGAGCGCCTGGACATGGGGAATGTCTGCCCTCCAGGCCTGCAGCTCAGCACTCAGCCCTTGGCCAGCTCTGACTGCAAATCTATGATACGCATTTCAACCTTTTCATTTCCCCTAAATGCAGTGCTTCTTTCAAAAGTCTCAATGACAAATGTTTTCAGCAATCATTGCTAACCTAATTACATCTCAGTGATGCTACAAACCAGAGCAGAACCCAATTGCAGTGCATACTGAAATGATCTTGCAAAGGAGAGAAGTGAAATTCCCAAGTCTGACGAGCAATTTTGAGTGCAGTATGTGCTAAGGCTGTGATAAGTGTTTGTTTGTAGCACCTTGGGAGGCAGCACCTACAGCCCTGGGAAGAGCCAACGTGCCAGAGAGTTTGTAGCGAGGCACCCCGCTGGTTATTCATAAGTGATTCACAAAAAGGCACGCAGGGGACTTCTGGGTGCAAACTGGGGAGGAATCCTGACAGCCTGTCTCAGAAATCCTCATCCTTGGGGGTGTGAGGTGAAGAGTCCTGCATTAGGGCTGCATGGACAAGACTTCCATGCTAGCCCTGCTGCTGCTTATCCCTGGCCACTGCCTGGTGCCCCTGTCTGTGTGAGCCCTGAGTCTTCAGGACAACAGAGTTGAGTGAGCCTAGTGCTTGGTGTATGGTGAGCATACAATGCAGTCATCATCACCAACACCATCACCGCCATCACCACCACCATAATCACCACCGACATCACCGCCATCAAAACATCACCACCATCACCACCACCGCCATCACCACCACCATCACCACCATCAAAACATCACCACCACCACCACCACCACCACCACCACCACCACCATCACCACCACCATCGCCACCATCATCACCACCATCATCACCACCATCATCACCGCCATCACCACCACCATCACCACCATCAAAACATCACCACCACCACCACCACCATCACCACCACCATCGCCACCATCATCACCACCATCATCACCGCCATCACCACCATCAAAACATCACCACCACCACCACCACCACCACCACCACCACCATCACCACCATCAAAACATCACCACCACCACCACCACCACCACCATCACCACCATCACCACCACCACCACCACCACCACCATCACCACCACCATCGCCACCATCATCACCACCATCATCACCGCCATCACCACCATCAAAACATCACCACCACCACCACCACCACCACCACCATCACCACCACCACCACCACCACCACCACCATCACCACCATCACCATCACCACCACCATCACCACCATCACCATCACCACCATCACCACCACCACCACCATCACCACCACCACCACCACCACCATCACCACCATCATCACCGCCATAATCACCACCGCCATCACCACCACCATCACCACCACCATCGCCACCATCATCACTGTCACCATCATTACCACCACCACCACCACCATCACCACCACCATCATCACCATCACCATCACCACCACCATCACCATCACCACCATCACCAGTATCATCATCCTATTATTGTTGTCATCACCACCATCATCATCTTTGTGGATCTCGCTGTTTTTGTTATTCCTTCAATCACGTCTGCCTCCAATGCAGGAGACCCGGGTTCAATCCCTGGATCGGGAGCATCCTCTGGAGAAGGAAATGGCAACCCACTCCAGTATTCTTGCCTGGAGAATCTCACGGACAGAGGAGCCTGGTAGGCTACAGTCCACAGGGTCGCAAAGAGTCGGACACGACTGAATGACTTCACTTTCACTTTCAATTAATTTTACTTAAAGAATGGATGGCCATCCCATTGGTATGTCAGAGACAACACAGACTCCCTGTTGAAAATACTTTGGCATTTGGTACATCAAGGGTACATCACCCCACTGGGGAAGTCAGAGCACACACTTCGGTTTTCTCTTAACCTGATGCTAAAGGGGGGCAGATTCGGCAAAAAGCACCTCCCAGCCTCCCACCAGGCTGGCCTACCTACCTCCACCTCTTCATAAGGGAGCCCTGGATATAACTGCCCTAATTCTCCATGAAGGTGAAGTCGCTCAGTGGCGTCCGACTCTGCAACCCCGTGGACTGTAACCTACTAGGCTTCTCCATCCATGGGATTCTCCAGGCAAGAATACTGGAGTGGATTGCCATTTCCTTCTCCAGAGGATCTTCCCGACCCAGGGATCGAACCCGGGTCTCCCGCATTGGAAGCAGATGCTTTAACTCCTCAAAACTGGACCCAAACCATTGTCTCAGCCAAACACACTCACCAAATGGTACAGACGTCTTCTCTCTCTGGCTCTTCATTGGAAGAAAGCCCTGGCAGGAGGGATTGTTGACCAGAGATGATGGTCAGGGATGGAGGAGATAGAACAAGAAGGTGCCCGAGGGAGTGATGACTGTGCCCCCTTCTGGAACCAGGGGATCTTGGTGGGAAGAAGGGTGGCTCAGAGCTTCAGACACACTTGAGGGTTCCTTGGACCCCACGGTGGAATCTGCATGTGGGGAACCTTTACATTTCCATAGGAAGCATCCACCAGCATCCCTCAGGAGCCTGCCTCCCAGCCCTCTCTGCCGGGATGAGGACCTGTCCAGGGGGTGGGGTGCAGGTGTCTGGACTCCCCATCAGACACGCTCCCAAGGGCAGGGTCCAGCTGCAAAGCTGTGCTCTGTGGGGCCAGCCCGCTCACTCTCTAGATCCTCCTGGTGACAGGCCTCTGTCCTCCTCTCTGGCCTGTGGTCTGCTCACCATGGCAGGCTCTCCTCACACTGGTAAGACTCTAGAAAAAGCACCCCTGGATTATCCCTCAGTTGGCTTAGGTTTTATCAGCAGAAAGATGCTCAATTATGTATACCCCCCACACCCATACACTCTGTACATTTTCCAGGAAACCTTGGTCATGGCCCTTGATAACTAGACTGGCATTGAGAAACCAAAGGAGCTGGGGGTCGACCATGAGTCTAGTGTGCTGGGGAGGAGAGAGGGGACTGGACACTGCAGCACTGGGGCCTCTCCACCACACTGGCCGTGGTATGCCTCCATCTCCTAGCCACGAGGACTCACCCTCACCTGCATAGACACGGCATCTCCACAGCCTGTGTGGCCGGATCTTCTGCATTAGAGACTAGCTGAGTGAGAAGGGCAGAGTAAGGTCCTCAGAGACGCAGCTCAGATGGACCTGCCCTTCTAGACGTGGAGACACAATGGTGGACACAATGGTGGCCATGCGGTGTTGGGTCAGTCAGTTCAGTCACCCAGTCATGTCCAACCCTTTGTGACCCCATGGACCTCAGCATGCCAGGCCTCCCTGTCCATCACCAACTCCCGGAGTTTACTCAAACTCATGTCCATTGAGTTGGTGATGCCATCCAGCCATCTCATCCTCTGTCGTCCCCTTCTCCTCCTGTCCCCAATCTTTCTCAGCATCAGGGCCTTTTCCAATGAGTCAGTTCTTTGCATCAAGTGGCCAAAGTATTGGAGCTTCAGCTTCAGCATCAGTCCTTCCAATGAATATTCAGGGTTGATTTCCTTTAGGATGGACTGGTTGGATCTCCTTGCAGTCCAAGGGACTCTCAATAGTCTTCTCCAACACCACAATTCAAAGGCATAAGTGAGGCTGGAGTCCAGGCTGGAAGGACAGGCATGAAGGGGCCCAAGGTACTTGCCCAAATCCCACCCTTCTTCATCTTGTTTTGGAAAACATCTGCAGCCAAAGAGAGGCTGGATGGTTTCTCAGCACACCCAGAGAGCCCTGTGTCAGGGAGGCTCTGGATTGTGATTGTGAAAGCCTGGCAGGTGCATCCATGCAGGGAGGCTCTGGATTGTGATTGTGAAAGCCTGGCAGGTGCATCCATGAGTGGGATTAAGAGGAACTGTGGGCCAGGGGCTGCTGTGTTAGGGATGTAACTTACCATTGGTCCAAACTCCCCAACAGGAAGCCTTAGATTTACAGATCAGATGCCTTGGAACCAGGCAGAGGCTCAGGACCAAATCAAGGAACTGCCAGGGTGTCCAGGTGAGCAGAGGAAATTTTGCACTGAGTGGAGTGAGTGTCGGGTTCTAAAGAAAGAGAGGGCCCCCACCTAAAAGGAAAGCCTGACAGCATGGAGCAGATATATCACATTCATGCCTCATAGAGATTAAACAGAAAAGAGGGAGCGTTTTGGTGCAAGTAGGACTGAAATCCTTTCTCTGATGCAAGAAATCAACAGAGAATAAGAGGAGGAAGCTTGGAGGGCAGACCTGAGGAATGCCACCCCCACCACCACCATCCAGAGAACAACAGCCATGAAACTAAGCCTCTCAATCCAGGGCTCAGGAGAACCACTTTCTGATGTGGGGACAAGTGTGGCAAGCAATGTGTTAGCTCACACCGGCGGGGGGAGGGGGTGGAGGGCGTTCAGGTGACACAGTTGCTCCATTCATGGGCTGCAGGTGTGGCGTGATCCAGGTATGCAGGCACAGGGAGCATGGGGGTAGGCAGAACCCCATAAGTCCCCTCCCAAAGAGGCAAAGACCAGTCTTGGGGCACATGCAGCTCCCAGCCCAGCCAGGGGAAGGACAGCAAGCCTTATAGAGACGCTGAATGCTCTGCCCAGACTCCCAGCTCTGGAATGCACATCTGTCATTGGAGAACTGAACGGTAGACTCTTGAGGCAAAGAGAACAAATTCTGAGCCCCCAGATCAACAGCAAGTGCAGAGCAAGAAAGGTACCTGACCCCTCACTGTGGCTCCTGCAAGAGAAGGACAAAGGAACGCTCCCTGCGGGTTAGACGCATGGTAGCTCGGGACTCCAGGCCCCGGGCGGGGCCAATGGGAGCATCTCTCAGCGCAGCAGCAAGGTGTGGCAGCCAGAAAGGGTTCTGCTGTTGTCTGAGAGACTCGATTGCTCGAGGCCCTGGCTGCTCAGATTGGAGGACAGACAGCGTCCAGAAGAGCTCGCTGCCCCACGTCAGTCTGCAGGCTCCAGGGAGCCTTGGCTTCGGTG
Source organism: Ovis aries (assembly GCF_016772045.2). Taxonomy (NCBI): domain Eukaryota; kingdom Metazoa; phylum Chordata; class Mammalia; order Artiodactyla; family Bovidae; genus Ovis; species Ovis aries. Next base: position 224,035,884 of record NC_056056.1, read on the forward strand.
GCATCTGAGGCCGGGTCCCCTCAGAAATCTGATGATGGAGACTCGCGGGTGGAGGCCCTCACAGCGTGGACAGTGTCAGAGGCCCCGGCAATTTCCAAGCAAGAGGCAGCTGCCAAGGCTGGGTGGATCCCAGCAGCCAAGCCTGTTCCTAGGAAGAGTAGGGAGAGCAGGTGCCTGGGACATGGGCTCAGTGGGAATGGCAAGTGTGTGTTTTAACTGAGTGGGACAAGAAGAGACAACTCAGGACGCAAGCGGTGACTCAGGAGGGCGCGATGCAGGGTTTTACCAGACTGAGTTCCACCCCCTCCCCTATGAGCTAGTGACTCACAGTCATAACTGGGCTTCCCTGGTGACTCAGAGGGTAAGGATCCTGGTAGCTCAGAATCCACCTGCAAGGCAGGAGACCGAGGTTTGATCCCTGGGTCAGGAAGATCCCCTGGAGAAGGGAAAAGCTACCCACGCCACTGTACCTGCCTGGAGAATCCCATATATGCGTGAAAAGTGTCACCTGTCATATCAGCAAACAAAAGACGCTGCAGCCACCCAGCCGCTGTGGAGGAGCCCTGAGGGGGCTTCCATTGCCCTCTGCCCCTATGGGAAAGTGAATGATGCTGGCCCCTTCAAAGGAGTGACTTCAAGGAGCCCAGACTCTCACATCTTCCCATACGTAGAAAAGCACTAAATTCTTTAACTTGCCATGTCTGTGTCTTGCAATGGAAAAGGTCAGTTTTCATTCCAATCCCAAAGAAAGGCAATGCCAAAGAATGTTCAGACTACCACACAATTGCACTCATCTCACACGCTAGTAAAGTAATGTTCAAACTTCTCCAAGCCAGGCTTCAGCAATACATCAACCATGAACTTCCAGATGTTCAAGCTGGTTTTAGAAAAGGCAGAGGAACCAGAGATCAAATTGCCAACATCTACTGGATCATGGAAAAAGCAAGAGAGTTCCAGAAAAACATCTACTTCTGCTTTACTGACTATGCCAAAGCCTTTGACTGTGTGGATCACAAGAAACTGGAAAATTCTGAAAGAGATGGGAATACCAGAGCACCTAACCTGCCTCTTGAGAAACCTATATGCAAGTCAGGAAGCAACAGTTAGAACTGGACATGGAAAAACAGAGTGGTTCCAAATAGGAAAAGGAGTACGTCAAGGCTGTATATTGTCACCCTGCTTATTTAACTTCTATGCAGAGTACATCATGAGAAACACTGGACTGGAAGAAGCACAAGCTGGAATCAAAATTGCCGGAAGAAATATCAATAACCTCAGATATGCAGATGACACCATCCTTATGGCAGAAAGTGAAGAGGAACTAAAAAGCCTCTTGATGAAAGTGAAAGAGGAGAGTGAAAAAGTTGGCTTAAAGCTCAACATTCAGAAAACGAAGATCATGGCATCTGGTCTCATCACTTCATGGGAAATAGATGGAGAAACAGTAGAAACAGTGTCAGACTTTATTTTTGGGGCTCCAAAATCACTGCAGATGGTGACTGCAGCCATGAAATTAAAAGACGCTTACTCCTTGGAAGAAAAGTTATGACCAACCTAGATAGCATGTTGAAAAGTAGAGACATTACTTTGCCGACTAATGTCCGTCTCGTCAAGGGTATGGTTTTTCCTGTGGTCATGTATGGATGTGAGAGTTGGACTGTGAAGACAGCTGAGCACCGAAGAATGGATGCTTTTGAACTGTGGTGTTGGAGAAGACTCTTGAGAGTCCCTTGGACTGCAAGGAGATCCAACCAGTCCATTCTGAAGGAGATCAACCCTGGGATTTCTTTGGAAGGACTGATGCTAAAGCTGAAACTCCAGTACTTTGGCCACCTCATGCGAAGAGCTGACTCATTGGAAAAGACTCTGATGCTGGGAGGGACTGGGGGCAGGAGGAAGAGGGGACAACCGAGGATGAGATGGCTGGATGGCATCACGGACTCGATGGACATGAGTCTGAGTAAACTCCAGGAGTTGGTGATGAACAGGGAGGCCTGGCGTGCTGCGATTCATGGGGTCGCAAAGAGTCTGACACGACTGAGCTACTGAACTGAACTGAACTGAATCTAACGTTTTTAAGGCTGTGCATTGTGGCATGTGAGATCTTACTTCACTGACCAGGAATCAACCCTGTGCGCTCTGCTTTGAGGGCAGAGAGTCTTAACCCCTGGACCACCAGGGCAGTCCCCAGCAGTAGTCTTCTGCCTTTAACTACCTGGTTTTTGCTGTAAAATCCCCCCACATATCCCAGCCCCTCCCTCACTCGTTCACAGCAGACCCTCAGAGTGGCCTGAGAGGCTGTCACCAGCTTGCGTCCTCAGAAGGTCTGCTGGATAATAACTTTCCACTTGTAGGTGGTGCAGTTTTGTTTTGCAGTCCACATTACCTTCCTGCAGGAAGACTATTCCAGGGCCACGGGCCCCAGATAACAGGACGCACCGGGCGGCGTCTGGCCAGGCTGAGGGCAGAATCACTCTCTCTGCGTGTCCCCTGTGTACCCCCAGCTCTCATTTGACACTGGCCACTCAGCCACAATAGCCTGGCCCTCAGCTGTCCCAAACACCCGGTTCTAGGGTCACCACTTTCCAGAGAAAACTTCCCTAGAGACTGGCGACCTGTGTAGAGGTTCATCAACTCTGTGAGTGCGGGGCTAGCGCTGTATGCTTGAAAATGAAGGCTTGGGACTGGTGGCCGGGGTTGTTGTTCGGTCTCTTGGTCGTGTCCAACTCTTGGCGACCCCATGGACTGCAGCATGCCAGGCCTCCCTGTCCATCACCGCCTCCCGGAGCTTGCTCAAACTCATGTCCATGAAGTCGGTGATACCATCCAAACAGCTCATCCTCTGTCTCCCCTTCTCCTCCTGCCTTCAATCTTTCCCAGCATCAGGGTCTTTTCTAATGAGTCAGCGCTTCACATCAGGCGGCCAAAGTGTTGGAGCTTCAGCTTCAGCATCAGTCCTTCCAATGAATATTCAGGGTTGATCTCCTTTAGGATGGACTGGTTGGATCTCCTTGGTGTCAAAGAAACTCTCAAGAGTCTTCTCCAGCCCCACAGTTCAAAAGCATCAGTTCTTCTGTGCTCAGCCCGCTTTAGGGTCCAACTCTCACATCCTTACACAACTACCGGAAAAACTGTAGCTTTGACTATACGGACCTTTGTTTGCAAAATAATATCTCTGCTTTTTAATATGCTGTCTAGGTTTGCCGTAGCTTTTCTTCCAAGGAGCGAGCTTCTTTTCATGGCTGCAGTCACCTTCCACAGTGATTTTGGAGCCCAAGAAAATAAAGTCTGTCACTGTTTCCACTTTCCCCCATCTGTTTGCCAGGAAGTGATGAGACTGGATGCCATGATCTTAGTTTTTTGAATGTTGAGCTTTTTCACTCTCCTCTTTCACCTTCATCAAGAGACACTTTAGTTCCTCTTCACTTTCTGCCATAAGGGTGGTGTCATCTGGCTGGGATTAGCTCTGATCAAACGGTCCTGGGGAGCCCGTGTTTGCAGGGAGAGTCGGGGCAGGCTTGGTGGATGAGGAAGGCGAACTGCTGGAACGCAGCGTGAGAGTGCTCTCAGCAAGATGAGAACTAGAAGGTGAAGGGGTTCCGTCACTCATTTTCCGTGTGTATTTGAACATGCAAAGTCTGGGCTTAATGTTAAAAGCCTATTTCATATTTGTGCTTGAATTTTCTCCTCAGTCTTGAGCAGTGGGAGACAATGTTCTACTTGGGCACAGTTTTAAGTCTTTGACACTCTATTATTTATGACATTTGAGCTACTGCTGTCTGGTCACTGAGTCTTATCCCACTTTTTTGTGACCCCATGGACTATAGCCCACCAGGCTTCTCAGGCCATGGGATTTTCCAGGCAAGAATACTAGAGTGGGTTGCCATTTCCTTCTCAAGGGGATCTTCCCGAGCCAGGGATAGAACTCATGTCTCCTGCACGGCAAGCAAGTTCTTTACTGCTGAGCCACTAGGGAAGTCTGAGCCACTGCGTAACTGCTGCTAACTTACACGGATGAATTTAAGCTTATAACTCATCAATAGAACGAAGGTAAGCAGAATGGGCTGTAAACCTCAGAGGAAGAGACACACTTCAGTCAAAATGGGATTCTGGTCCACCAAAGCCTTCTGGATGCAGAAATTGCACGTCCTTCCAGGGACATTGAGAGGGTTCTTGACAGAGCGAGATGTTAGGGGAGAGACCCCTGAGAGCATGAGCAAAACCTCCGAGGAGACTGTGGTCTCCCCAGATGAAAAGACACGCACTCCAAGGTTGACCACAATTAGCCCAAAGGACCAAGAACATAAGACGCTGAGTCAACATCAGGGGACCTTCTTTCTCATCCTTATGTGTCCAGGAGCTGCTGGAGCAACTTTTATAGTGCCCCCCACCTTTGGGTGAGGCTCGGGTGTTACAGGCCTGGGTCCTCTCTTCTCTTTCCTTATGATGGCATCAGCATCAGGCCTATGGCTCTGAGAGGGTGAATCAAGTCAAGGGCAAAGGAATAGGGATCTTGATTCTGACTAAAACTCAAGCACACCCTCGAGCTGCTGTAGCCGAAATAAAGCTGCCGGGTTGACCACCAACTTCCTCTCTCCTGCAGGATCTGTCGTGAGTTTAGGAGGTGGCCTTCCTGCACTGTAACAGGGCCAGACGTGGGACACAGAAGGAGGTGGAGGAGAAAGAGGGAGCTGGATCCTGAGAGTATGAATTCCAAGCTCAGGAGCTGGCATGCCACCAGATTGTCCTGAGAGCTTCCAAAGGGTTCGCAGCAGGACAGAGTCACATCCAGGTGGGAAGATCATCCTGGTGTCCACGAGAAGGACTGTGGAGTCAACTTTCTGGAACCAGGAACTTTCAAGGACTAGACAGCATATTAAAAAGCAGAGACATCACTTTGCCAACAAAGGGCCCTCTAATCAAAGCTATGGTTTTCCCAGTAGTCATGTATGGATGTGAGAGTTGGACCAGAAAGAAGGCTGAGTGCCGATGAATGGATGCTTTTGAATTGTGGTGTTGGAGAAGACTCGTGAGAGCCCCTTGGACTGCAAGGGGATCAAACCAGTCAATTCTAAAGGAAATCAACCCTGAATACTCACTGGAAGAACTGATGCTGAAGCTGAAGCTCCAATTCTCTGGCCACCTGATGCAAAGAGCCAACTCATTGGAAAAGACCCTGTTTCTGGGAAAGACTGAAGGCAAAAGGAGAAGACAGAGACAGGATAAGATGGTTAGATAATGTCACGGACTCAGTGAAAATGAATCCAAGCAAACCCCAGGAGATAGTGAAGGACAGGAGAGCCTGGGGTTCTCGGCACCTGTGGGCCTCTGTGTCCTCTGCAGGATGTGATTAATGTCTTTTCTGCTGGAAATCTCCTGGTGCATGGGAGTGGCCTGCTCTTTTGATGACGACAGGGCTGCGTTCGTTTCCTGGGTCTGGCCTAACGGAGCTCTAGACTGGGGGGCTTCAGCCACCTGAATCGACTCTCACTGTACTGGAGGCCTGAGATCAAGGTGTCGTCAGGACTGGTGCCTTCTGAGGCCAGGAGGAGAACCAGCTCCAGGCCCCAACCCAAGCTTTGGGTGGGTGGGTGGCTGGCCATCTCTGGTGCTCCTCGGCTGGTAGAAGCACCTCTCGAATCTCCACTGGCATTGTAGCCTCTGCCCATGGCTTCTTCCCCGGGCACTTGTCTCCACATCTGAATTCCCTCTTTTCAGAAGACACTGGTCACACTGGTTTGGGGCCCATCTGCTGACCTCACCTCCACTGACATCCGCAAGGACCCTGCACCCTAATGAGGCTACGTTCAGGACTGGATGTTTGCATTTTGGTTGGGGCCTATTTCAACCACAGCAAGGACGTCACCAGAATGAAGGAAACCAGCCGTCAAAGAGAACTCAAAGGAGGATCAAGAACCAAGAACTCCTCTGTGGAGCAGCAGAGCTTCGTCTCCGGGCAGACATGCTCATCGGGACTGAAACCAAGGCCACCTGGGTGCTGTTCCTGACCCAGGCCAGTGCCAGGAAAGTGGACAAGACAGAGGAAGCTGCCAAGAGGCCTTCCTGGAGGAGGAGGCATGCCCAGACCTTCACACGACTCACAGCAAACCTCGTCTGCCCTTCTGCTTACAAACCTCTGACTGTGGAGCCTGACCATCCGCGTGCCTCCAATCAGCTCTGACCCAAGGCAGCCGCCTTGCCCGGCTGAGCATCGCAGCTCTGGCACCTGAGCACTTGCGCCTCCAGCCCCATGGCCCCCGTGCAGATGGGCAGGACCACAGCCTCACCAGCCCTGGTTTCCCCCAGCCCCGATGGGGCTGCCTCTGGGGCAGCTCTGTTCACCCAGCCCCAGAAAAGCCTGCTGAGAATTTTTTAATTGAATGTTTTTAAATTTTGTGCTCAAGCCCAGAGGCTATGTGCTCTCAGAGGGCATGATTTTACAAACTGGAAAAAAATAAAATAAGATAAATCAAAGTTCTTTTCATCCTCTCCCTGTTCTCATTAACTTTATGACAAGACCAGTATGACCAGAGTGGGCTGGAGAAAGTCTGTGAACTTCCTGTAAGACCCCAGAGGTGCCAGGTACTCCAGGGCCCCGGGAGTCTGCACACTTCTCAAGTAAGAATCCAGGCTCTGATCCATGATCTGGCAGGACCTAGCTCTCCTGACCTTCTGCCCGGAGTCCAACTCTTTTCCAAAGTCCCCAGTGGCCTGTTTTAGCTGCATGTAATCACACTCGATGAAGAAGGCAATGACACCCCACTCCAGTACTCTTACCTGGAGGATCCCAGGGACGGAGGAGCCTGGTGGGCTGCAGTCCATGGGGTCGCGAAGAGTCAGACACAACTGAGCAACTTCACTTTCACTTTTCACTTTCATGCATTGGAGAAGGAAATGGCAACCCACTCCAGTGTTCTTGCCTGGAGAATCCCAGGGACGGAGCAGCCTGGTGGGCTGCCGTCTATGGGGTCGCACAGAGTCAGACACGATTGAAGTAACTTAGCAGCAGCAGTAGCGATCACACTAGAAGGTGGATGGATTAAATTAACATGAGATACAGACATTTGGAGGCCTGGTTCCCCGTGAGGATGACCAGGTCTTTGTCCCTTGCACACACAAACAGCACATATACACATACCTATACACACGCATACAGATAAATACACACATAGACACACACATACACATATAAACACATACATACATATACACAGGCATACATACATAGAAGCAGGCATACACACACAGAGACACAGACACACGTATACACATATATACACAGAGACACATATACGCAGACACAGGTATACACATCCACGTACATGGATATGCACGTGTGCACATAGACACGCGCACACAAAAACGCCCTCAGAGACTGACTCTATTCTCTGTCAGCTGTCCAGACAGGACCTTCCAGCCCCTCAGTCCCAAAACCCCGAGCCCAGGTGGGGGGCCCATGACGCAGATCAGACAAACCTGAGATCTTCTCTAGGGTTTTTCCAAACTGGACAGAGGGCTGTCTGTCCGCTCTGGCTGCACGAAGGTGAAGTGGAAGCTCAGCTCTGCTTGCTGCCCTGCTGTCCAGCTTGGAGGAGCCCAGCTCTCTCCTGGGAGAAGCACGGGCATGTGCAAAGAGGAGGAGACGGGAGAGAGGCGGGCAGAGAGAGGGAGCGGCTTTGAGCGCCCGGATCATTCACCTCGAGACTTGAAGTTCTGGTTTAACCTGGCACAAGCCACTTTTCTCTCCCATGCCCCTGAGGAAATCCAGACACAGAGGCAGGAGGGCTAGAGAGAAGGACGCAAGGAGGGGGAAAGGGCGTCAGCGGTCACCCCCGGGCACCCTCAGCCAGGTAGGAGTCACGCAGAGCCCCTGCACTCTGATCACAGCTCAGGGGCCAGAGGGATTCATGGGGGGTGGGGCTGCCTGCAGGGTCTCCATGCAGTCCAGACCCTCGGCCCAGCATGGAGCCTGGAGGAGCATGTTGGCCAAACAACCATTGTGGGTTTACACGTTCCCAGAGGCGATGAGTCTGGGACAGGACCCGAGAGAACTGATCAGGGAGACCCCTCTCTGAGGTCTCTAGTGGCCCACTGTTGGTGCATTGCCCTGGAGAAGCCCGAGCTCTCAACCAAACTGACCTTTCCAAAACATTGGCACGACTATAGCGCATCCTGTTTAGACAAGTTAGCTGATTTTCCATCATTTGAAAAGCCCCTAATTATCCAGACTCTCTGTCCATCTCTCAAACCTTCTCTCTCATGCAGCTCCCCTCCAGACACATCTGCCTGCAGCTTCCCAGCCACCACTTCAAAGCACTGAACCTCCTGTCCTGCTCTGTGCCTCTGAACCTTTGAAGATGCTTTGGCCTTTACCTAACAAACTCCTATTCATCCCTCACAACCCAGTTGAAATATCCCCCCACACAGCTGCTTTCTTTCTCCTTTCTTTGGAGTTTATGCCTCTTTCCTTCATGTTTTCACCTTTTCCATTATGTCCCAGCCACAGTGAACCCCCTCCCATTGGACCACAAGCCCCTCTGTGACTGGGATGGTATATGATTTGTTGTTAGGTGCCTGAGATGGAAAGCTCAGTGCCTTCCCAGAGCCAAGTGCTCAGGAGCTCCCTGGTGAATGACCGTGTGGTGGTGCTCTGTTCTCCCTGGCACCTGTGTAGAGAATATATTCTGAGCCACGAGTACCAAGTGGACAGCTCTCACATGCCAGCTTCGTTTAGTTAAAAAGTCTTGCTTGCAAAACTTGCTGGGGAGGAGTCCAGGCTCAGAGGTGATGAGAGCAGAGATGGGTTTGTGAGGTCCACCCGCAAGAGAAGGATGGAGGAATAGAAGCCTCAGTGCAGATGCTCGGTCCTGACCTGGGCTAGCCCTGGACTTTGCCTGGGGGTGTAGGGTGGCTGCCAGTGCGGAGGGCACAGAGAGGGAGGAGTCAGGGAGGGCCCCAGGGAGAGAGCCCGAAGAGCTGCCAGCCAGTGGCCTTGTAGCCACTCTAGGTCTCCGTGTAGGAGGAAGCAGCTTGGTGTGCCTGGCGCTGGAGGTCGGGGTCCCGGGCACACAGCACGGGCCTGAAACAAGGAGGAGCGGCCCCTCCTCCAGCCTCCTGGAGCCGATCGACGTCTTGTTCAGTAACACGGCTGACGTGCAGCCTGCCTTTCCCGTGACCCCAGTCCTTGAGCGGGCTGGGGACACACCGTGGGACTCCAAACATCATGGTAATTGCAAACGGTAACGTCTAGAACAGGGCCCCGCCCGTGGCGATGAAAGACGATGCTCTACGTGGCTTGCGCCTTTAGGCGGCGTGAAGACTGAATTCTGGTCTCGGTTGCCTGTGTCTCGGTGGTGTCTTATTTATGTCGTGCCCATGCGGTGTTTATGTATCTTGCAGGCCCCCCTTGCTGCTCCGTGCAGCGCCGCCGGAGTCTGCCGCGAGCCAGGGAGGTGACACCGCATGAATATTTTATTGGGGTGCCTGCGTGGGTAACAAAAACAAGGCTGCTGCAGAAGCTGACAAAGTAGACCGGATCCCACACGAGGCGGGCGACTCGCGGCCCATTGTTCTTCCCCTTGACAAATAAGAGAGATGGCATGGAGCCTGGCGCTTTGTTAGAACACAGGGAAGGAAATTAGGTCCGCTCCATCTGTCACGGCGATGATGGAGGGCCTCCCCCAGCCTCCCGTGCGATGCCCTGGAATGAGCGGTGCTCTGTGAGGAGCCTGCCTTAACCGCGTTCCCCCGCAAGCCTGCGGCCAGGACGCAGAAAGGAGAAGGGAGGGCGGGCGGGAAATTCACCTGCTTCACATGCGGGTCGGACATCACAGAGATCGAGCACAACCCCGCTGCCTCCCTGGGGGCTCGCTGGTGTGGGGTCCTTGGAGGCGCTGCGGGCGGGAAACTGCAGATCCGCTGCCATGCGCAGCAGCTTTGAAGCTGACCGCGGCAGAGTGGGCGGGTCTCTAAGAGGGCGGTGCTGTTCCCGAGGCCCCTGGACACGTGTGTTCCCTGTGATTTGTATCGATAGCAAAACACAAACCTGCATCAAAAAAGCAAGAGTTCCAGAAGAATATCTACTTCTGCTTTATTGACTATGCCAAAGCCTTTGACTGTGTGGATCACAACAAACTGCGGAAAATTCTTCAAGAGATGGGAATACCAGACCACCTGACCTGCCTCCTGAGAAATCTGTATGCAGGTCAGGAAGCAGCAGTTAAAACTGGACATGGAACAACAGACTGGTTCCAAATAGGAAAAGGAGTACATCAAGGCTGTATGTTGTCACCCTGCTTATTTAACTTATATGCAGAGTACATCATGAGAAACACTGGGCTGGAGGAAGCACAGGCTGGAATCCAGATTGCCGGGAGAAATATCAAGAACCTCAGATATGCAGATGACACCACCCTTATGGCAGAAAGTGAAGAGGAACTAAAGAGCCTCTTGATGAAAGTGAAAGAGGAGAGTGAAAAAGTTGGCTTAAAGCTCAACATTCAGAAAACGAAGATCATGGCATCCGGTCCCATCACTTCATGGGAAATAGATGGGGAAACAATGGAAATAGTGAGAAACTTTATTTTCTTGGGCTCCAAAATCACTGCAGATGGTGACTGCAGCCATGAAATTAAAAGATGCTTGCTCCTTGGAAGGAAAGTTATGACCAACCTAGACAGCAAATTAAAAAGCAGAGACATCACTTTGCTAACAAAGCTCCATCTAGTCAAAGCTATAGTTTTTCCAGTGGTCATGCATGGATGTGAGAAAGTGAAAGTGAAGTCGCTCAGTCGTGTCTGACTCTTTGTAACCCGTGGACTGCAGCCTACCAGGCTTCTCTGTCCATGGGATTCTCCAGGCAAGAATACTGGAGGGTTACCGTTGGAGTATAAAAGAGAGGTGAGCGCTGAAGAATTGATGCTTTTGAACTGTGGTGTTGGAGAAGGCCCTTGAGAGTCCCTTGGTCTTCATGAAGATCCAACCAGTCTATCCTAAAGGAAATCAGTCCTGAATATTCATTGGAAGGACTGATGCTGAAGCTGAAACTCAAATACTTTGGCCACTTGATGCGAAGAGCCAACTCATTGGAAAAGACCCTGATGCTGGGAAAGATTGAGGGCAGGAGGAGAAGGGGACGACAGAGGCTGAAATGGTTGGATGGCATCACTGACCCCGTGGACATGAGTTTGAGTAAGCTCCGGGAGTTGGTGATGGACAGGGAAGCCTGGTGTGCTGCAGTCCACGGGGGCGCAAAGAGTCGGACACGACTGAGAGACTGAACTGAACTGAACTGCACACACAGGTTCACTGCTGCCAGAAGGTGAAACAGCCCACATGTCCATCCAGGGGTTGGGGAATGTGGTGGATCCAGATGATGGAAGCATACTGAGCCACATGCAGGGAGGAAGGACCCACACAGGCCGTACGGAGGGGCCTTGAAAATACTCCAGGCAGTGAAATGAACCCAGCACAGACATGCTCCGGAGCTGGGTGTTGGTTCCCCAGGAAATTTCTGGGTCTGGGCTGGGCCTCGCTGTGGATTCAGGTCTGAGGCTTGGCCTGGGGAGCTGGGGTCCCACGCAGGGTCCCCTCCAGGACGGCAGGACTCGCATCCTGGAAGGGTCAGATGGGGAGTGCGTGTGGCCACTCCCTCGCTGGGGGCGGGTGGAGGAGGCATGGGTGACTCTCCTCTGGCCACAGGATCGGCTCCATTCGGAGCCACATGGAACACAAACGAGGCAGCGCCTGGAGAAAGGCCCTGCATCCAGCTTTGCCCGAGTCTGCAGCCAGGCAGGTGAGTCTCTGTTTTCGAAGGGTTTTCCCCGTGGATGGAGTGGGGAGGGGAGCGGGGCAAGAAGCATGATGCCGTCTCTCTCATCAGGGAGCTCACAGCCCAGCTGGGATGGTGAGATGACTGCTGCCAGCCAGCATCTGTGCAATGGTGACCCAAGGAGGTCCGGGCTCCAGGACGGGGGCGCCAGGCGCTCCAGGCCCCAGAGATCTAGGGCAGCAGAAAGGAGAGGTGAGAGCATGGCTGCAGAAGCCAGCCCAGAAGGCAGGCGTGCCGCTCCAAGGACCCGCCCTGGGCGGGGAGGGCCATCACCGGGCGGGGATGGTGCCAGGAGAGAGGCCCTGGGGACAGTGCCAGGGTGAGGCTTCGTTAGGGAAGGTGCTCGGTGGGGGCTCACCTCCAAGGTAACTGTAGGGCTGTGCCTCCCAGGTGAGGCAGCCCTTCCTTTCTTTTCTGAGATGTGCACACACATAGTCACATGCATGTACACACCCACACACACGCATGATGTGCTCTCACACACATGCACACACACACAAATGCATATGTGCAAGCGCTCGCATATGTACACGCACACACACACGTATGTAAAAACGCTCACGTGCATGCACACACACACAAATGCACTACATGTGCAAACCCTCACATATGCACACACACACACATGCATATGTGCTCTCACACACATGCACACACACGTATGTAAAAACGCTCACGTGCATGCACACACACAAATGCACTATATGTGCAAACCCTCACATATACACACACACACACACATGCATATGTGCCCTCACACACATGCACACACACACAAATGCATATGTGCAAGCGCTCACATATGTACATGCACACACACACGCATATGTAAAAACGCTCACGTGCATGCACACAAACGCAAATGCACTATATGTGCAAACCCTCACATATGCACACACACACACACACGCATATGTGCTCTCACACATATACACACACACGCAAACAGGTGTGCAGCAGACGTGCACACCCACCCACACATTTGAATACACTGACACACGCTTACATGCACACACATATACATGTGTGTAAACGTGCAAATGCACACACACTACACACGTGCAATCATGCCCACTCGGGTCTAGGCACATGCACACAAACATGTGTGGTGCACAGGCTCACATATGTGTACAAGCACACAAACGTGCACACGCGTGCCTGCACATATACAGATAAACACACTCACCTCCATGTGCACGCGCAAATATATACGCACACATACACCAGCATTCCATTATCTATACACACACATCTACTTACACACAGACACACACATATACTCTCACATGCGTGCGTGCACAACCACACACACACACACACACACACACACACACACACACACACACACGCGCGCGCACGCGCGCGCCAGCTGAGCTTCAGGCTGTCAGGGTGTAGTGAGCCTGATCTGGAGACATTCTAAGGAAGCGGCCTTATTGTAGGTGATGGGGAGGGGCCGCACAGGGGAGGCGAGGGGATGGAGCAGGGAGACGGGGGGTGTCTTCTCCTGGCTCTGCTCCTACGCCCTGACCCCTGACCACCCAGGCCGGGACCCCAGCTTCCTGGTCAGCGTGCCTCACCCGCCCCAGGCTCAGGCTCCGGGTGTGGACCGAGTTCCCTGAGTGAGCTGCTTGGTATTCTCCCCTGGGGTAACAGCTGAGAGCGTAAGACCCAGAGCTGGGAGGAGAGAGCCACACCCCCTGCCCATCAGTGGTGGGAGAATTGAGCCCCCAAGGGGAGTGATGTCATCTCGGACCCACCCCCTCTGGATCTGGGGAAGAGAAGGTTCTGGAACAGGCCAGAGCAGTCCCATCCCGGCCGCTGGAGGTTGCTGTGGACCCGGCCCCGCAGCCTGAGCCCTATCAAGGGGGGCGACGGGCAGATGCCAGCTGGCTTCCTCTGAAAGCGGCCGCCTGATTCCCAGGCCTGCCTGGGCACCAAGCACCTTCTTCAGAGGCCTCCTGCCCGCGGTCGGCGCCGGCGATTATACTGCCCGCAAAGGGCCTCACGGGCGATGTGGGCTTGGCGATTACTGAAAAGAAAGCATGGTTATTATTCATGTCGTGTATTGAGAAATCTCTATAAAGTTTTACAGCCACAATTGTAAAAGGGGTTTTGATCGGCTTCACATTCTCCCCTACTCTTGCACCCTCTCCCAGAATCTAGTCTTTTTCTCCTGCCTCCTCCACGTGGGGGTCTAGAGACAGCATCCACCGTGCCCTCCAGAGGGGCGGATGGTAGCCCCCAGGGAGTGTGGATGCCACCATCCCCAGATCCAGCCTGACCTGTGGGGTCCTGGCCCTTGTTAAAGGACAGCAGCGTCACTCAGCTTCCTTCTTTTGGTCAATGAATTGGTTCTGAAGGTCCGCAGTGGGTCAGAGATGCTTTAGGTGCTGAGAACACAGAGGCCAGCAAGACAGACTCTTATTTGCTGAAGGAAAAGAGAAAGAAAATAAAGAAAACAAGAAAGCATTTATACAGGCACAGGTGTGACTCTGGGCACTGACCCGAGGGCCCGGACTGGCTTTGCTGCTCTGTGACTTGGGATGCGTAAGCAGTGTGAATGCTTATCGTCCGCACAACGCTGGGCAGGGGGAAGGCTGGGGAGCATCCAAGTCCACAAGGACGGGGGTGCTGGTGTGGGCTGGGCCAGGAGGGCAACTCTGGGGAGGGATGTGGGAACAGAGAGCAGCCCAGACCAGGGCCGGGAACCCAGAGGCTGGGGTGAGGGGGCCTGCAAGGCAGAGAGCCGGGCCAGGAAAAGGTCAGGGCAGGGAGCTTGGAGGGTTTGAGCAGAGGCAGGGAGGCTGTGTGGTCAGAACACAGGAGGACAGGCAAAATGGGTGAGGCCTCAGCCCTGGGGAGGAGCTGGGATGCGGTTCAGGAATGTGGGCAGCCCTTGCAGCTTTCAGTAGGATGAGGAGCAGCAACCCTTCTTTCCCCTTGGAGATCACCCTGGCTGGGGTGCGAGCACTAGGGTGGAAGGCGGGCATCCCGTACAGAGGGATGCCACCGGTCAGGGGCTATGACTCCTCCCTGAGAGCAGGGAGGAGGAGAAGGGCTGGGGTGGGGAGGTCCCCACGGAAGACCCTCCCAAACGGTAGCCCCGACCTCAGGCTGGCCACTCAGACAGAAGTCACAGCATTCCACCACGCTGGCTTCCCCACCTCTAGTCTGCGTGTGATATTCCTGCTGAATGGGTCTGGCTGACCTTCGGGAGGGGTTCTGGCCCCTTCCACTCCCCATCACACTTGGGTCACGTGCGGACACAGTCCAGACAGATCCCACAGCCTTTTAATCAGGGCTGACACTTGCTTAGCTGAGGAACCTCAGTGGGATAGAATCACGCCCAGAGGAAGATTTATTAACAGCAGCGGTACCGTGATCGGCCTGTGAGCCACACCATTTGCTGCAGTGCTCATGCCGTTCTGTCCCCATTCCTCCGCCAGGCCAGGAAGGAAGGAGGGAGGAGGGCATTTCGCCAGCAAGGAACCTGGGACCAGTCATGAGCATCTCTCTTCTCCCTCCAGGGCACCATAGGGAAGCGCATGCTGGGCCGGTGTGATTACACGTTGTGCCTTTGTAAACACACAGAGAGACTTCCAGCTTCATCTTCAGCATGAAAAGAGCTTGGAGGTCATCCCTCCTGTCTTCACAACAGGAAAAAAAAACAGAGCAAGCTGAAAATCAACAACTTAGCTCCGTCAGAGAATTGAGGTCCCAGGGCAAACTGGAAAGACAGATGCAAAGAATCAGAGCTGAGATCAGCTTGCTTGGGAGCAGAAGCCAGCTGAGCTAGGAACTGGCAGGACACTTAAACAGTGATTGATGAATCTCTAGAGGCGGAGCGTGGACTTGCTGGGGGGAACTGGTCTTTTGTAGACTTTACCTCTAGGAACTCCAGCTGGGTCTCGGAGTGAAGATCTGAAGATCAAAGAAATACTCTGCATCAGGGAGGAACAGGAAGAAAGCAACTGAATATACCCAATAGGTTCTGTTTCTGTAACAAACCCTGTCCCCGAGGGAAACAACTTTGTCAGAGCCTTATTCTGACCTCCAGCCGTCTTGTCTCACTCAAGTGAAAATTTAAAAAGACTAAAAACACTTCTGAGGGTCAAAGCGCAAGAACTCAGGCCCAATAATAAAACCTAAAACGTACTCATAAGCCCATAGGATACTTCCACTACCCGACGCCTTACCACCAACAGGGCTCCCATATATAGCAGCTGGGGCTTCCCTGGTGGCTCAAACGGTAAAGAATCTGCTTGCGACATGGGAGACCCAGGTTCGATCCCTGGGTTGGGAAGATCCCCCGGAGAAGGAAATGGCAACGCACTCTGGTATCCTTGCCTGGAGAATCCCAAGGATAAGGAGCCTGGTGGGCTACAGTCCACAGGGTTGCAAAGGGTTGGACACGGTTGAGCGACTAATGCTCACTTTCTTTCACAATAAGAAGAGCTGTAAAATACAGACTCTGTTTAACAAGGAGTTCTCGGGTAAACCCAAGACAACAGGAGAGAAAACAACAAACAAAAAGGAAAACAGCAAGGTCTGGTGAGTCGGAAGGCATACACACAGCCCAGCTCCTAGGCAGAGCCACACAGACTAAACCCTAACGACTTCCTCAGTCGCTATTACCAGATACACCATTTCCAACTTTCAAGAAAAAAAGAAAAGAAAAGAACATCTTGCTAAAAGCCAAGGGGAACCAGTCTGAAGACACGAAGTAAAGCCTAAAAGCTAGACTTAGACACAACACGTATGTTGGGATTATGAGACTGGGAATTTTAAATATCTGTGATTAATATGTTAAAGGTTCTAATGGAGAAAGGAGCCAACATTCGAGAACAGATGGGCTAATTTAATGGAAGGGATGGAAAGTCTGAGAAAGAATCTAGAGAAGTGATATGAAACAGACATATTTTAACTGCAAGAAAGAAATGTGTTTGGTGGGCTATCGCGATAGCGCAGACTCAGTCAAAGAAAGAATAGATGTTCTTGAAAAATGTGTCGATAAAAACTTGAAAACGGAACTAGAAAGAGAAAAATGTATGGGAAAGTAGGGAACAGAGTGTCCAAGAAATGTGAAATGATCACAAAAGGAGTGGGAGGCGTATAATGGCAACAGCAGGGAGACAAGAAAGAGAGAGGATGGAGAAAATAAAATGTCTGGAGCAAAGGTGGCTAAGCATTCTCCAAAATTAATAACAGACATCAAACCACAGAGCAAGGAAGCTCTGAGTACACCAAGTAGGATAAATACCAAAAATCTACACATAAGCGTGTTAAACTCAAATTGCAGGACACTAACGACAAAACCTTGAAAGAAATGAGAGGGAAAAACTTACCCTTTTGAGGAACAAGGATAAGACTTAACATCAAATTTCTCATTAGGAGCCATGCCTGTAAGAAAGAGATTAAAGCCAAATATTTAAGGTGTTGAAAGTAGAACCCACCAACCTAGATTTCGGCATTCAGCACAATCAGCTTTCAAATGTGAAGGAGAAATACGTCCTCAGACAACATTAAAAAAAAAAAAAAAAAGAGGGAATGTTTCAACAGAAGATCTGCCCTTCAAGAAGTTCAAAAGACATTTTCCAAAGAAAAGAGTTACATAAGTCAGAGACTCAGACCTACATAAATGAAGAGTCTTAGAGAAAGGATGAAGGTAAAATAAAGTATTTCATTTCCTTACTCTTAATTTAAGAAATAACTGTTCCAAGCCCTAATAGCAACGAACTACTGAGTGATGGGCTTCTCTGGTGACTCAGCCAGTGAGGAATCGCCTGCAGCGCAGGAGATGCAGCTTCACGCCCTGAGTTACAAAGACGCCCTGGAGAAGGGAGCGGCTACTCACTGCAGTGTTCAGGTCTGGAGAGTCCCATGGACAGAGGAGCCTGTCGGGCTAGAATCCACGGGGTCACAGAGGGCTGGACATGGCTGAGCAACACACACACACACACACACACACACACTCATTGAGTGGTTATAGCATATGAATAATTGAAATGAATGGCAGCAGTGTCATGAAAAATAGGGAGAATTCAGAACCCTCTGTTCAAAGAAACCTACAAGATCTTTGAAACGTTGATGTAATGAAGTCTAAAGGTGGCTTTACATTAGCCATAAATGTATATTGCAAACTCTAGGAAAACCACTAGTTTTTTTTCTTTTTTAAGTAATGTAATTGATATGCTAACAGAGGACAGAGAATGGAATAATCAAATACTCAATTGAAACCAGAGAAGGCAGAAGAAGAGGAGAAAATTTAATAAACTGGAAACAGCTGACAAATGTGATGAACAGAAAATTTTAAACATGGCAGATATTAATCCAAGCAGATCAATAATCACTGTAAATGTGAATAAACAAATTAAAAGGCAGATACTAGCAGAGCGGATTTTAGAAAAATATTCAACTACACACTATATACAAGAAACCCATTTTAAATATAAAGTCAGATAAATTAAAAGTCAAGGAATGGAGAAAGATACACCAGGATAATACTAATCAAAAGACAGTTTAGGTGGTTATATTAATTTTAGACAAAACAGACTTCAGAATAGGAAAAAGTGTCAGGAAAAAAAGAGGTTTATATAATAATAAAAAGATTCAATTCTCCACAAACACTTGAGTCGTTAATGTGCATATGCCAAATATACAACAACCGTGTCAAAATATGTCAAAACCGAGGCAAAAACTGCTGGAACTACAAGGAGAAATAGACAGCTTCACTAGAGTTGGAGACTTCAACACCCCTCTATTGTAATTGATAGGCCTCACAGGTACAAAATCAGAAAGGACACAGTTGATCTGAACAGCACCATCTATCAACTGGACCTAATTGACATTTATAGGACACTGCACCCAACAACAGCAGAATACACAGTCTTCTCAAGCTCACATGGGACATTAACCAAGACAGACATTCTGGACCGAAAAACACACCGTACCAAATGTAAAAGAATATGAATCATAGGAAGCATTCTCACACACTACACTAAAATTAAGCTTGAACTCATTAACCTCATGCTAGCTGGAAAATCTCAAAATATTTGGAGTAAACAAGACACTGCTAATCATAAACTGATCAAGCAAGGCTGGTGAAAGAAATTTAAAATATTTCTAAATGCTTAGAGGAAAATTTATGGTATTGAAAGCATACATTCGAAAATTTTAAAAAGATGGAAAATCAATCTTCTAAGCTACTGCCTTAGGAAACGCTTAAAAGAAGAGAGAATCTAACCTAACAAAAAGCATTCGAAAAGAAATAACAATTAGAGCAGAAATCAATAAAATTGAAAAGAGGAACTAGAGAAAATCAGTGAAACTAAAAGCTGGTTCTTGGAAAAGATAAATAAAAGTGATAAACCTCTAGTCAAGCTAAGCAAGAAATAAAGATAGACACAAATTGCTGACACCTGAAATGAAAGAATGACCACGAAGGATTCCATAGGTGTAAAATGTTAGTAAAGGAACGTTATAAACAATTCCATGACTATTATTAGTTGTCAAATCTGGTTTCTCACCGCTTTTACTCAACATTATACCCAGAGCCCTGGCTAATGCAATAAGACAAGAGAAAGAAATAACAGATTTACAGATTGGGAAAGCAGAAATAAATGGCCCTTGCTCACAGATGAAATGACGGCCTATGGAGAAAATGTCAAAGAGACACGCACATGCACACATTTTGAAATTAATCAACAAAAAAGCAATAAAGAAGGTTACACAGTACAAGTTATTATGCAAAAGTCAATTGCTTTCCTATATAAGAGCCAGGGACAGTTGGGTTTAAAATTAAAAATACAGTATCATTTACGTTATCACCATAAAATGAAATATCACATATAAAACTAGCAAACTTTATGCAGGGTTTGTATGACGTGAGCAGAACAACGAAACTGATGAGAAAAATCAAAGAATATAAACATAAGCAGCCATATTTCATCTTCGTGGACAGGATTAAGATGTCAGTTCTTTTTAACTTGACCTATACAACCCCAATCAAAATGTTATAGTGTTATTTGGTGATACAAACTGGTTTTAAATTTTATATGGGAAAGCAAAGACCCAGAATAGTCAACACAGTGCCGAAAAAGAACAAAGTTGAATGACTGATACCACCTGACTTCCACGCACTGTGAAGCTGCAATAATCAGGAGGGCATGATTTTAATGGAAGACTAGATAAAGGGACCAGAAGAACACAACAGAGACCCCAGAACCAGACCAGCACAAACGCAGGCAACTGGTCTTTGAAAATGAACAGACAATTCAACAACACACTGTCTTTTTAACAAACAGTGTTGACCAACTGGACATTCATGTGCAAAAAATTAGATAAATTCATTAACAAAGGAACTAATTCAAAATGCATCAGAGACCTAAGTGAAAATCAGAACTGTAAAACTTCTAGATGGTAGCACAAAAGCAGCTCTACTTGACCTTGGATTTGTAGGTGACTGTTCAGATAGAAGCATGATCCATGAAAGAGTTGGTATGTTGAATTTCACTGAAACTGAAAAAATTCGATGCAAAAATACCATTAAAAGAATGAAAAGACAGACCTCACTCGAGGAAACAATTGTTTCAAAACACATATCTGATAAAAAGACATGTATCTTTGGATGTAAAACATACAAAGGAATTGTGTCACTCCGTTTCCTGAAATTATTAAAACTCAACAGTAAGAAAACAACCCAAATTTTTAAAAAATGAACTAAATATTTGAACATAAATATCACCTTAAAAGATATACAGATGGCAAAATCAGCTTGTAAATAAGATTTTTAGCATCACTTGTCATCAGAGAAATTCAGATTGAAACAATGTGATACCCCCGCTACATGCCAATTAAAATGACCAAAATGCAGACCATCAACATTAAATGCTAACAAGGATGTGAAACAATAAAAACTGCCATTTATTGCTGGTTGGAATGCAAACGGTGCAGCCACTCTGGAAGACAGTTGGCAGCTTCTTAAAAAGATAGGCGTAATCTTACCATATGATCAGTAATCATGCTCTTTGCTATTTACCCAAAATAGTTAAAAACATGTCTACAGCAACAAAAATCCTCACACAACTGTTTATAGTGGCTTTATTCACAACTGCCAATCGCCAAAACCCAGAAGCAACGAAGAACTCCTTCAGTGGGTGAGTGGATAAACAAATTGTAGTGTAGTCATATATTAAACTGCTATTTTACAATGAGAAACAAATAAGCTATCAAGCCATGAAAAGACTTCGACGAACCCTAAATGTACATTTTTAAGTAAAAGAAGCCACTCTGAAAAGGCTACCTCTTGCATAACTCCAGTTGTATGGCATTCTGAGAAAACCGTGGACGCAGGAAAGTTTGGTGATGGGAAGCGGTAAGGGCAGAGGTGTGATGAAGAGGTGAAGCAGAGGGGATTTGGAGATGGTGAAGCAGTCCTACTCTGAATGATTCTGAAATAATGGGTGCATGATCTCGTGCATTTGTTAAAACCCAGAGAGATTTACAATGTAAAGAGTGAATGATAAAATAAACTATGAGCTTTAGTTAATAATAGTATATTAATGTTGGTTCATTAGGTACAATGAATGTACTGCCCTCATGCAAGACGTTAGTAAGAGTGAGCAGCATGTGGGGATGGAGGTATATGGGAACTGTGTGTGCTATCTGTTCCATTTTTCTGTAACTCTGAAACTGCTCTAAAAATTGTCTATTAATTAAAAATACATATACTGAGAAACGGTGTCAGGTTTATGAAGATGAAACAATTAAACAGACACAGTCTCTGCCTTTAATGACTCACTGTCTGGTAGAAGAGACAGCAGAATAAGTCAGCAATTACAGTCTCGGCAGATGCAAAACAGGAAATGCAGGAGATGGTGGGGGCAGGGAGAAAGCAATTAGCTCCCTGGGGGAAAAGGAGGTCAGGGAAAGACGCCTAGAGACCATAAATTGTCCTAAAAATACAAAGTTACACACAGTTATTACTGTGGTGGTTGTTATTGTTCTTAAGGAACTCCTCTTCCTTCTCAGATAAAAACAGACAGGAATTCACAGCCAGCCAACCTGCTCTGCAAGAAGGAATGAGACATAGGCCACAAGCTTAATTTTCATAAAGAAGAATATCGGAGAAAGAAGGAGTGAAGGCAAAGGTCCTCTATGTTTTATTCTTCGTATATCTAAAAGATAATTAGCTTGAAACAATAACAATGTATTGGGCAATATATTGTTGCTTGGTCACCAAGACACGTTGTTTGGACTCTTGAGACCCCATGGACGGTAGCCCATCAGGCTCCTCTGTCCATGGACTTCTCCAGGCAAGAATACTGGAGTGGGCTGCCATTTCCTCCTCCAGGGGATCTTCCCAATCCAGGAACTGAACCTACATCTCCTTCATTGGCAGGCAGATTCTTCACCGCTGGGCCACCAGGAAAGCCCATTGGATAATACAGCATATAGATAATTAATATAAATGAGAGCAATACCGTTAAGTGATGGAAAGGAGGAATTAGGACTATAACCACAGTGTGTGTGAAGCGGTGTCACATTAATGAAGGTAGGCTTCAAATGTTTACCTCTACGCTGAGAAATCTAGGACAGCCACTAAAAAGAGACTATTGATAAGCTGAGAGAGGACATAGAGCTTAATCATGTAAAATGCTCAGTAAAACCTGAAAAGGCAGGAAAAGTAGAGTGAAAAAGGAAGCTAAAATTAAATGCAACAGGCAGAAAATAGTTACAAACCCGGCAGAGAGGAGTCTGACTACATCGGTAATCACTTTAAGTTGGAATGGTCCAAACATCCCAATTTAAAGAGAGAGTCATAGTGGGTTTAAAAAAAAAACGATCCAGCTGTATGTTGTTTATGAGAAACTCATTTTAAGTATAAAGGCACCGAGAGGTCGACAGTAAAGGGCTGGATTGACATGTACACACTTCCGTATCTAAGATAGGTAACCAACAAGGATATTGTAAAAAATAAAATAATAATAAAAATACAAAAAAAAAAATATTGCCTTAACCAGAAGAAAAGTAAAGTGTTGATAAAGATATGTCAATACGAATCAAAAGAAAGCTGAAATAAGCATGCATTTTCAGATAGAAGTAACATCAAAACAAGGAAAATTATCACGGGTAAGGAGGGGATGACATACTGATAAAGGGTTCAATTTTGCACAGACACCCAACGACCCTAAATCCATACATACCTAAGGATAGAGCATCATGATGCATGAGGCCAAAACTGATAGAACTTCAAGGAGAACTGGATAAATTCCCTATGGAAGCTGGAGACTTCGACACCCTTCTGCTAGGAGCAGGTAGACCCAGTCAGTGTGAGAATGCAGCTGAACTGAGCAGTCTTTCCATCAGCTTGGATTCGATGGACGTTTACAGACTATATTACGCCACAAGAGCCCCACACACCTCTTCCCAAGTTTTCATCAAATATTCGCCAACGCAGACCACATTCTGGGCCACGAAACACAACCTGATACACTTTTAAAAACAGAAATGAGACTGAGTAGGTCCTCAGGTCACAATTAAATTAAACCAGAAAGAAACAGCAGAAAAGTAGCTGGAAATCCCGTATTATTTCATATTAAACAACACAGTGTCTAAATGACACATGAGACAAAAATAGAAATCTCAAGAGACGCTAAAGTGACCCAGATGAAAACGAAAATACAACAAATCAAAGGACAGTCTATAAAAAGCCTGATGGTGTTCCTCAAAACCGTCCAGATCATGAAAAACGAGGGAGGTGTGAATAACTGCCACACCCAGGAGGCGTCTAGGAGGACCTGGTAACCAACTTTTCTGCTCCAAGAACAGAAAAAGGACATTGGCTAACAACTAAGAAAACGTGAAAGCAGTACGGATTTCAGATAATAATACGCTATCAACATTGCTTTATGTGGGGTATAAAGGCACCACACCAATGTGAGATGCAAGCATGAAGGAAACGGGGTATAGGGGAACTCTCTGTATCTTTGTAATATTCCTGTAAACCTAAAACTGTTCTAAGATTCTTTTACGTTTATTTAATAAAAACAAAACATCAAAATTTGTAGAATGCAGTGAAAACCGTGCTTAAAGGGAAATTGTATAGCTTTAACGAACACATTAAAAAAGAAGAAAAACCTAAATCTAGTAACCTGTGCTTCAAACTTAGAAAACGAGAAGAAATAAAGATCAATTGAACCCTAAAGCAAGCAGAAAAATAAATGAAAAATAGAGCAGAAATCAATGGAAGCTGAAAACTGGAAGGCAAAGGAAAACCAGTGAAAGCAAAAACAGCTTCCTGAAAAAGGTTAATAAAATTGAAAACCTCCAGCTGGTTTAGTTGGGAGAAAAGCTATAACAAACCTAGACAGTGTACTAAAAAGCAGAGACACCACTTTGCCGACAAAGGTCTGTAGAGGCAAAACTATGGTTGAGCACTGAAGAACCGATGCTTTCAAACTGTGGTGCTGGAGAAAACTCTTGAGAGCCCCTTGGCCAGCAAAGAGATCAAACCAGTCCATCCTAAGATCAGTCCTGAATATTCACTGCAAAGACTGATGCTGAAGTTGAAGCTCCAATACTTCGGCCACCTGATGTAAAGAGCCAACTCACTGGAAATGACCCTGATGCTGGGAAAGATTGAAAGCAGTGCCGGGAGCCGGCGTGAGGTGCTCCGCCCGTGGCAAAGGTCATGAGGAAGGAGGCTCGGCATACGCAAAGGCGGGATCGAGCCTCAGGAGACCCCCTGTTCCCGAGCATCTGCCCCCAAAACCAGAGTCTGCCTACTTTACTGCATCATGCTCTCACCTACACCTCTGACTTTACGGGGGGCTGTCCCCACCACCTCTCTTGGAGAAGGAGTTAACTTGCACCTCCAGTCAATAAAAATTCCTGGGCATGACAAGGGTATTTCAACTTACAAACTCCTCTGAAGGTTCTCTAGCCTGCCTGAACAGGTTCGTCCAGCCACATGTGATTGTTTACAGTCTCCCAACCGTGAGAGGCATGAGATGCTATAAACTTTCTAAATACAGATTCTTTTGAGAAGTTAGAAATTACTAGTATAGTGGGTTGGTTAGAAATTATGCTGGTGAAGGGTTTTCTATGTTGGGCCAATATTTGCTGCTAAGTCTCTATATTCCTTGCCCTTATACACATTAATGAATATAACTAGCATATAAAAGAAATGAGTATAAACCTTTGATATTAATCATGTTAAACCTTAGGTTACGTAAATTCCTTTCTTGATTATAACCCCCTGTACCCTCACCCTATAGGAATGCAACTTTATCTGGTACCTTCGGAGGGTGGTGCCTGGTTTTAGAAAAATCACCCCTGGAAAAAATAAGTTTTCTGGTTGACTGACCATTACCAGAAAGGGCCATAAAATGTCAGCAGGCCTCATAGCCAGAAGATGATGTAAAACCCCTAAGGCCTTTATATACATTTATATGAAGCACCTGATTGTGACAAGGGTCAGGTCTGCTGACCCCACGTGACTCTGTATTCATCCCTATGTATAACAAAAAGTATATAAGCAAACCTGAAAATAAAGACAATGGATCAGTTTCTGGAAAGACTGATTCCCCCGTGTCGTTCTTTCTTTCCCCTTCTGGCTGAATTCCCACCTGGAGCGTGGATGCTCACCAAGCCTGCTAATTTTGCCCTGGCTTCTAAGACCCACGCGAGAGGGAGCCCAAGGCGGGCACCCTCCACTATTCAAGCAGGCGCCGGTGGTTTACTTAGGCAGTACAAACCTCTTGTCTCGAGGTTTTATTGGTATTCCATGTAAACCAAGTTATTCAGCATCTTTTTTTCCACTAATTTTCCTACTACACTATTTCTTTCTAATCTCCCTTCATATCTTTAATTAAGCAATTAATTCCTCAGCTGCTGACTCTGTCCCCTCTTTGAATTCCCTGGATCCACTGGGGCTGGACCCCAGCAAGGCAGGAGGAGAAGGGGACGACAGAGGATGAGATGGTTGGACGGCATCACCAACTCAATGGATTTGAGTTTGAGCAAGCTCCGGGAGTTGCTGATGGACAGGGAGGCCTGGCAAGCTGCCATTCATGGGGTCAAAAAGAGTCGGACACAACTGAGTGACTGAACAACAAGCTAGTCTACATCAAGAAAATAAAGAAGACATAAATTACTGATGTCAGAAATGAAGAGAAGCATCATGTCTGATCTCACAGGCATTATAAGGAAGATACAGGAATCCTATGAACCACTCTATACCCCAAATTTGACAACTTAAATGAAATGAACCAATTCCTTCAAACATCATGAGTGGCTCATACTTACTGAGGAAACTGAATCAAATAATTGATAATGTTCCAAAAGAAAAAAGCACCAGATTCAGGTGGCTCACTAGCAAATCCTACTGAACATTTAAAAAGGAGACGACACCAACCCTTACACCCTTCCAGACACCAGAAGCCAGAAACACTTCCTGTCTCATTCTATGAGGTCGGCAATTCCTTAACATCAACGCCAGTTGAAGTCATTATTTAAAAAAAATAAAAACTACAGAGCAGTGTCTCTCATAAACCTAGGTGCCAATATCATCACTAAAGCAGAGAGAATGGAGTCCAGCAACGAGTAAAAAGACCTATATAGCAGGACCGAGAGGGACTTGGTCCAGGCATAAACTCTGCTTCTTTCTTGAAACGCCTCAGTATCTTGCTGACTTTTTGCAGCTCTGCATGGGCTGTGGTTTCTATTCTAAAAGGCTGTTTTGAAATAATGAATAAATAAAACCTCCTTTGTTGTGTCAAGGAGGTTGCAGCACTGCGCTGCCCAGCCCACCATCTCCAGAAGGGAAGCCCCAGGGCCTGTCTTCAGGCAGTGTGGAGTTTCCAGCACATAGCTAAGGGTTATATGCTTAGCGGGTGCTTCTTAAACATCTGATGAGTGACTTACTTAGTAAACAGGCAATGGACTATGGCTCTTTGTTTTTTGTAGTGAGATGATGCATAATAAAAGTTTTCCTGCTTTATGCTGACATGGGGACCATCTCCTCCCATCCCCATCGGGGGGATGCTAAGCCACACGTCTGTCCTGAGTCCAGATGATTGGGATGGAGCTCCTGGCAGAGAGCCTGGTTGAGGAAGGTTTGTCTCCTCTTTACACATATTACATGCCAAGTCTTATGAGTCGATGTGAGCTGACTGTATTTAATTTAGGGGGAACTGAGGAGGTCAGGTTTCCCAGGTCGGGCTAGTGGTAAAGAACCTGCTTGCCAATGCAGGAGACATAAGAGTCGTGGGTTCAATCCCTGGGTCAGGAAGATCCCTGGAGAAGGGAGTGGCAACCCCCTCCAGTGTTCCTGCCTGGAGAACCCCAGGACAAGCCTGGCAGGCTGCCATCCGTGGGGTCACAAAGAGTCGGACAGGACTGAGTGACTAACACGCACAGGAGGTCAGCCACAGAGTCCCGTGAGCACTGCAGGCTGCGAAGTGGAGGCAGAGGAGATGCCGCAGAGGAAACAGCTGGTGCCAGGCCCCGGGGCCGGACAGAGCTGTTCAGGAGGTGCGAGCCAGCCAGAGAGGCTGCAGGGAGGAGGGGGATCGTGGCCCTCAGGCCTGCGGGAAGCAGCCTGCCTGGTCTACTCTGTCTGCTCTGTGGTGCCCGCGCTGCCCACAAAGGAGGGGCCGCGGGAGAGAGGGCAGCTGTGACCAGTGCAGGCAGGGTTCCCGCAGACACAGGGCTGGCAGACACGGTGGCGGCCCCGATCCCGGGGGTAGTCTGGAGAAGAAGAACTGAGGGCTTTAGACACAAGCAGGAAATTGGCAAGCTGGGCTGGTTAACTGGACATCGGGGAGCAGGGAGAAAGCAGAGCACACCCCCAGGAAAATGCCAGCATTTGCGGCCGGAGGGCCTGACCCTCAGGAGGTGGCGGTGGGGTGGGGGCTTGGGGGAGATGATTAGCCTGAGCCCGCTGCACCCAGCTAAGGGGGCCTCCTGCAGACCGCCAGGCCCTTGACCAAGCCACCTGGGTGGCAGGAGGCAGGCCTGGCCCTGAACCCCCAGCCGAGGGCATGCCTGGCTCAGAGTTGCTGGAGTCTCTGCACCCCTGCCGGGCGCCTCTCTCCTGCCTTCACCAGAGGTTCCCCAGAAGTGCCCAGCGGTGCGCTGCAGCTCGTGGGCCTCTGTGCTCAGCGGAGCCCGAGGGGTCTGCTGTGGACATCACTCTCCCATCCACCTGCGCCCATGCACCCTTGCCCAGAACCGCTGCGTACCAGAGAGGAAGACCCCGGTCCCAGCACTGGACGGAGCCACCAGCCATGAAAGTGTCCCTTGACCGTATTTCCTGGAATGACGGGTCCCTCTCCTAACTGACCCCAGGGAGGCGCCTTCCTGGACCAAAATGCCTCCCGGGTGCTCCCCACAGAGCCTCGCTCTGTGCTCCCACCACACTCTTGATCTTGTTTATGCACTTACTAGCTTACTGTCTGCGGTCACACACCATGTGCATCCTCACAGACTGCACACACCACACACACGTGCATACACCACACACACACACCCTGTGTACACACCATATACTCACACACACGCACCACACACACACCCTGTATACACAACACATACACTCACATACACACCATATACACTCACACACACACACCACACACACACCCTGTGTACACACCATATACTCACACACACACACCATATACACTCACACACACACACCACACACACCCCACACACACACCCTGTATACACAACATATACACTCACACACACACACCACACATACACCCTGTATACACAACATACATACCACACACACACCCTACATACACTCACACACACACCACACACACCCTGTATACACAACATATACACTCACACACATGCACCACACACACACCCTGTATACACAACACACATACCACACACACACACCATATACACTCACACACACACACCACACACACATACACTCACACACATGCACCACAGACACACCCTGTATACACAACATATACACTCACACACACACCCCACACACACACCCTGTATACACAACATATACACTCACACACACACACCATATACACTCACACACACACCATATACACTCACACACACACACCATATACACTCACACACACACCATATACACTCACACACACACCCCACACACACACCCTGTATACACAACATATACACTCACACACACACACCACACACACACCCTGTATACACAACATATACACTCACACACACACCACACACACACCCTGTATACACAACACACACACCACACAGACACACCATATACACTCACTCACACACACACACACACACACAGGCAGGAAGGCTCTGTGTGTGTGGGCAGCAATGCTCATCTCATGCACTGGTGTTCACTTCATGCCAAATCCAGCTGCTGGACAAAGTGGGTGCCGACAAGGGGCAGGTGAATGGACTAATGAAAGAATGAGCGGGTCGGTGAGTGGCAGGCAGCCCTCTCCAGAGGGAGGGGCGTGGCGTCTGCAGCCCCGTGCGCCTAGGTCTGACTCTGGACTCCATGGCCAGCAGCGCAAGGCTGCAGGCCTACTCAGCCCTCCTCCGCACCCCTGGCTGCAGGTGACAGCCTCAGCTCCACTTGCCCACGTGCAGAACAGCAGCGCCTGCCCAGGGGGTGCCGGTGGAGAAGGGGGGCTGCTCGGAAAGTGCTTGGAGCCAGCCTGGGCCAGGAGCAGCCCCTCCGTCATCGCACTCATAGGTACAAAGGAAAGGTCTAGAAGGAAACACACACGAGAGGTGGTAGGTTTTCTGAAGTGACTGGATTAGTACTATTTTCGTAAACTTTTTGCTTCTCTACCATGTGGGTGAAATACTTTTGCTACAGGATGGTGAGATACCGCTAAGAAGTGATGGGAGCACCTCAGGGCCAGGCGCTGGGGAGGAAAGCGGGGTGTGGAGGGAGGGTGAGCCTCTTCCCCTTCAGACAAACCCACCTCGCGTCTCTGCATCCCAGAGCGGCTGGCAGGTGGCACCCAGCCCCAAGGCCTCACAGAACCCCCCGCACAGCTCCAGAACGCTCCACTTGCCCAGCTCAGCAGCCTGGGGCTGACAGCAGGCTCCTCGTGTCCCTGAGTTCCTGTTTCTGTGTTTGTTTAAACCTAAAATGTTTGCCCTCCCCAGACATGGTGCTCGTCACTGCTCTGTGGGGTTCATGCATCTCTCCAGGTGTAGGCAAACAATCTCTTTGGGGGGTCACCTGAGGTTCCCACCCTCCTCTCCACATTCTGCAACCTCGCAGACATATTGAGGGACCCTAGTAGCCCCTCACATTGGACGGCAGGGAGGAGAGGACATCTGAAGCCCTGATCCAGGCTTCTGAGGCTCAGCGACGGTCAGCCCTGGAGGACACAGGGTGGACAGGGCATCTCCTCCCAGCTCATGCCCAAGGGGAGCCGGGGAAGCTCCTGGGGGCTTTCTGTCTACTCGCTGCTCCCGACCCCGGCGCAGTATTCCTGGAATTTCTGGGTGTCTCTTGATACAGTTATTTTGACAGGAAGACATTTTGATGAAAAAAAAAACAAAAACAAAAATTAAAGCAGAATGTCATCTTTGTAAAATCGCCCAGCTTCATCACTTCGATCCATCTCCATGCCCTTTGTGGGGAAAGAGCTGGACAGGCTGGGACTTGGGTCCAGGTGGGACCAGTTCACAAACTCCTCTGTCCTCTCACCCACAACCACGGCCCCTCGTGGCTGAAGAAGGGCCTGGAGAAGCTGTGGGTCATGCAGGCCGCACACGGGAAGTTGGGTTTCAGCTGCCACAGGATCTGAGGCACCTGGGGTCAGGGTTCTCTGCATCACTTGGCAGGATTTCCTCCCTGACCGCCCTCCCTGAGACCTGCAGGGATGACCTTAGCCATCCAGCTCTGTCAACCCGCCGGCGCTGCCAGCCTTGGGCAGACCTGCAGAGAGGAAGTGGTTCTCAGTAACACTGGGGAACCAGGCTGATCACCTTCGGTGTAACCAGTCCTTCCCAGACAGGGCGCTCTGTGACCATGGACAGCTGGGGAAGCTGAGACCTTGTCAGGCAGGGGGGGTGTCCGGCTCTTTCTCCCTGGGCACTGATGCTCAATCTGTTTGGCTCAGGTAACAGGAAGAGGGGCCAGTGAAGGAGATGAGAGGGGTGTCAGGGTGGACCCCTGCCCTGCCCCACAGCGGGGTCACTGTGGACAGGTGTGCTGGCCACCCTGGGCTCTGGGCTCCATCATGAGAGGAGGAGTTCACAGGAGTGATCTCGTGGGCTCTGTGTCCCTCAAAAACACAGGGCCCAGACGCAGTAAGCACACTCTGACCTTGGGAATACCTTGGAACCCTGATCTGGCCACCCTAAGGGGATCTCTGGAGGAGGAACCGGCAGCTCACTCCAGTATTCTTGCCTGGAGAGTCCCACAGGCAGGGGAGACTGGAGAGCTACAGTCCACGGGGTCGCAGAGTCAGACACGGCTGAGCGACTAGCACTTTCGAGGGCGATCCCTCACCCCCGCTCAGGCGGCTGCCCGTCCCGCTATCCAAGGGTCCCGCAGAGAGACTGGACAGAGCGTCACGGGAGAGAAAGGCTGAACCTGGGGAGCCAGCTCCCTCCCCGTCCCTCATCCTGCCTCCATCCCTCTGCCCAGGGGCCCTGAGGGCCAGCGGCCCCAGCTCAGCTCTGCCCGCTGCTCTCTGGGTGACCTTGGGAAGGTCTCCGGGAAGACAGTCACCATTCAGGTCTCAGTTGCATCCCCCACTGAGGACAGCAGCCCCCTCTGCCTTCTCTGAGGGGTTCTCAAGCTAGTGTCCCATCTACGTGCCACAATCCCAGGGCTTTCTACCTGCACTGTCTCCGAGCAGCCCCTGAATTATCACTCAGGCTCATGACGCAGGTGAGGAGCGGGAGAAAGGGCGGGGCGGGTGGGGGGCCCAGGGGGAGGATGGGGGCCAGATCCCTCTTGACCCTTGTGTTTACCTAGCAAGGTGCCCGCACCCCTGCTCCAGACAGTAGCAAAGTAGAGCCCGCACTGTCTGCCTGTTTCACCCCCACTTTATGGAAGGAGTGTGAGGTGGCAGAGAGCCACAGAGAGCATCTTCCATGGCTCAGCGAGTGTTGGGGGGTGCCTCCCTGTCCTCCTGTGTCTCCTAGCTCCAGGCAGCTGGATGGGGACGCTCGGAGGCGGTGTCCACACAGGTGAGCTGTGGCAGCGCCACCCCTGCTCGGGGCTCTCCATGCCGGGCCCACAGGGAGCCAGACCGGGGAGCGGTGACCAGCGCCGCGTGGTCTCTGCCCACAGGTTCTGGGATGTTCCCAGCTCCCTCGGAAAGGAGGGGACCTCCCCGACGCAATTTAATAAGGAAAAGCCCTCTTGCCTGGGTGTCTGCGTTTAACAGACAGTCATTTACGGACAGGGGAGAAGAGGTCCTGCTAGAGGATTTTTACAGCCCTGGCTCAGGCAGCCCTTTCGTAGATAAATGGCTAAGAGCTATTTTTCCATAAATTAACAAGAGAGGAAAACCCATAAAATGGGTTAGGAGGCTTCGGAATTGGGCCATTTTCAAACAGTGAGCATTGGGGTGAGCTTGGAGCCAGACGGTACCTCGTACTGTACCGTGAAGGCAGGCAGGCAGCCCACCACCCTTTTCCCCCGGCCACAGGGACGCTGACCCCGGAGGGACTCACAGTCGACTGTGACCACCCAGCCTGGTGTCCCTGGGGCTGAGACCTGCCCCTCACAGGTGTTAAAATGGTATCACGGAGGTCACACCAGGAGCGCAGAATGAGTGTAGCTGCCACACCAGCACCGCAGCGTGGGCACTGAGGACGTCCTGACCCCTCTGGCGGGCAGCCCAGACCTACCAGGGGCAGCAGCTGGGAGTGTCCCCTGATGATCGGGGACAGACACACAGACTGGGTCACTGCCAGGGGTCCCTGGCGCCCAGACAGCTTCCCAGGGCCACCACTCAGCCCCTGCTGGGTCCCAGACAATTGGCTCAACTCCCACAGCAAGCCTCCTAGGTTGGGGGTGCGACTGGGGGCTGCTAGGGCTCAGAGAGGTTAGGACGCCTGCCCAGGGTCTTGTGGGGCATCAGTGGTGGCGTGGAGGCTCCAGCGCCAGGGCACTTCCAGGCCAGCCGGGTGGCCCCAGGCAGCTGCACCGTCCACTTGCTTGCCGGCTCCCCTGTGTGCTCCTGCCTTGCAGGAGGGCAGGTTCACAGTTCATGGACCAGCTTAGACCTCTACAGAGCATTCCAGCTGGTGAAAATACTCACAGCAAAGGAACAAAGGACGGATGGAGAGAAGTTGCCGGTAGGTCGGGTTCCCCAAGTCTGTGGCCGGTCAGCAAGGGCTGCTGTGAGCCCTGCCCGAGCCCTGCCCCAGCCCCCGGATGTGGCCTGGAGGGAAGGGAGCCGGAGTGGGAGAGAAAAGGGAGAGGGGAGGGAGAGAGGGGGCTTCCTCCGCTCCCTGTGCCCCTCCGGAGTTGAGTCTGCAGCCCCCGCAGCACTCAGCACAGCCCGGGGCGTCACCTCCTTCCTCCAGTCTCAGGTCCTCGCGAGAGAGGCCTGGAGACGGCTTGGTTCCCTCGTGAGTGCAGGGCCCAGCTTCAGGGCCGCCCTGCCCCCAGCTCGCCACTGCCTCTCCTCACCTGTCCACTTCCGGGGCTTTGCGTCATCACCACGCCTCACCTGGTCAGGGCGCTGGTCCCCACCAATCAAAACCCACAGCGGGTGGGCGACTGCAAGGAAGCAGGGGCCCGTCTGAAGCCCCAGGCCCCAGGTCCGGAAGAGCCTGGACGTTCGCGGGTCGAAAAACGCCCTCCCGAGTGAGGACCTGACAGCGGAATTTGAAATGATGTTTCCTCGCAAATGAATTCTAAAATAAACACGCCGGAGCTTGCGTACACTCTCCGTGCCCCGCTTCTCGGCACAGCCTGAGATTCACTGACGATCTTGCTGGTTATAAATTGCAGGCTGCGTTTCTCATATCAAAATGCACAGCTAGTGATATTTAACTCTAAAGAAATATATCCTCCGGCAATGAATACAGTCAGAAATTACTCACTGGATTTAACCAAGGAGAGAACGATGCCATATAGATGTACTGCATAAATTCAGAAATGTGGGACAACGGCTGCCATTTATTAACATTTTATCTCCTCGTGGAGATGTTTGACCTTGCTTCAGCAGTTTTATTGGGAGCAAATGCTCTGGAAGCGCCCATCTCCCCCCACCCCCCGATCTGAAAGCAACCTGAGCTGCTCTGAGTGGCAAATAGCACTTACGCTGTCATTTTCCTGATGTTTTCTTTAACCCAGGAGGGGGGACGGAGGAAAATGTGAGGGAAGAGAGCCCCCCAACAAACTGCCTCTGGAATGCATGGAAATTCAGGTCATTTAGACAGGCTTCAGTTCGTAAAGGGAAATGAAAGCAGCTTAATTGTGAGGGACTGAGTTTCCGACAGGCGCTCAGGACCCAGGAGGCTTGCATATTGGAAAGGGGAATGGGGACGGGTGTGCTCTGTACCTGGCTGCTGCTGCTCCTGCTAAGTGGCTTCAGTCGTGTCCGACTCTGTGCGACCCCATAGACGGCAGCCCACCAGGTTCTGCTGTCCCTGGGATTCTCCAGGCAAGAACACCGGAGGGGGTTGCCATTTCCTTCTCCAATGCATGAAAGTGAAAAGTGAAAGTGAAGTCGCTAAGTCGTGTCCAACTCTTGGAGACCCCATGGACTGCAGCCTACCAGGCTCCTCCGTCCGTGGGACTTTCCAGGCAAGAGTACTGGAGTGGGGTGGCAGTGCAGACATACTCCAAATTAAATCCATCCATTCTTGCCAGGACCAGGCGCTGAGCATTTGCTCTGCACTTGGCTGTGGGTGGGAGGTGGGGGTGTGAAGCTGTCGGAAGAGGATGGAGCTCCTGGCCTCAGGGAGCTGGCAGTCTAGGCAGGGAGATGGTGGTAAGTGACAAACCCTGCAGTTAAGGGGGTCTGCCTGTCCTCTTCATCCACGCCCCCGGCTCTCCGTCCCTCTCTTGCTCACCTGGAGGCCTAGGTGCTGTGTATCCCAGGTGTGGACAAGCAGGTGGAGGGCAGGGGACCTGGCTGGACCGAAGCCCCCCTATTCTTCTAGCTTGCTGAGCTAAAGATGGCTAATGCACTCAGCTATAGCCGTCCTTCATCCCACGTCCAAAACCCTGAATAGGATGGCTAATGGCTCAGAGGGCAGTTACCATGTGTGGACAGACCCAGACTGATGGGCTGAAGGTGCTGTGTGATCCAGGCTCCAGCCCCTCTGCCCAGATGAGTGGCCCTGAGCAGCAAAACCAGTCTTCGTCTGTTTCTACGTAGAGTGACATCATAGATTTTGCAAATATAATGTGTGTTTCTCGGCCTCCAGCATCATTTTTCTAGATTTTTTCCTGGGATAAAGGAAAATGATGACATGAAAACTTTAGGTTGGTATTGTTTTTTCAACATGTTTTCATTTTATATAGTGATTTCTCTCAGAGGAAGATGAGGACTCAAACATTCTTGCTGCCCAGCCCACCGCGTCTCCGGGTTTCCAGATGTTTCCCAACTCTGTTAGTTAATATATAGTTTTACATTGTCAAGGTTTATAAAGGCACATTTTGTTCTGATACCATAGCTCACACAATATTTTTCATTTTGTCCTGATTTTTAAAGGATTCAATGCTCATTGCTGGGCCCTAGAGTCCTGTGCCTTCACAGCCTAGTAATATATTTTGATTCTCTAAAGAAGTATTTTATTGGTCTGTTTCATTTTTGAGAAAAACTCAAAAAGCCTATCTCCTAAGCTTCTTGGGGCTGGAGAAGGTCTCAAAGTTGACTGGGTACTTAAAGGTGATTTAGCTGGGTATAAAATTTTTAGTCAATGCATTTTCCCCCCAGGAATATAAGTGACTTTCGTTCTTCTGAGTTGATATTTAAAGTTGAATTTGTTGTCTCTGATTTTTATCCCTTAATTTGCCCAGATTATGTATTTATGCATTGTTTCAAGAAGTGTCCATTGGTGATCTTTCATACTTGAGAATGTATGATTCTTACATTTATAATTAAATGACAAAAGTTCAATATAAAGCTCTGTACTTAAATGACAAAACTCTTAGGTCGAAATGTTTTCCCTTTAAAATGCTGCAGATGCTGTTCTCTGATTTGAGCCCGTGGGGAGAATAGGTAAACCCGGAGAAGCACAGAGACCCCAAATTTGCCTCCATGAATTCTGAGTCTGAAATGCTTCCCCTACCACACCTGAGTCTACTGTCGAAGAAAAGTTTGATGTCTGCCTGGATGATTGGGTTTGTTGTTTTCAGCTTATACATCCAAAGGATTATTTTATTATCTCTAAAGTCCAGTAACCCAACCAAGATACATCTTGAGCTGTTTCTGTATCAGATTTTCTCATAAGATCTTCTGTTTATTCATTCCGGGGAAGTTTCGTTTTTTTTCCCCTCCCTTTTACTCTCTTTAAATAATCCCCTTCCCATCAGTGGGTCTCTGTTACAGGGGCAACAATTACTCACTTGTCCTCCACTTGTATTATCGACTGCTTAATTGTCCTCTCTGTATTTTTCTTCCATGTTGCTGTGATTATCTCACACTTTCCCTAATGTCAGTAATTCCAGCGAAGCCAAGTTCATTCTGGTCCTGTCACTTCTAATTTACTATCGGCTCTCTGTTGGTGGTGATTATGCCTCTGTGTTTTTTTTTCTCAGCTGTGCCTTCTTCCTTGCATCCTTCACATTTGCTCCACCATTTGGTCTTTTAGCTCTTGGTTATGTTTTTTTAATTACCATTAAATATCTCTCTTAATAAGGTCTTCACAGAGCAGGAGAACTCCGGAGAATTGTCTGGCTCGTGGGGTTAGCTGAGCTTCAGATCGGAGTTTGTTCCATGAATTTGCTCATTTCCCATGCCTTCTCCCTCTTCCTCTTGCTCAGGTAAGGACTGGGTTCTTCCCTGCCCCCCTTAAGAGACATAGTCCGTCTTTCCTTCGATTCCCTCTCTAGCCTATGGCTCTTGGGTGGGGATGGGCACGTGGCTCATAGACCAGTTCATCTAAAGCCAATTCATCTTTTTGGAAGAACTGATCCATCCTGGTTTTCTGGGCTGGCCCGGGGCTCTCCATGGCACTGTCACCCCAGGGGCTCTGCACAGCCTCGCATGCCTGGGGGCGTCCCCAGGTCCAGCTCACTCTCTGCAGCCAGAGCACAGAGGCCCACATTCCCTTCATCCCTGACTCATCTCCCCCCACACGCCACCATCACCTGATAAACCCAACATTAAAGTAAAGCTGCTTCCACAGTCCCACCACGCGCAACACAGAAACCCCGTCTGTCTCATCTCTGTCCTCCTGGGGGTGTGGCTCCCCCGACAGGTCTTTCCCATGCCCCTCCCCCTGCACTGTGATGAGGTCCTCTGGGTCCTCTCCTATTCAGGTGCAGACTCAGCTAGGAAGGTGTACTGCTCTGACCCAGTGCCTGGAGGGAACAGACACCTAACAAACAGTGGAGCATCCCCAGGGTCTTCTCTCAAGTGCTGCTTCCAGCGCTGGGTGAGGTGGGGGCCCCTGGAAAGGAGATGCAGACTTGAGAGTACAAGGGCTGAGAGTGGGGGCCAAGGCTGGTGAGAACTGACCAGGAACGCCTTGGCGCTGGGATGAAGACATAGGGCGGGGGGCTGCAGAGCAAAGACCCCTGGGACACCCTGGGTGCAGCCAGCACTGGGAAGAGGCCTGGCTCTGGGCTCCATGGGGCCCAGCACCACTCAGTACTGGCTGCCCACAGCTTCAGCTCCGGCCCGAGTGGGATCCTGCAGGTGCTGAAGTGGGAGTCCAGGCCATCACTGACCACACTCCGGAGGCTGCGGACAAGTTCTTCCCAAGGGACAGTGTGCAGTGCTGGTCCTCAGCTGCCTCATCTCTGCTTGCCCAGGCACCTCCCTGACTAGCCTCCAGACAAGGCTGGGAACAGGCTGCCTGGTATTCTTCGAGGTCTCCCGTGGGCCCCCTTACTGATTCAGGATGCCAGTGAAGAATCTGAAAGCCCTGGAGGCTCCACCTGTGTTAAAAACCTCTCCCTGTGGGCCATTTAGAGCTAGAATCCCCACTCTGACATTGGGAGGCCCTCTGTAGATGATAAAGGGGTGATCTCACAGGCCCAGGGCCCACAGCCCCGCCCCTTTCAGTCAGCCAGGAGGTTGCTCTGCACATTCCCCTGGTCCACCCCAGGGTCCCCGGGAGGGGCCTGGGAGCTCCTTCTTGGAGGGAGCCAGCAGTCCTGTGAGACCGGGTCAGGCCCACCTCGTCTGCCCCCACGCCCGCCAAGGTTAAGTTTGTCTTAGATAAGATGGTGTAATAAACTGATTTCTTTATCATCCCCAAAGGCAGCTAATAAATTCTGCAGAAGGAGCTGCAGCCTTGAAATTGGAGAGGAGCAGAGAGGGGAAGAGAGACCGGAAGGCACAGGAGATCTCCGTGGAATATGGAAACACTGCCACATGCAAATCAGCTCCTCCCGATTTAAATAAAACATTAGCATATTGTGCCAGCATCCCAGAACTCACAGATCAGCCGGGAGAAATCCGGGCCGCTCTCCTCCCAAACCCCCAGAGGGACCGTCCCAGGTCAGCCAGTGGCCAGAATGCAGGGTGTTCAGGGCGTGGGCGCTCCCTCGGGGCCAGGGCTGGAGAACCAGGCTCATTAATGTGTCTTCCAGACTTTTCCCTCCAGTGGCAGCTGCAGGGAAACACAGGTGGACTTGATGGACAGGCAGCTTGGAGCAGGTAGGAGGGAGCTGAGCTGGCCCTCAGCGTGCATGGCGAGGAGGGCCGGCTCAGGGCCCCCACCCCACCTCCTGCTTCCTCGATGGGGCAGGAAGCTGTCGAAAGGGTGACTCGAGCGCATGCCAGCCCCCCTCTCCAACAGTGTCCTGCAGTCCCCGATGATTACCCAGAGAAGAAAGAGAGACAAGCACACAGAGGGGCCAGAGCTCTGTGGGAGTGGCTGGGGGCCTGGACACTGATGGCTTTGTTCTTGGGGCTTGGCAGTTCCAAAGTCTCTGGAAAGTCAGTGTATGTGTGGGGTGGGGGGCGGTTACAGAAGAGTATCGTCTGCAGGACAATGACCTCCACCCCCCCACCATCACCTACACGCTCCCTGCCCAGGTCTCCCACCCAGAGACCCCTCCACTCGGCTCCTGCTCCTGCAGTTTCTGCCTCTGCAGGGGCAGTTCCACCCCCAGCTGCCTGTGCAGGGCCGGGGCAGGGTGGGGATGAATCTCAGGAGCCTTGGACACACAGAGTCCCTGAGTCCACACCCTGGCCCCACTGCTCCAAGCTTAGAGATCTTGAGTGTGTCCCTTGCCTCCCCTGGGGCCCAGGCTCTGAAATGCAGTGGTGAGCCTGCAACTTCCTGCCCACTCCGTGAAGCATGGCGCATGGTCTCCGTGAGCCCTTCGCCAAGCCTGCTCCCGCCTTGGGATGGATGCCCTCCGCAGCTCGTCCTCCTGACGTCCTCGCCATCACTGACACAGGGTCTTGGACGCAGCAGGTGCCGGGTGTCTTTAATGAGGTTATTAGACAAACATGACGTGGCAATTTGTAGGCTCAGTGTGAGGAGGACCCTGCAGAGCTCTCGGCTTCATCAGCAGCATTGGGCTCCGAGTCAGCTGGGGGCTCAGGGGCTGCTGGCGGGCAGTGAATGAGCTGGCGAGCACACGGATGAGTGAGAGCTGGCGAGCACACGGATGAGTGACTGGGGGAATGAATGACAAGGCCCACTTTCTTTGCAGAGAAGGCAAGAGAAAATCAGGTCCTTCAGCAGCCAGGGTGGAGCTCTGAGCTCTCAGACACGGGCACGTGGAGTCTGTCCCTCTGTTGTGTCCGGAGGAAGGCAAAGGGCATAAGACAGGCAGAACTCTCTCGAAGCGGGTGCAGGAGGGTGCGCCGAGTGGGACAGAGAACAGACAGCTTGGCCCAAGGGGCCCCTCCCGCCATCCCTGCCAGGAACTGCCACCATCCACAGCCGGATGCCTGATAACGGCCCGTGAATCAAACCAAGCAACTCGACGTGAGGCTAATGACAGAATCTGGAAGCAAACCCACCTTCCTGGTGCCCGTCGAAGCGGAAGCTGTGAAGGGAGCATATGGAGGCGTGAAATATTTGTGGGTTCCAACCACCATCTGGACACAATTGATGGCCCATCTGAAGGCAGGTTATTATCGTGTTTTTTTTAGCATCATTAAGGATGTGTTGTTTATCTCCATGTGCCATTTCCGGGCTTGACGCAAGACCCTGGGAGACTCTGGGGCTTTTCTCTCCAAGGACCTAGCTTTCAGTCGCAGCCCCTGAGCTCCTCGGCTCCATTCTCAGGGTCTCTGGCCGACTCCCCCCTCCACCCAGGAGGGCAGTTAATTAGGCTCTGCCTTCCTGCGCGGGCTCTGCAGCCTTGGTTATGGACCCAGGCTCATCTTTCACTGTTGGTCCTCGCTCATCATTTTTAACTCTGAAAACTTCCCAAAGATTCCAATGTTCATGCTACACTTCACAGCGCTTCTGCCCAATTAATCCCTGTCTTTCTTACTTTAAATTTTATTGGGTGGGGAAAAGTGTCTCTTCGTTTACAGATATTTGGCTTTCTGGCTCAGACCTCTGTCGGCAACAACACGAACTGTGTCCTTATTTCAGTTGGCCATTTTCACCGGGGGCTTCCAAAAACGGAAGAGCGTGTGTCAGAAAGGGGGAGAAGGCATTCATGAAATTCTCCAAGCCATCTGTTCACAGGCAAAAACATTGGGCTCACATGAGGAAAGACAGGAAATGTGTGATGGTTAAGAAAATTATTTAAGGGGAAAAAATATATAAATTGTTGTCCCTGATTGGAGATGAAAACATCATTTTAGACAGTGCGGATTACACATAAATAATCTCTCAGATGCACCATTTTAGTCAGAGACGTGCTGTCTGGGGCTTCCCGGGCGGCCTCAGAGGTAAAGAACCCACCTGCCAACACAGGAAACGTGAGTTCCCACCCCAGGTGAGGAAGATGCTCTGGAGGAGGAGATGGCAGCCCCCTCCAGTACTCTTGCCTGAAGAATCCCATGGACAGAGGAGCCCCGTGGGCTACAGCCTTAGGCTCGCAGACTCAGACGTGACCGAAGCGACTCAGCACACACATGCTGTTGAGCGGTTTTGCTGGGTGGCTTCTCTAATGCATCAGGTGCTGCATTATGAGCAGATTATGTGGACTGAAAGAGATGGAAAGGTCTTCTTTGGAGTCAGCTCCAGACCGGCACCAGCTCTGAGGAATGAAGCGACCGAAAGAAGTAACCCAGGCTGAACTCGGAGATGGGCATCCCAGGGATACTTTATCACCTTTTTGTTGCATAAGGGGTGTGTGTGTGTGTGTCTGTGTGTGTGTGTGTGTGCTGTGCTAAGTTACTTCAGCTGTGTCCCACTCTTTGCAACCCTATGGACTGTATAGTATGCCAGGCTCCTCAGTCCATGGGATTTCCCAGGCAAGAATACTGGAGTGGGTTGAATACTGGAGTGGGTTGCCATGCCCTCCTCCAGAGGATCTTCCTGACCCAGGGATCAAACCTGCGTCTCTTATGTCTCCTGGTTTGACAGGCGAGTTCTTTACCACTTCACCACCTGGGAAACCCCATGAAAACTTACCGTTTTAGCCATTTTTAAGTGCATAGTTCACCGGCATTGAGTACATTCACACCGCGCAACCATCCCCGCCATCATCTTCAGAACTTTGTCAGTTCCCCAAAGCGGGCCTCTGTCCCCATGAAGCACCCGTCCCCATCCCCTCCAGCGACCCGTGGCCCCAGCATCTTCTTCGTGCTTCCGTGGATCTGACTCCTCCAGGGGCCTCGTAGGAGGGCAGCCATGCAGGGTTTGTGTTTCACTTCGTTTGTGTCACTGAGCATGTCCTCAAGGCCCACCCACCGTGTAGCGGGTGTCAGGATGTCCTTCCTTTTGAGGCTGAAGAATATTTGCTTGCAGGGCCACACCTTGTCTGTCCGACCATCCATCAGTGGACACTGGGTGGTTTGTCATCTTCGGCGACTATGAATACTGAACATCCGTGCACAAAGATCTGCTCGCCTTTCTGCTCTCAGTGCTTCAGGGCGTCTCCGCAGGAATGAGACTGCAGACCAGATACGGTCATGCTATGCTCACACTTCTGGGGGAAACGCCGCACGCTCTTCCAGAGCGGCTGCAGCATCCTGTAATCCTGCCAGCAGAGCGCCAGGGTTCCAGTCCCCCGGGTGCATAATCTTACGACTCAGCTGAGCGAAACCCGGAAGCAGAGCAGAACCTGCGAAGGACGCAGCACCAGAGGCACCCGGCCCAGGCCATTCTGCAAAGCCAGCGGAGCGCCCGGAGCTGGGTCACAGGGAGGAGAGCTGAGAGCCGGCCCGCTGGTGGCCCGGCCAAGCCCCTGCTTCACAAAGGGGACACCCCCGCCCACTCACTCCAGGGGCCACCCGGTGTGTCCTCGCCTCCTCCCCCACGCCACGCCCACCCCACGCCACGCCACGCCCCTACCCCGCCA
The DNA here is from genome assembly GCF_016772045.2 of Ovis aries. Lineage (NCBI taxonomy): Eukaryota > Metazoa > Chordata > Mammalia > Artiodactyla > Bovidae > Ovis > Ovis aries. Next base: position 224,078,306 of record NC_056056.1, read on the forward strand.
CCACTTCCTTACTCCACCCCAAGCCCTTGCTGAGTCCACCGTCCTTCCCTGGAGTCTGGCTGGAGAAGTTGTGGGAGGTGGGGGCGGGGCAGGGGGCGGGGGTGGGGGGCTTCCCCAGCAGCACGCGCAGGCTCACCCAGCGCAGCCAGCAGCGTGGACACAGAGCCCCATTGGCCTTCCGGCTGCCCGCGGCCCTCTGCGGAGCCCCCAGAGTGCTGCTCGGCGCAGGAAGCTTCCGCACGTGCATCCGCAGGGTCCGCTTATGTGAGCGGACGCGATGCCCGCCAGGCCGCTCAGAACATGTTCTCTTTTCCCGTACATCTATCCCTGGTGCTGGCGGCCGGCGGTGCCCGGCGTTCCGCAGCTTGTAGTTCATTGACTAATTGGCAGGAACAGACGGGCTGGGAGTGGGGCTGCTGGAACCAGTCTGGTGCAGCCTCGGGTACCACCACCTTCTGCCGCCTTTGCCAAGCTCTGGAGCCCTGTGTTCTGGCAGCGTCTGCGCTGTCTGTGCTCCTGGTCCACGTGGCTGAGCCGGAGCTTCTCCAGTGAAGCATCCTGGGGGCCCTGGAAGGGGAGGGAGGCAGGTGGTCCCCGGCATTGGGGACGGCTGCTTGGGAGACCCAGAGGTGGTCCCGAGAGGGCCTCGGCAGGCCTGTGTCCCCGCTCCCACTTCAGACATCACAGGAGGCCGTGAACTGGCCATGCTCTTACAGACGCGGGCTTTGGGAGGGGTAGGCATCCAGCACAGCAGACTGGCCCCCTGGGCCAGAAGCCTGGGCCCAACTCTCATCACTGATGCTCCAAAGTGGGCTTCGGTGACCAGTCAGGCAGGCAGGACCAGGAGGACTCAGGACAGCGAGGCAAAAGCTCTCCGTCTCCTGAGAGTGGATGTGGCTGGTGGGGGCCAGCCATTCACCCGCGACCTTACCCCGCTGCAGGCACAGGGGGGACACTGGTGCTCCTGGCTCGAAGCCACTCAGAAGGGCTTTGGGAGGCCCTGTGGCCTCTCCACTCCATGCCAGACCTTGTCAGTGACGGGTGGGGGCTGGAACGGCGACCTTGGCGTGGGAGAAGCTGGGAGCGGCTGGGTGGACTGAGGGGGTGGGCGGCTGTGGCGGGGGCAGCAGCCGCGACCCCGGCTCCTCTTGGGGGGGCACGGCACACAGCATGGAGCGACAAGGCGCCATGGATGGCCAGTAGGGGGACGCCCCCACCCCACCCAGCCCAGCCTCCGTGTGGGGACCCGACATGCAAGCTGGCCTGGCACAAGTCCGGGGGCTGGGGGCGTCCGGGAGAAACCCCTGTGCCTCCCTTCAGCGCTCTCCCAGGGCCCAGACATTTGGTCAGACATTGCTGGCTGTTTCTGGGAGGATGTTTTTTCAGAGAAGATTAACATTTCGTTTGGATTTTCATGAAGCAGAAGCCTCTTCCCTCACCCCCATCACCACTTGCCTCCCATGTGGGTGGGCATCCAGCCCAGTGAAGGGCTGAGTGGTACAAAGACCACCGTCCCCGGGAGGAAAGTCGTCCCTGGCCTGGCCGAGCACTCCGCCGGCAGCATCCACGGCAGGTGCAGGACCGCTGTCCAACAGACCCTGTGTTTCCCCCACTGGGGGCAGGGGCAGGCAGGCGGGGGTGTCCGCTGAGGCGGGGGGGACTGGAGCCATGCCCAGCCCAGCCCAGCCTGAGCCCTGGCCCTCCTCGGCCTGCAGGGCTGGCTGTGCGGGCGGGGGTGTCCGCCAGGTGGGGACTGGAGCCACGCCCAGCCCAGCCCAGCCTGAGCCCTGGCCCTCCTCGGCCTGCAGGGCTGGCTGTGCCCGACAAGCTCCTTAACCTCTTGTGTTTTCATTTCTTCCTCTGTCAAGTGCGCCTACTTCATAGCGAGATTGTCCTGGGGCTTGAGAGCGGTAAGGAGACGTGCTCAGGAAATGTGAACTGCCCCTCGGAATGTCAGACAATATTATTTTTGAATCAGCTTCAAGAGACCACTTCAAGAGGCAGTATTGGAAAATTGATTTTTTTTTTTTTCTCCCTTTGGTTTAACCAGACGCCTCCCCTCCTTGATGTCGCTGAATGGTTGTCTTCCGCTTGTGGGGCCGCTCCTGGGGGTCCAAGCCTGGAGCCCTACCCAGCGGAAGAGTGATAACAGGCGGATGGCTGAGGGCGGGAGGCGCTGGATGCCGTGGCCCCTCTGTGTCCAGACCCCAGGCCCCCCTACTCTGTGTTCCGCCATGTCCATCACTTACTGGTCTGGTCCCCAGGCTCCTGGATAGGGCCACCTGTCCAGGGCCCCTCAGCCCTCTCCGAGAAGTTCTGTGTCATCCTAGAACATTCCAGGCTGGAAGGGGCCGGAAGGTCACCTAAGCCCCCGTCCAGAGCAGGTTTCTGGCTCAGAGCCCCCGGCTCTGTGCCCACCTCCACCGTCCAGCAGCCAGGCCTCACTCTGGCCTTGGGGGTGGGACTGGGCTGGAGTCAGCCAGCGTCCACAGAAGGGGGTGGAGCTGGGCCACCACTCCAGCTGTCCTCTGAGCCTTCTCTGCACCCCTGGATGGGCCTCAGTGCCCTGTGCAGTCTGCACCCCACCCTCGGCATTGCTGGGTGCCCCCTGCCCGGGCGGGTCCCGTGTGAAAGCCCTTCTCCCATGAACATTTGCTTTGTGGTGGCCCTGGGGCCTCCCATCAGGGATGCAAGGCTGTGCCCCCAGGCCACCCCCCAGGCTCTGAGTAACCCTGGATTCGGGCATGTGCGCTCCAGGCATACCACCTTATAGGGTCTCTTGTGTTGGGTCTTCTGATTTATAAAATGGGGGGGGGGTGCGTCGATAGTATTGGCCTTTCGAGGTTATTCTGAGGGCACTGCCCACCTCAGAGTAAGAACCCTGGTGACGGTCACTCCACAATCCGGCGTGGGGACAGCTGGTGAGACCAGCCCCATCGTTATGGCGGGAAGAAGCCTCTGGAGCGGAGTCCAACTCAGACAGGCTGATGAGGTGTGGCCTGTCACACAAGCAGAGACATACCCATGGACGCAGAGGAAAGCCCCCCAGCCCGGCTCCCTGGGTGCTGACAGACCCTCAGCCCCGGCCCCAGCCACCTCCAGACCGAGGCCTCCCACCCACAGGAAGGGGCCCCCGTCCTCCCCCGGAACTGGCCCTAGCTGCCTGGAGCGTGGCCTTCCAGTCCTGCCCAGACCTCCAGCCGCAGCCTCCTGGCCCCTCCTGGCCCCTGGTGTGTCCACCCTTCCTGCTGGAGGCCTGGGTCTGCGCCTGCCTGGCCTCTCAGGGCTCCAGCTGGAGCTCAGGGTTAGCTGGGCCCCCAGGGTACAGGTGGGTGCCCCGCCCCCGCCACGATCACCCCACCCGGGCGGGTTCTCTGGCCCCTGGCAGCTGCTCTGCTGCCCTCTGTGCCCTGTGCCGGTGGCCCCCAGGGAGGGGAGTGCCAGGGCACCGGGAGGCCCACGTGTGCCCTCCCACCCCTGACATCGGGGGCTTCTCTCCCCCTGGCCCCGCTGGACTGGCTCTTTGGGGCCCTCTGGGGTCACTGCGGGGTGTTCCCACTCGGCTACTGTCACCCCGTCATCTGGGTGCACCGGCCCCTCTCCTGCCCCCAGGCCTGGCCAGCCAGCAGTCTGCTCGTGGCTGCAGCTGAGATGGGGCCTCGCCTGCCTCCTCCCCCGGGACTGTGGGGGCTGCTGCAGGACCACAGCTCCCCTGGGGCAAAGCCAGCCCTCCCACCCATCAGGGGTGCAGATGTGTGGTCCACAGGGGTCCACAGAGGGGAGCCCATTGCCAGCCCCCGACTCCAGCACCCGAGGCCCGGAGGGGAGCCCTGCCCTGGCCCCAGGACGGCAGGCCACCTGCCCCTGGGGACCCCCGCAGGCGCCCTCCCTGGGGCACCTTCTGGAGCCAGCCTTGAGGGCTAGACTGAGGGCTAGACTGAGGCCCCACGTGCCCTCCCCCCACCTGCGGGTGAAGACACACGCCCTTTGTGTGAGGGTCGTGGTTGACGGTATGGGGGGCGGCCTTGCCCCCTCGGGGCGCCCCTGGCCTGCGCCCACAGCCCAGGGTCCACGGCCCAGGGAAGTGCAGTTGGCAGAGGGCACCCAGAGGCGCAGGAAGCGGCGGGCTGAGCCCTGGCCCCGGCGTCTTGTTCACCGTGTTTATTGGACACGGAAGCGCCAAAATGAGCTGACTCCTGGGCCCAGCTCTCTCCTCTCCAAGTGACAAGGCCAGTATCGATTCATTCTTAATGTGCTTGTAATGGGGCTTGAAATGAACACAGGCTCGTTATTTATTTTCCTCTTGGTTCCCAGCACCGTCCACGGCGCCGGCAGCTGGAGACCAGGATGGGGGGCAGGGAAGCCTCCCAGAGGCCCCGTCTGCCTCCACTACCCGGGGTCCCCGCCCGGACCCCAGGCCTGCTCGGCCCCTTCAGCCCTGCTGCTGCGCGGGAAGACGGAGCGTCAGCATTTTGGGGGACAGTTTCCGTCAGGGCCGATGATGGCTGGTGGGGCTGGGGGCCCGACTGTGAGCGCTCATGACGCCTCTGAGCTGGGCGCTTGGCGTTGGTGAGATGGTGAACTGTAGGGTCTGTGTGTTTTGCGACAAGACGACAATCTTTTATAAAGACGCACTGGTGGCGTCCTGGGGCTCCGGCCGTCCTGCCCCATGAGTTCTCTCCAGCCCCTGAGGACGTCCAGGGCCCAGCACTGGCCAGTCCAGCAGGGGGACGACACTTTTCTTTGCAGAGCAGCCCCCCAAGTCCTCCCGAGGCCCCTCCAATGTCTCCACCTCCACCCAGCCCCCCCACTCCCAGGCAGGACAAGGGAGACCACCAGACCACGAGTGACCGTGAGTGACCATGGGCCACGAGGGTGGCCACAGGGACCCGACTGCTCTGGTACCCTGTCCCTGCCTGGCTCTAGCAGGCATGCATGGGGCAGCTGAGCCGTGCCTGGGTCCATCCCCGCTACTCCAGAACACAGAGCTCCTGCTCCCGAAACCTGGCGGATCTGGGGAGGCTGTCCAGTGGGGGACACCAGCACCTCAGCAGCAGGCGAGGCTGTGAACCAGCTGAGGGTGGTGGGGCAGCAGAGGGTGAATCCGGCCACGGGAGAATTGCTGAGTCCCAAGCAGGCCCCACGGCTCCCACGCGCCCAGAGCCCCAGGAGCCTGCCGCCACCCAGAACTGGTTCTAAAGCCCTAGGCTGAGTCATCAGCAGCTCCTCCCCGCTCCTCCCACGGGGGTTCAGACCGGGCGAAGCGGCACACTCCCTCCTAAACAAACACCATTCCTCACAATGGTTTTTCACAGCTGGGCCACTTTGGGCCCCACCGGTGAGAAACAGACCGCATGTCCTGGAAAGAACGGGAAGCGGTGATATGCTGGACCCCAAGCGACCGGCTGTACATAAATGCAGAGAGCGATTTTCATAAATTCTTTATGCTATTTACTTAGAGCCTGTGTTTATTAAGCTGGTTGGCTTCCAAAAACTCCTTGTAGATTTCTTCCTCCAAAAGTAAGTTTTATTTCTCCAGCCCACCATGAATTAAAAATGGGTCTTTGATATACTCAGCAGATTCTGCCCCATCCTTTCAGCACTTACATAAGTGGTAGAAATAGACAGCATTCATCAGCAGTGCAGACACACACAGCTCTTTGCAGTCGTTGAAGCCGAACAGACTCTTGGATGGACTTCTCCGAGTTCCGGCTTTTTTCCTTCTTTGCTGAGATACTGTGGATGGTCTTTGAGATTCTTGCCGCCTGGGGTGAGGCCTTGAGGAAACCCTTTTTCTATGAAATCAGCTCCCAAGCCTGTTCATACTTGAATTCCCGCTGAATCACTGCACAACTTTGAAGATCAGCTGATGGCAACAGCCCTTCACCGACTGTGAGCGATGACAGTGGGTTGCCCAGGTCAGAGGGCAGAGCCTCTGTCGCTCCCACTGGGACTGGCAGGTGCATAGGACCACACCCCACCCTGCTCGGGGCCATGTAACTTCCTGGGGACAGGACCTGGATCTGAAGCTGAGTGGGGGGGACAGGCAGAACCAGGCCAAGCCCCACGGAGACCCTGGGCAAGTCGCCGAGCCCCTCTGCAGTGTCTCGGCACACTGCCCACGGGGACCTCCAGCAAGGGGTCTAGGGAGGCCGCCAGGTGGGGAAGCTCTGTGTGCAGTGTTGGCTGGGGAAGGCGCGGGGCTCCAGGACCAGATGGCGGGTGCAGGGGTCAGGGTGGGAGGCGTGCAGAGAGACAGGCAGTGATGGAGGAGAGTCTCATCTCCAGGGGGACCTTATGATCAAGGTCAGCTACATAATCTGCCAGGCCAGTGAAAAATGCAAAATTTGGTGTCTCTCCTTCAAAAGGCAGGAAACAAGTGCCAATAACAATCTTAAAATATAAAGCTTTTTTTTCTTTAAAATATTTTATTTCCTCTAAGTAACTTCTTGTGGCTCAGATAGTAAAGAATCTGCCTGCAATGCAGGAGATCCAGGTTCAGTTCCTGGCTCTGGAAGATCACCCTGGAGAAGAAAATGGCAACCCACTCTAGTATTCTTGCCTGGAGAATCCCATGGACAGAGGAGCCTGGCAAGCTACAGTCCATGGGGTCACAGAGAGTCATACACAACTGAGTGACTTTCACTTTTCAAGGTGTAGTAGGGATAAAAATGATATACAATTAACAAGAAAAACTTACAAATTGTAAAATAGAATTTTGGATTCATAAGTTTATGTAGGGTAGTAAATAATGACACTTTATTAGTATAATGTCTTGATTAATCATAAAATTACTTTCTGACTGCAAATGTATTTATTAGGTTACCAAAACCAATTCTTTCAGCAACTTCATTTTTCACCAGTGTAACTGAAAATGATGTCAACTGTTCTTGGCAAATGGCAGATTACAAATAATTTTTGATACTTTTTACTTTTGTGAAGGATCTCTCTGTTACTGTAACAGTTACTGGAGCTGTTACAATTATTTATAGACTATGACAACATTGAGATAAATCACTGATAAATTAGCTTCAGGAAATCCAGCCAGTCCATCCTCAAGGAGATCAGTCCTGGGTGTTCATCAGAAGGACTGACGCTAAAGCTGAAACTCCAATACTTTGGCCACCTCATGCAAAGAGTTGACTCATTGGAAAAGACCCTGATGCTGGGAAAGATTGAAGGTGAGAGGAGAAGGGGACGACAGAGGATGAGATGGTTGGATGGCATCACTGACTCAATGCACATGAGTTTGGGTGAACTCCGAGAGTTGGTGATAGACAGGGAGGCCTGGCGTGCTGTGATTCACGGGGTCACAAAAAGTCAGACATGACTGAGCAACTGAACTGAACTGAACTGAGGGATTTTAGAACATCTATAGTTGGCCATTCTTACAGATAAATTTTTCTAAAAAGATTTAACTTTATACAAATCACTTTTGTGTAGTTCTGAAATCAGTTTCAAGTGTAAGTTTACACAGCGGCAATTTAATGTTTCATCTGATATTTCCTGTCATTTGTAGCTTTATACAAGGAATAAAAGTGGGTTCTGGATTCGTATGTGTTCTAATGCCCTATCTTCAATGAGAAGGAAAATTTTAATTTAAAAGTTGTCTTTCTTACTAGTAATTGGCTCATCTGAACCTCCGTATGAAAATGGTATTCTTTTCCACCAAATCAGTGGTTAGATTTTGCCGCCAGTCACTTGAAACGGGCTTCCCTGGGGGCTCAGCTGGTGAAGAATCTGCCTGCAATTCGGGAGACCTGGGTTGGATCCCTGGGTTGGGAAGATCCCCTGGTGAGGGAATGGCCACCCACCCCAGTGTTCTGGCCTGGAGAATCCCATGGACTGTACAGGCCATGGGGTCGCAAAGAGTCTTTCACATTCGTATTTCACTTGAAACTCCGGATAAAATAGTTCCCACATCTCATCTATGGAACATCTCCCCACTTGAGAAGATGGAAACCCTTTGAGAAGATATCATTTGTTCTTAGCAACAAGCAAAATTATCATCCTCTTGCTTGAAAAAAAATCCATCTCTTTTGCAAAATACTCAAAACCCATTCCATCAAGAAACTTCACTCTCGCTCTGTGCCACATCCACGTATTATTGCCCTCATGCAGAAGAAACAAAAGCAGTGGTGGGCGCTGGGTCACTGAAGCCACCATCAGGGGGAAAAAGTCAGAAAGTCAGATTCTAGGGACCAGGTGGAGAGGCTTACAGAGCGCTTGACCCTGAACAAGTGACCTCGCACGAGTGGGCCACCACCTCCTCACCTGGGCACGGGCTGCCTCCCGGAATCACGAGGAGGGACTGTAAGCATGCTCTGGAAACAACTGCAACAGCAGTTACTTGTGGCTGAGTCTGTGCCAGGTGTCGGCCTTTAGGGAGGTGTTTGTGTCGACTCTTCCTAGTAAGGCTGTGGGCTGGGTGCTGGTGTCTCCTTTACACAGATGAGATCATTGACGCTTAAATCAACGAAGCAACTTGCCCAAAATCACATGGCCAATTTGGAACCCACCGACTGGAGGTGGTGTCCGATCCCAGGGCCTGGGGATTTTGATGCAGGGAGTAGAATGGCTGGCATAGAATGGATCCTTGAAAGAGCTAACTCAGTGCATTCACTTGCTGGGGCAACCATACAAAATCCCATGATGCTCAGTGGCTACGCTGCTCCCGACTCTGCAGCCCCATGGACTGGAGCTCACCACGGTGCATGGCGTAGCATCCGTTTATCGTCTCAGGGCTCTGGAGGCAGGACGTCTAAGGTCAAGGGGCGGGCAGGATCGGGTTCTCCTGAGGCCTCTCTCCTCACACTTTCTCTCCGTGTCCTCACGTGGCCTTTTCTCTAGTGTCTCTCCCCTTCCTCCCGAGGTCATGACCGATCTTGGAGCAATGACCCATCCCACTGGCCTCACTTTAACCTGATCGCCTTTTTAAAGGCCTTTTCACCAAATACAGTTATATTCTGAGGTACAGAGCCTTGGGATTTCGACACAGGGAGTTAGGGGAGCACACTTCATAGCATTCAGTATCTGTCCTAGGTTGGACGGAGATCCCGCAAGAGGTATGTCTGTGTACTGCTAATCTCTGGAAACTGTGGACATGACCTGGTTTGGAAAATGGATTTTTGCAATGTGATTGGGTTAACAATCTCAAAGTGAGATGGTCATAGTCGGGGACCTTAAATTAAATGGGTGTGTAGATGAAACATATAGAAGACACACACACACACAGAGGAGGCTGGGGAGGTGGGGTGATGGCCCAGCAGAGCCCAGGAGCACCAGGGGCCCCCAGAACAGAGGAGGAAGGCTTCCCCCGGAGCCCCCAGTGGGCACGCAGCCCTGCTGACAGCTCGGTTTTGGCCTCCAGGAGACTGCAACAGTGCGTATCTGTTCTTCCGAGCACCTGGTTTGTGATCTCTCACTACAGTGGCCCCCCAGGATGACAGAGCACCTTCTCTGACCCACAGTGTCGGGCTCTGGGGGGAAGCGAGGCCCTCGGGAGGGGGCTGATGTTGAAGAGAGGCCCATTTGAAGGAAGGCACAGCGTCTGCCCAGGGCCCAGTGTCGTCTTGCTCTGGCCTCTCCTTAGACAGCCCGGCTCAGGGCTCCCCCAACCCATGACGCTCCACAGGGAGAGTTAAGCACCAGCTCCTCTCCTGCATGCTCAGCGAGCTCTTAGGCTCCCTTTTTGGAATCTTGTCTATTTCTTCCTCGCTGCAACTCATCTCTTTTCTTCCTAGAGATGAAACGGCTGGGTTTCCTATTCAGGATTTCGTATTTAGCTGCCATTATGTAATTTTGCAGAAACCTTTCTGCCCTGCCTCTGCAGGGTGATCATGGTCAGGCTTAGCAGAACGGAGCGCTGCCTTTGAAAAGAGATCTGATTTGGCGCCGTCACTGCCTCTGCCAGGTTTTCAGAAACAGGTTTCTCCTTGGGTAGAAGTGCAAGCTGACGGGGGTTGTAGCTATCCATCAGGACGAGTGACCTGTCCCAGCAGGGGTTGGAGGGGTCCTTAAATGGACTCTGCCTCCGGCTCCTCCAAGGGCAGAGGTGCTCAGGAAGGGGTGCCCAAGGCCTGGAGCGTTTGTGCATTTGAATCTCTGAGAACCAAAACAGTACATGCTGTAAAACAGTCTCTATTTTGGAACCTAAGCTGCGAAACCATTTGCAGAGCAGATAATGGCCACTAACATCCATGCTCAAAAGGTCAGTTTTCCTATTTGGACTTTGAGTTAAATGGAGAAGACTTAACTCCAAATGAAGTACTGCTCGGGGAGTATGCGGTGAAGAACCCGCCACCGTCCATCTACAGTCACAGTAGCGGTTCCGGGAGGACCCTGACCCCCAGCCCGTCTTCTCTCCTCTCAGCCCCAGGGAGCAAAAGTCTCTGTTACTCACACTCACCTCAGGCAAGGCCATTGTCTACTGAGTCAAAAGCCAACCTTGGAAATAGCCATCTACACAGCCATCCGGGTCTCCTGGAGCTGCCCACCCTCCACACCCCTGTTTGGAAGACACTTTAGCCACGTGGGCAGCCCCCTCTGAACAAACTCACCCTCGATCGTGCAACCCCGGGCCCACCTGCAGCTGCCCAGCCCCGTGCCCGGCTTGTCCCCACCATGTCCTTCTCTTCCCCGCACCCCCCCCCACCACGTGCCCCTGGGCACGTCCTGGGACTTGGCAGCGCTGGACAGTGCAGATCCCAACCCTGGCTCAAGCAGGCCCCCTCCCCATAGCCTCCCGTCTCCCCAGCTCACGTCCTTGGGGAGAGATCCAGGAAGCAGACCCTGGCCCAGGGCAGCCTTCCCATGAGACCACAGCCGTGGTCAACAGCTTAAGGAACTTCACCAGAGTCCTGAGCCTGCAGATCCAGCCAAGCACACTTGGATTCCCAGCTCACGGAACGTGTGCCGTGATGCAGGCATTTTGCTTTAAGCTTTAGACTGCGAGGTTGTTTGTTATCCTGCTGTAGGTAGCAGATACACCCTCCCCAACTGTTTACCACGATGCTATCCAATGCAACCCACCAGAGGTTCTGCAGTGGAATTAAAGATATTTCCACAGTAAAATGTGAAATAGAGACACAGAAACTCCATCAGAAAGTGCCAAAAACAGAGAGACAGGGAAGGATTTAAGTTCTAAAGATCAAACCTCCTTGCAAGTAAGAGTTCAAAAGCCCAAAGAGATCAGAGTCCCTTTGCCCACGTTCCTAAACATCCGGAGAGTCACCATGTCCGAAGTCCTTTCCTGCTTCTTAATGCGGGGCGGGGCTGGGGTCGGACCACGCCGCTCACTCAGGAGTGCCGTGAGCTCCGCGAAGCATCTCCTTGGCCCCAGGGAGCCCCGGGCAGCATCTCCTTGGCCCAGCGCTTCCATTCCCAGTCGTGGAAGGGACAGGCTTGTTAACAGACACCAGGTAAATCCCAGAAGCGTCGGAGGAGAATTTGAGGTGTCCTGGTTCACGCCTCCTCCCCTCCCCACCCCCGCACGCAGGGTGCACGCTCGCACCCCTACCTTAGCTGAACCCTCTGCCTTCGGATGACTTTTCGCTCCTCCGAATGCCCCCTCCCCAGCCCTCCTGCCGTCACCCCATTTCCCCTTTTAGCTGCCTTCCCGCCCCCAGCCTTCCTGGTGACACCCGGGCCTCCCAGCGATGACAGGTGACGAGTGTGATGGATGAGGTGTCTCCCGGCACGCACACACACCCTGACTCCGGCAGCTCAGAGCCTCCTCGCCTCGGTCACCCGCCGCATCGCGGCTCGCAAGCATCCGAGGCCCGTCTGCTTCCGCGTCCGTCCAGCGGAGGAGCACCGGCGCTGCCCCGCCCAGCCGCGCTGCCTGCAGATGCGAGAGGCGGGCAGCGCGGGCCAGTGCGGGGCACCCCCTGGAGATGCGGCCTTGTTGGGTCGGGTCCCGAGGAACAGGGAGGGACCCTCAGCGCAGTAGCTGCATCCCAGGAGCTGAGGGCTCGGCCAGGAACTGGAGCAGACACGCGGCTCAGAAGCCCCGTGGGAGGCGGTGTTAGAGGCACGGCTGCACACAGGCCGCTGCTGCGCTTCTTGGGGGACTACCGTGTCCTGACGGCAGCAGAGGAGGAAGCGGAGACCTCTGAACAGGCCCCTGGGCTCGGGGCGGGGGGGGGGGGGGGGGGGCAGGTGGTCTAGGCGGTGTGGATGGAGGGCCAGGGAGAAGGGAGGTCAGCGGTGACCCCAGAGGTCTCCCTTGGCCGTCCAGAGGGTGATGCACGCCCAGGAAGTGGGCAGCAAAGGACGTGACCGGCTGGGGCGGAGGTTAAGGAGTCCAGTCTGGACTTGAGTCCCACGTGCTTACAAGACACGCAGGTAGAGACGTTCCAGACAGTTGGAGGTATTTGGGGTGTGGAGCTGCACCCCCTGGCAGAGCCTCTCACCTGGGGCCTTTCTCCCAGGAGACCGGTTGCTGGTGGCGCTCAGGTAGCCCTCGGCTCTGCCCCTCTGACCCCAAGCACGGCCCCGGTCCACGCCCTGCCGGCCCTGCCCCAGGCTCCGGAGCCAGCAGCTCCGGCGGGGAGCTCCCTGTCTCGCGGGCTGTGGAGCCCAGTGCAAGGAGAGCAGAGGAGGGATGCAGGCCGGGAGGGCGGAGGGGAAGACAAGCCTGCGGGGCTCGGAGCCGCTTCCCAGGAAACCTGGCCCTGCCGCTGGCCACACGGGCTCTCAGGGCGGCTGGAGGACCCACCCAGCGGCCAGCGCCTTGCGGGGGACAGAGGAGCCCAGCCGCCGCTTCCACGGCCAGGGTCAGGCTAGGCTGAGTCCGCCTCTGGGAGCCCCTCGTGGAGGCCATATCCTGTGCGCCCCCTCCCCAAGACCGGATCCCGCCCTCCGGGTGGGGGAGGGCGCCCTCGTTCTGGCGCTGTCTCCGTGACCCCCGGGACTGGCGGCACCTTCCCGGAGGCGGCTGTGCCAGGGGTCTGGCAATTCCGGGAGAATCTGGACAGCCAGGCCTTGGGGGCCTAGGACAGCGGCAGCTCAGTGTCCAGGGCCCCTCGGCAGGGCCAGGACGCACCTGAGAGGCACGAACGGGTGCCCTCTGCACACGGGTGCCTTCAAGGCTCCAGGCGTCCCCCCGCTGGTCCCCCCATCGGATACCTTCGAAGGCCTTTCACATCCAGGAAGCCGGCGCCCCTTCCAGGCAGGTGTGGCCCTGGCAGCTCCCGTCTCTGCCAGGGGCCCTGGGGGCCCTGCCGCCCACCCGGGGGGCCCACACGCTCACTCGTGGCCCTGAGGGGCGGGGCTGCAGGCCGTCTGGGCTCAATCTGTCCCCCTCCCCCAGCCCTGGGAGGCGGAAGGAAACCCAGTGGGTGCCTGGGTCCCTGACGCCTGGCTCAGGGTACACACGGTGAAAACAAAGTCCAGAAGGGCGACTTCCCAGCCCTCTGCCACACCCTGCCAGATGGTCAGGAGACGGAATCAGTGAGGCTCCCAGCGGGAAGGGGTCCACTCACAGGCCCAACAGAGGTGCCCACGGCCCAGAGGAGACAGCTGAGGGGGGCCAAGCCTGACTGCAGAACTGTGTCCATCATGGGAAGGACTGATGGTGAGGCTGAAGCTCCAGTCCTGTGTCCATCATGGGAGGGACTGATGCTGAGGCTGAAGCTCCAGTCCTGTGTCCATCACTGGAAGGACTGATGCTGAAGCTGAAGCTCCAATCCTTTGGTCACCTGATGCGAAGAGCTGACTCACTGGAAAAGACCCTGATGCTGGGAAAGATTGAAGGTGGAAGGAGAAGGGGACGGCAGAGGATGAGATGGCTGGATGGCATCACCGACTCGATGGACATGAGTTTGAGTCACCTCCAGGAGTTGGTGATGGACAGGGAGGCCTGGCGTGCTGCAGTCCATGGGGTCACAGAGAGTTGGACACGGCTGAGCGACTGCCCTGTACTGGGCAGCACCCGCCGGGCCACCTGGCGGCACTGGAAGGGCCGGGCACAGTGGCCTCCCGCTCGATCCCTGCTTGGCCCTGTGGCCCAGGCTGCCTCTCCTTCCAGACCCTGAGGGCAGGCCCACTTCTTCCCCAGGAAGTCACCATCACCGAGTAAAGACGTCCCCAAAACATCCTGGCTGCTCCCGAGGCAACCGGTCACCGCTCCGTCCTGTCACCTCCTTCAACCAGCCCCAGGCTGTGGATTTCCTTCCGGGGTCCGACTCCCCTTGGTTTGCTCCCCGTGGAGGCAGGGCTTCCCTCAGTGAGGCAGATTCTTTACCATCTGAGCCATCGGGAGGGAGAGTCAGGGTATATAGATGCTCGTAACCAGGGGCACGAAGTCAGAAAATCAGATTATTGTTGATGAGGGAAACCCAGGGCTTCCCTGGTGGCTCAGACGGTAAACGGTCCGCCTGCGATGCCGGAGACTCAGGTTCAATCCCTGGGTTGGGGAGATCCCCTAGAAAAGGGGATGGCAACCCACTCCAGTGTTCTTGCCTGGAGAATCCCCACAGACAGAGGAGCCTGGTGGGCTACAGTCCATGGGGTCGCAAAGAGATGGACATGCCTGCACAACAACTTAAGCACAGCGCAGGGAAAGCCAGGTAGCTCAAGTTAAGGAATTAGCGCTTTTTAGTGCATGGGGCTGGAGAAGGAGATGGCCACCCACTCCAATATTCTAGCCTGGACAGAAGAGTCTGGCGGGTCCCAGTCCGTGGAGTCGCAAAGAGTCTCATAGGACTGAGTGACTAACACTTATGCAGGGGAAGATACAAGATCTGGGCTTACTGAAACCTTTCCTTTCATACGCACCTCAGCTATCTGGGGCCAGATCAGTTCAGTTCAGCTCAGGCGCTCAGTCCTGTCCGACTCTTCGCAGCCCCGTGGACGGCAGCACTCCAGATAGGCAGCAGTGGATTGCTGCCAGATAGCAGGCACTGAGCTCAGAATTTCACGTTTGGAGGCCGGACTCCCTGACGGCTGTGAATCCTTGCTCATTGATGTGGCTGGAGATGCTCCGTTTCACACCTGCTTGACCTCGGGGCCAAGGTCTCAGCAGCCTGGAGACCACGGGGAGGGGCGAGGCGGGAGGGCCGGGGGGCGGCCCCAGCCCTTCCCCTGACCCATCCCGCCAGGGGTTGGCTATGCCTGTCTTCAGGGCAGGACCCCAGACTCCCCTGCCATCCTCAAGTTTTCATGAACGCACGTGACTGAGCCTCGTGATGGGGCCCTGATGGTGAGCTGCAGCGGGGTGTCTTCCCGGGTGAGCACCTCCCTCCTGCACTCTTGCTCCAGGCACTCCCAACGAAAAGTGAGTTAAGGGGCAAAGAGGCATAGCAGACCCCAGGACGTGCCGCCAGGCCCACGTCAAGGAAGGACGTGAGGCCAGCTTCTGGGAGCAAACCCCTCCCCCATCGCCTTCATGAGTCGCCCTCGGGGTCAGCCTGGGTGACCAGGGCGCCTGCACCCCCACTCCCCTCTCCCTTCCCTCAGTCCAGACGCCTTCCCTTCCCCACGCGGTCCCCAAGGGCACTGCACGGACACCCACGTGCCAGACTCCATCCCCGGGTCTGTTTTCAGGGACGTCAGTCGGAAGGAAGGAAAGAGTCAGAGGTGTAGCAGGGTCATCGGTTTTGTGTCCAGTGAGGAGAATGAGCCTCAGAAAGGACAACCAGCTGGTCAAGGAGTCCTCGTGACAACTGAAGGAAGCTGTCGGGAGCTGCTCTCCCAGCTGCGGGTGATACCGCCGGCCGGCGAGGCCCGCCTTGTTCCCAAGACAGCTCTGTCCACCAGGCCCTGCTGCTCTCCCCTGGTTCACCCACTGAACACTCAAGATGCCTTTATTCCCTTACACTCGGCTTGAGAGTTGCCTCTGTGGGACTGGGGTAAGAATAGGTGTTTTTCTCCCCAGAAATAGTTCTGTTCTTTTGGAATCGTTTCCCCCAAAACCGTCAGGGCTGACAACAAGTCGGCTGCGTTCAGACGCTTTCCCGAGGCACAGACTTCTCCATGCTGACAGCATCTCCCATAAATGCTCTCGTCTCTCCTCGGGAGCTTTGTCGCTACGTCTTGCTGGGCCCACCCACTCACCCGGTCCCCTCCTTCCTGTAACTGAACGCACAGTTCATTAAGATCTTTGGTGGTGGCGGAAATGTTACCGGGGAAGGAAAAGCTGTTGACAATTTTATTTTTAAAAGTAACTAAGAATAGGGCGAACCTTGTAAAAATAGCAAGCCTGCCAACAGGATTATGCCCAAGGCCAAGTTCTCCTTCTGAAAATCAGAGTTTGGGATTTAACAGGAAGGGGGGCAAAGCTTAGTTTCGGGGACGAAGATGGAACTTGGGAACACTCGGACGGGGTCCCTGCCTGGGCCGCCAACGAGCAACAGCTTCTGTAGCCCGTGATCAGCTCTTTTCCACCCAGATTCATCTAAGGCAGAACCTCCTCCCCACCCACACCCTTCAGAACGCAAAGAAACTCACCTGACCCACCTGGGTTGGGTCCACGCGCCACCTGATGAAGTGAGGGAAATGTCCTCTGAGACCGTCTTTTACATGATCCCTATTAACGCTGGAGCTTAGGAGACACAAAATGCTACTGGACTAGGATCCTCTGAAACTCCCGAATATTTATCGGGAGGAAATCGCTGCTTCCAACACGGCTCTTGTGCTCACCTTTGACCCCTGGCCAGAAGGGATGGGTGATACAGGGTAAAGATCTTCACCGGAGTGAAGCAGGGGAGACTGGCAGGCGGTGGGAGCCCCAGAACCAGAAGGAGCCCAGCGCAGCTGAGCGGGGATCTGGAGGTGAGGATCACGGCAAACCAGGTGTCCCAGAGGCCCTGCCCGGCCCTGTGTCCTGGGCAGCAGTTTCCTCAGGCAGGGGCCCCACAAACGTAGCTTGGGTGTGGGCAGGTCCTGCACGGCAGCGGGAAGCAAGGAACTGCTCCGGGAAAGTGTGAATACACCTCGCAGTTCTTGGATTGTCGGAAAGGCCCAGTGAGGCAAGTCAGAAGCGCAGAAGATGGGGTTTCCCTGAGAGGCCCAGGGAGAGGCGTGCACGCGCAGGTCCTGGAACCTTCCAAGACCGGCCCCCAAGAGCTCCAAAAGGGAAGGCTGGTGGCAGCAGACCATCAGCGGCTGCCCGGGGTCAGGAGGGGAATGAAGAGCCCAGCCATTCCTGCACCAGCCAACCTCCCGCCGTCAGCGATCTGGTTTCCCCAGGTTGGCTTTGCTTTTCTAGAATAGCTTATGAATGTAACCATTCAGCGTGTAGCCTTTTAGTTCTGGTATCTTATCCTTGGAAAATTGTGTGTGAGGTTCATCCATTTGTTGTGTGAATCAGTAGTTTGTGCTTCTCAACGCAGAGCGGTGTTTCATTGCAGGGAGGTCCTGCCGTCTGTTTACAGGTCCTGACCCTGCTCTGTCTTCAATGAGCAGAAAGTAAGGGGACGATGGGAGGCAAGCAATCACTGCAGAAACATGTAGGAGCTCTGGGTTTCTAGGACACTTGTGGCATTCATTCACTAGGCAGCCAGAGAGCACCTGCTGTATTCCGGGGTCACTCCAGGGACTGAGGATGCAGAGATGAACCCGGAGGAGCCGGCCAGGCAGTGGCAATGCTGTGTGGCCGGGGCGATCAGCCGGAGAGGTACCGTGTTCCACGGGGGCCCACGGAGAGACGGGAGGGAAGAGGGGACAGGAGGAGACACTCCTGTGAGGCTGGGACTCCAGATCTGGGCTGAATCGGACAGGCCCCTTCGTGATGCAGGCCCCCAAGTCCCAGGGATGGAGCTGATTTGCCCCACGCTTCACATCGGTCCCTGGGTTAGCCCTCTGTGGTGGGCAGTGTTTTGGAAGCAGGGCCTGCGGCCTGGAAGCTCCAAGACACAGCTCTCTGATGGCAGAGTCAGATCAGATGAGGGTCTTCGGGATCGTACTTTTAATGAATAAAAGCCAAGGCGCTGATTAAACTAAACTCTGGGGACTGCAAGCAGGTTTCACTGCGTCTTTCTGAGGCTGGGCCCAGAGGCCCCCTTCCGTCAGCCTCTGGTTTCCCAGGTAGGTCTGTGGAGCAGGGGTGATCTTGCCCTACAAGGGAGCATGCCCTGAGTCCACAGACAGCGGGTCTCCCTGGGGTCCCCTCGGTACCCATGATGCCAGCCAGCTCCCACCAGCTGGCACCTGTGTCTTTGGGGAGGGGATTGCCCTCAGATGTCAGGGCCCCTCTCCCAGTGCTTGGCATGGGCAAGTGCCAGCAAATGGTCAGCCTCAATTCCTGTCCGCCCTGGGGCCAGCCCTGTGACGTGGCTGGTGGGTGCGGGGGTGTGAAAGCCTGGCCCGCCCTTGACCCTTGGTGGGGGCAGTTTGCATCACACCGCAGGTTCTCTGGTTACCCTGGGGGCTGACCCGCCGCTCCCCACATCTCCGCCCCTCACAGGGTAGCCACGCTTTCTGCTCCGCGCAGCGCCACCTCCTTGCCCTGGAATCTGCGCCCAGACTCTGCTCCTGGGGAGATGTGACAGGTGCACGAGGGCTTCTTCTGTGTGTTGCTGCATCTTCAGCTCCATCTTTGCTGCAAAGGCAGACGCACACTCTTCTGAATCAATTGCGGGCATTCCAGAGCTCTGTGTGCCTTTAACAAGCAGGTTTCCTGTGCCCCACACTAAAGCCTGGGACCCCAGAAAGAACACGCGTTCAAGCTTCTCACACAGCAGTGATGGGCACTGGTAAGACCCTAGTCTCCTGAGGGAAGTCCTGCATCTTCAGGAGGAAATCGTGGGGACTCCCCTGGAGTTTAGTTGTTAAGGCGTCACCGTCCAATGCAGGGGACACAGGGCCGATCCCTAGTCAAGGAACTACAATCCCACACGAGCAGGCCATGGGGTCAAAAGAGCGAAAACGTAAAGCAGAAGCGATATTGTAACAAAAAGACTGGGGAGAAAAAAAGGAAGTCACTGCACCAGCCTGCCCAGGACAGTGTCTGTGGAGCGTGTCTGTCCTCCGTAGCTGCAAAAAGTGACAGCTTTACCCCTCCCCTTCACCCTGGCCCTGTCCATGGGCACCAGATCTCCTGCAGGTGGCTAGCAGAGTCCTGCATGGACTGGACGTTCTCTGTCCACACCGCTGATGCTTCGTGAGCTGGTGGCATTCATGTGCAAACATCACCGAAGCTCCACTGTGTGTGGCTGTTTTAGGCGGAGCACCAGTAGTAACTCATTCCAGGCTGCAAAGTGGCTCCTAAAACATCCCCTGGCTCCAAATGAGAAGACTGGGGCTCAGAGAGGTTTCGTCACTTTCTCAAGGTCACACAGCTTAAGGGTCAAGCCCAGGAATCAAGCCCAGATATTTTGCCTCCACCACCCCTGCTCTCAGAGCCTAGGGGCCTGACTACTTGTCTGATAAATACTCGCGAGACCAGTCACCAGGCCAGGTAAGCAGCTCATGGGCTAAGTTACCTCCTCTGTTCATGGAGATCACGTCTCCGCGGTGTTCTTAGACAGTCTGACGTTACGGCTTCCTAAGCCTGAGACTGGAACGAATCAGCCCTACTTACTAAAAATGCACCCGGTACACATGCTGCCTCTCACACCTCCGCGAGGCGACTGGCAGGACCAACAGCATCTGGCCCTGGGAGGCTGGCGAGCCGGCGCGGAGACACCGGGGTCGGGAGGGTCGGGGTGGGGGCGTCCTGGCTGACCTGTGCCTGTCGTGGGTGATGCCGTTTTCCGAGCTCTGCCTCTGAGCAACCATCCCAGGTCCTCCAGTATTGAGGGGGCCCAAGTGGGTTAAAAAAAGACCAACAGACGCAGAAGAAAGGCCGAGAGAAGAGAACGGGTCCGCTGTTTCCTTATACAAAGGAGATGACGGCACAGGGAAAGCTCATCAGGGAACCTAGATGGACCGTCTTCTCTGCTCCCCCTGCCTCCTACGTGAAACACAAGGCCGTGAAAATACGGCTCAAGGTCCAGGAATAAGACCAGCACA
Organism: Ovis aries; assembly: GCF_016772045.2. NCBI lineage: Eukaryota > Metazoa > Chordata > Mammalia > Artiodactyla > Bovidae > Ovis > Ovis aries. Next base: position 224,098,259 of record NC_056056.1, read on the forward strand.
GAGTCGGACAAGACTGAAGTGACTTAGCAGCAGCAGCAAGGAGGGAGGGAAGAGAACAGACACTCGCTGAGCACCTCCTGTGAGCGGGGCACTGCCTGCATCGCTTCCACTGCTAACCCCATCCTCAGCTCGTGTGGGGTCCTGCCTGAATCTCTCCATCTCTGACCCCACCCTCCCCTCGTCCTGGGTCCTGCCTGAATCTCTCCATCTCTGACCCCACCCTCCCCTCGTCCCAGGTCCTGCTTACACAGAAGGAAAGGGCACGTCAGGGAGGTTCTATCAGCCCCAAGGCCATGCCACCAGCAAACACCCCCTGAAGCCCAGCCAGCTCCAGCTCCTCCTCTCTCCTACTCCAGGCTGCCTCCCAGGGTTTTAGCAGTGAGGACAGGGTGACCGGGACAGCTTCCTAGGGGCTCTAAGTCAGCTCAGGGACCACGGAGGTTAGCATCCCTGGAGAGGTTCCCTGCAGGCAGGACAGGTGAGCCTGGGCCACGTCCAGGGCACCTGTGAAGCGTCACCAGGACGTGTAGAGCCTGGAAGGGTCTGTGCTGAGGGGCCACTGTCGGGCCTGAGTCCCACAGTGGGGAACATGAGGTGTGGTTGGGGGGCACGTGGGAGACAGACCAATGTCGGGAGAAAGAGGGTAGGCCTGGCCTCACGCACCCTCCCCTCGTAGAAGCACCCCCCCACCCCAGGCACTCTGACCCGTGATGGAAGAGCTTTCCCTGACCTGCTGCCAACAGGGATGGAAAGGCGTTTCCTGATGCTGGGGACAGGGCCCCAGGGACAAGAGCACCTGCAGGTGTCCATCAGTCCCCGTCGGGATCGGCCACAGCCCTGGGGCACAGCAGCCCGGCCCCAGGACCTCCAGGCTCACCCGCAGCAGCCTCTCCCTGGACCCCGAGGGGACCCTCAGCCCCACGGGTAAGTCAGCTGCACATAAAGCAGCTCACTCCCCCAGGGGGCCCCACAGGGACGGCTCCCTGCTCCCGGCTGCCCGCACCCAGAGCCTTTAAAACCTCCTGTGCACAAGGCATCATTCGAAGCCCGTGCCAGCCCGGCAGCAGGAGCCACACAGGCTGAGGACCCAACTGCAAAGGGTCCAGCCGGGCGGGGCAGGCACCACTGAGCCCCACAGCCTCAGGCAGCCACAGCCACGCAGCCCTCGGGCTCTGCCCTGATGGAGAGGAGAGCCTGTCACCCACCCTGGGGCGAGAGCGTACAGAAAGACAGAATCACCGGGGGGGTCTGGACTTCCACCTGACTCCGGGCCACCTGTGACCCGCCGATTGGATCATACCACCCACAGCGGGGAAGATGGGGAGCTCCGAGGCTGGGCCTGGCGACGCCCCAGAGCCCTTTGGGCCTGATCACCGCCTTGGCAGAAAGTGGTCCAACCCCTGGGGAGGGAGGAGACCCCAGATCAGAGATCAGCTGATCAGAGATCAGCCTTCCAGACTGATCTCTGTTCCAGCTTTTAACCCAATCATCTCTGTACTTCAACATTTATGGAACTGAGATTATTCCAACCAACAAAGGAAGTGAGCTCTGTTCCCTGGGGGTGGAGGTAGGGTAGGGATCACGTCATAATTAACAGCAAGAGAATTCAGGAAACTGGGTTATGCCCACATTTCATAAACGCTGTGCCATGAAACTCTGCTCTTTCAGGAAGCATGAAAAATGCCCCCCAGGAAAGAAATGCCTGCTAGCTTCATTTGTGTTTCTGAAATTCGTGTCACTGTCAGCTTTTGAAGCGTGACGTCCATGCACAAGTGTGTGCAGTGTGCTGAGAATGGCTATAACGGCAGAGACCCAGCTGATCCCCGAGTCGCACCAGCCTGCGGCCACCGCACAGCTCCCCCAGGCAGGACACATGGGGCTTACTCCACAGGGCTGCCCCCCCCAACCTCTCCATGGTAGCATATTTTTCAGGCTCAGTTGTGTCCGACTCTTTGCAACTCCATGGACTAGAGCATGCCAGGCCTGCCTGTCCAACACCAAATCCCAGACTTTACTCAGACTAAGTGAGTCAGTGATGCCATCCAACCATCTCATCCTCTGTCGTCCCCTTCGCCTCCTGGCTTCAATCTTTCCCAGCATCAGGGTCTTTTCCAATGAGTCAGCTCTTCACATCAGGTGGTCAAGGTATTAGACCTTCAGCTTCAGCTTCAGCATCAGTCCTTCCAATGAATATTCAGGACTGATTTCTTTTAGGATGGACTGGTTGGATCTCCTTGCTGTCCAAGGGACTCGCAAGAGTCTTCTCCAGCACCACAGTTCAAAGGCATCAATTCTTCAGCACTCAGCTTTCTTTATGGTCCAACTCTCACATCCATACATGACCACTGGAAAAACCATAGCCTTGACTAGACGGACCTTTGTTGGCAAAGTAATGTCTCTGCTTCATCCAGCCCAGTGTTTTTCATGATGTACTCTGCATAACCTATATGCAGGTCAGGAAGCAACAGTTAGAACTGGACATGGAACAACAGACTGGTTCCAAATAGGAAAAGGAGCACATCAAGGCTGTATATTGTCACCCTGCTTATTTAACTTCTATGCAGAGTACATCATGAGAAACGCTTGGCTGGAGGAAGCACAAGCTGGAATCAAGATTGCCGGGAGAAATATCAATAACCTCAGATATGCAGATGACACCACCCTTATGGCAGAAAGTGAAGAAGAACTAAAGAGCCTCTTGATGAAAGTGAAAGAGGAGAGTCAAAAAGTTGACTTAAAACTCAACATTCAGAAAACTAAGACCATGGCATCTGGTCCCATCACTTCATGGGAAATAGATGGGGAAACAGTGGAAACAGTGGCTGACTTTATTTTTCTGGGCTCCAAAAATCACTGCAGATGGTGACTGCAGACATGAAACTAAAAGATGCTCACTCCTTGGAAGAAAAATTATGACCAACCTAGACAGCATATTAAAAAGCAGAGACATTGCTTTGCCAACAAAGGTCCATCTAGTCAAAGCTATGGCTTTTCCAGTAGTCATATATAGATGTGAGAGTTAGACTATAAAGAAAGCTAAGTGCTGAAGAATTGATGCCTTTGAACTGTGCTGTTGGAGAAGACTCTTGAGAGTCCCTTGGACTGCAAGGAGATCCAACCAGTCCATCCTAAAGGAAATCAGTCCTGAATATTCATTGGAAGGACTGATGTTGAAGCTAAAACTCTAATACTTTGGCCACCTGATGCGAAGAGCTGACTCACTGGAAAAGACCCTGATGCTGGGAAAGATTGAAGGTAGGAGAGGGGATGACAGAGGATGAGATGGTTGAATGGCATCACCAACTCAATGGACATGAGTTTGAGTAGACTCAAGGGGTTGGTGATGGACAGGGAGGCCTGGCGTGCTGCAGTCCATGGAGTCACAATGAGTCGGACACGGCTGAGCAGCTGAAGTGAACTGAACTGAACTCTGCATGCAAGTGAAATAAGCAGGGTGACAATATACAGCCTTTTTCGTGCTCACTTCAGCTCTTTTGTGATGTCAGTCAACGTTCCTAAAATTTACACTACATTTTTTTCTTACCAATCTGATTCTTAATGGCTGCAGCTGACAAAGGGAAGCTTGACGTGAAAAATCCTCACTTGCTCTCTCACGAGCGTCCACGCTCAGCTGCAAGGCACTCAGCAGGGTGGAGTGTCCTACACAGAGGGCGGTTTCTTCCTCTCTCACGTAAGGAAGGGTGTGGTGCAGGTGGCCCACGGCGCAAGCCACTCCTTATTGCTGGACACATGGCGTCCATTCCCTGGTTCGCACCGTGGTATAAAGCCGCTGCAGCTGCTATAGCCATTCACGTCTGCATTCCCACCAGCTGGCCGGAAGGAAAGGAAAGATTAGGTATTCTTTCCTTTAAAGGGTTGCATACAACACCCTGGCCAGTTTCTTTGCTAAACCCTTATCTCCCAGCCACATCTAGCTATAAGAGAAGCTGGGAAAATAGGTTTTATTTTGAGCGGCCTTGTACCCAGCTGAAATATGGACAGTGTAAGTCACTCAGTGCCATCCAACTCTTTGCAACCCCGTGGACTGCAGATTGCCAGGCGCCTCTGTTCGTGGGCTTCTCCAGGCAAGAATACTGGAGTGGCTGCCCATGCCCTCCTCCAGAGGACCTTCCTGACCCAGGGATGGAACCTGTGTCTCTTAGGTCTCCTTCATTGGCAGAGAGGTTCTTCACCACTTAAACCATCTGGGAAGTCCCAGCTAAACTGTGGGAGTACTGTTACGAGAGAAGAGAGAAAATGAATGTTGGGGGAAGCCAGCAGCCTCTTTCACAACCAATAATATGTATTAATGTCATAAATCGACTAAACTTGAATGCACTCAGTTAATTACGTTTCTTATTTTGGGTATATACTCTTTAAAATAAATACGCTGCATTCCTGAGAGCAGTTTTAAGTTTACAGAACAACTGAACAGAGAGTTCCTATATATCACACACACACACACACACACACACACACACACACACACACACACACACACAGAGGCATGCACACAATTTTCCTTACTATTATTAACATACTGCCTTAGTGCGATGAATTTCTTACAGTTGATGAACCAATACTGAGACAAGACTATTATCTGAAATCCACAGTCACATGAGGGGTCACTCTTTGTGTTATAAATTCTGTGTCTGGACAAATATATGATGATGTTTACTCACCATTACAGTCATACAGAGAAGTTTCACTGCCCCACCAATCCATGTCCCATCTACTCACCCCCGCCCCCATAATCACTTACCTTTCTATCGTCTCCATAATGGTGCCTTTCCCAGAATGTCATACAGTTGGGATCAGAGTATGTAGACTTTTCAGGCTGGCTTCTTCCGCTTAATAATATGCATCTAAGTTTTTCTATGTCTTTTCATGACTTGATAGGTCATTTCCGTTAGTGCTGAATACTATTCCATTGTCTGGATGGACTGCAATTTATCTGTTCGTCTACTGAGGGACACCTTGGTTGCTTCCAAATTTAGACAATCATGGGCAAAGCAGCTGAAGACATCAGCCTGCAGTTTTTTGTGTACACATAAAAGTGCTGGAGAAGACTCTTGAGAGTCCCTTGAACAGCAAGGAGATCAAAACAGGCAGTCCAAAAGGAAATCAAGCCTGAATATTCACTGGAAGGACTGATGCTGAAGCTGAAGCTCCAATCCTTTGGCAAAGAGCCAACTCATTGGACAAGCCCCTGATGCTGGGAAAGATTGAAGGCGGGAGGTGAAGGGGCAACAGAGGATGAGATGGTTGGATGGCATCACCAACTCGATGGACATGAGTTTGAGTGAACTCCGGGAGTTGCTGATGGACAGGGAGGCCTGGCACGCTGCAGTCCATGGAGTCACAAAGAGTCAGACACAACTGAGCAACTGCAAAATTTTGCTGTATGAGAGAAAATGCCAAAGAACCGGTCCATTGGATCCTATAGTGAGGGCTTGTTTTGCTTTCCAAGAACCTTCAGCCTACTTTCCAAGGTGGCTGTGCCACTTTGCTTTCCTGTAGGCGATGCCTGAGTTCCCGCTGTTCCATGTTGGTGCTAGTTCTGAGCGCCATCGGAGTTCTGGATTCTACCCATTCCAATGGGTGTGCAGCGGCATTCCCTTGCTTTAATTTGCAGTTCCCCGGAGCAATGTGCTTATTTGCATCTGAACACCTTCTCTTGTGAGATTTCTCTTCAAACCTTTTACCCACATTTTAATTGGATTCTTTGCTTATTATTGAGTTTTAATAGTTCTTTGTAGATTTTGGACTTGCAGGTCCTTCATCAGATATGAGCTTTGCAAATATTGCCTCCCAGCTGGTGGCTTGTCTTTCTCTTCTCTTAACAGTGTCTTGTGAAGAGCAAAAGTTTTTAATTTTAATGAAGCCCAACTCATCTTTTTTTTTTTTATGAATCATGCTTTTGGTGTTATATCTAAAAACTCATTACTAAAGCCAAGGTCACTTAGATTTTTCCCCATGTTATTATCTGGGAACTTAATAATTTGCATTTTACACTGGGCTCTATCATCTATTTTTGAGTTAATTTTTGTTAAAGGTGTAAGGTCAGTGTCTAGATACATTTTTTTGCATGTGTGTCTCCTTGTGAATATTTTTGTACCATTAAATATTAATTATGAGGACTACAAAGAGACTAGGAAACATCATGATATAATGTTAAGTGGAAGGCAGCAGGCACAACCTCCTCTCTGCAGTAGATTCAGGTGTGGAAGTTACACCTGAATTAGTAACAGGGGACAGAGAATGGCGGATAGAGAGGAGAGGTGATGGGGGCGGGGGAGCAGCGGTCTGCAGGGACCCTGGAAAAGCTGATGCTGCCAAGAGGACAGCCACCACCCCGCCCCGCCCAAGGCCTGTGGGCGGGGACGGAGCCTGGGGGCGGAGACGGAGCCTGGGGGCGGGGACGGAGCCTGGGGGCGGGGACGGAGCCTGGGGGCGGGGACGGGGCCTGGGGGCGGGGACGGGGCCTGGGGGCGGGGACGGAGCCTGGGGGCGGGGACGGGGCCTGGGGGCGGGGACGGGGCCTGGGGGCGGGGACGGAGCCTGGGGGCGGAGACGGAGCCTGGGGGCGGGGACGGGGCCTGGGGGCGGGGACGGAGCCTGGGGGCGGGGACGGGGCCTGGGGGCGGGGACGGAGCCTGGGGGCGGAGACGGGGCCTGGGGGCGGGGACGGGGCCTGGGGGCGGGGACGGGGCCTGGGGGCGGGGACGGGGCCTGGGGGCGGGGACGGGGCCTGGGGGCGGGGACGGGGCCTGGGGGCGGGGACGGGGCCTGGGGGCGGGGACGGAGCCTGGGGGCGGGGACGGGGCCTGGGGGCGGGGACGGGGCCTCGGGGAGGGCCGTGACCTGAGCCACCGAGGTGTCTCAGTGTCTGTGTGTGCTCTGCCCTTCAATTGTGTCCCACTCTTTGCAACTCCATGGGCTGTAGCCCGCCAGGCTCTTCTGTCCATGGAATTTTCCAGTCAGGAATACTGGAGTGGGCTGCCATTTCCTACTTCCTGACCCAGGAACTGAGCTCACATCTCTTGCGTCTCCTGAGTTGCCAGGTGGATTCTTTACCATTGCACCACCTGGGAAGCTTCAAGCCGCTGAGATGAGGGGAGGGCCAAACAAAGCGATGGGAAGGGAAGGATTGAGAGCCAGACGCCTCTGCTTGCAGAGAAGACCCTCCAGCAGACTCTGAGGTCTGTGCAGCCTCGCCGGTCATGGTATTCGTCATGCTCCAAGTGGCAGAAACGGGGCTGGAACTAGGTCCCTCAGGATGCAAGCTCAGGTGGATTTCAAAGTTGTAGACAGACAAGATGAGTGAGAGCCCAGTGCTGTTTATCCACCCAAGGCTTTGGCCCTGATCCCCCACCTGAAAACCCCGGTCCCGAAGAACATAGGTTGTGTCACCTTAAAAAAGATGCCGAGTGTGAAAGCTGCGAGTTAAGCTTTATTTGGGGCAAAAAGACTGCAGCTCGAGAGACAGCAGTGGGGGAAGGTCGATATATAAGATTTGCTGGAGGGGGAGTTCAATGCAGTCAAGCCGTTACTTCCGAAAGGTTTTCTGCTAGTCACGGGGAGCTGGTGTCATCATGAGGGGATTTCGTGCTTTACAGATATGAGGAGATGTGTGGATTGGATTATGAAATCAGTTCCTGAAACTGTCTATCTAAAGACCCGTCCCCCCAGTTTCCTGGAGCACGGAGTGCCTCACGCTCCTCCTGAATTCCCCTCAGAGGGCGGGGAAGGTCGGCAGCTGCCTCATCACAGTCTCCGCTGAGGCAGATGTTGTTGCTCAGTCACGGGCAAATGCTGCGGGTGGGCTGAGATAAGAGGACTCTGCTTGTGAAGGTTCCCCCGGCCTGAATGACTCCAGGCGGGCAGGTCCCGTGGCTTGAGCCCTGTATCTCCCCAAGTCTGGGGTCCAAGATCAGATAGTACCAGTCTGACATCCCATGTTGCTGGCCAGACCTCAATGCGTGTTCCTCCCCAGAAAGTCAGCCATTTGCCCCCAGATCCCAACATCAGTTCAGTTCAGTTCACTCAGTCATGTCCAACTCTTTGCAGCCCCATGAACTGCAGCACACCAGGCCTCCCTGTCCATCACCAATTCCCAGAGCTTGCTCAAACTCATGTCCTTTGAGTCAATGATGTCATCCAACCATCTCATCCTCTGTCTCCCCTTCTCCTCCAGCCTTCAGTCCCTTCCAGCATCAGGGTCTTTTCAAATGAGTCAGCTCTTTGCATCAGGTGGCCGAAGTATTGGAGTTTTAGCTTCAACATCAGTCCTTCCAATGAACATTCAGGACTGATTTCCTTTAGGATGGACTGGTTGGATCTCCTTGCAGTCCAAGGGACTCTCAAGTGTCTTCTCCAACACCACAGTTCAAAAGCATCAGTTCTTCAGCACTCAGCTTTCTTTATAGTCCAACTCTCACATCTATACATGACTACTGGAAAAACCATAGCTTTGACTAGATGGACCTTTGCTGGCAAAGCAAGGTATCTGCTTTTTAATATGCTGTCTAGGTTTGTCATAGCTTTTCTCCCAAAGAATAAAACGTCTTTTAATTTCATGTCTGCAGTCACCATCTGCAGTGATTTTGGAGCCCCCAAAATAAAGTCTGTCACTATTCCCATTGTTTCCCCATCTATTTGACACTAAGTGATGGGGCCAGATGCCATGATCTTAGTTTTCTGAATGTTGAGTTTTAAGTCAACTTTTTGACTCTCCTCTTTCACTTTCATCAAGAGGCTCTTCAGTTTGTCTTCACTTTCTGCCATAAGGGTGGTGTCATCTGCATATCTGAGGTTATTGATATTTTTCCCGGCAGTCTTGATTCCAGCTTGTGCTTCATCCAGCCTGGAATTTTGTATACTGTGCTCTGCATATAAATTAATTATGCAGGGTGAAAATATACAGCCTTGATGTATTCCAATGGAGCCAGTCCATTGTTCCATGTCTGGTTCTAGCTGTTGCTTCTTGACCTGCATACAGATTTCTCAGGAGGCAGCTCAGGTGCTCTGGTATTCCCATCTCTTTAAGAACTTTCCACAGTTTATTGTGATCCACACAGTCAAAGGCTTTGGCATAGTCAATGAAGCAGAAGTAGATGTTTTTCTGGAATTCTATTGTTTTTCCTATGATCCAACAGATGTTGGCAACTTGATCTCTGGTTCTTCTGCCTTTTCTAAATCCTGCTTGAACATCTGGAATTTCTTAGTTCACGTACTATTGAAGCCTGGCTCGGAGAATTTTGAGCATCACTTTGCTATCTATGATGTGAGTACAATTGTGTGGTAATTTAAACATTCTTTGGCACTGCCTTTCTTTGGGATTGCAATGGAAAACACCTTTGCAATGGAAACCTCCTGTGGCCACTGCTGAGTTTTCCAAATTTGCTGGCATATTGAGTGTAGCACTTTCACAGCATCATCTTTCAGGATTTGAAAGAGCTCAGCCTGAATTTCATCACCTCCGCTAGCTTTATTTGTAGTGATGCTTCCTAAGGCCCACTTGACTTCATATTCCAGGATGTCTGGCTCTAGGTGAGTGATCACACCATCATGGTTATCTGGGTCGTGAAGATCTTTTTTGCATAATTCTTCTGTGCATTCTTGCCACCTCATCTTAATATCTTCTGCTTCTGTTAGGTCCCTACCATTTATGTCCTTTATAGAGCCCATCTTTGCATGAAATGTTCCTTTGGTATCTCTAATTTTCTTGATGAGATCTCTAGTCTTTCCCATTCTGTTGTTTTCCTCTATTTCTTTGCGTTGATCGCTGAGGAAGGCTTTCTTATCTCTCCTTGCTATTCTTTGGAACTCTGCATTCAGATGCTTATATCTTTCCTTTTCTCCTTTGCTTTCAGTTCTCTTCTTTCCCAGCTATTTGTAAGGCTTCCTCAGACAGCCATTTTTCTGTTTGGCATTTCTTCTTCTTGGGGATGTTTTTGATCACCACCTCCTGTACAATGTCACGGACCTCCATCCATAGTTCTTCAGGTGCTCTGTCTATCAGATAACATCCCTTGAATCTATTAGTCACTTCCACTGTATAGTCATAAGGGATTTGATTTAGATCATACCTGAATGGCCTAGTGGTTTTCTCTATTTTTTTCAATTTAAGTCTGAATTTTGCAATAAGGAATTTATGATCTGAGTCACAGTTAGCTCCTGGTCTTTGTGTGTGTGTGTGTGTGTGCTGACTGTCTAGAGCTTCTCCATCTTCGGCTGCAAAGAATATATCAATCTGATTTTGGTGTTGACCATCTGGTGATGTCCATGTGTAGAGTCTTCTCTTGTGTTGTTGGAAGAGGGTGTTTGCTATGACCAGTATGTTCTCTTGGCAAAACTCTATTAGCCTTTGCCCTGCTTCATTCTGTATTCCAAGACCAAACTTGCCTGTTACTCCAGAGATCTCTTGACTTCCTACTTTTGCATTCCAGTCCCCTAAGATGAAAAGAACATCTCTTTTTGGTGTTAGCTCTAGAAGATCTTGTAGGTTTTCATAGAGCTGTTCAGCTTCTTAAGTATTGGTGGTTAGGGCTTATTGGATTACTGGGAAAATGAATGGTTTGCCTTGGAAGCAAACAGATCATTCTGTCATTTTTGAGATTGCATCCAAGTACAGAATTTGGACTTTTAGGGCTACTCCATTTCTTCTGAGGGATTCCTGCCCACAGTAGTAGTTGTAATGGTAATCTGAGTTAAACTCACCCATTCCAGTCCATTTTAGTTCACTGATTCCTAAAATGTTGATGTTCACTTTGCCATCTCCTGTTTGACCACTTCCAATTTGCCTTGATTCATGGACCTGACATTCCAAGTTCCTATGCAGTATTGCTCTTTACAGCATCAGACTTTACTTCCGTCGCCAGTCACATCCACAGCTGGGTGTTGTTTTCATTTCAGCTCAGCCTCTTCATTCTTTCTGGAGTTATTTCTCCACTCTTTTCCAGTAACTTATTGGGCACCAACAGACCTGGGGAGTTCATCTTTCTGTGTGCTATCTTTTTGCCTTTTCCTACTGCTCATAGGTTCAAGGCAAGAATAGTGAAGTGGTTTTCCATTCCCTTCTCTGGTGGACCACGTTTTGTGAGAACTCTCCACCGTGACCCGTCCATCCTGCGTGGCCCTACAGGCATGATTCATAGTTTCATTGAGTTAGGAAAGGCTGTGGTCTGTGTGATCAGACTGGTTAGTTTTCTGTGATTGTGGTTTCAGTCTGTCTTCCCTCTGATGGGAAAGGAAACATAAACCTTTCAACAGCCTGAGTGGTGCCCCAATCACAAGCCCCACACGCAGGATCCTATTCAATGGCCTTCCGTACCAGGACTCTCAGAGCCATTAAGAAGGGGAAGAATGGTGCTAACCATCTGAACATCTATGAAGCCCAAATGAACTTGTTAAAAATAAAAAGGTGCTGATGACTATTTGCTATGGGTTTAATCCAATTCGATGGCTTACTTAAAATAATAAGGCTTTGGGGGATGAAAACAGAAACTGGGATTGTGTTTCTGGGTTTTGAAAGAGCTTCTTCACCAGAGCCTGGATCCGTTTGCCAAAGCAGACACTGTTGCCTGCCCTGTATATCCACCCATGGGACAAAGAGGCCACGGGTCCCACCCTGATGGGGTGGCTGTAGGTCTCATCCTGATGGAGTGGTAGTGAGTTTCGTCCTGATGGGGTGGCCGTGGGTCCTGCCCTGATCAGGTGGCTGTGGGTCCCGGCCTGATGGGGTGGCACAGAGCCCTGGAAACATGCTTTCTTTCCTGTGTGGAAGTGCTTGTGGTGAGTTCCGTGGAGAACCCTAAGGGGTCTCTGGTCTGCTGGGCCTCTGGGGACCCTCGTTTTCTTTTGCCTGGAGCGTGGAGGTTGGAAGTGGAGCTGGGGGCGGGCAATCCAGAGGGAAGACAGGTGCACATCTCAGCAGGGGGCTTGGGCGCCTTGAGCAGCGAGAACTTCCTCTCCAGACTCTGTCCCAGGATGTGGATCACGGTCTGCAGCAGGGGGCATCTAGGACCATCTGCTGTCTTCCCTCCACCCCAGCATCCTGGACTCCTGGGGCTGCGTGGACCCTCGGCCGTCACTAAAGCCAAACTTCCTCCCCCACCCCCCATCCAGATGCCTCCAGACAAGGGGACAGCCTCCTTCTGCTCCAAGCTGCCCATGGACTGGGAGCCTGCTGGCAGCCCAGCACATCTGAACTGTTCCAAAAGTCGCAGCATTCTTTCATATTAATCAGAACCTGCTGTCTGGATGCAGCCATCTGTCAGAGCTGTGTCTCTTTCCCACAGTCAGCCGCGCAGAACAGACTTGCTCCCACGTCCTCGCAAAGGGGACGGGCCCTGCGTGTCTGAAAGTGGCCATCCTCTCCCCGGTGCCCCCCACCGCCTCTGCAGCCTTAGGAGATGAAAACTGCCTCCTCAGAGGCACCCGCTGCTTGTCAAGTGTTTTATTTGGGTCAAAGCACGGTCATTCCCATTTAGAGATGAAGAAGTTGGATTTGGAGAAATAATCAGCTCGCCCACCAAGGAGACCAAACCAGTCCATCCTAAAGGAAATCAATCCTGAATGTTCATTGGAAGGACTGAGGCTGAAGCTGAAACTCCAGTACTTTGGCCACCTGATGCAAAGAACCGACTCAGAAAAGACGCTGATGCTGGGAAAGATTGAGGGCAGGAGGAGAAGGGGACGACAGAGGATGAGATGGTTGGATGGCATCACCGGCTTGACGCACATGAGTTTGAGCACGCTCCGGGAGATGGTGAAGGACAGGGAGGCCTGGCGTGCTGCAGCCCATGGGGCCGCGAAGAGCCGGACACACTGAGCGACTGAGCAATAACAGCAATCAACTCGCCCCGGATCCCACAGGGAGGAGACGCCGATGCAGACTCAGTCTGTTTGAAGCCTGCGCTCTCTACACAGTGCGGTGATGGCTTCTCTATAGGTGCTGAACACCCCCAGTCTCACCAACTCCCCCCCAGGGGCAAAGGCCGCAGTCCCTCGCCCCACTGTTAGCCTTCTCCTGCAGAAGTTAGCTAAACGCCACACTTCAGTGGCAAAGGTACCCCCTGGACCTCCTTTCCTCCTCCATATCTTTTAGGAAGGCGTTCAGGTCAAATAGCAGAAAGCCTGTTAAACTGTCTTAAACAAATAGGGCAGTTTGAGACCCTGCAGTGGGCAGTCCAGGCTGGCACAGCGGCTCAGAGGTGACAGTGCCCCCCAAGCTCATCCCCTGTTAGCGTCTTGTCTGCAGCAGGTGTTTGCAAGAGGCTCTGCGCCTCCAGGCGTGACATCCTTCAGGGAGGAGGACAGACAAAGCCTTTCTTCTCAGGCTGCTCTGTCTTTATTCCAGAAGGGAAGAACCCCCCACACACTTCCTCCCACATCTCAGCCAGAACAAGGCATTACGCCCTGCAGAGACCAACCCGTGGCCGGGAGAGCTGAAATGAGCCGGGCTGGTTTAGATCAATCATGCTTCTCTCCGAGGACAGGCTGGACACCGTCCTGCCTGCACCCCGCGTCCCTGGAGGCTCCCTAGAGACCAGGAGCTCTGGGTAACCATTAAGGAGGCCGTGCAGGGTGTCAGTTTTACCCTCTAAAATGTAATCATCCTGAAAGCCTCTGTTGGAAGCGTTTCCTTTTAAGAGAAGATCAGAAATTTTAGCAATTTGCACTGGAAACCATACTAAATAGTGCAATTAAAGCGAGAAATGTCTTTCTTTTTCAAAAAATAGTATTTAATAGGTTTCTGACAATGTGGATCATCTTGCACGTAGCTTTATCAACTTGAAAGCATTAATAAACTGATTTTTTTTAAGGGAAAAAAGAAAGAAATTTTAGCAAGAGTCACAGCAATCTAATACTGGCATCTCAGGCACCTCCTGCCAGTCGGCCTTAGTGCCCACAGTAGGGTCGGCAGAGAGAGGTCATCAAGGTAAATACAGGCGGTGGAGGGAAGGAAGGACAAGGAAGGGGTGAGGAAGAGAGGCGAGTGGGTAGAGGAGGGAAGGACGTGCGGGCGGGGAGAGCGGGCATGGCCGGGTGATGGGTGTGGGTGGGGCTTGGAGTCGTGAGAGGATGAGTGGACGGATGGACACAGGGAAGCAGGGATGGTGCGTGGGGAGCGGGCGAGTGGAAGGGAGAAGGGCACGGTGGTGGATGGCTGAGTGGACAGAGAGAAAGGTGAATGGATTGGGGGAGGGGGGGAAAGGAAGCGAGGGAAGGATTGCGGATGGTGGGTTTGTGTAAGGATGGAAATATGACCAGAGAGACGGACAGATGGATGGGCGGGCAGGTGCACGGATGAAGGTGAGCTGCTTCACGGGGCTTCGTTTATAAAAGGCTTGTTCTGCTCACCTCAGCTCTCGAGGACCCCGGGGGCTGCCGAGTGCTTGCTGTCTTAGACTCCTCGGGTGGGCTGTCTGAGCCAGGAGCCACGCAGCTCCCAGCGGGGGCGAGGGCTGGCCGTCCTGACCCCTGGAAGGCTGACGCAGGAGGGTGGACAGCGGCCCTCTCTGGAGTCGCCTGTTCCTCCTGGGCGCTGCCTTTGCATGAGGCCGCCGGCAATGAGGCTGGTCCACCTGTGACAGGCTCGTTGTCCCCACGGGGGCAGCAGGCAAGCGGCTCAGAGCCCCCAGGACAGCCTGGGGCTGGGGTGCAGGTCCAGCAGGGGCTGCTGGGGCCCCTGTGACCCCCGAGGTGGGGTTCCACCCAAGCTGGGCCCATTAGTCTCCATCAGAGGAGCTGGGAAGGGGTGGGCATCCTGCTCAGAGGCAGCTGCGAGTGCTGGGAAGAGTCGGAGCAAAGGGGGACATGGCAGGGCCCCACGCTCCTGCACTGGGGACCCCTACCTCCCGCTGCCCGGCTGCCTGGAGAGGGGAGGCAGTGACCCCCCACCCCGGCTGGCACTGCAGGGCCCTGGCAGGCCCCTCCCCAGGGAAGGGGCAGCTCTTGATGTGGCAGGTGGTCCCTGAGGCGGGGGAGGGGACAGTCAGCCCCCAGACCCCCACCATCCTCCAAACAGCCAGCAGGAGCCTCCAGGCCTCCCCCGGATCACAGAGGGGGACAAGGTGGCAGACCCTGCCCCTTCTGAGAGTAGGTATGGGTGCCTGCCCCAAACCCCGGGAGCAGGCAGGGTGCCCGTGCCAGGTGGGCACCCAGGGGTCAGCGCCGGGGGCTCCGAGGCCCAGAAGCCCGGCCGCGCGGAGCTGGGAGCAGGTCTATTTATGGGCAGCCTGCGCTGGTTTTTTCTTGTTTTCCCTCAGATCTCAGCAAAGTCCTTTTGGAAAATTCCAGGCTGGCTCAGCTGTGCTGAGAACAGGGGACATTTGAGAGGCCGTGTCTGAGGGCACCTGTGATCAGAGCCCTGCATGTCCCAGGCTGAAGGGAGCAGGGGTGAGCAGAAGGGAGATGCCTGCGTGGGAGTGGGGGGCACACAAGGGGGATCTTCCCGGCTGTCCCCAGAGAGCCTTCAGCTCAGACCTCAGGAGCTCTGGGGCCTCGGGGAATGTTGAACTGTGTGTACCAGGGAAGGCTGCCTCTTACAGGCTCAGGGGAGCTGCCCTGGACAGGTGGGGCACCCTGGACAGGTGGCAATGCCCTGGACAGGTGGGACACTCTGGACAGGTGAGGTACCCTGGACAGGTGGGAATGCCCTGGACAGGTGGGAATGCCCTGGACAGGTGGGATACTCTGGACAGGTGGGACACCCTGGACAGGTGGGGCTTCCCTGGACAGATGGGATGCTCTGGACAGGTGGGGTGCAGGCCAGGCCTCCCCCTGAGTCACCCTGCACAATTTCCAACTTCCTGAGCCATAGCCCCATCTGTGGCAGAGGACGCAGGCCAGGGGACCAGACGCCACAGTGAAACCCAGCACACAGCGGGCTTTCCCAGAGAGACCGCCAGGATGTCGTCCAGGAAGGAGGCCAAGGACTTGCAGGGGCAGAGAGGCTGCCTCCCACACAGGCACACATGTGTGCACACGCCCTGGCTCACCTCCCACACAGGCACACGCGTGTGCACACACACACACTACTGGTTAGTGACAGAGCCGAAACTCACACCCCCCACCATCCTCCCTTCTCCCACCACAGACCGCAACCGCCTATGATATTCAAGCTGGAAATTTCCAGAATAACAACCAAATGAGAGGAGCAGAGTAGAGAGAGGAAGACTCAGAACACTGAGGACCTGAGAGGGAGCCTCTGCCTCTCGCCTGTGGTCGGCAAGCGGGCCAAGACTCCACACGCGCTGCCCACACCACCCAGGATCCCTCCCCCCGAGGCAGCGCAAGACAGATGCTGAGTGCAGATGGGAGGCCTCGGGGCAGCTGGAGTGGAGGCTGGAGGCCTCGGGGCTGCAGGAGAGGAGACTGGAGGCCTCGGGGCTACAGGAGAGGAAGCTAGAGGCCTCAGGGCAGCCGGAGTGGAGACTGGAGGCTTCGGGGCGGCAGGAATGGACACTGGAGACCTCGGGGCAGCAGGAGTGGACACTGGAGGCCTCGGGGCAGCAGGAGAGGAGACTGGAGGCCTCGGGGCTGCAGGAGTGGACACTGGAGACCTCGGGGTGGCAGGAGAGGAGGCTGGAGGCCTCGGGGCTGCAGGAGAGGACGCTGGAGGCCTCGGGGCAGCAGGAGAGGATGCTGGAGGCCTCGGGGCGGCAGGAGAGGATGCTGGAGGCCTCGGGGCAGCAGGAATGCACAAGGTTCCCCCTCTTACAAGTGCTCAGTAGCTTCATCACGCCCAACTCTTTGTGACCCGATGGACTCTAGACCGCCAGGCTCCTCCGTCCTTGGGATTCTCCAGGCAAAAATACTGGAGTGGGTAGCCATGCTCTCCTCCAGGGAATCTTCCTGACCCAGGGGTCAAACCTGGGTCTCCTGCATTACAGGCAAATTCTTTACTGTTAAGCCCTCTCTTACAAGAGACTAGACCCAACCTCCTACCTCAGGATCAAACAGAAGGAAGAAATTGGCAACATTCCCTACGATAAAGATTGCACCTGGACTTCATCCCCTCTTCCTGGATGGAGTCTCTAAATCTTTGGGATTTCCAGAATGGCAGAGCATGTCTTACTCGTGGGGAACCATGGACTGCACCTGAGCTTGCCCTCATGGGGTTGATGCCTCTGGGCCCAGAGATGGTCTGTGTGACAGAGGTGATGCAGGGCAGGGCTGGCCTCACCAGAGACACTTGACACGGGGTCAAAAGGCTGGGGCTTTGAGCCACCGGTATCAGCCCACCCCCCATCCCCCACCTCGGGGAGGAGATGGGGCTGGAGATTAATGACTGGCTGATGATTCGGTCAACCTGACCTACATGATGAAATCCCCATCAAAACTCTGGACACTGCAGCTCCGATGAGCTTCCCTGGTTGCTGAAGTTCTGTGTGCTGTCAGCCAGGATGTACCTGGCGGGGACTGTGACTCTGGGAACCACAGGAGCTTCATTCATGGGACCCTCGCAGACTGCTGAGCATCACTGTTTGACTGGTTCTCACTTGTGTCCCTTTGCGGTAATAAGACTATGTTGTTGTTCAGTCGGTCAGCTGTGTCCAACTCCTCGAGACCCCGTGGACTGCAGCATGCCAGGCCTCCCTGTCCATCACCAACTCCCGGAGCTTGCTCAAACTCATGTCCATCGAGTCAGCGATGCCATCCAACCATCTCATCCTTTGCTGTCCCCTTCTTCTGCTGCCCTCGATCTTTCCCAGCATCGGGGTCTTTTCCAATGACTTGGTTCTTTGCATCAGGTGGCCAAAGTACTAGAGCTTCAGCATCAGTTCTTCTGATGAATATTCAGAGTTGATTTCCTTTAGGACTGACTGGTTTGATCTCCTTATGATATAATAAAAAGAAAACCACAGGTATTAGCACTTTCTTGAGTTCGAAGAATTATCAAACCCAAGGAAGTCCGTGGAGAACTGCCCCCCCCCCACCACCAGATTGCAGAAGTGAGGCCTAGGCACCAATATTGCAGCTGCCGTCTGAGGCGAGGGCGTCTTGGAGAGGACAGTCTCTGCACCCGGGCATCTGGCATCAGGACTCACCCCACACGCGCGTGACCCCCAACAGCATCGGGATGTCGTCATCCATTATCCTCCAAGAGTTATTGGACGAAAGCAAATAAAACACGGATTTGGCCATGTTGATTTTTAATGCTGCATATTTCAATTTAAATAGAATTAAGTGGAATCAGGTGTCAACGCACCTTGTTGATATCTTAATTCTACGCTGTGGCTGTATTGTAATCCCACACAGGCCGAGTGAAATAGATGAAAATGAAAGTCTGCAACTCCTGGAAAGATCTGAAGGAAATGAAAGAAACACCGAGCATTTAGTAAAGGCCTGCTGAATTTCTTGAATCTCTCTCTCACTCTTTAGGATACAGGATGGAGAAAGTTGAGGTAGCTGAGAATAATTGGAATAATGCAATTATAAAGCTAATAATACCAGAAAGAGATGGGGTTTGTATTATTTCCAGTGGTTCATGGGTGCTACAAAACGTATCTTCATTGATACTACAAAAATGCCAACAAATTTTCAAAAGCAGGAATTGCATGGGGCACTCTGGCTCATTGGATTTAGAATTTATCCTAAAAGCAAACACAGAGACAGACACACACAGTGTCTGTGACAAGCGCCTGGGGAGAGGCCAGCACAGCCTTCCAAGGTGAAGCTCAGTCTCCTTGTGTAAAAGGCCAGGGGTGGGAGAGAGACCGTGCCATCCTTGGCATCAGGGGTAAAGAGCGGCCCCTGGGAAGGGTGCCTGCCCCGCCTGCCCTCACTGCCCTCCTTTGCACCCCTGCTTCACCTCCCGAGTTCTCCCTGGTGCCCCTCTCGCCCCTGTGCCGGCCAGGCCCCTACGCGGGGACACACTCCCCTGAGATCCATCTCCCAGGGCACTTTCTCTGTCCCCAAAGCTGGGGCAGGTCTCTCAAGGACTCCTGCAGTGTGCCGAGGTCACACCTTTTCCTAGGCTGCACTGAAGGCCCTGGGCCTGCCTCTGTCCTTCCCACAAGACAGAGAGATCCTTGGGATAAACCCTGCAATGTTCACAGCTGTGGACCCTTGAGGAACAAAGCTGCCTGTTCACAGGACGTCTGCGCAGAACACTTTTGAATACGTTAACATCCAGAAATGCAGATCATTTCCTTAGAAGCATGAAAAATAAAAGACTCAAGATGTCTGTGAAGGACCTGTTTCTTAGGACAGTTCAGTTCAGTTCAGTCGCTCAGTTATGTCTGATTCTTTGCGACCCCATGGACTGCAGCACGCCAGGCCTCCCTGTCCATCACCAACTTCCCAGAGTCCACCCAAACTCACATCCATTGAGTCAGTGATGCCATCCAACCATCTCATCCTCTGTCATCCCCTTCTCCTCCTGCCCTCAATGTTTCCTAGCATCCAGGTCTTTTCAAATGAGTCAGCTCTTCCCATCAGGTGGCCAAAGTATTGGAGCTTCAGCTTAAGCATCAGTCCTTCCAATGAACACCCAGGACTGATCTCCTTTAGGATGGAGTGGTTGGCTCTCCTTGCAGTCCAAGGGACTCTCAAGAGTCTTCTCCAACACAACAATTCGAAAGCATCATTCTTCTGCACTCAGCTTTCTTTACAGTCTAACTCTCACATCCATACATGACTACTGGAAAACCATAGCCTTGACTAGACAGGCCTTTGTTGGCAAAGTAGTGTCTCTGTTTTTTAATATGCTGTCTAGATTGGTCATAGCTTTCCTTCCAAAGAGTAAGCATCTTTTAATTTCATGGCTGCAATTACCATCCACAGTGATTTCGGAGCCCCCCAAAAAATAAACTCAGCCACTGTTTCCACTGTTTCTCCATCTATTTGCCATGAAGTGATGGGACTGGATGCCATGACCTTAGTTTTCTGAATGTTGAGCTTTAAGCCAACTTTTTCACTTTCCTCTTTCACTTTCATCAAGAGGCTTTTTAGTTCCTCTTCACTTTCTGCCATAAGGGTGGTGTCATCTGTATATCTGAGGTTATTGATATTTCTCCCAGCAATCTTGATTCCAGCTTGTGCTTCATCCAGCCCAGCGTTTCTCATGATGCACTCTGCATACAAGTTAAATAAGTAAGGTGACAATATACAGCCTTGACGTACTCCTTTTCCTATGTGGAACCAGTCTGTTGTTCTATGTCCAGTTCTAACTGCTGTTTCTTGACCTGCATACAGGTTTCTCAAGAGGCAGGTCAGGTGGTCTGGTATTCCCATCTCTTGTGGAATTTTCCAGTTTGTTGTGATCTACACAGTCAAAGGCTTTGGCATAGTCAATAAAGCAGAAATAGATGTTTTTCTGGAACTTTTTAAGCGTCTCTTAGGGCATTTAAAAAAGTAGACATCTGGGTTGGAGACAGTGGCCTGCCTGTGCCTCCGCCGGATGGACTTGGGTAAGTGGCTTGATTGTGCTTGGCCTCAGCTTTCTCATCTGTACAGTGGGGGCAGCTGATGGCTCCTGCTCTTCAGGGTTATCGCAAGGATTAAATGGATTAATGTATAAGCCATCCAGAGCAGGCAGGGTGCAAACTGTGTGCTGGAGTGGGGGCTGTTGGGGAATGGGCGTGTGTCACCTCCTGTCTGGTGGGTCAGCCCCTGACTGGGATCCCGGGCCCCTAGGTGTCCCTCTGGTTAGGAGGTGATGCTCTGACCCCGAGTGGCTGGGTGGGGAGAGGGTGTCGCTGTCTGGGGGGGCCATGCACCCCTGCTTTCATGGCTCACAGCTCCTCTCACCCTGCTGACATGAGGGCGTGTGTCTGCACATGGGCCCTGCATTTCCACCGGTAGGGGAGTCCAGCCAGGGGCCTGTCCTTCCTGCACCCCACCCCTGCCCATGGCCCCCACCCCTGCAGGCACGCAGCATCAGGAGCCAGGCGAGAAGTGTGCGGCCTGTTGCCCGCCACACACACCTTGGCTCACCGCTTTTACTTGATAGCCCTTGTTTCCATTTCTTCGGATGCTGTGGACATCTGTCCATTTCTTCACACCCACCCCTCCCCAGCACAGATTTCCCGAGGGCACACTGCTGCTGCTGCTGCTGCTGCTGCTGCTGCTGCTGCTGCTGCTGCTGCTAAGCCGCTTCAGTCGTGTCCGACTCTGTGCGACCCCAAAGATGGCAGCCCACAAGGCTCCTCCGTCCCTGGGATTCTCTAGGCAAGAACACTGGAGTGGGTTGCCATTTCCTTTTCCAATGCATGAAAGTGAAAAGTGAAAGTGAAGTTGCTCAGTTGTGTCTGACTCTTAGCAACCCCACGGAGTGTAGCCCACCAGGCTTCTCCGTCCACAGGATTTTCCAGGCGAGAGTACTAGAGTGGGGTGCCAGTGTCTTCTCCGAGGGCACACTCCCTGCTGTGAAGCCATCGTGTGTCTAGAGGGGCCACCCGGACCCACATCCCAGGTGGGGTCAAAGCCCTTCCCATGGGCTTTGGGGTCCATGACAGGGACGTGGTCCCAGGGGGACATCTTCCGTGGGAATTCACCTGCAAACCCCACTCCGTGCATCCTCCCGCAGCCGGTGCTGGCCCCCTGGGGAGGCAAAGTGGATCGAGTCAGAAGCAGCAGAGATGGAGGATCCGGAAGGCTGCACCCGACCCTGAAGCCCCCTATCCCACGAAGCCCGGGTCTCAGCCACCACTTGAACGCAGCTTGGCCTCTTTTTTTTTAGTTTTTCTTCCTTTTTTAAGTAGAGTATGATTGCTTTACAATAGTGATGGGTTTTGCCATACATTAACATGAATCGGTCACTGGCATCTGTGTGCCCCCTCCCTCCTGAACCGCCCCCGCCGCCCACCCCATCCTCCAGGTTGCCACAGAGCACCAGCTTTGGGTCCCCGCATCGTACACTGAGCTCCCACTGGCGGCCTGTTTCACCTATGGCAATGCTGATGCTTCAGAGTTCTTCTCCCAGAGCCTCCCGCCCTGTCCTTGCCCCACTGTGCCCACAAGTCCGTTCCTTATGTCTGTGTCTGCTTTGCTCCCCGCACACAGGACCATCTGTACCATCTTTCCAGGCTCCATATAGATGTGTCAAGATGCGATGCTGTCTTCCTCCTTCTGACTTACTGCACTCTGTACCGTATGCTCTGGGTTAGCTGACTCAAATGGGCTCCTTTTTATGGCTGAGTAATACTCCACTGTGTGTATGCACCGCAGCCTCCCTATCCATCCGTCTGCTGATGGACATCTAGGTTGCTTCCATGTTCCATCTGTTGTAAACAGTGCTGCGTTGAACCCTGAGGCATCTTTGTGATCCCTTGTTATGGCAAATCCCCTAATGAAGTTAGATAAAGACCGGAGGAAACAAGATATTCCTAAAGGCGGTGAGGAACATAGTGATCGGAAGTTGGCAGTTCCTGGGTGAAGGAAGGAACACGCCTGCCCTGAAAGGAATAAAGGTGATGAAACAGCCGTGGAATCAGAAGAAAACAGAGGCTATTATTAGTTCTACATTAATTTGCATATTTTATATAATTCCAACCAAAAACCTTCATAGAGATCATTATGAGAATGTGATATGATTATTCCTACATTAATTGGGGATAAAAAAGAATACTCTAATATTTTAAGTATATAAACAGAGACCAGCAAGAGGGAGCTTGTCTACCAGATACCAACCTGCATTCACCTCGGACCGGCAATGGGCAGAGTGAACCCTGGAGAGTGGGCAACATTCACGGGAGCGCACCCACGACTCTCAGAGCCACCTGCTTGACAGGGGAGGAGAAAGGACACACAGCCACACGGGGACAATGGCTCCTTCACAAAGGGAGATGGATGATCGGTCTTTAGAGCAAAATTCAGGGAATCCTGGCTTCACAACCTACGTGGCTAAGATGCCTTCAAAATCACTGAAGAGTTACAGGCTTTAAAATAGCCCACTTAAAATAAATAAATAAATAAATAATAAAATAAGATAGCCCACTGACAGGGGAACACTTAGCTACCTGAGACGTGGAGGGCATCAGGTAGGAAAGAAAAGGGGTCTTCTTCTCGAGTAGAACTGAAATAGGGAGAGAGAGGCAGTGGTGGTGGGGGGGGGGGTCCATGCTGGCCCCGCTGTTGGCCAACATCCTCTTTTTCCTTACTCTGTCTTCAGTAAACAGACACCTCTTGTCATGCCTCATGTATCTACTGGCAGTTGTTTCCTGAGCGTCCTGGGGTCCTCCGAGCACTGGGGCTGCAAGCTTTCAAGTGGCGGGAAGGGTGGTGGGCTCACCCAGGCTCTGTGAAATCTGGGAACAGACTTTGAGGACACTGAACCTTCCTGGAGAGTCCTATGGTGTTGGATTTCAGAGTTTTCGAAAGGGGCAATATGAGTTTTACTCTACCCTCTCAACAGGACGGAAGGAGAAAAAATCCTTTCAACCCAAAACAGAAAGGGCAGGGAGGGGGGCGGTGGTGGGGCGAGAGAAAATGTCAAATCTGCAATTGTGCAGCATTTTAAATTATCAGAGCACTTGCTCTAATTAGTATTCCAAACTAGACAAGAGCAGAAAGTCAAAATCTACATTTAAATTAAGGTCTTCACAGCCCCTAACCCTAGGCTCCTGTCTGCTTGGGGCTTCCTGGGGCCCGGGGGACTTGGAGTTCAAGGCCCCAGAGGACTCCCTGGGATGCTGAGCGGGAGGAGGGCAGTGGACACTGTAGGTAGGCTTGCCCTGCCCCACAGCTGCTTGAAAGCACAGGTGTGTGTGTGGGGGGGGGGGGGGGGGGGGGTCAGCCGATCGCCTGCAGGGGGACCAGTTTATCTCAGAGACAGACAGCTCCCCATCACCCACCATCAGCCAACTGCTATCCCTCTCAGGAAAGGTTCCTTTTCCCAGGAACTCAGGGGACCCTGGTGTTGGCTACCCGCTCTGTGCGGTCCCGGAAAGGAATGGTTCTTGGACACAACTGGTCTCCCCAGAGCTGGAAGCCCCTGGAAACCTCGCTGATAGCCTAGGGTCCCAGGGGGTGAGACCAGGATGCCTGGGACTGCCCGGAGCGGTCCTGGTACCCGGGTGGCGATGATCAGGCAGAGAGCTGGGAAGGCAGTGGGGTTCGAGCTGAGCTGAGCTCTGCAGTTTCCACTGCTTGCATCCTGGTGCCCCCACGCGTATGACAGGGTGACCACGCTCAGAGCTGCCCAGAGGCTCTGCGGCCACTGTTTAGTCTCTAAGTCCTGTCCGACTCTCTGTGACCCCGTGGACTGCAGCCCACCAGGCTCTGCTGTCCATGAGCTATCCCAAGCAAGAATACTGGAGTGGGTAACCATTTCCTCCTCCAGGGGATCTTCTTGACCCAGGGATCGACCCTGTGTCTCCTGCATTGGCAGGCGGGTTCTTTACCACTGTGCCACCTGGGAAGCCCGGAGCCTCTGCAGACCCATCCCTCATCTCCAGACTTCTCAGAAAGCAGGGCCATTAGCCTCATTTTACAAATGGAAAAATGGACAGCAGGGGCCTTCGGGGACCTGAGCGGCCCAAGGACACATCTTCCAGGGAGACAGTGTTCACAGGCGCCAAGCCCTAGAGCTTCCCCGCATCCCTCAAAGTCCTTAGGCATCCCTGCAACAGGGGGAAGCCAAATGCATGCCTGTGACCCAGCCTTCTGAGGGCATCTGAGCTTGTCCTGCCAGTTTCCAAGTGACTGTCCCGCTCGGGGGTCCCGTGTTTGGTGCTCTCTTACTTCCTCCTGGCTCCAGGATGAAAACGAATTTCCCATGTTACACATGAGGAAATGGTGACCCAAACACGGGCTCTCTGCACTGGCACCGAATGGAATCTCGGACACGAGTTCTGGGTGAAAGAGAAAGGAATAGCTTCATTGATTTGCAAGCAAAGGGGCCACAGCGGGCTCATGCCCTAAAAACCGTATGTCTGGAAATGGGAGGGTTTGACGAGCAGCTTTGTAGCACAGGTTCAGGGCAGGCTTGCTGAGGAGCATCCGGGTGTGGGCAGGACCTGCCCTCCTTTAATCTGGCCTCACCTGGTCTCCTGCTGAGCTTCTTCAGGTCACCAAACTGTGATCTCTGGGATGAAGGGTGCTAGCATCTTCTGTTTCCTGGGGGTTTTACTTCTGCAGCAGGGCTCAAAGGTATTGTGTGTCTCTTGAATGTGTTGGATGCGGGGCTGGAGAAGACTCTTGAGAGTCCCAGTCCCTCCTAAAGGAAATCAACCCTAAATATACGTTGGAAGGACTGATGCTGAAGCTGAAGCTCTGATACTTTGGCCACCTGATGCAAAGAGATGACTCATTTGAAAAGACCCTGATGCTGGGCAAGATTGAAGGCAGGAGGAGAAGGGGACGACAGAGGATGAGATGGTTGGATGGCATCACCGACTCAATGGACATGAGTTTGAGTGAACTCCAGGGGTTGGTGATGGACAGGGAGGCCTGGTTTGCTGCGGTTCATGGGGTCACAAAGAGTCAGACACGACTGAGCGACTGAAGTGAACTGACTGATCCCTTGATGGGGAGCCAGGACCTGCCCCAGACTCTTGCTTCTCAGCTGCTCCTCCCTGGTCTCTGTCTCCACCCTACTCCCTGATCAGCATCTGTTGGGAATCTGCTCTTTGGAACTCAGGGAACATCCTGGAGGCTGAAGCTGCTTTCCTACAAACAAGAAACAGGACACAGAAACACTTCTGCACCCAGGACTCCCACAAGGCCCTGCTTGGTCAGAAAGTGACCTCAGTGAGATTAGGTATCTTCCCCACATG
This sequence comes from Ovis aries, assembly GCF_016772045.2. Classification (NCBI taxonomy): domain Eukaryota; kingdom Metazoa; phylum Chordata; class Mammalia; order Artiodactyla; family Bovidae; genus Ovis; species Ovis aries. Next base: position 224,123,989 of record NC_056056.1, read on the forward strand.
TGGGGACCCAGGGCATCCCAGGACAAGGCTCCGACATGCAGGTCTCACTGGCCTTGACCTCTGCCCTCCAGGGTTGGGCCCACAGGTAACTTACATAAGTCACAAAGTGGCCGGTCCCTGAGGGGTTCTGAGGGGTGGGGGGTGGGCCCAGGTGGAGGCCCCTCCTCAGGTGTCAGAGCGCCTTAGGCCTCACCCAAACCTTCCCCGCTGCCCTGAGCACAGCCTGGACGTGATTTGTTACCGCACAACAAGAGAGGTAATAGGCGAGTTTTCTGCAGGGCTGGAAGCAGACCTGTCTGTCATATAAATAGGAAGTTCTGTGTCTGCAGCAGGGTGAGAGCGTCAACAGCTCCAAGAGGGGGAAAAAAAAAAAAAAACAACATTCGGTTAAATATGCTTTTCAAGCCTCTTGTTTCTCCAGCAGAGGAAACGGGTGAGGAGACAAAGCACGAATTAGCTCATCTGGAATTTCTCCAAAACACGACTGCTGATGACAGACAGGATTTGGGTTCAGACCTCACAGGAGATCAGGACGCTGGGTCTGTGTTCCACAGATGCAACCACTAGAACAGAACGAGAGGGTCACCTCGTGTCTGGAGGGCTGCGGATGCAGGAGACAGCCGCCCACCCACCGCAGGGTCCCAGGCTGCCGTCAGCTTCCCGACTTCAGCGGGTAAGAGGACAGCCGTGTGGGTCGAGAAGGCGGTTCCCCAGGCTCGGTGGCCCGAGAGTAACACAGCTGAGTGCTGCTGGGGAGAGCACGCTCTGAGGCCTGGGCCTGTGAGGGGGGCGTGGGTGTAACCACCAAGCGGTCCTCGTTGCCCCCATATCTATTTAAGGCCATCAACACCGCAAGTTCAAGGGACCCTCCAAAGGGTCTTCGTGCTGCTTTTGTTCCGTGGCTCAGTCATGTCTGACTCTTTGCGACCCCATACACTGCAGCACGCCAGGCTTCCCTGTCCTTCACCATCTCCTGGAGTTTGCTCACATGCATGTCCGTGGAGTCGGCGACGCCATGCAACCGTCTCATCCTCCGCCACCCCTTGTCCTGCCTTCGGTCTTTCCCAGCTTCAGGGGCTCTTAGTGGACCTTTGATCTCTGTGTACCTGTCACCTTGCAGGAAGAGCTCAAGGAGGCTTGTACCCTGAGGGCCTCTGACCACAAAGCACCCAGTGGAGATATTCCTGGGAGCAAGAGAGCAAGACTGGAACCCACCAGGCCCAGGGCAGAAGGCACCAGGGCCCAGGAAGCACCAACACGCAGGCCCCTCTGCAGGGCGGTGGTTCAACCCCACTGGCCTTCCTGTCACCGCTCTGCAGAGGGACAGGGCAGCGCAGGGCCCACGGCCACCCTGGACATGGCTCTGTCGCTGATGAGGAATCTGAGGCCTCTGTCGCTTCCTGGAAACCTTAAGGGAAGTGGGTCACACACACTGGTCCCCACGGGAAGATCGGGAGTGTTCAGATTCTGCGAACTCATTTTGTCAGCTTCTAGGCGTTCATGTCAATAGCTCAGAAACAACGCGTTTCAGCGCCAGAGGTTTTCAAAGCAATCGCTGAAATTGATGTCACTATGAAGTTAGCGTTGTCTGTATCTGTTCTGTGAAACAAAAAGCCTCTTTCACTCACAGACTTCAAAAACAGACGAACGGTTGACAAAGCGGAAAGGTGGGAGGGATGAACTAGGAGTTTGGGTTTAACAGATACACATTGCTATAAATAGACAATCCATAAGAATCTACTCTACAGCACAGAGAACCCTACTCAGTATTTGCGACCTATGGACTGTAGCCCGCCAGGCTCCTCCGTCCATGGGATTCTCCAGGCAAGAATACTGGAGTGGGTTGCCACGCCCTGCTCCAGGGGATCTTCCAGACCCAGGGGTCGAACTGGGGTCTCCTGCACTGCAGGCAGATTCTTTACTGTCTGAATCACCATGGAAGTCCCTTATATGGGGGGAAAAACTCTGAAAAAGAATGAGTATGTGTATATGTATAACCCAACCGCTTTGCTGCATACTTGAAGCCAGCAAATCAATTATGTGCTGTGTGCGTGCCCATCACGCCAGTCGAGGCCAACTCTTCACAACCCTATCTATAGACTGTAACCCGGCAGGCTCCTCTGTCCATGGGATTCTCCAGGCGAGAATACTGGAGTGGGTTGTAAATCAACAATACTCTCTTATAAAATAAAAATCAAATGCAACGAAAAGCATCTTTATGTTGGGGATGCACTTGGCATCCCCAAAGAAAAGTTTGAGAGGTGCCATCACTAAGGAAAGGCAGCGTGTCCTCATGAAGCCTTGAGATTCTCCCATAGTTCTCCAGGCAGCCGGAAGGAGGGGGAGAAAGACAGGTGTGGGGGGTCAGGGAGAAGGGAGAAGGCAGCTCTTGACTTGGCCCCCAGTTTCCTGAAAGCAGCTCCACTTCTGCAAGGAACTCTGGGGTCGATGACGGGGAGGACCTCTGGGGTTAATGAGGAGGAGGACGTTTGGGAGCAGGCAGAGGACCGACCTGGCCATGCTCAGGGGCCACAGACAGGCTACTAGGAGGCCATGCTATAGTCGCTTTATGACCCGGGAAGCGTTATCCCTTACATGACCTCCACATCTGCTCTCTTACTCTGCTCCTCCTTGGGACCTGGCCACCACACTGGGGAAGGCCGCACAAAGGCGCTCCTGCCCCTGGAGCTCCTGTCCCGGCTGAGCCCAGCCATGAAAACATCCCAGCCCTTGCCGTCTTCTCAGCTGGGGCCCCCACATCCCACAGCAGAGATGAGCAGGCCCTGCCGCGCCTGTGTGAATGGCTGACCCGCACAAGCCATGAGCAGACACCAAACCAGTGCACCGCCCAAGGTCTCCTGAACTGCCCTCCCTCCCCTCTACCTCATTCCTGGGGCTGCAGTGAGAAGCGGGAGCTCGCCAGGAAAGGCTCAGGTGACAGTTCCCTGCGGGTAGCCCTGGTGGGCGCTGATCGCACCATCACACCCCTGCCTCCAGCACCCCCCAACTTTCACCCAGTCTACTCACTCCATTTCAACATTAAAAATAACAAAAGTGCCATCATCACCATCATTTTCGTAACCCTTGACAGTTTAAACAGTACTCTCAAATACACTAATTCATTAAATAGTGCATCCTTTAATGTAGAGACTTTATTTCATTTTTATAGAAATGCTCAGCCTTAAAGAGGCAATGCCCTTTAACTTGCCCACATTCGCTTAATATTAGAAGAAAAATCAAACCAACTAACAAAAGATGGAACGGCGACGGGAGACTGGGGTCCTGGCAGTGCCACTGCTCCCTGGACACGAGAGCACGCTCGCTACGTGCACGCGGTTGCCTGTCATCTCGTGATCCATCGAGCTGGAAACCTGCCGTTTGGCCGCAAGTCAGCCGAGCCAGCGGTATCCGCGGGTTAGAGAGCCGGATCTGGAATTCCAGTTCTGCTCCTGGTTAGCTGTGTGACCTTGAACAAGTTACTAACCTTTCTGTGTCTGTTTCCTCATTTGATAAATGGGGGAAAATACTGGTTCCACAGAGAAATAAAAGTCGATCATTGTCAACTGCTCGAATTATCCCACCTTTGGACTTTGAGAGCAATTTCTGTTTGCGTTCATGTCCCTCTGAAGTACCCTTCTGTGGCTGCATTTTTGCATAAATGCACTTTTGATTTGGCGATTTGGCGTTCGTCTGGTCTATTAGCACCCCCTCACTTTCTGCTGCGGGCCCTGTAGTCACATGCTTCCTTCCCCTGCTCTCGACTTGGAGCAGGCATCTCTCCAAGGCGCCTTGGTCCTTTTGTTGGGAAACAGTGTCAGAAACCAAGATCTGGGCCCGAAGAGTGCTCACTGCTGCTGGCTGCTATTTCTTTAAGCCTTTCAAGAGCTGACAGAGCAAGGAAATATATGTTTGTGCACCAACCTATGTACCTATGTACACACATAGCTACAAATATTTCTGTCTGTGACCATCTGTATTTATATTGAGTTAAATGTGACTTTGTATCGATTCCCCAACTCCATTCCATCACCAGCAGAATATTTCCAGCCTCTTTCCTTGTTTATCTGTGGATTCTCACTCCGACGGTGACAAACCCGGCTCCCTCCATCTGCCATCCACTTACTAACTTGCCCAAGAGCAGAACCGCACGCAGAGGAGGCTCAGAACGCCAGCCATTCTCCCTGGGTGACTCCGCCAGCTGGGACACTGGTCCTGGCTGGGCCCTCTCGCACGCACAGACCCGTTCACGTCCGAGTCCGCTTCGGTCAGCAGCTCCCCCCCCACAGCCGTGAGGTGGTTGTACACATTCGCAATAATCTCCTCCCACTCCCTTTCTTCCTGGGATCCCACAACGTCCTGAACGGCTTTTCACATTTGCATACATTCCGTTTCACCCTTGGTGCTGTAGAGTTCTATGAGTTTTGACAGATGCAGAATGTCATCTATTTGCAGAATCTCTCATCCATTGTACATTTATACATATTACACACGCAATTTATCATGCACAGGGCTGTCCTAGAGAAGAGTTTCACAACCCTAAACGCCCCGAGCTTCATCTGTTCAAGCCGCTCCCCAGTCCTCCTGAAACCCTGGCCTCCACTGATCTTTTCACGGCCTCTATGATTTCGCCTCTCTCGGAATGTCGTGTAACTGGTATTACTCAGTGTCCTGGTTTTTCAGACTGACTTCCTGCCCTCAGTCACACGCGTTGGAGGTTGGCCCATATCTTTCTTGGCTTCCTGGTGCACTGGCTTTATAACCGGATGGCACTCCATTGTCTGGACACACCACGGGTTGCTTATCCATTCACCTACTGCAGGATCTCTGTTGCTCACTGTTTGGGGTGACTATGAGTAGAGCTGCTATAAACATTCACGTGCGGATTTCTGTGCAGACGCAAGAATCCAGATCAGTTGAGTAAATACCACTAAGTATAATGGCTGGGTTGTGTGGTAAGACTTAAGTAGCTTTGTGAGAGGCTTCTTAACTGGTTTCCAAGCTTTCCAACTGGTTTCCCATTCTGCATCCCACAGAGGATGGCTCTGCGGCCACAGAGGAGCTTTCCTGCTGTTCAGCATCCTCACCAGCACTCAGGACCACCCGTTGTGTGTGTGTTGTGTGTGTGTGCATGTGTTGTGTGTGTGTGTGTGGTGGTGTGTGCACACGTGTATTGTGTCTGCATGTGTGTGTGTTGTGTGTGTGTGTGCATGTGTTGTGTGTGTGTTGTGTGTGTTACACGCCTCTGTGTGTGTGCAGGTGTGTGCATGCATGTGTTGTATGTGTGTGGTGTTGTGTGCACATGTGTATTGTGTGTGTGTGTGTTGTGTGTGTATGTTTTGTGTGTGTGTTTTGTATGTGTGTGTGTTGTATGCCTCTGTGTGTGTGCATACATGTGTTGTGTGTGTGTGTGGTGGTGTGTGCACACGTGTATTGTGTCTGCATGTGTATTGTGTGTGTTGTGTGTGCAGGTGTGTGCGTGCACGTGTTGCGTGTGTGTGTGTTGTGTGTGTGTTGTGTGTGTTACACGCCTCTGTGTGTGTGCAGGTGTGTGCATGCACGTGTTGCGTGTGTGTGTGTTGTGTGTGTGTTGTGTGTGTTACACGCCTCTGTGTGTGTGTGCAGGTGTGTGCATGCACGTGTTGCGTGTGTGTGTGTTGTGTGTGTTGTGTGTGTTACACGCCTCTGTGTGTGTGCAGGTGTGTGCATGCACGTGTTGTATGTGTGTGTGTTGTATGCCTGTGTGTGTGCATACATGTGTTGTGTGTGTGTGTGTTGTGTGTGTTACACGCCTCTGTGTGTGTGTGCAGGTGTGTGCGTGCATGTGTTGCGTGTGTGTGTGTTGTGTGTGTGTTGTGTGTGTGTTGTGTGTGTTACACGCCTCTGTGTGTGTGTGCAGGTGTGTGCGTGCATGTGTTGCGTGTGTGTGTGTTGTGTGTGTGTGTGTTGTGTGTTACACGCCTCTGTGTGTGTGCAGGTGTGTGCGTGCATGTGTTGTGTGTGTGTGGTGGTGTGTGCACGTCTGTGTTGTGTGTGTGCGTGTGTTCTGTGTGTGTGTGTTTAACCATTCTAATGGGATGTATTTGTATCTCTTTTAATTTTTAACTTTGTGGTCACTAATCATGTTGAGCTTTTCCTGTGCTTCTTTGCCATCTATATAGCTTTTTTGGAAATTTTGGTTTATTTTGGCAACATCACGCAGCTTTCGGGATCCCAGTTCCCCAACAGGGGATCGAACCTGGGTCAATCAGGTTGGATCCTGGGCTTTCAGTACCCAGTAGACCAGCAGCAAACTCCCCGTGTAGCTTTTTAAGGGGCTGCGTCTGTTCAAACCGCTTTCCCGTGGTTCGGTTGGGTTCTTTTCTCATCGCTAACGTTCCAAGAGTTCTTCGCATATTTTGTGTGCGGTTCCTTTATGAGAGACGTTTTTACAAACTCTTTCTCCCCGTCCATGACTTGTCCTTTTGTCTTCTTAGTCCTATGCAGAGAAGTTCGTCATTTTAGTAAAGTTCAACCTATTTTTTTTTTTTTCCCTTCATGGATCGTATTTTGTTGCTGTAGCTTAAATCTCATCACAAAACGCAAGGTCACCCTGAGTCTTAAGTTTCCTTCTAGAGGTTTGGTAGTTTTGAATTTTACCTCTAGACCGTGATTTATATTCAGTTAATTTTTGTGGAAGGTGCCAGGTATGCGTTGAGTTTCGGTTTGCACTTTTTCCAGCATCATTTGTCGCAAACACTATCCTTCCTGCAGCGGATTGCCTCTGCCCTTTTTCAAGGCTCAGTTGGCCGCACTTTGCAGATCTTTTCTGGATTCTCTGCCGTTTGTTCATCCTTCTGTGTGTCTAGCCTCTCATCATGCCACCCTGGTTACAGCACGTCTTGAAATCAGGTGGTGTGTGTCCTCTACGTTTGTGTTCAACATGACTGTGTTGGCCATTCTCGATCTTTTGCCCTTCTATACAAACTTTGGAATCCCTTTGTCAATGCCTACAAAACAGCTTCCTAGGATTTTTATGGGAGAAGGCAATAGCATCCCACTCCAGTACTCCTGCTTGGAAAATCCCGTGGATGGAAGAGCCTGGAAGGCTGCAGTCCATGGGGCTGCTAAGAGTCGGGCACGACTGAGCGATTCACCTTCACTTTTCACTTTCATGCATTGGAGAAGGAAATGGCAACCCACTCCAGTGTTCTTGCCTGGAGAATCTCAGGGACTGAGGAGCCTGATGGGCTGCCGTCTATGGGGTCACACAGAGTCGGACACGACTGAAGTGACTTAGCAGCAGCAGCAGGATTTTTATGGGGGTAGCACTGAATCAACAGATCAAATCGGAAAGAGCTGACAGTTTAAAAATACTGAGTCTCCCAACTCATGAACAGAGACTATCTGCCCATTTATTTAGAATGTTGCCTTCTCTCTTCAGTTCTTAGTTTATTACATATAGACCCTCTACATGTTCTGTCAAGTCTGCACCTAACTGTACCATTTAGAGTCCTCTGGGGGGGGAGATATGCCCTCAAATGGTATTTCTTTATTAATTTCAAATTTCCGTTGTTCATAGATGGTACATGAAAAAGCAATTGACTTTTACGTACTAGCCGAGTATACTGCAGCCGCTATAATCATACACAAGTTCTAGAAGGCAGTACGTTTACTCTTTGGAACTTACAGAGATAATCACATCATTTGTGAACGAAATTTTATTTCTCCCCAATGTATGTATTCCTCACCCCCCATCTTGCCTTCTTGCACTAGTTAAGATGCTGAATAAGAGCTTTGAGAGACGACATCTTTACTTTGTTCCTGTCTTAGGGGGAAAGCACCAAGGTTCTCATTCATCATTAAGTATGATGTCGGCTGTAGATTCTTTGCAGTCCTTATAAAGTTGAGGAAGCTCCTGTCTGCTCCTAGGTTCTGAGAGTTTTTATCACAGGTGGACTTTGTCAAATGCTTGTTCTGCGTAACTGACATGAACATACGGCTTTTCCTTTTTACCCCTATAGATGTGATGGATTACGTTGACTGACTTTTTCGAAGGCTAAACCAACTTTCCTTCCCTGAGAGACAGCCCAGTGGGACACGCAGTATGCTCTATGTTATACATGGCTGGGTACAACTCGCTGGCATACTGCTGAGGACTTTGGCATCAAGGTTCACGCATGATACTGGTCTGAAGTTTCCCTTTCTCGTAATCCTATCTGGCTTTGGTGTTAGGGTAATGTGGCCCTTATAGAACAACTTTAGAAGGATTTCCTCTGCTCCTAATTTCTAGACGGGATGTTAGATAATTGGTGTAATTTATTATCTAAATGTTTGGTAGGATTCACCAGGGAATCCATCTGAGCCTGGCATTTTCTGTAATGGAAGGTTATTAATTATTGATTCAAATTTTTAATATAGGCCATTCCAATCATCTATTTTTCCTTCTGTTAATTTCAAACACAAGAGGAGATCAGACTTGAGAACTCCCTGAGCAGACAAAATCAGCTTAGTTCTACAAGCGAAGCTTAATGTAGCTTATTGTGCAAGAATAGTGAGGTCAACCTGACCTGGGTCACGTCTTGCTGAGGCCTCTGAAAATCGTAAGCAAAACGTAGAAAGGTTTCCAGAATTTACACGAGGTGACCACGTCCTCTTCGTTTAAGGAGGTTCTCATATTGGTACCAATCCTGTGAGAATAACGCTAGTGACTCGGACTGTATAAGTTGCTTTATAACAATGTGCCAGTGAGCCTCACTCCTTGTTTTGAGTCCTCCGTGTTTCCGAGCTGTCTTTTTGGTGGGTCCACTATGCACTTTTACTCATTACCGCTTGGTTTTACTTCTGTTTTCTTTTTTCCTAAACTTTCAACACATCAGTGAGTTTTGGTAAATTCTTCCCATTAAGACATTTTTCCATCTCACCATGAGGTCTCAAAGAGTCGGATCTGACCGAGCAGCTAAGCACAGCACAGGGCAAAAGTGTTTTATTTGGAGACATGAATGTTACTCCTAATATGCTCTGGGCACCCTTTTATTGTGCACGAGATCGGTAATGATTACCTCTCTTACATTTGTGATTTTAAAGCTTCGTGTCTTCTCCCTGTCTCCTTCCCTTTAATGAGCCTTGCTAGAGTTATATGGATTTTCTTGATCTTCTCCAGGACCTGGTTTGTGGTTTTAGGGGTCTGTTGTTTCACTGCTCCCAATTTCATTGCTTTCTGGTATAGTTTTTATTATTTCTTCTCATCTGCTTCCTTTAGGCATAAATTGCTCTTCCTTTCTTTAGTCTAAGGTGGAAACTTAAATAATTGATTTTAGATCTTTCTTCTTTATTCATGCTTGTGTTCAATGCTAAAAGTTACCCTCTAAGCACTGCTTTTGTTGTGTCCCTCAAGTGTTGATAAGTTGAATTTTCACTTAGTTCAAAGCCTATCATTCTAATTTCCATTGAGAGCTCTTTGATCTATGTGTTACTTAGGAGGGTGGTGGTCAATCTCCAAATGTGTGAGATACGGCAGCGTTTAATTCCTGGTTTTGATTTCTGTCTTAATGCTGCTATGGCCTGAGAGCCTGCTTCGCGCTATCTCTATTATTTTCCATTTGTGAAGGCGTGTTTTATGACCCAGAATATGGTCTTTCTCGCTGAATGTTCCACGCCCTCTTAAGAAAGATGTGTAATTACACTGTTTCCGGATAGACTGTCTTATAGATGTCAGTTTGATCAAGTGGGTTGATGGAGACGCTCACGCCAGCTGTCTTCACTGATCTGCCTGCTGGGTCTCCCGGTTCCTGGAGAGGCTGCTAGAGGCTCCCACTGCCCCGGGGGTTTGTCTGCTTCTCCTCAAAGCTCAGTCGGCTGTTGCCTCACCTGTTTTGCCATTCTGTTTCCAGGTGTGTGCACAAGAGGGGTGGTTTTATCTTCTTGGAGAACTGACTTATGTATCATTATATAATGCCCCTCTTCACCCCTGAGAGCTGCTCTCGTCTAAAGTCCGTGCTGTCTAGATTAACATAGCTACTCTGACTTTCTCTGGATGAGTGCTGACACAGTGTCTCTTTCTCCATCCGTTTAATCTACTGTGTCTTCGTATTCCTCGTGGATGACATAGGGGTGGACCTTGTGTTTTTAATCCACTCTGACAATCTCTGTGTTTGAACTGATGTATTTAGGCCATTCACATTTACAGTGATTACTGATGTAGCTGAATTACTATTGACCGTGTTTATGGTTCTTTCCTATTTGATGCGCTTAACATTTTTCTCCTCATTTTTATGCCCTCTTTGACTTCACTTGAGCATTTCATAGACTCAATTTTTTCCTCCTTTCTTAGCATACACATCATGATCCTTTTTTTAATTCTGTAGTGCTTTTCCTAGGGTTTTCAAGATGCATTTACAACGAGTCCAAGTCTACGTTCAAATGACACTACACTGCTTCAAATGTGACGCACGTGCCTTATAACAGATCCCCCCTAACTCATCCCCCGGCCCCTTGCGACACTGCTGGCCTTCATCCCACACACCCACACGCCGCGGCTACTCAACACGTCATCACTGGCGCTGCTTTCAGATCAACTTTAAAAGAGAAACAGATAAGGTATTTTGCCTTTGGTTATCCCTTGTCGGGCGTGCTTCCTGTCTTTAAGGGACTCTGAGTTCATGGCCTGCCTCAGTCTCTTTCTTCCTGAAGAAGTCCCAAGGTTTCTGACAGGGGAGTTTGTTAGCTGCGAATTCATCCAGGGTTTTGTTTTGTTTTTGCTTGTTTTTGTCTGAGCAAGTCCTTATTTCCATTTCACTTTAGAAAGGTAACTCATTGGACATGGAGTTTTAGGTAGGTATTTTTTCCTTTCAGGACTTCAAATATTCCACTCCATGTCTACCTACTCTCATGGTTTCTGAAGACTGTGAAATTCTTTATCCTGGTTTCTCTATAGTTGCTATTTTTTCTTTTGGCTCCTTTCAAGATGTTCTCCTTTGAATTTCTGCAGTTCAAATGTGAGGCCTAAATGCAGATTTTTTTAGTGTTTATCTTGCTTTTTTCAGATCTATGGTTTTGTGTCTGTTCTCAATTTGGGGAAATTCTCAACCATTAGGACTTTGAATATTCCTTTCTTTCCTCTTTTTCTGGGATTCCCATTAGGCATATGTCATAACAGTCTCATTGTCTCACAGTTTTGGATATTCCCTCTTGCCCACCCTCCCCATTTTCAATTCATTATCTTTTCTCTTTGCATTTCAGATTTGGAAGTTTCTACTAATGTATCTTCAAACTCACTGATTTTTTTTCCTCAGTCTGCTGAAGCAGACTCACTCAGAAGCAGTCTACTTCTGAGTCCATCAGAGTAATTTCTGCTACAGGATGGAAAACACAACCTTCCTTGGCAACGGTAGTTAATAACACTGTATTACATATTCGAATGCTCCCAAGATAGTAAATCTTGTAAATCTTCACCATAAGAAAAATAATTCTGTAGTTATGTGAGGTGATGGATGTTAACCAGACCCTGTAGAAATTACTTTGCAATGCATACGAATGTTGAATCATTATATCAAAGCCTGAAACTAAAATAACATCGTGGGTCAATTATACCTGAAGGGAAATGAATGGCTGTCCCAGCACTTCCTTCTGATTCTGTCTTGCGGTCTCCATCTTTCTGCTTCTGTTACTCCTCTGTTCTCACATGTGACAGCCTTTCCCCCTCCCCCCCATTAAATCCCTTAACATGTTAATCACAGTGACTTTAAATCCCATACCTGAAATCTGTGTTGTATTCTGCAGCTTAAGACAATTGTTTGTCCTCGCCTTTAGCATTCCTTATAAATTTTGGCCATGATCTGGACATAGCCTTTCGGGTAGGAACTGGGATGAAAGGTCTTTAGTGGGCGCTATGTTAATCTGGCTAAGAGCTGGGCTGTATTTAACGTTCACTGCAGCTCTAGGTACCAGAGGCTTCGAGTTCCTGAAATGTCCTTGCTCCCATCTCCCTGATGTCTCTGGGTTCCCCCATGAGCCTGCACACTTCCACTCTTTACAGTAATCCCCTGTTCTTATGATGGGGTCCTGATGGAGTGTAAGGCACAGGAAGGGGGAAGAGCCTGGCCTTAATTCAGAATCCCAGGCTTGTAGTGAGGCTGTGCCCTGAGCTGTGACCCGCGCAAGTGCTTCTCACCGTCCTTTCTCTGTTTGGGTGGTGGAGGAGGGCTATAGGGTGATGGAGCTGGATAATCACAGTTCCCCCTTCAGCCCAAGTGAGATAAGTCTCTGCTAAACCTACTTCCTTCCAGGGTCAGAGGTGTTATGGAAAATGCTCTGAGTCATTTCAACAGGGCTACTCTCCCCTTCCCCTGCAGGAGCTGTGGATTTGGGCTCAGTCACGTCCGACTCTCTGTGACCCCATGGACTGTAGCCCGCCAGGCTCCTCTGTCCATGGGGTTTCCCAGGCAAGAGTACTAGAGCGAGCTGCCATCCCCTTCTCCAGGGGAGCTTCCTGACGCAGGGATCGAACTCACAACTCTCATGTCTTATGTGTCGGCAGGCGGATTCTTTACCACAAGTGCCACCCGGGAAGCCTGCAGGAGCCACTAGGAGATTTTTCTTTGCCCCTCACTGTGAAGACCAACAGGGATCCCTAAAGCCCGGGAGATGTGGGGGCCCCCGGGGCTGAAGACCCAGGACTTAAGCTGCAGCTCCAGGGGCTCCTGCTCAGAATAAACTGACCTCAGCCCCATTTCTTTTTCTCTTTTTCTGCAGGCTTTGGGCGGTAGCTTGTCCTGCCACCTCTGCTCTCTGATGGTTCAAGAAAAGTTGTTGGTTCTCATTTTGTGCAGCTTCTTTTCTTAATATAAGGAGAAGAATGACAACTTCCAAGCTTTCCTCATTGTGGTTGAAACCGGATGTTCCTAAATAGACTTTTTATTTTAGCCTTTAGAGAAAAGTTGCAAAAATAGCCCATTGAGTTCCCAGACACACCCACACTCAATTTCTCCTATTGTTCATATCTTGCATGACTGTGGCACTTTCGTCACAACCAATCAGCCTGAGTTGATAGACGACTGTTGACTAAACTCCATACTTTATTTGGATGTTATTAGTTTTATCCTGGGCATCCCAGGTGGTACCAGTGGTTAAAAAAAAAAAAAAACCCACCTGCAGAGCCTTAAGAGACACACGTTTGACCCCTGGGTCTGGAAGATCACCTGGAGGAGGGGCTGGCGACCCCCTCCAGTATCCTTGCCTGGAGAATCCCATGGACAGAGGAGCCTGGCGGGTACAGTCCATGGGGCCTCAAAGAGCCAGAAACGGCTGAAGCAACTTGGCGCGCATGCGGTTTCATCCTGACACCTTTTTTCTGCCCCAAGGTCCCTTCCAGGATGTGGCATGGCGCTTACTCTGCTCAGACTGCTCTATACAGGGACGCTTTCTGGAGTTTCCTGGTTCTGATGACCTGATGGTTTGAGGAGCACTGGTCAGATATTTCGCAGACTACCCCTCAGCTTGGATTTGTCTGACCTTTTGCCCACCGTTGAGCTGCGGTTATGACTTTGGGGCTTGACGACCGCAGAGGCCGGAGCCTTGGTCCTCCCGTCACATCAGGGCACGCGCTGTCAGCACGGCTGACCTCTGGAGTGCTGGCCTCGATCACCTGGCTGGCCTGTGCTCTTCAGGTACCCACGGCAGTTACTCTTCCCAGCTCTCCGCCCTGTCCTCTCTAGAAGAAGCCACAGAGCATAGTCCGCGCTTAACGAGGTGGGGGAAGAAACTGCAATTTGAACTGGTAAATGGAAGGGATCAACAGAGATTCTTTAGGAGCGGAGAGAGAAGACATTTGTTCACATATATATATATATATATATATATATATATATATATATATATACACATGCACACATGCAGTATATTTACTGTCTTTATGTGTGTGAGTGGGTGCTTGCTAAGCTGCTTCAGTTGTGTCTGACTCTTTGCAACCCCAGGGACAGTAACCCACCAGGTTCTCCTGTCTACAGGATTCTCCAGGCAAGAATACTGGAGTGGGTTGCCATGCCCTTGTCCAGGGGAATCTTCCCAACCCCGGGATCAAACCCACATCCTTTATGTCTCCTGTATCACCAGGCGGGCTCTTTACCATTAGCACCACTTGGGAAACCGATCTGTGTGTGTGTGTGTGTGTGTGTGTAAATATATATTTATACAGAGACACAGGTATCCCCCACTTCTCCAAAGTTCGCTTTATGCTACTTCGCTTTCATAAAGACCTACATTAGGACCTGTTCCTGACTAGAAGAAATCCAAAGATGTTCACTTTTAGGAGAAAAACAAAAGGTGACCCCTGCATCAGTCTGCAGCACCGCAGGGGCAGGGCCGCCCTCGGGGAGCACCCCCCAGGTCCTCCCAGGAACAGCCCCCAGAGCTGCGAGCGCAGCCACAGCGTCCGTGCTTCCTGGTGTACCTCGTGCGTCCGCAAGCAAGAGGGGTCCTCAGCTCAGCGCGCCTCTGCTTTACGCTGCTTCGTCTATGAAAGGCCTCACGGGGCACCGCTTCATTTGGCTGTGATACCTGGATATACATTATATAAGCCTGCTCATGCATATATGTGTTCCTTTAGCAGATGGAAGGAAAAAATGCATTCATTCTCAGACAGGTGTGTGTATGCATGCAGGCTCCCTCCCGCTGCGGCAGGGATATGTATACGTGTGTGTGCGCACCTGCATCTGCCTTACCGCTGTGTGTGTCCTACGTGTGTATGGAGTGTGGACCCACGTACACATGCCGGGCTTCCCTCATTGTGTATGGAGTGTGGACCCACGTACACATGCCGGGCTTCCCTCATTGTGTATGGAGTGTGGACCCACGTACACATGCCGGGCTTCCCTCATTGTGTATGGAGTGTGGACCCACGTACACATGCCGGGCTTCCCTCATTGTGTACGGAGTATGGACCCACGTACACATGCCGGGCTTCCCTCATTGTGTATAGAGTGTGGACCCACGTACACATGCCAGGCTTCCCTCATTGTGTATGGAGTGTGGACCCACATACACATGCCGGGCTTCCCTCATTGTGTATAGAGTGTGGACCCACGTACACATGCCAGGCTTCCCTCATTGTGTATGGAGTGTGGACCCACGTACACATGCCGGGCTTCCCTCATTGTGTATGGAGTGTGGACCCACGTACACATGCCGGGCTTCCCTCACAGCTCAGTCAGTTAAGAGCCTGCCTGCAATGCAGGAGACTCGGGTTCAGTTCCTGGGTTGGGAAGATTCCCCTGGAGAAAGAAATGACAACCCACTCCAGTATTCTTGCCTGGAGAATCCCATGGACAGAGGAGCCCAGTGGGGTCACAACTTAGCAACTAAACCACCACTACGTGCTTATACAGAAATACATATAAACATATAATTTATATGTGCCTATGTTTACATATATACATGTTTAACACACATATAAGCACACACACAAATATATAATGTATAGATGTTTACATATAGACATATCTGAAACATACGTAATATATAGTGTGTGTATGTTTACATATACACGCATGCACATATACAGATACATATGTGCATATATAATTTATATGTACACATGCTCACGTGTGTTCAGTTGCTTCAGCCATGTCTGATATTCATGATTCCACAGACTGTAGCCCACCAGGCTCCTCTGTCCATTGGGTTTTCCAGGCAAGAATACTGGAGTGGGTTGCCATGCCCTCCTCCAGTTATATGTATATATTTCATGTCTACGTACATATATACATATATGCACATATAACATACATATGAGCAGACATCGTTTTTATAAGCATATATATAAATTGTTGTATTTAAATATATATTTAATGAATATATTATATGTATAGATAATTTTTACATATGTGTGCATTATATAATTCATATCTGTTATATAATTCATGTTTACACATACTTTCTACATGTATTCATATATACATATACATGCATCTATATCCATTTCTATGTATTTGTTTCCAGATATATATGACATGCTCACGTGTGTTCAGTTGCTTCAGTCACGCCTGATATTCATGATTCCACAGACTGCAGCCCACCAGGCTCCTCTGTCCATTGGATTCTCCAAGCAAGAATATACTGGAGTGGGTTGCCATGCCCTCCTCCAGTTTATCTTAATGAATATAACATTATATGTATAGATAATAAATTTGTATATGTTTATGTATTATATAATTCCTGTTTTATTATATAATTTATGTTTACACATATTTTATATATGTTATATATTCATATATACAGATATATGCATATATCCATTTCTGTGCATTTGTTTCCAGCTATATATGACATGCGAGTGTCAGTGAAGCAGCTGCACCTGTGCAGGCCAGCCGCTTACACGCGGGGGACGGGCGTGCAGGGCTCACGAGCGCACGCGCGGCCGTGAGGATGGAGCTGCCGTGCAGCTGAGATCCCGCGTGACTTCAGCCATCCGTTCAGCCGGCACCGCGCCCTTGGTCGCTCCGCGCCCCGCTGCTGTGCTCAGGGCCTGCCGCTGCAGGCGTCGTGGTGGCTGAAAGGGCGAGACGCGTGCACTCCGTGGTTTCGGCGCAACTGTGAGCAGCAGACGCTTGCACGACGATCACACGCACACCTGAGACGGGTAGTCTTTGCCACCAGCAGGTGGGGCAGGAGCTCCGGCCCAGCCCGCGGTGTGGGGGGCTTCCCGAGTCACGATCCCGAGCTGAGATGCCGGGGGAGCACGAGGCAGGAGGGGCCAGCAAGCTCGAGTCTGTGCGGAGGTCAGGCAGACGGGATGACCGGCGCGGGATTAGAGGGCCAGAAGGAGACACGGGGCCAGATCCCGGGCGTGAGCAGGAGGGCGGGGTGTAGGCAGGGACGCACAGAACGCTGGGCTGTGTTTACCAGAAAGCCGAGAGAAGCTCATGGGGTCAACTCCTGGGCCCAGGGAGGAGATGGGAAGAGCAGGTGGAGAAGGGGAGGGGAGGAGAGCGTCCTTAGCAGAGCCTGCAGCCGGAGGTGGGGAGGCTGGGACCAGCCGGGCAGACAGGTGAGCAGTCAGCTCCAGCCCAACCAGGGTTATCACCGGGGTGCAGGAGGAGCTGGAGCCAGGAGGGGAGGCACTGCGAAGGCCTGCTGGATGACGGAGGAGCTAGCTTCTGTATCCTGGATAAAATGTGGTGGAAAAGGATACGGAAGAGAGTGCATATACATATAACTTGGTCACTCTGCTGTACCGCAGAGATGAACACAGCTCTGTGTTCATCAAAATCAACGGCAACTAAATTTTTTTACAAAGACCTATTGGTGTCCAGGGTAAGGAGGTGGATGAAGGTGGAGGAACGTATTGAGAGTGACTTCTGACTCTGATTCCATCCATCTGCTCATTCACGCAATGCTTACTGAAAGCTCGAATCACACTGAGGTCGCAATATGTCACTCACCGACGGAAATGGAGGCCTTGGCGAGCCAAATGCAGAGTCCGGTCTCAATTCGGTTGATAACAAGTCAAATGGCGATTTCTGGGTGAAGGAGGGATAACAACAAGAATAACCTAGAATAAGTTCCAAGTCGGGCTTCGCTGGGGGCTCAGCTGGTGAAGAAGCCGCCTGCAGTGCGGGAGACCTGGGTTCGATTCCTGGGTTGGGGAGATCCCCTGGAGAAGGGAAAGGCTACCCACTCCAGTGTTCTGGCCTGGAGAATCCCGTGAACTGTATAGTCCATGCGGTCGCAGAGAGTCAGACACGACTGAGCGACTTTCACTTCATTTCACTTCACGCTCCAAGCCACAGGGATCTCTCTCGTCAGCCTTGCCCACTTCCGTGCCCCGGGGCAGCATCACTGGGATCCAGGAAAGACCTCCTGGGATGGATGGGTCATCAGAGCTGGCCGTGGAGGCGCGAGGGGAGTGGGGAGAGTGGACCAGACGCAGGAGCCCCCAGGAAGCTGAGGTGGAGCCCGTGTGCGCGGAGGGTCTGCTCAGAGCAGGGGCAGCTGTCTTGGCGGCCGTCTTGGGTCGGCTCGCCCCAGGCAGACCCTGCCCCTGGGGTGCCCGAGTCAGGGCTGTGATGAGGAAGAGCTGCAGGGAGAGGCAGGGGGGTGAAGGTGGGTGCAGGATGGGGCTGGGGGAAGCCAGGCCGAGGTGCGATTCCAGGCACGAGGCCCTGAGGGCACCCCCACCCTCGCCCCTGCCCCAGGCCTGGGCGCTCTCGGCAGTGTAAGGCCGACCCAGGACGGGGAGGCGCCCTCCCGCCCACCCTGGGCAGCCAGGCTGAGGACACGCGGTGGGGCTGGGGGGCGGGGCCAGATCAGCATCACTTGGGCACGTCTGACCCTTTTACAGGCGGTGCAGCGCCCGGTGCCCAGGGACTGTCCCTGCAGGGCAGCAGACGGCAGCCACGGGCAGGGAAGAGTGTGTATCTGAAGGGCAAGGGGCCTGCGGGCGTCCGGGCAGCATCTGATCCATAGGCTACAGCAGGCAGGACCCTGAACAGGGCCACGTGGAAGCCCAGCCCAGGCGATCCTGCCCGGAGGGTGGGCGACGATGGTAGCAGTCAGTGAAAGAGAAGCGTGAAAACGGACAGGCGGGACCAGAAGTGCGTCAGACTGGAGGGGACCTACGGGCCCGGACACTGTGCTCAGTAACCCTGACTTGGTCCCCAGCGCCGAGGAATCGAGCAGGTCACCCTCCCCTCCACACTTCTCCTCAACCCTATTACGGGGGAGGAGGCCCGATTCAGGGGTTTCAGTAGCCCACTCAAGCCAGGAAACGTGCGACGTGAATAGTGAAGCTATGATTCTGATCCAGGCCTGGGCAAACCCACGGCACGTGCTGTCACACGTGAGGCACGTGGGTGTTTACGGTGCTGGGAACGTCTCCAGCAGTCTGGCCTCCACTTCCTAAGGGTGTTGTGTGATGAGTCTGGTGGCTTCCTCTCCGGTGCTTCCCCTCTGGGTGCAGACAGACGGGGGCGTTAAGAGTGAGGATGGCGTTAGAGTAAGGATCGCATTAGAGAGACATCTGGCAGCTGAGTGCCCCCCAACCCCAGGGCTCGGGATCTATTTTACTCTGATCATTTCCACGGCCAGGAGTCCAGGGGCAGAGACGTTTCTGAGCTATAGTTTTGGAATGTGGACCAGGGAACAGCTGGAATACAGGCTCGGGACCCTGGCAGCGTCCTCTGGAGCTCACAGTGGGGTCTCCTCAGGGCTCCGCCTTTGGGTTGCTTTCCCTACACTCCCCCAAAAGCAAGCGTCCCCTTATCAGACAAAAGGACCCCGGGACACAGTGTGGGGCATGGGGTCCCGGGCAGCCTGGGTCCTAAGTCTGATCCTTTCTCACCTTCTGCTGTCTGCTGAGCTTGGACCACTTTAGCCTGGGGTACAAGCTAGTAGAAGTCCTCCGGCCCTTTAACAAAGCACCTGTTTTCCAGTCTTAGAATTTTGTTTTTATTTCCAGACTTCAGGCAAAAGTGTTTTTTTTTTTTTCCCCCTTGGCAATTTGGCAAGAATTCCTCCCTCTCTGCTTCCATGGAGCTGTTCCCACCAGAAGCCGTCTCTGGGTTCAGGGTCCCATGGAGCGCACACGTGACGCCCTGATGTTCCCACACGGCCCGCCTTGGCCGGAGAGCACAGACGCCAGCTCCACTAGCTCCTCTGCAGCCCTGCTGCCGCCTGGCCAGGAGTCCCCATCACTGGGGCCGCCTCGCCACCCCCAACCCCCACTAGAGCCGCGGTGGGCGGCGTGTCCTTGGTGATCCATCTGATGTGAGCACCTAGCTCCAAGGTGAAGGGCAAGTCGGGAGCCCAGCTTGGGTAAAAGTGGGGCAGGCATCTCAGGGCTGAGGCGGCTGGAAGACCCTGATGGGCAGTGCAGCCCACCCCACAGCAAAGCCCAGAACAGGCACTGTTCCATCTCCATGCCCTCCCACACACACACACACACACACACACAGTTTTCACCCAGTGTCAATCACAACAGGCTTGCAATTTTACGTCATACACATTTTTACGTGGCTTTGTGCTTTGTTTTGTAATTACAGTTTTGAATGCTTGCATAATATTGCATCAGACGATGGCCCCTCATTTACTAAGCCCACTGTGTGCAGGTACTGTCAGTTTCTCTGTGTTGGAAGCATGTCCTTGGGATCCTGCCATCGGAGATGACCTCCTGGGTCCGTCCTCAGATGGACGGTGTAGGTGGTCACCTGGCAGACAGCAGGTCCGAGTCACATCCATCCACAGGCACAGCGTGACGTCACAACGGCTGCCAACCCTGCAAGCATGACGTCACAATGGCGCTCCTGCACTCAGCCTCCCAGGACACGCCCCGCCCCGGGCATTGATACCCCTCCCACTGGAGTGTCAGCTCCAAGGGCAGAACTGGTCCCTGTCTGGATCACAGCCTCCTTTACTGTCTCTAGAACACGCTGGCTCACAGCAGGCACTCGATACGTTTGTTCAATAAATTAATGAGCTGTGGCTTCTAAGGTGAGCCCACCCCACCCCACCCCCTGCCACCTCACACCTGAGGCTTCAGAGTCTGAAGGAAGTGGCTCCATCCTGTGTCACTTGATCGTAAGCTGAGAGGACGAGCCTGGCCTCAAACACCCGCCCTCCCCTTGCTTCCTGAGACACCTCTCGTCCGTGGGTCTCCTTAGTCATCTGCTTACAGTCAGCTTCCGCCTGACTTTTTGACAGGAACTCCTCACAGGTGGGGCAGTGTCCGTGGACGGCGTCACATCGAGAACCTCACCAAAGATGCGTCTGACGTGCCCATTAGAGAGATCCCCCGGTCTCACACCTATGTGGAGAAAATCAGCAGATGATGGACCGACCTTAAGGAGGGCTGAGCGCCGAAGGCCTGATGCTTTCAAACTGTGGTGCTGGAGAAGACTCTTGAGAGTCCCTTGGACTGCAAGGAGATCCAACCAGTCCATCCTAAAGGAAATCAGTCCTGGGTGTCCGCTGGAAGGACTGATGCTGAAGCTGAAGCTCCAATACTTTGGCCACCTGATGTGAAGAGCCAACTCACTGGAAAAGACCCTGATGCTGGGAAAGATTGAAGGTAGGAGGAGAAGGGGACAACAGAGGATGAGATGGTTGGATGGCATCACTGACTCAATAGACATGAGTTTGAGCAAGCTCTGGGAGTTGGTGATGGACAGGGAGGCCTGGCCTGCTGCAGTCCATGGGGTCACGAAGAGTCAGGCACGACTGAGCGCCTGAACAGCAACAGGGAGCAGGCAGACCAACAGGCGGAGAGAAAGGAAGAGGAAGACTGACGGCCTCTGTGTCCTGGGCCGTGAGTCGCGACCCTGGGGGAACTACGGCTTGATTTTGCTTTTTCCCTGAATTTCATCCTCCGTCTCCCACGTGCTCAGCATCTGCTCAGCACTCCGTGAGCATCGTCTGAAGGAGGAATGAAGGCGTCTTGTAAGGAGCTGAAGTTTGAAGAAAAGTACGTGAGAACAAAACCTCTACATCCCAGTTGCCGAAAGCCCAATTCTCGTAGCTTTTCTTCTACTCACAGCTGTTTAAGTGCTGCTAGTTGAGTATGTAGGAGACACGAGATCAATCTATGGATTGGGAAGTTCCCCCAGAGGAGGCAATGGCAACCCACTCCAGTATTCTTCTCTGGAGAATCCCGTGGATGGAGGAGCCTGGTGGGCTACAGTCCACGGGGTCACAAAGAGTCGGACACGACTGAGCAACTAGACAAGAGCAACACCTGAGCTGCAGAAAGTCTCCTCCATGTCCAGGCGACAAAGGCCGTGCGGTGTCCTCCCAAGGCCCCAGGGTCTGGAGGGGCCGTGGGCGGGGAGGGCAGCGCTGTGCAGCGGGGTCAGGGCGTGGCTGGGGCCTCTCTGAGTGGCCCCGAGAGGCAGAGACCTCTGAAGCTGCAGGGCCTTCAGGAGCCCAGATAGTGGATTAAGGGGAGGCTTGCACAGACCTGCTCTGCGGCACTGAGTTCCAGATGAACGGCCCCGGGCTCAAAAGTATAGACAGCGCAGCCTCCACAGGCTGGAGCCTGAGTCCTGGGCCGGAGGTCAGGCATGGGGAGTCTCTCTCCACTTGCCCAGCAGCCCGTGATCACGCAGAACACGCCTGACCCACCCCAGCCCACCCGCTGTGGTCGGCCTCATTGGACCACCAGCAGCATCTGATCACACATTTTTATCATTTCTAAGACCATTTTTCCCTCCAATAAATTTCTCCCCTGACTTGAAACCTCTACAGTTCCAGGTGATTTTGTTAGCCTCCCGTGATTAGCAATTCTTAATGAAGTGAGTGTTTAATCACCTCAGCAGCGTCCATTCTCACGCGCATTTATCATCCTTACCTCTCTCACCTCCCCCCGAAGTATTCCACCCGGGATTTCACTTTCTCTGGCAAGCCTGTCCTGCCACAACAGCCCATTGAAATGATAGGAAAATTGAACAGTTTGTCTCGATGAGAAACATATGACGGGAGGACAGAAACTGGCTTTGGAGCAATCGTGGAGAGCCTCACGGATCCTGGACACGGTGCCCTTCCGCAGCCGGGACCTGCACTCAGCCAGGCTGCTCTTCTCACGTTCAGAACCAGCCGGGGAGGTGTTCCGAGGGGAAACAGGTTCGTTTAATGATGGTTGCCATTTCAAGCTCCAGAAATCGGCTCGCTCTACCCTTCCGGGAGAAGCCGCGTTCTACGAAAACCAGGCCACTTGCTTAGATGAAGTCAGACGGTGCGGCTGAAGAGCATAACGTTGTTGGCCCCCGTTCCCTTCAGCTGCCCATGCTCCTGGGCGAGGAAGGCGTGGGAATATGAACCTGGGGAGGGCCACCCCCACACTGGGCCCCAGGCCTGGAAGGGAGGCGCTGCACGCGTGCACACAGACACCCACACACACACACCCCACGCACACACACACACACCACACACCACAGACACACACCACACACACACACAAACACACACATGGGCCAGGCTGCAGCCAGATGACAGCATCCCTTGCCTGACAGACCCCGGGGACCACCCGCGGCCCCCACCGCTGGACTTGGACACACCCGCCCCTGAGGAGACTCCTCCCTGTCCCCAGGCCGCTCTGTGCTGATCCTGTCCTCCAGGAGGGAGGCCGCTGCGCACCGCTGCCCCAGCCCACAGGCGGCCTTCTCCAGACTCTTCGGGGGCAGGAGCTTCTTTTTCACAAATGGCCTCAGAAAAGCCCCCGTGTGGTTGGGCCCTCACCCCTGAGCACCCAGGCAAGGCCCGGGAGCGCGTGCCTCCGGGGGGCTCAGGCTTGGCGCGCAAGGCCCCCAGCTCCAGCGGCTTAAGCAGCAGTGGTTTATCCCTCCCAGTCCCGGAGCCTGGGTGTCTGAGACCAAGGCGTGCCCAGGACGGCTTCTCCAGAGGCCTTTCTCCCTGGTGGACGGCCATCTACTCCCTGGTCCCCATGCGGTCTCCCCTCTGTCCTTGTCACTCGGTGAAAGCTGAGTGGGCCGTGTGCATCACAGGTGCTGAGCATTCGTGCTCATCTGAGCTTAACCACCGAGAGGCTGCAGGGTGAAGGTCTGGGGCTCGTCCAGGGTCCTGGGCTTTGTCTCCATGCCCTTTGACCTCGTGGCCAGTGCTCCTTCTCAGACGGGCCCGTGCCCTGCTATGCCTTTAGTTGCGATCATACTGAATTCCAGAGCCCTGCTGGCACGACGGTAGGTAGGGTGTGGGGCTCAGAGAATGTTCTGCCATCTTCCAATCAAGTCTTAGACTTCGGTGAGCGTGTGTGGTTGAATGATGGCCCCAACGATATATTCACACCCTACGCCTTTGTGAGCACGGCCTTGTCTGGAAAAAGGGCCTTTCTGATGTGATGAAGTCGCAGATCTCCAGCCGGGGTGCCTGGGATTATCAGATGCATCCTGAATCCAGCGATGTGTCCCTCTGAGAGGAGAGGACACAGACCCACAGAGAGGAAGGCTCTGTGATGAGAGAGACACAGTCTAGACCCCAAGGATGACTTGGAGCTGCCAGAAGCCGGAAGGGCAAGGAAGGGCCCTCCCCAGAGCCTCTCTGGGCAACCCGGCCTGGTCACCTTGATTTCAGAGAGGGAACAGATACCTGATTTTGGAAGGTACCACATTTGTAGCTCAGACGGTAAAGCATCTGCCTGCAATGCAGGAGATCTGGGTTCAATCCCTGGGTCAGGAAGATCCCCTGGAGAAGGAAACAGCGACTCACTCCAGTATCCTTGCTTGGAAAATTCCGTGGACAGAGGAGCCTGGCAGGCTGTCATCCATGGGGTTGCAAACAGTCGGACACAACTGAGTGAAACACATTTGTGGCACCTTGTTATGGCGGCCCCGAGAAGCTGGCAGAGTGGAGCCTGGCTGCATCCTTCACCATCCCCCGGACCTTGCTCAAACTCATGTCCAGTGAGTCGGTGATGCCATCCACCCATCTCATCCTCTGTTGCCCCTTCCTCCTCCTACCCTCAATCTTTCCCAGCATCAGGGTCTTTTCCAAGGAGTCGGCTCTTTGCATCAGGTGGCCAAAGTATTGGAGTTTCAACTTCAGCATCAGTCCTTCCAGTGAATACTCAGGGTTGATTTCCTTTAGAATTGACTGGTTTGATCTCCGTGCAGGTATGCGGGTCTTAGCTGCATTTCTCAGATATGCCTTTCTCTTGAAATGTGTTTTGAGGGTTTGCCCTTTGACCACCATTCTCCAATGGGTCCCCCAAAATTGTTGATTTTCGTATTTTCCAGATTTTCTTGCAAGGATGAGAATAACGACGTCCAAGATCTTCACGTGCTGGGGTTGAAGCTGAACATCCCCAGGGGTCTTTGCTATTCGAGTATGTTACGGCTTTTCTTCTGTGACTATTTAGTCTCACTCGAGGACAATTGATTAACTGGTCAATTCATCCATTCGGTCTTTTCGTGGCCATCCTCTGCCAGGCTTCAGAGATTTAGAAAGGTCAAGATCTGTGCTCTGAAGAGCCTCCTCCAGGAGGGGTGAAATCAAGAAAGAGCGGCTTGCTGTGAGGCTCGTGGCTCTGAGAGTCGGTTGTCCTCAGCGTTTCCATGTGAGCAGGGATGCGATGCGCCTTCTCCAGGCTGACCCTGGGGCAGGCAGCTTCCTGGATGGGGTTCAGTTCCAGCTGAGGACTGAGGCCTGAGGGGCGGAGCCCCCACCTGCCACCAGAGGAGGAGGAAACCAGAAGCAGAGAGATGGTACTTGAGGCGTAGTTCTCCTGATGTGAGATGCTGAAAGTGTACACAGAAGGCTCATTAGAGGAGGGCAGGGTTTTCAAAGAGCAAAGGCCAACCAACCACTGGATTCTTCCAGCTTTGCTCTGAGCAGCTGCCGTGGGTGCCTCCAGCCAGCGGCTTTGCGCTGGGGACTCAGCAGTGGTACTAAGAGCTCAGTCCTGTTGGCCTTCAGGGCTTAGTTTCCGGTATCTTTTGAATCCAGTCATTTTTATGGGAGGTCTTTTTTTTTTTTTTTCTGTAAGAAACTTTAGGAGCAACATACTCTCTGTGAGAAACTTTTAAAATTAATTTCTAGTTTAATGCATTAGAACTAACTGATATTATTGTTGTGGTCTAACATATAATCACTATTTTGCGAATGTCTCATAGAAGCTTAAAAGGAATGAAATAATTTGGTATGATACTATATTTGATAAAAATGCATTAATTCAGCATTTCAGGAAGGCTATTCAGACTCAACAAATCTCTCATTTGAGCATTGTTTATTTGACACATAATCTCCTTTGAATGGGTTTCTGCTCACCTAAATCTGTAATTCTCAAAGTGTCTGGTTGTATATTGTGATGTTGGTATTCAGTATAAGATATTCTCCTGACCCCTCCTGAGTGATACAACATCCGCTCATCAGCACACAGCGACCCTCCTTGCCCACTTGTCAATGACTGTCCTTGAATGTGACCTTTACTTTTAGTTTATTTCAGGATACTGAATCTGTTTCCCTGTGCTCTACAGCTCAGTCCTTGCTGTTTATCTATTTTATATGCAGTATTTTGTATCTGCTGACCCCAAGCTCCTAGTCTATCCCTCCTCTGCCCTTTCCCTTTCGGTAACCGTAAGTCTGTTTCCTATGTCCGCGAGCCTACTGCTGTTGTGTACGGAAGCTCATCTGTTCACAGTTTGGATTCCACCTAGAGGTGGTGTCGAATGCTATTTGTCTTTCTCCGTCCCACCTCCTTTACTTGGTGTGATCATCTCCAGGCTCATCCATGTCACTGGAAATGGTGTTGTCTCACGGTCTTTATGACTGAGTCATAGTCTGCTGTGTAATGACCGCATCTTATTCACTCCCCTGTCGAGGGACAGGGAGGTCGCCTCCTTGTCTTGGCTTTTGTAAACAGTGCTGCCGTCAACACAGGCGTGCGTCTATGTTTTCCGATTGGAGTTTTCTTAGGATACATGCCCAGGAGCGGGACTGCTGCCTCAGATGGGGGCTCTGCTGTTGGCTTCCTGAGGAATCCCTGCTGCTTCCCACTATGGCTGCGCCGACTTGCTTTCCCAGTGACAGTGCGGGAGGGCCCCCTTCCCCACACCCCGCCAGCGTTCCTCGTGTGTAGACTTTTGATGACGGCCTCTCTGGGTGGCATGAGGTGACGCTTGCTTGTAGCTTCGCTTCTCTGGCCTCTTTTTTAAAGTAACAGAGCCAGGCTGCCTTTCTTTTCCTTTGCTTGCACCAGATAAATCTTTCCTGCAGTTTTATCTCCAACCACCCCGCTGCAGAGACAGTGTTGTGCAGCGACAGTATCTCAAACCAGGGCTTCCATTCTGGCGACACCACTTAAGGGATTCACGACCTTAGGAAAGTCACTTTGTCTCGCTTGTGTACCGGGAGCGATAATAGCTATTTGCAGAGCTGCTGTAAGGATCACTGAGATCCTGCCTTTAGAGCCCAACGGGCAGTGATTTCCAGCAGAGGACTCGAGTGCCAGCCCCCATCAGAGCTGTAGGAATCGAGGAGCAGACAATACATGTGCTGCCTGCAGGGACTTTCAAGAGGGTGGAAAATAGGCCTCGAGTACGTGAGGGTAAATACTTCATAAAGGCACCATCAGTACAGACACTCACCTCCTGTGTGTGGTAAGAGCATTTACAAGGGGGAAGTCCAACCAAAAGGGCTTCCCCAAGGAGGCATCCCATGACTCACCCAGTAATTAGAGGCCAATACGTGGAAACCTTTTCTTTAAAATAACTAGCATTGAATCACCATCGTTTCATATTGTTCTGTGTGTCTTGCATTTCCCCCTAATCTGCTAGTCTCTGCCATTTAATAGGAGAACTTAACTCATTAGTATTTATTGTCATAAAATAATGTTTTGTCTTCTTTCTGCCCCTGAAATGCAGAGCTTATTAAGAAAAATATTCACATCAAACATTGCAAAGGCTTAATACCCTTAGCAATTCTGGGGGTGGGGGGAGATGCGAATCTACCACCAAGGAGACAAATGGCTTGAACAGAAAAGTCACAGACGCACCCAGCATATGAAAACTGCTCAGCCTCACAAGCAATTTTAAAACGCAAATGGCAACAATTATGGGACTTTTCTCCATCTTTCAAATTGGCAATTTAGAAACATAACATTTGATGTTAAGGAGGTTAGAGTAAAATAGCTATAATCTTCCCCACTGGTGGAAATATCAACTAGAATTGCCTCTCTGCAAAGCAGTTTGGTAATATATGGGAAGAGAGTTAAAAGAGTTTGTACCCTTTAATGCCATAATCATACTTGCAAAAATCCATCCTCAGAGCTACACAGAGCTGGGGGCAGGGACTCCCAACCACCTGGAAGAGTCAGGCTGGAAGTCTCACAAATCCACCCCAACCCAATCTTGGAGGGGGATTTCTGGCTAAATATCAGGGAACCCCTTCTTCAACATGGACACCAGTTTATAGAAAATTTCTCTTTGTAAGTTTGAGTATATGACTTGAAATTCTATTAAAATTTATTCAAAAGACATGTCTCTTGAATAAGAAAGAATTCTTCTTTAAGAATAGATTCTTAACTCAGATGTTCAGAGGCACAGTGTGGGTGTCTCTCTCTGTGCTCCTGCTTCAGGGCCCCAGAATGTCAGCACCAGGCCTGCCTCAGCTCCCCTCAGATCTGAGATATGGGCAGCTAGCAGGGACTCAAGTGTTCGTCATGACGTCTTCTGTGATGAAACTGAAAGTCACTCGGTCGTGTCCAACTCTTTGCGACCCCCTGGATTGTAGCCCACCAGGCTTCTCTGTCCATGGAATTCTCTGGGTCAGAACGCTGGAGTGGGTAGCCGTTCCCTCCTCCAGGGGATCTTCCCAACTCAGGGATCGAACCCAGGTCTCCCATATTGCAGACGGATTCTCTACCAGCTGAGCCACAGCCCAAGAATCCTGGAGTGGGTAGACATCCCTTCTCCAGCAGATCCCACCGCAGGAACTGAACTGGGGTCTCCGGCATTGCAGGTGGATTCTCTACCAACTGAGCTGTCAGGGAAGCCCACTGACATAAAAATTAGAGATCCTCTTCCCTGTCTCTGTCATAACCACTTTCTATAAGTGGCTGTAAGTGTTTCCTATTCAAAATCATATTCAGTAATAATTAGATATTACCCCCACTGGTCTCTTCCATAGAAAAGTGAAAAGCTCACACAGAGAGGCATGTCTCCACACACCTCTCCCTCTCTTGAGAATGTTGGTAAGAAAGGGGTTTCTTTCAGATCAAGAGTCATGGACCCAACCTAGTCATGACCTGGATGAGATGCTCGGCCCTCGTGACAATAACCATTTATTTCTTTTCCTTTTGGGGCAACTAGAAGCAGGGTCCATCCTGCTCTCCCACTAGCCCAGGAAGTTAAGAGGACACCCCCCACCCCCCGCCCTGCTTGGTTACACCCCTCTTACGGGCTTCTCTCCCAGAGCCTGTGTATCACTCTTCCCAGCCCATGTTCAGCCTTCCAGGACCCAGAATTCTGCCCAGTGGAGTGGGCAGAAAGATCACTGCCAGCGCCCAGGCCAGGGCCTGCTTCCCTACCCAGGCCACGAGACTCCTGGGACTCTGAGAATTCCAAATTCAACCCTTCACCTCCAGGTCATTACCACGGCATGTTCCTCTAAGTTGGGGTTTACAGCAGAATGCTCCCTTAACAGAGTCTTAACTCAGATGTTCAGACACACAATGTGGGTGCCTCTTTCTATGTTCTTGCTCCAGGTCCCCAGAATGCCGGTACCAGGCCTGCCCCAGCTCCCCCTCAGATCTGAAATATGGGCAGCTAGCAGGAACTCAAGTATTTCTCATGATATCTTCTGAGATAAACTGATATAAAAATTAAAGATCCTCTTCTCTGTCTCTGTTATAACCACTTTCCAAATTGCCTGAGAAATATATTGCCTCTTCTAGTCCATATTTCAGCAAGCAAGCTCTGTTTAAACAAAGAATGATAGCACACTCAAAACCCTTCTGTTTATCCAGAAACTTCAGGTTAAAAATTGAAACATCTAAGTTATGCATCCTGGTGGCATTCTCCCACAGTTAACATATTGGGTTGAGATTTTTCCTGAGAAGTGAAACATGAAATTCAAAATATATCTCAAGTCAGAGCGTGATTATTGAGCAGATAAATCGAGAAAGACATCATTTCTCTCTGTAGTTAGCAACTGCCCGGGGATGGCACCAGCACAGACTCAAGCAGGAAGGTGTATTTCTGGGTGCAAAGTCTTTGATCTCATCCCCTTGCGTCCAGGCTGCAGAGAGAGACAGACGGTGGGGCCAGGGCTGGGGAGGTGTTGCGAGGGGGGATCCCCAGCCTTGAGTGGCAGATTGAGCTATTGTAACGCCCTGTTTATCCAATGAGCTGGGTCATTGTCTCCAGGACAGGGCAAGATGTTTTGTTTTTTAGTGCAATTTGACATATAAATTTATAAACTTTTTACATGGAGTGGTTTAATGGCCAAAAATAAAGAACATATCTTGCCATTTGAAAAATGCGTTCCTTCTTCCCCTGAGCATTGAGACTCAAGTCCAGAGAGATTCCCGCTGGCTCCCCCTTAACCTTCCTACTCCGGTTCTCACGGAAGGCCTGGTGGGTGCAGTTAGTCACTGCGTTGATTAGGTGTGAATCCCAGGCTGGTGGTGAAGCATCACTAAGCATCGCGAAACTGTATCAAAGCCCCCACACACGAGTGTCTCTACACGTCTCCTCGCTTCTTGTCATACGTTCTTGCCCCAAGAGAAAGTTCTTATCACCTCTCTAAAGGATTTAATAGCTGTGAATTACAGACCCACAGCTCTGCACACCTGTCTAAGCCACTAGGGAGTCAGAGCTGATTGTCTCGCTTTCTGCATATTCAATGTCAAGTTTACAAAGTCTAGAGGGCTGGGGCACAAGCTGATGAGTTTCATTCTCATGAAGATCAAGAAGACAGGCGACTTTCAAATGAGTTCATTTGTTCCCACAGCAATTTTCCTGAAGATTCACAAATGCAACCGTCGATGTAAAAATTGCCCTTTTCTCCAAAGCTCCATCCTCCACCTTCATCCTCCAGAGCTGCCTCTTCACTTGGAACTCTGTGTCGCTTGCCATGGCTCGGAGAACTGACTAGAGCCTGATACACACACTCTTCACACACACCCACAGGCACATGGGGTCATAAGCACTGGGTATGTGTGGGCTCAGTCGCACCCGCATGGACTGCAGCCCACCAGGCTCCTCTGTCCATGGGATTCCTCAGGCAAGAATAGTAGAGCAGGTTGCTATTTCCTTTTCCAGGGGATTTTTTCCACCCAGGGATCAAACCCGTGTCTCTTGAGACTCTTGCATTGACAGGCAGATTCTTTGCTATTGTGCCACCTGGGAAGCCCTGCAATGTTGAAATTAGGATTTTATCCAGAAAAAGGAGAGAAGGTCCACGGGCAGTTGCTTTCTCTCTTCACCAACAAGACGTGTCTCCACTCATCCTTCACCTAGAATTAAACTCCAGTTTCACAGAGATTCCGGCATCCACGCCCAGCACAAATCGCCCCATTCCTCTGTGGGCTAAGAGTGCTGCCTGCCAGAGGTCACAGCCTCAGCCTCTGCAGCTGCCCTGACGGTGAGCCCCGAGGGACCTCAGAATGGGAGAACGCAGGACGGAGGCCAGGACAGCGGAGGGGCGCCCAAGGAGTGACTGCGGTGAGCCCCGGCTCTTGCGTCTTCCCATATGTAGAGAAAAGCCAAATTCCTTCACGGGAGAGGTCCTGTTTGTTGCTATCGTTGTCCAGTCGCTCAGTGTGTCTGACTCTCTGTGGCCCCGTGGACTGCAGCACGCCAGGCTCCTCTGTCCTCCACTAGCTCCCGGTGTCGGCTTTGACAGTGATCTTCTGATGTTCCCACCGCCTAGTCTTAGTTGTAAATCCCGCTATACACCCTGGCTTCCCACCCTTGCCTTTTCTGAGCAGCTCTCAGAGTGATCGAGATGCTATGTCCCAGCCTTCAGTCCTCAATTCTGCCCGAGTAAAACATAACCCTCAACTTTGAGGCTGTGCGGTTTTTTTTTTTCAGTCGACACCTCAGATAAATCTCGCACCAGTGTCCCCGACACGATTTCTGTACCATCTAAGGATCCGTGTTGAAAACAGCAGCTCTGGAACAAGCAGAAGGCAAGCCCTTCTCCCGGCTTTGATCTGTGACCAGGTGGCCCTGTGATCCAGCCTGCGGTCAGGGCGTTCATCGGCGGGGATTGGAGTGTAGACCACAGCGCTGACATCACAGGGAAGCCTCTCACCCCCAGGAGGAAGGGGAGATGGCTCTCCTGCCCTCTGACGTGGCCTGCGTGGACAGTGGACCGTCCACTGGGGAGCTCACCAAGGCACCCTGGACTCCGGGGCCCTCAGTGGACAGAGACAGAAATAAAGCCCAGGAAAGCAGCTCTCTTATCGAGGCTGGCTCTGAAAGCCCACTGCGGAGCCTTGCACTCAGGACAGGGCAGGGAGAGGGCCAGGGCCCAGCCAGCAAGGCTTGGACTCGAGGCGGGGCTTCTGGCAGAACCTGCAGGGGAAGGGCGTGGAGGGGAGGGACCCCCTCCAGCAAGTTCGTGAACAGCCTTTCAGGGTGCGTCCACCAAGGAGGGGAGGGCAGAGAGCAGAGCCGAGGTCAGCAGCAGAGGCCCGGGCGCTTCCCGAGCCCTGTCCGCGGGCCGGACTCCATGGTGCTTGATGCCCGTGAGCCTCAGCCCATGAGGAAGGCCCAGCTGTCATCCGCCCTGGGAGGTGAGCAGCTTTAGGATTAAGGACAAGGGTCTGCTGAGGGGACAAGGGTCTGCTGAGGGCACGCAGCTTGGTGGAGAGGCTGGACTTGACCTGGGCCTCCTCCCTTCCTCTGCTGCTTCCTTCCTCTCTCTCCTTTTTTCTCTCTTTCTTCCTCTTTCTTCTTCCTCCCTCTCTTCCCTTTTTCCTTCCTCCCTTTGCTCGCTCTTTCTTGCTGAAGCTTGGTTGATTTCTACCATCGTTACTTTCAGGTGTACAACATAGGAATTTGATATTTTTATAGATTATCCCCTCTATACAAATGTGTTATGAAATACTGACCACATTTCCCGTGCGGTAATTACATCCTTGTAACAGATCGGCGGTAGTTTTGAAATTAAACAGATATTTTCATATTCAAATAGTTCGGGATCGCTGATACCCCAGAAACTTCAAATGTTCTCAAATGCTACATCGTCTCCATGAGTAAACATTCAAGCCTAAGTACAATTTTGGCAACGTTTAGAAGGAATAGACATAAGGGAGTGTTGTAGGGGAAAAAAAAGAGAGAGAGAACTTTAGCAAAATCCTAGACTAAGATTAATGAATTAGAAAATAGTAAATGCACTTCCTACTGTCAAAACAGAACAGAAAGCTCCTTTTATTCTTAAATGCAAAGCGGGGCGTTCTGACTAGAAGGCCTTTCTCTACTCTGCTTTGTCATCTCCCCAGGAAGAAATCTCGCAGGCTACTTGGAGCCTCCATCTAGGAGCACAGGGCAGGGCTTTTCCTGCAGTGAGTTAAATGAGCCCCAGAAGGCTTTGGGAAGGCAGGACTGGGTCTAGGAGCCACGGAGGCCCTCAGGCCGGCCAGGTCCTCCAGGTGCCGCTCCCCTCTTCGGCCAGCATGACCCCGCACTTCGATGGTGGCTGATCTGTGGCCCCTAGCTCATCAGCAGTCTTGTGCAAATATTTTTCTTGGTGACAGAGCTCAGAGATAGAGGTGTGGGTCTCAGGAGGGGGGTGTCCCAACCCTGGGCTGGTGAATTAGGAGGGGAAAAGAAATGAGCACCATTCAAGCAAGATGGCCAAATTAAGATGGTGGTTTCCCACCGGTGTGCAGCTCCAGCTGGAGGAGACGGGACACAGGTGCAGTGCTGGGGGCCCTCCCGGCCCCAAGACCCTCTGGGGTGCAGAGTCTGCTCCCAGCTGTCCTGCAGAACCGGCTCACCCAACATGCTGAAGGGGGCGGAGCATGCTGCATCTCTGGCATAAGGAGTATTGTGAACTGCCAGTTTTGAGCTGCAGCAGATGTGGGCAGGAGAAGGTCTGAGATGTCCAGGGGTAAGAGGACCTCCCTGGGTAAGCGCTGCCCCCGCCCCCCGAGCTGCACTGGGAAGAGGACGGTGACCCAAAACCGCAGAAGGCTCTCCTCCGAGAAGACCAGATTTAAGCCTGCACGTGGAGCCCGTCCTTGTTGGCTGTGCTCCCCTGGAGCCTCAGCCACTGCCAGTCCCCCACAGTAGCTCTTCTGCCTGCAGCTTAAGATGACAGTTAAGCGGCGTTTCGATTTCAGGGGGTTCCCCAGTTTCCGGGTGCTCTCACATGGGTGTGAGGTACCTGTGAATGCATTTCTGTGCTTCTGACCACATGGGGGTCTCAGTAAAGAACTTAGAGGGAGAATCATTTTCTGTGACTTCACGTTTCCGAGCTCAACCCTAGGATATGAGTCTGGATGTGTTGAGAGGGTTTATTTATTTTTTGGAATAAGGAAGTGATGAATTCAACTGATTCTTTTCATTGTAGGATGTCTTGAACTTTATTAATTTACTTTTTTATGGAAGCATGTTGTTCAGGCACTAAGTCAGATCTGACTATTTGTGACCCCATGGACTGCAGCCCTCCAGGCTTCCCTGTCCTTCACTGTCTTCCAGAATTTGCTCAAACTCACGTCCATCGAGTCAGTGATGCCATCGAACCATCTCCTCTTCTGCCACCCCCTTCTCCTGGTCTCAATCTTTCCCAGAATCAAGACTTTCTCCAACGAGTTGGCTCTTCACATTAGATGGCCAAAGCATGGGAGCTTCGGCAACAGTCCTTCGAATGAATATTCAGGGTTGATTTCCCTTAGGATCTACTGGTTTGCCCTCCTTCCTGTTCAAGGGACTCTCGAGAGTCTTCTCCAGCACCGCAGTTGGAAAGCATCATTTCTTCGGCACTCAGCCTTCTTTATAGTCCGACGCTCACATCCATGCGAGCATGGCTACTAGGAAAACCATAGCTTGGACTATATGGACCATAGTTGATTTACAATGTTGGGTCAGTTTTAGAAGCACAGCAAAGTGGTTCAATTATACATATACATGCATATGATTTTTTCAGATTCTTTTTCCTTATAGGTTATTACAAAATATTGAGTAGAGTTTTCTGTGCACCACAGTAGGTCCCTGTTGATTATCTATTTTATATAGAGTAGCAGGTGTGTGTTTAATCCCAAACCCCTAGCTTATCCCTCTGCTTCCCCCTTTGGCAACCATAATCTGTGAGTCTATTTCTGTTTTGTTCAAATGTGAATTTGCATCATTAGTTTTTAGAGTCCACATATAAGTGATATCATCAAATGTCATATGATATCACTTGGAGTTTTAAAACACTCCTGTGTGAGACAGTCTCTCACAGTGGGGTCTGCGTGCTGGGGGTCCCACACCCACTAGGGCAATAGGCCTGTTCCGTGGTATCTCCTCGGGGGTGGCTCTGCAAAATATCCAAGTGGGACTTTCCGCTGTAGAACCTCGTGGTGCTGATTGGGCCAGATTCCTGGCTGGACAGGCCCTGTGACATCCCTGCCTCCAGTGAACTCAACTTTGAGCTCTGATCCATCAGAGCCTCCTCTGGGGAAAACAACACCACCTGTGTGCAAGCTGCGTGCAGTCCTGAAGGTGCTGTGCACACAACACAAGAAGGGCTCTGGGGTGCAGCCGCTGTCACGGGGTCGTCGAGGGAGACAGTGAGATGCCCTTGCTTGTCTTCACGAAACTCCAATCACCTCCCGCATTCGGGAAACACTTGTGAATTCAGTCCACCGTCTGAAAAGAATCGGAAGTAAAACAAGAAGCAAATGGATGCAGTGTGTATTATTTTATAGACTCCATTTGAAAGGGTCTGAGAGATGTCCCCTTGCGCCTACTGGAAGCCCCCAGAAAACAAGGGGGTCCGGCCGGACCTCGAGGAGGCCGGGTTCCCATCTCAAGAGGGGACGCAACCTCGCCAGTGGGCAGCAAGGAGTGGAAGTAGGAATCTTTCTACGGGGCTTCAGAGCGGCTTTTTCGCAGGAAATAAATCTTCAGAAGTGAGAATTATAATTGAACCAAGTTCAGGAGAGCCAGGTGTAATTTTAGCAACAAAACTTGATGGCTCCAGAAAAGGAAGCTCAGGGAGGTCCATTAATGGAGGAGAGGTAATTGGATGAGAGCCGAGCAGGCAGCCCTCTGGGTGCTGGGGAGAAAATGTCTCCAGACGGAGGAAGAAGGCCTTCTTGGGCGGGGGGAACGGGGAAGTGGGGGTACATTCTGAAGGCCTGAGGCTCAGACAGGTTTCATCTGAAATCTCAGGAACCTCGAAACACACCAAAAGTCACCCAGGGAAGCATGGTCCCTTTAATCCCCATCCTGTGTCCACCTTCAAGGCTCCCCCTTGACACCCCTGCTCCCATCCTGATCCAGGGCCAGCCTGAGGTCATGACCTCTCCGAGCTCAACAAGCCCCACCTCACTCACAGCCTCATCCCTGCCCTAATCACCCCCTGCCCTCACCCCCTGTACCCCTCCCCTGGGGGCCAGACACACAGCAAGCCTGCAACATCGCTAAGTAGACAGCTCTCATCACGAGAAAGTTTCTGTCATCAGTTTCTGGTCCAAAGCATTGGAAGGACTGATGCTGAAGCCGAAGCTCCCATACTTTGGCCACCTGATGCGAAGAGCTGACTCATTTGAAAAGACCCTGATGCTGGGAAAGATTGAGGGCAGGAGGAGAAGGGGACAACAGAGGGTGAGATGGTTGGATGGCATCACTGACTCGATGGCCGTGAACGTGAGCCAACTCCTGGAATGAAGGACAGGGAAGTCTGGCGTGCTGCAGTCCATGGGGTCAAGGGTCAGACGTGACTGAGCGACTGAACAACAGCAACAAAACTGGAAGGGACCCTTCACCTTTCTCTGCTGAGGCCCTCTGTTCCTATTCAAAGGAGGCGAGCTGTGGCCCTCTGTTCCTATTCAAAGGTGAGCTGTGGTGTTGGCGAAGACTCTTGAGAGTCCCTTGGACTGCAAGGAGATCCAACCAGTCCATCCTGAAGGAGATCAGCCCTGGGATTTCTTTGGAAGGAATGATGCTAAAGCTGAAGCTCCAGTACTTTGGCCACCTCATGCGAAGAGCTGACTCATTGGAAAAGACTCTGATGCTGGGAGGGATTGGGGGCAGGAGGAGAAGGGGACGACCCAGGATGAGATGGCTGGATGGCATCACTGACTCGATGGACATGAGGTTGAGTGAACTCTGGAGTTGGTGATGGACAGGGAGGCCTGGCAACCTTGCAGTCCACAGGGTCGCAAAGAGTCAGACACGACTGAGCGACTGAACTGAACTGAACTGACGGCTTCCCTGGTGGCTCAGATGGTAAAGCGTCTGCCTGCAATGTGGGAGACCTAGGTTTGATCCCTGGGTCAGGAGGATCCCCTGGAGAAGGAAATGGCAACCCACTCCAGTACTCTTCCCTGGAGAAGCCCAGGGACAGCGGAGCCTTGCAGGCTACGGTCCATAGGGTTGCAAAGAGTGGGACACGACTGAGCAGCTTTCACTTTCTTTCTCTTTCTTTCTTTCTTCCTTTCTTTCTTTCAGGACTCAAGGCCTAAAGAGCTTCTTTCCCGTCTTCTCATGGGTCTTAGTTCTGATCTCAATGGCTTTTTCCCAGATTCTAACTGATGGTTTTATTGATCAGTGTATTTTCTTCTAAACTACTTCAGACTTGGTGGAGTGAATTAGGAACTGAATGAATGGCTCGCTGGCTGGCTGGCTGCATGATGAACAATGAGATGATTGGATGGATAAATAGCTGGATGGATGTTTGTGTGGATGAATGATCTGATAGGTGGATGGATGGCTTGATGGGTGGATGGTGAATGGATGAAGGATGGGTGGATGGATGGGTAGGTGGGTGGATGGGTGGATGGGTGTGTGGATGGATCAGTGGGTGAATGGATGGGTGTTTGGATGTATGGGTTGGATGAACAGATGGAAGACTGGCTATCTTACAAGAAGAAGGTATTTTAAACCCATATGGATTTTTGAATACATTTTAATAAATATTAATATCAGAAACGGAATTACAACTATTGATCTAAAGCTTGTCAAACAGAATGTTTCCAGCTGCTATAATTCATTTATTATTTTTCACATAACTCAGATAGATTTATCTGCATTTTTATTTTACTGAAATTAATTTTGTGGGAATTGGGTGTTTGGGTACTAATTTTACAACAAATATCTAGTTCAACAATCAGCTTGACCATGCAAGATTCTGCCCATTATACCGAAAATAATCACTGGCTTTGCTTTGTAAACGCAGTATTTCTACACAGACCAAGCTTTTCTAGTTAAATTTCATGAAAATGATCACAATCCCCTTCACTGTGTGGTTTTATTCTTTGCCACATTTATTTTGTGTTATTTCTACCAGCAATTTTCAGTATGAAATAAATAAAATGGGCAGTCCATATGTCTCTTTTATTTTAAAAGAAAATTGTGAGAAATTCCTCTCACATATTCTCAAGTTACTTGTGGTTCAGGATTTGTTTACACTGATGCCAGATTTTCTGGTGATTTTCTTTTGGGGGAGGTAGGGAGAAGGGGTTGTTTGTTTGACCTAAAAGCAAATCGAGGGGGTAAAGCAAGGGTCGGCGCATTAAGGTCAGAGAACATGTCGAGGGGGTCCTATGGGACTTGCTGGGAGCTGAGTCTGGGGGGCTGAGCCCCAGGGAAAGAGGGGACAGACGGGGCAGCCTGTGCCAATAAAGCTTTATTCACACACAGGCAGTGACAGGCCAGGGTCTGCACAGGTCTTCCCTGGAGACCTTGGGGCTCATCTAGGGAGCAGTGGAACGAGGTCAAGTGTCCTTCCAGCCCTCGGAAGAGGAAACAAAGAGTCTCTGGGACGTGGGCCCCCAGGGAGCTCTGGACTGCATCGAGGGCGCCCTTGCCATGCGACGACCTTGGTGCTTATTCATCACAGGTACGAGCCGGCAGCAGAAACCTGGCCTGGGGACAGCGCCGGGAACAGCCCCGCGTGACACTCAGGATGAAGAGGACAACGAAGTGAGTGCAAAGAATGAAAATTTATCTCCCCCGCTTTCTCAGGCCTGTCTGGGCGGAAAAGGCACTCGGGTGCGGCGCCTCTGATTCATGGCTGGGTGACTCTTCTGTGGAGTTCCCTAAATATTGTGTAGCCGGTTTTGACTTGGAAATGCAGCATTTGAAATATCTTCACTTGGCCAAGAGGCCCCCAGTGACATTAGAATAATGATGATGGCGTACTTTGCATTTCACTGAGAAGTGCGTTGGAATAATACTGCTCCTGTCGGTCTGGCCGGAGATGGTGATTTAGGACTGAGGCTCCAATTGGGGAGAGATGGCGGTGGGCCTCCGTCTCCCTCCCCATCAAAGGCCCAAGAGGAAGAGTGTTTCATTTTTACCGAGGCTTTTCTGTCTGCAGGGAGCCTTATTTCTCCTTACACATTTTCGGAAACCCTGCTGTGGGCTGGATTTATGGAGCGGAGAGGAGCCCCTGGGAGCCGGAGCAGGGACACCGGATCCGCCGGTTTCTCCCGCGACCCAACGGAGCACGCTCCCCTCTGACGTTTTGCTTGGCAGAAGCCTCTCTGGATACGCCACGAGGCTGGTGTCAGGGTCCCAAGACTCCAGACCAGGCGCGAACCACTCTTGGGGTCCTCCCTTTGGGGGCCAGACACGCACTTCATTACGCCACTGCTTCGTCCGTTCCTTTCCGCAGCACCCTCCCCAGCACACACCTCGCCAGCCCGACCCGGCTCTGCAGCTGACCCAGTGGGAGGAGCCGGCAGTGCCCAGAGAGACAGACAGACAGTGGCTGGTCCAGTGGGAAGGTCAGGCAGGGAAGGGGACGGGAGTACAGGGCCGCATGGATAACCAAGGTCTTCCTGGAGGCGGCCCCTGAACCCAGCAGACGGGTGACGCCCAGGCAGCAGGGGAGCAGGTTAGGCAGGGTGTGCACAACACGGGGGGGGGGGGGGGGGGGGGGGGGGGGGGAGGGCCCCTGAGCGCAGAGGGACCTTGGTCTCAGGGGCTCTTGGCAGGGATCTGGAGGTTCTCAGAGATGACCGGGCCCGTGGCAGGTCTGCACTCTCTTGGCTGTGACGTTTTACCGGGGGGCCTGAGGCTGAGACATATGTGGATGTTCTAGGACACTCCCCTGGACGCAGCCCGTGTCTGGAGAGCCGGCGTCACAGGAGGTCGAGTCGGTGGGTCCCTAGCCTGGGAGGGGGAGCCTTCGCCCCACAGCAGTCAGCTGCAGAGGGAAAGCTCCGGGCTGCCCCCTCCCCTGGAGCGTAAGGACGGTGTCAAGGAGGATCACGCCCTGCTCCTTGAACAGGACCCCAGGGAGCTGGCAGGGAGCTGGCGAGAGGTGGCCACATCCTGGAGCCTGGGTCTTGGGGGCCCTCCAGGACCTGGGGCCTCTGACACTGAGCGGGTTCTTCCCCGGGCTCCGGAAAAGAGGAGGGTGATTGGAAAAGGGAAGGACTAGGAGGGAGGAGGGTGGAGGGAGAGTCAAGCTGTGTGCAATTTCAGTGCTCAAAACCCCAAGTGTTTCCCGCTCCCTGTTCTCTGCCGCCTTTGGAGGGAATCTGAGTCTGTGGCA
Source organism: Ovis aries (assembly GCF_016772045.2). Taxonomy (NCBI): domain Eukaryota; kingdom Metazoa; phylum Chordata; class Mammalia; order Artiodactyla; family Bovidae; genus Ovis; species Ovis aries. The sequence goes on from NC_056056.1 coordinate 224,164,123, forward strand.
CAGCTGAGCTTGGAGGGTCCTTGTGCCCAGGGGCCATGAGGTGCCTCCCTGGGTTTTCCCACCCATCACCCCCAAGCAGTGCCCGAGCAGTGGTTAGGAGTGGTGCCTCCGTGGCAGCCCGGCTCCAGGAGATGGACAGTGGCCCGCATCCCTTGGCAGAGAGTGCATGGGGCTGGGAGGTGGGGGGCCCCGGGTGGGTTTGGCCTGTGCTGTGTCTGCACGGGGCCCACAGGCTTCCTCTCCCACAGAACCCATCCCTCCCGAGCAGAGCCAAGGCCGCCACGGAACAGAGCCTGAGGAGGTAACGGAGATATAGGCCAAGGAGAGGGAGCAATCGGACAGCTGGGGGAGACGCTGCAGCGCCCGCAGCTTGGCAGGTCCCCGCACGCGCTCCAGCGGCTCCCAAAGCAGGAGGGACATGGGAAGGCCTCGCGCGAACACGGCGAGGCTGCCACCAGGGCAGCCTGGGCCCTGGAGCTACCCGGCCAGGTATCAGGAGGGCCGGGCAGGCAGCGGTGCGCCCCAGAGCTTTGCATCAGCTGCCCTGCGGCCTCAGCATCCCGCCTGGGCCCCGTGAGGGTCTGGGGTCTGGGAGGCAATGCCCAGGACTGCGACCCAGGGGCACCTGCCCCTCAACAGCGGGCTTCCTGGGACAGGGGCGTCGGAACCACGAGCAGTGCAGCAAACAGGAGCAGCGGCCCACATCCATCATGCGGAGTAATGAGCTGGATTTATAGAAAAGGAAACACAATACAATCCGCGTAATGGCTGTTGACACAGATCTGGGCTGTTTGTTCTAGGATATTAAATTGACAAACAGCAAAGGTTCGCCGGGCTCCCGTCTCTGATTTGCGGGCTCCTGTCTAAAGGTGTGTGCGTGGCCGCGCCAGTCAGAGGACGAGGCTGACCCAGCGGGATGCAGAGGGCCATCCTGGAGGCCTCTGCTTGTGAACACCTCCCAGAGCCCACTCCCCGGAGGAGCAGCTCACCAAGGAAGCAGGGTGGGAACCTCACTGCTTGGTTCCCAGAGAAAGCAGGCCACATTTTGAAAAATTTAATTAAGACCCGAGATCAGGTTTGCGTAATTGGATTCAGGCTGTGAGTAAGCGTGGTGATGGATGGGCAGGGCATCATCGCTGACACCCGGGAGGTGAGCCGCGTCCCCCAGCAGCCCCCGCCGCCTGGATTCTGCATCTCAGGTGTGAGAAATGCTCCTGCTGCTTTGTTCTGGGTTGCTTTCAGTCTCTGAAGAATGTCCGCTGGGTGCAAGCTACCTACAGAGGGAGAGAGGGGGAGGGAGAGGTGGGGTGTTTTTCCTGACCACCTCACGCGCGCTCTCAGTCCTCTCCACACTCGGGCCTGTCCTGCAGAGCACCCTTGTCCCGGCGGGAGGCAGCCCGGAGGGTCAAGCGTCCGCCAGGGGGACTCCAGGCAGGCTGCGGACATGGGCCACGTGCCTGGAGGACCCTCCATCAGCAGGTAACGGACACTCAGCAGGAGAGATCCAGTTAGATGGGAAAGTATTGCTTCCACCGTAATTTACTTAAGGAAATGGAAAAGATGAGCAAAAGACCCTGGCGAGGGGGTGAGTTTTGAAGGAAACGGGAAGATGGCATCTGGTCTTTTTTTAAAAAAGAAAGAACACACATCGGTGAGAAGGAAGAGGGACAGGGCAGAGTCACCGGCAGGAGGGCTGAGATGGACCAGCCTCAGGACAGCACAGGCTTCCTGCCCACCGGGAACCTGCCTCTATGGGCACAAGGCCCCTGAGAAGCCACAGAGCCCAGAGGAAGCCTGTGCTGGGGTTCAGAGCCCTCCCCGGTGGCTCGGGGCTTGTGCAGCTTAGGGAAGCCTGATGGGCACATCTCAGGAGCAGAGAGCAGCTGTGATCAGCTTCCCGGGAGCAGCAAGAAAGGATGTGAGCAGAGAGACACTCCCAGTGAGTTCAAAGGACAGGGAGAGGTGAGCCGAGAAAGGCAGGCAGGGAGCCGGTCCAAACCCTCTGGCCCAGCGAGCTTCAGAGTCACCCGCGTCTGCCCTCAGGTAAACCAAGGCTGGTCTGAGAGGTGTGAAAGGGCTCAGTGACAGATGGCTTTCAGAAACAGTCTGTTGTCTGCAAATTAAAGGCCTATATGCGATTAAAAACCAACAAAGGGGTCCTTTGCTGCAGCGATTCCCCGACCCCAGCAGGAGGAACGGCCTCTGGGACAGGCACCTGCGCTCAGCCTTTTAAGGTCGCGGCCGGTAACCCTTCCTCCCCGAGGAAGCGTCTGGCGAGGAGGCTCCACAGTCGCCCTGGAATCGCCCCCACAATTGCCTTTACAGACCAGAGGGCGTTCCAAGAGCCTGAGGGACTGTTCCACCGGAGGGTTAGGCCCGCACTCTGGAACAGCGCTCACACCACAGAGGTGAGAACAGAAGCCCTGAGCCGGCGTTTCCATACTTGATTCACCCCAAGGCGCCCTCTCCTAACCTCTGGGCAGACCCTCCCTCCCTCCCTCCCTCTCTCTCTCCCTCCCTCCCTCTCTCTCTCTCTCCCTCCCTCCCTCTCTCTCTCTCTCTCTCTCACCCTGTCTGCCTTCCTGTCCGGGCAGGATCCCTCAGCCCCTCTTAGAAGCAGGCCCTTTCCCCTGTTTTGGTGGGAGTCATGTTCGACGGGTCTGCACTTTGACCACAAACTCAAACCTGACAGAAAAGCTGGTTGGTCACAAGCTCCCTCCGCTGGAGCAGACAGGGCCCGACTCCATCGCCGCCCGGAGCAAGGCCCCCCAGACCCTCACTGCGGCGGAGGAGCCGTTCGCAGGACAGCAGGAAACCCCTGGTCGGGGGCATGAGTCTCTTCCCAGAAGGAAGCCCGGGGAAGCCACCTCCCCACTCCTGAGCACGCTCGGTTGAAGGCTGATGTATGGTTGTGTTATTCCTAAATCTCCGCAAAGATGTAAACAGGGTGATTGTGCCTCCGTAAGATATTAATAACTTAATGAGTCTGTGCTATTTGTTTATGTAAATGGATAATGGAATCTCTACAGGGGCCAAATATGATATTACATACAATCTGGTGATTCGATGACTTGTCACAGACACACAAACACACACACTCCCAGCGTGCTCTGGAGGAGCTAGTCCTGAGCACAAACAGGGTGGGCACAGCTCACACTTCCTTCCAGAGTCAGGGTTGAGGCCTCCCTGCAGGCCCCGGGGGAAGGGGCGCTGGACACTTCTTCCCTCCTCTCCCCGCCCCCTCCTCCCAGGAAGCTCCCAGGCCTCCACACGGCCCCCAGCCCTGTCCTTAGCTGGCTGGGCCTCGCGTATGTCCCCAGCCCTGGACCGTCCTCCTCTCCCTGCAGACAGCGGAGCTGGACCAGCACTCACATCCTCCCTGTCAGAGCACTGGGCCCCCAAAACTCTGGGCTGTTGAAGGGTGACCTCAACCCCCCACCAAAACCCCAGGAACTTCGGAATGTGGCTGTTTGGAGATGGGCTTTGAAGACAAATAGGTTACAGTGAGGTCATGAGGGTCCTGATGCTCTGGTGGGGGGGTCCTTATACAAACAGGAGGTCAGGACACAGAAGCGCATGGGGCGTCCATGTCAGGACGGGGCGTCAGGACGCAGACGGGCACGTGGTGGCCACGTCAGGACAGGGCGTCAGGACGCAGACATGCACGGGGTGCCCACATGAGGACGGGGTGTCAGGACGCAGACGTGCATGGGGTGCCCATGTGAGGACAGCACAATCCCTGAGCTCCAGCAGGAAGGTGTCAGGAGAGGGGGTGTCTTTGGGCAGTGACCAGGTCATGAGGGTGGGTCCCCACAGCGAGACTAGTGTCCCGTGTCCCAGGGGAATGAGATACCACGTCCCCTCTCCCTCTGCACGAGAGGACACCGTCCTTTCCCAGCACTGCGCCTGCTCGGGGTCAGCCCCGTCCCTGCACTTGCCACCACTGCCTGAGCAGAGGTGGGAGAGAGCTGTGTTCTGGCGCCTCTCTCCTTGCCGAGGGGTGCACACTCAGGTCCGAGGGGCTGTCTCCACCCTCACAAACCTACAGGCCACAGGCTGGTCCCCCTGATCACCGAGGCCTCATCTCCCCGGGGCTGGGAGGGGAAGATGGCTGGCACGGCCATCTGATGGTCTCCGGCTCCCCCAGGGGGGAGGTGGACTCACCCCCCTCTCCTCTCGGAGCCTCAGGCTCTGCAAAGCCAGGCGGCAAGGATCCTCCCAGGGCTCTGTGTGTCCACCCCCCTCACCCCGAGTCTCGGGACCCGCCTCCCCACCCCACTGTCTCCCACCTCCTGCCCACCTCCGTGAGGACATTAACGCGCATCCTTCCGCTTCCTCTCTTCTGTTGTTTTCTCCTGTTTATTCGTGAGCTGCCATGTGAAACAGTTACAGTTCAGATTTCTGCTGTGGATAAACAAATACAGAAAATTAGCAGATGTGTTTTGCAGATGCACTTCACAAAAATAACCTCCTCCCAATGAGTAGGAGCGTCGGGAGGCTGAGCGGTGCGGGTCCTGAGCACCGCTGGTCGCCCTTCCCGGCTTTGAAGGGAGGAACCTGAGACGAGAGGAGGGGCAAGGATGGGCCAAGCCTGGAGCCAGTGGCCAAGCCCTCTGTGGGCACGTGAGAGGGTGTCCGAGCAGGCATGGAAGCTGAGGCCCGGGGGGACAGGAGGGCAGCAGTCACAGCCTCAGGGCTGCGGCTGGACCAGTGGCCACAAGGTCCCCTGGAGCCCCAGGGATAGGGGAGAGGGGAGACAGAAGACCCCAGAGAAGATGCAAAAGTCAGGTGTCAGGGCATCCGGGGGACTCGGGTCAGCAGAGCTCTGACCCCAGGAATGCCAGCAGGGACGAGAGCCTGAAAGCGTCCCTGAGGAGGCAGGACACGTCCCCTGTGACACGCAGCCCCGCAGCACGCCATCCCCCAATTCAAGATGCCCCAGTCCACAGGCAGGTAACCTCGCAGTCCTGGGAGACAAGGGACGCACAGAAGAGGGGCCTGGACACCCCCACACACACACCCTTGCACGCAGAAATGCAGTCATCTGTGCGCACACGTATGCACACGTGAGTTCACCCCAGCCTCCACGGGGTCCTGCCGGCGGTGAGTGAACAGAGCCTCCTTCACGTGCAGGCCTGGTCCTGGGAGGAAGCACTCGGTACAGATTCTATTTCTTCTTCCATGAAAGGATCACAGCCTCCCAGGGATAATTTAATTTGCCTTTTCTTTCAGGAGTGACTGCTACACAGAGGAGCCTTTCTTCTGGTCTAATTTTGCCCCCAAATAAAATAAAAGACTCAAAGAATATTAGAACTGCTTCAACCCCATCACCCGATACCTGGGGAGAGACAGGAATGGTCCAGGCTTACTGTTCAGCAGTGGGGGGTGGGGGAGGAGAGAGATGAAGGACACAGAGGGATGGGGAGGGGTCTCAGGGAAGAAGGGAGATTCAGGGAAGGGGGGAAATTCAGGGACGGAGGAGCAGGCCCAGAGGTGGGGTGGGGACTCAGGGATGGGGAGGGGGGCCCAGAAGTCGGGTGAAGACCCAGAGTCAGGGTGGGGGTCCCAGGGATGGTGGGTGCTCTTGGGGCTCCCACATACCCTGGGGACCACCTGCCTGCCAGGTGTGAGCCTGTGTAAAGGAGAGGGGGCTCTGGACGCCCTCTCCATTCTCGAGAGGGAAGGAGGCTGCCACAGAACCCACCCCAAAGCACCAGCAGCCAGCCGCTTGCAGCGAGACCTATCAGACAGGCTAGGACCTAACAGGCTCCAGGTGACAGCCGGGGTTTGTGCTGAGTGCCAGCTCTCCTGGAGTCTGGAGTTTGGGTGCCGGCCAGGTGAGACCAGCTCTGGGCCACAACCCCGGGCAGGAGCTTCTGACAGGCTCCCCTGGCAGACTACACCTCACACTTGAGGTCACAGCTCAGCACTGGGTGCTGAACACGTCCTGGGTGGCTCTCCTGGCCGGACCCTGGGTGCCTGCCCTGGTCCACGGGCTCCAGGTGTGCGCCTGCCCTTTGCTGACTTGCTCTGTCTTGTTGCCCTGACACGTCTTAGCTGTGAGGACTGCAAACTGAGTCTCACGGGTCCTTCCAGGAAGTCATGGAGCCTAGGGGTGGTCCTCGGGACCCTAACACGTGCTTTAGGGTCTCAGAGGAAGATGGCAAGAGCCCCTAGAGGATGAAGCCCCAGGCCAGCCACGTGGGGCAAATGATGGCAGGGGTGAAGCTCACCTCGCTGGCCCTCCTGTGTGCCCGTGGGCTGGCCCGACCCCGGGGCCAGCGGCTGACGTGTGTCATGTCTGTGACCCCAGGGACTTTGTGCAGGTCTGCAGCCCGTGGTTTTCTTTGCCATTGCCTAGAAGCAGCGATAGACTTTCTCAGGCTCCAAAATCACTGTGGACGGTGACTGCAGCCATGAAATGAAAAGATGCTTGCTCCTTGTAAGAAAAGCCGTGGCAAACCTAGACAGCATATTAAAGAGCAGAGACATCACTTCACCAACAAAGGCCTGTCTAGTCAAAGCTCTGGTTTTCCAGTGTCATGTATGGATGTGAGAGGTGGACGATAAGGAAGGCTGAGTGCCAGAGAACTGACACGTTTGAACTGTGGTGCTGGAGAAGGCTCTGGAGGGCCCTAAAGGAAATCGGCCCTGAATAGCCATTGGAAGGACTGATGCTGAAGCTCCAATACTTTAGGGTTGACTCACTGGGAAAGACCCTGATGCTGGGAAAGATTGAAGGCGGGAGGAGAAGGGGACGACAGAGGATGAGATGGTTGGATGGCATCACCGACTCAATGGACATGAGTTTGAGCAAGCTCCGGGAGCTGGCGATGGACAGGGAGGCCTGGCGTGCTGCAGTCCATGGGGCTGCAAAGAGTTGAACATAACTGAGCAACTGAACAACCACCCAAACATTTGCCCTCAGCTTCCAAACTCTTTTAAAGACATAACTTTAACAGCTGCTGAAGGATCTTCAGAGTATAACTGATGGCCGTTGCTGGCCATTCATTCTTCTAACAAAAATCAGGTTTCCCAGTGCTGTTCTTGCAGAAGAGAAAGTGGCCAGTCCAGACCCAGACCCCACCGTCCAGGGATGGGGGAAGGATGACAAACAGGTGGACAGGGGGGATAAAACAGAACCATATGACGGACGTAAAGCAGAGAACACTGAGGCCACTGCCCATTTTTCCTGCGAAGTGTCGATGGAATTAATACCGTTGTGTGAACATCTCTGAGATCATCTCAGGTCATGTCCTGAAGATAAATTCCCAGACGAGACATTACTGGCAGAGAAGCGTGAGTGCTTCTGGCTCAATACACACTGATCGGGCAACTCCAGCAACTTTCCACTCTCCAGGGGCGTCTCCAGGTCAGCAACTCCAGGCTGAGAGCCCTCTGCTGTTTTCACCTGGGCCTGGGGGTGCACGTTTACCCCAGTTGCCCACCGTAGTCTCTGCTGCAAGAGTACACTGCTTTCGCCTCAGATTCACAGTTGTCCATGGGGTGGGGGTGGGGGTGGGGGCGGGGGCGGGGCGGGGCGGGACCCGCCCACCGGAAGGAAGCGGAATCCAGGGCGGCACCCCGGGCGGGACCCCACCCCCCACCCCCCACCCCCCACCCCCCACCGGAAGGAAGCGGAATCCGCCTTGCTTGTGCTTCCAACCCCAGCCCTCAGGCCCCTTGATTTCCCTGGGAGAGGACGCCAACAAGGATCACGTGTCCTCCTTTCAGGAGCAGATGGGCACCTTTCGGTGTCCCCGTGTTCCTTACGAAGTAAAAGAGCCCCTCCCTGCCTTTTCTCCTTTGTGTTCAGTAGGCTCGCCTGATCTCACCTCGTTTAAGTGCCGCTGATGGGCACGTGTGCTGGCAAGCAGATCACAGGCCCCTCCCTGGCTTCAGCAGCATCATCAGGGGCACGTGCGTGTGCCAGGCGTTCTCCCTGAAGTGACTTCTGAAAGTAAAACATAACTTACGGGCGCCTCGTCCCTGCTGTTTGATGTTCACGAGCACGGTCCCGTCTCTGTAGCAACGTCTTAAAGCGTCCCAAGGCTCCTCGTCATCGGAGTCCCCGGAGAACAGACGGATGAGCCTGTGATGAAACTGCTGCTGGGGCCCCGGCCCGGTCGCTGTCTCCTCCCAGGATGCGCTCGGTTTTGGGAGGACGCTGCTGGACCCACACCTCATGGGGTCCCGCGGCAGCCGCAGGCTCAGCCCACCCTCTTCCTGCTTGCCCGCCTCCCTCGCCCCCTGCACAAACCTCTCCTCCCATCCCGGTGCAAAGCAATCCGTGTGGCACGGGGAGCTGGTTTCTCACTGGCCACTCTGTTAGGGGCATCAGTGAAGATTCCCACCTGCTGCCCCGACCTGCTCACGGTGCCCCCGTGGGGAAAGTCCACCCATGGGAGCCCGTCCCCTAGCCCTTCTGGCCCCCTGAAAAGAAACGCTGATTGACAGAGAGGCAGGGAACGTGGGCGTCCAGGCATGGTTACTAGTTGAGAACTCTTTCTGCCTTTTCGAAAATGCCTGTGAACTTGGCTTCCAGTAATTCAGCCGGGTTGACTTGAAGGTTAAAAGAACACCCTTTGTCTCAAATCTGTTGGTAAACCCTGGGACGATGCAGTCCAAGCTCGCAGCCCCTGGGTGTGGGCTTGCATTCTGCCACGTGCTGTGAAATCCGCCAGCTCCGATTTCCAAAGTGCAGATCCGAGGCCGGTCCCTGGTCTGCATGGAGTCTCTCCACCTCAGACTGGAGGCGCAGGGCCGGGCGGGCTGCTGTCTGTGCTGGGCCGTCCGGGGCGCAGCAGGCCTGCGGTTCCCTTGGTCTCTGTCCGCTGGGAGCCAGTGGCACCCTCCAAGTCTTTTTTTTCTTTAATTTTTAAAATTGTATTCGTTTTATTTTTGGCTGTGCTGGGTCTTCACTGACGCTTGTCCCTTTCTCTGGATGCAGTGCAGACGCTTCTCGTTACGGGGGCGTCTCTTGTCAGGAAGCACAGGTTCTGGGACAGTCGGGCTCAGCAGTTGTGGCTCACATGACTAGTTGCTCCACCGCATGTAGAATCTTCCTGGGTCAGGGATCGAACCTGTGTGCCCTGCATTGGCAGGCAGGTTCCTAACCCCTGGACCACCAGGAAAGCCCACCCTCCAAGTCTTGATGACCCAAGATGTCTGCAGACATTGCCACTTGCCCCAGGAGGGAGCAGACTGGCCCCAGCTGAGAGCCCTTTCCAGGGGCATCACCTCCTCTGAGAGGGGGTGCAGCTTGCTCTGCCCCGGCTCCCGGCCGTTCTTCCCACGTCTGTGTCCTGTGGACTTGCCACCTTGATGGCACAGCTGGGCCAAAGCCGTCCCGGCTCCCAGCACAGGGCCTGGGCCAGGAGTGCCTGAACCGCGCGCCCCTCCCCTTCATGCACGGCCTTCCCACCCTTCCCATGTAGCTCCACCCGACCCGGAACTGCTCAGGCTGCTCTAGGCATCTCACAGGCACCCCTGCAGCCCCCAGCTCCCCTCACCTGTCTCCACCCCCCCAACCCAGGACAGTCTCAAGGAGAGACCCCCGCAAGAGGTCTGCGCCAGACTGGGGGTGGGGGCTGTGAGGGGAGGGGCCTGGGTCCCCAGCCTGTACTTCCTGTGGACACAGTCAGCGAGGGCCTGCGGGGGGAGCTCGCTGGGGGCTGTTCCCTGGGGGGTTCACACTACTGGGGGCTTCCCTGGTGGCTCAGAATCTGCGTGCAAGCCGGGAGACATGGGTTCGATCCCTGGGTCAGGAAGATCCCCTGGAGAAGGGAATGGATACCCACTCCAGTATTCCTGCCTGGAGAATCCCATGGACAGAGGGGCCTGGCAGGCTACAGTCCATGGGGTTGCAAAAGAGCTGGACACAACTGAGAAACTAACCATTTCACTGCACGTTATTGGGCCCTTACCCATTAATCACTGCTCCCTGATCCTGAATTCTCACCTCAGTCCCGCTGCAGGTTCGATGACCCCATCCCTCTTAAAGGTGGGGAAGGGGCAGCCCAGCATGGTCCCACAGCCCAGAAAGGGAGGAGCCAGGCTCAGGGGGGAACTCTTCGTCCCCTCCTTCCTCCGCCCCAGCCACTGGGTGTAAGCCTTAAGCCCCAAGCCCTGAGCCCCAAGTTCAGGGCCACCCCATGCCGGACGCTCTTGGCTGGGTACATGGTAGGCAGTCAGTCCTTCCCACCTCAAAACAGCTCCAGGCTCTGTCCCCACAGCCTCGTGAGCTGGGCTCTGCTCTGCAAACAGAGGGGAGACCCCTCCCACAGGACAAAGGCACACGTGACATCGGGGTGCAGTGACTGTTCTGTTCTCACCAGCTCCCCCAGAGGAGGGACCTGACCGACCGACCAGCCAGCCGCTCCAGGTAGGGCCAGGTGGCTGCAGGGGAGGAAGGGAGAGTGCTAAGGCCAGGGCGGGGGGGGCGGGGACCAGTGCTACCCTCCAGGATGCCCCCACCCAGGCCGTCATCCGCCCTCTGCATGTCTCTGGGGGCCTCGGGGGTCTCTGTGTCTGGTGCCAGGTTGTTGGGAGAGTTGGCTACGTGTGGTTTGGGGCTGGTGTACACTTTTTTCATGTAAATAAGCAATAATCATAAAAAGGAAAGTTGCATTTGCTCTGAGTGGGCAGGAGACGTGTTTAAGTCAGAGTGAGGAACGCTCTGGGAGCACGGCTCCAGCCCAGGAAGACCGACCCTAGGAGGCTTTTTCCCGGGGCTGCGGCCAGGCAGAGCTGTGCGTCCTCACCCACCAGCGCGAACAATCAGGCTAGTTCACGAAAGGCGGCCGGGACCCTGCTCCTGTGGCCAGGGCACTGCTGGGGCCAGCGGCGTCATCAGTGCTCCAGACCCGCGGATCCACCCAGAGCCCCAGGGACGCCCGGAACGAGGGGTGGACCAGGGACTCCAGTGCCCACAGCTTCCCGACTCAGATCTCGGGGCCGAGGAAGGGACGTGTCCTAAGCCACGTGCTGAGTGGGGGCTGGTCCTCCCCCAGCACCTCGGGGCTCCCGAGGTGAGCGTGAGCAGCAGGTGCTGCCGCGGGTCCCAGGGGCCTCTTCTTTTCTGAGCCCGTTCCCAGACCCGAGACCTCTCTCCCCTGGGAAGTTCAACGCTGGGTTCTAAAAATTTACATGATTAATCATAAATTTCCACCACTGATTTTTTTTCTTAAATAAGCACTCAAATTTATGGGTGATCATGAAACTCTCCCATCAGATATGAGTCAGAGCCACAGGAACGATGAAGTAGGAATTCTAATGTCTAATGAAATGGCTGACCCCGGCTGAGAAGTAAAAACCAGACGCTGTCGTAGCTACACATCTCGTGAGGAGGCTGCCTCCTCTGATTCTCGTGAGCGGCCTCCGTCCTGTAACCGCTGTGGACAGCCCGGAGGCCCCCATAAGCCCCCACCCCAGCCAGCTGGGGCTTCTCAAGGGGCAGAGAACCAGCCCGAGGGTCAGTCGTGTCCTTCAAGGCAGAGGGGCTGTGACCTCGAATCAGAACCTTGACCCCCACCCAGATCCTCCCCCAGTGTATGGGGGCTTCAGTCTCCTTATCTGAGTGTATCAGTCAGGGGTCTCCTGGAAAACAGACCAGCAGGATCTATACACAGAAAGAGGTTTATTACACAAACTGGCTGAGACGTCCCAAGACATGTAGTCTGCGAGCTGGACGCTGGGGGAGCCAGTTCAGGTCCAAGCTGGAGGCTGAGAACCAGGAGCCCACGGGCAAATCTGAGCTGGAGGCAGGAGAGGATGGATGTCCCAGCTCAGGAGACAGCGGACGCTCCCTCCTCCCCTGTGGGTCTCCCTCGATGGATTGGATGAGGGTCCCACACTGGGGAGGACCATTTGCACTGCAGACATGCCTAGATTGATGTTTAACCAGATACCTGGACACTCGCGTCAATCTGACACGTAAAATTAACCATTACTCGGAGCACCCTGGGAAGACTGGGAAGGTGCAGAAAGTGGAGACTGGCTCTCCTAGGGGATGCCTGCAGCCCGGGATCCTCACCACACTCAGCTCAGACTGGTTGTGGGGACAGGAGGGTCCTTGTGGCCGGAGGTCTCTGCCCTGGGCTCCTGTCCCAGAAGCTCCACACCAGACACAGCATTGCAACCCGAGATGGTGTGATGGAAGGACCCTCTCCCCCCCGAGAGTTCACGGACACCCGGAAGCCCGTATGGCTTCCCCTGAGAAACAAAGGTGGCATGACAACACAGGACGGCCAATGGGATCAGCAAGTGATCGTCTCAAGGGCCGGTGGGTGGCGGGTCGGGTCCAGGTCAGCAGCCTCCCGTCACCGTGACCCACGCGAGTGTGAACACAGGCTGCAAGGGCGCATTTGCCAGCTGTTTCAGATGTTGCTGGAGACGTTCTGTCTGAGTAACCCAGGAGCAGAGCCACTCTGCCCGGGGCTGAGAAAGCCCCCAGCCGGGTCTGGGCAAGTGCGTGCAGCCACACGATGAAGAGAAGGCGGTGAAGCCACAGATTCACGGGAGGATCGTGGAGCTGACCCGGGTCTGCATCACCACCCGCTTTCCCAGGTGTTAAAGGCTGACCGCCAGGGAGGTCAGGTCCTTTGTCAGAGACGCCCCCGGGGGCTGAGAGTCAGAGCCGGGGCTGGCCCAGCCGAGGCCACTCCAGACCCCTGTGTTTAGTCCCTAAGTCGTGTCCAACTCTACGACCCCCTGAACTGTAGCCGGCCCGGCTCCTCTGTCCATGGGATTCCCCAGGTAAGAGTACTGGAGTGGGCCGCCATGTCCTTCTCCAAAAGCTCACCTGAGGCAGCCTGAGTTCTAGAGGTCAGAGCACAGTTGAAGGGCTGTTAAATCCAGGCGACGCAGCAGAAATCGTCTGCACCCTTTCCAAAGCTGAACTCCGAGATCAGCAGCCGAGATCTCCGTGGCCGAGAATCCTCCTCTCCCCCTGCCCCCCGGTTCCCATGATCCTGGACCACGACTCCCGCTGGGGGCTTTGTCCCCGAAGCCTGGGCCATCACCCGTCCTTCACAGGGTGGATGCCCTCCCCTGCCTGGCCCAGGGAGACCCGCATGTACATAAGCAGCTCTTTGCCCACCCTAGCTGTGAGGACAGACGGCCACAGACGCAGTGGCTGGGCGGTCACTCTGTCCCTGCTCTGCCCATCACTGGCTGTGCCCCTCAGCCTGGCCTCTAGCTTCCTGAGTCCGGGGCACTTCTCTGGAGACGAGCCAAAGGCTCTGACCTCAGAGGGCCCTGAGTCGGGGAAGAGGGGAGTCCAGACCCATGACAGAGGACTAGCCCAGCGGAGTCCTGAAACCAGGGTGTGGACAGGGCTGTCCACCACGCCGGGCATGCAGAACCGGGAGGCGGGGCACAGACCAGGAGCCTGGCTAAGGGTGTGGGGAGGAAGAGGGGGGCGTGACTGTGCACACGGAGTCCGGGGGCCGTCAGGGAACAAACTGACCACCTGATGGGGGGGATGTGGGCGCGTCTGTGGCTCAGAGGTCCCCCTGCAGCCAGTGATCCAAGGGTGCTGAGCAGAGGGGGCCACCTCCCTGCCCACCACCACCCTCCCTGCCTGAGGACCAGCCCCCTCCAGTGTGAAGAGGCGCCTGCCCTCCGGGGGCCTCATCTGGGGCTGGAAATGGAAGGAAGGAGGTGGGCAGGGGTGGGTCTTCCCGAGGCCGCTGGACTGGCCAGCTTCCCCTCCCACTGCCACCCCCGTGACAGCTTGCCCAACACCGGGTGATGGAACACCATCCCCACACTTATTTTTGTCTTCTCCGTCTATTTTGGGAAGCGGAGTCTTAGATCAGCAATTAGACATGTCACTTGTACTTTGGGAAGGGGGGTGCATTTGCAAAGTCTATAATTGAGAATAGTAATCAAACTCACTGACAACTTCAATGGTATGAAAATGGTAATTAATTGTAAATTTTTGATGGAATGTATAATATTTATCTATTTTTGAACTTTTTCCTGATCAGCAACAAGCTCTAGTGTCTTACTTCCCTTTTTTATCTGATTTCTATAGTTAGCATCTTTATTATTTTTTCATTAAAAGTTTCCATGGGGAAGGAGGGAGTCGCTTGAGAATGAACGGCAGGGTCAGGGAAAGCTTCAGCATCTGATCGGGGGGACTGCAAAACGGGCACACGTTTTTCTCCAGGGTTGGGGGCTTCGCTGGAGTCGGGGGTGAGGAGGGGGAAGCTGGAGATGGGAGAGCAGCCGGGGGCTCCCCCAGACCCTGCGGCCAGGGAGCCCAAGCGAGGCAGACGTCCACACATCCGGATTCAGGCCGCCCCAGATTAGCGCCTGCCTTCCGCCCGCGCCAGCCCTTACAAGCCTGTCTGTTGCTACAGGTCGGCCACCGCGCAGGCGGCAAAACCACAGCTGACGTGCTGTCAGGCAGCTTGGTGGCTGCAAAAGCCACAGACGGAGGTTTAGACAACACAAGCTGATTCCCTCCAAGTCCTGGAGTCTGGAATCTGAGATTCCGGTAGGGAGACAGGCTGGCCCCTCCTGAGGCCTCTCCCGGGCATGTCTCCTCCCTGTATCCTCACGTAGTCATCCCTCTGTGTGATTCTGGGTCTTGATCCTAGGTGTTTGTTCAATCGTGTCCAACTCTTTGCCCCTCCACGGACTGTAGCCCACCAGGCTTCTCTGTTCATGACCTTCTCCAGGCTGGAATATCGGGAGTGGGCTGCCATTTCCTGCTCCAGGGGATCCTCCCAACCCAGGGATGGAACTCGCACATCTTTCGTCCCCTGCATTGCAGGTGGATTCTTTACCGCTGAGCCACTCGGGAAGCTTCTGGGTCTTGATCACCTCTCTTTGTAACAACCCCTGTCATGTTGAGGGCCCACCTGTGTGACCTCACTTTACTTTAAGTACCTTTTAAAGACTCTGTCTCCAAAATGCAGTCACATTCTGAGGTCATGGGGGTTAGAAGTTCAACACGGCAACCTGGGGGGACACTGCTCAACCCATAACAGAAGGCAGGGGCCAGCAAGCTCTGAGATGCTCATCCCCCTGAGAAGCCGGTGGGAGCCCAGCAGCTCTGCCTGGGCCCTGCTGCAGGACAGCCAGGGAGGGAGGCCCGAATGACCGACTCTGAGGCCGGCTCTCTGGCAGCTCAAAGCTGGATCGCTCAGCTTCCATGAGTTTCCTTCATCACAGTCACGATGCTCCAAACGGCACTGGAAGAAAGAAAAGCTGCTGGCTGGCTCTCACCAGGCTGGGGAAAGAGGAGCCGGGGCCAGCCTGTGCACTCCCTACTGCAGCTCACAACTGGCTGTTCTGGGGACCTCCTGTCACCTCCCCCCCAGATGATAAACCAGGGGTGCCTGCTGGCCGGGGTGGAGGCGACAGTGGAGTCTGCCCCCCAGGGCCCCCCACCCACCAGGGGGTTCGGGGAGACAGCGCATCATCTGTGCACTGGGAGGGCCTGTCTCTGGGTCAGAACGTGCACATCTCACTTCAGGCCCTCACAGGTCCCTGCACCCCGACCTGGCCAGCCTCAGCCATCCAGGGCCCTTGCTCCCGCCACCACCCAGGCCCCTGACCTCGTCAGGGATGGGGGCTGCACGATCTGCCATCTTGGCCCCCTGCAGAGGTTGTGGGGGCTGGGGGCTGGCGGAGATGCTCCAGGCCAGGGTGCCTGGAGGAGCTGGACCCCAGACTTCTGTGTGCAGTGCCTGCAGGGGCACCCAGGTCTCTGTGTTGGTGACATCAGCCCCAGGGCACACGTTCCCCAGGCATCTAGCCCCCCCTCCACTCACCCAGTCCCCCTGAAACTGCCAAACTCTATCTTCACGGAGCTCTGTTCAGGGCCGCCAGATGGTCCTGGAAGAGCAAGGAGCAAGCAACGCAAAGCAGTCATCCAAAAGCAGAAAAACACGCAGGTCCGCGCGTGCGTGCTTGAAGCACAGTGAGCTTCCTGGCCGCCATCTATTCTAAACCTACTTTGCAGTATAAATTAGGCACGTTTTCCAATCTAATTTCTCATTGTGCCATCGAGTCTCTTTTGCTCCCTAACGAGTCGGCCGCACACATTTGAAATTTCCTACAGCCTAGCACTCAATCTGCCGGTTCATCAGCCCTCAGCCGTCAAACGCCTTCCACAAAGGCCTTTGACAGAAGAATTGATACAGAACAGTGGATGAGGTTGAAGAAATTTGGAATCGCAGATTTGCAGCTGAAAACAAAAATCTATTTGTACTCACCCAGATAGGCTGTTTCTGCAAGTAATGAGGACCCATGCTCAGGGCTCGAGAGGCGCCTCACGGACCTTGGAGGAGGCTGTCTATTCCGGGGAAGGTTCCACCGATTAGCGAGCCCCGGGCGCTCCCGGTGCATGCAGACGGACCTGGAGAAGGAGCAGGGGCAGCTGCTCTGCAGATGTGCGAGCTGGGTGTCCGTCTGTCCTCTCGCCCGATGTCTCCTGGTCCCCTGTGGTCCAGCCCGTCCCCTCTGGTCCAGCCCGTCCCCTCTGGTCCAGCCCGTCCCCTCTGGTCCAGCCCTGTTCCCTGTGGTCCAGTTGCTAGGCAGCCTCCATGAGCACAGAGCCCAGCCTCGGGGAGCCGACCCCCACCCCAGGGCACGGGCCGATGAGCAGGGATGAAGCAAGCTGGAGGAGGCCGCCTCCAGCTCCCAGCCCCCCCAGAGTCCCAGGATGCGCGGGACTTCTGAGGGTGCACGGGAGCCTGAAATTCTGGTGCCCCAGGAGCTCCGCATTGAGGTCAGAGGGCTGAGTGCCAGGAGGCGGTAGAAAGGGCCCCTCACGCATCTTTGAGGCAGACGCCCGAGTCCAGAATATTCAGCTGCAGCAGCACCAGCCAGAGACAGAAACGGAGCCCCTGACACAGCCAGCCTTGTTTCACGTGGACCCGGAAAGCTGTGCGGGGAAGCAGAGTCTGACCTTCCAGGCCTGGAAACAGCTCCGAACGGTGCCCCGGGGGCCTGGTCGAGCAGCTGGGGGAAGGGCCAGGGACTCTGGGGACTTCCCCATCAGGGCCCCAATCCTGTATCTCTGGCTGGAGGAAGTGAGGTTTGCGAGCAGGAGCGGGGGTCAGCTTTGCTTCTCCTGGGGTCTAGTGAACGTCTCGTTGGCCCTTAGAGAGGCGCTTACCTTGGTCTCCCACCCCCAGGACTGGAGACATCTATGATGCCAAGTGACGCAGAGAGATTAGGCGCTATGGACCCAGTGAGGATGGCAGCTGGCAGGGAAGGACCTTGACCCGGCTAGGAGACTGGAATCTGAGCCTGTAGCTAAAGTGAGCTCCGGCTCAGCGTCCCCAGGTCTCCCTGGCAGAAGGTGGGGTCCCCTGAGACCTGAACACGGTGGGCAGCTGACAGCCATCCATCCGTCTGCCAGCCACGTGCTGATGACCCCGAACAGACCCCCGCTCCCCGCCCACAGCACAGGCACACTCTAAATCCAATTGATAAGATGTAAAACATCTCCTCCCCCACCTCCTGTGCTCAGTCGGGTCAAAAATAGGTGACGTTCATTGCATTACTCGGCATAAACATGATTTTAATAATTACCGTGGGCCAGAACCCGTGCCTGCTCTTGAATAATGAGCATTGAATCCTATTATCGCTCAGTATTAAATATCTTCCAGCACGGTTCCTCACGCCTGCTGGCAAAGAGATGTCCGTGGCACAAAGCTCCCCTCCTAAAGGCGTGCGGCCCGAGTTGCAGGCTCTCTCTCTGCTGTTAGTCCGAGGCCCTAATAACGTATCATGTTGCAGCCTGAGAAAGCCGGAGCTGACTCATATTCCCTGCTTCGTAATCAGAGTAGGGAATTTGTTATCATTTCAGGCAGCTTTCCTGTCCACTGAAGATGATGATTATTCTCTCCCTGAAGATGCGTGTTCGTCCCACATCTTCTCACTGGGCGCAGTTTATTTGTGGTTCCTCCTTGTGCCGTCAGCACCAGGAATCCACAGACCCTGGGGACCTGAACCCCACATCAGAGCACCAAAGCCAGGCGGGAGCTTACGGACCATCACACAGCCCGTCTCCCGCAGCCCCTTCGTCTTCCAGATAAAGACAGTGAGCCCAGAGAGGTTAATTGACTCATCCAAGGTTACCTGAATAATTTAAGAGCCTTTGGGAACACGAATTAAGTCTGCATTTCAAATAGCTACCTCCCAGGTGTATTTAACTGGTCAGTTCAACTGCATCTCAGGGAAGCAGGAAAAGCTGCCGGGCAGGTTTATTGTTTAGTCACTAACTTGTACCTGACTCCTTGGCAATCCCACGGACTATGGCCAGCCAGGCTCCTCTGCTCATGGGATTTCCCAGGCAAGACTGGAGTGGGTTGCCATTTCCATATCCAGGGGATCTTCCCAATTCAGGGATCAAACCCATGTCTCCTGCACTGGCAGGTGGGTTCTTTACCACTGAGCCGCCAGGGAAACAATGGGCAGATTCAGTTCAGTTCAGTCACTCAGTCGTGTCCGACTCTTTGCGACTCCGTGGACTGCAGCACACCAGGCTTCCCTGTTCATCACCAACTTTCGGAGCTTACTCAAACTCATGTCCATCGAGTCGGTGATGCCATCCAACCCTCTCATTCGTTTTCATCCCCTCCTCCTTCTGCCTTCAATCTTTCCCAGCATTGGGGTCTTTTCTAATGAGTCAGCTCTTCCCGGCAGGTGGCCAAAGGACTGGAGTTTCAGCTTCAGCATCAGTCCTTCCAATGAACACCCAGGACTGATCTCCTTTAGGATGGACTGGTTGGATCTCCTTGCAGTCCAAGGGACTCTCAAGAGTCTTCTCCAACACCACAGTTCAAAAGCATCAATTCTTCAGTGCTCAGCTTTCTTTATAGTCCATCTCTCACATCCATACATGACTGCTGGAAAAACCATAGCCTTGACTAGATGGACCTTTGTGGACAAAGTAATGTCTCTGCTTTTTAATATGCCATCTAGGTTGGTCATAGCTTTTCTTCCAAAGAGCAAGCGCCTTTTAATTTCATGGCTGCAGTCACCCATCTGCAGTGATTTTGGAGCCCAAGAAAATAAAGTCTGTCACTGTTTCCATTGTTTCCCCATCTATTTGCCATGAAGTGATGAGACTGCATGCCATGATCTTAGTTTTCTGAATGCTGAGTTTTAAGGCAACTTTCCCCCTCTCCTTTTTCACTTTCATCAAGAGGCTCTTTAGTTCTTCACTTTCTGCCATAAAGGTGGTGTCAACTGTATATCTGAGGTTATTGATATTTCTTATGGCAATCTTGATTCCAGCTTGTGCTTCCTCCAGCCTGGCATTTAACATGATGTACTCTGCATATAAGTTAAATAAGCAGGGTGACAATATATAGCCTTGAGGTACTCCTTTACCAATTTGGAACCAATCTGTCGTTCCATGTCTGGTTCTAACTGTTGCTTCTTAACCTGCACACAGATTTCTCAGGAGGCAGCTCAGGTGCTCTGGTATTCCCATCTCTTGAAGAATTTCCCAGTTTGCTGTGATCCACACAGTCAAAGGTTTTAGCACTGTCAGTGAAGCAGAAGTAGATGTTTTTCTCAAATTCTCTTGATATTTCTATGATCCAATGGATGTTGGCAATTTGACCTCAGGTTCCTCTGCCTTTTCTAATCCAGCTTGAACATCTGGAAGTGCTCAGTTCACATACTGTTGAAGTGTAGCTTGGAGAATTTTGTGTGTTACTTTGCTAGTGTGTGAGACGAGTGCAACTGTGTGGTACTTTGAGCATTTTGGGCATTACTTTTCTTTGGGATTCAGATGAAATCCTTTTCCAGTCCTGTGGCCACTGCTGAGTTTCCCAAATTTGCTGGCAGATTGAGTGCAGAACTTTCACAGCATCATCTTTCAGGATTTGAAATAGCTCAGCTGGAATTCCGTCACCTCCACCACCTTTGCTGGAGTGCTGCTTCCTAAGGCCCACTTGACTTTGCATTCCAGGATGTCTGACTCTAAGTGAGTGATCACACCATCGTGGTTATCTGGGTCATTATGATCTTTCTTTTGTGGAGTTCTCCTGTGAATTTTTGTCACTTCTTCTAATATCTTCTGCTTCTGTTGGGTCCATACTGTTTCTGTCCTTTATTGTGCCCATCTTTGTATGAAATGTTCCCTTGGTAGAGCAGGTGGGGAGCTCTGAAAAGATGCTCACTGGTAAAAAAAAAAAAAAAAAAAAAAAAGTCCAGAGAATTGTCTCCACAGCATGGTTTTAGAAAGCACCAAGTTTCCTCCTGAGAAATCATAAGAAGGGATTATTAACTGAGAAATTTTTTAGGTGAAGAATGCTCACCCGTGGGCGCATGCGCACAGGCAGACACCGAATGGCAGGACCCCTGTCTGATGCTGCACCATGACGTTGACTCTCCAGCCATGGAAACTTCCTTTGCAGATTACACAGTGGTTTCCTTTGAATATCCCACTCGATCCCTGAAAAGTCGTATAGGTAAAGAAGCAAGTGTTATAGGACCAGTTTTCAAGGAAGAACACTGAGATCCATGGAGTTTAAAGACCTAGGTCCAAAACACACAGGCTGGAGGGACCCTCGTGGGCCCACAGGCACATTGTCCTGATTCGTCTTCAGTATCCCTGCCAGTGTAGCCATCCCACCTCGAGTGAGTTTCCAGAGTTATCCCTGGCCCGAGTGTCTGCCTGCCTGGGTACCCAAGAGCCACCATCCAGAAAAGACACGTCTCCCGCCATTTAGTCAGATGTTATAGGACCCTCTGGAGAAGGAAATGGCAAGCCACTGATATTCTCACCTGGGAAATGCCATGGACAGAGGAGCCTGGTGGGCTGCGGTCTACAGGGTCACAAGAGTGAGCAACACCACGGCACGCTGCCCCACATGCCCCTGCTGCCCCTTCTGGCTGAAGGTACTCTTAGAGATTGTGCAGTCGCTTCGTTATTATGGATGGAATCTTCTGTCTGCCTCCGTTCGCAATTGGAAGTTTCGGGTAAGCAGCGTTTTCTGTTCACTTACGTTGTCCTCCAGCTGTTTTGCCACGTCCTGTACAATTTTAATGGTGTTTCCAGTGTGGTCTCTGGTTTTCTAGCAACGGAATTGTGTGGTTGGCAAAACAGTATGAGTCCTTTCTATGTGAGTTGTACATCAACTAGTATTGCGATCAGATCCTTAATGGGTATTTTGGGGAACAGGACCAAGTGATTTAAAGTTGCACATAGAAGATAGACTATCCTAGAATAGCTATTTTTAACATGAAGTATAAATAACTCCTTCAATCACAACAGTCTGACATCTTCACAGAGAGACAAACAGATCAATGGAACACAAAGCATGTTCAAAATTAGTCCCTGTGAAGGGGGGTCCTCTGTGTCAGCTTAGCTGGGTTCCAGGCCCCAGTTTTCTTACCAAACATGCGTTTGGGCTCCTCTGTACAAATATTGTGTGGATGTGATTGACATCTACAGTTGGTTGACTCTGAGGAGGATGACCTTTGTGTGGGTGGCCCTCATCCAATCCGTTGAAGGATTTTAGCGCCTAACTGAAATTTCCGGCAGAAGGACAAATTCTGCCCCAAGAGTTCAGCATGAAGCGCTGCCTGGGCCCCTCACCTACCAGCGTCCCTGCGGATTTCAGACCTTCCTATATTTCCTGTCCTTTTTGTCGTGTTTTTCGGGAGAATGCTGACCGACACAAGCTTTGATAAGGAAGAGTGCTTCCAGAGGAATGAAATCTTAAGGATACGTTTTCTGAACAGGTTCCAGGCCTTCTGGAACTGCTTCTTGAATCTGATCTGATTTACAGGCGTCACTGGCTCTGGCTCTGTGGTGCATTGTGGCAGCAGAGACACCAAAAGCATCAGGATTGGATGCTCCTGATCAAGCATGGACAAGGGGCCAGGCTCCGGGTGACTTGTGACTTAGGACTTCAGGATGTTTTGTCGAACTAATGGTGTAACGAGATTGGTTGGTTGTTCCTAACTGTGTTCAGCAAAGTGGGGAGAGAGACCTCCTGGTTCACACACCACATACAACCAGAAGACCCCACGTATGCCCTAGAAGGGGGCCCCCGCTCCCGAAGTTGCAGAGCTGAGATTCCTAAAACCAAATCCAGAGGCTCACACTGCCAGTGGCCACATCATAACAAAAGCTGAATTCTCCATGCCACAGGGGGTCTGCTGTTGAAGTGAGAACCTTGATTGGGAAGGAGGCAATCACTTTGCAAGAAGCTACGGATTCTCGGGAGCCCCCCTGACAGCTTCGCATGGCTTCCAGACCCAGGACTGGACTCAAGGCCCAGCAGACCCCGAAAAGTAAGGTTCAGAGAATAAACCAAAGGAGGGGGGCTTACTGCACACCAAACGTACTGCATCTTCCCAACTTCTACAGCCAGCAGCTGGGGGGCATGTGTGGAAATGGGAGTTGAGGGTGTGGAGAGTCGGGGAGGGACAGAAAGCTGTGCCAGGCTGACTCTCTGAGATGGGCCCACCAGCAGAGGGTCTGGATGCCAGACACAGCTCCCTGGTGTGCTTGGCTGGGGAGCCAGCACTCAGTGTCGAGAAAGTGCCAGGACCGCCTTGGGACACAGCCGAGGAAGGGCTCCGAGGCGTGGTGAGACATACGAGTCCATCCGCCTGGCGATGCTGCTGGCTCACCCGGGAGGGTCCAGAGGACACACGGCTCCCCTGCTCCGAGAAGTGAGTGCGCGCCAGAGCCCCAGGCTTGCGAAGCCCTCTGCTCTGTGGGTGAGAACTGCAGGGGGGGTCACTGGACCCCAGGGTGGGGTTAGGGCTGGGGCCCAAGCGCCAGGAGACGTGCTGGAGAGACGCAGCCGTGGGCCTGGCCCCTGGCCCCTCCGGCTGGAGCACAGAGCCCAGGTGCTGCTCGGGCCTGAGAAAGTCTAATGGGGAGGAGTGGGCTTTGAGGGCTGGGGGCAGCAGAGGACACCGTGCTGCTGGCTGACCCTGAGGCTTGGGGTCTGCGCCACCTGCCAGCACTGGTCTGAGGACCATGCACACCTCTGTTCTCCCAAGAAACCCCAAGGGGAGGCTATCGGCCATCTCCACTGACCGATGAGGAAGACGAGCCACTGAGGGCTTAGGGGCTGGCCCCTCGCCTTGTAGGTGAGAAGAGGAAACGCCAGAATTGAAGGCCAGATGGTCTGACTTTGACCATGACTCAGTACTGCTGTCTGGTCAGGCAAAGAGAAAGGGGGGCCCCGAGGAAGCAGAGGGCCTGCCACCACCTGGGGACACAGGGCCATGATTCCCCGGCTCGTGGCTGAGAGCCAGGCCTGAGCCCTGTGGGGAAGCCCTGCCCGGGGGAATGTGACGCAGAGCTGGGTGGAGAAGGGCTGTGGACGGCCGCCGGGGTGGGGGGCTGTCACCTGCTCCAGAGGCTGGACTCAAGGTCTCACAGGAAGATGCCCAAGACATCCAAAGGCAAGTCATCAACACCCCATCAGAGATCCTGCAGCCGCGAGCCTCTGCCCTTGCTCTCTGGCCCACAGTAGCTCTGGGCAGACCCAGCAGGACCTAGAAAAGCAGTTACGAGAAGGGGACGGAAAATCAAGAGAAGCCAAGGGTACCGGTCCCACCATAAACTTCCTGACAGCCCCACCAGAGACGCCACCAGGGAGAAGGGCTACTCTGGATGAGGGCTTGAGCCAGACCTCATGGCTGCTGAGGGTCTGAATGTAACCAGAGCAGAGACCGGATCTCAGAACAGAGACCACGTCTCATCCAGGAAGAAAGAATAGGGTTCAGAGGAAGACGGTGTTGAGCTGTTCAGAGCAGCAGCCGTGAGGATGAGTGGCGTCCCCCAGCCAGCTTCTCGGCTCCTGGAACAAACTGCTTATCCATGAGTGGTTACCCTTTTAGACACACTAATGGGCCTGATTTCATCTCTACATTTTATTGAAGACGTTCGCATCTAGATGTAGAAATGAAATTAACATATAATTATATAATTTGTTTCTTCCTTTTCTATTATTATCCTGTTTGGACATTAAGTTTTCCATCTTTTCGTGTGATCTGCAGTTGTTTAGAAATCATGGGAAGTAAAGAAGAGTGAGAATACAGTTTGGAAATCATGGACCAGTATTAATTTTTATTAAGCAATACTTAAAATGTCTATGTTAATAAGACCAAAATTTCCAGAGAAAAAGACAGAATTCTGGACACAAAATTAATGTCTGAAGTTTCCTTTCAGAGAGATTTGGAGAGAGAGTTAGGCAGATAAGAAGATAGGAAATTTTCACTGCTCGTTTTCTCTGTGTATTTATCGAAGTTATCTCAAATGTAAGACAAAAATAAGGAGGAAAATGATAAACATCCTCGGACTCTCAACCAAGTTTTGGCAAATCAAACTATGACGTTAAAAAAACCTCTTCTAACAATGTTTTGCTACACAAAAGAAAAGGTATCAAACGGTCTGGTTTGCTGAATTTTCACAGATAGTATCCACCCTTGGAACCAAGCCTCAGGTCAAGAAGCAGGACACAGTCACCCCGCTGCTCCGCTAGGGGACCCTGGTTCCCTGGTCGCTCACCACCCACCCACGCTTAAAGGTACCCGGCTGCCTTTTGCAGCACGGACTGCTCTCTCGTGGCTTACACTTTAGGTGAACGGGCTCCAACACACGAGTCGTTTATGTCCAGCTTCTTGTCCTCCGAGGAGCGTCGGTGTGACTCCTGCACGCTGTTAGGCAAGGGCGTGCCTCGTCCACTCTAATGCTGTCACGGGTCCATCACGGGGACAGATCACGTCTGTGCCCATTCTACTGATGAGCAGGCAGGTGGCCACCACCTGGGGGACACCAGAAGCCCGGCTCTGAACACTTCGTATGTGGTTCTCGGTGAACACACGCCCGTGTGTGTGCTGGGCCCATGCCTGGGAATCGAGTGGCTCCCCCAGAGTGTTCTTAGCTGGGGCTTCAGCAGGCACTGCCAAGTGGTTCCCCAAAGCGACTGGGGGCACACCTCCACAGCAGCAAGTAAGAGATGGCGTCGCCCCATTTCCTCACCACCGCTCGGATTTTTCCCCGTTCTGGTGCACAGACTGTGAGAACTCACCAAAGTCGTAGAGGCCTCTTGGAAGCCCATTTCTGTTAACCAATTTGCCATTTTCTGTTGGGCTGTCTCTTCCCCTGTATCCATTTGAAGGTCTTCCAGAGTGCAGATATGAGTCCTACGTTGGACGTGTGTGTTGTGAATATCTCCTCCCAGTCCGCCAGCTGCCTTCTCACTCCCCTCGAAGGTTCTTCTGATAAACAGAGGTCCTTATTTTCACTATAATCCACTTCCTCCACTTTCCCAGTTTAGGTCTTGGTTAAGAAATCTGCCTACACTAAGACTGTAAAGATATGCTCCTATGCTTTCTTCTAAAAGCTTCCTTGTTCTCACATTTAGACCTGTAATCCATCTGAAATTGATTTTTATGTAAGGTAAAGAGTAGGAATCCATACAGATATCCAATTGATCTCACTCCGTTTATTGGCGAGTCTGTCCTTTCCTCTCTGTGCTGCATTTGGGCTGTGTTTCAAACCATTTTTTAAAATGAAACTCCAGCTTATTCACCAATGTTTCCGTTAATGTCCTCTTTCTCCTCTAGGCTATAACCCAGGATCCCACGTGATGCTTGGTGGCCAGGTCTCCCCAGCCCTCTGTCAGCTACAGCTTCTCTGTCTTTGCTTGTTGGTTATGGCCTGGAAAGTCTTGAAGAGCACAGGTTATGTACCCTGTAGCGCGTCCTTGAACCTGGGTGTTTCTGTGGTTTCTCTCGTAATCAGACAGGGCCATGGGTTTCTGGAGATCATAGTGCAGAGAAGTGCCCCGCCCGTCACATCACACTGAGGGCACGTGATGTCACACCGCTGATCCTTGGTGATGTTGGCCTTCATCGCTTGGCCACGGCGGAATCTGCCAAGTCTCTCATGGTACAGTCCCTGCTCTTCCTTTCCTGGACTAGCCTTTGGGAACCAGTGCCTGAGGCTAACCCACCCTTGAGGATGAATCTTTACCTTCCAGAGGGCAGATCACTTACATACAGGGCTTGAAATTCTTCTCCAGTGAAGCCTTGTCTCTTCTCTCCTATTTGTTTATTCATTCATTCACATCCGTAAAGACTCATGCATGCTTATTTTCTACATCATCACATCTTAAAAATAAACTCAGCGTGAGAGCCAGAGTCGGTGTTCAATGAAGACAGAGATGGAGTATAAGGGATCAGATTTAACCTCTTGCTTGAATTCACAATAAAACCAGATAATACATGAAAAATTAAAACAAACATGGTGGATCGACTTACCTACATCACTAGGTGTCAAATAGATGACGAATGAGAACCTACTGCATAGCTCAGGGAACGCTACGCAGTGCCCTGCGGTGACTAAATGGGAAGGAACCCTAGAAAAGAAGGGGTGTCTGTATATGTATGTATAGCTGCTTCCGTTTGCTGTATAGCAGACGCTAATGCACGCTGTAAACAATATGTGTGTGTGCTCAGCTGCTTCCGTTTCATCCGACTCTTTGCAACTCTACGGACTGACTGTAGCCTGCCAGGCTCCCCTGTCCTTGGGATTCTCCAGGCAAGAATACTAGAGTGGGTCGCCGTGCCCTCCTCCAGGGATCTTCTCCACCCAGGGATCGAACCCGCATCTCATGTCTCCTGCACTGGCAGGCAGGTTCTTTGCCGCTAGCGCCACCTGGGAAGCCCAAACCAACTCTATTGCAATAGAAATTGAAAACAAAAAAAGTCAAGCATGGCTTTCAAGACACTGGACATCAGGCAACGAAGGGCAGGCATCCCTGAGAGACAGGAAACCAGGGAGCTGTCCCCTAAGCTGCTCCAGCTTGGAGAGTTCCCTGCCAAGAGGAGTACAGAGACGGAGGAGCCACGGGGAGTCCGGCACATGCCCCAGGGTGAGCAGACAGAGCCTAGAATCCAAGCTGACTGTAGCGGCTGGAGTTTGTAGGACAGGGTTTAACACAGTGACGCAGAAGGAAAGGGCAGAATCCTGGTCAGTGCGTGAGAGCGAGGAAACCACCCAGCTTCAGGGAAGAAGGATCCAAGAGGCAGCGAGGAAAACACCCGACACTCACACAGGGCCGGGAACATCAGGTGATGCTCCTGACTACTCTTCCCAGCAGTCAGCTGAAAGCCTCCTGATTTACGGGGCATTAGATGATTGCTCTGAAAGGTCACGCCCCAGTAACAGGGGAAATTTTCCCTAACTCGGTGATGCTCTGGTCCTGCCTAATAAATGTGAAATAATTCCTGAAAGAATAAAATTGCGTCCAAGTATCATAACTATATGTCAGAACCAAGCTCAAGACCATGTTAAGAATATAAAACTATTCGACTCTCAGCAAGGGAAGAGTAATAATGTCTGGCACCTACTCAAAAATGACCAGGCAGACAAAGAAGCAGAAATTTCAGCCCCAGATGAAGAGAGAAACCAGTCAGCGGAAACCAGCTCATAAGTAACACTGAGATTAGGATGAGTGGAAAAGGACTTGGAAGTAGCCGTTGTAGCCGCACATCATAGTTCAAAGTACTGAAGACTGATCGGGGTGAGCAGGCGCCGGGAAGATGCTAAAAAGACCCAAGTTGGCTGTGTAGAGATGGAATCTGCAGTGCAGGAGATAAAAAATGTACTAAATGGGGTTGACGGTAGGTTAGAGCTTGTTCAAGAAAATATTAGAGATTGTGAGAATATGGCAACAGGAACTAACCCGAAATGTACAGAGGAAAGAATGAAATATTGACCGCGTCAGTGGACTGTAAGAAAGCTTCCAGCAGCCTGGGACAGATGCTCCTGGGATCCCCACAGAGGGGAGACAGGGAAGCACATTTGGAAAATCAATGGCTGAACTTTTTGCAAATTTCGTGGAAACCAAAAACCCACAGATCCAAGAAGTTCAGTGAACCCCAAGTTAAAGAAATAAGAAGACAACTCTAAGATGCATACTTGTGAAATTGTTCACAACTATCAATAAAGACGAAATCTGAAGAGCAGCCAGATAAAAGTCATATACATACAGAGGAACAAAGACGAAGATGACGGCAGGTTCATTGCGAGAGCAAACAGCCAAGCGAGAAGTCAGGAGGACAGCATTTTTAAAATAATGAAAGGAAAAGTATAAGCCTTGATTTTTACATCAAGTGAAGACAGCTTTTGCAAATGAAGACAACAGAAAAATTTTTTTCTGACGTTTGAAAGCTGAAAGAATTCACCACCATGAAATGAATTTATAGGAAACTCGTTCACTAATAAGTAAGGTTAGCAAGATTGCAAAATATAAGACGCAGGCACAAAATGAATGTCGTTACTATATACTAGCAATGACCTCTGGAGTTGAAATTTAAAAACGCCGTTTACAAAAGCAGCAAAAATATAAGGTACGTAGAAATAACAATACAGGTGAGATACTCTGAAAACTATAAAATTCTGATTAAAGAAATTTTAAAAAGGCCTAACGAAATGGGAAGATATACACTGGATTGAAAGACTAAATACTAAAGCTTTTAATCTCCCCAAAATGATCAGTAGGTTTATATACGATTGCTATGAAAATGCCAGCAGAAACTGTGTGGCCTGTTCTAACATTTATATAAGAAAGCAAAGGGACGAGAATAGCTAAAAACATTTTCAAAACAGAACATAATCAGAGGAATTGCTCTACCTGATTTTAAGACTTAAAGACTGACTCTAGAGCTATAGTAAGGAGGATGGCAGCCGATTGACACGGCTGGCTTAGCCACTGAGTCGTGTCCAGCTCTTGCGACCCCACAGACTGTAGCCCGCCAGGCTCTTCTGTCCATGAGATTCTCCAGGCAAGAATGCTGGAGTGGGGTGCCATTTCCTTCTCCTATTGATATCAAGATATTCAAATAGACCCATGGAACGGAACAGAGTCTAGGATCAAACCCTTACATGGATGAGCCACTGCTTTCTGTTTTGACAAAAGTGCAAGGAAGATGGACCTTTACTCTGTAGAAACACAGTATTTTAAGATTAAAATGCCAGAAGCAAATAGAGAATTCAAATAACAAAGAAGGAAATGATTTTCAATATACATGACCAACAGCTCGTGGTGCTACAATTTACAATGTGTGTACAAGCCCAAAGTAAAAGGTGAACAACCCCAGAGAAACTCAGGCCAAGAACCAAGACAGGCAATTCTCAGATAAAAGAAATACAAAGGTTTATTGAATGCATGAAAGGATACTCAGCCTTATTCAAAATTAGTGGCGTTTCCCTGGTGGCTCAGACGGTGAAGCATCTGCTTGCAATTCAGGAGACCCAGGTTCAATCCCTGGGTTGGGGAAGATCTCCTGGAGAAGGGAATGGCTGGAGAATTCCACGGACAGAGGGGACTGGCAGGCTGCAGTCCAGGGGGTCGCAAAGAGTCGGACAGGACTGAAGCGACTTTTCTTTTTTTCACTGAATACATGAAAGGATGCTCACAAGGATGCAAAAGTAATAGAATTCAAGCAAAAATAAGAAAAATCTGCCACTTTTCAGCCATCTGATCGCAAGGCATAGGAAGTGGAGTATTCTCAGGCGGCTTAGGAAGACAGTCGGTGCCGCCCTGGGGAGCGTGTCGGTCAGGGCAGACAGTCCGTGCGCCCAAGGAACACCAGTCCTGAGAAAATCTGGGTATAACCGGAAACATCAGAGCAGAGTGTTTCAAAGTTGAATTCGGGTTTAAGAATATATACATAAATTATAAATGCAAATTGATCATATTTTACAGAATAAAGTTTATAAGGAAACTATGTCCCCATTTTCCAGAGAGGGTTTTCAAGCAGGAGTCTTCTAAGCAAATATTATAAGGGTACAGAGAGAAGCCTTTCCCTTCTTCCAGAGCAGGAGCGTAGCTGGAAGCTGACATGCCTTGAAAGGCTCTCTCACTTCCCCAAGGCCTGTCCACCTGCTCTCACCATGTCCCCACGTGTGTGGGTGGGTCTGGACTCCCCCACAGTCCGGACACCAGTCCTCATCTGTCCGTGGGATCCACCTTCCTGATGTCTCTTCCCACTTGACTTGCTCTTTCCTCTCTTTCCGAATCCGTCTCCTTCTCAAGCTCTCTGATATTTCATCCCTGCACTCGGCCTTTCGTGTTAGTTGCAGGGGTTTTTGTCTCTAGGAGTTTTAGTTTGCTTGATTACCAAGCTCCTATCTTTAGCATTGTTCACTTCCCTGCCCATGTTCCCAGGGGGCTCAGCGGTAAAGAATCCACCCACCAAGCAGGTGACGCAAGATATGCGGGTTCAATCCCTGAGTGAGGAAGATCCCCTGGAGAAGGAAATGGCAACCCGCTGCAGTATTCTCACCTGGAAAATCCCACGGACAGAGGAGCCTCGCGGGCTACAGTCCATGGCGTCGCAAAGAGCTGGACAGGACTGAGCACACACACATTTCAAATCAATTTTGTGTTTTAAATTAAATTGCCTCTTACGCTGAGCACACAACACGTATGTATTTGCAATCCCTGCCTGCCAGTGCCCCACATCTGGAGTCTGTAGGAAGGTGCTGCTGCTGCTGCGTGTGTGTGTGTGTGTGTGCACAGGCGTGTGTGTGTGTGTGTGTGTGTACATCTCTACCCAGTGGTATTCTGTGTCTTTGTGTGCTTATGGGTCACTCACTGGGCAAATCCTGAGGTTGGCTTTGTGGATGTACAATACGGAGAATATTGCATCTTTTTCAGCCAGGACCTTCCAGCCCCGTGAACCTGGGACTGTGTCTAAAAATGAAGAGTCAGCTACAGGGCTGTGTGTTGTGTTAGTCCCTCAGTCGTGTCCGACTCTTGCGACCCCATGGCCTGTAGCTTCTCTGTTCATGGGATTCTCCAGGCAAGGATACGGGAGTAGGTTGCCATTTCCTCCTCCAACAGAGCTGTAGGACTCTACAAAAAATGAACGTTCACGCCATAAACCTTCTACAAGAGGTTTTAAATATGGGTTTTCAGAGGGACTTATATTTTCCCCCTCCCCAGAACCACAGTTGATATGACAGCATCTGTTAAGTGGGCTCTTCGCATCAGGTGGCCAAAGTATTGGTGTTTCAGCTTCAGCATCAGTCCTTCCAAAGAATATTCAGGACTGATTTCCTTTACGTTTTCTTGGCTATATCTATCAGAATCACACTGCTGTCGGCCGTTCTCAGCTTTGGCCTCAGATCCAAGTGGAGGAGTTTGGGGCCATTTCCCCTCTGTTGCTGCGTCTCTCTCCTCCGTCCCCTTGGGGCTATTTCCCCTCTGTTGCTGCGTCTCTCTCCTCCGTCCCCTCCTGCCTTTCTCCTGGGCTCACCTCTGCCATCTGAGGACGGGCCTCCACTCCACCTGCAGCGCATCCAGGGCCTGGTCTTACGCAGGATCACGTGCTGGGCTGGCGAGGATGCTGGAGAAAGGGCAGGCTCGTCCGAGATGCTGGCGGGTGCCAGGCTCAGACCCCAGCCCACGCGGTCCTGACTGTCGTCGTGTCCCCAGGCCTGCCGCTCCACTCCCGACTAGGCTGCGGGATCCTAGAGCAAGTCGCCTCCAGTCTTGCTCCATCAGGGCCCCCCACCCTCCGTGACAGCTCGGCTCTCTCTCCGGTCTGGTGCTCCCCACCCTTGGCGACGGCCCGGCTCTCTCTCTGGTCTGATATTCTGGTGGGTGTCAAGCCTCATCCGCCTGTGTGGACCTGGAGACCAGCGACCCTCGATCACCCCTGCACAGCCACACGTCCCCCGCCCGCTCCGGAAATGAAGCCGCACAGGTGCGTCTCCGGGTTTCAGAGATGATGTCTTTGCATTTTCTCTGTTCACACCTCGTCCGCTCCTTCTGTGAGTGCAGAGCAAAGGGGGTTGTTGAAACTCAAACGCCTTGTCCTGTCCTGGCAGAAGATCCCTGTGATTGCTTTTAAACGATAGGATTTTAATTGATCTATGTTTTTGGCTTTTATTCAGAACTTTTCAAGCAGAAACAGATTGTGAAGACTATAAGGCAAAAATAATGAATGGTTATTTCTGTAGAATTAAGTCTGTGTTTATCATTGTTTAGTTGCTGAGTCATGTTTGACTCTTTGCAACCCCGTGGACTGTAGCTCGCCAAGGTCCTCTGTCCACAGAACTCTCCAGGCAAGAACACCGGAGTGGGTTGCCATTTCCTTCTCCAGGGGATCTTCCTGACCCAGGGACTGAACTCGCATCTCCTTCATTGGCAGGAGGATTCTTTACCACTGAGCCACCAGGGAAGCCCTGAAAAGGAATATAAAATTAGTGCAAAATGAATGTATAAGAATAAGAATTATACTTGTGTATGGATGGAACCTGAGAGCAAACTTAGAAAAATGAAGAAAACTTTGTGGGCGTTGTAGGATTCTGGGTAAATTTCTCTTTGAATTTTAGTGTGTCTAAAATGGCAGTAATTCCAGAATGTGGGATAGTTGGGTAGGCTGAAGAGTGAAGTAAGAATTGTATTTAATGTCCAGGTGACTTTTTTTTTCTTTAACTGCAAGACATAGGTCAAAGTCTACAGGCTAAATGGGATACCAATTAGAAAAATCCTTCTATTTATAATGAAAAAAGGGGTAAATAAAAGCATTAGCCTTTGAAAGAGCAGAAGCTTTCTGAACCTAGTGGGAGGTGAGGTCACGGAATCCTGGTTAAGCCTCAGCACTGGGCATACTCTGCGCTGGTGTGTTGTGGCTACAAGCCAAGGAGCCCCAGCCACCTCAGGAAACTGGAGGAAGTGAAAGACCCTCCCTAAAGCCTCCAAGGGAGCACGGCTGACACCTTGCTTTAGGACTTCTGGCTCCAGAGCCAGGAGAAAACACAGTTCTGGGAGTAGGTGGGGCGCCTTGCACGTACAGTAGCCACAGGGAGGTTCCGTCCGGCTCATCGTCCCTGCTCGCCAGGCCTCCGTTGGTTAGAGAGAACCACCCAGCAGCCCTGCTAGGGACCGTGAGCTGCCTCCCCGTGGTGGGCTTTGGGTTGGAAGCAGCCAGGAAAAGGACTCGAGAAGGATTGTGACTGCTTTGACTCTAAGGGAATGTGGCAGCCTCTTCAGGATGGAGGGGCTGAGCAGGAGCCTGGCACTGTGCCCAGGCCTGCCAGGGGCTCTCGGTCACCTTCTCAGGCCACCTGGCCTCAGATCCGCCCCCAGAAGGAGCGGGATGCGGGCCCCGGTCCCCGCGGGCGAGCAGGGGCCTGCCTCTGGGGGGTCAGCCAGTCCCGGGAGGACTGGGCCGCGGGTGAGCTTTGCTTCCAACCCTGGAGCCTCGGCCACAGGCTGACCTCGCTCCAACCCCGCCGACTCACGACATGTTTTTCTGAAGGCGGTCGGCAAAGCATCTTCTTTTAAGACTTTGATTAAGAAGCTGTTCTCTTCGGGCACCTTCCAAGGGCCCAGCAAGGAGGGCAGGAAGGTGTTTATTCTCACTCACGAAGGAAATGGGCTGTGAGCAGAAGTATTCCCTGCAATTTACTCACACCACAAAAAATTAATGAGCATTAGTAAATTCCTTTTAGTGTAAGGAGGAAAAAAGATGCAAACCGTGATTTAATGAAGGATTTTGCTCTCAATGCTACTCTCCACCATAACAAAGAGGACCGTCCTTATTATTCAGAAAGCAGTTGGACTCAGAAGGAGAAGGTTCTATAAACAGCCATTAGCATCTTAATTACACGATCATTCAAAAGACAGTTCCCCTGGAAAAGAAAAAAAAAACACAAAACTTCAGCCCATAAATCTCTTGGTCTCAAAGTCCAAGAAGTGAAACAGCCTCCCCAGAACATGTTCCAGGCTGGGTGGGAGCAAAGGGGGTCTTCACGGCATGGAGCGGGGGTGGTGCCCAGGGTGCATCCTCTCCGAGCGAGGTGGGTGGGGGGAGAGGCAGCCTGGATTCCCCAAGCTTGGGTCTCTGGGCCCAGCCTCTCAGGGCAGGAAGCTTTCATTGGAAGTGGGCAATCTCATTCAAACCCACTCCTTCCTAAAGGGA
Organism: Ovis aries; assembly: GCF_016772045.2. Classification (NCBI taxonomy): domain Eukaryota; kingdom Metazoa; phylum Chordata; class Mammalia; order Artiodactyla; family Bovidae; genus Ovis; species Ovis aries. The sequence goes on from NC_056056.1 coordinate 224,198,074, forward strand.
AATGTATTTGCACAACTGAAAAACAAGAGAGAGAGAGAGAGAAAGGCTGTCTCTCTTTCCAGGCTGAATCTGGCTACAACGTGGGCTTTGGTGACACGGTCCCGAGGGAAGTCCTCTCCACAGCCCTGGGTGTGTGTCTCACACGAATGGACCACTCCTTTCCCAATAATTTCTGCAAAAACCCTAGAACTGACTGGTATAGGAACCAATCACTGGTTTGTGGGGAGTTCTACCAGCTTTGGGTTAAAGTCACAGACCAGCCCCTCCCAAATCCACGGGCAAAGACAAGGGGGTCATCCCCTAGGGAGAATGCAGCGTGTCTGGCACTGTCAGAAGTAGGGGGCAGACCCTGAGGAAACCATTATTGAAAAAGACACACTCACCCCAGTGTTCATCACAGCGCTATTTACAATAGCTAGGACATGGAAGCATCCTAGATGCCCCTCAACAGACGAATGGATAAGGAAGCTGTGATCCATGTACACAGTGGAATACTACTCAGCCACAAAAAGGAATGCATTTGACTCAGTTTGAATAAAGCAAAAAACTTAGAGACTGTTACACAGAGTGAATCACGTCAGAAAGAGGAAGACAAAGATCGTGTTCCTGACATTGTGCAGGAGGTGGTGATCAAGACCACCCCCGAGAGAAAGAAAGGCAAAAAGGCAAGAGGGCTGTCTGAGGAGCACTTACAAATAGCTGAGGAAAGAAGAGAAGCTAAAGGCAAAGGAGAAAGGGAAAGAACACCCATCTGAACGCAGAGCTCCAAAGAACAGCAACAAGAGATAAGAAAGCCTTCCTAAGTGAACTATGAGGAGAAATAGAGGAAAACAACAGAATGGGAAAGACTAGAGAACTCTTCAAGAAAATTAGAGATACCAAGGGAATATTTCAGGCAAAGATGGGCACAATAAAGGACAAAAATGGTATGGACCTAACAGAAACAGAAAATGTTGAGAGGAAATGGTTAGAATACACAGAAGAACTATACAAAAAAAATCTTCATGACCCAGATAACCATGATGGTGTGATCACTCATCTTAGAGCCAGACATTTTACAACGTAAAGTCAAGTGGGCCTTAGGAAGCATCACTACGAACAAAGCTAGTGGAGGTGATGGAATTCAACTGAGCTATTTCAAGTTCTAAAAGATGATGCTGTGAAAGTGCTGCACTCAATATGCCAGCATATTTGGAAAACTCAGCAGTGGCCACAGGACAGGGAAAGGTCAGTTTTCATTTCAATCCCAAATAAGGGCAATGCCAAAGAATGTCCAAACTACTGCACAATTGCACTCATCTCACACGCTAGCAAAGTAATGTTCAAAATTCTCCAAGACAGGCTTCAACGGTATGTGAACCATACGCTTCCAGATGTTCAAGCTGGATTTAGAAAAGGCAGAGGAACCAGAGGTCAAATTGCCAAAATCTGTTGGATCATAGAAAAAGCAAGAGAAAAACATCTACTTCTGCTTTACCGACTATGCTAAAGCCTTTGACTGTGTGGATCACAGCAAACTGTGGAAAATTCTTTAAGAGATGGGAATACCAGACCACCTGACCTGCCTCCTGAGAAATCTGTATGCGGGTCAAGAAGCAACAATTAGAACCAGACATGGAACAATGAACTGGTTCCAAACTGGGAAAGGAGTACATCAAGGCTGTATATTATCACCCTGCTTATTTAACGTATATGCAGAGTACATCATGTGAAATGCCAGGCTGGATAAAGCACAAGCTGGAATCAAGATTGCTGGGAGAAATATCAATAACCTCAGCTATGCAGATGACACCACCCTTATGGCAGAAAGTAAAGAAGAACTAAAGAGCCTCTTGATGAAGGTGAAAGAGGAGAATGAAAAAGCTTGCTTAAAACTCAACATTCAAAAAATTACGATCATGGCATCCAGTCCCATCACTTCATGGCGAATAGATGGGGAGTCAATGGAAACAGTGTCAGACTTTATTTTCTTGGGCTCCAAAATCACTGCAGATGGTGACTGCAGCCATGAAATTAAAAGACGCTTGCTCCTTGGAAGAAAAGCTATGACCAATCTAAATAGCATATTAAAAAGCAGAGACTTTACTTTGCCAACAAAGGTGTGTCCAGTCCCATGGGTACAGGAGACTGGCGGGCTATAGTCCATGGGCTGGCACAGAGCTGAGCACAACTGGGTGACTGAGCACAGCCGAGCCAAAGGTTTGGTTTTCCCAACAGTCACGTACCGATGTGAGAGCTGGACCATAAAGAAGGCTGAGCACCGAAGAATTGATGATTCTGAACTGGGTGTTGGAGACTCTTGAGAGTCCCTTGGACTGCAAGGAGATCAAATCAGTCCATCCTAAAGGAAGTCAATCCTGAATATTCACTGGAAGGACTGATGCTGAAGCTGAAGCTCCAATACTTTGGCCCCCTGATGCGAAGAGCTGACTCACTGGAAAAGACCCTGACACTGGGAAAGACTGAAGGCAGGAGGAGAAGGGGGCGACAGAGGATGAGACGGTTGGATGGCACCACCAACGCGATGGATGTGAGTTTGAGTAAGCTCCGGGAGACGGTGAAGGACAGGGAAGCCTGGTGTGCTGCAGTCCATGGGGTTGCAAAGAGTCAGACACAGCTGAGTGACTAAACAACAACAAAACAAAAATCTGGGCTCTAGGACGATGGTAGTGATGAAGCATTTGCAGGGCAGCGTGGAGGTGCAGACAGAGCAGGCTTGTGGGGGGGCAGGCAAGGGAGGGAGAGGGTGCGACAGCAGAGAGAGCAGCGTTGACGCGCCCACGTTATCACGCGTGAGACCAGCTAGCCTGCGGAAACCGACTCTACGCTGCAGCCAGCTCAGATCCGGTGCTCTGCGGAATCCCAGGGTGGTGGGATGGGCGGGAGGTGGGAGAGAGCTTCAGGAGGGAGGGGACACGCATATACCAACGGCTGATTCATGTGGACGTATGGCAGAAACCAACACCATATTGTAAAGCAATTATCCTCCAATTAAAATTTTTAAAAAAACTTAAAAAAATAAGTAGGAGGCAGGATTGGACAGCAAGGGGACACCGTCTACCGCAGGGTGGAAAGGCCTCCGGGAGGCACTCAGAGCGGCGGCTCTGGGCCTTTCCACATTCAGCATCTCAGGGCCGCTCCAGGCTCAGAGAAAGTAGAAGCTGCCTTGTCCATGGGAGGTTGACCCTTGGCCCTTGGCCAGCTGAGTCCCTCCCACCCCACCCCCCCCCACAGCTGTAGGGGCCGAGGCCCTTCCCTGAAGCCCCTGGGCTCTGAGAAGCAGGATGAAGCTGGTAGCAAACACATCCTTGCCTCTGTCGTAGCACAAATAGTGACAGAGCGGGGAGGGGACCCCAGTCTGGGTGAGAGAAAAGGGCCTGGCACTCAGCTCCTGGACACCCCTACTGGGAGGCGACCCCAGAGCAGCCAGCTGGGACCGTCCCCCAGCCCTGCCCTAAGGCCCGAAGCTGGGGGTCTGGAAGCTGGTGACGGAGCTGGGGTCTCTTCCTATCATGTCAAAGAGAAAAAACTACCGAGTCTCCCTACGAGTTTGCTTTTTACAGATTCCACACGCGAGTGGGGCCGTACAGCGCTCGTCTGCCTCTGTCTGACTTATTGCACTGAGCATGATGTCCTCTATCCACGCGGTTGCAAATGGCAAGCTGTCCTCTCTCATGGCTGAGTAACATTCCATCGCGTGTCTGTACGAGGATTCCCAGATGGCACAGTGGTAAAGAATCTGCCCGAAATACGGGAGATGCAGGTTTGATCCCTGGGTCAGAAGATCCCTGGAGCAGGGCATGGCAACCCACTCCAGTGTTCTAGCCTAGAGAATCCCAGGGACAGAGGAGCCTGGCGGGCTGCAGTCCGTGGGTTTGCAAAGAGTCGCACAGAACTGGGAAGACTGAGACAACAAAACATATTTGATTTGCAACGCTGTGTTCGTTTCAGGCACACAGCAAAGTGATTCAGTTGTCCAGGCAAACACATCCAGGCTTCCCTAGTGACTCAGAGAGTAAGGAATCTACCTGCAATGTAGGAGACCTGGGTTCGATCCCTAGGTCAGGAAGATCCCCTGGAGAAGGGAAAGACCACTCACTCCAGTGTTCTTGCCTGGAGAATCCCGTGGACAGAGGAGCCTGGTGGCCGCAGTCCGTGGGGTCGCAGAGCGGCAGACACGGCTGAGCCCCAGCACTGAGTGTGTTCCACATCCTCTCTGTCCATCCATCCACCCATCAGGGGACCCTGGGGTTGTTGCCTTGACTACGAATAATTCTGCAGTGAGAGCGAAGATGCAGGTATCTGTCCTAGATGCTGATTTCAGCTCCTTGCATACACACTCTGACGTGAGATTGCTGGATCGTAGGGGAGTTCTGTTTCTGACTGTTTGAGGAAGCTCTTTATTAACCAGCCTCATTGTGCCCGTCATTTTGCAGTACGTATATGTATAAAATCCCCGCGCTCTATCCCTGCACTTTCACAGTTTCATACGCCAGGTCTGTCTCACGAGCTGGAAAAAGCCCAGCAGGAAACGTAACTCCATCTACACTAAAGCTGCGGTGATTTTCCTGGGGCCGCCCTGATGCAGGGGCCCCACCCAGGTTGCCTGCCGCTTGTCACAGATGCTTTGTTGTACAGACAGGTAGACAGACAAAAACATAGCTTGAGAACACTGAATAAGCCGCTAGAGACAAAACCCCCGCTGTGAGGAGGGTTTGTCGGAAGGACTCAGGAGCCGCTGAGAGGGTGCCTGTTGGCCAGAGGAATGAGATACATCATGGACCATGAAATCACACCCTGTGTAAATTAGCAGCCCCGAGTCTGTGCTAACATGAGTACGCACTGAGGAAATAAAGAGAAGGGACACGGCTCTCAGGCAGAAACATACTAAGCAGCTTGTAGACGCCTCACGGTCCAGGAGCCGGGACAGAACCTCCCGCCCGTAAGTGCGGGCCTTTCCCAGGGACAGCCTCCAAGGAGGGGCACATGAGGAGCAGCCTGACAAGCTCCCCTGAGCCCGGGGACCAGGGCGACGCCGCTGCCGCCAGCCAGGTGGGCGGCTCATGCCCTGATGCGACGTGGCGAGGACCCCAGCCTGACCCCGAGAAACACACCGGACAAACCCCACTGCACGGGGCACCTACAGAACCGCTGCCCAGCACGCCTCAAAGCTCCCGAGCTCACACACGCAAAGGAGCTTTGAGAAACAGTCACGACCCTGTGACCTACGGAGACGCAGTGATCAAATGTGATGCGGAACCTCGGTGGGGGTCCTAGGACCGAACAATAAGAAAGAAACAAGGCCTTGGGTGAAAATGAAGCAGATTGGAAGAAAACGTGGATTTTAGTTTAAGGTATCCACATGGAAACGAACGCACAGCACCAATGTAAGATGCCGGGTGTACGGGGGTCTGTATTTATTTCTATTATTTACCTGTTTTCATTTATTTGGGGCTGTGCTGGGTCCTCATCGCTGCATGGGCTATCTCTAGCTGCAGTGAGTGGGGGCTACGCCAGAGATGCGCACCGGCTTCTCATTGCAGAGGCTTCTCCTGTTGCAGAGCTTGAGCTCTAGGGCACGCGGTTTCAGTAGTAGCAGCCCGTGGGCTCAGCAGTTGCGGCTCCCGGGCTTAGCTGCCCTGCAGCAGGTGGGGTCCCCTCAGCCTAGGGATCGAGCCTGTGTCTCCTGCACTGGCAGGCAGATTCTTAACCACTGGCCCACTAGGGAAGCCCCGGAATTCTGTAATATCACCACCGTTTTCTGTGAATCTGAAAGTGCTTTAAAATTTAAAAGTTGATTTTTAAAATCCCAATAAAAGCCATTTGTGGGAGAACACCCTTGCAGGGCTGTCCACTCTTCAGCACGGGGCCCATGGGCCAGGCAGCTTTCCAGCTCTGTCCTCACACCTCACCCTGGATGGGGCCCAGGGCCCCCAGCAGATGCGTCCTCAGCTTTGTGGAGCTTCTGAACCCAAGCTGGCCCACCGCTTCAGTGCTGTGGCCATATCCGGAAACTGCAGGAAGGGCCTTAGGACAAAGTGGATGGGCCAAAGTGGGCAGGAGCCCTTTGAGGAGGGGCTTATATTCTTGGAAATGTTCAAAATGGAACTCCAAGTAAACCAGAAGAACAGTGGAGAAGCGCTGACTGCCCACTCGAGGCAAGATGACCTACCAACGAGGCTGTGTAGGCCACACCAAGGAGCCCCACGCAGGGCCTGTGAGGGTTATTTAGTGGGTCTGGGTGGAGGCCTCCCAGGTGCAAAGGTGATGCTGTAGGGTCTTGGCCACAGAGAGGAGGACCGGGAGCAGTGGGGAGACTCTGAGGGTCCCTGGTCCTCGGGTCCAGGACTGGACAGGCATCCCCTGAGATGCCCGGCTCTGGGGCTTATGCAGCACAGCGTGACCGGCCCACGATCCCAGGGGTGGACGGTGGTGAGCAGGCAGGGCGCAGGGCTGGCTCGTTTGGCCAGGACAGGCTGGATCCAGCTTCGACACTCACCGACCAGCCTACTCTTCCTCCCTCATTTATTTATGTTGGCATTCTTTCTTTTTTTCCCCCCGTAACATTTTCCATTAAATCTCTGGTATCCTGTTAATTTATCTCTGATCAGTTCAGTAGATGTCTCTAAAATAATGACATATTTATTACAAAGTCAGTAACCATATCACAACTAATAAAATAATAGCCAAATACTATCGAATACCTAGCCATGATGACGTGGCTGAGGACTGGCTTCTGACACCCTGGGGCACCTCCAGGGTGAAGGCTGCCCCCAGCGCCCCTCATCCTGCCTGCTGGGACTTCCTTCAGGCCTCGAGCCACGAAGCACGCCTGTGGGCACCCCGTCTGACCGCGGGCGGGACGCCTGACAAAGGCCACAGGCCATGCTTTCAAACCCCGCTGGTCCCTCCCACACACACTGAGCCCCACTCTTGCCAAATGCTTTGCCTTTGCCTGGAGTCCATCCCTCTGTCCCTGGGCCTTTGCATAGCGGCTGCTTCTGTCTGTAACGCTCTCTGCTCAGCAGAGCTTTCTCATCCATTGTGGAAACAGCTGGTGTCTCCCGCTTGGAAGCCCGCTCTGAGCTGCTGTGGCAACACCCCCACGTGCTTACCTGTGGGCTGCTGAAGCAGCTGTCGCGCTCGCTGTGACGGCTCCCCTGGGGCAGGGGCTGGGCTGGTGACGGTCCCTCTCTGGGGCTCAAAACAGCACTGAGCACCGAGTAACTGGAAAGATGACTATTTCATCGTATATTTTACAGGGTAGCACATTTTCATTATTCAAATTACAAAAAGGAAGACTTTTGCGTTCAAAAATGATGGGCTAACAGTGATAGAATAGACCCTTCCAGCTGAATCCCCTGGGAAATGGCCAAAGTACATAAAACAAGGGTCTGCAAGATACTGGTCATCAGGCAACAAAGGACAGTGACCCCTGAAAGGTGGAAAACAAATGAGGGGAGCCCTAGGGTCGCCCCAACTTACTGCCTGGAAAGAGGCCCCAGGCTGGGCTGCGGGCAGCAGGACCTGGTGGAGCCCACGGATCTCTGAATGGAGGAGACGGGTCCGGAGTACAGAGGATGAAGGATGGCCAGAGGCCACCCACAGGATGCCTGGGAGGAGAGATCCGCCCAGAGAGAAGCCTGAGAGCGCCAGGCTCTCCCCTCTATGCCCACCTGAGAACTAGCCCATGCAGGCAGCTGGAGACTGCCCCAAGCCAGGGAAGGAACCGCAGGAGGGCTCAAGGTGACCGTCTCCACTGTCCACACAGGGCCCGTTATTAATGCTTGCTCCCACTGTTTTGTCTCAGAAGACAGAACCTCAAGGCTCAGGGAGCCATGGGCAGCGTGCTCAGAATCTGTGATTTGCCTTGACTGTGGGAAGTGGTCTGGCTTCCCTGGTAGCTCAGCTGGTGAAGAATGTGCCTGCCAAAGCAGAAGATGCAGGTTCAATCCCTGGGTCAGGAAGATCCCCCGGAGAAGGGGTGGCTACCCACTCCAGTATTCCTGGGCTTCCCTGGTGGCTCAGCTGGTAAAGAATCCGCCTGCAATGCCAGAGACCTGGCTTTGACCCCGAGGTTGGGAAGATCCCCGGAGGAGGGCATGGCAAGCCACTCCAGCATTCTCGCCCGGAGAATCCCCATGGACGGAGGAGCCTGGCGGGGCGCAGTCCCCGGGGCTGCAAAGAGTCGGACACGGCTGAGCGACTAAGCACAGCAAAGCACGGCAAAGCCCAGCTCACGGGAGATAATTAATCCTAGACCGTCCACTGCTCCTGCCCCACCTAGAATAATCTCCAAGAGCAAGACTCGAAAGGCTTGAACTGCAACCTACAGCAAAGCTCAAGGACACTCACAGAAATTCAGAAGCGGTCACTGCGGCTCGGAGAGCGAGAGCCTGCCTGCAGCGCGGGGACCAGCTTCAGCCCCTGGGTCGGGAAGGCCCCTGGGAAGGGAATGGTACCCACTCCAGCGTTCTTGCCTGGGAAACCCCATGGACAGAGGAGCCTGCCGGGCTGCAGCCTATGGGGTTACAAAGAGTCAGACACGACTGAGTGACTGATGCTTGCGCCTTCATCTTCTTTTCCACAAGGAAAACCCCTGATGTCTGCTGTCCAAGTAAGAACCACAGGACCACTACATAGAGGTCGTTTCAGCATATAAGGGGGAGACATACCAATCAATCGAAACCACCTCAGGACTGACACAGATGTTAGAATTAGCACACAAAGCATTTTAAAAGATGTTAAAACAGTAATCCATATGGTCACGAAGCTAAGTGGAGACATGGAAGATATTTTTAAAAGACCCAAAATGAAACTCCAGACATAAAACTATAATGTCTCAAATGAAAACTACACTGTTGGGATTAATGATAGATTGGAAATTAAGGGGGAAAAGATTAACGAATTTGAAGGAATAGCAGTAGAAACCATTCAAAAGGAAACAAAGAGAAAATACTTTTAAATTAGAGAATTCTCAGGCAGTGGGCTAGCTTTACGCAGTGTGTGATGGTAATCCTCCAGGAATATAAATAGAACCAATATTTAAAGACATAGTGGCTAAGTGATTTCCAAATTGGAGGAAAACTTTGAATGCACAGAGCCAGGAAACTCAGAGAACTCCAAGCACAAGGAAATAACACCAAGACATCTTACAATAGGCAGTTTGCTAACCACAGAGAAAGAGAAAGCCCGCGGAGCAGCCAGAAGCAAATGATATGCTCCACACAGAAGGCACACAAGAGAGACGGCAGACTTCCTGTGAAAAGCAGTGCGGGAGGGAAGACACTGACAAACCCCTGGAAGAAGACAAAGCCCGAGACGCGGACACCAGTGGACCCAGGACGCTTCACCAACACACCTGCTCTGTGAGAAATGGCAACCGTGGCCCTCCAAGCAGAAAGGAATAATGCCAAAGGGAACGACCGGCCTGTGCAAGCAAGGACATCAGCAAGTCTGCGTGCTACTCACGCCGTGAATGAAGCTGCGCAATGGTACACGCTCCGCGCGGTGCGATGTAGCTACCCTGCGAGAAGCAGACACTGATAAAATAAAGCAAAAACAACAGAATAGAAAGTACAGAATTGAATCATAAAAATACTCAGTTCATCCATAGGAAGGCAGAAAAGGAGGTAATGGGGAGAAAGGGACAGCTGAGAAAAACACAAAACATTTCATTTAAATCTAACTAATAAATATTCCCGCACTGTAGGCAGACGCTTTACCGTCTGAACCACCAGGGAAGGTAAATGTAAATTGTCTAAATACCTCACCAAAGAGCAGATATTGCCAGACTGGATAGCAAGAGTGAGACCCTGCAGCATACCGACACGCTACATTAATATAAAGATATGCTACGTTAACAGAGTGGAAATGTGAGGCTGGAAGAGTAGATTTCATAGCAAACTATTATTAGGAATCAATGTGGCCATTTTGTAATGAGAGAAGGCTCAATCTATTAAGAGGACACAACAATCCTAACTGGTTATGTGCTTAATTACAGAATTTCACAATATGATACTTGAGGCAAAATCTGATAGAAATGCAAGCTTAAATAGACAAATCCACAATTATCGGCAAAGATTGCAATGACTCTCAGTAAACGATGCTGAAGCTGAAGCTCCAAGACTGTGGCCACCTGATGCGAAGAGTCAATTCATTGGAAAAGACCCTGATGCTGGGGAAGACTGAGGCAGGAGGAGAAAGGGACAACAGAGGATGAGACGGTTGGATGGCATCACTGACTCGACGCACGTGCATTTGGGCACACTCTGGGAGATGGTGATGGACAGGGAGGCCTGGCGCGCTGCAGCCCGCGGGGTCACAAACACTCAGACGCGACCGAGCGGCTGCACAACAGCAGCTGATAAATCAAGCAGACGGATCGTTAAAGACACAGACGATGTGAGTGATGCTGAGAACGAACCGTGTGACAGCATTTTGCTCAGCATCCCACCCAGCAAGAGTGGTACTCCGTTCTTGTCAAGGACGCAGGAAACCGTTTACAATCATAGACCCTATTCTAGGCATAAAACATATCTCAGATTATTTTAAAGGACTCCAGTCAGTCAAATAAGCTCTTTGTCAACAGAACTAAACTAGAAATCAATAAAAGAAAATCTCTAGAAAATCTTCTGAATGTTTAGACTAAATGATCTACTTCTAAATAAGTCATGGTTCAAAAAAGAAATTAAAAAGGAAATAGAGTGTTGTGGATTGAATGGAAATGAAAACACAACTAAAAATAGTAATTGAGGGAAGTAAGGCTGTGATTGTCTCAGGAAGCACAGAAACAATATTTAGAAAATGTAACATCCATTTCGGATAAAACACTCCAAAAGCTGGGCGTGGAAGGAAACTTCTTCAACCTGAAAGAGCACCTGTTCAAAACCTTCAGGGAACATAATGCATGACGGAAAAGATATAAAGGCTTACTTCTAAGATCAGAAATAAGACAATGATGCCTGCTCCCACTGCTCATATTCCACACTGTGCTGGCATTTCCTCCCAATGTAATAAGGCAAGAAAAAGAAATAAAATCCATCAGATTAGAAAGGAAAGGCTAAAACTGTCTTTGTTCACAGAAATCAGGATTCTGTAGGAAGTTGATGCAATCAACAAAAAGATACTAGACCTAATATCTGAGTTTATCAAGTTTTCAGTATCAAAGATCAATGTAAAAAAACCAAAAGAATTTCTATAAAGTAGGAACAGTCAAAAATTGAAATAAAAATAACTTAAAAATTAACAATGTGTGATTTTGTACCAAACATATGACAAATACGGCACAGGGTTAAAAGACCTGTACACTGGAGACTACAAAATATTGCTGAGAGAAATGAAATAAAATCTGAATGGAAAGATACACAGTGTCTGTGGGTCAAAACTCAAAATTATTAAGCTGACAATCACATCCTAAACTATTGCCAAAACTCACACGGAAATGCAAATAATCTAAAAAAGTTGAAAGAAAAAAGTAGAGAATTAACACTCTCTCATTTCAAGACTCTGTAAAGCTACAGTAATCAAGTTTGTGCATAAACATAGATAAACAGATCAGTGGTGCAGAGAAGAGAGTTTAGAAATAGACCCATGCAAATGTTGCCAGCCAAGTTTTCACAGTTACAGAGAAAATTCAGTGGAGAAAAGATAGTCTTTCAAACAAATGGTGCCAGAACAATTGAAATATTCATTTTCAGAAATAGATTTGTACGTGTAATTCACACCAAGTACAAAACTATCTCAAAATAAATTATAGACCTAAATGTAAAACCAAAACTATAAAACTTCTAGAAAAAAACATACCTGAAACATTTTTGGCTTGAAGTTAGGCAAAAACTTCTTAAATAGGATACCAAAATATGTACTTTATAGAGCAAACTGATGAACAAGACTTCATCAAAATTAAAAACTTCTGTTCTTCATTTTACACAGTTTGGAGAATGAAAAGGCAAATTGTAGATTGGGAGAAAATATTTGCAAACTACATGTATGATACAAGACTTGTATCTTAATATATAGAAAAAGTTGCTCAGTCGTGTCTGACTCGTTGCAACCCCATTCCATGGAATTCTCCAGGCCAGAATACTGGAGTGGGTAGCCTTTCCCTTCTCCACGGGATCTTCCCAACCCAGGGAGAGAACCCAGGTCTCCCGCATAGAAGGCGGATTCTTTACCAGCTGAGCCACAAGGGAAGCCCAAGGACACTGGAGTGGGTAGCCTATCCCTTCTCCAGGGGATCTTCTCGACCCCAGGAATCGAACCGGGGTCTCCTGCATTGTAGTTGGATTCTTTACCAACTGAGCTTTAAGTAGTAATAAAGAAAGAACTATCAAAAATCAGGAAAACCAACAACTCCGTAAAAATGGTGGGTACCTCTCCACAGAAGTATTTATTTGCACATGTGCAAACAAGCCTATGAAAAGATTCTTAACATTATTAGTCATTAGCAAATGCAGAATAACACCATATGAGATACTGATTTACACGCAAGAGGATAAAACCAAAAAAGACACCAAGATAGGAGAAACAGAGCACCCAGGACCCCTGCTGCTGGTGCGGATGTCGAGGGGCACGGTCACGCTGGGACAGAGTTCACCATTTCACGCAGCGTTCAGCATGCAGCTGAGATGCAGCCCAGCCATTCTACTCCATAATGTTTACCCACAAGAAGTGAAAACATATGCTTATGCAAAAACTACACACGAATGCTTGCAGCAGCTTGATTTGTGATAGCCCAAACTGTAGGCAACCCAAACGCCCGTCAGCAGGTGAATTCATGAAAACTGTTGTATCCATGTAAGGGAACATTACTTGGCAGTGAAAAGGAGTTAACTGTTTACTGGGAGCTTTAGTAACATAGCTGAATCTCAAAATAATTTTACTGAGTGAAACAAGCCAGAAAAAAGGAGGATACAGTGTGTAGGTCCATTTTTAATATGTATCAAGGATATGAAAACTAGTGTATCATGAGCCCAGCACAGGCTGAAGTGGATGGGGAGGTGCTGGATGGCGGGACTGCCAGGGGCCAGTGGGGAGATGGATGTCGATGCGTTTATTCTCTTGATTGTGGCGACTTTTCACGGGCACGTTCAGGTGTTCAGCTGTGCCAGACTCTGTGACTCCGTGGACTGTAGCCCACCAGGCTCCTCTGTCCATGAAACTTTCCAGCCAGAACTCTGGAGTGGGTTGCCATTTCCTCTTCCAGGGGATCTTCCTGACCCAGGGAGAATGTGTTTCTTGCATTGCAGGCAAATTCTTTACTACTGGGCCACCAGGGAAGCCTTTTTATAGGCATACAAATGCCAAAACTTAGAAAGATGTCTACTGCAAACACGTGTTGTTTACTGTATGCCAACTGCATCTCCTGTGATGATTGATTTCATGACCACTTGGCGAGACTATGATGACCAATTCTCTGATCAAACACCAATCTAATTATTTCTGTGAAGGTGTGTTTTTAAGATATGATTGACATTTAAATCAGCAGACTTTGAGAAAATAAATGATGCTCCATTATGTGGCTGGGTCTCGTCCAGTCAACTGAAGGTCTTCAGAGAAAGCAGTGTGAGGGCCCCCAAGAAGAGGGAATCCTGTTTCTGGATGGCCTTTGGGTCCTAGCTGTGATGCCAATGTTTCCCCGAGTGCCCAGCCTGCCTTGTTCTGCAAATCCTGGACTTACCAGCCTCCATACCTGCACGATGCATTCCTTACATTTCAATCTCTCTCTGTCTGCCTCTCTCTTATAGTTCTGTTTCTCTGGAGAATGCCGACGAATCCACATCTGTAAAGCTGTTAAAAATATCAAAAGATACAAAAGATAAAAACCCATACTTCCATTGACAGCATATTTAAATCTACAAATCAGAAAATGAACGGCTCGTGATTCATTCAACAGTTGAAAAGATAATTTATAATATACGTATAGGATCGGTAGTACCCATTGTTGTCTTGTTTATACCTTTCTGTATGTTCTACATTTCAAAACCTTGAAAGAAATGAATTCCAAAGTTAAAAGAGTTATTAATTAATAATAAGATAAGAACACTAGGAGGAAACTTAGCAAACAATATAAACAGTTGATTCACAAAAGATGTTAAAAAGACACATACAGTTTGTCAACCCTTGTTAGAGCAAACAAAAGCAGATTTAAAATATAAGAACTTTTTTATCAATTAAGTAATTGTCCAACGAACTTGAGTCAATAATAATAACCAGGCTGACATGAGTTGACTGAAATGGCTCTTGTCAGGTACTGTCCAGAGGAATGTAAATTAATAGAACATTATTTGGAAATTCGTGGGGTCATATACATTGCAAGTCTTTAAACTGATGTCCTTACTTTGACCTAACAATTCTGGCTCTATAATATTTTTCTACAAATAACCATAACCATAAGAAATGATGTAAGTACAAGTGTGCTCATTGCTGAAATGCTTAAAACAGGAAAACACTAGAAGTAGTCTCAATGCCCCAAAGTAGAATTGCTAATTAAATAAATGGAGATATTTATGCATTACTGTAGTCCAACTGCATGGAAAGAATGTTCTGGAAGAGTACATGGTGCCATGAAATAACACCCGCTATATATAAGAAGGCTGTTTACTAAAGAGCTGCAGACCCAGCAATTTCCCTGCCAGCTATGTCGTGTGTATCTAAGGGTAATGGAAACAAGGCTGCGTGGAAGCTTGTTCATAAAGTTACCAACACCATTATTTATAACAGCCCAATGGAAGAAAGAACCCAATATTTATGAATTAGGGAATGAATAAACAAAAGGCGTCAAGCTGTACAGTGGACTAGTACTCAGACATGGAAAGGAGAGGCTGCAGCGTGGATGAGCCCTGAAGACATTCTGCCAGAGGAGGGAAGCCAGCCACAAAAGGCCACACAGCACGTGGTTCCGCTTATATAAAATGTCCGGATCAGGCAGATCTATACAGAAATCTACAAACCAGAAAGCAGATTAGCGGTTGTCTAGGGCTTGCTGGAGTGGCAGGAAGGGCTCTGGGGTAACAGGGGGTCTGGGACTTCTTTGGGGGTGATAAAAAGGTTCTAAAATTGATTGTGCCTGATTGCACAAATGCTTAAAATTACTGAATTACACACTGGTTAAGTGGGTGAATCGTATGGTTTGTGAATTATCTTAATATAAAGCTGTGACAAAAATAAGAAAAAGGAAAGATCAATGGACTGGATGCGCAAAGAGAGACACACACGTCACCAACAAAATGCCAAGTGTGGCTGACTCTGAGTGCGGAAGGAAGGGACATCTGGCTTTCTTTTCGCTTATCCCTCCGTCTTACAAAACTTTCTATAAACGAACTTAACTGAGCAGCGAGAAGCAGGGTAAGGCGCCCCTTCCGAAGCCAGACGGCCTGGGTGCGGCCTCTGCCAGCCCTCACAGTATACAGCCCGGAGGGACGGCCCAGCTCCTTCCTGCCCATCTGTCCCACCTGTACATCCCGGGGTGAGTGCTTCAGGGGGTGGTCCCGCCGGCCGAGGTAACCACACGTGCCTGCCCAGAACAGAGCAGTGCCCAGCACACGGCACGGAAGAAGCACCACTTACCGTGACTGAGGCTGAACTGATAAGATGGGTGATGGTTTAAACCAACGTGGAGATTCCCTCGACCAAGTGCCAGGAAGCCGAGAGGTCTGCCGGGTGGCCTCTGGTCCCACGGGGCGGACGGTCTGCGCCGGCAGAAGCACACACTTCTGCTTCTCTGTCTTCTGCCCTCAATGCTTCCTCTGGGCTGCAGCCTCCCAGCATCCTAGAGCGCGCAGGAAGCGGCTGGCCTTGCTGACATCTGTCCCCAGCGCCTGGCCGGTGCCTGTCCCAGGAGACGTGGAGACACGGCTGCCCTCTTGCTGGGTTTCTGGACAGACACTCGGAGTCCCCTGGGGCACGTCCATCAAGGCGCCCCCGCCCCACCTCCCGGCTCCCGTGGCGGGTCCAGCCCATCCCCTAAAGAGCTGCTGAATGCACCCTTGCCTCCATCCCCTGTCTCCTGGACAGTCGGGCTCTCACGTGGACTTGCACACCTTTGGCAGCTGCCGTCTGCACCCCGCCCCTCGCCCCGCCCCCGCCCCCGCCCCCGCACTCACTTTGGAAGGATGTCTTTCCAAAGGCACCCGGGAGACCGCGTGGCCCATTCCAGCCCCTCAGAGGGAAACCTGCTGTGTTCCCAGAGGAGGAAGAGCCAGGTCCACCCCAGTCCAGCCCTTTAGCTGCCTGCTACCCAGACCCACGTGGCTTCTCCGTGAAAGAGGGCTGCCTTTCCATAACAGAGTCCCTCCCCGATGTCTCTTGGAGACATGCCCGCAGCTCACCTGAATCCCACTCGGTTCAGGCGCTCTGGGACCTCTTGGCCAGCCTGGCAGCCCGTGACTAGGATGGCAACTGTGACGCCCTAAATGAAGGAGGAGAAAGCGAGTGCGAGGGACGGCCCTGGTGGCCAGTGGTCGGGAACCCACCTGCTAATGCAGAGAGCACGGCTCCAGTCCCTGGTCCAGGATGATTCCACCTGCCGCGGGGCAGCCGACCCGTGCACCTCAACAAGAGAACTCACCCAGCGAGAAGCCCACTCAGCGCAACTGCAGCGCAGCTCCCGCCCCCTGCGTCCAGAGGAAGTCCACACGCAGCAGTGAAGATCCAGCACGGCGCCCCCAAAGAGCAAAATCACAGCCGGTATCCCTGGATTCAAAAGCAGAGCGGGGGACGTGAGGCACACTCACCCCGAGAGGAGAAGCCAGGGTTCTGGCCCAGACCTGCAAGGAGTGCCTCAGCGAGCTTCCTCGGGGGCTCTGTCCACTCCCGCAGCCTCCGCGGACACCTAGGCTGTCCACTAGCAGGACACCCCCCGCCCCGGGCCACGTCTCCACAGCCCTGTGACTCTCAGCTTGATGTAGGGTAAAACCCAGAGATACCCTCAGGGGTGCACTCCTGCATCCCTTGCTTCCTCGGCTTGACGTGAAGGAGATGGTGTGATTCTCTAATAGACTTAGCCGTGTTTCCAAATTTCACGTTCCATCAGTTCTGGCCAGTAATCAAAAGCAGCCAATCAAGAGCCACAAACTGTCGCTGGGTAGCACGCTTGGCTCCAGGACTGAGCTTTCTGTTTCCTAGCAACAGAATTCAGCGCCCTGCTCATCCCCGTCCTCAAGTTCCATCCTGGTCTCTCACCAGGCCTCCGGGAGCCTCCAGCTTCTGCCGCTGGACTGGGGCTGCATCCCAGCTGTGCTGCTGCGACCCCCTCCAGGCTGTCGGCCCAGGTCAGGAGGCCCCGACCTTGTCTCCCTCCCCACCTCCTTTCCCCTTCCAGGCTCACTGGGTTCCAGCCTCTCCGTCACCTTGGATTCGAGTCATAAGCACCGAGAACTCCATTCCCCTGACTCTTCCCAGTAAGAGTTTTCAGTGCACGGGCATGAACTCATCCATCCACTCTGACTTCCTAAAGTTTTCCACCTGATAGAGATTCTTGGCTCCATCAATCTTTAGTCAGCCTCCAGAACCTTCTCTAGGCCCCACTTCCTTGTAGGAGCCAATTTCAGCAAGAATCCTTGTTTTGCCATTTAGTTGCTAAGTCCTGTCTGAGTCTTTGCAATCTCGTGGACTGTAGGCCGCCAGGCCCCTCCGCCCTTGGAATGCTCTAGGCAAGAAAAATGGAGTGGGTAACCATTCCCTTCTGCATGGGATCTTCCCAACCCAGGGATCAAACCCACGTCTGCTGCACAGCAGGCGGATTCTTCACCACCTTTACCACCGAGCCACGAGGGAAGCCCGACCAAGTCTGTTTATTCAGAACCAGCCCCTCCGTTGCTGATCAGGCTCCTTTCTGGCGCCCCCCCCCTGCCATTACCTGCTTATTCTGACCACCTGGCCTGCCTGGGGCAAGAAACCTGTCAGGTCAGTTTAGCTAGAAACCCCCGAAGCCCTGCTGTTTCCTCTCAGTAGTTTCCCATCTCCTGACTCCCCTCCCTGCTCAGGGCTATAAAAGCCCACTCGCCATGCTGCGTGTAGCAAGGAGGCCAGTCTGCTTCCTCAATAGCAAAATCCTGTCCCCACGGTCCCCACGCATGCTGTGATGGTCCGGAATAAAGTCTGCCTTACCATCTTTAACAAGAGTCCTCGAATTTTTTTTTTTCTTTAACATGTCAGACTCCTAACATTGCAGCCACAAAAATCTCGAGGCCTGAGTTTCAGAATGGAGGAGGCTGTTTATCTCCGTGTGCCCCCTCCCTCTGCTTGGGGGCCCCTCCCCAACCATCCTGCGTCCCCTACATCCTTTGGCAGGACAGCCCCGATTTATCCGCCCAGGTTCAACACAGACCACATCTCTCTTTGGAACCGTGTTTGTCAAGCAAAGAAAATAACAGTCAGCAAAATTATTGGGTGGGCAACCAGCATTTTAAGAAATGAATTAGGATAGAATTGAACATGTCAGAGAGTGCTGAGGGTATAAGTATTGTTCTGTGAAACTTTCATTTCAAGTGTTTGTGTGTCTGTGTGAGTGTGTGTGTCTTAAGGACAGCACCTCTGAAGACTGCTCTTCTGGAAGCTTTCCTGGGACGCCCTTACTGTAGCCCACAGCCCGCGTTGGGGCAACCCTCCTGTGGGCCAGGCAGCTCTCTCAGCGCTCCATCACTGCACACGGGACTGTGATGGCTGCTTTCCCAAGCCAGCACACATCTGCAGGGGCCAAGGGCACGGCTGCCCCACTTTCTTCCCAGACTCCTCCGGCACCTGGCATCTCGCAGGTGCTCAGCAAACAGACTTTGAAGAAAGGAGCGCCCAGGATGTTCAGAGAGAACACGATGAAATGCAAGGTGCAAGGTTTTTATCCTGTACCCCGTTTCAACAGGATGAAAGGCTGAAATCAAAGGAACGCATTGTGAAGGTGGAGATGCAGGCATCCATGGTGGGCCCCTGCATTCCACTTGAGGGACCCCCTCCCTGGGCTGGGGGCAGAGGAGACACGAGGCACTGCCCTCCTGCCCCCCAATTCTCAGGGGCCCGGGTTCTGCAGCACCTCCCTGCCAGCCAAGGGAGATGGGCAGCTGCAGCTGGGAAGACACTGAAATGGGAAGTCAGAGGATGTGATTAACCAGGACCAGAAACTCATGAAGAAACTCAGCCTGGACACAACCATATTACAGCACCAGCCTTGTCCAAGCCCCTGGCGCAGGCACCCACGGAGCCGACCCCTGGGACCAGACAGACCACCTGGCCTGAGCCTTCTCCTCTCTGCCTGTTTGGTTCCCCCACAGGGGGTGTGCGGCATGCATGTGTGTATATGCTGTGTGTATACATGTGTGTGTGTGCATGTGTGTACATGTGTGCAGTGTGCGTGCGTGTATATGCTGTGTGTATGTGTGTGGTGTGCATATGTTGTGCACATGTGTGCGTGTGTGCTGTATGTACACGTGTGTGGTGTGCATGTGTGTACATGTGTGCAGTGTGCGTGCGTGTATATGCTGTGTGGTGTGCATGTGTGTACATGTGTGCAGTGTGCGTGCGTGTATATGCTGTGTGTATACACGTGTGTGGTGTGCATGTGTGTACATGTTGTGTGCAGTGTGCGTGTGTGCTGTATGTACACGTGTGTGGTGTGCATGCGTGTACATGTTGTGTGCAGTGTGCGTGCGTGTATATGCTGTGTGTATGTGAGTGTGTGGTGTGCATATGTTGTGCACATGTGTGTGCGTGGTATGCATGTGTGTATATGCTATATGTACACGTGTGTGCCTGGTGTGAATGTGTGTGTATGCTGTGTGCACGTGGGCATGGTCCTGGGAGAGCCATATCCTCACACCCTCACGGCAGGCTCTGAGGTTCCTTCAGGGCCTCCCCAGCCAGGACTCAAGCGGAAGGAGGGACCAGTGACCTTCCACCTTGGCTCCTCCCAGCTGTCAGTCAGTGTCCCGGCCCTCCAGTGGCTCCTGAGAAAGGGTTGCCGGCTTCATCAGGACCGCGTGGGTGCCCAGCTCCCCTTCCTCATGCAGAATCCAGAAGAGCCTCGGGATCAGGAAGGACGAGCCCTGCAGCAGGCCCACAAAGGGGCGGGCAGTCAGCGCTGGGGTGGACAGTGAGCCTGGATGCTGCAGGGCCAGAGCCTCGCAGGCCGGAAGGACGACCCTGAGGGCACCTAGACTTGCCAGCATGTCCCGCTGAGGGGACAGGAGAGGGAGGGGTGGGGATGGCCACACTGAACTCAGAGGACGCGCTTGGTCCATCCTCTGGGTTAATACAGGCGGTCAGTCTCCGGAGGAGGAGCTGGAGACCCAGGACTGGGCTCTTGTGAACAGCGGGCACCAAGACAACTCACCAGAGCCAGGACGGTGGTCAGAAGGGGGGTGCTTCAGAGGGGCCAAGACAGGGCTCCTGGGACGTGTGCCCGGCCTTACGGGTGCCGGAACTCAGCTGACTCTGCGCGGGGCCAAGGCTGTGCTGTCTGGGGGTAGAAGGAGGCCAACATTCAACTCTGAGCAGAAAAGACAAGGCCCATCCGGGGCAACGGTCCAAAGACTCTTGTGCTTGGAACAAAGTCCGGTGCCCCCACCCCCGGCAAGGTCGGGGACCGAGCACCGCAGGCAGGGGAGGATATGGGCCCCGAGGGCTGGCGGGCCAGTCGGCCCGGTCCGCAAACTTTACACTGGCCGCCCGTCTTCCCCGCGAGGGGCCCCGGACGCGGGCGCGGCGGGCCGTCTTTGTCGCCATCCAGAGGCGCGGCTCGGGCGCTTCGTCCCCTCCGCCGCCTGACTCCCCCGCCTGTACCAGGGCCCGCGTTGGGCCCCCGCGGCGCCGGGCACGCGCCTCGGGAGCGCCCCTCGCCTCGGTGGCCCGCGCGCCTGCATCCGGCGCGCAGCGACGCCCAGAGCGGCAGGGCCGGCGTCCCCGGGCTCGGCGGGCGCGGGCGCGGGCTCGGCGCGGGGCGCAGTGGGCCGGAGCCCGGGCGCGGCGGCGGCGGCGGCGGCGGCGGCGGCGGCGGCGGAGGATGGCGCGCGCGGGGCCCGCACGTGGAGGCCGGCGCGGGGGCGCGGGCAGGGCCGGCTGCTGAGACGCGCTGCTGCCCCCCGCGCGGGCGCCGCGGCTTCAATGGCGCCATCGCCCAGGACCGGCAGCCGGCAAGATGCGACCGCCCTGCCCAGCATGTCCTCAACTTTTTGGGCGTTCATGATCCTGGCCAGCCTGCTCATCGCCTACTGCAGTGAGTACCGCGCGGCCCGGGCCCCCGCCCGGCCCTCGGGTCCCGGCCCCGGCCCCCGATCCCGGGCCGCGGCTGCGGCGGGGCGCCCCTCGGGCCGCCCGGAGTCCGTGCGGAGTTGCGAGCTCGGGGCGCGCGGTCCCCCGGGTCCCCACCGGCCCTCCGCTGGGCCAGGAGGACGGGGGTCCGGCACTTCCGAGGCCGGCGCCACCGCTGAGCCTCCCTCCCCCGACTCCGGGGCAGGGCCCGGGCGCCAGGCCCCGGGTGGCGCGGCGCGTCCCTACGCGGCGATGCCCGCGGCTGCCCGGCGTACCGCCGCCGCTCCCGGCCCAGGCCCACGATCCGAGCTGAGCCGGCGGCTTCTTGGCCGAGCCGCGCGCTCCGGAGGCGGCGGAGGGTCTGGGGCGGGCGGGTAGCGCTGCCCGGGGTGGCGGCGGAGCGCCCTGCCCGGGGCTTTCCGCGGGCGACACTCGCTCGGGGAACGTGGCGGGGGGGGGACGCGGCGGCCGATTCCGAAGCGGGGCGCCCGGGGCGGGAGCGGGGCTCGGGCTAGGACGCGCGGCTGGAGCTGCTGGCTTGCAGGGAAGCAGACTCGCCGGCGCTCTCCTAAAAACAGAGGAGAAGTGAGGGGTGGGGTGCCCACTGCCGCTGGCATTTCGCGGGTAGCGTCCGGGGACCCGAACCGGGTGACCCCCCGTGGCTCTGGCGCGGGGCCGCGGGCTCGGGGCTGGGGTGGCACGGGTTGGTGGGCGCCCGGGGCACAGGCTGGGGTCTGCCTGGCTGCGTCGGGGTGCGCTGTGTCAGGGGCACAGGCTGAGCACTGCGTGAATGGGAGGTGGTCGGACATTGAGCCTAAGGACTGGGGTGGGGGTGAGTAGTCAGTGCTCCAGACACGGGCTCGCGGCTGGTTGGGGTGGGTGGGGAGTGGTCAGCGTCCGGGCCTGGGTTCCCAGCCGGAATGGCGAGGGCTGGGGGTGGGGTAGGTTTCCCCCGCCGGCAGCCTGGCACAGGGTCCGGGTCCCTTCCCACCCCAGCAGGAGGAAGGGACGGGCGCTGAGGAACACCTGTCATGGAGAATTGCCATGGGCGCGGGAGGCGATGGAAAAATATGGATTCTTTACAAAAAAAGAGAGAGAGAGAGAGAGAGAGAGAGGCCGGCGGTGTACCACGCTCCCCGCCACCACCTCGCAGCCCCCGCTCGGCCTCCTAGCTTCCAGCCCGAGCCTTCGCGCTCTCCAAAATGGGACCGCAGCGGGCCATGGAGACCCTGTGCGCGCGGGTGCCCAGTCCTCCGACAGTACCCCCCAACCCGGAACCCTGGGGAATCCGTGCTCAGAGCGGGAATGGTGTGGCTGGTCTGAGCCGGGCTGTGCATTTCCCTACAGTTGCCAGCCGCGCTGCGGTGGGGAGGGGTCTCGGAGCCGGAAGGTTCCCTGCGAGGTCACAAGCCCAGCTGCCCGGGCTGGCACCGCCTCCCTGGGGATGCACCCAGGGGCCTCTCCTAGTGCGTTCCGGGGCTGTCTGCCTGGAGGGGGAGGGGGTCTGGGGCTTGAGGGAGGAGGCCTGCGTCCTCTCCCCAGCTCCCTGCGTCCATCTCGGGACCCTGGGGCAGGGTGCCCGGGGCAGGTAAACTCGGGGCTCGAGAGGAGGTGCCATGTGGATGCACTTCCTGGTGGCGGCAAGGGACAGGTGACAACCACAACCGCCCGTGTTGGGAGGCGATTTGTGTCCCTGTCCGCGTCCGCTGCCGCTGCCGCTGTCCCTTGCTGGCTCTGGGGAGAATATCTCGGTGAGAACCTGGCCACCACAGGCCGGCTGGGGAGGCAGCCCTCGGGTGGGGAAAAGAACACCCGCTAATTGTTGTTAAGTGTGTGACACCTCCGCCCGTGGCGCCAACACTTCCCGCCCCAGGTACACCAGCCAGGGCCTTTCCTTTCTCGCCTTCCGCCCTGTGTGGAGCCGCTGCTCGCTCCACCCCCGCGCCAGCGCTGCCTGAACCTGAAAAGGAACCCCCTCTCTCTGCCGTCTTGACACTCACACCTCTGCCAGACGGCGGCCTGCTCCCGGCGGGGGTCAGAGTGCACTGTGCCCGCTGCTCAGACACTTGGCGGAACCCGAGGTCCTGTGGGACACTCAGGCTGCCTTTCGGAAGCCTCCAGGGCATTCTAGAAACAGCTCTTCCACCAGGAGGAGGACATGTGGTAAAAAGCATCTTATTATCCAGGATGGCAGAAATCATTAATAGTGGAAGCTTGGGTTCACCACATTCTTATGGCTGTCTCCATGGAATCCGATAATTGACAATAAGGTAACGTTTGTGGACACACCCCATTACACCAGAAAGGCACTTGGGGAAATTAAAACCTTTCCGTAAAATAGGAAGTAGACATATGCACTTGGAGAAATTAACGCATGGCACTGAAATTCGAAATAGACATAATAATGATTGATAGCTTGGAACAGCAGTCTTGGAGAAAAAAGAACCCCCCCCCTCCTTTTTTAAAATTGGTAAAGCAAATAAAATGCAAATGGAACAGTCCCTGGGATTTCATTCTCTTTTCCAGTATATCTGGGATGAAGAAGAATAGTTAGCATCCGTGTTTGTAAACTGTTTTTGTTATCTGTCAGGATTTTTATTACCCGAAATGTTTTTGTGTTTTGGAGAAGATCTGTCTGTGTCATTAATTAGGGAGACTGATCACTCCCCATACAGGGTTCAGCTATCCTGCCTGTTCAATCTGTGCATTTTGCTGTGCACAAAAGGTGTTCACTTCCTGGCACTGCTGAAAGAGAACTGGAATATTTCCTGGCCTGGTTTTCAGTTAGGGGTGCTCTGCTGTTCTTGGCCCCTGAAAGCCTGGCTTTTTTGCAGCCTGCCGAGCTTCATGTTTAAGGACATGGGCTCCACCCTCTGGCTGGAGAAAGACCTGCAGGCCACCAATTAGGTTAGTTGCTATAGTGACACAGCCTTGTCATTTTCTCCTGTTGGGGAAGAATTGCCAGGAGAAGCAGGAAGGGGAATGGGGCCCTCGATGGCTTTCTTTCAAGATGCGTACTCCATGTCTGTGTACACTCCCATTACAGCAGGGCTGGGCGCTCAGCAAAGAGGCGCCCTGGGGAGGTGAAGAGCTCGGATGAGACCCTGAAACTCTCCTTCTCCCTGGTGGGGGGAGATCTCTGTCCTTTCGGCTTGGAAAGTGCTGGCCTAGGTCCTCTTCCCCTTAGCATATCCGGAGCCAAGAGGTCTGTCTGGACTCGGTTCTTGGCTAGAGTGGGACAGCTCTGGCCAAACCGGAGCGGTTTGCTTGTATGCTCTGCTCGTCCTAAGACCTCGAAGATGCCGTCTCTCGTGCTAGCTTGCAGCGTTTGTTAAGTCACTAAGTCGTGTCTGACTCTGCGACCCCACCGACTATAACACACCAGGCTCCTCTGTCCTCCACTGTCTCCCGGAGTTTGCTCAAATTTGTGTCCATTGAGTCGGTAATGCCATCTAACCATCTCACCCTGTGCTACCTCTTTCTCCTATTGCCTTCAATCTTTCCCATCAGAGTCTTTTCCAATGAGTCAGCTCGTCGAGTCAGGCTGTAACAACGATGAGGGAGGTGGAGAGAATGGCGAGCTAGAAGCTGCCTTAGTGCCCTAAGCCTTGACTTGGTACTCCTGCACAGGGTTGAATCCGAAAGGTGGAGAAGGCTGCGCTTTCCTGTAGACCGCGAGTCCCCCATTTGGACAGGCTTGATGGACAGCCATTCCTAGCGTGTAAACGTTGGGAGGAAAGCCCGTATTTTAAAGTACAAGGGAGCAGGGTGGGAGAGGCAGTGTGCCTCTGTTTTTGACTTTGGGTTTTTTCTGAATAAATCTCATCAGGATTGAATGGCAGCTTCAAGGTAAGTCTCTCGTCATTGTTCGCACACAGCTACAAGACGAAACCACGGACAAGTTCTGAGTTGTTGTTGATCCATTAGAATACTAACCAAGCGTGGGCTCTCCGCTGCTGCGTTTTCTTTACAAATACAATTTATTGCATATTTAGGAGAGATTAGGCCACTTTCCTGCTGTTCACATTTTATTTCTGGGATTTTCCAAGAGGTAAAATTGAAAGTACTGGAAACTTAATGAAGTGATGCCATTCAGAAGTTTATTTCTTGTCTTTTTTTTTCCTCCTACTGAGTTTTTTATTTGATCACTTTCTGGCAGGAGAAGATGTGCCCCGTGTGTTTCTTTCGACCATGGAGAGACAGGGTACCTGTCGGTGGGTGTGTGTTAGCGGAACTCCATGCCCAGGGTGGGCGTGAGGTGGGGAGGGGTTGCCCCCGGAAGCCAGCCAGGCAGATCGGTGCTCCCCCACCCTTCCCCTCGCTCGCGTGGCCAGGAGGGGCCGCACCCTGCAGGGTTCCCCCGGGGGGGCCTCGCACCCCTCCCTCTCATCGAGGCCGGGGAACAGCACAGCCAGGAAGGAGGCCACGTGCCGCTGCTCAGCCTCGGGCACCAGGCGTGCGGGCTGACCCGTGCCCTGGAATTCCTTGCTCAGGACCTGCCCCTCGACGTTGCTGGAGTGATGTATGGAGATCAGTCTCTGTGGCATGAAGTATTTTCAGGTGACTTTTATGGGCGTAATTATGGGAAAATGTTATGATAATGTGGCACCAGAAAAGGGAAGGAAAGCAAACATTAAAATCCCCATTTCTTTATATAGCTCCGCAGCTGCGCTGAGTTAGAAGGGCTCGTTTCTGCATCAGAGCCGTGGTGCTCTGGAGTTAATGACCTCCACCGCACGCCACCTGTCACCCAGAGCCCCGGGTGCCGGCCCAGTGGTGGGGAGGAGAGCAGCTGATGAGGGGGCCGTGGGGCAAGTTCCTGTGCGCCCGGGGGCGGCCACGGGGCCTGCGGGCTGTGTGTGTTTGGAGGACTGTGGCCTGGGCTGGCTCCCGGGGCCGAGAGTGCCTGGGGCAGGGGCGTCCCTCTGTCCCTGCAGCCTGGCACGCCATCCGTAGGCCCCAGAGCTGGGCCAGCACCGCGCAGCCTGCTCCAGGGTGCCCGCAGCGCGTGGGAGGCCTCCAGCAGCCGCCTGCTCCTCCCTCCAGGGGCCCCTCGGCGCGGGTTCCACCCTGGAGGGACGCTGACGGAAGCTCCCAGCAGGCCGCACACACTGTCTCCGAGGCCCAGCTTCCCGCAAACGTCCTGGCCACTGGCAGTGGCTCTGGGCAGCCAGCCCCATCCCTCCTTCACCCCGCAGACGTGGTGGAGGGCGCCCACAGGCTTTGGAGCATTTCCTTATCTGTGCCAGTGGCTGGCAAGAGTCGGCGTGGAATTGCTTTTGTCTCCACCGAGGCCGGTGGGATTCCTCCGGCTCCCCTGGGGCCTCGCCGCATCCTCGGGCATGGGGTTCTGGGTCTGATAGGATGGCGGCTCCGTGGTGAGATGCCCCTGGGGACAGCACTCTCCTCTCACCCTGTTCTCGCCTCCTGGTCAGTCCCGGGTCCTGATGTGCCACCTGCTGTGGGGTCAGCCTCCCCCCTGGAGGGCTGGCCTTGGAAGGACTCCACCCAGGGACCCGGCTGTCTTTCCAAGCGTGTTGAAGGAGGCAGGAGCAGGGAAGACCCAGCCCCCGCATCTCCGCCTCCGCGCGTCCGTGGGACAGGGAGTTGGGGAGCGTGTGGACACAGAGACAGGTGAGACAGTGGCCTCCTGGGCTCGCATCCTGGGGGCGCCGGACAGTCCACACCAGAGGCAGCAGAGGAGGGGGCTCTCAGTGGACCGGGCGCCCCGTTCTTCTGGGTCCTTGCCCGGCCTCTCTCCGGCCTCAGCCCGTCCCAGCTGCTCCGCCCCAGGCTCTGGCCCTGAACCCCCTTCCATCCCTGGAGCTTTCTCTTGCCCTGCCCGCCTCCACCAGCGCCTCTGTGTTGAGGACAGCCTCTGGCTCTGACCCTGTGCCCCGCCTCCTGGAAGTCCTTCTCCCAAACACCCCTCGCCGTCCTCCAGGTCTGTCTGCAGCACCATCAGCGGAGTTCCTCGTGCACACATCAGCATCCTTCTCAGAGGGCCACTGCCTCCAGGCTGGCTGCCAGGAGCTCCCCGCCCCGGCTCCCCTTAGAATGGCATTGGCACCCGCCGCTCCTCCCTGCGAACATCACTCAGGGCCTGACCGTCACGGCTGACCTTTCCTGCCCAGGGAGGTCCCCTCCGCCCCTCTGTCCTAGCCTGGCGGAGTCCTGGGGCCTGCACCCCGGGCTCCCTCCGTGGGAACGTGTGTGTGTGTGCTGGTTCTCTCCTGAACACCTGGTCTCGCTGGAATGTCCTGCTGCCCACGGGGCCCCTCCCGCAGTAACTGCCCACCGTGCTGTCTCAAATGCAAAGCGGGAACCTGGAGTTGGACTGGTCCCCGGAACACCCCCAACCCCCAGGTTTGGAGACCTCCTCCTCCAGGAAGCCTCCCCGAGTATGCTGGCTCCTCTGCCTCTCCACGTGCTCCCTGTTTATCCGGCTGTTGAGGCTCCACCCCAACCCCAACCTCATGGTCACGGCCGGCCTCTCCAGGGCAGGGTACTCAGCGCAGCGCCTCTGGTTTACCGACGGCTGCAGAATGGCTTTCCAAGAGGACAGCCAGAACTGAGTGCCTGCAGAGACAAAGTAGGGAGCCCGGGCCCCAAGCTTTTCAGGACACCCTGTCGCCTGGGTGGGTCACATCTGCCCGTCTTGGTGTCTCGGGTGTCCAGCACGAGAGGCTGGTTCACGCGGTGGGGCAGGTGCCCCCGGGGTCCTGGCTGACGGCCTGTGACGGGTGACTTTCTCCTGAGCTCGCTTGGGAGAGTTCATCTACTGTTGAGGAAAGTCAGCGCCAGCATTACGAGCATCTCCAAGCTCACTCACTGAAGTCCGCGGTGACGCGGTGACGGAGGGTCGTCCTGGCCTGGCTGACCTGCCCAGGAGCAGGTCGGCAGGAGCTGGGCCAGGTCCGGTGTCTCCTGCTGCGAGGTACCTGGGTGAGGGGAAGGGCATTGCTGGTTCTCCAGGACCTGACTCACATCTGACTTTACTGAGCGTTGAGGAAGGGGGTTCCAGAGCACACCCACGGCCTGAAGCCCTGGGTCTGGGGGACCCGGGCCGTTCTCCGGAGGCCTTTCCTGTGAGGATGCTGCGGAGCTGAAGCGCTGGTGCCTCCACGCCGCCCTGGCTACCGCTGGACACAGGTGAGTGGCCCCTCCTGGCTCTGTTTCTAAATTATGTCTCTCTGCAGGAGCTCCATTACCTGGTAGCACTTCCCCGGATATACTAAATGCCATTAATGGGTTGATAGGGCTCGTGTTAATTAATTGATGCTAATTTATGGTCTTCACGGCTGCGCTGGTGGCTGGAGCAGGCCGGCTGTGGAGCCACGCCGGGTCTGCCCCGAGTTTCCCTGCAGTCCAGCGCTTCTCTTCCTTCTCCTGCACACGTGGGGGCTCTGCGGCCCTCACAGGGCGCCATGCAGGGAGGCGGAGGCTGGCCTGGGCACCCAGCTCCTCTGAAACCCTCTCGCAGGCTTAGGCCTCCCGACACCAAGGTCCCAGAGACGTGGCAACCCCCGTGCCTCTTTACAAAGACTCCGACTGAATCGAGACGCGTGTTCCGTGGTCAACAGCAATGCGTCTGCTGGCGGCAGTCGGTGCTCGGTCTGTCTTAGCTCGGTGTTCATCGTGAGGTCCCGGGATGGAAAGGGGGCAGCTTCTGGAGGGGGGGGAAGCAGGAGCCCACGCGGGGCGGCGGGGCGGCGGCGGGGCGGCGGGGCGGCGGGGTGGCGGCGGCCGCCTCCAGCTCTGAGGCCTGGAGTGTGTGGGGGGGATGCACGCAGCTCCATCAGATGCAGTCGTCATGGAGATCTGCAAGCTGCTCCAGTCGCCGTCACCATCTCAGGGGGCAGAAGGCTTCTCTCTGTCGCACTGGGAAGTGGGCAGGACACCCAGAAACCTCTGTCCCCTCCGTGTGTCAGCCCCGCCCCTGGCCATGGGCCTGCCCGTGGGGCCGGGGCCCTCGGAGAACAGTCTGCACACCACAGGCACCTCCCTCGTGCTCACCGCCCTGGTTTGACCCCTCAGACCTGATACGCTCTTTGCTCCCGCTGTTTTCTTGGGGCCAGTGAAGCGGCAGGCACTTCTGAGAGACAGAGGAGCCTGATTCAGCACCGCCAAGCAGAGGCGACAGGCCGGAGTGTCCTGGGTGGGACTCTCGGGGGCCTCGAAAGTTCCCCGGGGCGGGCCAGGCCGCCTGTGACGGTGGGCGCTCCGTGCAGCCTCGTCCTCTGCCAGCACTGGGCAGCATGCAGCTCTGGCTTTGGGTGACCTGGGCCTTCACCAGTCAGACTCTCATCGGAGTGGCTGAAGCTTCAGCACGTCCTCTCGCGGGATCAGGCAGACGCCATGTGGGAGGGTCAGGAGCTGGCGCTGCCCTGCACGGCCTCGTGGGGTTGGACTCAGGGTCCCCGGGGCCCGTGTTTGCCAAGCGTGGCCACGTGTGAGCAGGCCCAGGTCTTGTTCCTGTGACCTGGGCTCGTCTGGAAGGTGGGGGCGTCTCCACTCACAGCAGCAGACAGGAGCTCCCCCAGAGGCAGGGGCTCTGGGCCTGCCGGCCTCTAGCCATGTGGGCTCTGCGATCACCCTGGCTGGGACCCACTCTGGGCAGGACCTTGGCTTCCCGGTGTTCATATTGTCCTTGTTGCTGGGTCAGGGCCTGCAAAGAGCAGGTGCTGCCGGTGACTTATCTGGGCTGACTACCGCTGTCAACCACTCACACGTGTGTATGAAAAAGGCTCTGGTGCAAATGTGGCTGATGGGGGTGGGGTGGACCTGGAGTGACCCACCTGCTTTGACCCTGACTTCCTTACCTGCGTGGGGAAAGAGCCTTTACCAACTTTTTAATACAACAAAGTTCCGAGAGGAGACAGGTCATCCAGGCCCCGGGGTCCTCGTGGCTGGCGCCTCGTCTTTTTGCCCGCCTGTAACCCCAGTGGAGGCCCCGTTGGCCCCTGGACTCTCCCCTCTGCGGCGCCTCTCACCCCTGCCCCATCCAGACTCCCACGTGGAAGCCTGCCTCCAGGGTCCACCCAGGGTCCTGCAGAAAGCCCCCAGCCTTCCCCAAGCCTGGCCGACTCCACCTCCCAGGGCTTTGGTGACCGAAGCTGGACCTGCTGCCCAGAGGGATGGATGCTGTCACCCCAGGGCTGTCCATGCAGTGAGGCTGCCCGCTCAGCTTCAGTCCCGGTGGACGGATGGACCTCCAGGCACCCAGCAGACAGTGTCCACTTGCTCCTGGCAACCTTCCCAGCTCGATACTTCTCTTCATCTTAGAGGACAGTGGGACTGAAGGAAGTCAGGAGTGCACCCAGGGTCCCAGTGTGGGCAGGGGTCTACAGAGCAGGACCTTCTTCTGGGACCCCCAGCTGGTCCCAAGGGGCCTGGGAGGCTCGGAGAGGAGATTCGTGATGTGGGGGGCGGGGTGGAGGGATCGGGGGAGGAGAGCATAGTCACAGCGGGGGCTCCCAAATGGGATCTCGGAGGCCACTGCAGGTCTCCCTCCAGCTGGCGGGCTGGGGCCAAGGGTGTGCACTGGGGAAACTTTGGGTGCTTGGGTGCCTTGCAGACTTCCTGCCCCAAGCCTCCTGTGAGCTTGCTGAGCAGGGCAACTATGGGTGCCATCCCCCACTGTGGGCATGCCTGCTTGCAGCTGGGACACACATTTGCCTTTGGAGTTGAATCAGCTGCATCTAGAAGCTCCCGTGCCCAGGAACCCACACACAAGGCTGCAGCCCTTCCAGGAAGGACATTTCTTGAGCTGCTGCTGGAGGTGCCAGATTTCTTGTGCTTGTGATATTCAAAGTGGGAGATGGGCAATATGTTTTCTTTTTATAGAAGGAGAAACCGAGGCTCTCAGAGGCCCACCGTGACTCCCAGTCTTCCCCACGTGTGCAGAGGCTGGGAGGTGAGCCAGGCTCGGGACTCCTCGGGCTTCCCAGGTTGCGCTGGTGGTGAAGAACCCGCCTGCCAGTGCAGGAGACACACGAGACGTGGGTTTGATCCCTGGGTTGGGAAGATCTCCTTGAGAAGGAAACTGCAGCCCACTCCAGTCCTCTTGCCTGGAGAATCCCATGGACAGAGGAGCCTGAGGGGCTGTAGTCCATGGGGTCAGAGTCGAACAGGACTGAGTGACTCAGCACACGCGCGCGCTGGACTCCTCAGCTCTGGGTCTTGCCGGTAACCTCTGAGACACCTGCTCCCCATGAGGTGTGGGGTCGGGTGGTCACCGGCTGACTGACCAAGGCCACCCAGCACTGCCACCAGCCTGCGGTGCTGCCTGGGGACTGAAGGCCAGCCTTTACCCAGAGGCATCCCAGCAGCCTTGGCGTCTGGCACTGCATCTGCCGAACTGTCGGCCTGAGCGCACCTGGCGTGGACCGTTGCCTCTCCCGGTGCGTCAGGGTCCCTGAGACCATTGTCAGGCTCAGAAAAGCTGTGAAGGTCGTGGGGACGGCTTCTTAGCGTGAAGGGCCCAGATTAAATTGGCAGGAGGGACAGGTCCACAGGGACATGGTCTCCAGGAGAGACCAGGCCCCAGGGTGGCACAGATGGCACTCTGTTCCCCAGTGAGGATGTGTGGCAGCCTGGGGTGTCACCAAGCAGGGGACTCACCTGGGCCCTGGGGCCCGAGTGGTTACTGGGGACCACTTGGTGGGCAGGCTCCAGTGCCCTAGATCCCAACCAGGAAGAGAGAAAATACGACCTGAGAGGGTGTGGAGAAAAAGGATCCCTCTTACACTGTTGGTGGGAATGCAAGCTGATGCAACCGCTGTGGAGAGCACTATGGAGATTCCTTGAAAAACCAGCAATCCCACTCCTGGGCATGTACCCTGAGGGAGCCAGAACTGAAAAAGACACCTGCACCCCAGCGTTCACCGCAGCACCGACTGCAACAGCTAGGACGTGGGAGCAACCTAGACATCTATCAGCAGGTGAATGTGTAAGGAAACTTCGGTACGTATACTCAGGGGCGTATTACTCGGCCATGAAAAGGAACACATTCGGCTCAGTCCCAAGGGGTGGAGGAACCTAGAGCCTACTATACGCGATGAAGTGAGTCAGAAAGAGAAAGACAGATACCATATATTAATGCACACCTGTGGACTCTAGAAAGACGGTACCAGTGATGCTCTGTGCAGGGAATGAAAGGAGACACAGACATAAGAACAGCCTTTGGACTCAGTGGGAGAAGGAGAGAGTACCGTGATCTGAGGAAACAGCCTTGAAGCACATACGTCACCGTATGTGACAGATGGGCAGTGGCAGTTGGTGAATGCCACAGAGGACGTAAAGCCCGTGCCCCGCGACAGCCTGGAGGGTGGGGGGAAGGGCATTCGGGGGGTAGGGGGGACATGCATGCCTGTGGCCGGTTCATGCTGATGTGTGGCAGGCACCATCACAATATTGTAATTATCCTCCAATTAAAATTAATTAATTAAAAATATGAACTGACCAATTGCCAGTAACAAAATTGAATCAGTAATTTTAAAAATCCCAACAAAGAAAAAGTCCAGACCAGATGGCTTCAGAGGTTCAGTTCAGTTCAGTCGCTCAGTCGTGTCCGACTCTTTGTGACCCCATGAATCACAACATGCCAGGCGCCCTTGTCTATCACCAGCTCCCGGAGTTCACTCAGACTTGCGTCCATCAACTCAGTGATGCCATCCAGCCATCTCATCCTCTGTCGTCCCCTTCTCCTCCTGCCCCCAATCCCTCCCAGCATCATAGTCTTTTCCAATGAGTCAACTCTTC
The DNA here is from genome assembly GCF_016772045.2 of Ovis aries. NCBI lineage: Eukaryota > Metazoa > Chordata > Mammalia > Artiodactyla > Bovidae > Ovis > Ovis aries. The sequence continues at coordinate 224,231,080 of NC_056056.1, forward strand.
GCATGAGGTGGCCAAAGTACTGGAGTTTCAGCTTTAGCATGAAGTAAATTCTACCAAATGTTTGGAGAAGAGTTAATGCCTATCCCTCTAAAGTTATTCCAAAAATTTGCACAGGAAGGAATATTTAACAAACTCATTCTATGAAGCTAGCATCACCCTGATATCAAAACCAGACAAAGATATCACACAAAAAAGTTTACAAATCAATATAACTGATGAACATAGACATGAAAACCCTCAACAAAATGCTCGCAAACCGACTTCAGTGGAACATTAAAAGGATCATGCATCACAGTCAAGTGGGGTTTCCTTGTTTTTTAATGTCTGCAAATCAGTGCAGATACACCACATTAACAAACTGAAGAATAAAAGCCATATGGGCACCTCAATAGATGCAGATAAAACTTTTTGTGAAACGTAACATCTCTTTATCATAAAGAAAAAACTCCCCAGAAAGAGAGCATAAAGGGAGCCTACTTCAACATAATAAGGCCATATATGACAGACCTATAGCTCACATCGTACTCAGCAGTGGCAAGCTGAAAGCACTTCCTCTAAGGTCAGGAACAGGACAAGGGTGACCACTCTCGGCACTTTTAGTCAACATAGTTTTAGACATTCTAACCACGGCAAATCAGAGGAGAAAAAGAAATACGAGGAATCCACGTTGGGAAAGAGGTTAAACTATCATGGCTTGCAGACAACAGAATACTGTACGTAGAACATTCTAAAGACGCTGCCAGAAAACTGCCAGGACTTACCAATGAACTTATTAAAGCTGCAGGGTACAGCATTAATAGGCAGAAATCTCTCGCACTTCTATACACTAACAGTGAAATGCTAGAAAACGTTAAGGAAGCAATCCTATTTGTCATTGTATCAAAAAGAATGAAATATCTAGGACTACACCTACCTGAGGAGGAAAAGACTTGTGCGCAGAAAACTGGAAGGTGCTGATGAACGAAACTGAAGATGACCCAAAGACCCAGGGAGATGCACAGAGGGGCCGGCAGGCCATGCTCTGGGCTTGGAAGAACCCGTACTGTTAAGATGACGGTACTACTCAAGGCAATCTGCAGATTCGGCACAATCCCTATCAGAATACAATGGGGGTTTTCACAGAACTAGAGCAAACGATTTCAAAGTTTGTGTGAAAATACAAAAGACCCTGAATAGCCAAAAGAATCTTGAGAACGAAGAACCGAGCTGAGAAAGAAGAACATCACTGGTCCTGACTTCAGACTATACTGTAAAGCTTCAGTTATCAAAGCAGCATGGCTTTAGCACAAAAACAGATGCCCAGATCAATGGAACAAGACAGAGAGCACAGAAATAAGCCGACACGCTTATGGTCAATTAATACATGATAACAGAGGCAAGAAGATATAATGGAGAAAAGACAAGCTGTTCAATAAGTGCTGCTGGGAAAAATGGACAGTTCATGTAAAAAAGTGAAACTGTCATTTACAAAAATAAACGAAAAAGGCCTTAAAGATCTAAATGCAAGACTGGATACCATCAAACTCCTAGGGGAAAACAGAGGGGGAGCCCTCCTTGACATAAATCACTAGCCATGTCTTTTTGGAGCTACTTCCAAAAGTGAAGGAAATAAAAGCAAAGATAACCAATGGGACCTCATTATACTTGAAAGCAAAGGAAATCATTGACGAACTGAAAAGACAGCATAGTGAATGGGAGGAAACATTTGCAAATAGTATGATCAATAAGGGATTGATATCCAACATATAAACAGCTCATACAGCTCAACATTAAAAAAAAAAACATTGCAATTAAAAAATGGGCAAAAGAACCTAATGAATATTTTTCCAAAGAGGTAATGCAGATGACCAACCGGGCACATGAAAAGATGCTCAACATCACTAATCATCAGTTCAGTCCAGTCCAGTCGCTCAGTCGTGTCCGACTCTTTGTGACCCCATCACAAAGAGGGCCAGGCTTCCCTGTCCATCACCAACTCCCGGAGTTCACCCAAACTCATGTCCATCTAGTCGGTGATGCCATCCAGCCATCTCATCCTCTGTCGTCCCCTTCTCCTCCCGCCTTCAATCCTTGGCCAGCATCAGGGACTTTTCCAGTGAGTTAGTTCTTCACATCAGATGGCCAAAGTATTGGAGCTTCAGCTTCAGCATCAGTTTTTCCAATGAATATTCAGGACTGATCTCTTTTAGGATGGACTGGTTGGATCTCCTTGCAGTCCAAGGGACTCCCAAGAGTCTTCTCCAACACCACCGTTCAAAAGCATCAGTTCTTTGGTGCTCAGCTTTCTTTATAGTCCAACTCTCACATCGATACACGACTACTGGAAAAACCATAGCTTTGACTAGACAGACCTTTGTTGACAAAGTGATGTCTTTGCTTTTTAATATGCTGTCTAGTTTCATCATAGCTTTTCTTCCAAGGAGCAAGCGTCTTTTAATTCCATGGCTGCAGTCACCATCTGCAGTGATTTTGGAGCCCCCAAAATAAAGTCTGTCACTGTTTCCACTGTTTCCCCATTTATTTGTCATGAAGTGATGGGACCGGATGCCATGATCATAGTTTTCTGAATGTTGACTTTTAACCCAACTTTTTAACTCTCCTCTTTCACTTTCATCAAGAGGCTTTTAGCTCCTCTTCACTTTCTGCCATAAGGGTGGTGTCATTTTCATAGCTGAGGTCATTGATATTTCTCCAGGCAATCTTGATTCCAGCTTGTGCTTCCTCCAGCCCAGCATTTCTGATGATGTACTCTGCATATAAGTTAAATAAGCAGGGTGACAATATAGCCTTGATGTACTCCTTTCCTGATTTGGAACCAGTCTGTTCTTCCATGTCCAATTCTAACTGTTACTTCTTGACCTGCATACGGATTTCTCAGGAGGCAGGTAAGGTGGTCTGGTATTCCCATCTCTTGAATAATTTTCCAGTTAGTTGTAGTCTACATAGCCAAAGGCTTTGGCATAGTCAATAAAGCAGAAGTAGATGTTTTTCTGGAACTCTCTTGATTTTTCAATGATCCAATGGATGTTGGCAATTTGATCTCTGGTTCCTCTGCCTTTTCTAAATCCAGCTTGAACATCTGGAAGCTCATGGTTCACATACCACTGAAGCCTGTCTTGGAGAATTTTGAGCATGAGAATTTTGAGCATGTGAGATGAGTGGAATTGTGTGGTAGTCTGAGCATTCTTTGGCATTGCCCTTCTTTGGGATTGAAATGAAAACTGACCTTTTCCAGTCCTGTGACCACTGCTGAGTTTTCCAAATATGCTGGCATATCGAGTGCAGCACTTTCACAGCATCATCTTTTAGGATTTGAAATAGCTCAGCTGGAACTCCATCACCTCCACTAGCTTTGTTCGTAGTGATGCTTCCTAAGGCCCGCTTGACTTTGCATTCCAGGATGTCTGGCTCTAGGTGAGTGATCACACCATCGTGGTTATCTGGGTCATGAAGAGCTTTTTTGTATAGTTCTTCTGTGTATTCTTGCCACCTCTTCTTAATATTTTCTGCTCCTGTTAGGTCCATCCCATTTCTGTACTTTATGGTGCCCATCTTTTCATGAAAACTTCCCTAATTTTCTTGAAGAGGTCTCTAGTCTATCCCATTCTATTGTTTTCCTTTATTTCTTTGCACTGATCACTGAGAAAGACTTTCTTATCTCTCCTTGTTATTCTTTGGAACTCTGCATTCAAATGGGTGTATCTTTCCTTTTCTCCCTTGCCTTTAGCTTCTCTTCTTTTCTTAGCTATTTGTAAGGCCTCCTCAGTGAGCTATTTTGCCTTTTTGCATTTCTGTTTTTGGGGATGGTCTTGATCACTGCCTCCTGTACGATGTCATGAACCTCCGTCCATAGTTCATTAGGCACTCTGTCTATCAGATATCATCCCTTGAATCTGTTTCTCACTTCCACTGTATAATCGTAAGGGATTTGATTTAGGTCATACCTGAATGGTCTAGTGGTTTTCCTTACTTTCTTCAACTCAAGTCTGAATTTTGCAATAAGGAGTTTCTGAGCCACAGTCAGCTCCTGGTCTTGTTTTTGCTGACTGTATAGAGCTTCGCCATCTTTGGCTGCAAAGAATATAATCAGCCTGATTTTGGTGTTGACCATCTGGTGATGTCCATGTGTAGAGTCTTCTCTTGTGTTGTTGGAAGAGGGTGTTTGCTATGACCAGTGTGTTCTCTTGGCAAAACTCTATTAGCGTTTGCCCTGCTTCATTCTGTACTCCAAGGCCAAATTTGCCTGTTACTCCAGGTGTCTCTTGACTTCCTACTTTTGCATTCCAGTCCCCTCTGATGAAAAGGACATCTATTTTGGATGTTAGTTCTAGAAGGTCTTGTAGGTCTTCACAGAACAGTTTTACTCCAGTTTCTTCAGCGTTACTGGTCAGGGCATAGTCTTGGATTACCAGGATATTGAATGGTTTGCCTTGGAAACAAACAGAGATCGCTAATCATCAGGGAAATGCAAATCAAAATCAGAGTGAGATACCCTCTCTCGTTTGTCAGAGTGGCTATCGTCAAACAGAGCACAAATAACAAATGTTAGTGAGGACGTGGGGAAAAGGGAGCCCTTCTGCACTGTTGCTGAGGATGTAATTTGGTGCAGCCACTGTGGAAGAGCATGGAGCTTCCTCAGAAGACGCAAAGTGGAACTATCATACAACACAAGAATCCCACTCCTGGGTATATATGCAGAAAGAGAACAGGCCAAACAACACTAATTAAAAAGGACACGCTCACCCCAGTGTTCGTAGCAGCATCACTTACAATTGTCGAGATATGGAAGCAGTTAACAGTCGAATGAATAAAGATGTGGTATTTACACACACACACACACACACACGCACACACACACACACACACAATGGAAGAGTATTCAGCCGTAAAGAAGAGTGAAGTAATGCCGTTGGCACCAACATGGGTAGGTTTGGAGGGTGCTGTGCTGAGTGAAATGTCAGACTAAGAAAGACAAATATTGTGTGATGTCACTTTTATTTGAAATCCAGTAAATGTAGCGAAAAAGAAGCAGCCTCACAGATACAGAGAAGGAGCCAGTGGTTGCCAGTGAGGAGAGGGAAGGAGCCGGGGGCAGGAGTGGGGGAGGGAAGAGGGAGTCCAAACCGCCGGGTGTGCGAGAGGCTGGAGGGTGTGCCGCACCACCTGGACCAGAGAAATAAAGCCTCAGTCCTTAGGGGCCATCCTCCCCTGGCCTGAGCGGAAGGGTGTGCTGGCCAGCACGGGCACGGCTGTTGTCTGTTGTGCGGTGACACCCAGCACGTCCTGGGGTGGCCAGGACCGTACATTCACTGGTTGCCGGAGGTTGCCGAGTCTTGGGAACTGGGAGCAGCCGGAGGGAGCAAGCTGGTCAGTGGGCAGCCTTGGGGAGTGTGCTGTGCTTGGTGCTCCCCAGGGCCCCATCACCCCAGAAGCATTTGCTAACCATCCGGGGGGCTCGGGCTTCCAGGAGGTGGTGCCATCCAGCGTCCAGCCCTTCTGGATGCCTTTAGTCCAAGGGCCCTGTCGTTCCTGGGGAGACAGTTGACAAAGCCCCGAGGGCCGTCCTGCTGGAAAACGGCTCAGTCTTGCCGCACCCAGGTCTGCAGAGAAACTGCTCATCAGTGTGAATTTCACAGCATGCGCTTCCTGAGGCCGAGTCACGCTCAGTGCTACCCCCCGGGATGGCAAGGACTCTGCCCTTCCAGCTCGCTTGCTAGGCCCGCCGGACCCCTGGAGCTCTGAGGGCCGACCGTGAGGCAGGCTCGTGCAGGCCCTGGGTGGGTGTCGTGCGGTCTCGGGACGGCCCCTGCCTGTGCAGGTGCCAGGAGCCAGTTTGCTGGGGTGCGGGAGGGGAAGCTGCCTCCGAGTGCCTCCTTCCCCACTCCCCGTGGTGGCCGCCGTTGGGTCTCCCCCAGCTGGGGGCTCCCCTAAGTCCAGATGCATGGCTCTGGGAAGGAAGAGGTGTGTCTGCTGGACGTCCCCCAGCTGCAGCTGGTGGTGGGAGGGGTGGGTCCCCAGGGCCCAGCGTGGCTGGCAGGCTGCAAGGAGCTGACCCGGGGTGGTGGCCGCGGTGCAGGCGTGGACGTGGGGAAGGTGGCTGGGGCCCGCACGCGCACGTGCCCGCATCTGTGTGGTCCAGGCTGCAAGGTGACCCGCGCCTCCTTCCCCCTGCTCCGTCTCCCTGTCACAGCCGCTCCAGTGGGAAATAGCCCCCTGCTCTGCTCCCAGAGACAGGTGGTCATTTCGGAGGAGGAGACCTTAACAGAAACCCGCAGGGAAATAGCAAAGTCTGAGATGAGGACGGTGTCAAAACGTAGATGGCTTGTCGAGTGTCTCTGTGTGTGTCTATGTTTATATCTGTGTGTGAGTTGATGTGTCTGTGTGTCTGTGTGTGTCAGTGTGTCTGTATCTCTGTATGTGTGTATATGTCTGTGTGTTCTTTTTGTGTGTGTCACTGTGTGTATCTGTGTGTGTGTGTCTCTATGTCTGTGTGCATGTGTATGTGTGTGTCTGTGTGTCAGTGTGTCTGTGTGTGTCAGTGTGGGTCTGTATGTGTGTCTCTTTGTGTGTCTTTGTGTGTGTGTGTGTCAGTGGGTGTCTGTCTCTGTGTGTATGAGTGTGTGTGTTTGTGTATCTGTATGTCTGTCTGTGTATATGTATCTGTCTGTGTCTCTGTGTGTGTGTGTCTGTGTCAGTGTGTCTGTGTATATGTATCTGTGTGTGTCTCTGTGTGTGTGTGTCAGTGGGTGTCTGTCTCTGTGTGTATAAGTGTGTGTGTTTGTGTATCTGTATCTGTGTGTCTGTGTATATGTATCTGTTTGTGTGTCTCTGTGTGTGTGTGTCTGTTTCTCTCTCAGTGTGTCTGTGTGTGTGTCTCTGTGTGTGTCTCTGTGTGTGTGTGTCCGTGGGTGTCTGTCTCTGTGTGTATGTGTGTGTGTTTGTGTATCTGTATCTGTGTGTCTGTGTATATGTATCTGTGTGTGTCTCTGTGTGTGTGTGTCTCTGTGTGTGTCTCTGTGTGTGTGTGTCCGTGGGTGTCTGTCTCTGTGTGTATAAGTGTGTGTGTTTGTGTATCTGTCTCAGTGTGTCTGTGTATATGTATCTGTGTGTGTCTCTGTGTGTGTGTGTCTGTCTGTCTCTGTCTCAGTGTGTCTGTGTGCACAAGCGTTGGTCCTAACACAACTCCTCCCCACATGCTCTTCTTCCCTCTGGAGAGTCCCTGGGGCCTAGCACCTGCTCACCTTCCTTTCCTGACCCGGGACTGGAGGCTTCCCCAGCCCAGAGGTCAGCCTGGGGACTCAGCAGAGGGAGGCTGAGACCCTGACTCGGAGCCGGGTCCGTGCTGCAGCTGACCCTGGGCCCTGGCCGTGTCGGCCTCTGGTCTCCGGGGCTGCCTCTCCCCGGGGGCCCACACGTGTCCTGGCGTGGGGCTCTTCAGTCTTGTCGGGGCTCGCTGTGTGGACAGCCTCGTCTGTCTGCTGACCTCTGGCCTGGGGAGGCTGGGGGCCGTTGGGAGGGATGTTTGGTCCGAGTGGGCTTGGTGTGGACAAGGGCTCTCAGCTGCCTGCCATGGGTGGGGCAGGACGGAGGGAAGACCCAGCCCTCCTTCCCTTTCATGAGGCGCGCAGCTCCAGAGGGATTGCGCCCCTTCTTGCGTGCACCTTGTTGACCCGAGTCTTTCCTGCGCCCTGGGCAAGGAACCCCACTCAGACCACCAAGTCATGGGCGTCTGTGTGCACAGGCTCCAGACGGAGTGAACACATGCTCCTCTGGAATTCCAGATTACAAAGTTTTCATCTCAATTAATGCAACAATAAGCTTGGAAAGGTGGCAGTCGGCATTAGAAAATTAAATGACACCTTCTTGGCGTCTCACGTTGGTGAGAAGGCCAACTGATTATTTTTATATTACAATCCCCAGGCATTGTCAAATTGATTAATAAATTCGCTGAAAACCCGTTACCTCTTAATAAATTTAATTCGGGTTGTTGGGTATAACTTTCCTGTGACCTCTGAGTGTGGGCTTTCTGGGCGTCGACGGTGGGAGTGTGAGCCTGCCTGGCAGCTGTCTGTCATCCTGGAGGAGCACGCAGGAGCCGAGGGGACCATTCCGTCAGCCCTGTCTCCACAGAAATGGCCCAGGTCTCGAGGGCTTTTTGGATCTTCCTGAGTGACTTCCAGGCTGGGCAGAGCTGGAGCCTGCAGGGCCAGGTGACTCCTCCCAGCTGAGACTTACCGGCCCAGGCAAGAGGAGCCCCTGAGATTGAGCCCAGAACTCAGACCTGAGCTTTCTGGCAGACAAGACAAAAGGGAGAGATTCACTGGGTTTAAGGCTCTGAGTGTCCATTAGGGACTCAGCTCAGAAGGTTGAAATGATGCCAACAGGGCTGCCAACTGCCAGCCATCACACTGGCTGTTCCAGCATCCCGATGACTCACCCTTCAGCCTCCAGAGCCAGGCGAGGGGGGCACTGTCGCTCCCAGTCTTAGGCTGAAACCAGAGAGGCCCAAAGAGGGGGCCTCTCACGGGGCGGGGTGGATGTGACCCTGAGAGAGGGGTCAGGCCCTCCCAGCCCGGGGGCCGCAGTGCAGAGCTGCTCCAGGTTGGTGAGACTCCAGCACGGGAGAGGCATGGGGATCGGCCCCCGACACTGCAGCTTCCGGTCCTACTGGGGCCCTGCCTGAGGACCCTTCCCCGGCCACTCCACCCCACGCTCTGGCACCTTGGCGTCAGACCGGATGCCCTCGGCTTCCCCCACAGCCACGGGCCCATCACCCGTTCTCTGGGACTTTGGGCTCCTTCTTCCCAGGGGCCGAACTTGTCAAGGTTGCCATTGCCGTTGCCAGTCTCGAGGTCTTCCGAGGCCTCACAGCACCAGGGCTTAGCTCATCCGGCCCCTCCCCGACCCCTTCCCCCCTCCCCACGGGCCACTCCTGGCCTGTGTGCAGCCAGCCTCGTTCTTCTGGGCTGGCCCCTCTGTCGTCCATCTCGGGAGCACTGCCCACCCCTGCCAAGCCCCAGCCTCCAGCCTGGTTGGGGAAGTGGGTCCGGGGCCACCCGAGGGCTCCAGCAGCCTGTGGACAGGCATGCGTCCTCCAGGGGCCGAGCGCAGAGACTCCTCCCTGCCCAGGGCAGCCGGGTGGCTGACCTCCCAGGTCCAGCCTCACGCCCCAGGCCCACCTCCAGGCCGACCCCCTGTGTCCCCCGCCGCGTCCCCAGTGACCTCGGCCCCGACGCCCCAGGCGAGGTGGGCGAGGTGCCCCGCCCGAGGGGATGAGACCAGGTGGCGATGGGCCCCGGGTGGAGGTGTGGATATGGCCCTGCATTTAAGTTGATCAGAACCGGGTGGCACGCCACGTGCTGGTGGAGGTTGGGAACGCTTTACGCAAGTCTGAGCGGCTCTTCCGAGCCCCTTCCTGGTGACTCGCTCACATCTCTTGCGCCACCTCGTGCCCCTGTCCTGAGGCCTCGGGCCACCCGGCTTGCATGTTCTCTAAGCCGGCAGAGCACCCAGCACGGGTGTCACCACCGTGGGAGGCCTTCAGGATGGAGGGACCCGCGCCGACCCCCAGGTCCCTTGTGGAGCCGGCGGGCCTTTCGCGCCGGGCCCGGGGACCCCGGGGATGGCTGTGTCCACGGCAACGCGCTAGCAGTCTGTCTGGCCTCTCTGTGCGCGGGTGTCGTCCTGTTCTGGGGTGTGTCCCTGGCCGGGAGGCTTTGAGCTCGGGCAGTGCTGACGCTCAGTCAAAGAAGGAGTGGAGGCCCCCCACCAGAGGCCAGTGCTTTATCTGGCAGGGGGTAGGTGCAGCCGGCCACGCCCCCCCGGCCCCCCACACCCTGCGTCCTAGCAGCGTGCACGGCCCCAGGGATGGTGCGCTGATGCTCGGGCGTGTGTCAGCCCCTGGTAGGGGGCCCGTGGGGGCCCCGGCAAGTGTGTGCTCCTCGTCCAGGCCTGCTCCGCAGCACGCGGGCCTCACTCCTGCTCTCAGGGAGAGTCTGGCTGCTCTGACGGGCTTTTAAAATGTTTCTTGTTTTGCTTTTTATTGAGGTGAAACTCACACAACAGAACTAACCGCTTTACGTGCACGCCTCGGCATCAGCGTGTCCTGCCACTGCCGTTGCCATGACGCTCTTTTCATCGCCCCGGGAGGAAACCCCGGGCACACTAAGCAGGCGCTCCTGTCTCCCCTCTACCCACCCGGGAGCCCCCAGACTCACACTGTGGTGACGCAAAGCCCAGCAGATCCTCGGTTGCTCATAGTTGGAGGCTCACAAGCAGGGAAACCAAGACTTGGCGTTGACCCGACTGCCCAGACACGCGGACCGTGGGAGGAATACAGGGCATGGTTGTGCTGGGGGCGTCCGACAGGCCGTATCACATTCCATGGGCCGCTGCCCAGAGGGGGACCCAGGCCCGCCTGCAGGCGGCGGACACAGTGCACCCCGTGACCCACCCCCACCCCAGGGGTTCACGCTCGGCCCTGCCTCCCCCACCTCCCTGCCCAGATGTCAGCCGTGGGCCGGGCTCCCCACGCCGGCACAGCAGCGAACTCTGACCTGGCCTGGGGGGCAGGCCGGCGCCGTGACTGCCCTCGGGGAGCCCAGCATGCAGACGTCCAGGGCTTCTGCCCAACGGCTTGGCTCAGGGACGCCTGGGGCCCTGAACCGTGTCCCGGTAGAAAGCAGCCCATCGCAGGGGAGCGGTGGACCCCAGGGCCCTGCCGCCTGGGCACCCGGATGCCCCGCCCAAGTGGCAGCAGTGAGGCCTGCCGTGTGACCCCTGGGGCCAGGGCCCTCTGCCCTGTCCCGCCCGGGGCGGGCCTGGGGACCCAGGCGGCCCCCTCCTCAGCCCTGCCTCTCCCGGTCCGTCTTCTCCAGGCAGGCTCAGTGGGGGTGAAGTCCTGGCAAAGCTCACTCTGTCTTCCAGCCCAGTGGTGCCCACATGTGACCGTGCAGCGGACAGTGTCCATGAAAAGCCCCTTTGTCTGGCCTTGCTAATTAAGAAGTAGCAGCAGGCCTCAGAGGGGGCCCAGCCCCAGGTCCTCTCTGGATGTCGGCCAGGGTCCCGGAGGGCTGGACAGCCACAGCCAGGGCTTGAGTGGGATTCCCGGAGGAACTTCCAGGCCTGCCCGAGCATCCTGCTGCCTCTGGGGGCCTCCTAGCCCCGGTCAGTGTGGAGCCGCCTCCTCTCCTCCAAGCCTGGATGCTGACACTGTCCTGGGAGCGGACCCAGCGTCTGAGGCTGCTGCTGTGTGCGCGCTAGAGGCCCAGGCCGGGCACTGTGCCCGAGGCCCCACGTTCTTCTCTGGGAGATGGGGCGGGCTCGCCTCGGAGGCTGCAGGGCGGAGGCTGCAGCGGCCGAGGCTGCTCCCAGGCCCTCGCCATGACCCCCGAGGCGAAAACCCCCAGCAGGGCTGCCGTCTCCACACTGACTCCGCCTGACGTGGCGCCTGGAGTGCCGGCCCCCTGCCCTCGGGCATCCCTCCCACTCCCGTCTGCTCAGCGTGTGCACGCAGGGGCAGGGACCAGGGGCTCGCGTGGCATCCTTGGTGGTTGGTGGGGGTCCCGCCTCCCGCCGTGGCCTGGAGTGGCAGGGCCGTGCCCTGCTTGGAGGGCCTGCCCAGGGAGCCCAGCCGTCCTCCCTCGGCCTCAGTAGTGGCCAAAGCTGAGGATGAACTGACAGGTTCTGATCTGCTTGGAGACGAAAGGCCTCTGACCTTGCAGAATCCAGCGGACACGCGCGGGCTGTGGTGTCTGGGCCCCATGACCCACAGGCTCGTGGACGCTGCTCCAGCCCTCAGCTTGGAGACGCAGTGGTGGGACTGGGTGAGCTGCTCGGCCTCTGAGACCTCGGCGTACTGGTCGGCGTAAGGTGAGCGGGAGGCCAGGAGCACTTTTCCCCGAGGCTCTCCTCCTTTCCTTAGCAGGTTAACAGAGGTGAGTGCTGGGCTCACCCGCCCCGTCTCACCAGAATGGCAGCCCAGCTGTATCCCCACCAGCTCCATCACTGCCGTGACCTTACCAGACGTGGGGTCCTGGCAAGGATGCCTGGCTGTGGACGGGATGACCCCGGGACCCCTCCTGCTGGACTGGCCTCCTGCCTGACCCTGCACGGTCCTGTCCAGGGATTCCTAAAGCCTCCAAGTTCTTCCGGAGGCCGGGTGGGCTGGCTAGGTAGCGATGGCCTGTGTGTAGACGAGGGAACTGAGGTCCCCGGGAGAAACGGTTCCCTGGGCGCTGTGACGGGGGCGTCCCACCCAGTGTCCCCCCAGCGCTTTGCCGACAGTCGCGTGAAGCACACCGGGGCTCTCACCTCCTTCCCCAGGGCGGTCTGCACCCCGGTCTGCAGGGCAGGCCAGGGGTCGCCTGCGATGGCCCAGACCTCGTGCAAGCCATAGGCTCTTCGGGGCTGACCCCGAGCTGAGAGCCGTGGGGTAGTTTAAATTTGAAAATTAACATGAAATCAAAGGAGACAGAGTAATTTTTCATTCTGCTTGAAAGGTTATTTGCTTCTCAGCCGATGCTTAGTGTGCTGATACATGATGTCAAAAGGTAAATGATTTTAAACCAGATTCAATTTAAATTTCATTACATATTTGTAGGAGACAGAGGCTCCAAGCATCCCTCGCCTTCTCATGGAGGATCTTTCACTTTTAATAACTCGGGCGCCTAATGCCCTAATCTATTGATTATGTGGTCATGTGGCAGGGGCGAAACATTCATGCTCTCAGAAGCCCCTCGAGCATCCGTGGAACCGTCCCGCGTCTCAAACTGAGAGTGGCTGAACTCCTGAGGACAAGGGCCGGGGTCTGGTCTTGCCTTGACCACGTGGCAGCTGTGCCACCTTGGATGAGGGCCCAGCCTCTCTGGGCGTGGGCTCCCCTCCGCCACAGGGTGGCCTCTTGGTAGGCTGGTGGTGTCCTCCCGGGTGTTCATACCCCCCCGGGACCTCCGGGTGTGCCTGTCTTTGGAAATAGGGTCCTCACGGGTGTCGGTTGTTAGGAGGAGGTCATACTGGAGAAGGCGGCCCTGAACTCAGTGACTAGGGTCCTTGAAGAGGGAGGAGAGGACAGAGACCCCGGGGGAAGCCGCGTGACGGCCGAGGCAGAGATGAGAGCGATGTACGTCCAAGCCCCGGACATCGGGGCCACCGGCGAGCGCCGGAGCCGGGGAGAGGCCCAGGATGGAGTAGCCCTGACCTCCTGTGGGCGGGGGGAGCACCCACCATGCTGTCTGGGGCTGTCACGGCGGCCGCCCCAGAGAGCAGACGCCCAGGGCTGGCGAGAGGGTGCCCTGTTGTTGCTTACTCGCTCAGACGTGTCCGGTTCTTTGCGACCCCATGGACTGTAGCCCACCAGGCTCCTGTGTCCATTGGATTTCCCAGGCAAGGATACTGAAGTGGGTTGCCTTGCCTTTTTCCAGGAGATCTTCCCGACCCAGGGATTGAAGGCTTGTCTCCTGCTTTGGCAGGCAGATTCTTTACCACTGAGCCCCCAGGGAAGCCCGAGGGTGCCCTGATTGCGTGCTAGTGTGGGAACCACTGGCAGAGGCCCTGGCTCCAGGCAGCACCATGGAAATTGCTCTCTGCATCCCTGCCTCCTTTCCTTGACTCATCATTTCCATCCCTCCTGGGGGCCACAGCTCTGCTCTGAGCCCCTGGTCCACCCCCGAACACCATGGAGCACGGGAAGGGGCAGGGTCGTGCCAGCAGCCACAGCTCATGTTCTAGGGGGCGTAGTGACCACCACTGCTTGTTGAGACGACGTAGCTTGAGGACATGTCCTGGGTGGGACCCCAGGTGGGCAGCATCCCTGGGAGTTGGAGCTGGAGGGACCACCTCTGGGCGTGTGGCTTATCCCTGGAGGTGGAAGTGTGGTTCGAGGCTGATCCCGTGAGTGGTCCTGAATTGAGATAGGGGCTTCACTGCAGGATGGATGGCGGGAGAGGCTGCGGGGCTGAGCACTGAGATGGGACAGCCTGGAGGCTGCGGTGTGGCCAGTCTCCCTGGCATTCCTGGAACGTGCCCCGCTGCCCATGCTGGCCTCACCCCATGGGGCCCCACCCTGAGCTCTGGGGAAGGAGCAGCAGCAACAGTCACTTCGAATTGCCCGGGGCTGCTGAGTGCCGGGGGAGGTCCAGCCGCAGGGCTGCACGGAGCTCACTGGATGGCCAGGGACAGGTGGGCAGGAGCTCCAAGGAGCATACAGACACCCCAGTCTGGAAGTTTCCATCAGGACCAGCCTGCCTCAGCTCCACTGGATCTCAAGGGCTGGGCCGGGCCGGGCCAGGCCAGGCTGGGCTGGATGCAGAGGAGTGCGAGGAGGGTGGGTGTCCAGAGGTCACGACCCCATCTATGCTCTGTGTCCAACTCCCACCCCAGCTCCTGGAAGAGCCCAGTGAGGGGGATGGGGGCTGTGAATCCTGTACTCAGGAGAAGTCTATTTGTGGGGGGAACGTGAGCGTGGATGGAATTTTCCCTGGAAGTTAATTGTCCGGTGAATTCTTCCCATCTGGGCTGTAGCAAAGCAGAATCCAGGGCAAGAAAACAGGGTTGTGAGTGAGTTTCCTCCGGCCTGTTTCAGCAATTACTGCCTCTCGCTGGCGTGCAGTCCGCTGCTTTATTTACCCAGCAGGACGCTGCTCTTAAATGCACATCTGGGCACTTTTACAAAATAATGTGAGTGCATCTCGGGAACTCTTTTCCCCGATTTGGGTTTGTTTTATTTGCACCATCAAACATTGAGGGATGGAAGGTTCCAGATCACGGCTTGCAGGCCCTCAGGGTTCAGCGTGCAGACGCCCCCGAGCTGGTCCCTGCCGAGTCCATCGCCCACTCCGTCCTGTCCGAGGTGCTGGTGGCACCGTTTGTTCCCAGTGCCACGAGGAGAAAGCAGGAGGAAGTCAGCCGGGTGTTAGTCGTCATTAAGCTGAGGATAAAAGCAAAGATTCTCCACAGCTGTGTTTCCAGGGCGTCTTTGATGAGCGGTGTTTTTACAGATGTGGGGTTCTGGGGATCCGGAGCGGTCCTGTGGCAGCGCAGCTGTGGACACCTCCTGACCGTGAGGCCTGGGCAGTGGGCTGCGAGGAAGTACTGATAAAACTCCCGCCTGAAGCTGTCTGGTTGGCACTGGGTTTGTCATGAAGCATCACGCTCATCACTGGTGGCCTTGGCCTGTGTCTGTGAGCTCAGGATGGTGTCCGAGACCCTCCTCGCCCACCACTGGGAGATGGTCTGTGGCTGTGGCTGCTCATCACGCCATCTCTGCTTCTCCTTGGAGTAGAGTGGGGCCATGGGCTTGGTCGATGAGGGCACTAGAACCATCCAGAGGGAAAAGAAAGTTAAGTCGCTCAGTCATGCCCGACTCTGCAACCCTGTGGACTGTGGCCCTCCAGGCTCTTCTTGTCCATGGGATTTTCCAGACAAGAACACTGGAGTGGGTTGCCATTTCCTTCTCCAGGGGATCTTCCCAACCCAGGGATCAAACTCAGGTCTCCCGCATTGTGGGCAGACTCTTTGCCTTCTGAATCCCGGGCAATCTGGAAGGAAGCTCTGTCCCAGAAACGGAGCCCAGGCTTCAGGGCAGCGCCTGGCGGCTGCGGGCTGTGGGGAGCGGGTAGGAGCAGGGGGAAGCAGGGGCCCCTCCAAGTGCTCCCAGGCTCCGGTCACTTCCTGCCGCCTCCCCTGGGGGATGATGGCATCTGACCAACAGTGGTGTCAGCAGCCAGACCTTGTTCTCCGTGAAAGAGCAGGGTGAGCAGCCCAGAGCCGACGCGGGACTGATGGGGGCTCTGAAGGCAAGGCCTGTCCATCCCTCCTGCCCTCTCAGGGTGGGGCAGGCCCCCGCCCCCAACCCCATCCAGCCCCAGCCCGGGCCGCTCCAGCTGGCACCGTCTGGGTCTCTGTTTCCCTCTCTAGCACGGGCTCTGGCTGATGAAACTCCACACTTCCTTCCATTTGCTGAGATGATGCTACAGCGTGAGTGGGCACCCTGGAGGAGAGGAGGGCCCAGCTCTGCCTGGCAGGTGGGCTCATATCTTCCTGGGAGCATCACCCCTTCAAGTCCCAGTGAAGGTGAGACGCTCAGAGACTCAGAGACGGACAGAGGGCAGGAAGGCCTGGGAAACCAAGTGTGTCCCGCTGGGCGTCCACTCGCTGTGGGTGACCTGGCAGAGTCCAGGGGCATCTGCCTGCCACCCCAACTGAGTTCAAGGCAGTGAGAGCAGAGCAAACAGGTGGCCCTGTGTAGCTGGAAGTGGCCTTCAGCGACCCCTGGGGCCAGCTCACGTCCCGCCTGTCCTGCGGGTGGAAAACCGGCCTGCCTCCCGAAACCAGGAGCAGTCCGAGGTGCTCAGACGGCAGGGGGCCGGAAGGGGCTGGGGACACAGGTCGCTTCCTTGCCAGCAGGGGACCTAGGGCCGGCAGGTCTTCCCAGAGGGTGACTGAGGCTGCCCTGGACAGCCTGGGGGGCGGCTTCAGCCCCGGGCCGCAGGCCACCCCAGAGCTGAGACCCCCGGCTCGAGGGTCGGTCCTCTGACACTCCTGCTCGGGAACTCCCTGTCCTGGCGCCCAGCTGTCCTGGCGCAGCAGCCGTGGCCGTGTGCCTTCAAAGCCGCGGAGTCAGCACGGCCGGAGCGTGGCTGTGGCCAAGAGCGCGGCTGTGGCCAAGAGCGCCGCGTGGGCTCCTTCCCGGCGGGGCTCAGCCTGTGGTTCGGGGGACGGGGTCTCTGCGCCCATGGCTCGGAGGGCGGGGTCTCTGCGCCCGTGGTTCGGGGGGCGGGGTCTCTGCGCCAGTGGTTCGGGGGACCGGGTTTCTGCGCCCGCGGTTCGGGGGGCGGGGTCTCTGCGCCTCCACTGGGGGCACCGGCGGCTTCCAGGCCCATCTCCTTCCCTGTGCCCCAGGCAGCCGTGTCTGGAAGGTGGTCGCATGACGGGTCCAGCCCGTATCAGACCCGACAGCCCGTCAGCGCTGTGGTGGGACTGATGGGAGGTGTAACCAGTGAGTTAAGCAGCTCCTGCTGAAGGCTGGACTGGCAGCACGTCCGATCGACAGGGTGATAGGGCCCATGGGCCCAGGCCGGGCGGTATGGTGGATGCTGGTGGGGACTCACTCACCCTGGCGGGGCCATGATGCCCACGTGTGGCCTCATAGCGCAGCCCTCAGCCACCCCAGGGGGCTCAGGAGTGCAGCCCCTGGCCCACCCCAGGGAGACGTAGGGCATGGTGTTTGCACTGAATCTTTGCCTGCAAAAGCACCCGTCTCCCTAGCCCCCTCCTTGTCTGTGCCTGCCTCCCTGTCCGCGCCTCTGTCTCTCTGTCCCCGCCTCTGTCTCTCTGTCCCCGCCTCTGTCTCTCTGTCCCTGTCTCCCCCGTCTCTCTTTGTCTCTGTCTTTCTCTCTCTGTGTCATCACCACCGTCAGCATCACCCACAGCACCCAGAGTCTTCCCACCCCAGGATCTTGGCGCATAGACTTTAGGAGAACCCCCCCAAATTCAGGCCCTCCTCCCCCCTCCCAGGAGTCCCTCGTCCCCAGGATCTGCTAAGCCCAGCACTTCTCAAACTGTGGCTCGTGGCCCTGCCTTGATGTACAGTCCATCTGGTGGGTCAGGACCATCTTTAGCGGTGCAGGCATATTCACTCAGACAGCCCCCACTTTGTGGCCGGCAGCTCTGTGAGGTCTGGCTCACGTGTGATACTGCTTCTCCTCCCCAGAATCTCACATCCGGAATCAGGCTCTGCGCTCGCTTTCTCTAAAGATCAGAGACTCGAACAAGCTCTGCGGGCCCCACAGTGTCAAGCGCAGCATCTCCGCCTGGCTGTGTAACTGAGAACTCACTTGGCAGATGGCTGACTGTCCTTAGGCGCTGGAGTCGTATCCCCAGAACTCAGGACGGGGCTGTACTTGGCAAGAGGGCTGATGCAGGGTGACCGGTGTCCTCACGAGAGCCTGCGTGGCGGGGCTGTCACTCCCGCGGGCCTGCGCCCGGGCGTGTGAAGGTGCAGGCTGGTGGGGACACGCAGATGGACAGCGATCCCCGGCGCCGGGGGAATGCCTGGAAAAGATGCTCCCTCAGGACCTCGGAAGGAGCCGGCTGGCCAACACGCTGATCTTGGGCTTCCAGCCTGAGCCAGGGCGGGTCTGCTGTTCAAGCGGCCTGGCCTGTGGGCTGGGCTAGGACAGCGCAGGACACGCAGGTCCCTCCTGCGTCTCAGGTCAGCTGTCACAGGCTGTCCTGCGACCAAGAGCAGAGCGCCCGTCCTCTCGAGTGTGGCCCTGGACAGGCTGCCTTCTGTTGGCCTCCATCCACTTGTCCGTCTGTCTGTCCAGCCCGCTCTCCAGAGCCCTGACACCTCCGCCTCTCCCCACCCCGCCCCGTCTCCCCCACCGTGGGGAGGGCTGACCCTGACCCCGTGAGGAGCCCCCTGGGCAGCTGGCTTCCTCAGGTGCCACCCTGCAGGGGCGAGTGGGGTGGGGCTTGGGGCACAGGCTGGGACCGGCAGAGCACCCCAAGAGCCACAGGGCAGGGCCTGGGGACAGCAGCAGGGCTCAGAAGAGAGGGTGGGCCGGGGGGACGCAGAGCGGAAGGCAGGAGGCGGCAAGACCCCTTTCCTGACTGGCCGGGATTCAGCCGCAGTGACAGCCGCCCCTCAGAGACAGGAGGGATGTTCATGCTGGCAACACGGATGCATGCTGTCCACTCCCGTGTGGGCACCAACACGACCCACGTACACTCGCCAAGCAGGTGCCCAGCCTGACGTTCGCACTCGACACACATGCCCACACGGGGGACCCCGCGGCTGAGGCCTGGCATCCAGCCTCCTCGGTCAGAGGCGTGGCCACCCGCTGCCGCCTGCAGGCTTGTCCCGTGACTTGCAAGCACCCCGGGGTGTCCCAACAAAAGGAAAATGGCCTTTCAGTGGCGGGAGCCCCATACCACTCCCTGGGGTACAGGGGGCTGTCTGCTGAGGGTTCCTTCCCCCGGGGCCTCAGCGGCGACCCAGCCTCGGAAGCAGGGCTTCCCTCCGGGGGGTGGATGCCAACTCTGAGAACCACAGCCCTTTCTCCTTCACGGTGCTTGTGGGGTCCCCCATCCTTGGGTTGAGGATGCAGGGTCCCTTGAGCCTTTCCTGGCCCCTGGGCCCACGCCATCACCTGGGGGCCCCCGAGGGGCCTCCGTCTGGCTGAGCTCGGCTCCCTGTCAGATGAGAGCACCCAGCGGCCTCAAGGGAGCCCTGGGGAGCGCTGGCCTGGCTGCTGGCCTCGGAGGTCTTCAGGGACCCCTGCACCTGCCTTCCAGGGGCTTCTGGGTGGGAGGGCTCTGTGCCAGCAGCTTCCTGGTACAGGTGGGCAGCAGGGCACGCCTGTGAGGGCCTCACTCAGGTGATCCCAGGTGATAGAGCCTCCGGCTGTGCGTGCACCCGTGGGGGCGTCCCTGCAGCCTCCCAGGACCCTGGGGCAGCTCCCACTGCGGGGCCGTCGGGTGGAGCGACGCCTGACGCAGAGCTCTCCGTGGGAAGAGCAGGAGCAGGTGCGACGGCCCAGCCTTCCGGGAGCTGGCGCCCATGGCCCCGTCTGAGGGTGGTGTGCCGAGCCCTGAGCCCTGAGCCCCCGGCCCTGGGCCCCGAGGACCGGGTCGGGCATCGGCGTGCCTCTCGCTCCCCTTAGTCCTGTGTGGCTCCCCTTAGCCCTGTGTGAGCCGGCCCTGCGCAGCGGCCTGCAGGCGCCCCCGGGGGCACCGTGCATTGTTCCTCCTTCCTGGTCCCGGCAGGAAGAGGCAGTGTCCTGCGAACGCGTTTGCATGGTGATCACGCTGTCATTATGAAGCTGGGAGGCTTTATCGTGGGAAGAATGAGATAATCATGTTGGTAGATGCTGAATAGACTCACAAAGATTGCAAGATGGCACTTTCATTGGAAGAGGGGAATTCGTTTAAAAATACGCTGTCAAAATATGTTGTTCTAAATGCTGAGTTGATGGTTCTTTTGTTTTGCTTTGTTTCTTGAATGTGTCATTAGAAAAAATTAACAGTGACATCAACAGCGAGACGGGCTACGCGCCTCTGAAAGGGAGACGTTGTCCTTGTGACTTTGTGGAACAATTTCTTTGCCTTTCCATATTGCCTCCCTCGTGAGGAAGGCCTCTCGTAACTTTGGTATTTATTCATTTTGTAGAAGTCGGATGTGTGCGTTTGGAGAACTCAGGCCTCAGAGGGCCCCTCCCAGGGTCTGCACTCCACACTGTGGGACCAGGTCCAGCCTTGGGGATCTTAGGCCCCAGGCTGGGCTGTGCGGGCCACCTGCCCTCTTAGCTCTCGTCCCAGAGGGCCATGTTTCAGAGCCTGCAGCCGAGTTCCTCCTCTGACACAAGAGCAGATGAGCGAATGCATTTGTGTTACGCGGACACAGATGTCTGTCTACATCAGTGGGTGACGACTGAATGGATGGATGGATGAATGCGGGGTGGCCAGGGAGCTGTGGCCTCCTGCCCAGGAATCCCTGTGAGCCTTCTTTCCCAGAAAGCTCCATGAAGGATGTGCTCTTGCAGTGTTGGGCTCCAGAGCAGAGACCAAGGCTCCCCGCCCCATCCCTTCAGAGCCACTCTCGCCCAGAAGCTTCTCCTGGGAAAACCCCGGGATCCCAGAAGCCACGCAGGACCCAGAACAGGGGTCAGTGCCCCAGGCTTGGAGCAGAGGCGGGTGCCACTCCAGCTGCCCCCAGGCCGTCCCTCCTGTCCTTCCTCCTGCCTGGAGGATCGGTCATCCTGGCCTTGGAACCCAGAACCTTCCAGAAGGCAGACCGGGGCGTGGCTCAGGGAAGAGGGGCAGCAGAGTGTGCGAATCAGGGGAGGGTGCGGGCCGGGCCAGGGCCCCTCTGCCCTGCTCACATCCCCAGCGTGCCCTGATCCGGATGCTGCGGTGGGCAGCAGGCAGCCCCCACCCTGGCATCACCCTAGCCACATCCCCCCCGGGCCTGAGGGGAACCCGGCCCATGGCTCAGAGGCCGCAGTGACTCAGAGGAGGGGACAGGGAGATGGGGCTTTGGGCATGATTAGACCTCAGTCCTTCTTTATCTGGAGTGAGAGAGAGGCGTAGGTCATTGCACACAGTCAGGAAACTCAGATCCCTGCAGAAGCACGCTTGGGGCCCCACCCCACCACGTCGGGTCTGGCAGTGGTCCTGGCGTCCACCCCAGTGGGGCTGACTGTGTGCCAGGCCCTGGGCCCTCGCCAAATCCCTGCAGGGAGGGTGGACATCAGCACCACCGCCAGAGCCGACGTGTGCATGGTGGGTTCCGCCCTCCTGCCGTTCGTCTGCCGGGGGTGAGCCGCCCAGCCTTGGCTGCCTTTGCTATGGGGTCTTGGACAGAGGCGGGCCTCCCTGAGGGCCTAGGGATGGCCGTGCGTATGGTGGCCGGTGCTGGGGGGGTGGAAGCCACTTGGGGGGGGGGGTTCCTCCAGACTGAAAGCAGCTCGTGGGCAGCCCTCCTGGGCTCCTGGGAGAAGTCGTGTGCCTGGTTTCCTGGGGGATCTGGGGCTTAGGGGGCTGTCAGGGGCCCCAGTGGGCAGAGCGTCTCTCTCCCTCGTGGGCACCTGGCTCCTATTCCCCTGGAGGCCCCGGAGTCTCCGTGGTGGGAGGAAGCTGAGGTCCCAGTGTGTGTGCACGCGTGTAGGTGCGTGCCTGTGTGCACGCGTGAGTGTGCATTGAGAGCATGTGTGTGCGTGAATGTGCGTGTTTGTGCGTGGAGTACGTGCAGATGTAGGGCTCGTGTGTGCAGTGCATGTGTTCACGGGAGTGTGCATGGGCCCGGCCCGCGGTTCAGGGGCGCCGTCCCACCCCACGGCTCCAAAGAGCCGCTGCCCCTCCGCCCACTGCTTCCCAGCCGTGCCTTTCAGCCCAGAGGCTTCAGCTATTGGCCTGGCTGCTGCGCCTGATGTAAGGGGCCTCCAGGAGGAGGCTGTAGGGGAGAAGGTTTAAACACTGACTCTGGGGCTGAGTCACCAATTACGCATCAGGTCACCCACAGTTCAGGGAGGGCCGGGGACTACCCTCTGCCCACAGGGAGCCTGGGCTGCAGAGCATGAAGTCCACACGGGTGTCCACAGGCTGGGGTCACGGGGACCCCCTCTCGGGGGCTCAGCCCGGCCTGTGACCTAGAGAGGGTCACAGGGCCCCCTCCTGTCGGGAGGCAGAGTGGGGCGGGCGGGCAGAGGTGCGTGGTGTCCTACTCACACTTCTGTCTAGAGAATGACTCCAGGGGCACAGCTCCACACGGGCCGCTGGGAAGGAAGCATGGTCGCCCCGTGTGTCTCAAGCGGGCCCCAACCCCTGGGCCGTGGACCATTATTAGCAACCGGGCTGCCGAGTGGCGGGCCAGCAAAGCTTCATCTACTGCTCCCCACGCTCCATTCCTGCCCGAGCTGTCCCTGTCCGTCCCTGGAGAAGCCGTCTTCCGTGAGACAGTCCCTGTGGCTGAAAACGTTGAGGGCCGCCGACCTAGAGGAAGCTCTTGGACCGTGGAAAGGCTGGTGCTGTTTGTCCACCTGCCGGGGAGGTGGGGGCAGGCGGAGGCGCTGCTCAGGCCCTGCCATGCACGTGTTCCCCTCCATCGGGGGGCCCTCCCTGGCTTTGTCTGCTGGGTGCTAGGCTCCCGCCCCTGGGCCTGTGTTCCTGGCGGGGCGCTCTCGAAGACACCCTGGCCAGGCTCCCAGCCTGGCGGAGCGGACGCAGGGGCAGGAATCGAGCCTTTGTCGTGGGAAGTTCTGGTCCTGGCTGTGTGTGTGAATATGCGCAGGTGTGGCTCCTGAGAAGAAGGGACGTTTCTACAGGGTCGCGCGATGGTGACCGTCCCAGTGGACGTGCCGTGACTCAGAAGAGCGTGTCTTCACACACAGGAGTTCATGTCATCAAGCCCATGCACGCACTTGTGTGTGGACGCACATTCATGAGCCCTGTGCACGCAGAGAGGGAGCAAAGAGCCTGGGCCACCTTTGCGTGAAAGTGGAATTGGCTTAGTCGTGTCCGACTCTTTGCGGCCCCGTGTTCTATACAGCCCATGGGATTCTCCAGGCCAGAATACTGGAGTGGGGAGCCTTTCCCTTCTCCAAGGGGTCTTCCCAAGCCAGGGATCGAACCCAGGTCTCCTGAACTGCAGGCGGATTCTTTACCAGCTGAGCCACCAGGGCAGCCCAAGAGTCCTGGAGGGGGTAGCCTACCCCTTCTCCAGAGGATCTTCCCCACCCAGGAATCGAACCAGGGTCTCCTGCATTGCAGGTGGAATCTTCTGCAACTAAGCTATCAGGGAAGCCCCACCTTTGTGTGGGGTGAACCATCTGAACTGAGAGCTGCGTGGGTGTTGGTACATCACACTCGCGTAGCAGAGATACATGTGTGCGGAGGCTGCTCGGACGGAACCGCGTGTGAGTGTGCGCTGACCCCTGTGCACATGCGCCGCAGCGGCCACACACACACACACACACACGTGTGCAGCCCCTGTGGGCAGGGAGGCCCCCTGCTCTGCGATCCACCCGCGAGGCTGACGACGAGCCAGCAGCATTTTGCAGCATCTGGTGGTTTTCTTCGGGGGAACTTGGGAGAGACAGCGTCTGTGTGTGGGTGAGGGACTGGGTCTGCGCATCGCCTGCAGCCCCTCCATGCCCGCACGTGCACACACGCACACACACACCCACACATACACCCAGGGCCTGGACTCCCCCCTACCCCACCTGGCTCAGGGCCAGCAGGCAGCCCAGGCTTTGCAGGGACGCACAAAGGAGGCATGTCCTTCCTGGGGCTTCCACTCCCTCGAGCCAGGAAGCGAGGCGTCTCCTTTGCTTGCCTGCAAGCCCAGGTAGGTACGGGGAGCCCCCAGCAGCTGCCCTCGTGGTGCTGACGGTGTGTGAGCTGAGATAGCCCCCGGTGACGAGCAGACACGGAGCCCCCCGGCGCCTACCTGACGCATCCTCAGGGGTCCGTGGCCCGGCGTGCCGCGCCCGGCACTTCACAGGGGAAACACGGACTCCAGCCTGGTTCTCAACATGTAACATTTCAAACACCGCCCAGGGAGTTAACTTGGGGTTTCCTTGTCAGTAGCATCCTGTCCTCAGCGGCTGCTGCCTGCCTGGGTGAATGGGGCCGGGGGGATCAAGGGAGCAGACCCCGGGGCTTGCTGGTTCCGAGGAGTTCCTCAGGCCGGGTGTGGCGGGGGTCTCTGTGGACGCCTTGTGGTTTCAAGGTGGTGCACAGATGTCACTGTCTCCCACTGCTTGGCACTTCTGCTCATGGCCTGCTTTTGTATTTCCAGGGAGCTAGGCTTCCCAGGTGGCTCAGCAGTAAATAATCTGTCTGCAGTGCAGGACACCCGAGTTCCGTCCCTGGGTCGGAAAGATCCCCTGGAGGAGGAAATGGCAAGCCATGCCAGTATCCTTGCCTGAAGAACCCCATGGACAGAGGAGCCTGGCGGGCTCCAGCCCGTGGGGTCACAGAGAGTCAGACACGACTGAGGAGCTGAGCACACAGCGGGAATGGGTTTTATGTTATTGAAGGGTTATCACCGCGACAGAGGGAGCCGACCGTGTGGAGCACTGGGGAGGTGTGCGGCCTGCACAGGCCTCACTCGGGGTTCTAGGGTGGTCTCCAGGGCCGCGGGGAGGAGCCGCTGGGGCCCGCAGGGAAAGCCCCTCGTGTTTGTCTCCCTCTTTCTCTCTCTGTTGTGGGTTCTGTAACTTGCAGTAGGAGTCTGTCTCAGGCGTTAATAGATACACATCTGTGGGGGCACATTCACTTTGGGTAGCGAGTCGGACACAGTGCCTGGGGCGTGGGGCCTCCTGGGTGCAGGCTCTGATCAGGCCAGGCTGGATTCCACTGAGCGGAGTCCCCGGGGCCCTCCGTGACCTGCCGGGTAATTGCTGCGTTCAGGCCCTGCTTTCTTGCCGCATAATGACATTTCTGTGTCTCACGGCAGATGCTGGCTCTGTGGTAATGAAGGCAGGGCCCTGGAGAGGCGGCCAGAAAGACCCCGGTGGGCCCCCAAATTGGTTTATTTGCCAGGTAATCAGAGGCACAGAAGGCGCCGTAATAGGACGCGGGCTCTGGGATAGCCTGTGCGCGGTCGGGCCCCGTGGGACAGGCCTGGCGGGCGGCCTCCTCCGAATGGTGTCACCGTGCCCCCGAAAAGAAAAGCCGTGTGAGCTCCCTTTGGGCGCCTGGCCTGAAACAGATTCATCGTGTGGACTTTTCCTGGAGACGGGCGGCATCTGAGGCTGCAGCTCTTCTTCCCCGCCGCCCGCCTCTCTGTTCCGAGCCAGGACGGCCTTTAGGAAGGGTGTGAGCATGTTAGGAAGTGATAAGGAACGGAGGTCAACGGCCATTCGGGGCACAGCGCGTGGGTCCCTGCCAACTGCCGGGCCGGCGGGGCCTGGTCTCACTGTCTCTGCCTCCCAGACTTGGGCAGGGCTGTCTGAGACCCCGGGTGGTGGCTGCACTTCTGCAAAGCCCAGGCTCCTTCCCCTGTAGCCTGGCCAACCGGGGCCCTGGCCCCTGGAGGAGAAGCCAGAAGCGGTAGGTCCATCCCACCCTGGACAGCCCCTTCGGAGGCTGCAGGGGGCGGATGCTTGGGGAGGGCTCCGCCCTGGGAGGTGGCACTTTGCTGAAGGCTGGATGACAGGAAACAGGTCTTCCACGGGGACACTCAGCCCGTCCAGGAGTGAGGTCGCTGGGAGAGGCGGCCTCCAAGGTCGCGGGCCCTGCATCTTCATGGCAGAAAAACGCAAAGGCCTCAAGCCAAGCCCCGGGTCCCTGCACACATGCCCACACAGCACGGGGCAGGGGCCCTCGGTCCCTGTGCAGGCATCCCGGGCGGGTGGGCAAGGAGGCCCCTGTCTTGTGCAACCGGGGAGCAGGCAGTCAGTCCTGGGGGTGGACACAGCCTTGGTTTGCCTCCACGTGCAGTGGAGCCTCCGGAGGAAGGCCGTCAGATTCAGCCTCTGAAGGCTCCCGGGGCTGCTGGAGATCAGGGCGTGGGGGTGGAACAGGAGCGGGGCCCGTGGGGAGGGAGAAAGGACAGTCAGGGCAGCTGGCGGTGCTTGGCGAGGGGAGAGGGGGCCCTTGAGGAAGGAGTCCGTGCCATCTCATCCCAGCCCTGCTCAGGGCTGCCCAGGGGGTCGTAGTAGCTGAGACACTCCCGGTCAGAGGGGACAAGAGCTTGACACACCCCGGCTTAAACAGCAGAGGGCCGTTGGCACCCGGGCTGCTGGTGTCCCACCCGCTTGGGTGGCTCCAGTGGGGCCCCAGCGAGCCCCCTAGCAGAACCCAGGCCAGAGCCTCCCCACCCAGCCCGGGCCTGGGAGACTGCAGCTGTCCTGGCTGGACCAGCGCGGGGCGCAAGCCCGTTCTGGAACCGAGGACTGCAGGCAGGACGTGGAGGGGGCGGATGCGCCGAAGCTGGTGGGGCCCCCCCCCCGGGCACGGACCAGGTGCCCCGGAACATGGCTGCTCACAGCGGAAACCCAGGGACCCCAGGAGAGGCCGGGGAGGCGAACGCTGCCTGACCTCCAGCAGAGCGCTCTGCCTACGGCCCCTACTATGGCCTCAAACACACGCTTTGCTCTTCCCATGGATCTAAGGCTCCGTGTGCTTGCTTCCAGTTCTTCCCCAAGTTGCTGGGCCGCAAGGCTCTTGTCATTCGCCAGGCATCTCTTCTCTCAAGATGGTGCTCTTCAGAATTTAGTCAACTAACTTGTGCGAACTCGCGGCCCCGGCCCCTCTCTGACGTCTGGATGGAGATCGGTGGCTCCCGGTATCCGGGTTGGTTCTGTGTTTGCCTGGCGGCCCGTCTTTCGCCGCCATTGATAGAAGCAGCCGTTTGTTAGAAGCCGGCGGGCAGTGCCGGGCCTGATGGTAGTTGATGTGTGGGTGTGACGCTCTGTGCTGAGCGTGTCTCCCACCGGGAGGTGGGACCTGGCGCTGAGGGGCGGGTCCCCAGACCCTCATGCAGAGAGATGCGGGGGCTGCGAACTGGCCCCTGTGTGTGGGGCCCCCCTCAGGCGCTCCCTGCTGCAGCCTCCTGGAGCGAGTGCACGGGCTGGGGATCCCCTGCCCCCGCTCCTGCAGGGACCCACGGATCCGTCACCCTGAGATCTGTGGGCGTGTGCGCGGGTCACCCTGAGATCTGTGGGCGTGTGCGCGGGAGCCCAGAATGGTGAGGAGCTCTTCGTGCTTTTCTGGCCAGAAGGTGCAGACTCGGGAGCCTCGGGGCTGCTGCTGTTAATGATGACACCCCCTGTTTGACCCGGGCCCGGCCTCTGGCCCAGGTGCAAAGTCTCAGGCAGACCTCCTGGTGCACGTGGTTACACTTACCTGTCGGCCGGCGTGAGGATGGAGGTGCTGCGGGTTCCTGCAGGTGGCCTGTGTTGGGGCTCAGCTCCCCCCGCCTCGTCTTGGCCCCAGACCCACAGCCCTTCAAGGTGGGGCCCTGCTCCCTTTGTGGTTGGGGGCACTCCCTGCAACTCGAGTGACCCGGTGGGGCCCACGGCCCCAGGAGGCCCGTGTCCGCTGGCCCTTGAGCGCCTCCAGCTCAGCCCACTTGTTCACGCTGTGCTGGTGTCCTGCCTGGCTCCAGCCCCGTGTGAGCTTCCCGGGGCCCCTGTGACAACGCGCTGCTCACTGGTAGCTTCAGACAGCAGGCCCTAGCCTCGCGCTCAGAGAAGAGGCTGGCAGCCTGAGAGGCGGGGCGTCTGTCCTCTGCCCGCTTACGAGGCACCTTGGCCTGTATTGCGTCACTCCAGTCTCTGCCTCCAGACTCACAGGGAGATCTCTGTCTCTTGCCTCTCTTCGTATGAGGACCGGTCCCGCTGGCTCGGGCCCCTCACCACTCTAGGAAGGCTTCGTCTTCACCAGGCAGTTCTGCAGCCACCCTGTTTGCAAATGAAGACATTTGGACGCCGGGGGCTTCCGAGGGTCAGGACTCGAAGACACTTCTCAGGGGATGTAACTCAGCCCGTCGAGGTGGCCGACGTCTCTGCTGCTCCCTCGCACAGCACCTCCCTCTCTGGCTGTTGCGAGGTGATGGGGAGCGTTTCCACTGGAAGGAGACATCTGTTAACTTTCAAACAAAGCTGACCCACCTGTTGCCCTCAGCCCTGTGTGACAGGGGTCGGTGGTGGGGCCCTGCTCCCCATTCCCCAGGGTGTGGGGGTCCTCATGAGCCAACCGTGGGGGCTGCAGCTTTCCCCACAACCACTGCCAGGGCCTCAGCGGGACCCCAGCCTCAGGGTGTGGAGGTGAATGAGGGTGGTCCCAGGAGGGGAAGGGCCTCGAAGGACACGGGGGTGATGCTCAGTCTTGCTCTAGGGAAGGTGGTCGTGCCCTTCCTCCAGTCTCTCCCCGCCCCACCACCACATGAAGCCGTGTGCAAGGGCCGGATGCAGGCCGGAGCCCCAGGTGGGCCCTGGGCCAGGGGTGGCCACCCAGCCCCCAGGAGGCCCAGGCGCCTGCAGCCCACCCCCAGGAGGGGGACAGGGCCAGCTGCAGCCCAGCCTCCTAGGTTCTGGGAGCCCTGTGTGGCCGGCACGTCTCTGTCCCGCTTTGAGGGGCGCCTGGGAGTCGCCCCGTCTCCTCCATTGCACCTTCCTGCCTGGAGGGAGAGCAGAAGGCAGCGTCCCGGCCCATCACAGCCCCACCCCCCCGACCCCGGCGAGCCTCGGGGGGACGGCTCTGCCCCCAGGACTAGGCCGGGCACCTGCACCTCTTTTCGGGGGAGCATCAGGTTGCGGCTCCCTGTCTTTAGTGCCTCCTTCGGCTCTGCAGCTGCGAGGACTGAGCGGCGTGAACTCTCATTACCCAACACCCATCAGTCAAGACACTCAGCCTCCCCAGGGCGGGAGGTCAGGCCCCAGTCATTCTGTGCAATAACATTTGTGGAACGTAAAGACAAAATGTTCATAAACGGATCATAAAATGTAATCCTGCCCAGGAAGCCGGCCTGAGTGGACAGGAGGTGACCTTTCTAGTTCCTCTGGAGGAAACGTCACCCAGGAGAGCGAGTGGAGGGGTCTTACTTCCAAGGAGAGCCTGCCTGCCTGCCTGGCACTCCCTGACCCAAGGCCACCCTGCCCAACCCTGCCCTGTGGCCAGGAGCTGTCTGGACGGGGGGCAGAACCTTCGCTGTGAATCAGGAGTGGCACTGGAACACAGCCTGACAGGCTTCCGGCCCCTCTCCTCACTGGCGGGCCCCATCCTTCCCTTCCTGCAGTGACCCTGCCCTGTCCTGCCAGGGTCCTTACTGCGGGGTCTGGGGCGGGCTGGGTTTACTCAGATGTGGCCCTCGGGTGTCTGTTAGGTGGGCTCTGGCCAGGAGGGCGGCTCCCTTCCAGCTGGCATCTGCAGGCCCACAAGACATGCCCCTCAGGAGAGATTGGAATTGCCCCCAGGACTCCAGCAGACCCCGAACTGCAGGGAAGTTGGGCCAGGTATCACACTGGGGGCTGGACCCTTAGCAGCCAGGCCAGGCTCGTCTCAGCCCCTGGCACTTAAAGGGGGTTGGACTGGCCCTGCCCAGGTGGCCCACGTGCCGGGGAATCTGACAGTGATGGTCTGGACTGCACCAAGCTGCCTGGCGGCCTGATGTTGGCACAGAGGGTTCTGAGGCCACTCAGCCCTGAACTGTGCACCAGACCGGCCCACCTGGTGTGCAGTGGTCTCACCCGTCAGGCCAGGATCCAGGGGCAGGGATCGGCGGCCCCCACAGGAAGAGCCTCCAGTGGGTTCCAAGTTTCCCTAGTGCCTCCAAGCCCCCAGGTTTACCCGGAACTCCTGGTCTGGGCCTCACAGCCTTCTCCATGCCTCACCCTGGGGGGCCAGTGGGAGCCACTACCCTGCAGACGGAGGTCTTGTCAGGGCTGTGGACCCCCTGCCTGCTGTCCTGGAGGACTTCCCAGGGACGCCATAGACCTCCGTCAAGGTGACATCTAGGAGGCAGTGTTCATGGAAGCTCTGCGCTGGACGCTAGTGTGGGCCTTGTTAAAACGAGCAGCGGGTGGGGAGGCTGTGTTAATCGTGTAAACATGCGCCAGCCCCTCCCATGTTCCTGCAGCTGCACCCCGCCCCCCTTCTCTGAAGCCCCGCTTGGAGGCTGCACCACGGCCCTGAGCGTCCCAGGGCTGCTCTGTGGGTATTCTTTCCTCATTCTGGGCTCGCCTGTCCCAGGCCGCGGGGACTCGAGCCCCGTGTGCCAGCAGAGTCCAAGGTTCAACCACAAACCCTTGTCTTGTGTGCGGACGGTCCCTAGAGACCCTTGAGAGCCCCCCACCTGCCCTCGAGCTTTCAGAGGATGGGGCGCCTGGGGTGGGGTCCTCCGTCTCCATGATGCCGCCCATCGAGGTGCCTTGCAAGCCCGGGTCTGGGAGGGGAGCCTCGCACTCTGGTTCTGGCTCCTCAAGGAGCCAGGGGGTCAGAGGGCCACCTGGGCCGTGTGCATCCCCTGGTGCCCAGCAAACAACACGCCCGTCCTCCAAGCAGAGGCATCTCTGTGGTTCTGGAGAGACCGCCCCGCAGTGCTGGTATCAGGCTGGTTGGTTCCCGCGGCCCAAAGGAGGGCGACTGAAGCAGCTGTTCCCGCTGCAGCTCCAGGAAAGGCCTGGGATGGGGGGGCCCCACACCCAAGAGCTCCCCGGATGGGTCCAAACCACGGCGCCAGCATCTCCGAGGGGACAGCTCTGGGATCCCTCCGTCCGAATGCCGAGGGGTCTCCAGCGGGGCACCCCCCATGCCCCCCATGGCAGAGGAAGGGCGCCCACCCCCGTGCGCACAAAGCACATGAAGCTCCCGGAGGGCTGCAAGCAGCCAGTTGGCCAAACTCAGTCCTCGTCTTGTCTCCGAAGAGTTTGTTTTTCCAGACTCTGTCCAAGTCTGTTTTAATCCACCAAAAGAGGAGCTAAGTTTGATAAATAAAAGAAGATTAAAAATGGTAGAGAAAAATGTGTTTCTCCCCCCCTCCACACCCCAGCTCCCGGGAGACAACTGCCAAAATTGAGGCGTAGAAGCAAAAATAGAAATGATCGAAACGCCTGATGGTGTCTCTGTTTCAAATGGAAAGGCAGCATGTCCTCCAGCTGAGCCCCTCGCAGCCTGGGAGCCACCTCTCAGCCGAGCCCCTCGCAGCCTGGGAGCCACCTCTCAGCCGAGCCCCTCGCAGCCTGGGAGCCACCTCTCAGCCGAGCCCCTCGCAGCCTGGGAGCCACCTCTCAGCCGAGCCCCTCGCAGCCTGGGAGCCACCTCGCCCCTTGTGCTTTGTGTGCTTCAGGCTGGGCCTCCCTTCCTCTGCCACGTGGGGCACGGGGGGTGCCCCACTGGAGACCCCTCAGCATCCTGGAAGAAGGGATCCCCAAGCTGTCCCCTCGGAGATGCTGGCCCCACGGTTTGGACCTGTCCAGGGAGCTCTTGGGCGTGGGGACACCCCCCGTCCCAGGCCTTTCCTTTCAAGACACACCTGTGACGTTCCAGACACTGAGATGTCAGCCCTGGATGGGAGCTGTGTGATGAGAGGGCAGAGGGGACCTCGAACTTGACACCGGTCACTCAGCTGCACCTGGGTGGCCTGGAGACTTTGTCTAAGTGGTCACAGTGGAGGTGGCAGTGACTGTCCTTTGGAAGCTCTGTGTCACCCGCCAGCTCCGTCTGCCACTTCACGGGTATCAGCTCCTTGAGCCTTCAGGACCCACTCTAGGCGGTGGTCCTCAGAGTGGGGTCTGCGCCTCGCCCAGGAGCCAGTCAGAAATGCAGGCCCTGGGCCATCCAGACCCCCTGAATGGAGACTCCCAGTAGGACCTGGTTCCCTCATCTTTCCCCAGGGGGCCTGATGCATGTGCAAGGTTGAAAGTCTCTGCCCTGAAGTGGATGTGTCCCCCATCCCCCGCCTTCCGGGCAGGGACAGTTGAGAAAGTTGATGAGCGAACTTGCCTGACATCTGACGTCTCGTCCACGACACAAAGGGGAGCAGGACAAGGCTCTCTGCTCGTTTGGGGCTGGAGCAGGCACCCCATGTCCTGCATCCATGCCGTGTGCGTGCTCCCTTCTGGATCCTCCGACGCCCTCCGACGGGGGGACCCTGAAGTCTCTGTGCCAGGGGACGATGTGGCCCCTGGGGCTGCCGCCCAGTGGGGCCACTTCCAAGCTGAAGAGGTGCCAAGAGCAGCCCCTGGTGGGTTCCCCAGACGCGCCAGGTCAATGCTCCTGGGGTGGAGATCCCTGGTGTGGATGCTCACTTCCTTGCTCACAAGTGAAAGTAACGAGGAAGACACTGGGGATTTCAGCCGTGTCTCCAGAGACCATCTGAGATGCCACTTGTCTCCCCACTCTCCCTGGCCCCTCGCCCCCTGCCTCCCATCACGGAGAGTAACTTGACGGTGACCCGCCCCTTCTTTGGGCCGGCTTGGCTTGGCGTCTCAGCCAGCCTGCTTCGAAACTAAGGGTCTGCTTCAGCCAGCTGCTGCCCTGCAGCGCTGGGTGCCAGGCCAGCAGCTCAGTGGCTCAACATGGCAGGCAGGCGTCTGTGGGTCGGCTGGGTGGTCCCAGCTGTGAGTTTGGGATCAGCTGCTGCAGGGCTAACCTGGACCCAGACCAGGACTTCAGGAGAGAGCTGTGGACCCCCTGGGGTCCTGCTGGGCTCAGCAGGCCGGGCCCCAGCCTCTGTGCCGCTCTGTGCGTGAAGCACCAGGGGCCCATTCCAGGCCCCTGGGCACCACAGCCCCTGGCTAACGCAAGCCACCCAGGGGCACAGCGCCAGGGAGGGCGGGGCCTTTGCCTCAGTGTCCACCACTGCTCCCAGCTCTTGCCCCTCCATCCACTCCCCTGGGGGGCCTGTCAGACGGCAGGTGCTTAATGCAGGCCTGAGGTCCACCCGGGAGCTGGTCGTTTTCTCTGAATTCATTGTCTTTCTGGGAATGAGATGACACAGCGTCGTCACCGCCGCGTGGAGGCTTCTAGCCAAAGCGACCTCCTTTATAGAAATCAAATTGACCCCAAGAATAGTTTTCAAATGTAAATTCATTGGCATGAAACGGCAGTGCCCATCCCATCTTAAATTGTCTCCGAAATGGAAACACGCAGAGTCTGTTCCCGGCCGGAGTGGGTCTCACTCTTTCTGCCAAATGCAGGGCTCACTGCCCACCCCCACCCAGAGCAGAGTGCGTCTGTTGTCTCCAGAGGTTCAGAGAGACTCTTGGCCAAGGGGTCTGGGATGTGAAGGTCCTGCCTGTGCAGCCGGCCCGATCCCGAAGGCCACGCCTGCGTGTCCGCAGCCCGTGGCGTGTCCGCAGCCCGTGGCGTGTCCCTCTCGCCCCAGAGCCAGAGGTGCACTCGCGGCTCCAGACTGTGCTCGTCCTGAACTCTGGTGCCTCAGCGCTTCCGCGCGCCTTTCAGAAAGGGGCCCTCTTCTGAATTTAAATCGTGTTCATCGTATTCACACAGTGGCATCTGGAGACAGGGACTCACCACCGCCATGCCGAGCAGGCTACAGGAACCCAGTGCCCTGGCGCTCCCAAGGGCTTGGGCTGGCTCTCGTCCATCTAACTGTCCGCTCTCCTGGAGGCGACACCCCGACCCGGCGTTCTGGGGGAGGGATGTGGCCAGAGCAGAGCCAGGATGCAGGCAACTTGGGGACCACCGCGCGGTGCTGGGACGCGTCTGTGGCCCTCACTGAACGGTGGACGAGCCGCAGGCCCCCACCCAGGTGTGAGGACCGGACATCACCAGGGACCGCAGGCCCGCGACCGCCGCTGGCCGTGCGCCCTCCGCTCTCGGGCAGTCCTGGCAGCTCACTGCACACCAGGCGCGAGTCCAGGCAGTTTTCTCGAGTGACTCATTCGTGGCTGCTGCCCCCACCATGAGGCGCTCTCACAGCCCCTTTCTCCCGGGGAGGGATAGAGCCACAGGGTATACATACCCTGAGCACGTGTGGCCCGCTGGTCTCAGAAGCTGACATGGGTGCCAGCGCCATGAGGATGCCCGCGGGGCCCGCTGCCGCTGGGCAGGGCCTCCCCCGGACCTCCCGCTGCCCGGTCATCACACGCGGTGGCAGAAACCCTCCCGGAACTGCTGGGAGGAAGGCCCCCAAGTGTCTGTTCCCCCTCCGGGTGGGCCATAGGGACGAGCCCCTCAGGAGACTCATGCCGTCTCCGACTGGCCCGGGAGGCCTGGAATCAGGGCTCCAGGCTTTCCAGTCCAGGGCGTCAGAAACGCTGTGGCCTGCCTGTGCGCGAGTGGACAGAAGCAGACGCCTCTGTGGGCTGTTCCAGCCACAGGCAGTGACCGTGGGGTCATCGCAGCCCCACCTGTCGTTGCTGGGTTGACCGATGGCCAGCCTGCCCGTGTTGGCTGGCGGGACGCTGGGCCATGCCAAGGGAGGGCGCAGCTGACTTTGGCTTCTTTTGTGGCACGACTCACACACACACGCCGCAGGACACAAAGCGAGAGAAAGGAGGGGGTGGACGGGAGGCTGCCGTGGGCATTGAGTGCCCGGCGTGGCGTGCGTTTGTCCCCTGCGGTCACTGGTCTGACTTCAGATGCCCCGCGGGAGGGGTTCTGGCTTCTTCTGGGACTGAGGTGGATGGATTAGCGATGTCTGCTGAGGGTCAGATGGGGGAACCACCCTGGAGCCTTTGCTGCTTCAGGGCAGCAGGCAGGTGGGTCTGGGACCCTGGACAGCGCCCTGGCGCCGGGCTGAGGCAGCCAAGGTGGAGTTTGGCCACCGGCTTTGATCTCCGAGAGCTGGGGGCTGCCCAGCGGCCCTGGCCAGTGGAGGGGCTGAGCCTGCTTACCCGGCCGCCTCCAGAGTCCAGGGTGAGAGTCACTGGGAGGTCGGGCGTCTCCCTGCAGCTTCCCTTCCCATCCGCAGAGCTGAGGCCCGCAGGCACTGGGCATCGGGCAGTTTCCCCCTGCTCACTCTCACTGGGCTGTGGGGACGACTCTGAGCAGCGCCAGCCCGTCTGCCCTGCTGTGAGACGGGAGTCTCTGCGCGGCTGCCTTGGAGACGGCACAGGGCCCCTCCCGAACCCCTTCCCACCTTCCACCAAGCTGCGGGTGGGACGGCTGAGGTCCGGGCTCCCCGTTCTCCTCTCTACCGGGAAGAGACATGCATCGGATGGAGGGACTCAGCATGGAGACTCCCGGTTCTGACTCACACACTCTGCTCGAGAGGAGGGTCTCCTCTCAAGGAGGCCCACCCAGCCGTCCCCCCAAGTCCCAGGCTGGAGGCCTTGCTGGGCCTGGAGCCTGGCTGAATGCATTTTGGTCCAAGGCCCTCAGCTTTAGGGGGCACCTCCTCTGACCGTCTCCTTCTTGG
Organism: Ovis aries; assembly: GCF_016772045.2. NCBI lineage: Eukaryota > Metazoa > Chordata > Mammalia > Artiodactyla > Bovidae > Ovis > Ovis aries. The sequence goes on from NC_056056.1 coordinate 224,266,412, forward strand.
GCCTAAACCAGGAACTTCCAGACCAAAGTGTGTCGGGAACCAGGGGACTCACTTGTTTGTGCAGAAAACGGCTGCTGTTGAAAGTGCTCCCTCAAGTCTCAGCCGGTGCTGGGGCCTGGGGCCATCGTGAGGAGGGTCCACGCACACCGCTGACCCCCCGTCCCTGTGGCCACTGCTGCTGCTCCAAGTCCCTGTCCAGTGTCATTCTAAGCCCTCCGTGCTCTGGGGGACAGGGGTCCCCATGACCAGGACGTGCCCCTCTGGCCTGAGGGCCTTCCAGGGAAAGGGCAGCCTGTGCCCTCTCCAGCAGTCCGGGGCAGGGCTCCCCGCCCCCCTCCAAGGTGAGGCAGGGGACAGCAGCCTGGCTGGTGCTCTGAGCCCATCGAGAATTCCGCTCCAGAACTCCTTGATATTTGACTTAAAGTTCAGGTCTAAATATAGCCTGTGGGCTACGTCACACCGTGTCGTCTGGGAGGTGTGTGTGTGTGGTCATGGGTGGGTGTAGTAGCAGGTGGGCAGGGCTTGCCTATCCTCACATCCGCCCTGCAGCATCCCCTCAGGAGACAGACACCCGCAGACCCTGGGGGCAGGACCTTGCTGAGGGTGCCGCTCCAGCAGAGCCAGGCCGCAGCTTGGCCACCCTCAGGCCGGGGCGACCCCCGCCCCAGCCCGCCCTCCGCTTCTGCCCATGTGGAGGCTGTGGGGGGCAGAGCTGCAGGATGGGGGCCTCGGGGCCAGCTGAGGACGCTGGAGGGGGCTGCAGACAGCCTGATGAAGAGCATGAGCCCCGGTGGGAAGGTGGCACCGCCTGGGGGCCTCGGAGGAAACTGGGCCCTCTGAGTCTCTAGCTGGCGCTGAAAGGGGTCAGCGATGCCGTGGGGTCCCCGTGGCCGACGCGCTCACAGGCCCTGTGCCCGGGGGCCGTGTGCCTGGTGTCTCTATCCCATTCTTGGGGGCGGGGTCCCCGAGAGCTCCAACCGCCTCCCCCTCCATCAGAGGAGCTCCCGGGTCACAGGCCTGCCCCCCAGGGTCCCAGCCAGGAACCCGCAGTGCCCAGGGCACTCCATCTGGGTCTCTGCCCATCTGAGAGCCTTCTCGGCCAGGTGGTGGGGCGGACCCCTGGCGACTGCTCTCCCAGTCCCTATGGCCGGCGGGCTGGTGCCCTGGGGACTTGCTGGCTCTTCCAGACTCTTCTCGCCACCTCCAGGGCCCAACAGAGCCGCGAGGGCGTCCACCCCTCGGGGACCCAGAGCAAGTCCACCTGCCCAGGCCAGTGCCGCCTCCAGCAGGAGGGAGGGGTGTCCTGGCGGGGCTGAGCCAACCTTGGGGAGGCCGGCTGCTCTGACCGCTGAAGCACGGCCAGGCCGGCCCCTGTACCCCGAGCCATCATTGTGCCCGGGCGGTCCACCTGGGAACACTGAGAGACTGCCCGCTCAGTAGGGGCTGGGGTGTGAATTAGGTCCTGCTGGAGGGGGGCAGGAGTGGGGAGCTGGGGGCCTGGTCTTGGGAAGGGGCCCTCGCTGTGCCCTGCTTGGGAACCAGATGCCTTAACGTGTGAGGTCTCCGTGGCTGTAAGGCCAGGCTTGGGAAGAGGGGCGGCTGGCTGAGCGAGTCTCCTGGGTCAGCCTCCGATGGGGCTGGGAGCCGGGAGACACCGCCTGGGGGCTCTGAGCTAACACGTGGTCCCCTTCGTCTCCAGGGGGCTCTCCCCACAGGCTGGGAGGCCCCAGGGCCCTCCTCCTGGGACGGAGCTGTCTGGAAAGTGGCCACATACAGGCCGACCCGGCTCAGGGTCCTGTGACCTCAGAGGCCTGAGCCCTCCGTGCCCAGTGGCCCCCACAAAGGCTGGACTTCCTGGGCCCTCAGCCACGTACCTGGCGCTGGGGGGCCTCCCTGTTCTGGGGGACCTCTGTTCTGGGTCTCGGCGGCCCCTCTTGTCCCAGGGCAGGGCAGGGCCTTGGCAACCCCCTAGCTCCTGGGACAGGTCTGGACTCACATGGCAGCCCTGCCAAGCTCCCGGGCCCTGCCAGGCTGCAGGCCAGAGGCTCTGCAGGAGGGCACAGGCCTGGCCTCTGCCCCAGGAAGACCATGCGGGGCTCATGCGTCCCTGTCTGGGGGAGTGGCTGGTTACAGCCCCCACCCCAGAGGTGGCCCCTCAGGCCAGGCTCCCATAGAGCTCGGGGTCCCGGTCTCTGGGCAAAGCTGGGCTGGAGGGTGGGCACAGTGACCTGCTGGCCAGGGAGCTGGTGACCCAGGCGAGGGCCCTTCCCTCTGGGGCTGAAGGGCCCAGGCTGTAGCCGTGAGTCAGCCGACCGCCAGATGGGAGCGGTCCTGGCCTGAGCCCCATCGCCCCTGTCCACCTGCTCCCCTCTGCCAGAGGGAATAGGCGCACGCTGGTGCCTGTTAAACTTTACTTACAAGGACAGACCGTGGCCCTGTGCGGGCGGCAGGAGGCGGAGTCATCCCATTCCAGGACAGATGCACCCAGGGGACCTCTTTGTCCACGGAGGTGGGGGTGCAGTCGGCTCATTTCAGGGGCCACGGGGGCCCCACGGACGGGCCAGTGGTGCTGAGTCTGGAGGACGGAATGTGCTGGAGAGGTTTTTGGCTTTTTTTAAAATCTGTAAGTCAGATCACATGGTTTCCACTGAATTGTGTTGCTCTAATTGAATTGGTCTGAAATTAACTGGACTCGGCTTGGTCTCCTACAGAGGCAAGCGGGCATGGGTGAGGTTTGGGCCCAGACTTGGCCCCTGCCCAGGGAGGGGTCCTTATGGACCAGGCTCCCCAGGGTCTCCTTGATTCTGCATCCCGATGCCCGGGGCTCTGGCCCGGCCCAGCCATCCTGGGACTGGGACCCCCCCCCCCTGCCAGCAGCTGGTCCTCTGCTAGACCTCGCCTGTGATCAGGATCTCTGCATTCCCAAGACACATGTTCACACCACCCCCATCCCAGCTCCATCCCTCTGCCCCATCCTGGCCCCAGAGGAAGGGGAACCACCTCTCAGCTCAGCCCCCAGAGCCCAGGGGAGCTCACCTTCACCTCCCACAGCGCTCTGAGTGACAGGCAGAGGGGGACACGCCCTCAGGAGGCTCTCCTGTAGATCACCTTCACCTCCAGAAGCACTCTGAGTGACAGGCAGAGGGGGACATGCCCTCAGGAGGGTCTCCTGTAGATTAACTTGGCTTACTTGATCCATTGATTTTGTCAAGGGTCCGTTTATCACACTGACAACTAGAAAAACCTTAGGTAAATGTTTATCGTGCACACTGGGGTCTGCCCAGCCACATGGCACCCACTCCCGCCCCTGGGCTCGGCCGCGAGGGAAGAGGCTGAGAACTGGGGTCCTCGGAGGTCGGCTCACACCCCCAGCCTGGAGGGGGTCGCTGCCCAGTTCTGCTCTCCCGCTGGGGGCCACTCATCACAGCTCCTGGGCTCATTCGTTCATTCTCCCGGCATCTCAAGAACCTCCCCGCAGGCCCTGTGGGGACGGGAAAAACAGAGGTGCCACCTTGGGTGGAGGCCGACCAGCACAGGGGTGTCAGGGGGAGACCGCAATCAGGCAGACAGGGAGAAGAGACCCTGGGGGACAGGCCTGGACTGCAGTGCGTCTTCCTCTGACAGGCGTCCCACTCACAGGGCTTCTTGGGGTCCCAGAACCCGGCCGAGAAGTTGGCACTCAGCTGGTGTTAGGGCTTGTAGGGGACACACTGAGCCTGCTTGGGTCTGGGGGGGACGCACTGAGCCGCCGGGGTCTGGGGGGAGGACGCACTGAGCCGCTGGGGTCTGGGGGGGATACACTGAGCCGCCGGGTCTGGGGTGGACGCACTGAGCCGCCAGGGTCTGGGGGGACGCACTGAGCCATGGGGGGGGACACACTGAGCCCGCCGGGGTCTGGGGGGACGCAGTGAGCTTGCCGGGGTCTGGGGGGACGCAGTGAGCTTGCCAGGGTCTGGGGGGGGATGCACTGAACCTCCGGGATCTGGGGGGACAGCCATGTTGTCCAGGCTTCCGTCCTCTGGTTGTGAGCGTCCGGGCAGCAAGGACGTGCTCCTGGTGGCAGGCGGTGGGCACCCTCTGTCTGGAGCCCCTCCCCTCGAGCTGTCCGCGTCCTTGAGGGCTGCTTAGAGGTTCCCGGGGGCCTGCAGGGGCCTTTGAAAAACTGGGGAGACAAGTGGCTTCTGGACCTTCTGAAAGACCCCAGGGCCAGGCAGGTTCTGGGGAAAGCGCCTGGGAGCCTGGGCTGTGGCTTTGAAAGTGCAGAAGTTTGACGGGTTAGTTTAGTTCATCATTTTTTCCCATTAATAAAAATTAGGATAAGAAAGAAATTATCATAATCCAACATTGACGATGAAGCTTTCCCATTTACTTTTCTTTCTGGGAGGGTTTTTTTTTTTTTAATCAAAATGATTTATGATGAATACAGTGCGTATTAAAACTTTTAACCTGGTACCTTCCTGAAGTAAAAAATGTTCCCAACATATTACATTTTTAATCACATGAGTTAATTACTCTTTAGGGAGGCTTTGCAAATTCTGGGAAGGAGAGTATTACGGATTTCAAAGAATGAGAGGGAAACTGCCATTTTAATGAGAATGCAAATGAGAACTGCTGAGGTTCAGTGAAGGTCATAGCAGCTTAATCATCAAATTATTATGGCCATTTATTGCCAGTAACAAATGAATATTAAAACCTATTGTTTTAACAGATCAGACCACCAAATGATTGTTATTTCAAACTCCCCAGGTGTTTGGGGTGTAATTTGAGAATTATCAAATGCTGGGGACCCCTTCAGGCCTAGAACGCCCTCCCCCATCTGTTTGTGCTCACAACCATGTGGGCACACTGTCCCTAGATGTCCGAGTTTCTGGGCTGTGCTCTGCGGAGATGCCATGGGCAGGTGTCCCATCCGGTCAGTGGAGATGGAGGCAGGGGGATGCTCAAGTAGCCGCCAGCATCAGAGGAGGGGCCGGGAGCTCCCCATCGCCAGACCCAAGCCCTTGGGCAGCCTGCCACCGTCCACTCACTGCTGACTCCCAGGCACTGCCCAGGGCCTGGTGCAGGCGGGTGGACGGGCTCTGTGAGTGTGTGAGGGCGGCGCGCAGGCTGCTGGCTCGGGTGACTGCGGGCTCAGGGCTCTTTGTGGCCCTGCAGCACTGCTGGTTCTCCCTGCTCCCCCCCGCACATGGAGGTCGCCCTCCTGCAAGGTCAGAGCAGCCCCCTCCTCTCCAGCAGTGCCAGGGGCCCAGAGCCTGGCCTCTGGGGCCTCGGGGTGTTGCTCCGGGGGTGGGCATCAGCTCTAGCTCATCCCGCTGGGCTTGTCTGACATCCTTCCCTGCGGGCAGCGCGAGTTCCAGGGCGTCTGTATCTTCAGCAAGACCCATCTTTACTGGAGGGGGAGACAGAGACAAGCGGAAGGAGACACTTCACCCCAGAAGTGCTCCTGGGCCGCAGGGCACCCCAGGTCCTCATCTCCCAATGGTCTGAGCTCTTTTGCAGCCAGATGACCCCTCACTTGTCTGCGCCCCGCCCCTGAGCCCAGGAAGCTGGGGAGGGGGCCGCGGGAGACCTGCCTGGGGCCGGTGGCCTGGGGTCATGTCCGTCTCTCCAGGAGCAGGAGCGTGTCCTCCCAGACCGAGGCCCATGGATGTCCAGGGGGGCGGGTCTGAGGTCAGATGCCCAGGGGGGCTGGTCAGAGGTCAGATGTCTAGGGGAGCTGGTTTGAGGTCCCCTGCTTGTGAGACCCACCCCAGACCAGACCTGCACTCTCCTTGCCCAAGAGATCACCCACTGCGGGTCCAGGTGCTCGGACCTCATGTCCTGGCTGAGACCTGACTCGGAGGCTCCTCAGGGTGGTCAGGTATGTTGGGAGCTTTGAAAGCGTGACCTTGGCGGCCACCTGTGGAAGGTCTGTCACTGTGAGTCTGGGAGGGGCACAGAAGGGGGTCTGGGGTAGAGGAGATGAGTCTGTCTTGGCCACTGGGGGGCTTCCGGGGGCCCGGGGGAAGAGGCAGGGGCCCTTGGGGCATGCTCCCAGCCCCTGCCCTCAGCCCCAGGCCCAGGGCCGCGTGGAGGTGGGGTGAGGGGGCCAGCGCCTCCCGCAGAGTGGCCCCCGGGATCTGCAGGCTCCCCAGGGGCGGCACGCTGTCTGTGCGTCTCGATCCTGCGCGCCGCAGGGAGAGGCAATTAAATGTAATAGATGCCGGGGCTTCCGAAATTACATTATTTAGAAGCCGTAGCTTGCACACATGCACACACATGCTAAGCTGTGGATAATTAATAGATTTATTTAAATCAGCCTATGCCATCTGTATTCATCCTGGGAGGGATGCGTCCCCGGCAGGCCTGTGTCGAGACGCCTCTGGTTTGTGAAGGGAAAGCTGGGAATCCCTGAGGGGGGGCTGGGCTGGCAGGAGTCTGGGGGCCACAGGGCTGAGCTCCCAGGGGCGGATGGGGCCGTGAGCCTGCACAGTGGACGCTGCTCCCGTGGACAGCCAGGTGGGGTGCAGTCGGGGGTGCAGTCGGGGGTGGACGGGGATGCGGTCCCTCAGCGGTGCTCGAGGGGACAGATACATGGTGGGATCAGCCACAGGGACGCGAGGGCCCCCGCCCGCTACGTCTCCCTGCCCACTGGTCCCGGCTCCGTGTGCAGCCCAAGGGGGCCTCCCGTTAGCATCTGACAGGAGGCATCTCAGTCGGGCAGGTGGTTGTCACCTTCCTCCCAGCTCTGGGTGCTGGCCACTGCTGGGAAGTAGCCACAGGTTCTAAAAGGACTCTCTCAGCTTCCTGCAACCTGGACACCAGTTGGGTCCCAGGACGCACAGGCACCTTGCGTGGGTACCCTCTGAGTGGTCAGCCCAGGCCTGTGGTGCACACGGGGTGCAAGCCCAGGGGCCCCACTGGACCTCATGGCCGGCACAGAACTGTATCCGGGCGCCCAGGCTGACGGCATCTGAGTCTGAGGGTCCTGCCCAGATTTGAAGCGGGGGGGTCTTTCCTGCGAAGGCTGTGATCAGCTCTTTCTATTGATGGGGCTGGGGGAGAGGGCCATGTGTGGGGGCCTCTGGTGGCCCATTTGGCACCACGCCCGGTGGTTCACGGGCAGCTTCCATGCTCCTGTTGTGCCTGCCTGCTCCCCAGAATTGCTGAAAAGATGCAGGGCCAGCCACACCCCCCTGGAGCATCCCCACCTCCCGCCCCAGCCTCCGCTCACCTCTGCCAGCTGTACGGCCCATGCCCTCTCCCCCGACGGCCTTGCTCTGGATGGTGCCCTGGGCCCTGCTGTGCCCTCTGTGAGATCACACGCTCTCTCCTTGGGGGCCGGATCAGCTGTGTCCCCCACCCAGCCTTGCAGATGCTCTGTAGATATGGGGGAGGGGTGAGCAGTTCAGAGAATCGGGCGCCCCCAGGCCAGCCTGCAGGCTGGGAGGCCACGGTGGGGAGCCCTGCGTGTCTGGGGCAGGGGTTTCTCTGAGAGCCAGGCCCTGTGGCAGAAAGGCTGGTATGTGTTTGCTAGAGTGTCGCCTTTCTGAGGAGACGGGTGTGAGAGAGACCCCTGATGCCTTGAGGGGAACCTGGGATCCCAGGCTCAAGTTTGGCCTTAAAATTTCAGAAAACAACCAGCACACCTCCCTGGAGGTGGTGTGGGGAGTTGCTTGTGTGTGTGGCGGGCGGCAGGAGGGGAGGGGCCCTCGTGGCTGGCCTCCTGGGCTGCCCTCAGCCTCTGAGTCCTCGCGGCAACCCCACAGGGTGACCTTGCCTCCTCGCGGCACTGGGGGAGCTCTGAGCATGGCCAGCGTGCAGCGAACATCCTCGCAGAGTGAGCAAGGCGGTCAGGACCGGGAACCAGATGGAGCCCGGGAGCCCCAGCGCGCCCGAGGGAGCTGGCCGCCCGCCGGTCCTGGGGGAGCGGGTGTGGGAGACGCTGCGGACCCCCCGGCGCCCCGATCGGCTCTGGGGGTCATGTACCCCACCTAGCTCGGCCCTGTGGGGAGAAGAGAGGCCCGCACAGTGAGTGGGTCCCTGAGGAAGCAAGCACATGGGGAGCCAGCCAGGCACCTGTGTCCACGGTCAGGGGACCAGAGGCGAGTGCTGGGGGGTCATGGCCGAGTGGCAACGCTAGAGCCGGCACGGTGAGGGGCGGTGGGGCCGGAGTCACGGGCGGACCGCGTCCCCAGACTCAGCCCGAGACGGTTCTTTACAGATGATTAGCGAGGCCAGAGGGGTGGGGCCCCAATCCCGCAGGACCAGTGTCCTTATTAGAAGAGAATCAGGACACACGCAGGGGGCCAACCACCTGGGGGCGGGTGGAGGACACGGCGTCTCCAGCCCAGGAGAGGCCGTGGGAGGGGCCGGCCTGGAGCACCTGGACCTCAGATCCCAGCCTCCTCCACTGCGGGACAGTGAGTGTGTGAGGTTCAAGTCGCCCCGCCTGGCCTGTGGCTCCTAGAGGGAAGCGTACCCCCCCTTCCTCCAGCAGAAGCGTCCACCTCTAACCCGCCCCAGGCGGAGGGCGCCTGCCCACCCGAAGGGTCAGCACAGGGTCCTGGGGAAGCTCGGCGGGGGGACAGGAACTCCTGGACGCATGGATGGACGGACGGACGGACGGACAGACGGACGGAGGCTGGCCGGTTCCCGCTCCCTCCCACCCCCGCACCATCCCGGCGGTCATTACTGCGTTCCCGCTCTCTGCGGCTGCATTGTAATGTGAGCTTATGTTCAATTTGCCGGGAGCTGGCAAATCGGCGCCGGCTCCTCGGTGACACACACTCATTTGCTCCTGGCCCTGGGTGTTTCTGAAAGTCGCGCGTTTTCCACCAGGCAAATTAAATTTCGATGTGAAGGCGGCCCTCTCCGGAGCTGACATCACGGGTGCTAATCACCCTCGCACCTCTCGGGGTGCCGGAGCCAGAATCGTCTCATTTCCAAGCAGCCCATTACTTTCAGGGACGTGGCCTCCAAGCCCATAATGAAGTTATTAGTCGGAGTCGGGGCCCAAATGGGTCCTCTCCACGTTCCCTCTGGGGCCAGCTTGAGGGCATGAGGGTGGCTGGAGAGGAGTCTTTGTCCTGTGTGTTTATCCATCTGGCCAAGCAGTGCTTGCTTCCTGACCACTATGTGGAGGTGGGTTCCTGGAGTGGGGGGCAGGCGAGACCCGGAGGGCATGTGGGCAGGTAAGGACCGCAGGGCGAGCAGGTGCCAGACCAGGCTGGTCCCTCTTGAGGTCCAGAGAGACCCTGCCTGCCAGCCACATGGGCCAGACAGACCGGAGAGGCTCAGTCCACCTGTGGGCATCTACTCGGCCACTGGGCTCCGAGGGAGGGCGTGTGAGTGGCTGCTCGGGGCCGAGAATACAGTTGGCACGTGTTGTGTATGGACCAGGTCATGTCCCCAGAGTTACAGGGTGCAGTCCCGACCCCAGTGTGATGGACTTGGGGGGTGACGAGGCCCTGCAGTGGGGACCCCGCTGGGGGTCGAGGGAGACAGCTGTGTGCAGCCAGCCGGGGCCCAGCAGGAGAGCCGTCTCCTGGAACCAGACTAGCAGCACCCGGACCTCGGGCCTCTAGACAGGTGAGAAGGGCAGGCCGGCCATCCGAGCCCCCATCTGTGCCGTCTGTCATGCAGCCGGCTGCCCAGGGTGGTGGGCGCTCTGCGACACGACGTGGGCCCCCAGCAACAGATCCGGTCCAAAGCCAGTGATGATGGATGCTCTCAGGAGGGCGGGCCCAATTCCCCAGGGAGAAGAGGACCCCCCCCCCCCAACCTCCAGGCAAGCAGGTGACTGGCCTGTATGACTCCCAGGTTCTCAGGGCCTCGTGCTGCGGCCCCTGCAGACGGCAGATCGGTCTTCTGGGACTGAGGGCTGCACTGTCCCGGGAACCAGGGCCGGTCTGAGCTGAGCCTTTGGGAGGAGTAGGGGACACGGAGTGGGGGCCAGGCGAGGCCACGGCGTGCCCAGGGAGGCGGGTGGGGCGGGACCGCCCTGGGGGTGACGGGGGCACTGGGGTGATCGGAGCGAGGCCCCAAGGAGGGGCCGTGGCTCTAACTGCCAGCCCACCGCTTCCTGGGGCCGGGTCCCCTCGGCGCTGCAGGCTGGTCCCAGGACGACCCCCAAGCGCCCTCCTCAGCACCTGATCTGTCAGGACCCTGACAAAGCGCCTGTGTTCTCATCCTGGTGCCCCGTCGCAGAGGCCACGGCTGGGTGCCCGGGAGCCAGAGGGGCGGGCGCGTGAGCAGAGCTGGGGCAGCCCCGGGGGAGCGCCGCCCAGCGTGGACTCGGGGCCCCAGCATTTAGCAGAGGGTGCGCCCGAGACCCGATGGGGGCTGTGACAGCCGTCCTAGCACCTGCGTTCTCGGTGGTTCCTGGACACACGGGTTCCGTCCCAAGCCCACCTCGGCGTCCCGGGGACGGGCCGTGGGTGGGAGACACCGGGCTCCTGTGGGCGTGGCGGTCCCAGGACTCACAGCGGCATCAGACATGGATCCTGGGAGGGAGGCATGGCTGGGGAGGTATGTGTGACGCACACGGAGGACGCCTGCCCACCCTTCATCGGGGCGCTGTCCCGCCCACGTGGCCTGCCCTGTCCCGGGGTCCGTGTGTTCCTCGGCGGTTCTGCGGGATGTTGATGCCACTCCAGGCCTGTCTGGGTGGAGCACTTGGAGTATCCTCCGTCTCAGAGGTTGAAACACAGAGCCTGCGGTGGACGCGACACACGGAGAGCAGGGCCCTTCTTTCTGCAGGGCTGCGGGAGCTTCCTCACCGGGGGTCCTACAGCACAGCCCCCTGCTGGGTCCCCATGGTCCCAAGACAGAATGCTGGAACCTTCCGTCTGCCCTGTGGACAGTGAGGCCGACCCAGAAGTGAGTGGGGGCTGCCGGTGTCGGCCCCCAGCAGGCAGGCAGCCCTGGGCGTGTTTCTCCCACACCGAGCTGAAAAGCGCACCAGAGCCTTGAGGCCTCGTGGGCCAGGCCCTCGCGGGCACACGTGGCCTTGCTCTGGTTCACGGCCGCGGCTTTCAGGCTCCACCTCAGGTCTCAGGTGTGCTTTGGACTGAGTGACAAGGGCCTGGTGTCCACACTGTCCCTGCCCTGCTCTGCAGAGGCGCCCGCCCCTCTGGGCTGCTGGGCACCCGGCTGGGGCCTCTGGGGATGGGGGCGGACCGTGGATGAGAAACAGGAGCCTCGTCAGTTTGTAAGCCTGAGTTTATAGAGCTTTGACACCCACTCCCTCTCGCGCTCCTCTGAGAGTCAGCAGGCTGACCCGAGCTGGGATGATGGACTTTTGTTATTACCGAGGTGGAGATGGTCCCACTGGAAAGTTCCAGACGCAGCAGGTGTAATAAAGCACTTTCGCCAACAAGGCGCCCCCACGTTTTTAAAATCAATAAGCCATTTCTGATGCTCTGACGCGGGCTGTGACCTTATTTAGCTGCTGATGTGCTGGCTCTTGGCGTCGCTGCTCAGGGTCAGGTCCCGGGCCTCGCGCTCGCTGCACGCTGTCCAGGTAATGTCTGTCCCTTTGCCGGGGTACCTGGGAGGGGGCGAGGGGTGGGCTTCAGCAGATGGCCTCGGGGGTCCAGCCCGGCACAGCCCCCGTTTCTTTTCATCAGGAATTAGCAATAGTAACTACCTCTTGGAGAAGGAAATGGCAGCCCACTCTAGTATTCTTGCCTGGAAAATTCCATGGATGGAGGAGCCTGGTAGGCTATAGTCCATGGGGTCGCAAAGAGTCAGACACGACTGAGCGACTTCACTTCACCTGGGACCGAGGCAGGAACTGGACCAGGCTCGGGGTACAGGGGACACACCAAGTGAAGGTCGGCATATTGCTCCCGCTGCCGCTGCTGCTAACACCCCCAAATCCTCACCCTGGAGTCCCTTTCTGACAAGTGAAGTGCATGGGATGCAGGAATGTTCCTCAGCAGCACTGGGGACCCCACAGGGTGGCCTGTGACTCTGGAGGGTGGGCCGTGGCTGCAGCTCAGCAGGAACCCTAGCCTTCCCCGCAGAGTGGGAGTCACAGCCGAGGAGATGGAGCCTGGATGTGGGACGGGGACCCCCGGGGCCAGGTCACAGCCTCGAGGGCCCCAGAACCCCATTTCTGGGCCCTTCCTCACAGGCGTGAGTCTGGTCAGCAGGGGTCAGCACGGGGCCAACTGCTTCTCCACGAGAAGAGGGGGTCCCTCCCAAACTCTGCGGAACTCCCCAGGGCCCCAGGGCCCTGCCCTCAGGCGGGTGCAGCCTTCTGCTCCTCTCCTGACCTGGCCTCTCTGCAGGGCGTGGTGCTGGGGGCCCTGGGAGGACCGCAGGCCGGCACCTGGGCCAGCTGTGTGTCCCAGGGGCAGGACCCTCTGCAGACTGGATGCCAGGCTGGATCTGACCTCCCCTCCCCCAGCCAGGCTGTGGCTGCTGACCCTCAGCCGATTCTCTGACATTTAGCAAACAGCGTCGGCTGCCACCTCCTCCTCGGAGTCTCAGCCAGGCTTTTGTGCAGGCTCCGTGAGGATGCCCGCAGACAAGGGGCCGATCCTCACCCCGGGGGTCATTTGCACATTTCTCCAGAGGGAATGGCGGTGGGTGTTTAGGCTGGAAGGACAAAGGCGAACTGTCCTGAGCCTCGAATGGTCTGTCTGGCCCCACCAGCGGCTCGAAGGATGAGCACTGAACTCTTCAGGGGATGGGGGAAGCTGGCCCAGACTCCTGAGTCCCTGGATGCAGGACGCTGGGCAGTGATGTTCCCAGTGTCTTCTTGTGGTGGGGCCTGCTCGTCCTGGAGGCAGCCTCAGGTGAGCAGCTCTTCACAGGCCCGGAGGGCGCTGTATGCTCAGAAGCAGCTTCTTCCAGGAGTAGAAGAGGCCTGGCTCTCGCCACCTCTTGCCCCCACACCTGGAGCAATCCCCACCCGCCGCAGGGATGGCTGCCCTCCGGGCAGCAGCGGTCCCGGGACATCTGGTCTTGCTTCCGACTCGCCAGGCAGGGTCACAGGAGGGTCAGCTCCTGGATGGACAGCTTTTGCGGGCCCCAGAGGTCAAAGGCAAGTAGCCCCCCGGGGTAGGGCAGCAGCTGGGTGGTGTCCTGCTGAGTGTGGCGGCGGCTCTCCCGCCCAGCGGTCATGGGCATCCCTTGCCAGGACCACGTCGGGCTCCTTCCTGTAGGCTCCTGAGCCTGGTAGTGCTGGGAGGGCCGTGCAGACGGCTGCCCAGCTGTGCTCCTTAGAAAGGGTGCCCTGCTGGGCGATGGGGTCTTGGCCTGGGCTCCCCAAAGCCGCCCGAGACAAGGATGGGCCTGCACATGGGGCGGGGTGACTGGAGAGAGCAGCTGTGGGGTGGGAGATGGGTGTCAAGAGGGAGGGCCGTGAGTTGGAGGGAGGCCCCCAATCTCCGCCTGGAGCGGCTGAGCTCCGCCTGGTGGGGCAGAGGAAGGCTGCCCCCGGAGGGAAGGAGCAGAGACTGTGGTCCAGGGCCTGGGCACGTTGCGGGCAGGGGCAGCTGTCCTGGAGAATGAAGGCCGGCCTCCAGGGGCTGGTCAGAGGCCGGGTCCAGGGTGGCTGGGCTGTGGATCAGAGAGAGGCATCCGTGTGAGTGGTTAGGGACGTGTTTGGCTCCTCGGGTTGGTCCTGACTTGGAATCAGGAAAAGAAACAAGGGAAGCTGAGGGTCACTGATGGCCGTAGGGTGGGCTGGGAGTTGGAGCTCCATTGTTGCGTATGGTCTGGCCAATGTCTGTATGATGCCACCTGCCTCCTAGTGGCTGGGCTGGGGTGCACGTCAGGGGCTGGAGCCTGGGGTGGTGGGATGGGGGTGGAGCAGGAACCAGCCCCTGCCAGGCTAGAACGTCTCTGGGGGATGCTGGGCATGGTCAGGGGCAGGTGGGAGACTGGCTGGAGCCCCTGGTTGTCCCGTGGACCTGGACTTAGGGCAGACTCGGGAACATGCGAGGACCCACTCTGGAGGCCAGGTGCAGGGGCCTGCCTTGGTGCCAGCTGCAGGGACAGGCTCCCAGATGTGCACGGAAGAGATGGTCCCAGACCCGGCTTCTGTCACCACAGCGGTGGTTGGGAAGCCTCTGGTTCTGGCCTGAGCAGCAGAAGGTGCTCAGTCCCAGCAGCAGCTACTGGAGCGCTCGGAAGGCCAGGCCAGCCCCGCACTGCTGCCGGCTTTGCCTGCTTTGAGCCAAATCTGGCATTTTTCCTCCCTCAGATAGAGGCCTTTCGGTCTGCATAGAAGCCTCGTTATTCTGGGGTCTCAGCTCCTGGAAGTCTTCGGCCCTGTTAGAGGACTTGCCACCCACCTAGCCCTGTGCTCAGCCTCCAGGAAGCCCCTCTTGGCCCTAATCACAGCATGTCCCTCCCGGGACTGGGACTGCCCAGGACCAATGTTCATTTCCTCCAGGAGAAGTTTCAGGAGAAAGAGTCTGGGTCTCATTGCTGCCTGCATGCTCCTTGCTTGGACCAGAGTCAGACACAGGTAGGGGATGGGTGGATGTACGGATGGGTGGATAGAAGGATGGAAGGAGACATAGATGGATGGATGGGTGGACAGGTAGACGGATGGGTGGATGAATAGATGTGTGATAGACAGATACATTATAACGAATGTTCAGATAGATGAATAGATGAGCGGGTGGATGGATAGTTGGGTGCATAGAAGCAAATATGGATAGGTGGATGGATGGATAGGTGGATGGATGGATGGAGGGCAGGATGATGGATGGTGGTTGAGTGAATAGATGGGTGATGGATGGTGGGTTGATGGATGTACAGATGGGAGGACAGGGGATGGATGGATGAATAGGTGAGTGATGGGTGCCCGGATGGATGGAAGGATTGGTGGGTGGATGGACAGACGGATGAACACATATGTGGACAGATGTATAGGATGTGCAGTTGGGTAGAGAGAACAATAGATGGCTTAGATGGATAGATGTGTGGGTGGATGGATGGACGGATGATGGAATGAAGGATGGCTGGATGGGTGGGTGGATGATGGAATGAAGGATGGCTGGATGGGTGGGTGGACAGATGGAGGGATGATGGATGGTGGATGAAGAGCTGGATGATGAGGGGTGGACTGATGGGTGTACAGGTGGATGTGATGGATGGGTGAAGAGCTGAAGCAGCTCTGAGGATGTTACAGCCTCTTTGGGTGGTGAGGGCTGCCAGGTGGCCCAGCCCTAGCCCAGCCCCTGCTTGCCTGGCTCGAGGCAGGTCCTGAGCTCCTGAGCCTGTTTCCTCAGCAGTCAGTGGGGAACGTCTGCTTCAGGAGGTCACTGTGAGGACCACTTGTGATAAGGGGCCCGGGGCAGGGCTCTAGCTGAGGCCGTGATCCCGCTGCCGCGCTGGGGGCTGTCCTGTCTGCTCTTTGCCCACCCCTGTGACTGGGAGACTCGCGCTGGTTGGCGCGGCAGAGCCCGTTGCCTCCTCCCGCCTGCCGTGTGGTGTCCCGCCCCACGGTTCTCCTGCGACCGCCACCCCTGCCTGGAAGAAGGCACTGCTGTTGCTGTCTGGTCTTAGAGGCTTTGTTATTAATAAAGAGAGGCTCCCCTGAGTCCTGTGCACCTCGTTGGACACCCGCAGTGTGCTCCAGGTGTTCTGAGGATGTGACTTTCAGATTTGGAGTTGGGACATCTTGAATTTGACTGTATTGCATCAAGGACTCTTCAGCAGGAGCTGACTGTTTTTAAACGAAACCAGAACCTCCCTGTTTGCTTCCTAGAGTGGCCGCTCACTTGGATGCTTTGAGCCCGCCGCACTCTGGCCTGCTCCAGCCCCCGAGGCCCCGGGAGGGGAGCACATGCATAGCTGTTCCAGGGACCCGGAGCACCAGGCTTCCCCCATGGGCAGCAGTTCCCTTCTGGCTCATCAGGAGACACGTTGAGCAAAGGGGAGGTAACAGGTTCACCTAGGGTGTAGCAGTGAGGGCTACCGCGTGCAGAGACCAGGCAGGGCTTCACAGGAGAGGACGGGGCTGCAGCGGTCAGGGCAGGGACTGGAGCCGCACAGGCGTTGCTGCAAGGCCGAAGAAGGGGAGCCGCTGGGCCCCCGGAAGCTGTCGTTGCAGGGGGCACGTCTGCTCCTCCATGAAGCCCAGGACCCCCACCCGCCTTCCCGCCCCTCCCCAGCCCTCACCCAGGTGTCACACCCTCTGAGTTCCTCCTCGGCGCCTGGCACCACTGGGGAGGTCCGTGGGGTGCAAAGCTCCAGGACTCAGTCCTGCTCCCCAAGGGGCCTGGCCACAGCTCAAGGGACTGGGGTAGGACGCAGCAGGAAGCCTCAGCCTGCGGTTCCTGCCTGAGCCTGGCCGATGGTGAGCTCAGACACCAGGGCCTTAGCAAGGCGGTCCCCGAGCAGGGAGACGAGGGCTTGGGGGCTTAACCGTGAGCAGCCGTGGGTGCAGGGGCTTAGCGCCGGCCTGTGGGTGACGGGAAGGGGGGTTTCACCAAGATCACACGCTTCTGGGGGTGCTGGGTGCCCACAGAAGAAACGAGAGCGAGAAAGGAAGCACTCCTGACCACACAGGTCCGAGTGTGGTGGAGACTGAGCCTGGCCCCTGGCCCCGGCCGTCCTGAAGCCCCAAGGAGAACAGACACCCACTCTGGCCCCCAGCGTCCCTGCCGCCCTCGCTCCACTAGCAGCCTTCACGTCCGCCACGTCCCCCCCTCCAGCCTGCGTTGGCTCTGCTCACTCCTGCTCCAGAGACACGGTCTGGACGCCCCCGCCCACCCCCCACACCGGGTATAAAGGACCGAGGAGGCAGCCCTGCCGGGGGATCTGCCCTCCACACGGGATCACGGCTTGAGCTCACAGCTTGCGTTCTGGGGTGACTCCAGGCCAGCGTGGCCTAGCCCATCTCGCTGGGGCTCCCGCAGCGATGCCCGTGCCCCCAGCCTCCCTGAGGGTCTGATGTCGCCCCTTCCATGCCTGCGGAAGGGAGCCAAGTCCAGGAGGTGCCATCTGCCCAATTAGCTCTAGTCCGAGTCCCGAGCACTCGTGAGGGATCGAGGGGCAGAGGGCCTGACAGCTGGCCGGTGGTTCCGCAGCTGCTGACCTGAGCTTGGGGCCCCCGCTCAGGCCCCTAGCCCTTCTCTTAAGCTAAGGCCACCCCTGGCTGCTGGCCTGGCCCCTCCCCAGCACCATGGCCCTCCGCAGAGCAGGAGTGTGTCCCCAGCAGGCTCACACGGTTGAACGCGATCTGAGAGGAGCAGCTGGACGTGGGGTCCATCCCTGCCTGGCCCCAGGGTGCACAAGTCGGCTTGGAAATGGGCAGCCACACCCCTAGTGATCAGTCTTCCCGTCTGCAGGACGGGGAGCCTCGCACAGCACTTAGCGCCGCCCTTGGGCGCAGTCAGGGCACAGGTGCTCAGGAGACCAGTGGTCGCATGTCCTTGCTTGGTGGACACACAGACCTCTGCTCAGAGGATCGTGGGGGCCCTAGGAGTGCCTGGTGACCGCGGGGTCTGGCCTGGCCTGATGACTGAGGGGTGCCTGCGGGTGGCGGGGGGCTGCAGTCACCAAGGTGCAGACAAGGCTGCTGCGGCGAGCAGGACCCCACTTTGGGTACACACAGGCCTGGTTCCCAGATGGCCGTCTTCTCCTGAGGACAGCCACTGTGGTCCTGTTCCAGCCTTGCTGTGGCTCAGCCGTGAGGACAGAGTCCTAGGCTTCGGCGGCATGAGGACTGAGCTGGGATTCCCGACCGTGGCCCCGCCCTTGCTGAGCTGCCCCGTGGCTCCCCTCCCTGCTTCTCCGTGCCCTCAGCCACTCAGGGGCGTGCTCTGGGCGTCAGTTGGGTCCAGGCACCCCCTGTTCTGGGACGGCTGGGATGCATGTCTGGTGGTAAAGCTGGGGTCTGCCGAGGACACCGGGGCCCTGGGGTGGGGGGTGGGGGGGATGGTCAAGCTCAGGGTCCCCTTGTGAGTAGGACGGCCCCTCCCCGGGAGACAAGCCCGCCCTCAGGCCGCAGGTGTGTCTAGGGAAACCCTGCTCTTTGTTTCCACGCCCACTTGTTGCGTTAACTAACTAGTCTTGCTGACTGGAGCTGGGTCCCTTAAAGCAACCTGCAGGCTTACCCATCCTCACAGTGGTGGTCCCTTTCCAGCCGTCCCTCCAGCCCTGGCTTCAGTCCCAGGTGGGGATGAGGCCCTGACTCTGGGCCCAGTCTGCCCTCCAGGCCTGTTCTCCCCACCTGGGCCCAGAAGAGGCGGAGCTTCAGCCCAGAATCCTCCTCCTTCCCACAGCATCGGTGGCGGCGGGCCAAGGCTGCGCTGGGTTCACCCGAGTCCTGGCCTCCAGCGCTTCCCCGACGTGGCTTCCGCTGCCTGTGGCCTCCCGTTTCCTTATCTGGCATGCTCACTGGCAACTTGGTCCCCTCTGAGAACTCTGGACTCCGGTCTCCCGGCCCTGAGCCTGCCAGCTGGGCCCCCACCTGCTGCGTCTCCCTGGTCCTCCCTCTCCTAGAAAGATGTGTGACTCCCTTCCACGCGGGGGCTTCTCTCCGCCAGCCGAGGCCAGCCCTCCAGCCCCTCCTGCTCTTGTGGTCTTTAGTTGTTGGAGTGTGTTCACACTCATTCAGAAACAGAGCTGTGACCATCTCTGTTTTCTTTATATCTGTCATCTCCCTCTATAAATGCCGCTCCGTTCTCTTCAACAAGTGCAGACTGTTACGTTATATGGACAGAATGCGATTCATTTACAGTATTTTTATAATACTAGGTTTTCTCAAATCACAGAGGTTAAATGTCTCACATGTTAGGAAAAAAAAAAATCAAATAACAAATGGAAAGCAAGATTCTGCCTCAGTCTTTCCCACACCCTGACCTTTTCCCCAGGGAAAAAACTGTTCATCATCTGGGCCTTCCCGCTGTGATTTTTATTTATTTATTTTTACCCAATGTTGTGGCTGTTGACTCACTGCTTCTGATCAGCCTTGTTAGGAAATGGTTAGACAGGCATGATGGTTTGGAGCGAGTTCCAGGGCAGGGCCTGAGCACCTCCCACTCTGAGCCAGGCGAAATCGGAAGGCCCACTTCAGTACCCCCGCACCTTCCCTTGTTTCATATAATTTTATTTTAAATCAAGGTTTAAGATGTGTGTTTACCCTTCTACAATAAACATTTTTCTGAGTTTTGTCTACTTGTGGATTTTAAAACAAACCAAGAGATCAGTGTCATTTACAATACTACTTTATAAATGTTGTTCAGCAAAGATAGCAAATGTGTGACCAGCACTATGAAGAAAGACATGTGACGTTTTATAGAGAAGGTGTTACCAGTTAAAGGTGATTCTTCCAAGGGTGAGGGCCTAATGTGTTTTTAAGCACATCCTTTATAGCTTAGTTCACATCTAAAGAATCAAGTATGCTAGGTATTCTTCAGTCCCATATTCCCACACCCAGCTTCTTGATTCCTTTTTCTGCTGGGACATCACCTTAGGTCATTTTCCTGCTGTGGACACATGGCCAGTCAACCGAATTCTTGTGCACCCTCAAATGGGGGACCGTGTTGATAGTCTAGCTGGGTATAAAAATTCTAGGTGCCAAAACTTTTCTCTTTAGCACCCAATGACCTGCTCCGGGGTTTTCTAGAAGCTGTGTGGCTAACGGAAACCCCAGCGTCCATCTGTGTCTGACTTCCCAGAACATACATTTTTTTCTTCTCTTCATTCTGCCAGCTTCTCTGAGTCCCTTGCATTTCTTGGGTCCTGGTCTGAATCAGACTTATCCTGAGTCTGGGGGCTGCCATCCAAGGATGTGTGTTCGGTTGTCCGAATTTCCTAGTCTCTGTTGCCTTTTACCTTCTCCTTTAAACTTTCTGTAGATAGATGTTTGACACCTTGCACGTCTCAGCCTGTACCGACCCTCCCATCTATTTCTATCTACGCTCCATTCCTCAAGGCACCCCTTAATTTCCACACCTGCTTTCCACTCATGCCCGTTTTACTTCTCAGGGTGTCCCCTGGAGCCCCGAGTTGGTTAGTCTTGTTGATTGTCAAGGCTTCCTTCGTGTTTTCTTTCCCTTTTTGTTTTTTCCCGCGGTAACTTTTTCTCTTTCACTAGTGCACAATCTCTCAAATTTCTTCTAGAATGATGCTACTTGAATTATTATTTGTATTACTTTACTTTTCTCTGAGTCATTAGTGATTTCCACCCCCCACCCCCGCCCAAGGGCATGTGTTAAGAGTATTCATGTCCTGGGTTTTCTGTCTCTTTCTGCAAACACCTGGTCGCCCTCCTGGCCAGGTCCTCTCTCTGCAGGAATGAGTGTGGAAGTGGTCACTGATGTCGCTCTCCTGTTGCCCCAGCAGGGTTCTTGCTTGACCAGGAGAGCTGCCTGTAGGTTCCCTGGGAAGACACAGGGCATGTGGACGGCTTGGCGCCCTTGGAAGGAGCAGTGGAGCTGGTGGGCAGGCAAAGGCCCATGCTGGCCTGATGATGGCCGGCTGCAGCCTGGGGATGTTTGTGTACCTCCCTCCCAGGGGATGGTCCTGCCTCTGTCCTCTGCCCCTACCTGCTGTGCATGACCAGAGATGTCCACTCTGCCCTTTCTGTCTCTCTCTCACACTCTCCCTTTCTCAGGAGATCACGAGACCCCAGGTTTGTTTGTCCCGTGGGCCTTTTTGGCTATCTGGTGACGCTCACGAAACCCTTCTCAGAACAACATAAAAACATACAAGATTACTAAGAAAACCAATTATATCGGAATGCAGTTTTATCAAATGTTGGGAAACCTATTTTGATACAGTAATATGCTTGCTTCCTTATTAAAACATTACATAAAAATGTCTGGCAGTGGGACAACCATAATTGGAAGTCAGGGTGATATTTCAAGCTATCTGCATGAGCTGTAATGTGATATGAAGATTCCTGCAATTTCTGGTAGTGACAGAAATCACAGTTACACCTAAACTCCTTGTGTTTACTGCCTGCATGGCCAACTGAAGCGAATGTCGCATTTCAGTTAGAGACACAGCAAACAAAAGGTGTGTCTTCCACACCCAGTCCTTACCTCCAGCCCTCTGGGCCCCTCCCCAGGCAGGAGGCTCCTCTCTTCGGACAGCCCACTTACAGCTCTGGCCTGAGCTACCCTTGCCTGACAGCAGCTCGCTCCACAACTCCCACCTGCGAAGGCCTGGCCTCTGCTCCTCAGAGCCATGCTTCCTCCTCTGGGGTCACGTATGCTGGCTCTGGAGCCCTGGACTTCCTTCCAACACCTCTGGCTACAGCATCTTCCCTTCTTTAGAGCGAGTGGCTCCAGGACTCCCCCCTCTTCCTGGCCTGAAGACTGTCCTCAATTTGAGTCCCAGTTTTGGGGGGAGGGGCGATTCCCAGGCGGTGCCGGTGGCAGAGAACCCACCTGCCAATACAAGAGGCAATGGACGCGGGCTCAGTCCCTGGGCCAGGGAGACCCCCTGGGGGAGGGCGTGGCAGCCCACTCCAGTATTCTGGCCTGGAGCATCCCATGGACAGAGGAGCCCAGCAGGCTACAGTCCATTCAGCCGCAAAGAATTGGAGGCGGCTGAAGTGACTGAGCGTGCGTACTCGCTTTATCGCTTGTTTTGACGCGTCTCTTTGATCAGACCCTGGGTGTCCCCTCCTGCGGTGTGTGTGGTATTCATTCAGACACCTTGAACTCACTCCCCAGTGGCATGGCCAATCCCCTCTGTGGACCTGTCACGGGGCCCCCAGTCGTCACTGTCACTCCTCCGAGGGCACAAGCAATGCCACACGCGTTGCTCTGTGGAAGGCCCTGGAGCCGGAGGATAATTTGGTCCCCACGGCACAGCCCCTCCTGTTGCACTTGTTGAAAATAAATTCACACCACAGCTCTCTTTATAAACTCTCTTCTCTTAGTTCTCTTTATAGAAGGAGCTTCGAAATGGTTAGTTTGTAAAACTTCTCCTGGGGAATGGAGAATACTTGCAATTTTCAAAATTTCCAGTAGTAGCCACCTGACTGGGCACAGAGGATGTCAGAGGCTGGCCTTGCTTTCTGCTTGAGGCCCCTTTGGGGTCCTGGGGGGCTGTGTGTAGTGAGCACCCGGCGATCCTCAAACCTTCTGAGGGGGACAGCGCAGCACGAGGTGAGGACTGACGGCCAGTGACCTTGGTGGAGGTCAGGCTCTATTCTGTTAGCAAGGGCGGCTCCCCAGAGGCTGCTGCGGGGGGAGGGGGGGTTCCTGCAAAGTACCTGGGGGTGAAAGCCAAGGAAGAGGCTGTTAAAGGAAATGGGACTCTGAGGGTCCATGCAAGGCGAGAGAGGACCACGCCCACCCACCCCACCACCCACAAGCCAGGGTCTGAGTTGCTTGGCCTGTCTGAGGCTGCAGCCACTTCTCCAGGTAGGGGCTCAGAGCTGGTGTTCGTGTCTCGTGGACCATCCGCAGGGAGGGGTCCTGGCTAGCGACACAGCCCACGTGCGGGGTTGCTTCAGGGGCGGCCTCCCCTCCTACCGGGGCTGGCACAGCAGCTCAGGCCAGGTAGGCGGCGGCGGCAACCTTGGTGCTGGTCTAGAGTGACTTGCTGTCTGTGTCCCCAAGTGTGGGTGGAGGGCCTTGACTCACCCAACTTCCAGGAGCACTCCCAGGAGTGGCCCCTTTCCCTTCCTGCACATCAATGTCCCTGCAGGCAGAAAGCAGCTTTCTGGGGCCTGCTCTCCAGGCCTAAGGCTCCCCAGGACACTCTGGGGGTGGGACCCTTTCCTGTGCCCCACCCACCCCACACGGTGGGGGTTAGGATCAGGCAGAGGCTCCCTCTCTGATCCCCAGCCAAAGCTCTTTGCTGGGAATTTGGAATTGCATTTGAAATTCAATTCAGGCAAACAACTGCCTTGAGGCCTAGATACTGGCCTCCGGGACGCTGAACTGGGCACAGATACCCCGGCTCCGGGACTCAGAGTTGGTGAGGGAAACGGGCTGGTAGCTAATGCCAGCGCTTCCCAGAGGCGGGAGGAAGCCGGGCCAGGAACGGCCCGCTCCTGCATCGAGCGCAGCCCCGGGCATTGACTGAGCGCCTACGCTACGCGCCTAGCCCGCTGGCCGGAAGGATGGCACCTACTGGGGCCGGAATGTGCAGCGAGTGTGTTTCCAGGACGAGGTGCAGATTTTCAGAAGCCGCCGCGGGTCAGTCCTGGGCAGTGGCGACGCCTGGGCCGAGGTCCCCCCCGGGAGCCGCGGAGCGCTGGGGGGTTGGGTGCACCAGGGTCTCGATCCCCGCTCGGTCGGCCCCCGCCTCGGCCGCCTCTGCAGTGAAGCCCCTGCGCGCCTAGGTGGAGCCCGACCCGCGGTTTTCGGCCGGACCGGCCTCGCCTGACCCGCCGGCGCGCCAGGCGGGGGCGCTGCAGGGCGGCAGGGGTCCCCTGGGTCCCCTCCGCGGCCCAGTGCGCATCGGCAGCTCGGCGGGCCGGCAGGAGCGCAGACGGCGGCGGGCGCGGGCCGGAGTCCGATCGCCGCGCAGCCCCTCCCGCCGCCCTCCCAGAAGGACCGAGCCGATCGGGCGGCGGGCGCGCGCCACGGGCCGGAGCGGCGGCGTCCCGCGGGCGAGGCGCGCATTGTCGCCGGCCCCACCTGTCGGCGCGGCCGCCACCGCCGCCGCCACCGGCCCAGCCGGGCAGGCGGCCCGCGGGAGCCCGGGCCGGGCCTCGACCGGCCGCCGCGGCGGAGGCGCGGGCTCCGGGAGCGCGGAGGCCGGCACCGTTCGAGGGCCACCGGGCCGCGCAAGTTCTCTGCCTGCGGGCTGGGCCCGGCCGCGCGGGCCCCGGCGGCGGCGATGGTGCGGCTGCCCCGCGCGCGGCGCGCAGTCCCGGCCCCGCGCTCGGTTCTCCGCGGCGGCGGCGGCGGCGGCGGCAGCGCGGCCCCCTGAGCCCCGGGGCCGGAGCGAGCGCGGCGGCGGCGGCGAGAGGAAGGCAGCGGCGGGAGGCGACAGGCGACCGGCGGTCGGGCCGTTGCGCAATCCACGGCCCGCCGTCCGAGCCCTGCCGGCGGCGCGGCTCCGGGGGCGGCGGCGGGGCTGATTCATGGGGCCGCGGCGGCCACCCCCCCGCGCCCGGGCTCCCGGCGCCCCGCAGCCCGCGCTGGTGGCCGAGCGGCCGGAGCGGCGGCCGCCGCGGCCCGAGCCTCGGTGCTAACCTCCCCGCCCCGCCCGCCCCCTCCCCGCGCCCCCGCCCGCTCCCCTCCCCCTGCCCAAAAAGACACAGCCCGGCTCCCGGAGCGGCACCTCCAGTCGCGGCGGAGCGCGGCGTTGGCGCGGATGGAGGGCGCGAGCGGGCGGCCGCGGCGGCTGCACCCGGCGGGGCGCTGATGCGGCGCCTGGACCTTTGCTGCTCGACTTGGGGGGCGCCGGCCGAGCGGGCACTCCGCGATGCAGCTCCTGAAGGCGCTCTGGGCACTCGCGGGGGCCGCGCTCTGCTGCTTCCTCGTCCTGCTGATCCACGCGCAGTTCCTGAAAGAAGGTAATTGTCCCCCCGCGCGCCAGGCTTCCAGCACGTTCGGCCGCCGCCGCTGCGCTCGGCCCGGCCAGCCCGGCACCACTGCGGGGCCCCGGCGCCCGGCGCGCACCCTGCCCGGCCCCGCGCGGATCCCGCAGCCGCGCTCAGCCCCGGGTCCGAGGTGGCGGGCGGCGCGGACGCGGCGGCCTCGGTGCCTCTGGCGCCTCCGGGCCCCGGCCCGCTCCGGGGCTGCCGTGCCGTCCCCTTCCCCGCACGGCTCGTGGGCAGCGGCGCCCGGCCTCTGTCCGCCGGCTCTCGGTAGATGGCACCCGCGCTCCACGCTGGCGGGCCAGGCGCGGGCCCGGGCGGAGGGAGCCCGGACGAGGCCTGCGCGCCCGCACCCCGCTCTCCGCGCCGCCTTCCGGGCGAGCCCGGGGCCCGCCGGCTCTGGGAGCAGGGGCTCGCCCGCCACAGAGCCTGGCCCCGCACCAAGTCCGGCCCCCGTCCTCCCTGCCTGCTTGAGAGCAGAGCTCGGCGCTGCAGTGGATCTCTTTCTTGGGACTTGGTTGAGTCGGGCAAGTTGATGGAAGCATTTGTGGGAGGGGCGGCCCTGCACCTGCTCTCCAGGGAAGGAGCCCCGGGGCTCTCGCAGGGCGGGTGCCGCCCCGAGTACCCGGGGCATTCCTGGGAACTTGCTGGCTCGGAGGCCCGGGCTCTGGAGGGCAGCCCGGGTGCACTCGGCTCAGCCCGGCTGCCCTTGTGGAACAGCCGGCCCGGGGACTCACCACTGCCGTGGTGGCCGTGCCCTCGCCCCCAGGCCCCTTGCCCCCAGGACTGCGCGGTGCCCCCCACCCCCACCCCGGCCGGCAGGGCACGCCAGCCCACCTCCAAGCCGCCGTGGCGGGGAGCTCAGGAGGATCCTCGTTAGCTCCTGGCCCTCACAAAGGACGGGTGTGCAGCGTTCAGCTGCTTTCCAGCCTAATTAACGAGCTGCCTCTGGCTCTCCGGAAGCAGGTAGGTGTGGGAGGCCAGGCTGCCCGTCACCTCCTTTGGCCTGGTGTCCATTTCCTGCCCTTGGTTTTGGGTCCAGACCCTGAAGGGAGAGGAGACCGCTCCCCCACCATGGGGATGCTGCTGCAGGCCCAGGCCGCCCGGAGAGGGCCCGGTGAGTTTCCGATGATCTGGAGGCCCGCCCTCCACCACCGGCCTGCTTCAGGAGTGGCTGGCTCTGCTGGTGTTGGGTGGTCCCTGGGGGCTAGCAAGCCACCCAGGGGCTGATCCCAGCTGCGCCCTCTGCCAGGGGACTCCGGGGCCCACCAAGTGAACCACAGTTCCTCACCCTTCCTTTCCACCGGGCTGTGCTTTCAGAGGGATCTCTTGAAAGGGGGACTCCTGTGAAGTTCACTGCTTCTAAGATGGAAAGGGCCAGGCTGTGTGTGTGTTCCCCCGGGGAGGGGGTTGTTCTGTGTAGAGACAGATTTCTTGGTGATCGTAGAGCCGTCGTGGTGAGAGGGGGAGCTCTGAGCGCCTCTGGCCGAGCCCCAGCCTTCCGTTCAGCCGGTGGGAGCCGACCGGTCCTGCTGTCTTCAGAGGCCCTGCCGTCCTCCTGAGGCCCCACGTCTTAAGGTCAAGACGCATGTTTTGATCAACAGAGGTTTCTATCTCTTAGATTCAAAGAGTCTGGGTGCAGGGCAGGGCAGGGTTTCGGGGCCTCATCTTGCTCGGAGAGGGTGCTGTTTTCTGAGGATGGGTTATTGGAGAGCCTGGCACAGAAACCTCCGCGTTCACCCTGCTCTGGGCAGCAACCTCCGCGAGGCGCTCAACGCTCTGGAAGCCGGTGTAGGAACAGGGAGGTGGGGCGTGGGCCCGGAGCAGGTCCGTGCTCTGCAGGCGCTCTAGGGAAGTTTGTGTGCACAGCTGTCTACAATCCTTAGCAGCGCCGTCTGTCCATCCTGAAAGAATGTCACATTCCTGCTTCCCAGGTTGGAGCGCCCTGCGCACTATCTCTCTGAAAGGTCAGACTGGGAGCAAGCACCCTGCCCTCCCTGACTGTCCCCTGTGGGGTCGGGAGCCCTGGGCAGGTGCTGGGGGCCAACGGTGGGCCCACCCTGGATGCACGGGACCCCCGGGCCCTCTGGCTGCAGGCCCCAGGCCACTTCCTTCCAGGCGCACTGGCCCCAGGAGTGGGGGGAGCGTGGCGGGCGGACAGACAATTGTGACTTGTTGTCTGCGGACGGGTGGGAGAGAGCTGTTTAAATGGCCATTTCCCTGAATCTGGCTTTTTCAGCGGTGAAGAATGGAGGCCCGGGGAGCCGCTTTTCCACACTCTGCCTTTTGTGTGCAGATGCGGGTCATCCCGTGGCTAATCCGTGCCCCTCTGGCCAGTCTGTCTCCCAGTGTTGGCGAAGATGAATAGGGCTGTGCACTAGAGAGAGGCGTATTGTGCTCCCTGATTGCAGTCTTGGCCAGGCCGGTCTTTGTGAGAGCCTCCTGCCCGCTGTGGCCAGCCGGGCCGGGCACCCAGAGGATGGGGGAGAGAGGGCCGCTGCCTGGGGTGGGGGCTGCAGGGACCTGGGCACCCCTGCCTCCTCCCGCTCGCCCCTCGGGATGCCCTGCCCGTCCTCTGGGGAGCTCAGGATAGCCTTGGCCTCTGGACACAGCCCGTACCTGCCCGGTGTTTGTGAACTAGTCCGGGACGGGGTGGGGAGGGTGGTCTGGGGAGCTGATTTCAAATGCAGCCTCTTAATCAAGGGACAGAGGGCCCGCATGGTGCTGTGCCCCAAGAGGGCAGAAGGGAGACTTCCTTTTATCTCCCTAATGACGCTAGGTCTCAGAACACTGCCTAAGAAAGCGGCAGGAATTAGGGGAAAAAAAAAAGATTTTCCGTCTCCCTCTACCAAAGACTTGAAGGTGTTTTTCTCCCAGCTTTTCAGTCACCACGCAGATTCAGGCCCTCAGGCCACTGCTGATGTAACCGGAGTAGTACCGTCCGCTCTTGCCTGCAGCTGTGGGTCTGAGGTCCGCCTGCACCTCCCTCTCCTTGGGGGCTGCAGAGCTGGGCGGCGAGTGCGCGTGTGACTTACAGCCTCTGTGGGAGAGCGAGTTTCGGGAGATGAGTGTGTACCTCCGGACACACTTGCCGTGGACCCGGCCTTGATTCCGGAGGTCCTTTCTGAATCGGGCAGCTGCTCTGAGGGCCGACTGTTGAGTAAACAGGATTCCACTTTGGTTCATTTAGTTAGCGCCTCATTCTGGAAGAGGAGCGGGACTCCGGGAGCCCAGGGCTGGCGGGGAGCACGCTTACCCCCGGCAGCCCCTCTGCGGCGTCCTGTGAATGGCGTGACTCTGTGCGCCGGGTGGTTATCACTGTCGGCGTCTCGAGCTCAGGAGTGAGCCCAGGGGTAACTCTGGCTCATACGTCTGAGTTTATTTTAAAAAGTGGACAGAGGCCTGAAAGCACAGCTCCTGGTGCCCAGGGGCCCATCAGAAATGTACCCTGTGGGAGCAGAGAATCACCCCGGTTACAACGCACACGGGGGTCTCCCGGGCACTGACGCGTGCAGGCAGCCCCCCGTAGGCTGGGAAGGATTGTGGATCCCGTGTCGAGCTTCCGAGCACAGATGAGTTCTGGGGCCCAGGCTGTGCCCAAATGGTTCTCAGAGGCTGTGATAATGAGGAGGGTCAGGACAGAGGCCTAGGGCTGGTGTTCAAGTCGGCGGAAGACTGAGACGCTCTGTGTTCCAGACGCCTCCGACCACCCGCCCAGACCTCCCGGGAGGCCAGGGGCGCCCAGCCCGCTGTGCGTGCCTGTTTCTCCTGGAGCCTCCAGCTGCGCGCCGAGGGGCCTGGCCGTGCTGCCTTTTCTCCCCTCAGCAGAGCCCCTTTTCGAGGCCAGGGCAGTGGGGCCGGCTGGGGAGCACTTGGGGGCCGCATCGAAGTAGCCCGGCTCCTCATTGCCGTGTATCATCATTTCCACGTGGCAGAGCGTCTGAAACCCGCACTCACTGTAACGGGAGCCTCGTTGCGGAGCGCCTGACAGCTGGACAAAGTGAAAGCGGAGAGGGGCTGGTCATGGGGTGCCTGCCCATGTGCGGGGGCGCCGGGGCCTGGCCGGCTGCTGTCACACCCCCGGGGCCGGGCACAGGCGTGCAGGCTTGGGAGGGCTGCCTGTGGCCAGACTCTCGCCCTCGTCTCTGGAAGCTCTTCAGGCCCTGTCTTGGCCTCCACCCTGAGCAGGCATCACCGTGTGAGCTCCAGCTCCAGGGTCCGGTTTACAGACCTGTACGCACCAGGCTGTTACACCAGGCCCTCTGCCCGTCCTGGGGACGCAGCCCCGCGCAGGGGCGCCAGCGGCAAGGGGGCAGGGTGGGGTGGCCAGGTCCCCTCCCTGCGGAGGGCCGCTGAGGCCTGCAGGAGGCAGGGGTGCTGGGTCCCCAGCAGTGGAGCTCCGCTGACTCTGTGTGTGTGTGTGTGTGTGTGTGTGTGTGTGTCCGCTGACTCTGTGTGTGTGTGTGTGTGTGTGTGTGTGTGTGTGTGTGTATGGTGGCTTGCTGTTCAATCGTGAAGTCACGTCCGACTCTGCGACCCCATGGACTGCAGTACTCTTCTGTCCTCCGCTGGCTCCTGGAGCTTGCTCAAACTCACGTCCATCGAGTCGGTGGCGCCATCCAGCCATCTCATCCTGTCGTCCCCTTCTCCTCCTGCCCCTAGTCTTTCCTAGCTTCGGGTCTTTTCCAGTGAGTCGGCTCTGAGCGTCAGGTGGCCAAGTATTGGAGCTTCAGCACCAGTCCTTCCGTTGAATATTCAGGGCTGGTCTCCTTTAGGCTGAGGCCCGCAGTGACCCTGGAGCCCTTCCCCTGCTGTGCTGGTGGCCAGCCGGCCGCCGTGACCGCTCCCCTCATCTTTCCTTCTGAGTCTGTTCCCTGTGCGCACCAAGGCGCTCACGCAGGTGACACAAACATGGGAACACAGGCATGCGTGGACACACGCACGTGCAGGCACGCGGGGGGCAGCACCCAGCCTGGAGCCAGGAAGCAGGGGAGAGGCCCCTGGGGTCCCGCCTCTGCCCCCAGCACCCTGGGGCTGCCTTGCCCAGAGCGGCCACGTCCAGCGAGGCCCAGCGATGTCCATGGACAGGCCCGGGTCGCAGAGGTCGCAGAGGCCACAGAGGCCGAGGGGACGTGGGCCAGCGTGTGCACTCACTGTCTCTTCCTCTCTGCTTGGACCCGGAGCCCGGCGGCCCCTGGGGTCTCATACCTACCCCCTCTCACACCTCCTGTACCTCGCTGACCCAGCGCCTGGCTCGTGGTTTACACGTGCTTGTGCAAAGGGCCTTTGGAACTGGGAAGCTGGGTGGACATGTGATATCAGGCAAGTCCCTGGACCACTGGGACCCTCAGTCTCCTCCTTGGCAGAATGGGCGGGATCACAGACCTGAGACTTAGGCTGGTCCAGCCCGTGTTTCCTGAGCTGAAGGGGATGCTGACCTTGGATGGAGCCCCTCCAGGGACTCAAGCTGCAGCCTAGGTCCACGCCCACTCCCTGCCCCCCTGAGATTCCTTCCCCGGGTCACCCCATCTGGGAGACCTCAGCTGCAGCCGCCAGCATGTTTCGGACGCTGGGTCTTGCTTCAGGGAGTTCCCAGGGAGGGACAGGGCCCTCCATCTCTCCCTCACAAGGACTCTGACCACCGACCCAACCTATGCCCTCCAGAACCGTCTCTGAGGCAAGAGGCTTCCCAAGGGAGGTGAGAGCCCAGGACAGCTGAAAGGGCAGGGGACAGGCCCAGCCCTGCAGGCCACCCCAGGACCCATCAGACCAAGGGTCTCAGCCTTGTTCCTGGCAGAGGCAGTCCAGGAAGGAGCCAGAAGCAGGCCTGGGCCCTGAGAGCCTGGTGGGCTGGGGTGGCCCTGAGCCTCCAGGGATTTGGAGGCCGCTGACCAGGCTTGAATGAAGCCCCGCCCCGAGCCCCACCCTGGCGGGGAGGGCCCATCCCCACGTGGCCCCGGAGAGTCCAGCGCAGGAAGGCCGGGACCCGCTTGCTTCCTAGCCATTCCGTAGTCCTGAGGGCAGCAAGCCTTTGCCGCCTGCCTGGGGCTGAGAGGCTGTCCACGAGCTGGCCCAGGCTGCCGGCCGGGAGGGTCACCCACTGCTGGCTGCCCGGGGCTGGCGGTGGGCGGAGGCTGTTCTTGGCCCACCCGGTCCCCTGGCAGTGACCTGAGCAGCAAGAAGGGCCAGCCCCGTCCTTCCAGGCACCGGTGTGCGTTTGTGGAGCTGCAGGGGGTGGTGGGGGGAGAAGCAGGGTCGCCTTTTAGCAGAGGAAGGGCAGACGCTCGCAGGTGGGGAACCGGGTGTGCGTCCCCCCATCACCTGCTGCGCAGGGCCATCTGCTTCCTTCCATCCACGCGGCCTCTGCGGCCAACCGTCAGTGCCCCGGCGGCCCAGGGCAAGAGCTGGGCTGTGTGCTCGGCTGCCCTGTCCCGTGCTGTCCCTGGGGACGCCGGCATGCACCCTGCCGCCCTTGGCTGGGTGACCTTGATGGTGTCCGTGGGGATTTACAGGTGGTCCCCTGTGGATCACGTGGCCCTTTGTCCAAACACGACCTTGCAGGAGTGGGAGAGAGGCCTGCCCTGTGCCCCAGCCCCTCTGGCCACCGGGGAGCTCGAGGGGTACCACCCAGACCACTCCCACTTACAGTAGGAAGATCCCACACGTGATTAGAGAAAGTAGGTCACAGACTCAGACTGTGCTCCGGGGACCCACGTGAGGCATCGTGGCTGACCCCCAGCCCCGTGGACGGTGTCGCGTGTCTGACCAGACCGAGCCAAGGGCTGTGGGTGTGTCAGTGGTCTTCACAGCCCACCCGTGGGGCAGGTGACCCCGGGTCCAGCCTTTCCTGCCCATGGGCCCATGTTGGTCTGTTGCCCTCCCAGGGTGCACGGGGGCCCTTTTTATTCTTTGCGTCTAATCCTCCTTAGGAGATGGAGCCTGCCCCGTCTGATGAAAACCCTGCAGGTGTGAGGCCGGGATGCTCTTGGTGGTTGAGGTCAGGGCCAGGAGACCCTGGACCATCTCAGGCCTTCCTAGGGTGGGATGGGACGGTCAGGGTGGTGCCAGGGAGAGCTGCGTGGTGGCCCTGCGTGTGACCCAGGGACAGTCGGGGGCACCTCGGGCAGGCTTTGGGGAGCCTGGCCAGCCTTGAGAGGGCCACCTTCAGTACACTGAGCTCCCTGGTGCCCTGGTCAATAATGGCTTGGTCCTTACTGGGCCTCGGGTGGTCACCCTGGAGGCCTCAGGCCGCCAGCTGTGGCCCTGGTGGGTCCCATGGGCACTGGCTCCCTGGCTTGGGGGAGTGACCCGAGGTCTCAGGCTGGGTGGACGGCATGGTGGTGCCCACCTTCCCCACCCTGCAGGACTTGGGGTGAGACCTCCACAGTGGAGCTGTGACCCCGGGGTGCCAGCGGCTGGTCTGAGCCCTGGTCTCCTGGTGTGACAGTGGGTCCAGCAAGGGGCTGAGGCTGGACCTCGTGGGCGGCCCCTCTGCCGCTGCCCCCTGTCCCCAGGGCCCCCAGTTCGGGCAGGAGGCTGGTTCTGGAAGGTCACTGAGGACCCTGCAGGGAGTCCCAACTGGCACCACACATGCCCACTCAGCCCTTTGTTCTTCCCAAGAGTCTGCAGGAGGGTGTGTAGCCTTTCAAACACACGGTCTTTTCAAAGTCAGCCTCTGCCTGAAGAAGGTGGGTTGTATCAGCCAGTGCCCTCTCTTCTCCAGCTGCAGGAGCAGCTGAGCAGGCTCCACACGCTTCACTGAGACAGGAACCCCAGTCTCGCTGATGCTTAGCTATGCTTTGCAGGAGCCCCCGCCCCGCCATCATCGTGAGCCCCGCTTCCCCGGGAGCCCCTGCACGGCCACAGCCCCCAGGGCCGATCGCCTGGGCAGCAGCCTTGCTAGCCATAGGGGCCCAGGGTGGTGTGCACACTGAGCACCTGCAGTATGCCGGGCACGGGCTGTGTGCTGGTGCCCGTGGGACCCTGTACGTGACGAGCCGGGCTCCTGATGAAGCACACAGCTGAGAACTGAGCAGTGGCTCCCCAGGGACAGTGCACCCAGAACCTGTGGGTGGGCCTGGTTGGGGAGGAGGTGTGATTTGCAGTCCTGGATGGGGTCCACCCTGCATCCAGAGAGAAGTGTCCTTAGAAGAGACCCAAGAGAGGCCACGTGAAGGTGGAGCAGAGACGGACGATGTGGCCACCAGCCAAGGGATGCCCACGGCCTGCAGAGGCTGGAAGAGGCAGAGGGCCCTCCCCAGAGAGTGTGTGGCCCTGCCCACACCTCAGCCTTGGACCTGTGGCTTCCAGGACCGGCGGGATGAGTTTCCAGGGTTTGCTCTCATTGTTGCTGCGGCCGCAGGAAACCAGCAGGCCGCATGCGGGTGATGGAGGGGCGTGTGCCTGGAGGAGCCCAGCCACATGTGCCGTGAGTGCAGGCGTCTCACCACCTCTGTCCCAGGGAGGCCCGGACAGACAGACGCTCCGTCAGTGTTCAGGCCAAGACGTGGTCTCCTGTCTGGTGTCTGGGCCCACAAAAGCAACGGCCACCGAGTCCCAGCTTGAGGCAGAAGCAGCGTCTCCCGGCGGTGGGGGTTGGGGGCGGCCCGGAAGTCCTCAACATGCCTCCATCCGTAAATCAGTGTTTCCCAAAGCCAGGGCACGTAGGCTGTGCATACGAGATGACTTTATGTGGGCTTGGGTAGGCATTTTTCATTTTAACGGTCGTGTGTTTATTTTTATGGTTACCTTCTATTTACGGCCACAGGGCTGGCTTCCTGCTCACAGAAGATGGAGAGTTCCTTCCCGACCAGACAGGGACACTCGTGGGGGGGTCGCGGTGGAGGCAGTGAGCCCTGGGGGCACGTGTTTATGGAGCATCTGCTGCGCGCCGGGCCCGGCAAACAGGCTGAGCCAGGCAGCAGGAGGCTGGTGGGCACGGGGCTGAGGCTCTGGGCAGCAGGGGCCCCGGAGGGTCATGCACGCAGGCGAGAACCGTCTCAGGCTGTGCTGCAGTAGCCGTGGCCACTTCCTTGGTGTCCAGGCCGACTGAGAACGAAGGGGCCTCCCTCTAATGTGGGACGTGCACTCCACGGAGGACGCAGAAGAGAGAGGTGGGAGGTCAGCTTCCGGGGACTGCAAGACACAGGACCACATCGGAGGCTTGAAGAATGGACACTTACTGTCCCCTCCTTTTGGAGGCCGAAAGTCCAGGCCGAGACGTTGCGGGGGTGGGAGGTTCCTTCCAGGCCGCTTCATGCTTTTGGTGGCTCCCAGCAGCCCTGGCTCTCCCGGGCTCGGGGCCCATCTCTCCAGTCTCTGCCTGTGTCACGTGGCCTCCTCCTGCTCCGCTCTTATCAGGATGTGTCCTTGCATTTCAGGCCCACCCGCATCCAGATGACCTCGTCCTGAGAGCTTCACTGTATCTGCAAGGACATTTACCCCAGAGCAGACCACCTTCCAGGGCTCTGGGTAGACTTACCTTTGGGGTGAGGTAGACCTTCCGGGGTTCTGGGTAGATCTAACAGGGTTCTCACTGCCACTGTATAATCATAAGGGATGTGATTTAGGTCATACCTGAATGGTCTAGCGGTTTTCCTACTTTCTTCAATTAAAGTCTGAATCTGGTAATAAGGAGTTCATGATCTGAGCCACAGTCAGCTCCTGGTCTTGTTTTTGTTAACTGTATACAGCTTCTCCATCTGTGTAGAGTCTTCTCTTGTGTTGTTGGAAGAGGGTGTTTGCTATGACCAGTGCATTTTCTTGGCAAAACTCTATTAGTCTTTGCCCTGCTTCATTCTGCATTCCAAGGTCAAATTTGCCTGTTATTCCAGGTGTTTCTTGACTTCCTACTTTTGCATTCCAGTCCCCTGTAATGAAAAGGACATCTTTTCTGAGTGTTAGTTCTAAAAGGTCTTGTAGGTCTTCATAGAACCATTCAACTTTAGCTTCTTCAGCATTACTGGTTGGGACATAGACTTTGATTACCGTGATATTGAATGGTTTGCCTTGGAGACGGACAGAGATCATTCTGTCTTTTTTGAGACTGCATCCAAGCACTGCATTTTGGACTCTTTTGTTGACCATGATAGCTACTCCATTTCTTCTGAGGGATTCCTGCCCGCAGTAGTAGATATAATGGTCATCTGAGTTAAATTCACCCATTCCAGTCCATTTTAGTTCGCTGATTCCTAGAATGTTGACATTCACTCTTGCCATCTCCTGTTTGACCACTTCCAATTTGCCTTGATTCATGGACCTGACATTCCAGGTTCCTATGCAATATTGCTCTTTACAGCATCGGACCTTGCTTCTATCACCAGTCCCATCCACAGCTGGGTATTGTTTTTGCTTTGGCTCCATCCCTTCATTCTTTCTGGAGTAATTTCTCCACTGATCTCCAGTAGCATATTGGGCACCTACCGACCTGGGGAGTTCCTCTTTCGGTATCCTATCATTTTGCCTTTTCACACTGTTCATGGGGTCCTCAAGGCAAGAATACTGAAGTGGTTTGCCATTCCCTTCTCCAGTGGACCACATTCTGTCAGACCTCTCCACCATGACCCGCCCGTCTTGGGTGGCCCTGCGGAAATGGCTTAGTTTCATTGAGTTAGACAAGGCTGTGGTCCTAGTGTGATTACATTGACTAGTTTTCTGTGAGTATGGTTTCAGTGTGTCTACCCTCTTGCAACACCTACCATCTTACTTGGGTTTCTCACACCCTGGATGTGGGGTGTCTCTTCACGGCTGTTCCAGCAAAGCACAGCCGCTGCTCCCTACCTTGGACGAGGGGCATCTCTTCACTGCTGCGCCCTCTGACCTTGAATGTGGAATAGACATTACTTTGCCAACAAAGGTCCGTCTAGTCAAGGCTATGGTTTTTCCAGTGGTCGTGTATGGATGTGAGAGTTGGACTGTGAAGAAAGCTGAGCACTGAAGAATTGATGCTTTTGAACTGTGGTGTTGGAGAAGACTCTTGAGAGTTCCTTGGACTGCAAGGAGATCCAACCAGTCCATTCTGAAGATCAGTCCTGAGATTTCTTTGGAAGGAATGATGCTGAAGCTGAAACTCCAGTACTTTGGCCACCTCATGTGAAGAGTTGACTCATTGGAAAAGACTGTGATGCTGGGAGGGATTGGGGGCAGGAGGAGAAGGGGACAACCGAGGATGAGATGGCTGGATGGCATCATGGATTCGATGGACGTGAGTCTGAGTGAACTCCAGGAGTTGGTGATGGACAGGGAGGCCTGGCGTGCTGCAATTCATGGGGTCACAAAGAGTCGGACACGACTGAGCGACTGAACTGAACTGAACTGAACAGGGCTCTGGGTAGGCCTTCCGGGGTTCTGGGCAGACTTTCCAGGGTTCTTGTTAGACCTTCCAGGGTTCTGGGTAGACCTTATGGGGTTCTGGGTAGACCTTCCAGGGTTCTGGGCAGACCTACCTTTGGGGTAGGATAGACCTGGGCAGAGAAGGAAATGGCAACCCACTGCAGTACTCTTGCCTTAGAATCCCAGGGACGGGGGAGCCTGGTGGGCTGCCGTCTGTGGGGTCGCACAGAATCGGACACAACTGAAGCGACTCAGCAGCAGCAGCAGCAGCAGGCCTTCCAGGGTTTTGGGTAGACTATCTGGGGTTCTGGGTAGATTTTCTGGGGTTCTGGGTAGACCTTCCGGGGTTCTGAGTAGACCTTCTGGGGTTCTGGGTAGACCTTCCAGGGTTCTGGGTAGACCTACCTTCAGGGTCCACTGTTCCACTCACCCCATGGAGGCTGGAAGATGACTCCCCTGTGACCGGGCACTGAGGCCATCACCCAGGATCAGAGGTCTTGCAGACCTTAATGTAGCGAGCACCAGCCCCCTCCAGCCTGGGCCTTCCCTGTGTTTGGGATTCTCCTGGGGGCTGGGGGCTTCCTCCTGCTGAGCCCCGTCATTCCTTGATGGAAGGGGCAGCGCCCAGAGATCCCTGCATCCTGCCCTCAGAGGCCCTGGTGTCCTGCCCTTCTGGGGCCGGCTGTCTGCAGGCTGAGCTGACCGCATGGGGCCAGGACTCTGCTTCTATTCATGGACCGCACATGTCTGTGTGAAAGTTGGTTGTTTTTTCTTTTCTTTCATTTTTTAAAGAAAATTGTGAAAGCCACTTTGGCATTGGTGCCTGGCCTCCCCCAAGGCACGTTTGATTCCACTTGGAATAGTCGGTTGCCAGCTTAGCAGTTTCCCGGCACGTTATTCAAAATGTGTCTGTAACGTTCATTCTCTTCACTTGCGAGTCATCCTAACAAGCTGACTCACGGTCGAACCTCGAGTATTTCTTTTTTCTTTTTTTTCATTAAATGTGTGTCTTGGCATTGAGAACGAACTTCTGGGCATAGTTGTCTTCCCACTGAGGCTGGGAAAGTGTGCATGAGAAGGGGGGGGGGGTACTCTGCCTGAAGAATCTTCTAGAAGGGAAAGTGGTTCCTCTTGGGTGGGAAGCACCATTAAAGGCAGAGACTGGTGGGCAGGAGAGGGATGCCTATGCCCCATCACAGGCTGCCCCCGGGGTCCTGCTCTCCCAGAACCTCATCAGGCGGCCTCTGACGCACCTGGAGGGCGGCCGGAGATGCCCCAAGCTCTGACCCTGCAGGGGGAGGACACAGAGGTGTGGGAGGTCCTGAGGGCACCCTCACTGTGGACAGAGGTCTCCTGCCGGCTTGGGGTGGGGACAGGGACCCAGGAGGTGGCCACGGGGAAGGTCAGGTGAGACTAGTAGTCGGGAGCGCCTTTTAGCTGCTGGAGGAGTGACCGGGGGTGTGGCGCTGCCTGTGGTCCAGGAATAGCCAGTGTCCGCCCACCTGCACGTGTGGTGGGCTCCCTGGGGGGTGGGAGTGCTCCCACGGAGGTCCTGGGGTGAGCTCTCTGGGTCCTGAGCTGACCTCCTTCCAGGGACCAGCTTGTCCAGTCCCGTCCGTCTCTGACTTCCGCACCCCTGAGTCCTGAGTGGGAACCCATGGCTTCTCGGTCCAGTCGGGGCCCTCCTCCTCCCGGTCTGTGCCCGTGGGCACTGGCACTCTCTGTGCCTGGACCCAGGGTGGGGGTGGGGTCAGGACAGCAGGTGCCCCCAAGCATCCCGAGGCTCCGGGATGGTGTGTGTGTGGAGGGGCTACCCTTGCTCCGGCCCCACCCCGCCCGGGGTCCCTGCCGCCTGCGCCCCCTCCCCCGCCTTGGGCTGAAGCTTCTCAACATGGCCCCTGGCCGGCGGGCAGGGAGTTGCCGGGAGCCTCCTCACGTCATCCTGCCCCAGCCCTCGCGTGGCTGCATTCTGAGGGCTGAGAGGCTGGACCTGGCCCCTGGGCTGTGGGGCGCAGGAGCCACAGGGTCAGCAGAATTCCCTGGAGAACTTAGCAGGACATGCAGCGGAGGGAGAGTTCTCCATGCTCTTTCCCCCACCCTGAGGCCGCCTGTGTTTCCAGGCGCTGATCTTGGGGGGTTGCCCTCTTGGGGCTCGCCGGGCAGAGCCCTTGGGGTGATTGCGTATGAAATCTGGTCCGTGTGTGGAGAGCCAGCCCTCAGCTTCCTGGACACGGGGGCGTCCTGGGAGCTTGCTGGGCGAGGGAGGGGAGACAGGACATCCGCGTTGCCTGCAGCCACGGTTGGGTGTGTCCACACGGACCCAGGTAGGATCCGGAGTGGACCAGGCAGCCGGCCCGCAGAGTTGCCCGCGTGCATGGTGTCTCCTGTGGGATTCCAGTGGGAACTCCGCGTTCACAGGCTGGCCTGGGCCCACACCCGTGTCCCCGGCAGGCTCGGGGCTTGTTTGCAAAAGGAGCCTCAGGACCGGTTACCCCAGATGCTGGAGGTGGAGGTGCTGGAGGGCGCCTGCTGGGACCAAGTGCCCCATTGTACAGATGGGAAGACCGAGGGCCTGGCCGGGGAGGGCTCGCCCAGGGTGTGTGGCGCTCGGCGAATGACGTTGGCAGGTGCCTGGAGTGGATTTCTCGTGGGGAGACAGCTGCGGCTGAAGGCTTACGGGGGGCCGTCCCCCCACGTGACCAGTGGGGGCTCCAGACTGGCTCAGCAGCCTGGGGGCCTGTGCAGGTGGGCTGAGGGATGGGGCGAGATGGCGGCCTGGGTCGGCAGGGCTGAGTCTGGCTAGTTACTAGGCCGAGACGCTCCATCGGACCCTCTGGTCAGCGTCCCCAGGGACCGAAGGGGCCCCGCTGCTGGAAGGACCTCGCGCTGTTTGCTCCCAGCCCGCTGCCCCCATGCCACCCCAGGGCAGGTGCCCGGGGAGCTGGGAGCCCGACCACAGGGCCCCATGGGGTCCTCTCCACCAGCCAACCTGGGCGCCATCCAGCTGCGGCCGTGGCCTCACTCCCTGGGCCCCCCGCCCAGTCTGTAAGGGGGGATGCTCCTGGCTGCCTCTCAGCTGTGGTGAGAGTTTGGGAGCGGGAGGGGCAGCACTCACCACCATGCCCACTTCGCATACGCCCTCGATCCACGCTGCTCTTCTTTTTAGCTATTTTTGTTATTTTTCTTG
Organism: Ovis aries; assembly: GCF_016772045.2. Classification (NCBI taxonomy): domain Eukaryota; kingdom Metazoa; phylum Chordata; class Mammalia; order Artiodactyla; family Bovidae; genus Ovis; species Ovis aries. Next base: position 224,305,393 of record NC_056056.1, read on the forward strand.
TCTACCCAAGTCCTGTTTCAAAGAGCCTTGGTTTCCTAGGAGGCTGATGGTGGTAAATGCCAGGAAGCAGGAGCATCTTGCCAGCTGCTGTGAGGGCCGCAGACCCTCCTCAGGCCCTGGAGGCGGTCCTCCTCCCCCCACGGAGGGGTGCCCGTGTCCCTGGGGCCCTAGGACTCCCCGGGACGACCTCCAGGGGCCCCTGCAGCCTCGGGGGTGGCTGGGACCCGGCCAGGCTTGGCCCTGAGGGTTGCCCAAGAGATGGCAGACCTCTGTGTGTCTGACCCCTCGAGAGGGCCCATGAGATGCGCTGGGGGCACACAGGGTCGGGGGTGCCTTGCAGGCCTCACATGTACAGGGAACCTCTTGGTTTTCTCCGTGATGAGTGCGTGTCTATCTGAATACAGGCTGGCACCTGGGGACCCAGGTCTCCTCCCAATAATCGGGAGGCTGCTGTGGGGGGTCCCCCATCCCGTCAGCAGCTCTCTCAGACATCCCGCCGCCTCTGTGGGTGTCCAGAGAGCCCTCGTGGTCCTTGCCGCCCACCTGGGCCCAGCGTGCAGGCACTGCTGTAGGTGACGGGTGGACCCCCGGACGTGGGGCTCCAGCCACTGAGACCACGGGAACACGCTTCAGCCGCTCCTCCAGCCTCGAGGTGGGGCTGGAGGTGGGCTGAGTGCCCCCAGGCGTGTCTGTGTGCCCCCCGAACCCTGGAGGAGCCCTTTGGATCCCAGCATGTGAGCGCTCCCTCGGCCACAGGCGGCTCGGCCGGAGGCCTGTCCAGAGCAGCTGTCCCCGTCAGCCCTGGGCGTACAAGCCCCAGGTCATCGAGTCTGGAATTCAGGGTTTCCCGGGCCCCCTGCCGGGCACGTGGGGAGCCAGGCTGCACTCTGCCCCGGGGCCCTGAGTGTGTTTCCACCCGTGCACCTGCCTCGCCAGCCGTCACTGCCCCAACCGCAGGGGATCCTCTTCCCACCTCTCTGGGGTGGCAGGGGTCTCGGGAGGAGACCAGCTCCAGCTCCAGGGGGCTCCCTGCCCCCCAGTCATTGTCGCCTCCCCGGGCGCCTCTGTCCCCGTGGCCCTGGGGTGGCAGTGGCCACAGACATGCCGTCAGCCCCAGCTGGTGTGTCCCAGGAGTGAAGGCGGCTGGTGGCGTGAGGGTGGTCCGGCCGCATGGAAAAGCTGGGGACATAGATGCATTTTGTCCTGAGGATCAGCACATCGCCACCAGCAGGAATGAGGTCCTCCAGGGAGCGGAGCCCAGAGCCACTCTGGGTCACATCCAAGTCCGCGGGGCCGCAGAGACCACCATGGCGGGGTTCTTTGGGCAGGGGCTGCGGTCTCAACATCAGTGAGCACCCCTGGGAGCCTGGCAGGACCCACCCTGCTCCTCGCACTGGTCAATTAGTGTCTGCAAGGCCCCAACATCGCCGGGCACTAATCCTTTAAGAACAGAGACAGTCTTCAACGGCAGCTGAGTTCCAAGCGGCGTCCATTAAGACTCTTCCTGCACGGTATCATGTAGCCTTATTAAGTGTCGAGATTATGCGGAAAAAGAAATCGCTACATGTGATAATGCAGCTTTCCGTGTGATTCCTGCAGGACATTCATTATCTCCCATTCGGCTCTATTTAAGCTCGATTGCGGGGGAATTAGTGGCATTACTGTTTAAATCTTGACTTTCGTGTTAGGAAAGCATGTTGCAAAGCTTCTGAAATGTATCTTGAAAGCAGGGCCTGGTTTCTCTGGTTTGACAAGGGAGCGAGCACAAGAGATTTCAAAGCCCACTAATCTGTAGATATTTTGGTCGCGTGCCAGCAGATTTTTTTTTTCATCTAATTAAAAAAGGTGTTGTTTTCCTGAAAGTTATTGAGATAGAGTTGTTCCAGGGAGGGCCAGGGGATGTGGGGCGACACGGCCTCTGAGAACCGGGGCTGGCCTTCCTGTCTGGTCACGGGGGGGCCCGGCGCTGGGCTGGGGTGGGGAACTGGCCTCACCAGCTCCATCCAAAGGCACGTCTGGACGTGCCTCCGCAGATAAATGGATAAACGAGGTCTCGGCGTACGAGGGAATATTATACAGCCTTCAAGAAGACGGAATCCCAATGCCTGGCACAACACAGTTGAACCCTGAGAGCTCCGTGTGACTCCGTGGCCCAAGCCAGACCCAGAAGAGCTAATCACGTCTGATTGCACGGATGTGGGGCCCCTGAGCAGTCACGCGAAGGTAGACGGCGGGGGCCCCGGGCTGGGGGCAGGGAGGGGGAGGGCGGTTTAACGGGGACAGAGTCTCAGTTGGGGAAGGTGAGAAAGTTCTGGAGATGATGGTGGAGATGGTCGTACCTTGGTGTGAAGCTGCTTAATGCTGGTGAGCTGTGTGCTTAAAATGGTTAAAATGGTAATTTTCTGTGAGTGCATTTTACCACAGTAAGAAAAAATTAAGGCACGTTCTCACTTGGGTCAAAGGGCAAGAACCATGTAGTTATACTATCACTTAAAAACTGTGATGTCCCCTTTTTACAAGGGCAGTTTTAGGGCTGGAGGCGACTTGAGCAGATAGAAAGGGACCCCCACACGCCTTCCCGCCGCAGGGTGCCTGCTCCTCGCTTCACCTGGAGGGAGGTGTCTGTCACCGGTGGTGAGCTGAGATCCCCGAGTTACTCTTCACCCCGGTCCGCGGTTCTGCCTGGGGCTCTGTCGTCTTGCTGACGTGCGCTCCGTGGCCTGGCAGGTGGACAGCGACCCGTGTCCACTGCTGCGTGTCGTCCGGCGCGGCTCCCCTGCTCTGTCGTCACCAGCCATCGGGCTGCAGCTCTTGGGCCCAGCGCCTGCCTCTCCCAGCCCCGGCCGTGGCCATGAGCACTCCCTGGGGTGCCCTGGGGCGGGCATGCGAGGGTCCTCGGGACCGCCCCTCCTCGGTAACCAGGCTGCGTCTCTATTGCCCTGCTTTGCAGTGTGGCATTTATGGCACAGGACAAGACACCGCTGAGATGCCCGCATGCTAGTTTACAACCCCTTTTTTTCTTTAACACCAGAAAGCGGTGCTCGCAGAACTCTGTTCCCTGCGAAGCGCCAATAACAGACGCACCTCTCTCAGGAGAGGACGCCCCTGCCCTCTGCTTCTCCACCCGGCCCTCCCGCCTCCCTCTGCCTGCTCCCCACCACGTCCCCCCGTTGTGCCCCCACTCCCTGGCCTGGTGGAGGCTTCGCCCCCTCCTCCGTGATTCACGTGGGAAGAAACCCACCAGGCGGCTGGTTCGGCCCCTGGGCTTCCAGTGTCTCTGCTCACAAACCCCTCCCCCCACCACCCGTGTGTGTGTGTGTGTGTGTGTGTGTGTGTGTGTGCGTGTGCCTGTGTGTGCACGTGTGCCTGTGTGTGTGCGTGATCTCCAGGAGTGGAGCCAGCCAGGGGTGTGCAGAGAGAGCGGTCACACAATGGCGACTGACTGACTGACTGACTGAAGTCGCTCAGTCATGCCCGACTCTGTGTGGCCCCACAGACTGCAGCCCACCAGGCTCCTCCGTCCATGGAATTCTCCAGGCAAGAACACTGGAGTGGGTTGCCATTTCCTTCTCCAGGGGATCTTCCCGACCCAGGGCTCGAACCCAGGTCTCCCGCATTGTAGACAGACGCTTTACCGCCTGAGCCACCAGGGAAGTCCTAGTAAACCCAGGCCTGATGGGAGCGAGCCCGCAGCCTGGGGCGGGGCCACCCAGCCGCTGGTGCGTCCTCTGCGTCGCTGGTCCACTGATGGCAGTGTTGATCTCGCCCCCAAACACTCACGGAACCACCGAAACTCGTGTTTGGTCACATGTCTTGGCGCGGCGGCCCAGCCAGGTGGACCATGAAGTCAGCCACTGTGGGGAGGTGTGTTCCGGGTGGCCGTGGGGGCCTGGAGGGGGAGGCACCAATTATGGAAATGGTTCGGGGCTGACGGCAGGCGCCCCTGAAGGAGCATCTCCTCCTGGTGATGGAGGGTTCGGTCAGCACCTGGGACAGGGGTCATCCGGGGGCCTGGTGATGGGCTCATCCCCAGGCAGGTGTCCCCATGGCAAGCCAGCAGGGGTCAGAGGTCAGCAGGCATCAAGGGGCCAGCAGGGGTCAGCAGGTGTTGGGACCAGCAGGGGGCCAAGGTCAGCAGGGGTGGGGTTAGAGGGGTCAGAGGTCAGCAGGGCTCAGGGGCGGGAAAGCTCGGCTCTGCCGATGACACAGCCTGTGGGCTGGGAGCTTGACGGCTGGGTGCCCGTCGAAAGTCCAGGGCAGTGGAGTGTCCGGCGGGCGGCTCTTAGCCCCTCACCTGCCAGGACAGCGAGCAGCTCCCAAGGCGTCCGCAGTCCAGGGTAGGGAGCCTCAGTGGCCTCCCGGTGCGAAAGCGCTATGCCGTCTCCTCCTCCAGGCAGGTCCGCTTCAGCTGGGCACCCTGCCCGTCGGGACTGCCATTCTTCCGGGGGGCCGTCCTGTCATCGAGGCTCGCAGCCCTGGCACCCACCCTCGCGGCCAGTGGCAGTCTGCCCCGAGTCCTCGGGTGTTGCCCAAGGTGCCCTGCTCGCCTCGCTGGGTTCAGAAGCCCTGCCTGGGGGCGGAGGCACCCACAGCTCAGCGCACAGGTGGGGCACTCTGCACTGGTCACCCACGCCTCGCTTGAGGCTCTCCCCCATCACGCACTTCTCCTCGTTTGGGGCGGCCTTGTAGTGCCCTGTCTCTGCCAGACTCCAGTGCAAATGAAACAGCAGTGAGCGGGCGGGCGGGCAGGGTGCCTGTAGGGGGTGGGGACAGCCCAGAGCTGGGGAGGAGGGGTGTGTGTGCAGGGACACGGGGGGCGGCAGCCCAGGGACGGTCCCGGCAGGTGGGCCCCAGGTACCCGCCACGTGCTTCAGCGCAGAGGCTGCTCGAAGGCCTTTGCAGATGAAGAGGCTGTCGGTGGCCTCTGCGGCCACATCTGTCCTGTCCAGTGAGGCACGTTCGCCCTTGGGTTTCATCCTTTAAAAGTGTGTGTGTGTGTGTGTGTGTGTGTGTGCATATGCACGTGTGCGTGCAGTCACGTCTTTACTGTGGCGTGTGTGTGCGTGTGTGTGTGTGTGTGCGTGTGTGTGTGTGTGTGTGTGTGTGTGTGTGTGTTTGAGCAGGTGATGAGTTGGCGTAGGTAACACTTTTAACTTCATGCAGAGTTTGGAAGAAAGACTGCAGGATTGTGCCCTCGCGGGCACCTGCCCTGGGCACAGGGCGTACCTGGGCAGAAGGCCCTGAGCTGACCCAAAGCAGCTCGCAGACCCGCCAGCCTCTCTGTTCCTGGGTGGGAGGCTTCTTTTCCTGGAACATAGCTTTTATCGTCCGCGGTTCCCACTCTTGGCTCCGGGTCCTGTCTTGCAGGTCCTCCTGTGGCCGGGCTGCCGTCTGAGCAGCAGCAAGGAGAGCCCCAAGGGGCCCAGCCACAGCCTAGCGCTCAGGCGGGGCGCTCTGCGCAGGTGGGGCGCTCAGGGCGCAGAGGCCCCCGGCTGTAGGTCCTGTGTCTGAGGACACGCGAGAGCAGATGGCTGCAGTCTGTCAGGTCGGTCCCTCTTCCAACAAGCGATTTTCACCGTAACGCCTCCGCTCCCCAGATGGTGCAACGCACACCCCGCGGGGAATCAGGCCCTCGGCCTTCGTGATGGACAGCCCCCAGATGTCACTTCAGGAGCATGCATTTTGGGGCAGGGTGTCCTGAGGCCGGGCCCCTCTGCCTCTCGGCTGCCGAGGTCATTGAAGCCCAGAGGTCACCCAGCTTCGGGGTCCTTGGCTGAGCAGGAGGTCCACGGCCAGGCAGGGTCGTGAAGCACTGTGGACATGCCTGGGGCAGCCCTGGGTCACAGGACGGTCCCGACTCCTCTATCTGACCTCCACTGACAGTGCCGGGATGTGGGCTCACTGGGGCACCTGGCCCCGTGGGTTGACGTTGGTCCCTATTGGGCACCACAGCCTGTCCACGCCCGCGTGGTGCCCACTGGGTGCTCCTCAGCGGCGAGCTGCTCGAGGTTGTCATGGAGACACATGCAGGGCTGAAGGCGGATTTGGCTGTGGACTCTTCAGGCCTGGGATGGGTGGCTTCCTGGTAGAGGCGTCCCTCTCTTCCCATACTGTTCCCCTCTCTGCTGACAGTGTGCCAGCACTGTGAGCTGGGGCCTCTCCAGTGGACTCCTGAGCCCCGGCCCTAGGCTGGCACCGGAGTGAGGGGTGGAGGGAAGGCCGGGGCAGGGGACCTGTGAGGAAGCAGTCGGGGCTTCAGGAGTGGTGGAGGCCATCCGGGAAGAGAGAGGCAAGGGGCAGAGCCGGCAGCGGGAGCGGCTCAGTGGCACCTGGCCAGCCCAGCAAGCGCGTGTCTGTGATACTGATGGCGGGGCTGATGGGGGTGCGGGTGATGGGGGTGTGATGATGGTCACTGGGCACGAGTTTGAGCAAACTCTGGGAGATGATGGAGGACGGGGAGCCTGGTGTGCTGCAGTCCCTGGGATCTTAAAGAGACATGACTCCGGGACAAAGCAACAATGGTGATCATGGTGACGGTGATGGTTGTGGGAACCAACCTGTGTCTGGGTGCCTTTCATCCACCACCTCCTCTAATCCTAAGAGCTCTGGTCAACTGAAGGCCGGTATCACCCCCGTTTTACAGGTGAGGTATTTGAGGGTTCAGAGGTGAAGTACCTTTCCCAAGGTTCAACATGAATAATTGAGCAGGCCTCAAATGTCAGCTTGAGACTGACTGATTCCAAAATTAGACCCTTTCTCACTCCAAGGCACACAGTGGAAATAATTATAATCTGTTTAGTTGGCCTGAGTGGCAGGACAGGCTGCTGGTGTCTGGAGCCCTGAGGAGTCAGTATCTGGATGTGACTGTCCTGGGCCCCGCCCACCGCTGGGGTGAGCATTGCTGCCCCTGGGCTAAAGTGCCCACAAGGCCAGGCCCAGGGAGCCGCTAGGCCCACAAGGCTCAGGTTCTGGGTTCACAGTCCTGGGCAGTGGACTCGGCAGCCTCCCTCCCGAGCAGGGCGCTGGGTCTGTATATGGGAGACAGAGCAGGGCGGTGGTTAGGGGAGGCTCAGCCCTGTGGCCTGCGAGCCAACACAGGTCAGACCTCAGGAGGCCTCAGCGCTCTTGGGCTGCTGGGGGACGGCTGGGGAGGCCCCGATCGCCCTCTGCAGACTCCGCCGCGGAGCCCCGGGCTCAGCCTCTGGGACAGGAGTGCCCTGTGTGCAGGGAACCTACCCCAGAAATCCTGCCTCAGGGAGCCCGTCTTGGGACACGTGGACAGCTCCCCTGGGACCCGGCGGGGTCGAGTGGAAGTGGGAACCCGTCTGGGGGCAGAGGGGGAGGGTTCCTCGGCATCTCTAACACAGAGACTCCCCTTCCCTCCCCACCACGGGGGCAGGAGCACAGGTGATACTCTCAAAGCTGAAGGAAAGTGGGTTTATGCTGTAGGTGCGACACCCCCAGGGTTGCCCCGGAGACCCGTGTTTATAAACACGGATGTGTGTGTGAGACGCACAGAGCGGGAACACGGCTGAAGAGCCCACCCTGGCGGCTTCCTCGGGTGGCGTGCTTATCTGCGAAACTTCTCTTCTCTTCTCTGACTTTCTCCTTTTTAAGTAAGTGCCGTGTTTACTTGTAATCGCAAAAACGCAGCATTAAAAAGTGCCTTAGCTGCTGCCTCTGCTCTCGCGGTTGGCCATCGTGCTCCCAAGGGGTGCGCCACCCCTCACCTGCATCTTACCTGTGTGCCCGAGCAGACGCAGACACGTGGGGCAGGACGATTCTTCCCTGTGCCGTCGAAGCTGCAGATGCAGAGAGTAGAGGGCGGGAGAGGGGGGCGCGTCTGGTGTGGGCAGAACTTCCTTTCGGGAAGATGAGACAGTTCTGGAGAGGATGGTGGCGGTCGCACAGCAGAGAATGCGCTGAATGCCGCTGAGCTGCGCACCTAGGAACAGTTCCGAAAGTGAGTTTCCTCATGTGCGTTTCACGAGGATAGCAGCTAACTGACTGAGGAGAGGGCAGCCCCCTCCCGGAGAGTCACAGCCGGAGCCCGCAGGCCGGTGTGTGCACTGCCCCACCCCCAGCCTTCCTCCTGCCAGCGGGGTGCGGGCCCCTCTCAGCTCTGCAGGGCGTGGGTGGCTGTGGGGTGAGGTGGCTGCTCCCAGCCTTTCACCCCGGAGGCCCCACGTGGGGTCGTGTCGCCCTTTCAGGCAGATGCCCCCCGACTCCTCTGTCCTATCCCCTCGCGGGCACCACTGTGAGGCCCACCGGCCTGAGTCTGGGGTAGCCCTGGACGATGCTCTGTGTGTCCTGGGCTGGGGGTGGGGGCGGAAAGCCCCAGTTGGCTCCAGCCCCGGGGAGGGCGCTGAGTCTCGGGGCCCAGGGATATCAGTTGTCGTGTTTTGCAGCCCTTCCTGATCCTGACCCACCCACGTGGTGCAGAGGATACGGTGGATGCATTTAGAGCAGGGTTCTCGGGGAGGGGGTCAGCCATGTGTGTGTGTGTTTTGAGGGGCGATGGCACCGCTGTGAGCTGACAAAGCTCAGGGCAGGGCTCTGTTCCCAAAGGCCCTCCAGCTCTTCCCCGCTCCTGTGACTCCAGACGGGCCCCCCTTCCAGCAGAGGGAAGGCTCCCCCCAACCCCGGGGCCCCGGACAGGATGGCAAACCATCCGTGGTCCAGGCACAGGGGCCCTGACCCACAGCTGCGTGGGCATCACAGCCTCTGAGCCTGGACCTGATTTCCGAGGCTCCTTGGCGCGGTGCTGGCAAGCACTGGTCTTCGGGGGAGAGTGGACTCGGATCCCTGAGGATGCCGGAGAGCGCTGGTCGGCCCCTGCTCTCTGGGGTCGGGCCCTCCGGAAGCAGCAGTGGCGGAGCGAGGAGCAGCGGAGGGTGCAGGGCTGCAGGAGGCTCGTGCACCCTGGGCGGGGGTGCCTTCCGGAGCGGAGGCTGTGGCCTGGGAGTGGCCGCTCCACCCCTCCCACACACTCTTGTGTGCCCAGAGGCTCCAGGAAGGGTGGCCCAGGCCAGGGTATTTCCGGGCTGGACACGGAGGTCCCGCTGGGTCCAGGGAACCTGGATCTGCGTCCTCTCTCGGCTCTCAGTGAGCACAAGAGCCGGCCCCCCACCTCACCCAACTCCACCCCATACCCCCACCTTTGGGCGGCCACCGTGCCCGCAGGGGCAGGACTGGGTGCCCACGCCCTGGCAGCCGTGCTGCCGTGGCCCGACAGCCCAGGTGCCCCCGGGGGCGGCCCAAGCAGCCCGCCGCTGCAGTGGTCGTCTCTGTCCCGTCAGAGCACAGTCTCTCCCACAGAAGCCCGAGGCCTCTCCTCAGGCTCTGGGTGTGAGCTGTTGTAGGTCCAGCGGCGGGCTCCTCCTCCCCCGAGACCCTCTCTGGCAGGAGGCAGGGGTTGGCAGGTCTGGTTTCACAGGTCGTTGATGCAGGAACTCAGGCGCTAGCAGCGCAGAGCTGACCCGGGTTTGGGGCTGGGGTGCGGGGGTTCCTGGTGGAGGTGACATCCGGGCTGACTCAGGAGGAGGGGCAGAGATCCTGGTAGGCGGCGCAGTGAGGCGCTGAGGCAGAGGGTCTGGTTGACATCAGGACAGCGTCACTTCCAAACAGGTGGTCCCTGCAGATCTGCTGGGGGTGGGTAGCCCCACTGAACCTGAAGGGCCCCCACCCTGCCGTCCTGCAGAAAAGGCCACGAAGGGGTCCTCAGGGGCCCAGGAGGGAGGGGCACTTGTCAGTGACGTGTATGACCCCCGCACGGAGAAGACTTCAGGTGCAGCCGCTGGAAAAATAAGCCTACCACCAGGGGTGCAGAAGCGCCTTCATAAAGCCTGCTCCACCGAGGGGTGTCGGTTTGACAGGCGTTGGGGGCAGCAGCATCACGGAAGGGGAGCTGAGGCTGCAGGCCCCGACCTGCCCCCCAAGGGATGGGGCGAGGCCACGAGGGCAGACCCTGCCTGCAAGGCTCCTGAGATAAGAATTGTTGTTTACACCCTGAAATGTTTGAACAACTTAACAAGAACATCTAAGGAAGGAGGCTCAGACGGTAAAGAATCTATCTGCCTGCAGTGCAGGAGACCCAGGTTGAATCCCTGGATCAGGAAGATCCCCTGGACAAGCAAAAGGCAACCCACTCCAGTGTTCTTGCCTGCAGAATCCCTTGGGTAGAAGAGCCTGGTGAGCTCACGGGCTCAGAGTCGGACACGACTGAGCAACTAACACTTTGATGAGACTCAAGTTGCAGCGGCCATAAATAAAGCTCTGGGGATGGGTGGGGCGGGCACCCCAGGCCCGTCCGTGATTTTTCTGGGGCCATGTCGGCCCTTCAGTCTGCACTGAGCAGCCCCCGGGCGCCTGCGGCTGCAGAGTCAGGCCACGTGCCATCTCCTTGTTACAGAAAAGCCCTTCGGACCCTGGAGCAAAGGCTTCGACGACCCGAGTGTGGGAAGGGCCGTTTGCTGCCGGAAGGATGGTCCTGGTGCCCTCACCTGCCTTGGAGGCTGGGTTCGGGGGATCCAGGCAGGCAGAGCAGCATCACTCTGTAAGGCAGGCATGCGTGTCCTCTGTCTGACACCCAAGGTCATGGCCGACTGTAAGCCGTGGGGGCTGGGTGGGGGTACCGGCACCAGGACCAGCTCAGGCCTGCCTGCCCCGTGCCCGCCCCAGGCCATTGGCCGACTGCTCCACCCCGGGTCCTCCCTGCAGTTCCTTACAATGGGGAGGCAGGAGGGTCGCGGAGCAGGACACGTGACTGGGACGATGGGGGCAGGTGTCTGAGCTCCGTGGGGAGAGGCCCGGGAGCCTCCGGAAGCTGGGGGCTGTCCTCTGTGTTGCTGGAGGCCTTCCTGGCTGTGGCGCCGTCTGTTGCAGGAGCCACAGGAGGTTCATACACAGCTGATCTGGGCCCCCGCACGCCCCCACCCTCAGCCCCAGCCCTGGCCATTGCCCCTTAGGCCGAGTGACCGTGAGAGCCGCTGGGGGCAGCAGCTTGGAACACGATGGCCCCTGCAGGTCGTCACCTCCTCAGAGGGGAGGCTAGCACTCAGGGCCACCCCCTGCCCCGCCAAGGTGGGACGGATCATCAGCCTGGGCCCCGTTCCCTGCTGAGCATGCGTGCTGCGTGTCTGGCTGGCTGCTGAGCCGTGAGTGCCGAGACTCGATCCACCCCGCACCTGGGGACACGTGCGCCCAGTCGGCAGGACACGAGGGCCATGTCCCAGCCCCGCCTCTGGGGGGAGCCCTTGGTGAGTGAGCACCTCCTCCTGGGGGTGCTGTTTCTGCCCATTTCTCAGGTAGGGAAACTGAGGCAGCACCAGGTTTCAAACCCAAGGAGTCTGGTCTCACACTTAGCGTCCAGGCTGTGCGAAAGCGTCCGTGGCAGAGGGAGCCCCGGTGTTTCTGACGAGGGGCTCAGAGGGGAGCAGGCTTGTCTGCTGGCCTTGGGGCTGCCCCCTCCATGTGGGCACGGCGGCCTTCCCAGGTGCCCACTGCCCAGGCCAGGCCCCTGTCCACCCGGGGCGCTCCGTGTTGGCGTTCCTGAACTCACGTCTTCATATTTACTCTTGCTGCATCAATTGAATTAGAAAAGGCCGCCGTGCACTTCTGAAGCAAGAGGCCTCGTAAATACTTTATTGGAACAAGCTCAGGATTTACTTGCTCATAAAGATACCCTGGACGGCTCTGCCCTGTGATGAGTGATTGATCGGCCAGCTTAATGTTCGTCGTTGGCAATCCGGCCACTCGGGTGCGTGGCAGCGTGCCTAGCTGGGCTGCGTGGTCTCTGCGGCCATCGCAGGATCCTTGTTGGCAAGGTGGATGCTCCAGCCCCTTTGCTTGCGAGGCTCCTTCACGTCCATCCTTCATGTCCATCCTGCCCCCTGTCCCGCCCCTGCCTGCGAGGGTGGTGGGCTTAGAGTTGTCCAGTTGAGCTGCTCTGCTGATCTTTGCAGAACGAAGCAGAGATGGATGAAGGATGAGCAAGTGAGCCGGGACTTCCCGAGGCAGCGACCTGCCTCCAGCCTCAGCGTCCTCATTCTTGGGCAGAGGAGTCCACAGCCCCTCCTCTAGCTGGCCCTGGTCAGAGCCGGGACTCGGGTCCACGGCCCCTCCTCGAGCCGGCCCTGGCCCACGCCCTGGGAAACCTAGGTTCCATGTTGGAGGTGCCGTCTCTCCCACGCTCACTGGTCAGGTGCACCCGGGGATGCAGGACACAGCTGGAGCCCCGAGTCCCAGGCCTGGTTGGGGGACACTGGTGACCTAGGCAGGCGCTCACACAGGGATGGGCAGCCCCAGTGTCCACTTGAGGGGCAGCATCAGGATGGAGACACAGCCTTAGCGCCGGCCCGGCCACACACTGTCCAGCAGAGCCCTCTTCCTTGAAGTCAGATCCCACATCCCGTGTCTCTGAGCCGTACATGTCCGAGCCTCAGGCCCTGGGCGCTGCAGCCTGGGTGTTTGTGGGGCTCAGCGCTGCAGGCTCTTATTGAAACCCCCGTGTCAAATCCAACAGGAAAGGAAGAAAAGGAAGCAAAGTGAGCCTGGGTTCGGGGCGGCTAGGCTGGAGGACGAGCGGAGGCAGGCCTGCTCCCCGTCTCTGACCCCAACAGCTGCCCCGGGACGCTTTGTCCTCTTGCTCTCTGCCTGCGCCAGCACCAGAGGCTGGATTCTGTCCAGTGACTGGTGGCTCAGGGCCCCCCAAGAACAGACGCCACGGCTGAGTCCGAAGCCCAGGTTGCAGACGGATCTGTCTGATGGGTCTGGACCAGCCTTCCAGGCCCTGCCGCAGACTCCCACCCTTGCCTTTCTGAAGTGCCGCCCTGCTGCAGGGCCCCTCGCCCCCCGCTGCTGCCGAGGAGCGCCGCCCTCGCCGCTGTGCACGGTCAGTGCGCGTAGCTTGGTGGCGCCTCTGATGTCTCTCCACAGTCGACCCGCTGTGGCTGCCTCCTCGGCTCCTGACTTGGCTCTGTTGTTCTTGTAGAGGACAGTTGAATCCAATCCCCAAGTGCAAGTCACAAAGGCTGTGGCTGCCCATGTTGGTCGACTGGCATTCTCAGCCCTTCATGTGGGTGTCCTTACAGGGAAGCCGGGGACTCCAGACAGTCAGCCCATGGGGTTTGGATCTTGGTTCTGCCAGGTTATTTATCCAGAGCCTATTCTTGGGAGCCCCACACTGTTCCAGCCTTGAGGCCCTGGTCAGAGAGAATGGACCCTCAGAGAACCTCATGGTCAGCTGCTTCCCCTTCCTCCCTCCCTCTGTCCATCCATCCACTCATCAACCCATCTGTCTACCCATCAGCCAGCCATCCATCTGTCCATCCATCCATCATCCATCCACTCAACCATCCGTCTACCCTTTCATCAATCCATCCATCCACCCATCCACCCACCACCCATCTGTCCATGCCCGGGGACAGTTCCTGCTCTGTGCCTGGCAGGCGGGCACAACAGCACACCCGTGGCGAGGGCTGCGTGGCAGGTGGGGACCTGGGAGCAGGCACAGGTCGAAGGCCACTGGATCCCAGGGCTCAGGCGGGGAAGATGGGCTCCCGGGGCCTGTCCCTGGGCTGCTGGAGGCCCTGCTGTGACAGATGCTGAGCTCCCCAGGCCGCAGCAAGAGTCCGAGTCCTCAGATTCTCCCGTCTTTGTGGAGCCGGCCAGGCAGGTGCTCCAGAGGCTCCGACCTCTGACCTGAAACATGGATGTGGCTGGAGCCACCCTGGAGACCCTGATTCTGGGGGCAGCTGGGGTTGGCTGAGCATCCGGATCCATCAGAACCCTGTGGACTCTCCTCCAGTAGCCGAGACTTTGAAGGGGCCTCACCACACAGCAGGAGCACGTCTACAGGCCGCCAAGGCCAGGCTCCAGGGGTGGCTGGGCCCCTGTTTCCCTGTTTCCTCTTCTTGGAAAAGGAGTTTGGCTCTGCCTGGCCCACGGGCTGAGCCGGTCCGCTTGGAGGCCAGGACCTAGGGGAGAGGCTCTGAGTCAGGATGGGAGGGGCAGACCGCCCTACGGGGACCTCGTGGCCCAAGTAGCCGCTCCTCCCATCATCTGCCGGAAGCACCCCTGGTCTCGGCGGAGGTGGTCACTGTGAACAGCAACGCTGCGTCCCAGGAGCACGGGCAGGGGCGGCAGGGTCTTCGGCTTGCGGGACAGAGGGACCTCTCGCAGGGCCCCTTCTCACCCGCGACGGTCTGGATGGCCCTGCTGGATGCCCAGCCCCATCCAGGGAATCGCCCAGCATGACCCCGTGACTCCACTGGGCTCCAGGCGCCTTCGAGCCCAGGGTGTCCTGTCTGGTGCAGGGCGTGGGGCCAAGAGAGGCCAGACCCTGCCCGAGGAGAGGGCCCCGGGGGACCCGGGTGGGGATGGGGCTGGAGCCCAGAGGCCCAGCCAAGGGCTTCCCTGTGCTGCTGACACAGCAGGTGCTGGGCTCCTGGCTGCACGGGAGGCCGCGGCTCGTGGCGTCTCCAGGCTTGGCTCTGACCGGTGCAGGGCACCGTGGGGGGCGGGGTGGGGCCCCGAGGCAGGGGTCTGCCTGGTTCTCTGGCATCTCTGCTTGGGCTGCTCCGGTGCAGAGCGATGCTGTGTGCCTTTTATCGACCTTTGCGAAGTCATAAACCGCGCCGTAATTACTCCATGTTTACGATGCTGTGCCAACAGCGTTCCGGTCCAGCTCGGGCCGGGCCCCCGGGGCCGCGGGGACCCGCCAGCCACGCTCGCCTCATTAACAGACACGTTCGCGGGGATAATTGACGGGGAGCCAGCTGGGCCGGCCGGGCACTTTGTCACGGGCGTTTTGGGGCGGTGCGCGCTGCCTCAAGGAGAATGGTGGCCGTGCTGGGTCGCCTTTACCGTCCGTGAAGGCAGGCGGTGCTCAGGGGGCAGGGGGGCGGTCGGCAGAAAGTGCAGTCTACTGGGGAGCAGGCTCTCGCTCCCCGCTTCTCCGCCTGAAACCAGGCAGCCAGGCCGAGGTCCCGACCGGGAGCTGTGGATCGGACCCTGGACCGGCCCGCCCTGCCGGGGGGGGGGAAGGTTACACCCAGAGAAGTGAGGTAGACCCCGCAAGATGCGGGAGCGCGGGGCAGACAGGAGCCCTGCAGAGTCTCCAGCCAGGGCCAAACTCGGAATACGGAGGGGCCTCGTGCCCGCCTTAGGGGACATCCGGGAGGGTCAGCCCCTGGCCACCCCGCTCTGCTGCCTCACCAGCCCCTCGGAGCTTCAGCCACTTCTGAAGGTCCGCTGAGCCCCGTTGCTGTGGCCGAGACCTGCCAGGGAGACTTCTGGGGTGCTGGCCTCTCTGCCAGGCCACCTGGGCTCCCGGCAGGGACCTCGCCCAGCGCATGTGTGTGGCCCCAGGAGACCAGCTCCGTGTCAACACCCATCCTTGTGGGCGAGGCTGGCCACACCCCCTCCCCTCTTTTCCAGGAAGGAGCTGGCCCAGAACCATCTCCAGGCTGGGGAGGGAGCTCTCCAGGACCCAGACGTGGGGCTCCTCTGCCTCTGACACCCCCAGAAAATCCCGGAGTGGGGGCCATGTGGGCTACACTGACTGGCCCACTCACTGCAGGCTCTGCCTTCCAGAAACAGCATCTGGGGGCCCTTTCCCCCGGGCGGCCAGCCTTGCCCACCAGGCCCAGCCTCAGTGGTCCCCCCGGTCATCAGTCCCGGGGCCTGTTTGCCGGGGCTGCAGCTTGAACACACCACACTCTTTTGCGCTCCTGCAGGTCGCAAATGGACACGGGTCTCACTGAGCCAAGATCAAGGTGCAGGCAGGGCTGGGTCCGCCCAGAGGCCCCAGGAGGACGTCTGTCCCTTGTGTTTCCCTAATTCTGCGGCTCATGGCAGCTTCCTTCTTCCAGCCCCCGAGCCCAGCATCACCTGACCTCCCCTCTCTGCAGTCAGGCTCCCTCTGCCCCCTTAGAGGGACCCTGTGATGCCACGGGCACCAGCGTTACAGCCACACTCAGGACCTTCGCTCACATCTCCACCAGTTAAGGCAGTGCTCGCCTGTGTGAGGCTCCAGGGTTGAGGGTGCGGGCCTCTCTGGGGCCATGTTTCTCCCAGCTACATGGGGTCGTTTGTAACCCCTTTTCTGAGTTCTGGGTCTTGCTATCCGTGGGCCTGGAGCCCGTCAGGTGGCTGTGACCTTAGCGAGGAGGCCCACAGCAGCAGACAGCCTATGCCCACCCTCATCACCCTAACCGCTAGGGGTCCATTGCTTTTCCCCAAGGAGTCTGCTCCGACCGACAAGGCTGTGACCCTACATGGGCCCTGCGGGCTCACCAGGAGTGTGGGGTGGAGAGGTGGGGTCTGCCCCACTCAGCGTGCAGACCAGGAGACAGACGACAGCACCCGCCGGACGTGCCTGGAGCCCCCCCAGGCGAGGCCAGGCCGCTGGACTGCAGGCTCAGATGGCCCCTCCCATGGAGAGGTCACAGGGCGCCTGGGGGGCCGTGTCCAGCTCTGACCTGCAGGCCTCGCCCGGCCCCCGGGGAGTCTGTCCCGATACGGGGAGTGGGCTGTGTGGCCACCAGTGTTCTCCCTGAACGCCTCGTCCCCCCTGCCCAGCTAGAGGGGGAGGGCTGGAAGGCAGGGTGACCAGGTGCACACCCAGAACCACAGGGACCCATCCAGGTTCTGGGCGGCGGGGAGGATGTGGCGGTGGACAGGAGGGGCGGCGACCGGAGCAGCCAGCTGGGACGGGTCAGCGGGCCGCTGGGGGCTTGCGTACGATCGGAGGCTTTGCTGGGAAAGCCAAGATGATTCTTCCCTGGTATGCTGACGGCAGTGGCCAGGGGCTGACCCACAGGGCAGGGTGAGCTCGTTCGAAGGCTCGTCTTTAAGCTGGGAGAAGGCGGGTGTCGTGCTCCGAGCCCTGAGGCTCGTCTCTCCGTCAGCGTGGCCTGTCCCCCGATTACCCTACCCTTCCTGACGAGTCCCTGATGGAGCAGCGCCAGGCAGGGTCACTGGGGCAGGACAGGGCGGGGGCACTGACCGCCCAACGTAGCCAGGACCATCGGACTCTGCCTCTGCGGCCGGCGGTGGGACGGGGGGTCAGAGGTGAAAGGTCAAGTTGGCGCGGAGTGGCAGGTGTCATGCCTGCGCGGCTGGCACGTGCTCTGCCATGTCTCTGGGCCATTACGGGTGGCTGGCAGCCTCTCCTCTGCAGGCTGGGGTCTGACCGCTGGCCCCTGGCGTGGCCCCCTCTCCTCTGGGACCCCACACCACCAGGGTCGGGGTCTGGAGTTCCCCGGGCCCATTCCTGTAACTGGAGACGTAAGGCCGGCCCCACAGCCAGCGCCCCGGCTCGCCCAGACCCTCTCCAAGGGCAGAACTGCCTCGTTACCCGGGTCTTCCCTCCCGTCGGGGATCTGCCTGGGCCCTGGTCTTCCTCGCCACCGCGTGCCAAGTGGTGACCCAGCCGGTGGTCAGCTCTGGCCCCGCTGGCCACCTCATCTGCCCTGGTTTCGTCCTCATGCAGGCACGGGCTGATGTCCGTGATCGCTCGAGGCTCCGAGTGCCCGTCAAGGCAGCCTGAACCTTTGTCCTGTAATCCACCCTGCCAGACACGGTCCTAGACGGATGTCGGCGGAGCCTGGTACAGCAGCTGGCGTGGGCTCCGGAGGCGGACGGGCAGGCGCTGCAGGGAGGACCCGGGCCAGCCGAGTCACCGCAGAGCCCTCGCCCCTCAGACTGGCCTTGACTGCCCTCTCCATGTGGACAGCCCCCTCAAAACCTCCAGCAGGGTGCACAGCGCTCCCGGCCCTGAGAAGTGACCCCTGACCTGCAGCTTCGCATCGCGTGCCTTTGGACCTCTCCGCCCATCCGGTGGCTGGGCTTGGGGTCTGGGTGGCGGCCGCCCTGCTCTGGGGGCCATCCTGGGGACATCGAGGGGCGGGTGTCCACCATCCTGCCTGCTCTGGCTCAGGGACTAAATGACACGACACCTGGCCAAGCTGACTCACTCGGCCAGAACATCGCAGCAGAGGCTACGCCCCTGAATGCCCAGAAGACAGTGACTGTCCACAGCCTGCACGATCCCGGGAACCAGGAGGCCTCTGGGGGGGCCCTGGTCCACAGAAATGTTCCCCAACGTCCCTTCCCCGAGCCCCAGGCACCCAGTCAGGGTCCCGTGGACGTGAGCATGATGTCTGTGAGCTCTTGGCGCAGACAGGGAAGAGAACGGCATGCACCGCCCAGCGGGGTCATCGAGGGCTGGGCACAGCTCTCACCCATCCAGCCCAGCACCGTGGCCAGCAGGGGCAAGGCTGGGCTCCTAGCCCCTGGGGCCCTGAGGGTGGAGGGTGTTCCCAGCCCCCGATCTTGGGGGCACGTTCAGCTACCTGGATCACTTGGCCACAGGGCCGTGAGCCCCGCAGGGTGGGCCTCTCCCAAGCAGGGCTCCCTCCTTGGGCTCAGCCTCCATGCCTGGCAGCTGTGGCTCATCCGCTGTCTCTGTCCCTGCAGTGGGGACCGGGTCCCTGCACAGACCCTCACCCTGCAGCTCACGGAGCGTCTGCACCCCGGGCTGGGCAAAGCTGCCTCCCGTGCCAGTGGCCACGATGGAGCTGAGAAGTGACCTGGCCTCTCCTGAGGTGCCTCTCACTCCCCCATCCCAAGCAGATTGTCCCAGGGGACCCCCCAGCTGCAGGCAGAGGTGACAGTGTCCAGGGTAGGGTGGCCAGCTCTTTTCCTGGAGTAAGGTCCCGAGTGTCAGGGGAAAAATCCAGCCTGCAGAACTGCGGGTTAGCACAACCCCCCCACGCACACCCTGACTGCGGCCGCCGTCCAGGGGCCCAGGGAGGCCCTGCGGGAGGGCAGCCCGTCCCTAGGGGATGAGCGCCCTTTCCTTGCGTTTCCCTCTGGCGTCTGGTCTTTGTTAAAGACTGTGTTGCTGCCTGGCTCCCAGCAAAGCCTCTTGTTTCTTTCCGTCTCCACAGAAGCAGCCTGTCACCCCTTGTACCCTTGGGCACACGCGTGTGTACACACAGGCACTCTCATCCCTGAGCCCCAGAGGGCCTCAGGTCCATGCTGGGTTGGGGGGGGTGGTGCAGGAACAGTGGCCGGGGGTCTCGGAGCCGCCTCTTGCAAGCCCCCCGGAGCGCCTCCGGTCTCTCGGAGCCTCTGTGCTGGGCCCGTGTGCTGGTCCTCGCCCACCGTGTCCCTGTCCCTTGCCCTTCACGTGGGCCGCTTGCTTCCAGGGGTCCTGGCCTCTCAGTGCATGCTGCCTGCCAGCGTCATCAGGGGGCAGTGGAGCCAGGGGCGAGGCAGCAGGGTTTGAGCGTTTTTTCCATGAGGTTCTCTGGGGGTCTGTCAGGGACGAGATCTGAGACCCAGCCCAGCAGGGCAGATGGTCTCAGTGTAGGGTGAGGCCCACACGAAAGCTGGAGTGAAGGCTAGCGGACGGAATCCAAGTCTGCAGATAGCCAACCCCCAACGTGAAATCCAGTGGTGGAAAATAAGGGCTGGAGACCCCAGGGCAGCTGGCAGGGCAGCAGAGAGAGCTGGTACAGACGGCCGGAGGGTGTGTGCCCTTTGGGTGCACTGAGAATAAGTCAATAAACCAGCCCTGTGGTCTCCCGCAGGCGCACGGAGTGTGTGCTCACGGATCCCAGGCCAGCCCGTTCCCCTCGGGCTTTTCTACACTCCCTTGGTTTTATAGGTTGATGGCGTCTCTGAAAATACATTCAGATGGCCCCGACCCCTGTGAAGATGGCTGCATTTGGGAATAGGGTCTTTGCATCTGTGGTCAAGCTAAGATGAGGTTGTTAGTGAAGTGAAGTCGCTCAGTCGTGTCTGATTCTTTGCAACCCCATGGATTGTAGCCTACCAGGCTCCTCCATCCATGGGATTTCCCAGGCAACAGTACTGGAGTAAGTTGCCATTTCCTTCTCCAGGGGATCTTCCCGACCCAGAGATTGAACCCAGGTCTCCTGCATCGCAGGCAGACGCTTTACTGTCAGAGCCACGAGGGAAGTCCTGACCTTGTTAAGTGAACCCTCACCAAGTGCTCAGTGACCTCATGAGTAGAGCAGGATGCAGGGAGGCCTTATGACATTGGGGCAGACGTGGGGCCTACGTGGCTGCAAGGCAAGGACGGCCCCGGGCCCCGGGGAGCAGCACGGTCCCCACCTCGCCAGGGCCGTCCTGCCGATGCCGCGGTTTCAGACGTGCAGCCCCAGGATGCCAGTGAAGACTCCGGGGGGTTGGCCTCCAGCCTGTGACGGCTTTTATGGCCCCGGACATGGACCGCTGCCCACGGCCCTGCTCTCAGCCTCCTCTCTGCGTGCGGAGGAGTTGGGGTGGGGCCGCTGGTGGCCTTGGCCTCCCCTCCCCCAGCCCCATGGGCCGTGGTCCAAGGTCATGGCACCAGGTGGGGGTGATGGTCAGTCTGACGGCCGCCCGGGGCTGGGTGCATGGATGTGGAAACCCTCTCCAGCCCCTGCCGGTGGTCTTGCCCGGCCACCCCCGTGCGGTGAGGGTCCAAGACCTGGAGGCGTGAGGTGCCCAGGGCAGGGGTTTCCTGCGCTGGGCTACCGAGGCCAGACCCTGGTCAGGTCACAGCTTGGGTGGCAGGTGTGTGGCTGGTCGGGTGGTTGCTCCGTTAGTTAGCGACCAGGGCTCGGGACCCCAGGAGATTCGGGGCTCTGCCAGCCGCTGGCGTCGGCCAGAGATGGCTGGGGCCCGGGTGGGCCGCAGTGAGGACCGGGGACAGCAGAGCAGCCCCGAGGAGCTTAAGTAACAGCTGGACAGAGCCCACGCCGCAGCCGACCGCGCAGGGTGGTGCGGGGCCAGCCCTCGAACCTGCGTCCTCGCGTGAGCCCCCAAGACCACACCCTGCAGGCTGTGCCCCGCCTGTCACCAGACTCGGCCTCCTCATCCTCCCAGGAGCATCCCTGCTGCCTCCGTGGGTCTGCCGACTGCCGTCCACATCTGTCTGTCTGGTTTCACCCCAGTCCTGGTGTTGTCTGTAATTTTGTAGGTAACTAGCTCAAGCAGGTTAGACTTGCCGCTGCAGCCTCAGCCTCAGCCTCAGGAGGCTGTGCAGTGTCGGCCTGAGAAGGGGCTCTGCTCAGGAAGCGGGGGGGTCCCAACAGCCTGGGAGGAGGTGCCCAGGGCCCCGCGTCCCTCCTCCTGTGCCTGTGTGTCCCCGTGAGCTGCCGGGCGATGCAGACGGCCCTGGGCCTCCTGAGTGTGAGGTCACACCCAGGTGCAGCTTCCCCCGGCCAGGGCAGCTCTGGGCTGACGGAGCTGGTGGCTGCTCTGGGCACTCTGTCCTGCCAGCTCGTGTGATGCTGCCCGGGACCCGGCCCCAGGCTTGGCTGGGGACCTGGAGGTGACCTCAGGGACAAAAAGGCAGGATGGGTCAGTGCAGTGGTCTGCTTGGAGGAAGGGACCAGAGGTGACGCAGTGCATCAGAAGGGCCTCTGGGGCTGGAGGCCACCAGCTGGTCCCCTGCAGAGTGGACTCTGCCACCCCCGCCCCTGCACAGAAGGGCCCCTGGGGCTGGAGGCCACCAGCTGGTCCCTGCAGAGTGGACTCTGCCACCCCCGCCCCTGCAGGTGGGGCCCCTCTCCTGGGTATCACCTCCCTGTGGTTCCCTCGTGAGCTGCGGCGTGCACCCCGACCCATCTCCCTACCGAGCTCGCAGGGCAGACTGGGATCTGTAGGGCGCCGTGTCCCCCGGCTGGGAGGGCCCCTCGCCGCGTCCTGCCCGCTTTCTCCCACGGTGGTCCCAGGGCCACGCGGGAGGCGGCATACCGTAGGTGCTTATTGTTTGCTGGGGGAATGAGAGTGAGGCAGAGAGTGAGTGGACGCCCTGGTGGAGGCTATGGCCACGTGTCGGGGCGGAATTGGCCCACGGTGAGGAGGGGTCACCAGGAGTTCTGTGGTGCCTGGGGTGCAGCCTCCGTGGGGTGGTGGGGCGAGCGGCTGGGCCACCCCATCCGGTGTGGCCGCTCAGAGCATCGTGGTTTATGGGGGCAGGCCCTGCGGCCGGGATACTAGCCACGCCGGCTTCTCAGGGCGATGCCTGCTCCCTGGAGGCGGTGTGTGTGGGCACGCGCACGTCTGTGTGGCTCGGGGTCTGTGAGCCTCTCGCCCCGGCGTGTTCACAGCCCAGTCCTATACACATGTGAGCTGTCCTCCGTGTGCACGCACCAGGCGTGTGGAGGGCGTGTGTTTGCACCTGCTGTGTAACTATGTGTGTCTGTGCAGTTCACGAGCACACGCGTGAATAGGTGTGTGCCCACCAAGGGCGGAGAGGGGACCCTGGGCGGCCTGGCCTGGAGGTTAGCACGTGCGGCCCGCTCTCCCCGATGGAGTGGCAGCCGGCACAGCCCCCAGAGGTCCTGGGAGAGGGTCTGGGCTGGATCCCCCACTCCAGGTCAGCCTGGGCCCCCATCACCGAGCTCCTCGCAGCCCTGCTCCTGACTCAGGAGCGGGGGTCAGTCCCTTCCCTCCTTCCTTTCTGGCTGGGGCCGAGACTGGCCACAGTTAACGTCTTGTCGCTAGGGCAGGGCCTCCAGCACCCCGCCGCGTGAACGGTTAAGGCACTGGGGTCCCCTGTGCACGCGTCAGCATTCACAGGGCCGGGCTCACGGCATCGCTGGCAGCAGTTCGGACGTCCCTCAGGGAGCGGCCTCCGTCCCCACGCTGCGCTGGCTCCTCTTCATGGGGTGGTCTCGGTGTGGCGGGCACCGTGTGGGCACCGCGTGGGCACCGCGTGGGCACCGTGTGGGCTGGTACCCGGGGCGCATCCGCTCAGCTCGCCTGTGCGTCTCTTGCAGGTCAGCTGGCCGCCGGCACCTGTGAGATTGTGACGCTGGACCGCGACAGCAGCCAGCCGCGGAGGACGATCGCCCGGCAGACGGCCCGCTGCGCCTGCAGAAAGGGGCAGATCGCGGGCACCACTCGAGCCCGGCCCGCCTGCGTGGACGGTAAGAGCCCAGGCCCCCCAGCGCCTGCCCCAAGGCCGTCCAGGACGTTCCGCCTGGGCCCCCTGCTCGCTGGACAGGGCCCCCAGCGGCACCTTGGGCTGCCTATGGGCGTGGAGGCTGGGGCACCTCGATCCCCACGTGGCCTGAGGGCGTTCCTTGGCTGGTCAGGCTGGCTGTGGGTGGAGCGGTCCAAGGTGCTGCCACGGGGTGAGGGGCCCAGATGCCTGTGAGGCTGCTGCCGCCCTCGGGCCTGGCAGGCGGCGGGTTCCCAGGATCCCGGGATAGCCGACGCGCTCTGGAGGTGGGCTGGCGGTTCCCCAGAGGCTGAGCCGTCAGGGGGACGAGACGTGTCCTATTAACATCCTTGCCTTGGGGACCATCCTCGGACTTCACAGAGAGAGGAGCCCCTCAGCTTCCATCAGGCACCAACATGGGTGCAGGGGATGCCGTGGGCGCTGTGTGGGGCGCGGGGCGCTGACCCAGGGGGCCCAGCAGGAGGCCTGGGCATTCCGAGGCCGATGCAGTGGCCCAGCAGCGGTCTGGTGACGATACCAGCCGGAGGCGGGGCGGCGGGCGAGCTGGGAGGGCAGAGGCCGCAGTGGCCGTGGGAGCCAGGTGCCCCTCCTGCCCCGTGCCTCTGGCAGGGCAGACCTCCTCTTCTAGTGGGCTGGGGGCTCCTGGGGCCTGCTGCGTTGGTCTAGTTCTTTGGGATGGGTGGCTCCGCGCAGGGTGTGGGGGCCTTGGTTCTGCAGGGAACTGGGGGAGACGCGGTCATGGCAGTCCGTGAGGCCGGCTCCGACGTATCAGCGGGTCCATCCCGCGGGGCGGTGGGGTCACCCGGAGCTGGACTTGGACCTGGGCTGTTCCGACTGAGCCCTGGCTCCCCTGGGCCTCTGCGTGGGCTCTGGGGTCCCGGCCCCATGGTTTAGTCTGTTGCCTCCACCCAGAGTGGTGCCCCCCACCCCCTGCTCTGACCCGGGGTGCAGGGAGGGCCCCTGGTTCAGTCTCTTGCCTCTGCCCGGAGGCCTCCTCTGCTCTGACCCAGGGCATGAGGAGGCCCACCGTGCCTGCAGGGGATGGTGGTGAAGGTGACAGAGAGGTGACGGGCATGCAGACACAGGCGAGCTCTGGGCACCGAGACCAGGAATTCACCAGCAGTGAGGGCAGGCCTGCATTGGGAAGGGGGATGTGTCATCCCAGTGAGGGGGTGCTCTCTGAGGAGCTGGCGGGTCCCAGGGCAACCCCCACAGTGAGAAAAGCCCCCAAGGAAGAGATCAGCAGGGCCATGAGCCCCATGCCAGGGATGGGCCGACTCAGGAGCCCGCCAGGTCAGCAGCAGCCTCTCCAAGGACTTTCGGGGACCTGGCCGGGCGGCGACTCTGCTCGGGGCCTGGAGCCTGGAGCTGTGGCCCCACCGGGCCTCCAGCAGGACAGGGAAGCCCTGGGTGAGGGCTCACCGGTCCAGGCCCCGGTGCCTTTGGCTGCAGGGGCCTCACCCGCAGAGCCTGGGGTGTCCAGAAGCTCCCTGGGGGCACGCAGGGCTCTGGGGCCGCCCCCCAGCCCCGGCACCGACCCTGCTTCCCTCAGGCCCGTGGCCACGGCCGCTGGTCCAGAAGGGCCCCCTGGGCGTGTCTGGGGCGCCTGGACGGTCAGGACCTGCCGTCCGGGGCTGGAGCAAGCGGCAGGGTGCTACCGGGGCTGCCGGCGCCCTCCGAGGGTCTGGAGGTGGTTTGGTCTCTAAAAAGCCGGGTCTGTCTTTGTTGAGCGTCTACCCATCAGCGTCCCGTGGACAGGCTGTGACTGAGCAGCTGGGTGTTCGTGCGTGGTGCTTGCATCCTTGCCTTTGGGACCCTTCTCCGAAACAATCACCAGGGCTCCTCCAGGAGGACAGGCCTGGCTTCCGCAAGGCTGCTGCGCCGACCCTGGACCTGGTCAGGCCCTCGGGTCCCGGCTGGATCGTCGTGACCCCAGCGAGCTGGGCTGAGTCCCCGCATCCTGTGTGTCTGCAGCTCCTGTAACTCCAGGCGGCCAGAGCGCCTTCTAGTGCCTTCTGGCTGGCATTGATGGATTCTTCCCGGCCGGGAGGCAGGGACGGGCAGGCGCAGGCCTGGCAGGAGCTCACGGCCCCGCTTCCTTCCCCTCTGCTCGTTAGCTCTGCGCGCCTACCGGGGAGTCGGGTCAGAACTGATTACTAATTGAATCCGGGTCTGCTCATCCGAAACCACGTCCTCACCCGTCTCCGGAGAGCTCCCCTCGCCTCAGGAGCCGGATCCCAGAGCCCCAAATTAAACCCGGCCGTTTGCAGGGGAGGCGACGCAAACCAGTTAGCTGGCATTTTTTCGCGCAGTGGGCATCTCCAGGCTGCCGTCTAATTTAATTTTTGCTTTTCTGTTTGCTTGCTCTGTGTGCATAATAAGTTTCCTCACCTGTGGATTGCGTCAGTGAAGAGGAAACGCTCTGCGTGTGTGTGTGTGTGTTGTGGGGGGTGGGACTGGAGTTTGGTGTGAGCGGGCTTGAACTGCGAGGGGCGGCTTGTGCTGACCCCACCCCCCGCGTTCAGTAAACACGGGGCCTTAAAGTACCAGAGCCCAGCTGCCTGCGTTCACTTACTTATTAGCATCATTCATTCACACACTCATTCAATCAGAGAAGGTGTTTGCTCCTGGAGGGAGGCGAGCTGGAAGGGAAGTTGTCTCTTAGGGTGTCCAGGGCCTAGTACATGTGGTGCTGAGGGCTGGGGTCCAGGCTGTGGAACCCCAGAGTACAGCCATCTCTTTCTGTGTATGACCTTGGCAAAGCTGCGTCTCCGAGGGACCATTTGAGAGGGTACTGAAGGGTGGATAGGAGCTCACCAGGAGAGCATCTCTGTGAAAGGGGCTGGGGCGGGGGGTGGGGGCTGGTGGTCAGACGGGAGCTCCTGGCTGTGTCTCAGAGCCTGAAGTGTGTCCCGACAAACTGAAGCCACCGCCCCCTCCCCGCCACCCTGAATGCAGGTGACCCAGGGCACCTGGCTGGGCTCTCTCCCACTCATGGGACCGTCAGGGAAAGAGGTTCTCACGCAAACAAACCCACCGTCCCTGCCCGAATACAGAGCGGCAACCCCTCTCTGGTGGGCTCCGCGTCCTGCTGCACTGCTGGCCCCGGAGGCTCCGGGGCCCCGCCCCGGCAGGTTCCCCGGTGGTCCCGATGCCCTGCAGCACCCCTGAGAACACCAAGGCCGGGCCCCCAAGCCGCACCCCGCCCAGCACACAGCAGGCTGTCCGCCCACGAGCAGCCCGCCTCCCTGAACTGGCCTCTTTCCTCATAAAGAGAGGTCCTCCCCCACTGGCTGAATTCTCCTGAAACTCTTCTGAAGGGAATAAAGCAGAGGAAGCACCGTGGTGCCTGGGCCGGGCACGCAGTGGGGAGAGCGGAGGTGCTTTCAGAAGGAGCGCTGCCTCAGCCGTCAGGGATGTGAGGCTGAGAGTCTCAGGCCAGGCCCAGTGGGGACCCCAGAGCCTTGTGGGCGGCAGTGGGCAGGCCTCTTGTGAGGGCCGCTGTGGCCTTCGGCAGGAGGTTGTAGCCGGGGCTGGCGCGGCCTGGGCAGGGTCCCCGGCCAGGCTCTCAAAGGCCCTGCAGGGCCCCTTGGCCAATGCCGCTGCCCACCGCCCCTGCCGGGAGCCCGCCTGTCCGCCAGGCACCACGCCCTGTGCTCCCGAGCAGGGGATGGACGCCTCCGGGTCACGTGCCTCAACGTTAGGGCCAGGCCACGTCCTGCGCCTTTCCTTCCCAGGGGGCCTGGGAGGCGGGGTCCAGGGCGTGGGCTGGAGAGCCGTGGCCCCGGGCCTCTTAGGCGCTCACCTGCTGTGCCTGCCTGTGCCGCCACGAGTCGGGGTAGAGCATCGCAGCTCCTCAGAGTGGGAGGGCGGGTGGGGCTCCGAGGCCCGTGCTCAGTGGCTGTACCAGCCTCGGCAACCACCTGTGCCCATTGGCACCCTTCCCAGCAGCTTAAAGGCACGAGGGTCCCGGACGTGGCCTTGAGGGGCTCTGCACAGGAAGCGTGGAGTGGGGAGGAGAGCTTGGGAGGGGCCTGGGCACAGACAGCTGCTGTGGTTTGGGATCAAGTGAAGACCCAGAAGAGGCTCCAGGATGGAGCCCCAGGAGGCTCCTCATGGGCACCTGCAAGGAGTCAAGGGCCCAGAAATGAGCCCTCCCGGCACTCCAGCTGATTTTCGACACGGGTGCCAAGACCGCTCAATGGGGAAAGAAGTCTTTTCAGCGAGCGGCACCGGGACATCTGGATTTCCACGTGCGGAAGAGTGAAGTCAGCTGCCCGCCCCACGCCACGTGTGCCAGCGACCTCAAGGGGGATCACAGTCCTCGGCGCCCAAGGGCTAAGACGGCAGAACTTGTAGCAGGACGCTGAGCGGACTCCTTGTGACTTTGGGTTTTGCCAAAGATCCTCATGTACGGCAGCAGGACAAGCAGCAAGAGAAAGAGCGATTAGATGAGGCCTCGTCCAGAGGGGAAGTGCTCCGGCTTCAGAGGACACCGCTGAGAAGGTGAAAAGACAGCCACAGAACGGGAGGAAACGTTTGCAAATTGTGGATCTCATAAGGGACTTTTATCCAGAACATGTAAAGAACTCCTACCACTCAAAAATGAGAAGACAGTTAACACAATTTTTTGAAAATTGTCAAAGGATCTGAGTAGACACTTCTTCAAAGAAGATGGACGTGAATAGCTAATAAGCCCCTGAAAAGACGCCAGCCACCGTGAGTCAGCAGGAACCTGTACGTCAAATGCACAGTGAGACACCCCGCACACCCCACAGCGTGGCTGCAGTCGGGCCTCAGGTGATCGCAAGCGTTGCCAAGGATGTGGGTAATCAGAGCCTCATACGCCGGTGCCGGGAGGTGACGGGAAGCAGCTGCTTTGGAAGAATGGGCTTGATTAAACAAGAGCTGTCCTGTGAGCTGACAGCCCAACTCTCAGGGGAACCCCAGTTCTTTCTCCGGGAGGAATGGAAACACATCCGCTGTGTCAGCTGCAGCAGGCACACACCTTGACGGCTGTGAGTTGACTTTTATTGGGGGCAAAATGAGGACCGCAGCCTGGGAGACAGCCCCTCAGCTAGCTTCCAGAAGCCGTTCGCTCCAAAGAGGTAGAGGGGAAGGCCAGGATTTGTGCGATTTTGGTGAAAGCAGAGCACATGCGACCAAGCACGCGTTTTACAGGTTTCTGCTGGTCATGAAGAGCAAACATCACCAGGAAGGATTATAGTGCTTTTCTGAAAGAAAGTGGAAGTGAAGTCGCCCAGTCGTGTCCGACTCTTTGCAACCCCATGGACTAGTAGCCTACCAGGCTCCTGCCTCCATGGGATTCTCCAGGCAAGAGTACTGGAGTGGGTTGCCCTTTCCTTCTCCAGGGGATCTTCCCAACCCAGGGATCGAACCCGGGTCTCCCGCATTGTAGGCAGACGCTTCACTGTCTGCACCACCAGGGAAGCCCAAGGATATGCAAGACTTGGGCTCATAAAACCTCCTGAAAACGCCTGACTATCTGAAGACCAGTTCTGCCAGTTTTTTCCCAGGACACGGAGCACCCCCTTCCTGATATCCACCCTGAGCTCATTCTGGGGGTTGTTGAAAGTCAGCAGCTGCAGCAGCTCATGATTTAATCCTTGTAGAGGCCGATGACAGATGCCAGTTTGTAGCTGGCGACTCAAAAACTCGTCCACACTCTTTCACAGCAGCCTTCACCATAACGGACAAAAGGCGGAAACAGCCTGTTAGTGGAGAAGCGGGTCAGCTGAGCACAGTGTGTCCATAGACGGATGTTACTGAGTCATAGGAAAGAGTCAGGTGTGACACAGGCTCGGCGTGGACCAACCTGGAAAGCCCTGCTCAGCGAGGAGGCCAGACCCCAAGGGCACGTGGGGTGTGATTCCGCGCACCCGGAGTTTCCAGAACAGGCAGATTCAGAGTCAAGGGGCTGGTCCGTGGCTGCGGGGGGCTGGGGAGTGACGGGTGAGGGGATGGGGCTTCTTTTGGGGGTGGGGGGTGAAAGTGAAAGTGTTAGTCGCTCAGTCGTGTCCGACTCTTTGCTACCCTGTGGAGTCCATGACGTCCTCTGTCCCGTGGGATTCTCCAGGCAAGAATACTGCAGTGGGTTGCCATTCCCTTCTGCAGGGGATCTTCGACCCAGGGATCGAACTCGGATTGCAGCCAGACTCTTTCCTGTCTGAACCACTAAGGTTAAGACTAGCATGAGGGACACACGGCTCTGTGTGCTTTTGAGTCGTGAACTGTGAGCTGTGTGACTCCACCCGCCACACGTGTACAGAGCAGATGAACAGGGTGAGCTGGGAGGGGGTGCCTGGCAGACTTGTACCACAGGGCGGCACTGGCACCACCAACCCCCGAGAGGTGAGGGTCAGGGGTGCGGACGAGGGCTGCGCTGCAGCCCAGCTCGTTGGAGCTCAGGTCAGAGAAAGTCTGGCGGGGAGGCGAGTGTAGACCACCGTTCCTCAGACTGAAGGCAGGGCCCAGCGTCTGTCTTGCAGGATGTGGTACAAAGCACGGAGCTGGGAAACAGACTTGCAGAGAGCGTGCAAGCGCAGAAGTGCTCTGTGTTAGGTCCAGCGGAGCCTGGGCGGCGCACCTCCCCCCCCACCGGTCACTCCGGCCCGCTGTGCGAAGAGCAGTGTGGTCAGCAGCCCCGATCGCGGCCCGAGAAGGGGCAGGAGGCCTGGATGGGGCTGAGACGCTGAGAGGCTAAAGGGAAGCACATGTGAGGTCACTCAGGTGCTGGTGAAGAAGAGGCGGAGCTGAGAAGGACAGAGAAGCTGGGAGTGGCTGGAAATCCCCAGGAGAGGGCTGGGAGCGGAGCCAGGGCCGCCTCAGGGAGGACCCAGAGGCCCAGCGGGAGGCCCCTACTCGCGAGGCCGGACGGACCCTGGGCTCTCCATCAGGCCGGAGCCTTGGCGTTTCAGCACCCAGCCCTCTGGATCACCTCGCTTCTCCCCGGCATCAGTGCAGGGGCACTCGGGTGGGGCCCAGAGGCAGAGGCGTGAGATGAAAGGAGGGGGCAGTATGGGGCAGCACAAACCTGAGGGAGGCTGAACCGGGCAGATGTGGCAGGGAAAATCCAGGAAGGCTTCCTGGAGGATCTGGGCCTGTGATCCAGGGAGGCGGCCACACTCCATGGCCCTGGAGGCCCTGTAACAGGAGGCGTCCATGAGTGGCCACCCCACATCCATGTCCATCCCTGTGCAGACCCCGGACCCGCTCTCTCTGAAGGGGACATGCAGAGTGGACAGCAGCCCCCAGTTTTGGGGGGAAAGCTGTCATGTCTTGTAATACTGAGATAAGTGAGTTCTGGTGTGTGTTTCAAGCCCTGCATGTGCATCCTGGGCCGCTGTGTGGCCTCCAGCTGGCTCAGCTGTCTGAGCTGTGGGCAGATGGACAGCACAGGTGATCGAAGGCCCAGCACCGCCCTTCCTCACCTGGGTCACTTGCCGTCTGGCGCCTGCGAGCCCTACCCCGCACTGTGCCCAGCAGGCTGCAGCGACCCTCGAGAGCCGTGTGCTACATATTCAGAAGTGTTGTGAGCTGACTGCCCTGCACAGCCATTATCACAAAGTTAGTTACTTAAATTTACCTGTACATAAGTGATACTAAAAAGAGAGATACCAAAGAAAGATATTAACCTTAAGACTCTAAAAAAGAGCAATCTAAACCCAAATCAAGTAGAAGGAAGAAAATAATAAAAATTAGAACAGAAACAAATGTAACAGGATAGAAACAAACCAGTGCACACTCAATTCAGTTCACTTCAGTTCAGTTCAGTTGCTCAGTCGTGTCCGACTCTTTGCGACACCATGAATCACAGCACGCCAGGCCTCCCTGTCCATCACCAACTCCCAGAGTTCACTCAGACTCACGCCCATCGAGTCAGTGATGCCATCCAGCCATCTCATCCTCTGTCGTCCCCTTCTCCTCCTGCCCCCAATCCCTCCCAGCATCAGAGTCTTTTCCAATGAGTCAACTCTTCGCATGAGGTGGCCAAAGTACTGGAGTTTCAGCTTTAGCATCATTCCTTCCAAAGAAATCCCAGGGCTGATCTCCTTCAGAATGGGCTGGTTGGATCTCCTTGCAGTCCAAGGGACTCTCAAGAGTCTTCTCCAACACCACAGTTCAAAAGCATCAGTTCTTTGGCTCTCAACCTTCTTCACAGTCCAACTCTCACATCCATACATGACCACAGGAAAACCATAGCCTTGACTAGACGGACCTTAGCCGGCAAAGTAAAGTCTCTGCTTTTGAATATACTATCTAGGTTGGTCATAACTTTTCTTCCAAGGAGTAAGCGTCTTTTAATTTCATGGCTGCAATCACCATCTGCAGTGATTTTGGAGCCCCCCAAAAAATAAAGTCTGACACTGTTTCTACTGTTTCCTCATCTATTTCCCATGAAGTGATGGGACCAGATGCCATGATCTTCGTTTTCTGAATGCTGAGCTTTAAGCCAACTTTTTCACTCTCCTCTTCCACTTTCATCAAGAGGCTTTTTAGCTCCTCTTCACTTTCTGCCATAAGGGTGGTGTCATCTGCATATCTGAGGTTATTGATATTTCTCCCGGCAATCTTGATTCCAGCCTGTGTTTCTTCCAGTCCAGCGCTTCTCATGATGTACTCTGCATAAAAGTTAAATAAGCAGGGTGACAATATACAGCCTTGACATACTCCTTTCCTATTTGGAACCAGTCTGTTGTTCCATGTCCAGTTCTAACTGTTGCTTCCTGACCTGCATACAGATTTCTCAAGAGGCAGGTCAAGTGGTCTGGTATTCCCATCTCTTTCAGAATTTTCCACAGTTTATTGTGATCCATACAGTCAAAGACTTTGGCATAGTCAATAAAGCAGAAATAGATGTTTTTCTGGAACTCTCTTGCTTTTTCCATGATCCAGTGGATGTTGGCAATTTGATCTCTGGTTCCTCTGCCTTTTCTGAAACCAGCTTGAACATCAGGAAGTTCACGGTTCAAGTATTGCTGAAGCCTGGCTTGGAGAATTTCGAGCATTACTTTACTAGCATGTGAGATGAGTGGAATTGTGCGGTAGTCTGAGCATTCTTTTGCATTGCCTTTCTTTGGGATGGGCATGAAAACTGACCTTTTCCAGTCCTGTGGCCACTGCTGAGTTTTCCAAATTTGCTGGCATATTGAGTGCAGCACTTTCACAGCATCATCTTTCAGGATTTGAAACAGCTCAACTGGAATTCCATCACCTCCACTAGCTTTGTTCATAGTGATGCTTTCTAAGGCCCACTTGACTTCACGTTCCAGGGTGTCTGGCTCTAGGTGAGTGATCACACCATTGTGATTATCCGGGTCGTGAAGATCTTTTTTGTACAGTTCTTCTGTGCATTCTTGCCACCTCTTCTTAATATCTTCCGCTTCTCTTAGGTCCATACCATTTCTGTCCTTTATTGAGCCCATCTTGGCATGAATTGTTCCCTTGGTATCTCTAATTTTCTTGAAGAGATCTCTAGTCTTTCCCATTCTGTTGTTTTCCTCTATTTCTTTGCATTGATCACTGAGTAAGGCTTTCTTATCTCTTCTTGCTATTCTTTGGAACTCTGCATTCAGATGCTTATATCTTTCCTTTCCTCCTTTGCTTTTCGCTTCTCTTCTTTTCACAGCTATTTGAAAGGCCTCCTCAGACAGCCATTTTGCTTTTTTGCATTTCTTTTCCATGGGGATGGTCTTGATCCCTGTCTCCTGTACAATGTCATGAACCTCAGTCCATAGTTCATCAGGCACTCTATCTATCAGATCTAGTCCCTTAAATCTATTTCTCACTTCCCCTGTATAATCATAAGGGATTTGATTTAGGTCATACCTGAATGGTCTGGTGGTTTTCCCTACTTTCTTCAATTTAAGTCTGAGTTTGGCAATAAGGAGTTCATGATCTGAGCCACAGTCAGCTCCCGGTCTTGTTTTTGCTGACTGTATAGAGCTTCTCCATCTTTGGCTGCAAAGAATATAATCAATCTGATTTTGGTGTTGACCATCTGGTGATGTCCATGTGTAGATTCTCTTGTGTTGTTGGAAGAGGGTGTTTGCTATGACCAGTGCGTTCTCTTGGCAAAACTCTATTAGCCTTTTCCCTGCTTCATTCTGCATTCCGAGGCTAAATTTGCCTGTTACCCCAGGTGTTTCTTGACTTCCTACTTTTGTATTCCAGTCCTCTATAATGAAAAGGACATCTTTTTGGGGTGTTAGTTCTCAAAGCTCTTGTAGGTCTTCATAGAGCCGTTCAACTTCAGCTTCTTCAGCGTTACTGGTTGGGGCATAGACTTGGATTACTGTGATATTGAATGGTTTGCTTGGAAGCGAACAGAGATCATTCTGTCGTTTTTGAGACTGCATCCACGTACTGCATTTCGGGGTCTTTTGTTGACCATGATGGCTGATCCATTTCTTCTGAGGGATTCCTGCCGGCAGTAGTAGATATAATGGTCATCTGAGTTAAATTCACCCATTCCAGTCCATCTTAGTTCGCTGATTCCTGGAATGTCGACATTCACCCTTGCCATCTCCTGTTTGACCACTTCCAATTTGCCTTGATTCATGGACCTGACATCCCAGGTTCCTTTACAGCATTGGACCTTGCTTCTATCACCAGTCACATCCACAGCTGGGTATTGTTTTTGCTTTGGCTCCATCCCTTCATTCTTTCTGGAGTTATTTCTCCACTGATCTCCAGTAGCATATTGGGCACCTACTGACCTGGGGAGTTCCTCTTTCAGTGTCCTATCATTTTGCCTTTTGATACTGTTCATGGGGTTCTCAAGGCAAGAACACTGAAGTGGCTTGCCATCCCCTTCTCCAGTGGACCACATTCTGTCAGCTGGACATCAAGTAAACCAAAGTTAATTATTTGAAAGATAAACAAAAACATCAAAATTTTATTTTTAACTAGTCTGATCAGAGAGAGAAAAAGGCTTAAATTACAAAATGAGAAACAAATTAACAGCCGGCTGCCGACAGATTAGGAAGCTCCGATGCAATGGACACCTTCCTGGAAAGACAGAGACTGACTCCAGAGGAAATGGAAAGTCTGTGTAGACCCAGGAGAAGTCAGGATAATGAGGTGACCGTCTAGTAACGTCTCAGCAAGGAAAGCCCAGGATCAGATGATTCCACTGCTGAATTCTACCTGATTCAGAGAAGAGTTAATGTCAATTCTTCTCAAACTCTTCCAACAAAAATATAAGAGTCAGCATTTCTTGACTTGCTGCGTGAAGCTGGGTTTACTCTGAAAGCAGAAGTATGAGGGAAGACATGAAAAGAAAACTGCAGAGGGCTTCTCAGATGGCTCAGCGGTGAAGAACCTGCTTGTCCATACCGGAGACTTGGATTCAGTCCCTGGGTCGGGAAGATCCCCTGGAGCAGGAAATGACGACCCGCTCCAATATTCTTGCCTGGGAAATTCCAGACAGAGAAGCCTGGCTGGCTACAGTCCGTGGGGTCACAAAGAGCTGGACACAACCGAGTAACTAAATAACAGACCTTATCAACATAAACGCAGAAATCCTCCCCAAAAGACTGAGTCCAAGAGCGTGGGAAAAGGATTACACGTCATGAGCAAGTGAGATTTATCTCAAGGGTGCAAGCATGGCTCCACGTGAGAAAACCAGCAGCTGTGATATTTGTGGGGTTTTTTGGTGTGACTTTATTTCATGTTCGAAACATGAAAATTTCTGATCTTTGTATTCATAGAATAAAGATCAAAAGTCCCATCTCGTGCCAATAGTCGCAGAAAAAGCGCTTCACAAAATCCAACATCCTTTCCGTATTTTTATCCTGAAGCAAACTGGAAACAAAAGGGAACTTCTCACGTGACAAAGGGCACCTGTGAAAAGCCGTCAGGTGGCTTCACGTTCAGCGGGAAGACTGGGTGCGTTTGCCCTCGAATCAGGAGCAAGACTAGGATGTCTGCTCTGTCCGTTGTGTCCAGCTTTGTCCTGCAGGCCTCACAGGGGTGGTTGGACAAGAAACGTAAGTAAAAGTCACTCTGATTGGAAAGGAAGAAGCAAAGCTGCCTATTCACAGGCCACGTGATGTTTTACAGAGAAAATCTGAAGGAATCCACACACACACACACGCACATTTAAAAGTAATAAAAGAGTTTGGCGTGGTCTCAGGATACAAGGGAATATGTCTGCAATGGTAGTGAACCCTCTGAAAATGATCTCAGGGAAACAGCTCCATTTACGGGAGCTTCAGAAAGAATGAAATACTCAAAAATAAATTCAACGGAAGTGCCAGACTCTTGCACCGAAAGCTATAAAACAGAAAGCTGATAACGCCACCTCCCTCATCTTATACATTTTCACCAGCGTTTGAGGATAATCAGCACGTAGAGAAGAAAGATCTTTGCAACATCTTGGAGGAAATTCTCTCCAGGAGCAGGCGACACTGTGTCCGGGGAATGGTGGGAGCCCTCGTGCTCTGATTGCTGGCACACTTGCCATGTTATTCAGGAAACAGCACCAGGGTGGGGTCTGCACCAGGCAACAGACAGATCTGCAGGCTGCCTCCGTCCTGCCCTGCTCCTGCGGCTCAGGGTCATCACAGACCCTCGTCCTCACGGAGGGAGATGGGGATAGGAGAGCCTGCTACCCTGTGCTCACCCAGGTCCCCAGGGAGCCCCTCAGCCCTGCCCAGGATGCCGGGGGCAGGCCCACCGCCCTGAGATGGCTGAGTGTCTGTCTCCCCCGGGGAAGGAGGGTGACGTGGGTCCTCAGCTCTGGAGCCCCCGACTCTGGGTGGACTTTAGATCTAGATGGTTTTCAGCACCCCCAAAGCAAAGCTACAGTTGACGTGGAGGTCACAGAGCTTTGTAAGCAGCTTCTCAGGCCAGCATGCCCGGGCCTCCCAAGGGTATCAGGTCCTTGCTGATAGCTTTAAATGAATCACTGGTTTTATTTCCACAAACACCCGTGGAAAGAAGCAATGTCCTCCGCCCGCCTCTAAAGACTGAAGACTGGGCCATCTGGGGGATGGAGTTTGCCCTGCTTGGTAAGCCGTGTCACAGGGGCACCAGGGTTTCAGAGCCACTGAGGAAGTCGCAGTTTCCTCTGGGAAACACTCCAGCAGGGCTGAGCTGGTCCAGACCTGGCTGCAGAATAAGAATGGCCCAGGCTGGCGGCCTCATCGAGGACCCGGGGAGATGGAACCAAGGGTCCTGACCTACCCTGAGACGTCTGGAGGAGGCACAAGACCCCAGGGGAGGGAACCAGGGACTCGGGCTGCAGCGACCAGGGACAGCTCCCTGGAAGAGGTGGCACCTGCGCTCATCACGGGGCCGCAGGTGTCGGGAGCAGGTGGGTGTCCGTGGGAAGTACATCCAGGGTGCTCGCTGGCCGCCAGGCCGTGACTGCTGTCGGGAACAGTCTCAGGGAGCCATGCCCTGCAGAGCCTGTGGCTGAGGGTCCCCCTTCCTGGTGTGGTGGCTGCAGAGGAACAAGGCGGTGGCCCCTGCCTTCTGTCCATGCCTTGCCCATGTGCCCGGGTGCCCAGCAGAGGGCCACACCAGTGCTCAGCCTGGTGACCAGGGCTGTCCTCAGCCTCAGTCCATCGCCCAGTCCTGGGCCCCTGCGTGGGGGTACCCCAGCCACCGTGAGGCCCTGCCTGGGGTTGACCTTAAGGGGATGCAGAGTGGACGCAGCCCAGTCTGCCATCCTAGTCGTATCCAGGCTGAGTCCGAGGGTGGGTTGTGGGAGCTGGACTCCGAGAGTCCCACCCCTCCCAGGGAGGCCAGCCCTTTCTCTGGGAGCCCAGCTTCCGTAGAGCAGTGGACCCAGGCGCCATTCCAGGTACAGGGCAGGGCCTGGCCAAGACGTGCAGTTATAGGGGGCCCCTTCTGGGAGGGAAGCGGGCCTGCCCCCCAGCGGCCTGGGCAGAGCCTGGGGACTCCCTGGGGACCTGGGCTGGTGTCACAGGGATCTGTGTGGAGAGGTGTCCGTGCTGACCGAGGAGGGCTTGGGCTTGGCCTGAGCTCTGTCCTCCTCCCCTTGGCAGGTGTGGCCCACCTGTGGGCAGGGGAGCGGGTGGTCTACAGGGCCTGGAGGCAGGCTCAGGGGCTCCCCTGGCTGGCGGGAAGGAGCTCGAGGTCAGCAGGGAGGCGGCTCAAGACGGGGATCCGGCCGCGGGCCCAGGGGCCTGACTCCAGGTGGTGACTGCCACTCAGAGCCCCGGCGGCAGAGGGCTCGGGGGTCAGCATCCCCTTCCTGCCCTCTGCGGCTGGGGGTGCAGGAAGGAGGCCCCTCGTACGGGAGCCACAGAGGTGAGCAACGTTCTCCCTTTAACTGTCCAGTCGCCAGGCAGGACCAGGCACAGTCGGCCTGCCTGATGGGCGAGAAGGGGCCCGGGGGTCGGAGGGGCCTCGGGAGGGACGTGGGCCTCAGGGCCAGGCGCCAGGGCGGCGGCTCTCTGCATCAGCCAGGGGGCCCTTCCCTGTGCTTCAGCTGCACTTTGGCGTTACAGTAACCTTGTTGAGTGTCCTCAGCCGACACTCGAGCAGCTGAGCTGACTCAGATTTCATCCGGAACTGGGGAGGACACGACACTCACTTGCTGGGTCCGCAGCCTGGGGGACGGGCTGCCGCCCCTGAGCGTCAGAGCCACCGGCCCCCCAGGGCTTAAGGGCCCGACTCCTCACAGGTCCTGAGCCCAGCTGCCCATTTGACCGTGACCCTCACCTCCACCCTGAGCACCAGGTCCCTCCCGTGTGGTCCTGTGGCAACAGCTCGCCTGGCAGTCAGAGTTCCCCAGGGGCAGCAAACCAGATATGCAGGTGTGTGTGTGCAGAGATGCTTCTCCTTTACCTGTGAGTGCCCCTGGGGAGCCTGAATAGTGGACGGTGTGTCCCAGGGCCAGGGAGAAGTGAACGGGGCCCCGTCCCCTGCGAGGCCTCCTCTCCAGCACCAGGCGACCTAGGGAATCTGTGTCTGTACAGTTACAGACCCATAAATATGCCCGGGTAACACGTTCAGAAAAGATTCCGTGACCTTGCTTAGGATTTGGAAGTCCCAAACCAGTGTTTATTCTTTTAAATAAAAGCACTCTGAGACGAACACACACACAGGCTTGCACACAACTGGCCGGCCGGGACTGGGTGCTTCTCCCCAAGCCGAGATCTTTCCCTCCACCTCTCATCCCTCGCGTCCCGTCCTCGGGAGCCTCCCATAAAAAGAACCAGACGGAAAGTAGACCCTTGTGTGTGGCTTCGTTCACGCACCGTGTCTGTGAGATCGACCGTGTTGTGTGGAGGGATATTTTGTTATTTTACAGCTGTGTGGAATTCCATTGCATCATTGTCCCATAATTTGTCTGTTTCAAAGAAGACAGGTGCTTGGGTTATTTTGAGTTTTTCGTCACTGTTAGTACAGCAGCTGTGAACACATGCGTGTGTCTTGGTAAATGTGCACACTCATATACCGTGGGCATATGTATCCAGTGTATGTACCCAGACGTGGCAGGGGCGCCGGTCAGTTACAGGAGGGACAGCCGGAGTGTTTCTCCAAGGGCGTGCACCATTGGGCCCGCCTCCAGCCACGTAGTCAAGCCGCCTTTGCCCTGTGTCCTCGTCAGCACTTGTTACTGTGGGTCTTTTTACTTTAGCCATCCTCCAGGGTGTAGGCGGTATCTCGCTTTGGAGTTGACGTGCGTCTCTCTGCTGAGCGGTGACAGTGAGTGTGATTCCTCAGTCTCGCTGAGCAGCTGGAGAGCATCTTATTTGTTTGGTGATTCTCAGCAGCTCTTTCTTCAGTCTGCACCCGACTCCTGCCTTGGGGGCTTGTCCTGCTAACATCTTCTCCCAGCCTGGTGTGTCTCCAGCCCGCTTCCCGTGTGTCCACCCACCATGAGGATGGGGGTCTGTGGTGTCCCTGAGCTTCAGGAGGCGGGCAGGATGGAGGCGGCCTGCAGATCTGGTGATTGGCACAGACCGCCACCCAGGACTGCTCCCTGCATAATGTCACAGGTGTCCAGCAATCAGAGCACGAGGGCTCCCAGGCAGTTTCTGGATGAACAGAAATTCCTATTTTCAGCGGGCCTGTTTTACCAGGCTCTCCTCTTAGGCCACGTGCTCTGCAGGTCGGGGACTGGTGCCTCACGCCTTTCCACGAGCTCTGCCGTCCTCTCACCTGTGCATCTGTGGACACTTCTCACTGGTGTTTTATGTGGTCTCAGATGGAGCTCGGACTGCAGTTCCAGTGTCACCACTGAAAAGCTCTAGTCTTTGGAGCTCATGACAATTTTGTGTGAAGTCCTGAAACACGGTTCTGAAGCAGCGTGGAAGAGCTGGGCTCTTCCTCTGATCGTACTGCACCTCATTAGCTAATCGTCTCTTGCTGTCTGATCAGCTGAGAGCGGGGGCTCAGGTCACGCGTGTGTGACTGCATATCCTCACCCCTCCCTCCCGCCCTGAGCGCTGACGGGCCCAAGGCACGTCTGTGTCTTTCCGCACCTTGATGAGCATCTCAGGGTGAAATCCACGGGAGGAAGTGACGGGCCCGCCCCTCGCCCCCCAGACAGTCCTGGCCTGTGTGTGCTCCCACGGGGGTGCAGCGCCAGGCTCTACGGGTGAGGGTGCTGGCCACGTAGGGGGGCCCGGGCCTGGCAGTCCTGCACTCTTGGCGTGAAGGCAGGACAGACAGACAGGCGGAGAGAGGGGTCTGGCCTGTCCCTCCGTCCTGGGCCATCAGCCTGGGCCGCCCTGCACCCGCAGACGGGGAGGATCTCTTCGCCCATGTGGTCAGGCAGCCGGCAGAGGGCCCGGGGCTGGGCTGTCCCGGCTGTGAGCTCTGGGGGGGCAGGTCTCTCCTGCCTCCAAGCTCTGGGCCACGTGTCTTGTTCCACGTTGTCTTGGCTGGCACCTGTGTTTTCCTTCGTCGGTCTGTTTTTAATTAATAAGCTTAATTTTTAGAGAAGTTTCCGGTTTACAAACAAATAGAGCAAGAAGTACGGAGTGCTCCCAGCCCCCAGCCACCCCCTTATTGCATTAAGAGTGGCATCGCTGGCGCCTTTGCTCCGGCGGAGGAGCTGGTAGAGGGAGACTGTCACTAACCCGAGTCCACGTTCACATCAGGTGGGCTTTGCCAGATGCTTCGTGTCAGGGACCCACGGGGGCGGCATCAGCCTCAGTGGTCGCTCTGCCCTGGAGTCTGCTGTCGGAGCAAGCTGGGGCCCCTGCACACTCTGGGGTCTGTTCCCCAAGACGGGGATCCCTGGGGCAGGTGGAAGGGAGCTGGTACCCGGGTACGCCTGTGCCTACGAGATGGGCGTCGTCCCCCTGGCGGTCCTCAAGAAGGCAGGTTAGAGGCCACTTCTTCCCTTTCACACCAGGGAGCTGGGGCGACAGTGATGGTGGAGGCAAACAGCTGCCCGAGTCTGTGTTCCCGAGGGCAGCCCACCCTCCCAGCTCCTGGGGCCCACGGAGGAGCCAGCCTCGCAGGAGCTGCTGATTCCGAGGCGGCTGTCACCAGGCCAGGGCTGGAGCTGGACACCATGACAGGGGAACCCCGTGCGTCCAGAGACCCTACCGAGCGTCCACCAGCCCCCCCGGGGTGGCGGTGGGGCCTGGGCCTCTTGCCCCTCGCACAGAGCACCCACTGTGGCCCGTGCCCAGGTGCCGCCTGGCCAGTTGGGAAGAGTCTCCAGGCTGCAGAGAACCCTGGGCCGGCTGCTTCCGGAGAGGCTTCTGTCCACACTGGCAGCCTGTCTATCTGCGAACGCCCAGCGGGGCTCCGAGCACAGGGGGCTAGAGGGCAGCAGGGCAGGGCCACTATTCCTGCCCAGAAGGGCGGGGGCATCCGGAAGGCAGGTGCGTGGGGCAGAAGCTGGTTGCCCCGCCGGGAGCCCGGGGGAGGAGCCCCGGGCCAGCGTCCTGTGTGCGCAGTGGGAACTAGCGCTCCAGGGCCCGAGAGGGCCGACTCAGGAGCCAGAGCCGCCCCTTCCTGGCCCGGTTACCGCCGCCCGCCGGAGACGCGCCCGCACTGCAGGAGGAGGGCCCGCGGCCCCCGAGTCAGGAGGCAGGAGGAGAGATTGGAAAACTTCTAATAGAATTGCATTTCCTGAAATAGCGGGCCCGAGCTGGTGATGCGCCTGCCGCGTATTGGTTCTGACACGGGCCGCGCGTGAGCAGCGTCGTCCCGCTGACCCCCGCCCCGCCCGCCGCTCTCCCGTGTTGACGCTGACTCACCTCTCGGGCTCTGCTGGGAGGGGCGCCGCGCGTCGGCCGCCAGCGCTGCATTATGACTTAATTCAATTTCCCTGCTGTTCTGACTCCGCTGACAAAAGTCATCGGCTTCTGGCTGCCCGGCCACAGTCTCCCCTGAGGGCGGGGACTCCAGGTGCCCTGAGGTCCTGGCCCTGGGGTGCTGCCCCTGTCCTCTTTGACCTTGTCCCTGGGATTGGCCGATCCCACAGCACCCTGACTCCCAGCCGCAGGAGATGGAGGCAGGCCCGACTTCAACCTTAACGGATGAACGGAGATGAAGTTCTAATCGGGCATAGGTTCATCTCCAAAACCCTTGCGAAAGGAGAGTGGGACCCACTGCTCAGTGCCCGGGACCTCACCTGCCCGGAGCCCAGAGACCCGTCCAGGCCGCAGGCACTTGGGGTCCCTGACTGAGGCCCAGTCACTGTTCCTCCAGGAGAACTAGTCGCTCTGGGAAGGGCAGCGTGCCTCTCTCTCCCTCCTGGTGACCTTCGCCCGGCGCCACCCTGAGCAGAGGAGCAGGCTGACCTGGGTCACAGCCACCGCCCACGAGCCTCGGGTCACCTCTGGAGGGAGCGTCCGTGACCTGCCCCAGGCCAGCAGGGTCCCCAAGGCTCCACCTGGCAGGTTCCTTGGAAACAAACCCACGAGGCATCCTTATGGAGCCCCTCCCAGGGGTAAGCTGGCACTGTGGCCTCTCTTTCTGAACAGCCATGGTTTAAATGGTGCAGAACTGTGGCACCATCTCGAAGCACCTGCTGAGTGGCAATGAATTACTTGCCTCGGCCACCCCCACCGTCCTGTCCCCCCCTTCAGCCCCCTCCCCCGGTCCCGCCGCCCCACTCAGCCCCCTCCCCCAGTCCTGACCCCTCCCCCAGCCCCTCCCCCAGTCCTGACCCCTCCCCCCCGGCCCCTTCCCCCGTCCTGTCCTCCCCACCAGCCCCCTACCGCGGTCCCATCCCCTCAACTCAGCCCCTTCCTCCGGTCCCATCCACCCCTCAGCCCCCTCCCCCGGTCCTGTCCGCTCCCCCTGGCCCCTTCCCTGGTCCCATCTCCCACCCCCCACTCAGCCCCCTACCCCGGTCCTGTCCCCTCCTCAGCCCCCTACCCTGGTCCTGTCCCCTCCTCAGCCCCCTCCTCCGATCCTGTCCCCTACCTCAGCACCCCCCCCAGCCCTGTTTTTCCTGGACTTTGCACAAGGGGGGCCCTGCCCATTGGTGATGAAATAGCAGGACCTCACAGAGCTCAGGTTTTCAGCCAGATCTCGCAGACCCCCAGGCAAGCTGCCTCCTGCCCTAGATGGCCTCTCCATTCCGTCTGTTGGGAATGGAGAATCCTGACCTCTGGCCCCTGCTCCATCTGGCAGGCTGCCCTGCTCAGCGGTGCGAGCCTGTGGGGGTCACAGGAAGGTGAAGGATGGCCTTTAGGGGTGGACGCCCCGCCTGTGGCCTTGGGCGGTTCACTCACTCCCCTTGGAGGGGCGGCTCGGGGCTCTGCAAGTGCCCTCGGGCCAGCGCGTGCCACCCCCAATCCCATAGCTGGTTGCTGGTCACTGCACTTCTTGGGGTGGCCCTCCTTGACTGTGGCATTTTCGACAGATAAATGCAGTATTGGTTACAGTCCGTCACGAAGGGCAGTGTTGCCTTGCACGGAGCATCATGATTCGGCACGTAGACTCGTCTGAAGCTATCTTTAGTGGAGGGTCTTGCTGGAGGAGGGCTCCGTCGACAGGCCACTTAGAGCCCCTGGGAGACCCATCCAGGGAGCCCGTGGAAATGCACCCGAGTGAGCTCTGTCCACCTTCTGTGGCCAAACCTGTGGCCACTGTCAGCTCGGATCCAGGAGAGTGCTGGCTGAGGGCAGCCCCCTGTCCCAGTCTAACCCCGCAGAGGAAGCGTGAGGGGCGAGAAGGGAGGGGAGTCTGCTGGGGCGGCCGGGGCAGAGCTCCCGGCAGGACAGAGCTGCTTTGGAGCCACTGGGTGGCGACCATGCAGACTTGCCAGCTCATCAGGAGTAGGGACTGTGGGGTCGGGGCATTTTGTCACAGTCCTGACGGCAAGGAGGCACCTCCCGTGTTGAGTGAGGGAGGTTTTTTGTGATGCAGACGGTGATTAACAGCAGCTTCTCTGCAGCGGGCTTTACGGGCCTCTGGTGACTGTCCTGGGTCATAAATACAATGGGAAAACACCATTCCCAGAGGCTGGGACAGCCGGTCCTGACTTATCTGTGCCGATGAAAACCCTAGACCCCGGGGAGTCAGACTGTCATCATACATTACCCGTAAATTAGGGGCCCCGGGGAACATCGCCTGCAGGTGTCCAGTAGGAAACGCCGGAGAGCTTTCGTGTTCTAGGGACTCGGTGAGCCTAGGAGGACCAGAGCCTGCTATTCAGTCACACTGCTTAAACCCGGAGGTTGATATGCCTGTGATGCAGAAGCTGGGGGAGCCGCAGCCTTGGTGACGGTGGGAGGACCAAGCCCCCCAGCTGAGCTCCCCGAGGAATGAGCCGAGTGGGAGGAGGCTCAGCAGGGAGGCAGGCCCTGACCTCGAGCTCCTCCTCACCACCACCACTGCAAGACCACCGACCGTCTCGTCCCGAAATGGAGACCAGAGCACCCAGGGCACCTCTGGCAAGGCCAGCTTTCTCTTCTCCTGGACCTGAGGTGCTCTGCTGATCAGCACACAAATCTGCAGCTGGACGGGCAGGGGGCTGCCAGGCTCAGGACCACAGCAGGCGGGAGCTCCGCTCCT
Organism: Ovis aries; assembly: GCF_016772045.2. Classification (NCBI taxonomy): domain Eukaryota; kingdom Metazoa; phylum Chordata; class Mammalia; order Artiodactyla; family Bovidae; genus Ovis; species Ovis aries. The sequence continues at coordinate 224,349,368 of NC_056056.1, forward strand.
GCAGGGGGGTCAGAATGTCCAGCCCACCCGAACTGGGTGCACGAGGCCTCCGGGGTCTCTGCTGACTCTGCTGTCGGGGCGGAGTGGCGTCCAGGAGGACCTGCCGTCCGTGGGATGGCCATGCAGCACAGCCCACATGAGCAGGCGTGTTGGTCAGGGAATCACCCAGGCCCCTGTGAGACCCACGAGTGCCCTGGACATAAGTCACAGGACTTATGACGGGGGCCCCTCCCCGAGAATCGCTGTGTCCTGGAGCCAGCCGCACCTGCGACTCAGCCTTGGCTCCTGCAGTCCTGGCCAGGCTCACAGGAAGGATGAAAGAAGCTGCCTGTTCCCAAGACTCACACGATCTCCAGTGACCAGGGGGCAAGCCCAGAGTGTGAACGTGGTCCCTTGGGTTCAGTCGTGATTCTTGCACTGAGTAACCGTGTTTCTCTGAAGAGACTCTAGGCCTCCTGAGTCTGCTTTCTCTGTCACGTGGGTAGAGGGCTCGCTTCAAGGACCAGAAATAGCTCAAGTGAGGGGTGGTGATTGTCACACTCTGTTCGTCGGTCTGGGCTCACCTGAAAACTTTCGCCCGTGAATTTCCCTCCCCAGACCTTGACTGCAAATGCTCCTGTTCTTCGCTTGTGTTCCAGCACTCGTTTATGAAGCCGTGGTTGGTCTGTGTTGCCTGCACTGGCCTGTGATACGCCCATCGCTTTGAACACTTATCTTTAAAACTAGTGCTGAGTGTTAATTATTTGTGGTAGATCATTTGGGCAGAAGAAGAAGATGGAGATGTTTCTTTCATACCCCCCCCCACAAAAAATATCACTGTTAGCTCTTTTGAAAACGCCTATTTTCCTCATGTGTATCAGGGAACAAAAGCCCACGTGTGGAAGACATGGCTGAAGCTCAGGCACGTGTTTCCTGAGAATGTGGTTTGTGCTGGGTGCTATCTTGGCTGGGTATAGAATCGCAGCTCAGGTTCGCTTCCCTGCGGGGCCCTCAAGGCTTCACTTGCGTCCACGGGGCCTCTCGCACCTGCCGTGGCTGTCCCCCTTTGTCAGTGCCCACTCACATCCGGGGCATCTTCCTCCCCTCCCCCCAGAGCCTTCCGAAACTTTCATTGGAATCTCTGTGTTCAGAGGCGTCCCTGGGTTACAGCCAGTTGTGCCGACGCTCAGTGGACCCTTGGAGACTCCCGATTTGCTGGGGGAATGTTTGTGTGATCTCTGATCACCCCCAGCCCCGTCTCTGCCTGGCTCTTGCCTCTTAGCTGCCCTTGGTGTTGAGAAGCTCAGCTCCCAGGCACAGGGGTGTTTGTGGTGGTCATAGTGACCCGGGCGCTTGCAGCGCTTGGTGCCAGGTGCCCTCTGTCCTTCCTGCTTTCTGCTCTCACGATGCCGCTTCTAACTGCTGAGGGCACCGCTGTTGTGACCTTGCTTCCTCGTCGCCAAAATCCACTCTCCTTTCACATGAGCCATGTCCATCCATGTGACTCTCTGAGGGGTCCTTCGAGACGGGCTGACCGTGGTCGTCTCTGCCCTGTGTGGTCTCCCGGGTGGGTTTCCCACCTGCTCCTCTCTGCCCTGCCCCCAGCCTGTGGCCACCCCTGGACGTCCACCTCTTTCTGAACCGGGAGCGCCGGGTCACTGTGCAGGGGGACAGCTCGGGGTCCCCTGCGTCTGCAGCAGTCCGTTCCCTAAGTTGGGGAATGGGACAGCTCTCAGGTACCAGGCACTGGGTGGAGGGTGGATGATGCCCTGTCCCTGCCCCACCAGGACAGCTTTGCATGTCCTAGAGGGGGCTGTCTTCTCCTCGCCAGAGCCCCTGAGCCTCCGAAGATCTGCGCTCGTGTGTGAGGCAGTGGGGGGAGGGACTCATAAAGATGGGGTGACTGAGGGCCAGAGCTGTTTCAGGCTCTGACGGCCACTGTTTGCAGCTCTCCGTGGATGTGCGCACCTCCCCAGGCACATCTGGCCAGCCCACGGGTCATTTAGGGGCTTGATGTGGTAGCTGCTTCGTGGGCACCGGGCGGGCGGTGGGGGGACTGGCCCCTCCCCGGCGAGCTGGCCTCCCGTCACGATGCGCCGGGACATCCTGGGGACCCAGGCCCCGGCCTCTCACTCTAGACTTGGTCACGGCTCCCTCTGTTCCCACCTGCTGGGACGCGGGCCCAGCTGCTGTGGGTGCCGGGGGGTGTGTGCAGCTGTACCGCCCGTCGTGTTTACATGTGTGTCTGCTGCCCCTCCTGCCCACCTCCCACCCGGGCCCAAGGTGCAGGCGGGCACCCAGACTCCAGGGCTCCTTCCCGGCCTTTGTGGGAGTGACCTTCCTGTGCATCCTTCCGGCTCTCACAGAGGCCGCTGTGGCCTCACGGACTGAAGGGCGTGGCTTGCACACTGCACCGTCAGCATCAGCACGAGGGCTGATCCAGGTCAATGCAGTTAGGCGCCGAGTCCAGGCCTTAATCACGTCTGCCTGAGATGTGGCCCAGCAGAGAGGTGGGGGGGAACCAGGCTCACGAGTGGAGCAGGGGTCTCAGTGCTCTGACCCTGGGGCCCTGGACTGTCTCAGACCTGCCCAGCTTCTGTGGAAGCCCAGGTGGGCCCCTGACCAGCCGCGCGACACTGAAAACCTCCCCCCGTGACAGGGCTTTTGTGGGGTGCAGGTGATTACTAATCTAGAGCCAGACATCCTGGAATGTGAAGTCAAGTGGGACTTAGAAAGCATGACTATGAACAAAGCTAGTGGAGGTGATGGAATTCCAGTTGAGCTGTTTCAAATCCTGAAAGATGATGCTGTGAAAGTGCTGCACTCAACATGCCAGCAAATTTGGAAAACTCAGCAGTGGCCGCAGGACTGGAAAAGGTCAGTTTTCATTCCAGTTTCAAAGAAAGGCAATGCAAAAGAATGCTCAAACTACCACACAATTGCACTCATCTCACATGCTAGTAAACTAATGCTCAAAATTCTTCAAGCCAGGCTTCAGCAATATGTGAACCGTGAACTCCTGATGTTCAAGCTGGTTTTAGAAAAGGCAGAGGAACCAGAGATCAAATTGCCAACATCCGCTGGATCATCAAAAAAAGCAAGAGAGTTCCAGAAAAACATCTCTTTCTGCTTTATTGACTATGCCAAAGCCTTTGACTGTATGGATCACAAGAAACTGTGGAGAATTCTGAAAGAGATGGGAATCCCAGACCACTTGACCTGCCTCTTGAGAAATCTGTATGCAGGTCAGGAAGCAACAGTTAGAACTGGACATGGAACAACAGACTGATTCCAAATAGGAAAAGGAGTACGTCAAGGCTGTATATTGTCAGCCTGCTTATTTAACTTCTATGCAGAGTACATCATGAGAAACACATGGACTGGAAGAAACACAAGCTGGAATCAAGATTGCCAGGAGAAATATCAATAACCTCAGATATGCAGATGACACCACCCTTATGGCAGAAAGTGAAGAGGAGCTAAAAGCCTCGTGATGAAAGTGAAAGAGAAGAGTGAAAAAGTTGGCTTAAAGCTCAGCATTCAGAAAACTAAGATCATGGCATCTGGTCCCATCACTTCATGGGAAATAGATGGGAAACAGTGGAAACAGTGTCAGACGTTATTTTGGGGGGCTCCAAAATCACTGCAGATGGTGATTGCAGCCATGAAATTAAAAGACGCTTACTCCTTGGAAGAAACGTTATGACCAACCTAGATAGAGTATTCAAAAGAAGAGACATTACTTTGCCGACTAAGGTCCGTCTAGTCAAGGCTGTGGTTTTTCCAGTAGTCATGTATGGATGTGAGAGTTGGACTGTGAAGAAGGCTGAGCACCGAAGAATTGATGCTTTTGAACTGTGGTGTTGGAGAAGACTCTTGAGAGTCCCTTGGACAGCAAGGAGATCCAGCCAGTCCATTCTGAAGGGGATCAACCCTGGGAATTCTTTGGAAGGAATGATGCTAAAGCTGAAACTCCAGTACTTTGGCCACCTCATGCGAAGAGTTGACTCATTGGAAAAGACTCTGATGTTGGGAGGGATTGGGGGCAGGAGGAGAAGGGGACGACCGAGGATGAGATGGCTGGATGGCATCACGGACTCGATGGACGTGAGTCTGAGTGAACTCCGGGAGTTGGTGATGGACAGGGAGGCCTGGCGTGCTGCGAGTCATGGGGTCACAGAGAGTCAGACACAACTGAGCGACTGAACTGAACTGAGGCTTCTGACAAGACTGGGGCACAGCCTCGGGGGCAGAGCCAGGACCTGAGGTTCCCGTGTCGACCCCAGAGCTGGACCCTGCATCTTGGCCTCCTGGGTGTCTCAGCCTGTGGCCCACCCTGACTCCTAGATCAGGGACAGCGTGGGGGTCCCCGGCCAGCCGGCTCCCCCACAGAGACCCCATCTAGAGAAAGGCTGTGGGAGGGAGGCCTCCACACCCTCTTCCTCGTGCCTGCTGGCAGTGGCCTTGAGCCCGGGGGAGCTAGGCTCAGCTGAGGCGTCCTCTCAGGGCCCACCGGCTGGCAGAGTTTCACGGGGTCCCCTCCACACTCAGCCTCCGGGGGCATCAGGACCGCATTTGGGCTGCAGCTGTGAGATGTCCTGTGCATCTGTGCTCAGATACTCAGTCGTGTCCGACTATTGGGACCCCGTGGACTGTAGCCCACCAGGCTCCTCTGTCCATGGGATTTTCCAGGCAAGAAAACTGCAGTGGGTTGCTGTTTCCTACTCCAAGGAATCTGCCCAACCCAGAGTTCAAACCCTGGTCTCCTGCATTGCAGGCAGATTCTTTACCACCGAGCCTCCAGGGACACTTTCTGGCTTAAGAAAAGTTTGCTGATGACCAAGACTGTAATACAAGTTTATTTTATTCCATCAGCCTTGAATATTCATTGGAAGGACTGATGCTGAAGCTGAAGCTCTGATACTTTGGCCACGTTGATGCAAAGAGCTGACTCATTGGAAGAGACCCTGATGTGCCGGGGTCCAGCCCCGGTGGATCCAGGGTGATTCGAAGGTGGGGGGACGGAGTCGGCGTCTTTGGAAAAATATATATTTAATCACAGACATAGAGAGATTAGAAACGGATAGTGTAGTAGGAAGATTAGTGGAGAAAAGAGGCTGAATAACTTGGATTACGTGGAATAGCATCCATGCTCCAGACGGGAATTCAGCCAGAAAAACGAGTAGCAAGAAAGAACAACATGGGGGAATCAGTCTTTCCGGAAACTGATCCGATTTCTTTATTTGGGGGTTTGCTTATATACCTTTTGTTACATATAGGGATGAATACAGAGTCACGTGGGGGTCAGCAGTCCTGACCTTTATCAAAATCAGGTGCTTTACATAAAAAGGTCTTAGGGATTTTAGGATCCTTTCTTTCTGATAACCAAAAACTTATTTTTTCCAAGCGTGTTTTTTCTTAAACCAGGCACCACCCTCCGAGTAAAGTTACATTCCTATAGGGTGAGGGTGTAGTGAGTTACAATCAAGAAAGGAATTTATTTAACCCAAGGTTAACATGATTAATCTTAAAGGTTAATACTTATTTCTCCTATATGCTTAAAGGTTAATACTTATGTCTCCTATATGTTAGTTATTTTCATTATAAGGGCAGGGAATATGGAGATTTAGCAGCAAACATCAGCCCAACAAATGAAAATCCTTCCACCAATGCTCCCCTTAAGATCTGTTTAGTCTTAAGATATGATAAAGTTACATTTTTACACAGCAAGGACACAGTGATTTATAACAAAGCACAGTGATCTATTACAAAAGAGAAAATTCATTAACTCAAAAAGTCTAGTATTGCTAACCTTAAAAACTACTGTATTTCCTTTTCTATATTCCAAATACATTGATTAATATATTCCCAGGTACCTAAGGATATGGAGGCCTGGCGGCAATCATTGACTCAACAAGAAGAAAAAGCCCTGTGCTAATTAAGACTCTCAAAATACTCCAAAACTCTCTGTGCTGTTTATGGTTGAGAGGTAGTAAACAATCATGTGGCAGGAGTATGGATAATCCTGCCACACAAGCTAGTCTGTCAGCAGAGAGGTTTGGCCTGAGACACCCTTGTCCCACTCAGAGCAGGGAATTAGCAGCAATTATTGATGCAACAAATGAAAAACCCTTCAGCAATATAATTCCTAACCAACCCACTATACTAATAATTTCCAACTCCCCAAAAGAATTTGCCTTTAGTAAGTCTAAAACATCTCGTGCCTCTCAGATTGGGAGGCTGTAAACAATCACATGTGGCCGGACGAACCTATACAGGCGGGCCAGATAACCTTCAGAGGAGTCCGTAAGCTGAAACACTCTTGTCACGCCCAGGAATTTTTATTGCCTTGGAGCTGCACGTTTACTCCTTCTCCAAGAGAAACGGTTATGGGGGAGAGCCCCCGTAAAGTCAGAGGTGTAGGTGAGAGCATAAAACAGACTCTGGTTTGGGGTTAGATGCTCGGGAACAGGGGGTTTCCTGAGGCTTGATCACGCCTTTGCGTGTGCCAAGCCTCCTTCTTCATGACCTTTGCCATGGGCGGAGTTCCTCACGCTGGCCCCCGGCACTGATGCTGTGGAAGCCTGAAGGCAGGAGGAGAAGGGGATGACAGAGGATGAGATGGTTGGATGGCATCACCGACACAATGGATATGAGTTTGAGCAAATTCAAGAAGATGCCAGGCATGGAAGCCTGCTGTGCTGCAGTCCATGGGGTCACAAAGAGCCGGACACGACTGACTGGCCAGACAGCAACCGCAGGATCATAGTGGTGCTGCCCCTGTTTCGGCCCTTGATCCCCCATGCCCTGGGGCCCCCGTCTTGTAGGAGCCACGTGTGGCCAGGGAGGGCAGGCAGGTTCTGGGCCGAGCTCGGAAAGAGCCTCTCGGCTTCCTGAGGTCCTCTGGCCGGGCCACTGCCTCCGAGCAGGAGCCTGGGAAGTGCATTCTTGCTACATATGCAGGGAAAGGAGGAAATGGGTTTGGGGACCTTCGTCTGAAGCAAGTTGACCTTACAGCCAGGCATCTCAGAGTGATGCCCTCAGAGTGGTCAGGTGGATGAACTCTGAGCCTTGGGAAGCCCAAGAAGAGAGTGGGGGCGATAGAGCCCCTTTGCTCCGGCGCTGCTGGGGCCATGGGGCTGGGCCATCCCTCGGGCCCTGAGCCCCTGTCCTGGGGGGCCTGGCCCAAGGCCTGGTGCCCGCCCGCCCTGCACCCACCAGCACCAGCTGCCCAGCACCAGCTCAGCGATGTACATGCGCTCTGTCTGTGGTGTCCTCGGATGGGCTGCCTGGTGCCCAGTGCCCTGGGGCCAGGAAAGGCGCCGTCCACCTGCTGAGGAGGGGAGATTGCCCTTGCCTGGAGTCCTGTCTGAACCCGGAAACTTCCGGTGCCTCCTGCTGACTCACCTGGCAGTGGGGACCCCAGGCGTAGAAGGCTGACCCCGTACCCACCCTGTGGCCACAACCAGCAGCTGGTCCTGCCTCTGAACACCAAGGGCGGCTGCTGGACAGGGCAGCGATGGAGGAGCCCAGCAGAAGCCAGGCACGTTCCTGGAAGCTTGGAAATGAGATGCAGGTCAGCCCAGGAGACGCCACCCCCAGAGCTGCAGTGGCCAGGCCCAGCCACACCCAGTGATGGAAGGATGTGGAATGTTCTGGAGATAGCAGTGCTCCCAGAGCAGCTCCCCTCCCCCACCTTCTAGGGGTTCTTTCCAGGAACTTCTCTGCACCAGGAGCTGTGCAGGGCCTGCAGCAGGGGCCAGAGCAGGCCAGCCCCATCCTCATGGAACCTGTCGTGGGACACAGACGCACCAAATCCACACTCGGATTTGTGTGTCACTGACCTTGTGCAGGGTCCGGGTTCCCGAGGAAGGCCCTGGGGCCTGTGGTCAGGGGAGGGGGCAGGAGAGGCCTCCGTCGGGGGAAGGTCAGGCCTGAGAGGTGTGGCGGGGGGCACCCACGTGCGGTGGGGGTGGGGGACAAGCTGCAGGCAGGCAGCCAGGGCACGTGGCCCGGGGGTCTTGCTCCCACAGAGGGGGTCTCCAGCATGGCCCATGGGATGGAAGCCTGACTCGCTGAAAAGATGCTGGAGACAAGCGTCACGATGCAGAAATGACAAAGGAAAGAAGAAACAGGACAAACAATCAGGTGTAGGCTCATGCCGTCGGACGTCCCCCGGCAGAGGGTGTCCCCCAAGGGGCAGAGGTCGGCTCTGAACCGCTGGGTCCCGCCCCAGCTCTGTGCAGCCCCCGTGGGGCCTGGGGCTGACTGCCTGGGGTCTCAGTGCCCCCTGTCAGCAGGGAGGGGGGTCTCTGTCCCCAGGAGCCACGGGGGCTGCAGGGAGGCAGGACAGAGCCCGCTGGCCTGGGCCGGCCTCGAGCCAGCCTCGCCTCTGCAGCAGGATCTGACGGTATTTGCCCCAGATGGAGCGGCGGTCCGGCCCCAGGCGGGGAATGGGAGTCCGTTTCGGAGGCTTCGGGCCCACCCGCTCCATTCCCCAGACCCCGACCCTGGAGGAGGCGACTATAAATAACGCCCCATTTGCAGCTCCGTGGCACGGCTGGGAGCCATTCATGCTGCTGCCCAGGTGGCCATCGCTGGTCGCTGGATTCTTGGCTCAGATAAAGGAAGAAAGGCAGGGACAGGGCTTCGCTTCCAGCCTCCCCCGGCTACCGCCGCTGCCAAAGCCACCTTCCTGCGGCCCTGGGCGCCTCACCCCTTCCAGCCGTGGGCTCCCCGAGGCGGCCAGACGGCCCTGTGCTAAGTGAGGCGGGGCGGCCCTGGACAGTGCAGGAGAGCCCGGAACAGGGACCCTGGGCCAGAGGGGGACACAGCGGCCGTGGGCCAGGGGCTTTCCCAAACTGCCGTGAGACTGCCGGCCTCACCCTGCCGCAGCCCCAGGAGCATGATGCATGGGGACCCCCAGACCCTGGGCCTGCACCAGCCCCACTTCCCAGGGCAGGTAGTGCTGGGGAGCCCAGGGCGGAGCACCAGGCTCATTTCAGTGAGCCCCCCTGGGCTTCTAGAAGGCTCCAGCCCAGTGAACCCAGAGCCTTTGATTCCAGCATCTCCTGTGGGCATTTCACTCCCTGGGCCTTTTCTAATTCAGCAGCTTCACGCCACGCCCCCCTCGGCCCCGGGTGGCTGGCAGGGCCTCACTGTTACCACGGTGCAGCCTCCTGGCTTGGGGGGTTTCAGGAAGATTAGGAATGCCAGGCAGGGCCCTATGCTTGGACTGAAATTGAGCTCAAAGTTATGGGGAGACTTGGGGACACAGATCAAAGTGGTAACCAAGGAAACCGCATCCAAATGTCCAGGCTGAGTCTGCCCTGTTTCGGAGCCTCTCCGACCATGAAGGGCTCAAACTATAGAGCAGATAAAAAGACATCAGGAGAGGCTTCCTTCCCGTTCCTGAAATCGAAGTTTGTAAATGTTAACACAGGTGAGATGCTTCCGGTAGAGACACCTTTCCCAGATTCTAACATAAAACGCTTGTGTGGAACTATTGGGTTTAGTTGGAAGCAGTCTATCCTTTTTACCAACTCGATCGATCCTGGCGTGGTTTCTGAACACAGCGTCTCCCCAGTGCCTGATCCAACACCCACACCCTCCGGTTCGGGGGCTCCGTGCTGAGTTCACGTGACCCTGGATTCCAGCAGCCTGCCCACGGCTCAGTCCATTTCCTGGGGCCGGGGGGCCTTGTGCGGGTCACTCCTTGGGATGTGGAACATGAACGTGGGACATGGCCTGCCCTAGGTGCCTTCCTCTGCACCCCAGGAAGGGTGTCTGTAGTAGGTTGGGCTCAACGCAGAGATGCACTGAAGTTCTAATCCATGGGTCTATGGCTGTGGCCTTGGGTGGCCATGTAATCAGAGCCGACCGGTGAAGACAGGGTCATCAAGGAGGCTCTGCTCCAGTGCCTGGGTCCTCATGGGAGGAGGCAAGGCCGCGCGTGAAGACAGAGGCCCCAGGGGCGGGCCGCTTGCGGAAGGAGGCAGGGACTGCAGGGCAGCAAGCTGCCTCCGGGCCTCTGTCTCCCCACTCCCTGCTTTCCCCAGGCCTCACAGCCTCCCTTCCTGCGGGGACAGGGAGAGGGGCTCTGAGCCCATCAGGAAGGAGAGGCCTGAGCTGCTGGAGGACAGGGAGCGCCGTCTGGAGGAAACCCTTCAAGAGCCGCTGGAACCTCCAGTTCACCGGTGGAAACTCGCTGGTTCCCTGTTTACAATTGTTGTTCAATGGCTCAGTCGTGTCCGACTCTGCGACGCAGTGGATGGCAGCACGCCAGGCCTCCCTGTCCTTCACCATCTCCTGGGGTTTTCTCAGACTCGAGCGCATCGAGTTGGTGATGCCATCCAACCGCCTCACCCTCTGTTTCCCTTTATCCTCCTGGCCTCAGTCCTTCCCAGCATCAGGTCTCTTCCAGTGGTCTTTACAGCGGGGGCAAAGAGCCTAGGCAGAGTCTCAGGTGCCCACGGGCTGTCCCTGGCTCCTTCTGTCACCGCCAAGTGGACCACAGGAGAGGAGGGGGAGGCAGGAAGCCTGGGACGCCGTGTGCTGGCTACACGTCCGCTGTGCAGGAGTCAGGGAGGCAGGGTGGGGTCGATTCAGCTAGCGACGTCACTCCCTCCCCCCTCTTCCCTCTGAAGGTTGCTCCAGGGGGCAGGAGGACAGGGGGTCCCTGAGCACTGGGTTATTCGGTCTTTCTCAGTAGGGATGACCAGACATCTCACCACAGGGCAAAGGAAGGCAAGTTCAAGAGTTTCAGGGTGCTGCACACACTAAAGATTGGATGGACGGATGGGAGAGTGGATGGGTCAATAAATGAATGGATAGGTGGATGGGTGGATGGGCGGACAGACGGATGGACGGATGGGAGAGTGGGTGGGTTGATGAATGGATGGATGGGTGGATGGGCGGACAGACAGATGGACAGATGGGAGGGTGGATGGGTTGATAAATGGTTGGATAGATGGATAGGCAGGTGGGTGGAGGGTGGATGGATGAAAGGAGAGATGAATGGGCAGAGTGGTTTTCTAGATATTTCATGGGCCTTGTCGTCCATGAAAGGTGATAGGTCTGAGTCCTAGTGGGGGCCTGGATTCCCTGAAAGCAGACGGCATTCTCAGCCTCGGCGTCACCCACCATGTCCAGCGTCTCTCCTGCAGAGGCCGGACCTCTCCCCTGGACCCCGGCCTCATCACTTTCTGGGAACGGGCCCCGAGCACAGCCCCCAGCCCTGTGGGCACCCGGCTGCCCAGGTGGCCACCCTAAATGAGGGTGTGTCCAGCTCTTTGCACACGGACATGTGATGTCCCCATGCAGCCAGGGCCTGACACCCTCCTGCTGCCCCAGGAGCCCCATGGCCTCCCGGAACCGGGGGGGACGCTCTCCCGGTCACGAGTTACACTGGAAACCTGGCTGTCTCTCCTGTCTGCTCTCCCAAGGAGCTTCTGTCAGTTCATGGGAATTGGCCCAAGAAAGATTTTTTTTCTTCCCCCTCCACATACATTTCTTGATCCTAACGAGATAATGAAGCAGGTAGCTTGCGACAACTGTGGTTTTTCTCTCAATCTAATCTGATTACCCAAATCTGGAGAGTTTGCCACAGGCGCGGGCCGGTGTCCAGTCTTCCAGGGGACTTCTCTGACCTTGCACTCTGGTGCGGACAGTGCCCAGGCAGCTAATGAATCACGCTAATCAGAGACTCGTCTTGAAAATTAATCCATTCTACTGTAACTATTTAAAGAAAAAATAATTATCGAGAATGTGCTCGCTAAATTACGCTGTCTAGAAGTTGTCGAAAGAAAATTTTTGTCTAATTTTAAAACATAATCTGGGTTTTGCCGATTCTTCTCTGTCGGGTGACTGAAAGATTCAGCCTGAGTGACCGGGAGGAGCACTCGCCTCTTCTCGAATCCCCGGGTCTTGGGTGTGGCGTGTGCCAGCCTGGTGCAGCCCACAACCTCGGCCTCTGGCGCAGACGCCACTGGGAAAGCGGAGCGTGGCCTTGGGGCCTCTGGACCCCAGGCGTCTCCGGGGACGGTGGGTCTCCCTGCCTGTCTCTGTTCCGAGCACAGGCCTGCGTGCTTGAGCTGGGTGTGCCTTGCAGGTGGGCTGAGCAAAGCCTGAGCCAGCGACCCTGGCCCCCTGGGCCTAGGGGGCAGAGGCTGACAGGCCGGCTGAGCTCAGGGGTCCCAGCAGCTGAGCTGCGCCCACTCCCAGCCCACTTGCTTCTCTGGAGGTCTAGTCTCGGTTCCGGGGGAGGACAGGGCCCTCCCATCTGGTCCGGCAGTTCTCAGGTCACCTGAGAAGGCTCCAGGAAGGTGCCGCCAGCCTTTGCCGTGAAGGAAGAGGACGGTTCGCGCTCTGGGCTGGCTCACTGACGTCTGTCTGTCCCGAGTGACCGAGGGGACCAGAGCAGGTCAGGGAGCCCGGAGCCAGACCTGGGGACAGCCCTTCAAGGAGGAGGTAGGCTGCTTCTGAGAAGTCCCTGAGTCCTGGCCACCCTGGACCGCAGAGAGGCCCCGGCTGGCTTGCGGAAGTCGGGCAGCGTCAGAGAAGGTTCCAGAAGGCTGGGACAGGGAGGGCTGTTCCTCCCGGCGACCTGCTCCTGTGGACTCAGGCCGGCCGCCTCCATCCCCTGGAGCCCTCAGGGACCGCTCTGTGCCCCTCAGCACGGGGCCCGTGCTGTCCAGTAAAGGCGTGGGCTTTACTGTCCAGTAAAGATGTGGCCACGTGTGGCTACATCAGCTCTTTCCACATCCCCGCCAGGGTGCTGTGTTCCTCCCCATCTCCTCGCGACGTTTCCAGCAGAACGCACAACACTTCCCCTGCGGGGTCCACAGGCGGTCCCCGCCGTGTCCCTCCATCCTGGGGTCAAGGTCCAGCGCGCACCAGGTGGGCCCCAGAGCTGGAGGCTGGAGCAGGAGTCTGAGGGGCTGGCCCTGTGGCGGGAAGGGTTCTCTGCCCGGAGCTCCGTCCCTTGGGTCCACCCAGGGAGCCCTGGGCCAGGAGTGCAGGGTCTCGGGTCCCTTCAGATTCTGTGTCCCTTCTCTCGCCCCCTCGCACAGCCCGGTCCCTCAGACCTGGCCCTCCCCAGCCTGCATCAGGGTGCCCGCCATGCTCCCAGCGGGGACATCTGGGCCCACCGAACACGCTGGAGCCAGGCGGGCAGCAGGGGCTTGTGATTCAAGGCAGCGGTGCCTTCACAGACCCCCCTTCCCGGCTGTCAGCCGTAATCAGCGTGGCAAAGGCCCGGAGCCGATTTTGGGACCACTGGCGGCAATCTCACATACCCATTTCTCACAAGAGGCACAGCCCGAAGCTGGGGGCGGTGGAGGGGGTGAAATCAGCCCTCTAAACCGCGGGGGCTGTGAGCTCAGCCCGCCCGCGATCGCAGACCCGGCGGACGCCTGCTGTGTGCTCTGATTATCAGGGACCCAGCGGAGCCTTGGAGTGCTCAGAAGCTCCTGATATGCGAGTGTGAGCTTGCGTCTGCGTGGACACCAGAAACCCTCGTGAGACTGTCAGGTGGCCTCAGACCCCAGCGGTCAGCCTGGGAAGCGGCTTCCTGTCCTCGGGCCGCTGACCCAGGCCCAGCCGGCCCCAGGCTGGAGCAGCCCCGAGTCGGCACCCGGGTCTCTGGAGAGCCCGCCTGGAGGCCCCCGAGGGTGGGATGACGCTGGGTTTTCTTGTGCGTCCAGTGCGGTGGGAGCCCCTGGACCCCGTCTGTCCCCTGACCTCTGGACGCTTCTGGGGACAGAGAGTGGCGGACAAGCCGCCACCCCAGGCCCGAGGTCGTAAAGCTGCCCCCGACCCCCTCCGGCGATGGCCACAGACACGACTTGGTGCCGACTCCCCCCGGGGACAGGGGATGGAGGACACGGAGAGGCCTGCAGCCTGACCGGCCATACTCAGGACATCCGAGAAGGTCATCTGAGGCACGGTCAGGGTCTCATCCACCTGCCGGGCAGCCTGGCCGCACGCGTCCAGCGCCATGGAGACGCCTAGACCCTCGATCCCGTCATTCCCCTCTCAGGAGTGCGTCCTGCCAAACAAGGGGGACGTTGTGCTGAGGGCCGAGCTGAGCTGCTCTCTCGGGAATGGCATGGCGGACGGCGGGGGCCTGAGCTGGTCTCGGCTGGTGCCTCTGCGGAGCAGGACCGTGGGCCGGCAGAACAGGGGGAGGGGGGTCGGGCGGCTGCATGGGGGCCCTTAACCGTGCCTGGGGGCGGGAGCGCCCCGGAGCAGGGCTGGGGGTCCTCGCCGTGGCTGGGCCGCCCCTGAGCGTATAGGACTCTGACACAGACAGCCAGGGCCCTGTGCCCCCGCCCTCCGGCCAGCCACAGGGCCGGCCGCCCGCCCACGGCACTCTGCTGGCCGCTGTCTTCGCTGTCCCAGCCTGTGATAACCCTGAGAGCGTGGACCGCAGTGGGGCGGGGGCAGGGGCTACCTTGGCCAGCTCATTCCAGTTGGCTCTCATGTCAGCCCCATCCTTGCAGCAGCCCCCCAACCCCCACCCTGTGGGCGCTTTCATCCCATGGACAGTGAAGAAACGCAGGCCCCAGACAGGGCAGGCGGCTCTCCCGGGGGCGCAGCCGTGAGTAGCAGAGCTGGGACTCAGCCCCGCGGGGTGGGTCAGGCTCTGAACGCATCCCAGCCTCCCCTCTGGGTGGGTCACATTCCTCCTGCCAACCAGCCCGGGGAGCCGAGTCCTGGCCTCGGCCACGTGGAATCAGAGTCGGGGCCGTAGTCGGGCTGAGTAGACTCCAGTCCCCGCCTCGCCCCTCCGGCAGCTCTGTGACCTTGGCACAGTTCTGGACCTCTCTGAGCCTCTGCACCCCCGTGCATGATGAAAAGGTCGGTCACATCGCCTCCTCATGAGTGACGGCCAGCTGTCCGTCCATCCTCAAGGAAGCCTGTGCGTCCCCGGGAGGAGCGGCAAGCTGGCCCCACGGTCAGCGGAGCCCGTGAGCCCCGCAGCTCCGTCCGGAGCCCTCAGGAGCCCCCTGCCTGCTCGGCCCCGCCAGGTGGGCTCCCCGGGTGTGCCTGGGCTTTGGCGTTTCAAATGGGAGTTTCTGGAATGCAGAAGCTGCTTCTGAGTGTGTGAGGGCACAGTGGATCTCTCCCAGAAGCGTGCAGGTCCCAGCAGGTGTTACGGTTGCTGGAGTTTTCCTGAGCCCAGGGCCGCCCGGAAAAGACGCCCACTCCAGTGCTCTTGCCTGGAAAATCCCATGGACGGAGGAGCCTGGTGGGCTGCAGTGCATGAGGTCGCTAAGAGTCGGACATGACTGAGCGACTTCACTTTCACTTTTCACTTTCATGCATTGGAGAAGGAAATGGCAACCCACTCCAGGTTCTTGCCTGGAGAATCCCAGGGACGGGGGAGCCTGGTGGGCTGCCATCTATGGGGTCGCACAGAGTCGGACACGACCGAAGCAACTTAGCAGCAGCAGCAACAGGGCCGCCCATCTCTGGGGGGCATGCAGGGAGACCAGAGCCCGCCAGGGGGCCCAGCTGGGCAGGCTCGTTTCCCCAGGCCGGGCGGGGCCTCCCTGGGCGGGCCCCCAGCCCCCTCCTCGGAGCCCTCCTGCCCAGGAGGGCCGGCCTGAGAGTGGCCTGGCAGGGAACACCCTCGAACAGCACCCCCCAACCCAAGGTGCCCTCTGACCTCCAGCCCCCCCCCCCGGCCTTCCTGCCTCAGCTGGTGACTGCTCCCAGGAGG
The DNA here is from genome assembly GCF_016772045.2 of Ovis aries. Taxonomy (NCBI): domain Eukaryota; kingdom Metazoa; phylum Chordata; class Mammalia; order Artiodactyla; family Bovidae; genus Ovis; species Ovis aries. The sequence goes on from NC_056056.1 coordinate 224,365,071, forward strand.
GGCCCCCACGTGCTGCCCTGAGGAGCAGAAAGACGGGGCCTTCTGGGGACCTCCAGACATGCCTGCAGCAGGAGCACCTCGATTCCATCCTGAGGGCCTGTGCCAGCCCCTCGTGTGGGGGACTCTTCTGGAAACCCATGCACATCTCAGTTGCATCCGGCCCCCGTGGGTTGTGTGTGTGTGTGTGGGGGGGGGGGTTGTGTGTGTGGGGGGGGGTTGTGTGTGTGTAGTTACTGTCTCTGCTGACATTAAACACCAGCCGCCCCTCCCCCACATGTGGATGTGGGCTGACCGCTCCACACCAGCGAGAACTGGGGGACTCTGGGGCCAGGGACGTCGCTGCTAGATGCAGCCTCCCCATCTTGGACGGACGCAGTCCCTTTATGGCTGCGTCTGGGAGTGTGGCCGGAGATTTCTGGAATCCCACCAGTTTTGCTCTGGATGAGTCATTTTTCCGAGCTGTTGAGTAAAGTAAGCAGACTCGTGTGTTAATGGAAGTGAAGAAACAGTTTATTCCGAAGGGAACCATGCAATTTACGACCAGCAAAGGGCACGGGCGTTGAGCGGAGCAGCACGGTCTCTGTGATCCCGGGCCAATTAGCGCCGCGCGTCCCCGTCCATCTGTCCAGACTCCGGAGGGCGGCACGCTCATCGCCACAGTCCAAGCACGCATGCCGGCCACCAGCCCTGGTGTCTTCAAGGTCGCTTTGCCTGTCCATCCATGTCCTCAGTTGTGCAGGAGCGGGCGGGGGGACCGGCAAAGGCATCTGGAAGGGGTGCGTTTCTGAGCTTCCCCGTCTTTGGAGCTTGTGTGTGCTGGGAGCAGAAAGGGGTCCCAGAATCTCATATGCCCTTGTGGGGAGGGGCAGGGGCCCCACATCCAAGCAGCTCGTCCCTGCAAGAGAGCTTCAGGTGTCACACAGGGCCACACCTGTGCACATCACGCACGTGCCCACACATGTACACAAACACACCCGTGGGGTCAACAGCTGGACACACAGCCTCCCTAGGAGGCTCTCAGGGCTGGTGAGCCGATTGGTCTGAGGTCCACTCAGACCCTCCACACACCCTCGAGACCCTGGCCTGGAGGGTTGAGAGCAATCAAAGGTGTGCTTGGGCCAATCGAGGAGCGTGCTGGGGGAAGCTCAGGGTCCTCTTCGAGCAGAGTGAGTCCGGGCTCAGGCCCTGCAGCTTCTGCCTCAGTCCCGGCCCCTCCTGCCCTTTTCCTGCCTCATGCAGGCTGTCATTTTCGCTGAGATGGAAAATTCCACAGTAGTGGCCCTAGAGGGTGGACCCTGCCACTCCGGGGCCAGCCAGCTGGGGGCCCTCCTGGGCCCAGTGAGGGCAAGCACTCTGGAACTGTCTGTAGATAAGACAAAGGCTCCGTCTCCCGGGCCTTCCCAGGAGAGACGCTGCTGGTCTCTGCCAGTTGAGCCCAACTCTGGGTCTTCTGCAGGCTCCTGAGAAATGGCACGTGTGAAGCCCCACTAGCTTTTTAGGGTGTAGTGCACTCAGGCAATGCCCCATCTCTCACTGGTTGGCCATAGATCTGAGTGAATTTGGCCCCAAATTCCTCTGACCCCAGGTGGCTGACCTTCAGAGTGGGGGCTCCAGGGGTGGGAGGGTGCGTCTGACTCTTAAGGAGGAAGGAGCTGGCGCCCCCCGCGGGCCCCGAGACCGGTGCACCGTGTCCCTGTGGCACCTGTCCTGAGGGTCCCCGCTGGGGTTCTGCATGGCCCTGTGCTTCCCTGTCCCTTGATCTGCGGCACTCCGTCTGCTCTAGGAGATGTCCCCAGGCCCCTCTGTGCGGCCCCCATCATTCTGCGGCTCCTGCGGTCTGTCTGTGACTGCAGGGACAGTTTGCCCCCACAGTTTTGGCAACTGGCCCTTCAGCCGATTGACCGGGACCAGCCTAAGCTGGTCCCTGACATGTTCACGACCTGCACCCAGCTAGGCCCCCCGCTTCTCAGCCCCTTGGACACCCCGGGCCCTGCCCTGCTCCCCTCCCAGGCTCCAGGTCCCTCCCCACCCAAGACGCTGGTCCTCTGTGTCCCACCAGGTCCTTCATGAGCACCTGGACTGCAGGGGTGGCTTCCTTCTGGGGAGACGGTGGCCGGGACTGAGGCTCTGGGCCTGGAATTACCCAGGTGTTCTCACAGAGGGGCACTCGGAGAGGAGAAACCAGCCTCTGCCTGGCCCGCGTGGCTGCAGGAGGGAAGAGTGACTCTGCAGGCCTACATTCTCACACGCACCCTGCGGACATGAGTGCCTGTGCGGAAGTGCTTGTGTATACAGATGTGTGTGTGTGCAGACATGTACTCACGTGCAAGTGTGTGGTGTGTGCAAGCGTGTGCAAGTGTGCGCACTAGTGCCTGTGGATGTGCAAGTGTGTGTGTGCAGACGTGTGCTGTGCGAGCCTGTGCAGGCTGCATGGGCAGCTGTCGCACGTGCAGACGTGTTTGCGGATGTGTGTGCTCACGTGCAAGCATTTGTGTGTGGTGTGTGCAAACGTGTGCAAACGTGTGCGCAGGTGCATGTGGGCGTGTGTATGCAGCTGTGTGTGAGTGAAGTATTTGTGCAGCTGCGTGTGCTGTGTGCGAATGTGTGTGAGGCAGGAGAGGAGTGTGAGCAGGCAGGGTGCCCGGGCGCAGCGCCCGTCGTGGGCTCCGGTTGGCGGAGCTGGTCCATCTTGGGCCCCGAGGCCGGGCGTGGACGGACCCGCCTTCCCCTGTGCCTCGGAAGGCGCTGGATATGCGGCCGCAGGAGACCCATGTGCTGGGCCTGCCGAGGCCGAGCGCCCCCGGCCGTGACACCAGCACAGGCTGGACTGTGGGCCCCACCTGTCGCCCACGTCACCCTGCTCGCTGGACCTCCTCCGCCCCAGGGAACGCCCTCCCCAGCTGAGAGCTGCCATGACGTCAGGACCAGAGATGAGGTGGTGACGTGTGGGCATGAAAGGCCCCTTTGTCCCTGGAACATGGTGGCCCGGCCCTGCGCCGCCAACTGCCCCCACAGGAAGTGGGCTGGGGCTGGCTGAGCCCAGCGCCCAAGGCCGACAGAAGGCCTTGTGTGGTTGGTACTGGCCGGCCAGCGCCCTCAGCAGGGCTGGCGCCCACACACCAGGCCACCTCGCCGGGTGGGAACAGGGCGATGGTCAGGGAATCGGTGTGTCTGTCTGTCCTGCACACACGTCCGCGTGCCTGCTGCCTGCCAGGCAGGCCCGCACAGTGGTCCCACGCGTGTGGCAACGATGTGTGTGCTAGGCATTCGTGTGTGTGCGTGCAGGCTAGGTCACTTCAGTCGTGTCCGACTCTCTGCAGTCCTGTGGACTGTAGCACACCAGGCTCCTCTGTCCACGGGGCTCTCCAGACAAGAAGACTAGTGGGTTGCCATGCCCTCCCCCAGGGGATCTTCTGCACACAGGGACTGCGCCTGCGTCTCTTGCGTCTCCTGCCTTGGCAGGCGGGTTCTTCACCAGCAGCGCCACCTGGCGTGCGTGTGCGTGCGTGTCTGTGTGTGGAGCTGTGCACACATAAGCCGCCTCCCACATAGAGGCGTGTGCGTGTGCTCCGTCCAGGGCCTCTGCATTCTTGTGCGTGTATCCACATGTGTGTGCGTGTGTGAACATGTGTGTCCAGGCTCTGTGTCCCTCCCGCTGCCTTATCCCGCCCCCCTCAAGCTTTCCTCCCTCTCCCTGACCTTCAAATGTCCCGTCACATTTGTGGGGCTGCCCCGTGACGGCTGTGTGCCCCCATCTCCCGGAGGGGATGGAGGCTTGGAGTAAGCAGCCCTCACGTGAAGCTTCAGGGAAGATGAACGGGGCCTGTGGCCTTGACCAAGGGCCTGGAGCTGTGCCCAGAGCAGCCTGGGGGCGGCCTCCAGGGGACCAGCAGGCATCCCAGCCCTTGGCTGTGGGGAGGCTGGCTCCGTCTCCCCCAGCATCTGTCCACCGTCTCTGGCGCCATGGTCAGCGGCCGAGAGTGGCTTCTGTCCTCACTCAACTGTGAAGGACGTGTGTTTGGGGTGTGGAGTGGCCCAGCCCTGGGCCAGGTACTCCACCTACAGCTTCTCCTCTGTCCCACGGTCGCTGAGCTTCCCAGGGAGGAGGGAGCCCATGGTGGGTTGAGGGGGCACCCCGGGCTCAAGGTCCTGGTTGGCACAGCAGGGCAGACTGAATCCATCCCCACTCCATCATCTGGTCCTGCAGACCAGCCAGGGCAGCGTCGACGTCAGAGGCAGGCCTCTGCCATTGCCCGTTGGTCTGGGATGAGTGCTTTCTGGATGGCTGTGGCCTCTCCAAGCAGGGCCTCACCCCAGCCTCCTTGCCTCCAGGCCTGCATGTCCCTCACGCAGCCGAGGAGCATGCCTGTTGCCTGAGAAGGCCAAGTTCCTGCTCTGGTCCCTGGGCACGCCAGGGGCTGGGTCCTCACCCCCCGATGGAGGTCTCTGAGCCGGGCACAGTGGGCTGACAGCATCTCCCTGGGCGTATCCCCGGGACACAGAGGGGAGCACAGATCCAGACTCTTCTAACCACGCGTGCGCCTCTTCTCGCCCCGTGTGTCCTGGTTGATCCCAGAGAAACCCTCCCTTCTTTCCTTAGTTCGTCTGCATCTTCTCTGTGCTGTGCACGCAGGGTTTCTAGGGATTGGCAGGGCATGTGTTTCAATCTTGCTGCTTCTTCGTGGGTTTAAGGTTTGCGCTTGTTGCAACAACAAGGTTTTTGTGTATCTTTTACTGCCACCAAAATGGTGCACTGGGGACTTCCGCTGGAATGAAGTGCAAACAAGGAGAGGAGGCTTGAGGGGGGCGTGCCGGGGGGCGCAGCCATCTGTCCCCACCGGCCCTGGGGGCTCCGAGGGATAAGAGGTGGTAGGTGGCTTTTGTTGTTCATCTTGGAGCCGTTTCTGGGGCATCCCCCACACCCGTTGGGGGAGCAAAGCCCTTCTCCTCCTCCACGGGAGCTGCCGCTCAGCTAGACTGTTTTTCTGCTCTGACTTCAGCTGGTTGAGGGGCTTTTCCGAGCCGTGGGGTCTCCTGGGCTGTCTGCTCAAGCTCAGGCTGCAGCGACAACTGGAGGCCATGGGGCTTGATCAGCAGAAACTCCTTTACTTGCAGCTCCGGAGGCGGGAGGCTGTGGTGCTGGTGCCACTGACGGGCTCCTGGTGGGACCCCCTCCTCACTGTGTCCACACGGCGGGGCTGGTCTCACTGAGGTCGCTTCTCTTAAGGGCACCGATTCCGTGGGGGGAGGCCCCACCCTTGTGACCTCGTTTAACCTCAGTTAAACGGGATCTCTAAAGATCCCATCTCCAAGCCCAGCCATCCTGGGGTCGTGCTGTGACTTTGGTGGGTCACGGTTCCGTCCATAGCTCGGCCTGGAATGGAGCTGGTCTCAGGATGGCTGACCGGTGGCCACAGATAGTGAGATTCCTGGGGTGGCGCCGTGGGGCAGCACACACCACAGGGCCCTCCGCTGTGCCCAAGGCAGGCATCACTAATCGGTCCCGGGACACTCTCCCCTGTGTTCAGGCAGCTCCTGCTCATCTGTCAGAATTGGCACCAAGGGGTCACCTGGGATGCCGTCCTTGTCTGTCTTCCAGGCCGCCTTCTAGGGCAGCCGTTGTTAAGACTCACCGAGGCCTGCTCGCCTGCAGGGGCCCCGAGGCCCAGGCCCCCCACAGAGTGAGGCCCCCCAGGTCCCCTGTCGCTTTGCAGGGACAGTTGCAGCCTACAGGGCTGGTGGTGATGTCCTCTGTGCAAAGAGAAGCGCCAGGATGCTTTAAAGGTTACTAAGAATTTCGAGGCATAGGAAGAGCAGCGTGGGGCCCTGTGGGCTGCACCCTGCCCATGTCTGCAGCCACCGAAGCAATCACCTCTGGAAGGACAAGGGTCACTTGGTCCTAATTCAGAAACCATCCGTGGTTCCCAGGTTCCTTTAATGACATGTCCATGAATATGATCCGTGTTCTTTCCATCACGTAGCCCCTCCTTCCAGGGTTTCCATCAGTAAGGGGTCCCCAGCCCCCCACTACAGCCACAGAGTGGTGGTGGGTTTCCCAGGAAGAGAGAACACGACCCCTTTCCTCCCGGAAGTGTCCCAGGGGTCTACCTGTCCCCTCCCCAACTAACAATGGCAAGGACTCAAAGCTTGATGTCACCACCCCCGGGACGTCCTCTGATGGGTCACCACCCCGGGACGCCCTCTGGGGGCTCCCCACCCCCGAGACACCCACTGGGGGCTCCCCACCCCCGGGACGCCCTCTGGGGGCTCCCCACCCCGGGACACCCTCTGGGGGCTCCCCACCCCCGGGACTGGGGGCTCCCCACCCTGGGACGCCCTCTGGGGGCTCCCCACCCCGGGAAGCCCTCTGGGGGCTCCCCACCCCCGGGACGCCCTCTGGGGGGTCCCCACCCAGGGACTGGGGGCTCCCCACCCCCAGGGCGCCCTCTGGGGGCTCCCCACCCCCGGGACTGGGGGCTCCCCACCCCCAGGGCGCCCTCTGGGGGCTCCCCACCCCGGGACTGGGGGCTCCCCACCCCGGGACGCCCTCTGGGGGCTCCCCACCCAGGAACGCCCTCTGGGGGGGTCTCCTTTGTGGCTGAGGCTCTGGGAGCACTGTGGCCACTGTGAGATCTGCCAGGCGTCCCCGCCGCCCCCGCCCGCCTCCTTCCGGCCTGCCCCAGCCCCTGGGTTCTGCCCTGTGGATGGGTGGCTCCCAAGACATCTGAGGGGGTCCTGACCAGGCAGGCTTTTGTGCTCTCCTGTGGGTTCCGGGCGCAGGAGAGAACAATGTTGTCCCCTCCAGGAAGGTGCCTTGGCTGCTCCTTGACACTGTCCCCGAGGCCCTCGGTCCCTGCTGACCGAGCGACCAACGTCAGAGCTTCCCACGGACAGCGAGCAGGCAGCTGGGAGCCCAGGGCAGGGGCGGCCCCCGGCCCGGCCCCCCGACTGGCCCCGGAGGCTGCCCACCCGGCCTTCCCGTCCTCGAGGCCGGGGCTGGGCGCTGGGCAGCGTGGGAACCTCCCCGCCCCTAGCTGGCGCTGACCTCTGACCTCTGCCCTCTGCCCTCTGTCCCCAGCGCGGATCATCAGGACGAAGCAGTGGTGTGACATGCTCCCGTGTCTGGAGGGGGAGGGCTGCGACTTGCTGATCAACCGGTCAGGCTGGACGTGCACACAGCCCGGCGGGCGGATAAAGACCACCACGGTGAGTGCACAGCCCCCCGGCTGTCCTGGGGTGCAGGGGCCCGAGCAGGCGGGGCCGGGGGCGGACCCCACACCGGCGACGGTGAGAAGCTGGTCGCTGGCTTCCTGACGGAGGGAGGATGCCAGCTCTGCGGCTGGGTGGGTCTGTCCCCTGGGTGCTCAGAGCATCACGGGGCTACTGAGTTCCTGTCAGCCCAAGAGGCCACACAGAGCACCTCCAGGCTGCCCAGCCCACATGAGCTCCTTGTGGGGGGATGTCTCATTTCTGGGCGATGTCCTTCCAGCCCCAGGCTGCAGGAAAGGTTCGAACCCACAGAGGGGCTTCAGACCCCACCTCTGGGCAGAGGGCCTTTAAGAGGAAAGAAGGGGGCGGTGTGGTCTAATGCAGGCGCCCCAGGCAGGCATCTAGAGCAGAGGCTCTGAGAACCCTGGGGGGCCCCGGGTCCCTCCTGGATCCGCCAAGAGGAGCACTGGGTCCCCTGCTCACCTCCGTGGGCTGGAGGCAAGAAAGGCAGAGCAGTCCCAGGGATGTTTTCTCTGAGATTCCTTTTCCAAAGGAACGTTCCCCCAGCATGGGGACAGTGAGGGCCAGGACAGCTGGGGACGCCCGGCCGTGACCCCTGGGGACTGCCCTGGGGCTCCGCAGGCCTGGCACGCTCAGTGCTGGCTCCACAGGCCAATTATCGCCCCTCACCCAGGCTCATCCTCCTAAGGTTTCCATAGCAGGCTGAGGGCTGGCATGGGCTCCAGGCTACGATGCCCACCTCGATGGCGGGGAGCATTAGGGCGGGGAGCATTAGGTCGGGGAGCAGGGGCCTTATGGAAGCACCTGGGAGTTCTCTGCTGGCACCCCCAGGCAGAGAGGCGGGGGCCATAGCCCCTCGGGAGTTAGGCCAGAGGAAAGCCTACTCCACCCGCTCTCGCAGCCTCCACATGAGAGCGCAGGTGGGCTTTCTCAGCAGCACCATCAAGAGGCCAGTCTGGCCAAGCTGCTCTGCGGGGAGCCGTGGGTCCCTGCCCCGTGGCCGGCCAGAGGTCAGCTCTGAGCTTGAGTGGGGCACCTACCAAGGTCGGGGCTGTAAAGCTGATGCAGGACCCCCACTGCCCCATGGATGCCTTGGCAGCCTCTTGTGACTGTGGGGGTTCGGGCCTGGGGGCCCTGCCGGCAGCCTCCCCCTTGCAGGTCTGGGCAGCGGGGGTCTTGAGCAGGGCGGCCCCTCGAGGGGGTCAGAGCCGGGCTGCAGGGAGCATCCCCAGGTCTCCACTTGGAGCCGCAGCCGTGCACTTGTCTGATTGTCAGCCGCGCTTGTTTCTCTGCGTCCAGCATGGAGGCGGAGACCTGTCTCCACCAGCCCCTTCCTTGAACCTGCCTTGCCGCTCCGGCAGCGGAAGGGGCTCTGAGCTGGGGCTGCCACCTCCCCCAGAGTCCAGGAGGCGGGTGGCCTTTCCAAGGTCCCCATCTGCGTGCTGTGCCCTTTTGGGGACGGAGCCTTGGGGACATGCAGACTGGCAGCCCCGGGGTCACCATCCCCAGATCCATGAGGCCTGGGGGTCCCTGTGGGCTCCCCGGGGCTGGGGCCAGCCCTGGTGCAGGCAACGCTGTGTTGGGGGTTTTCAATGAACCCCCAGAGGAGGGGAGGCTCGGGCAGGGCTCCAGAGGCCCTGGGCGCCTCGGCGGGCGTGGGGGTGGGGCCTGCCCTCCAGGCCGCATGGCACGGCAGCACCTGTCTGTGTCATCATGGTGAATCGGGGTGCCCCTCTCATCAAGCCCCAGCCCCTCCTGGCGCCCTGCCACACGGGGGTTTTGAGGCTGACCTCTCCCCGTGGGCACAGCCCGAGTCCTTGATTTACTCCAAGACCTCTGCTGAGAAGGTACAGACATGCGTTCCTTTCCATCCCCCAGGCCTCCGGGCTCAGAACCACATCTCAGTTTTACAGCCGTGAAAACTACGACTGGGAGAGACAGAGATGCCGACGGCCAGGGGTCGGCAGGCCGTGGAGCGGAGGCTTGAATCTGCCGGGTCTGTGCAATGCAGCCGTGGCCCTGGCTCGTCAGGAGCCCCGCATGTCTCCTGGGGCTCCTGTAACCCCCCCCTCCCTGGGGGGTGTCTGGCGCTAGAGCCCGTGGAGCCCGCGGCCCAGGCGGAAGGACCCAGCACACACGGGGCAGGTCCGGGGGGAGGGGGCGTGCACGCGCAGGGACCCTCGACTTCCTGGGGGTGGCCCTCCACTCAGAGGCACGGCCGAGGGGCAGGCGTGTGTAGCAACACTGACCTCCCGCCCATGTGCTGGCCCTGAGCGTCACAGCCCCACCCAGGAAGGGGGCTCCGTGTCCTCACACTGGCAGGCCACACAGAGCGACCAGGCAGTAACCCTGGGGGCCGACGGGCTCCGTCGTCTTCCCAGGAGTCTGCAGAGGTGACCCTGGCCTGTGCAGACCTGTTTTCCAAGCGTGCTTAAATGCTTACCTGAGCTCCTGACCCAAAGTGAAAAGTGAAAGCCACTCAGTCACGTCCGACTCTTTGCGACCCCAGGGACTGTTCACTCCCTGGACTTCTCCAGGTCAGAATACTGGAGTGGGTAGCCGTTCCCTTCTCCAGGGGACCTTCCCGACCCAGAGATCGAGCCCAGGTCTCCCTGCATTGCGGGCAGATTCTTTCCCAGCGCAGCCACAGCGGAAGCCCAAGAATACGGGAGGGGTGGCCTGTCCCTTCTCGAGCGGATCTTCCCGACCCAGGCATTGAACTGGGGTCTCCCACATTGCGGGTGGATTCTTTACCAGCTGAGCTATAAGAGAAGCTGCGAGCTCTTGAACCAAACACCTTATAATTGGAGCACGTAATCTTCTTATAGGATTGAATTGTGGGCCTCTTACAGCTGGCAAATTAGCATCGTGGAGTTTCACATTTTACTATAAATTGGTTTTCTGTGGCGGGGGCTGGGGGACAGGAATCTAGGAGACCTCGGGATTGCTTGGCCACAAGATGGCTAATTCCACCCCAGCAGCCAGGCCTCAGCCCAGCGCCCTGCAGCCCGGCTGTGTCCGCAGGTGGCCACCCCCCACCCCCACCTGGACACGCCCCAGCTCCTTCTCCACGTGGCCGTGGCTGCTCCCTTCTCCATGTCCCCAGCAAACTGTGAGCGAGCCAAGGGCAGGCACGAGCCTTGGGGGGTCTCACCATCCCCATCCCCCATTCAGGTCTTAGGTAGTTGCTTGTGATCAACTGATTAATTGATTAGCAGAACCCAGGCCCTGGGTGCACGCTGATGCCTGCATTTCCTGGATCACCGCCTTGCAAAGTGCAGGTCGTCACCCCATTAGTGGGTCGCGAAATTAATTTAGTGGCTCACGATCGGCATTAAAAGAAGGAGGAAGAAATAGAATAGAAATGTTTGGGTGCATCCCCATCTTGAGGGTGAGAGCTGCTTGGTGACATGCACACAGGGCCCCTGGGTGAGGCTACACGGGTACCAGGGCCAGTTGCCATGGCGACTTGGGGACCCGGCATCCTGGGGGTACACCGGGTGGGGGGAGCCTGGCTTCTGGGGCCCCCGTGATCCCTGTCTCAGGGGCTCCCTTAGCGATCTGTCTCTGCTCTGTGATGTTGGTCCACACCGGGCAAGGTGAACATCACGGGCCCTCCCCAAGGTCACAAGCAGCATCCTCTCCTTGGCGACCAAACAGCCGCTGACAGCAGCTGACTGGGCTGGCGGAAGGGGTGGGCAGAGGCTGGGGCCGGTGGGCGTGAGCGCCCCGCCCACTCGTGGCTTCCGTGCGAACACGAGTGGCTGAGGCAGCGCCTGGGTGTTGGTGGCGCCCAGGGCGATGTGACCCACGCACATCGGGTGGTGGTGTCTCCGTATTGAACATGAACCTTGTAACAAGCGCCTCCTAGACCAGGACAGGCCGGCTGGTTGAACTCGTCTGTCAAATCGGCGATTAAGCTCTGCGTTTTAATCCTGTTCTGCATGGACGCCATGCTCTGGAGGGTGAGGGGCATTCTTGGCCGGGGGTGGGGGGTCTGTGCAGTCTGCTCAGGACCTTGGATTTCGTGGAAACTTGTGACACCAAGAACACTTTCCCAGGAGCCAGCCTGGACGCCCGAATTCTGCCTGAGCCCAGGTGTCCCAGGCCCGGAGTGCATGGTGCTGAGGCATGGACAGGTGCCCAGGGTGCTCCCCTAGACACCAGGAGAGGTGCCCAGTGGCCTATGGGTCATCACCTCGCATCCCTCATCTTGTCGTGAGCTGGCCGTCACTGGGCCGGGCAGCCAGGCTCTCCGGCCAGCGCACCCCGCACGCTGACCCCCAGGCATCCCGGCCGGGATCGCCCGCTGTCACTCACCCACGCTGAGCATCCAGCCTCCACGGCGGTGGCCCAGGACTGAGGGGCTGGCCTCGTGTGGGGGCAGGGAGCCCTTCCGGTTTCTATCCTCACCATCCCAGTGATGGCCAGCCTTGTTCAGGCCACCCCCTTGGGCTCAGCACCCCCTCAACCTAGTACCACACATCTCTCTTTTTCTGACACACCGGGGGTAGTCCTCGGAAAGTCCAGCGTCAGCCTGGAAGCGTCTGCATCCTTGGGTGCAAAGTGTACCCAAGGGACTCGTGTGTGTCTAGCATGGCCCCCACTGAGGTTCCTGAGATGGACTGGCCGTGGCCTGCTGTCCAGGACAGCGGCGGCCCAGGCCTCTCGTCAGCCAGGGTCTGTGTGCCGCCCCCCATCAGGGTTGGACTCACAGGGGCTCAGGCTCTCAAAGGGCATTCAGGGGGCACTGTGCAGCTGCCCGTGCCAGGCTCGCCTCACCATGATAGAGAGCAGAAGGCACGCTTCCCACTTGGGTGCCCTGGAGATGTCTGGGTGGACAGGGACGCAGGGCAGGGAAACAGTCCATCAGGTGGGGGCACGGCTCCCCGGCCCGGGGCAGGGGCGCAGTCCACCGGGCGGGGGCGCAGTTTGCCAGCTCGGGGCAGGGGGTGCTGCTCCCCAGCTCGGAGCGGGGCCATGGATCCCCGGCTTGGTGTGGCTGCAAAGCCAAGCGGGGCAGGCCTGTGACCTCAGGGTCCCGGGGGTGCTGAACCCCCAAGGAGCCACTGGCCGGGCCTGCCCTCGGACCCCCGGCCTCAGGGGCCAGGACGCAAGGCCCCCCACCTGTGAAATGGAGGCACCCGACCCAGGAGCTGTGCGCCCTGCGGGAGCCTGGACCTCCAGAGGCTCACGCCCGTCGGACTGAGAGCTGCGCCCCTCTGGGCCCCGGGAGGCCAGTGCCGAGTGTGGAGGAACGTCCCGAGGTGTGAGACCCGCCCACTCCCAGGGGTGTGGGCGGGGCGTGGGGCCTCTTTCCTGCAAACCCGGGGTCCCGGCTTCCCACGACTGCTGTGACCGGTGACTGCGCTGGGTGACCCACAGCCACAGAGAACTTCCCTCACAGCAGGGAGGCCACAGGTTCAAGGTCAAGGGTCCTGCCAACCTTGAGGTTTGCCTGCGGCCCTGGGGGCTCCCGGGCTGAGGCCACATCCCCCACAAAGGCGCCAGCTCCTCTCTGGGCATCTGAGCGCCCCTCTTTCCTCCTGTAGAAACGCCAGGATCACATGTGGGGCCCGCCCTCCCTGACAGGTGATTTCATCCCAAAGACCTTAACTCGCTCCATCTTAAAGACCCAGTTCTGAAGGTCGTATTCTGACATTCCAGATGGACAAGAGCTTTGTGGGGGGTGCCCTATGCCACCCACCAGCCTGCCAAGCCCAGTGCAGAAGCTTGAGTGCTGTGAGCTGGGGCCCAAGGCCCCCTGTGACGGCCCCATCCACCTGTCTGAGTTCAAATGGAAGGATCCTCACTGGTGGGAGGAGAGAGAGAACAGACACACAGAAGCTGAGGGCGGGGCCGAGGGGCTCAGAGGAGACGAGCGCCCAGGCCACGGAGAGGAGGCAGCTCAGACACGCGGTGCCCAGTGAGCCCGCCAGGCTCGCGGCCAAGGGCACTCGCCCCCCACCACGCCCGCGGCAGCTGCTGTCTGTATGAGGCTGGAGCTTCCTGGAAACAAGACATATTTCAAGAGCTGTGAGATGTGGGGGTCACATACCTGCACAAGCCACGTGATGTGTGTATCTGTCTTTGCAGACAGCACCTACCTGTATGAGTGTGTGTCTGTGTAACAGAATTTGTTAAAACTCTGGCAAATGTGTGGGACATAAAATTGAAGAGGTCTCATAAAGCCAGGAGGAGAACTTAAAAAAAAAAAAAAAAAAAGAAGGTGGAAGTACGAAAGAAAAAAAAAAACATTAGAAGATCGATTCAGGGGGTCTAGAGACTATAAGATCCAAAACTAGAGACAAACGAAGACGGAGTATCAAAGAAGTGTTTTCTAAAGAAATTCCCAGGACTCAAGGCCTGGGTTTCCTGTGTGCAGGGACTCACCGCCGGCCGGAAATGAGTGAAGAAAGCCCCGTCCCGAGGCGTGTCAGCGTGACATCTCAGGCCCGTGGAGATGAAAACAGCATCCTGAAAACTCAGAGGGAAAAAATAGGTCACTTACAAAGATGGAGACATCAGAGTGGATCTGCCTTCTCAGCTGACACGCTCGGAGCTGGAAAACAGCGGCCCAGACCTTCCCGAGCGGGGACCCAGTGGATCTCCACGCCAGCCCCGAGTTCACGGGTGGGGCGGGGGCCGCCAGCCTGGAGTCCGTAACCGGGACGTCCTCCCGGGTTCAGGAGCCGTGGGCCCGCTCCCTGCTCCGGGAGCCCCGTCCTCCGGAGGCTGTGGACGAAGTGGTCCACGGGGATGAGGTGAAGGATGAAGGGACCCCGGGACACCATGCATCCTCAGCACAATCCACAGTGGCCAGACAGGCCCCAAGAGGGCTCCTCCGTGGAGGACAGTGTGGGCCACGCCGAAGATGCTTCCAGAAAGCTGCGGGGCGACGCCGCACGCACAGGAGTCAGGCAGTGGAGCGCCGTGAGGATTCCCCAGGAAAGCCTGAAGGGAAGCCATCCCAGGATGCAGCAGGGAGACTTCTGTGGTGCCCAGGAGGAGGCCCAGAGGCACACGCCGGGTGCAAGGGGAGGGAGGAGAGGTGAGTGTCTGCAGGACGAGTGACCCCATCCTGACCCCTCCCGGCCGCACCCAGCAGGCCTGGCCGCACCCAGATGAGAAGGACCAAGACTCACTGAGCACAAGGTGGGCAGCATCCCCGTGGGGGCACCGTGGAGGCCCCCGGGCAGGGAAGGTGGCGGCCGTGGTCCTGGAGGGGAGCCCAGAGGTCCTGGCAGGTGACATCCGGCTCTGGGTGGCTGACCCCGCGTTGGGTGAAGGATGCGGTTCAGGGTCTGGGGGCCTGCACTGCGCCCTTCGCCCCATCCCCAGCCTCCCTGGGGTGGGGGGGAGCGGCGTGCCTTCTCTTTCGCCCCACAGTGCAGCCCAGCAGGGCTCTGGGTTTCCGTCTTGTCCCCAGGGCCCCCTGACCCTCCCAGGCTCCCCGGGCCCCTGGGCACCCAGGGACTCCTGCCGCCTTTCTGACGAGCCGCAGTGCCTGCGGGCGTTGCCCCGCTTTGCTGTCTCCCGTGTGAGTCCATCCCTCCTTCCCTGGGGAGGGGGCTCCTTCCCCGGTCGAGGTGGCAGGGCCTTGCCTCCCCGGGGCCAGGGCTTTGGGGGGCGTTGCTTGCGGTGCCTCAGTCCCCCAACCGGCATCCCGCAGGCCACGCTCCCTTCACAGCTGAAGGCCTTCTCCCCCACTGTCTGGCCATCCGTCCACCGTCGGCCCAGGTCAGCCCACCCGGGGCCCTGGGAACAGTGCACTCCGTCCCCTTCACGGAGGAACACACGCTTGGCCTGTCTCACGACCCAGGGCGTCCGGGTGCCAGCCGCCTGCTGGGTGTGGGCTTCCACAGACGGGCCTGTCCCGGCCAGGGCTCCTGCAGACGGCTGGTGACGCCATGTTCCTCTCTGCTCCCAAGCGGGCCTGCCCAGCAGTTGGAAGCACTTGTCGCTGAGCCTTGTTGCCGTTCGGTCGCTCAGTCGTGTGTGTCTCTCTGCGACCCCATGGACTGCAGCACGCCAGGCTTCCCTGTCTATCACCAACTCCCGAAGCTTGCTCAAACTCACGTCCATGGAGTCAGTGATGCCATCCAACCATCCCATCCTCTATCACCACCTTCCCACTGCTCTTCCAAGAATGAAGAAGCGAAACTGATATCTGAGCTGGGAGCAAGGTGACAAGTGGCCTTGCCGAGCAGAGGCCGCAGTGAGCCGCCTTTGGGCCGTCTTTCCAGGTGGGCCATCCTGAATTCCTATTGGTCCTCCAGGCGCGTGTCCTGGGACCCCGAGAGGCCCCACCTGCCCTGTGCGCCAAGGGCTCTTCCTGGACCTCCCAGCCCCCCACCCCGCCCAGTGCAGCCCCAGCAGGCAAGTTGCTCGGTGGGAGGGCTCACCGGCCCCAGGGCACTGTCTGGCAGGCAGGGTTCCTCCTGAGGACTCAGCAGCACCTGGGCCTGCTCCCTGTGTCTTCTGTTTCCGAGAAGCACCCGCTGGGCATCCTCTGACCTGGTCCTGGGTCCAGATGCTTCGCTGCGTCTTGGGAGGTGCTGGAGCAGAGAGACAGGGGTGGAGGGGGAGATTGGGGTCCGTGCAGACCCAGCTGCCCAGCAGGAGGTCAGGCTGCAGCCCTCCTCACCGTGCACAAGACACCCTCCCAAGGGGGAGAGGCCTTCATGCAGGAGGTCTGGGGTTAACCTGTCAAAAGACAAGCAGATGGTGCCTGCGCCTCACCTATTCTTCCTTCTGCCAAACAATGAGAAATACCCCGTCGTGACTCCGATCCCTGTCTGCAATCCATTCTGCGTTCATTCGAATCACTGCTATTCATCACAGCGATAATAGCGGGACATTTTAATAGATTCCGTGTGTAAACACGAACGTAGATGGCAGCCCAGCACGATCGCATCGCGAGCACTGATAGGCTTCATGTCCTCAGCGGAAACGCGCCCAAGCCAGAGAGCAGGTCTGACCAGCCCAGCGTGTTTCCTGGGCACTCCTGGCGCGCTCTGAGATGGGGGTGTTTCCTGTGGGGGGCTCTTTACCGTAACTGTGCTGCGAGCCTCCGTGTTCTTCAGAACAGCTGTTCTTCGATTTTGAATGCTTCAGTGGTAAGGGTCGAAACGGGAGTAAGTGTGTCCAGTGGAAAGAGCCAGCGGGCGCTGGACGGGCCGCCTCGTGGGGCTGGGTGCTCCTGACCCCACAGAGCTGACAGGTGGCCTGCTAGAGAGCAGTGGGCCAGGGTCGGGGCCAGCTGAGCTCCACCCACTCAGCCGGCCCTGGGGTGGCCCTCCCCTCGCACCGCACAGGCCGCTGGGTCACATGATCAGTTCGCAGTATCGCCAGTGCCTCCTCCCCTCTGCCCTACGTCCCTGTGGGCTCTGTGTTGGACACTGGGGCACAGCACTCATGGCCCCCAGATCTCAGGGCGTCAGCAGGCACCCCTTAGGAACCCCTGGAGGGGCAGCTTCAGGGGCTGCAGGGATGGCCGGTGCTTGGAATGTGAGGTCAAGTAGCTGCTGGCCAAACGGATGAGAATACTGTCTGTAGAACCTGGGGCGGGGATGGGGGCAGCAGGCACTGACCAGGTACCCGAGTCCCACCACTCAGATGGATGTGGGGGCGGGAATCTGAGAATTCCAAAGACTCGCAGATCTCTGCGATCCTTAGGGAAGCCTGAGAGTGTGCATCCCCACAGAGGAACCTGCAGAGAGCCCTCTTGATGATCGGGACAGCTGTTCTAGAGTGAGCAGGCATCTCTCCCAGCACACTGCCCGTTTCAGCCGGCCTGCACGCTGGCCACAGCTGCCCAGGGCCTTCCACCTCCCCCTGGCCCTCTACCCTGAGGTCCTGCAAGCGCGCAAGTTCTCATCTTGTCCACGTGAGCTTTCGATAAGGATGGATGAAGTTCAGAGTCATCCCCAGTTCCCAGAAGAGCTGCTTGAATTAATATTGTTTGTCATTTCCACGTTTCATGAACTAATTGGGCAGAAATACTGGCAAAGTCATCAAAAACACGGTTTCTTCCTGCTGGTTTACGATGTCCTTGTAATCTTACACACGGCATCTCATTGCCTGGTGGTTTATTTTTTTCATAAAAGACAAAGGTAAGCCTGATCCTTCTTTACTGTTCTGTGAAAAGTCAGATCATATATCCAAGACGGAACTTAAGTCAGCGTGAGCACAGCAGAAGTCATCAGGGTGCTGACCTTCTTCCTAACCCAGCGCGGCTCTGGTTCCGATGCAGAATGGCAGGCCCCTGGCATCCACTCTGCCCGCCCCGGCCTGACCCTCGTGCCCGGGGTCTAGTCGCCCCAAACCTTGCCCTGTGGTCATGTCTTCCGGCTCTGCCCTCTCGCTGCGGCCAGGTGTGACCCCCGTCCCCCGCCCGGCCCCGCCACCCACGTGGCAGCTCTGATGGCTTCTGGGCGCCGCAGTGGGCGTGAAATACGACATTTGGCACAGATGTTTGTTGAAGATCAGCCTTGAAAAATGAACTAGAAGGATTTGTGTCTCAATCTAGATCACTGTAAATGCCAGCTCCGCATTGGACAGGTCCACAGGGTGGCGCAGCTGCTGGGCTGGCACCATTGTCTTCCCTGCGGTCCTGCCCCTGAGTCTTCTCGCCCCTCGTCACCCCCTGAGCCAGAGTGTGAGCTCAGGCTCACCTGGATCCGTGTGGGAACACACTTCCCAAGCCCCCCTGTTCTGTCCAGCCCTGTTCTGGGGCCATGCCCAGACAGGTCCGTACCCCCTCCCTCCGCCTGCAGGCGTGACAGGTGTGATGCCCAGGCGGCCTTGCAGAAGCCACTTGCCCCTCCGTGAGCCTCAGCTTCCTCAGCTGTGGGAGGGGAGCACGCCCCCGGCCCACCTCGCAGGTCCTGGGGTGTGGGGAAAGGGAGATAACGGAGAAGGCCACTCCCAGGTATGGAGCCTGGGGTCTCTTCCTCACGCTTGGACCTCACCTTGGACCTAGAGACCCTGCTGCGGTCACAAAACAAGCGGGCGAGGTGGAGCCTGCCCACCAGGGGCGGGGAAGCGGGGGCGGGGGGAAGCTTCCCTCTGTGAGTACATGGCTCCAGCAGCAGGACCAGAAGATGCCAGCGGGCAGGTGAGGCCCCTGGCGGGGGCACAGTTAACCAGAAGAGCCTGTCGTCTGGGGCAGGAGAAGCCTGCCCAACACAAGGCTGTGATGTCCCCTCCATCCTTCCTTCTCAAAAGTCTGCCGTTTAGACAGAAAACCTGGCCTCCCAGGTGGGAACAGGCCCCCCCCCCCGCCCGGAGCTGCCTTTGGGGTCCAACAAAGATTCAGGGTCTCTGCATATCACCCCAACCTTCTGGGGCAGGCGGGGCCTCCCACAACCCCAAGAATTGAGAGAATCAAACTTGCTCATCCCAAGCCCGCTGAGACATTCCCAGGTGGGATCAGCCTCTGCCTGTTTAAAAAGGAATCTTAAAAGCATCACATCTAAAATATAAACAGAAGGCTGTAAAAGAACGCCAGCTCTCTGTGGAAGGGAATGCTTTCTGGAGACTTAAAGGCAGATTAGCTCTGGAAATAGGCTCTGCAGTAAATGTGAGGCTTCTGGGAACCATCTGCTTGTTGGCATCAAACAGATACAAGAGGCTGTGACCTCTGTGACCCAGGAGCAAAGAGCTTGGAGGAAATGGCAGCCTGGGATGAAACGCAGGCAAGCACCCAAAAGTTTGCAGGACTAAGTAGCGGCTGAGCACAAAGGGACCCAAGGCATCAGAGTGGACTTAGATGTGCACAGAAGCTGCGGAGGACAGAGTGTCGCCGCAGAGGGCCAGCTCAGGGGCGTGGCCCCATCTCAAACCAAGAGACGCTTCAGAGGAGATGCAGGAAATTAAGCCAAAGAGAGGGAATTTATGAGGACAGAGGACGGAAACCCAGCCTGTGGCAGTGGATGCCCTTGGGGGAAGCCACATGGCGCGAAGAAGGCCAGGTGCAGGTGAGAAGAGAGGGTTGTCAAGAAGCTTTGCGGAGCCCCGAATTAAGGCAGAGCAAAAGCATCTGGACCTCGGCCATCCATGGCAGTATCTGGACTTGGTAGAGTGAAGGGGAAGTCTCTAATCTGCCAGGTCGTATCGGAGAGAAAAACACTGTAGGAAAAGCCCACGGACCCCCCTCCACAGGCACAGAGAGGCCGCCTCTGAGCCTACGAGACCCAGAACCAGAGGGACAAGGAGCGCCAGCTCCAAGGCTTCGGCGAAAAATAGCTTGCTCTATGCGTCGCTGTTGTTTAGTCGCCCAGTCACGTCCGACTCTCTGCGACCCCGTGGACTGCAGCGCCCCAGGCTTCCCTGTCCTTCACATCTCCCAGAGTTTGCTCAAACTCATGTCCATTGAGTCAGTGGTGCATCCAGCCATCTCATCCTCTGTGGCCCCCTTTACGTGTGACTTCAGCTCTATCTCTGATTGTGGTTTGGGACAAAGGAAGTAAAAAGGACAGTTTTAAATTTGCAAGAATTTAGAGGTGTACCACTCCTGAAAGAGTCAATAAAAGATGCCCTGGAACCCGTCAAAGAAATATGAATGAGTGGCTGATGACTGTAAAGGCCATAGGTCGTAGGTAGGAAGGTCAGTGGTGACTGGATGCCAATTAACTACATTTTAGATATAAATTATTCCTATGATGGTGGTTACACAATTGAACACAAAATTGACAACACTGTTATTTAATGTACTCCATATATGATGAAGAATATTTTTGTGTAATAATAAACTGATTTGTAACTTCTGATTAATTTGACAGCAGCTGCAGGAAGGCAGCTGCAGAGGAAAAGTCACTGAGTGTCTCTTTGTGGGAAGAAGGGACATCCATCATGAGGAAATGGCTTAATCATTAAAAGTGCACTTGATTACCATCAAGGCCGCCACTAGGAGAAATAAGAACATGATTTCTTCTAAACCAACGTGGAAGGAAAAGCAAGTGAGGCTGTGTGTAAGGAAAAGAACCTGGAAAGGAGCAGAAAGAGAGACTGTGCGGAGCATGCTGCCCGAGACAGATCTGCAGCCTGGGGGGCGACAATAGGTGTGAACGGGTTAGTCCTGTAAAGGCAGAGGCTCACCAGGGTGTTTCTAAGAGTCCAATATGTGCTCATTCTAAGGGCACGCCTACAAGCAAACGTTTAAAAGCAAATAATAAAGACACGAGGCAAATGAAGCGGAAGAGAAGTCAGTAGGTGGAATGAGCTAGTCACTCAGTCACGTCTGACTCTTGTGACTCCATGGAATGTAGCCCGCCAGGCTCCTCTGTCCATGGGATTCTCCAAGCAAGAATACTGGGCTGGGCAGCCATCCTCTTCTCCAGGAATCTTCCCCATCCAGGGGTGAACCTTGGTCGCCTCCATTGCCGGCAGATTCCTTACTGTCTGAGCCATCTGGTAAGTCCACGTAAAATGGTTAAAGTGGAACAATATGGCGCCATATATTGACACGTATGTGCATAGCATTACTGACACAAAATGACTCACTACAGTTCAGACTAGTGGGAGTGTCACAGGAACCTGTATGTGCTGATTAACATAAGCTTATAGAAAGCAACATCATGAGAAACACTGGGCTGGAAGAAGCATAAGCTGGAATCAAGGTTACCGGGAGAATTATCGATAACCTCAGATATGCAGATGACACCACTCTTATGGCAGAAAGTGAAGAAGAACTAAAGAGCCTTTTGATGAAAGTGAAAGAGGAGTGAAAAAGCTGGCTTAAATCTCAACATTCAGAAAACAAAGATCACGGCATCCGGTCCCATCACTTCATGGCGAACAGATGGAGAAACAGTGGAAACAGTGGCGGACTTTATTTTGGGGGGCTCCAAGATCACTGCAGATGGTGACTGCAGTCATGAAATTAAAAGACGCTTACTTCTTGGAAGGAAAGTTATGACCAACCTAGAGAGCATATTAAAAAGCAGAGACATTACTTTGCCAACAAAGGTCCATCTAGTCAAGGCTATGGTTTTCCAGTAGTCATGTGAGAGTTGGACTATGAAGAAGGCTGAGTGCCGAAGAATTGATGCTTTTGAACCGTGGTGTTGGAGAAGACTCTTGAGAGTCCCTTGGACTGCAAGAAGATCCAACCAGTCCATCCCAAAAGAAATCAGTCCTGAATATTCATTGGAAGGACTGATGTTGAAGCTGAAACTCCAATACTTTGGCCACCTGATGGGAAGAACTGACTCATTTGAAGTGTGAGGTCAGTCTTCCCGCTAAGTTCCCTGGCAGAGCAGCCTGATCTGCTTAACTCAGAGTGCGTGGCCTTGCTCTCTGCGTTTCCATTTCTGCATATATAAAAATGGGCAAAATGCTATTCTCTGATTCCTAGGGCTGCTCGGAAAGTGTCAAAGTGTTAGTCGCTCAGTTTTGTCCAGTCCTTCCGGGACTCCTGATGCGACTGTGCCCACCAGGCTCCTCTGTCCATGGGATTCTCCAGGCAGGGACACTGGAATGGGTGGCCATTCCCTCCTGCAAGGAATCTTCCTGACCCAGGGATTGCACCAGGGTCTCCTGCATTGGCGGGCAGATTCTTTACCATCTGAGCCACAGGGAAGCCCCGCCAGGGCTGCTGTAAGGGTTGAGACAGTGAGAACGTGAACAGCATTATGTGGGGCCGGCACTTGCTGGACGATACAGTGTGCACGTCTGAGTTATTGCTAAATCTCATTTAGGATGAGGCCAGCACAGGGCACCTGTGGGCACAGGGAAGATGGACTCGTCAACACACTGTGGCTTAAATACCTTTATTTTTTAGCTCAGAACAAAAATGAAGAACCCAAGCTATAGAAAAAGCCACCTTCAAAACGAGAGGAGAACACCTGTAAAGATGAAAAAGAAATATTAATGATTTTTTTAAGGCAGGGGATTGATCGTTGCATCTCTGGCAAAACTATAAAAATGCATTTTACTTCTGTCATGTAGGTTTTTTAAAAGTTAGAACATGAACCTGAAAGGGGGAAAGAAAAATCAGCCTGTAATGGGGCCTCAGATTATTCAGGAGCATGTGCATAGCTGGGCCGCTGATCACGACCCATGGAAATCTGATTAAATACATCGTATTCTGGGGGCAGGGGGATTAACAAGAGTAACCAAAGGTTACTGTTTTCCAGTAAAGGTTCCAGATGTTTTAACTGGCATGTTCTTGAAAGCGTTCTGCACATATGTGTCTCTTCCCCAGATTGGAAGATGCAGTAAATGACCCTGTTCATTTTAGGGGCTGGTGAAACCCTGATGCCAGAAAGGTCCCCACAGTTAAAGTTCGCAGAGAGTCCTTTTGTTCGGTAGAGAGTTTTGAGTCTGTGATGTGGGCTGGGTGCCCTGCCAAGCACTGAGCTCCTTTAGCCAATGCCTGAGGCCCTCTGGGAGCCAGCATTGTTTCCGGTGCGCACAGGCTTCTCGGGGGATCCCTGCCCCTGGGGTGAGTGCTGATTAGGTGATTTTACGCTGGCACTGACATTAGATGACAGCCGGCTGATTTCTCCAGGCCTTCAAAAGAACCGAGAACAGTCCACCACACAGTAGATCTATATGAGATGCAAATACACTTTAATATTTCAGAATCAGGTAGGACAACAAGCTCTGTCAGGAGATCAAATATAACACGTGTTCTAATTCAGAAGATGTGGAAAAAGACAGCAGTCAAACCCTGTATTTATTCCTCAGGAAAGATGTCACAGGAGCGATGTTTGCAGCCCTCCAGGGTAACCTGGAGGAGAAGGCGGGCCCTCCCAGAACCCAGGGTCCCCCTGGAGCCAGGGCTGACGCTGCACTGCACGTGGGCCCCACCCGGGCCCTACTGGGCCGAGGGCCGGCGGCTGTCATGAGGCTGGCCTACAGCCCCCCAGGACTGATTACTTTTTGGAAGTTCTGGCAAAGGCACTCACAAAACCATTTGATATGAGAAAATGCAATCACTATTACTTACAGAAAGTGAACAGGTACTTCCTAAACTCTGGAGGATCACCTTAGTGCCTTGAAAACGAATTAAAGAATTTGTTAAATTAGACCAATTAGGAGCATAGAAGTTCCTCTACTTGCAACTTAAACTGTCACAGACTGGAGCAAGCTCTGGTCTAGATCAGAGGTCAGCTGACTACCACCTGCTGGTCAAATCCGGCCCCCTACCTATTTTTGTAAATAAAGTTTTATTGGCACACAGCCTGGCTTATTCACCTATATATCGTCTAGGGAGGAGATCCAGCCAGTCCATTCTGAAGGAGATCAGCCCTGGGATTTCTTTGGAAGGAATGATGCTAAAGCTGAAACTCCAGTACTGTGGCCACCTCATGGGAAGAGTTGACTCACTGGAAAAGACTCTGATGCCGGGAGGGATTGGGGGCAGGAGGAGAAGGGGACGACAGAGGATGAGATGGCTGGATGGCATCACGGACTCGATGGACGTGAGTCTGAGTGAACTCCGGGAGATGGTGATGGACAGGGAGGCCTGGCGTGCTGCGATTCATGGGGTCGCAAAGAGTCGGACACGACTGAGTGACTGAACTGAACTGATCATCTTGGGATTTGTTCGCACTGCAATGGCAAAGCTGAGTCTTTGCAGAGAGACCTTACAACCTGCAAAGTTGAAAATGTACACTAACTGGCCCATGGTAGCGTGAGTTTGCCGACCCCAGACGAGGCTAATAAAGGCTCATCAGTCCTGAGGCCTGGGGCACAGAGTCAGCAGTCCCTTAAACATGGGTCATTTAGGAGGTGAAAACAGTAGGTGACGTGTGTAGGCAGCTTTAAGGAAGAAACATGCCCACTGGCTCGTGGAGGAGAGACTGGAAAAGAGCCTTTGTATTCTTACCTCCAAGCAGCTATGTGTAGAAAGCGTAATGGTTTCATGACAGTTAATAAATGAAAGTGAGAGAGAGGAGAGCTCCATCAATGGCAGGAGCAAACACGAAACAACGGGGAATGAGTCTCGTGAAAAGAAACACCTACAAAGATCATGACGAAGCCTCACCATGGGAAACTTACAGAGACTCGCAGAGATGAAAAGAAAGATGTCACGCACTTTGATAAGGCAGGGATTGTCTAAATATTATGGCGTTGTCCTTTCCAACTTGGTGTTTAGATTTAATACAGTTTCAATCAAATCTCCGATGAGACTTTTCTGGAACATCACAGAATGATTTCACGTCTCATGTCGGCTGGGACTCAGCCACAGTGTGGAACAGGGCTCTGGGACGTGCCCCAGTGTCCCCCTCCCGTGGGGGAGGGACACAGGGGTAAAGAAGCTTTGCGAGTGGACCAGCGCTGGGCAGTGTGGCTGCAGCCTGGTTCTGCCACTCACCCAGCTCGTGAGTCCATAGAGGACGCTGCTCCATGAAGTTCCCAGGATCCAGTTACCACCCACGAGGATGTTCACTCTTCCGACGCTCTTTCTGATCCAAGGACCAGACCACGTGGCCAGCACGAAGCCAGATGTCGGTGCCACGGACAGGGGAGCCGGGGGAAGGGGCAGCCCACGACAGCGGGTGCTGAGAACACCCGCTTTATATTTGGGGGAGATTCAAGAGGGGTCCTTACCTCACCCTCATCCCAAATTAAATTTCCTATGGATTACAGAATAAAACAAGACACCGGAAACCATGAGCTGGCGGAAGGCCGGTCCAGGTGGGCATTTGAGTTCAGGAGGAAGAAGGACACTGAAGGTCCAGCAGCCTGAACATGATCAGTGACCAGCAGCGATGATGGCGGACACCCCTGATGCTGTTCTGAGCACACCCGGGGTCCCCAGGGTCCCCGTGGGCTGCCGTCACCCGTTTCACAGCTGAGGTCACCCGGTGACCGGGAGGCTGACACTGGGCCATCCTCAGGGGCAGCCCCGATACCCCAAGCTTCTGAAAGTCAGGCTCCCCTCCACAAGAACTGAGGCCAGTGGAAGGTGGGCCTGGGGGCCTGCCCGGCGGGAACTGGTTCCCAGCCCGGGAGTGGGTAGCAGGCAGACGGGGAGAATCGCAGCTTGGGGCAGAACCTTCCTAAAGCATGAAATGTGGACGGAACGAGTGAGGAGAGGTTCTCCATCCCAGGGGTCACGGCACAGACGGGCACGGCTCCCAGGGCTCCCAGGCTGGGTCCCATCTTCTTCAGCTTCACTCTGAAGCCTCACAAAGGATGCTGGGAGGCGTGTGAATTCGCCAGCCTTTCTGGAAAGTGCTGGGCAATGCGTCATCAAGAGAGTCAGAGATGCACGTGTCAGCGCCTTTGGACAACGGGCTGGCGGTTGCTCAGAAAGTTAGATACACCTGCCCCGTGACGCAGAACCCCTCTCCTGGGGGCTCCCTGGGATGGGATGGGGGTGGGGGTCACTGCTGACGGGTGTACTCTGGGGAATGTTGGCAAGTGTTGCAAGCTGACCGTGGTGATGGCTACCCGGCTCTGAACGGACCAAACCACAGACTTGACCCCGTCAAAGGGCACCTCGGCTGTGAGCTGTCCCTCAGTGAAGCTCCTTTTAACAGATGGATGTGGTTAGATATTTGAGCCAGAAGGGGTGTGGCCGGATCCTCGGCCTGCTCCCCACGCTCCCCTGACTGACAGCCACCTGGCGGGGCCGCCACACCCTCTGCTGACACGTGTCCCCCTGAGGACTCGGCCTGGGTCCAGCCGCCCTTCGGAAAAGCCGATCCGGTCCTGCTGGGGGCAGCTGAGCAGGTGGGGAGGTCAAGGACCGCCCAGTGCGGAGCTGGAGGGGGCTGGGGCGGGGGTCCACCCACCGTCTCAGCCTGGGGGCCCCATCCAGGGGGGGGCACCCCTGCAGGAGCTGGGCAGCAGCTGAACAGGATGTTGCCGGGGCCCCGGCCTCCCCAGGCGGAGTGGAGGCCTCTGTCTGCCGCCTCCCTCTGCCTGAGGCCAGGCACTCACCGCCTCCTGGGGAGACGGCCTGCAGGACTGGTGCGGGGAGCGAGGTAGGCAGTGGCCCCAGGAGCCCCTGGTGTGTTATAAGCGCTGCCTCTCACGTCTTCTCCGTCTCGTTGTTCCACTGGGACGCCCACGCCAGCAATCAGCCCCGCGCGGTGTTTCACACACACACACGCACACACACTCACACACACACACACACACACACACTCACACACACACACACACACGCACACACACACACGCGCACACACTCACACACGCGCGCGAGCACACACACACGCACACACTCACACACACGCTCACACACACGCTCACAACACACGCGCACACACGCTCACACGCGCACACACACTCACACACGCGTGCGCACACACGCACACGCACACACACACTCACACACACACACACGCTCACATCGCTTGTCCTCCGAGGGCCTGTTCCACTGACCGGTACAGCATCCCCGCCCCGGTGAGTGGGTGCTGAATCGGCTCCTCTCCTCCAACGCGCAGGGTCTGCTATGCGGGGGAAGGCTGCTGAGACCCAGACGAGCTGACTGTCCAGTTCACTCACATTCCTGCCTCGGGCTGGGTGCTGGCCGCCCTCCCATCCTTTGTCAGTTCTTGACCAGCCCGGCCAGAGGTGGGGCCTGCCTCCCCCCGCCGTGGAAGGCCAGCGGCTTGGGGTGATTGAGGCCACACAGCAGCTTTGTTAGCCAGAGACCCCAGGAGGGGAGACCCGCGGCCAGTGCTGAGCCCAGGAGGGCAGGCGTGGCCAGGGGCCAAGGTGTGAGGGTAGCTGGAGAGGGGGCCCTGAGGTCAGACCCAGCTTCTCCCCGTCGGCTGGGGCCCCAGACCCGGGCCCGGGGGTGCCCTGGGGACGTGATGTGCAGAGCGGCGGTCTGCATCCCCTGACGCGGAAGCGGGGGTGTCTACCCCACACTGCTTCGTAGGCATGAGGGGCAATGTGCTGAGGCTGCAGGGCAGGGACAGAGCTGCCCACCCAGGCGTTCCCTGCCCCTGCCTGCTGCCTCCCCTCCCTGGCTTCTCTCATCAGGGGCACCGTGGAGGCCTGGCCCTTCAGAACTGGCTCGGCAAGGTCCCACAAGACCACCGCAGCCCACAGTCTCCAGGACAGATTCCGAGGCATGGGCCATGCCTGCTGTGTGTCATCGTGGGTGTCCCTGCTGGTCTGGGGCATTCTGTGTGACCTTTGGGGGCTGTGGGCTCCAGGGGACGAAGCCCTTCGCTCCCTGACCACTCGGGACCCTAAATATCAGGAGGCGGCATGGCTGTCCCCTTCCTGGTGTCCAGCAGCCCCAGAGGGAAGTGCCAGTGGGGTGGGGACAGACAGCTGTGGGGGCAGCCGCGGTGACCAGTGGCTGCGATCGGGGCAGCCAGGCTGGTCCCCAAGGGGCGGGCGAGGAGGGGGCCCCGCCGTCTCATGCCAGGCGTCCCCGGGCCGCGCGCTGCCCTGGCCTCTGTCTGCAGCCCCGCCATTTGCGGTGTCCCGTCTCTGCCCTGTCTGCCCCAGGCATCAGCCGCAGCTGTGAGTTTTCAGCAGGACTTGGGTCTCCAGGTGGCCGCCTCCCTCACGCCTGGGCAGAGGGGGCCACATCTGAGCATCTGCGCCCCTCTGGGAATGAGCATGTCCCTCCCTCCTCGGGTGTCTGGGACCTCCCAGGTTCAGGGCTCAGTTAACAACACTCCTCATGTGTGAGGTCAAGAAACAGTCCCAGAGCCGCGGTCACGTGGCTGGCTGGGTGTGGAGGGACGGTGCTCAGCCTTTCCGGAAGCCTCTCCCCAGGCTGTACTTTCTCCGCGGTAACAGCCGTCGTGGTCAAGGCCTCACGCGCGCGCCGCCGTCATCTTGTGGCCCCGTCATTGTTTCCGTGTCTCTGCTCTTCATCAAGACCTCTTGCTCAGGGCGTTCAAACCAGAACCCCGAGCTTCCTGAACAGAAGATTCATCCAGACCTGGAAGGCAGTGGGAACTTTCAGAGGAACCAAGAACACAGCTCTGTGGACTCCTGGAGCTGGAGAGTGTCCCTGTGTTTTGTGAACAAAGCTTTATAGTCTCCAAACACTGAGAAAAACCAACTCATCACCTCGGAACACGTGCTTCCCCGGCTGATGGGAGAGACTCACCTAGACGGGAATGCGAGCAGGTCCACAATGCCAGCTCAGACCAACCCCCAGGTGCATGGACATGGAGGGGACCCCAGGCCGGATGCCCCCCTCCAGAGACAGACAGACAGCTGCCCGAGCTCCTGGAGGAATGGAGCCCACAGTCCCACCAAGCCTGGGGTCCCGGTCGCTGACTCTGCTTGTCCCTGAGCAGGTGGAGGCAGGGGCCCTGGGGCTGAGGCCCCCAGCTCAGGTCTGCCTCCCTTCTCGTTTGTCATCCCCAGAGCTCAGGCATGTGGTCCCCAGGTGTGGGGGCAGCCCGCCAGGAGATCCCAGGGGTCCCTGGGGGTCTGGCCTACTGTCTCGAGGGGTCTGTCCCCAGGGAAGGATGCTGGAAACCAGAGGACCCTCTTTCCAGCAGAGCAGCCTCCCGCCGCCCACGGGGGCCAGCCGAGTGCCATGAGGACCAGCGCAGGGCCCTGAGCGGGGACCCCGAGACGGGTCTCGGCCATGAAATCCCTCGCCTGGAAACGCATCTCTGCGGCCAGACGGGCCCTGTCAGCCCCGCCGCAGCTGGTCCCCGGGCTCCTGACCGCCTTCCCGGGCTGCAGACCCGACTCCCCGGCCTCTCTCCCCGTCACTGAGCCTCGGGACCAGCTGGCAGTCCCCACTCATGGGTGCTGCTGGGTGGGCCAGGCCTTTTGTCCCAGACAGACACAGCCTCTGAGGACGTCGGGCTGCCCATCCATTCCTGATGGTCAGGCCGAGGCCTGGGCCGCTGAGCCCCGGCCTGGCCTGTCCAACTGCAGCCCCCCTCTGGTGGTTCTGGGTCTGCCTCCCTCCGCCACGCAGCCTGGGCCCTGCGGCAGAAGGAAGGGGACTCTCTGGGCTTGGGAGGAAGCTGGGCGGGTCCCCGTGTTCCCCCGTCCTGGCTGGGCCCGTGTCGGGGGGACTGGTCGGAACGGACAGGGGCCTGGTGTCCTTCCTGCCCCACCCACCTGCCCGCCCAAGGTCAGGAAAAGCCAGAGGCCAGGGGGTGTGGGGGGAAGCGGGGGCCTCCTGAGGATGGGGGACCCCCTGAGACAAGCCCTAGGATGGTATATAGACTGAGTCGCTTTAAGCCATGAAGGTGTCCCCAATGGACTCCCAGCCCTGCTCCCCTCCCAGAAAAGAAAACCTGGGCGTCCACAACACGGCCCAGACCGAGCTCGGTCCGCGGGTGGACCGAGCTGGGCGGCAGGCCCATGGGGCACGTGCCGGGGCCTCTCGCAGGCCTGCGGGTGACGAAACACACGTCCTTGTTCAGATCGGGAAGAAACGCAGAGCCCGGCCAGACGAACTGGCACAGACAGGCGCGTGACCAGGACCCCGCTGGTGAGCGTGTTCCACTCCTGGCCGGTACGAGGAGTGAAGACGAGTCCTCAACCAAACCCTGCCTCTTTTTGGTGGAATTACGGGGCGTGGGAGCCTCTGCTGTCTGAGTTCGCAGACGTGAGAAGCAGCCCCCCAGGTGGGGCTCAGGGGGGACGCTGAGACGGTCTGGCCCCTGCCCACCTGTCCTGGGGTTGGCGCACGAGCATGGACGTGGCCAGGGGTCGCTGACCACCCGGACAGGCTGCAGGCTTGTGTTGGACGACGCAAGCGTTCACGCCAAGCCCCGGCCTCATTGTAGCTGTAACACAGAGTATGTGAGCTGTCACAGAGTGCAGAGGAAATGCACTAATGTTATCAAAATATTTACCTTCAGGTGCGGAAACGTGGGTAGATTTTTATTTTCTTTTTATGCTCCAGTGTTTTCCCATTTATCCATGAATAAGAATTTATACGGAAGAAAAAGTGGGTTCAGAGCATCCTTTCTTGGTTAGCCCCTCGAGCTAGCCCATGAGTGACCAGGCTGGATGGTCTCAGTCGTGGACATGACTGGACAGGTCAGGGAGGGGCAGCTGCCCTGGGCTGTGGGCAGCAGAGCAGAGGGTGGAGGGTCACCACCCCTCCTGGACTCCTGTGTCAAGCACAACACGCACGGGGGCCTCTGTCAAACTCGGGAGAGCTGGGGGAGGGGTGCTCGCTGTGGATTAGGGTCAGGGTCCCAGGGCTGATGGGCAGCTGGTCAGATAGGGAGAAGCATGCAATCAGGACCCTGCATCGGTCTGGACAGTGAGCCCAGGACCCTGCACCGGTCTGGACAGTGACCCCCCCAGGACCCTGCATCGGTCTGGACGGTGACCCCCCCAGGACCCTGCACCAGTCTGGACAGTGAGCCCAGGACCCTGCACCAGTCTGGACAGTGACCCCCCAGGACCCTGTGCCAGTCTGGACAGTGACCCCCCCCCAGGACCCTGTGCCAGTCTGGACAGTGAGCCCAGGATGCCTCCCACCCCAGCCCTGCTCCCCGCCCCCTCCTGGGCTGGGCCTCAGTCGGCGGAGACAGAGGGGCTCCAAGCCTCTCCCCCGCTGCCTGCCCTCGTGCTCACCACCCTCTCCAGCAGCGCGTGGAGCCCCCTCGGGGGCATCTATCACTCAGACACGTGCCCACAGCCCTGGGGTCCCACACCAGTCCTGCTCCTGCAGCCCCTGGGAGGCCCCGTCCTGCCGAGTGGGTGGGCCCGGCGCGGGCGTGGACACTGGGTGGGAGGCTGGGGGGGTGCCCCTATCCTCTGTCCACTGTCTTACCCGTGACGCTCCCGCTGCAGAGCAGAGGCTGGGGACCCCTGTCCCCTCACGGCGCTGACCTGGCATGTTGTGTCATGTCCCCGAGACGCCCCAGTGCTGCCTGGGGGGCTGTGCACCCATCAACCAGCATGCACACCTCAGTTCTGCGTCCTGCCAGGGGCTCTGTGGGGGTGAGGCACCCTTGTTTCCAGCGCTCTCCTCTGTGCAATTATGTAGCACCTGCTGTGTACACGGTTAAAGAAACAGGTCAATGCTGCCCAGACCCAAGGACCTGGCCAGCACAGGGCGGAGGACAGGCAGTTCACACCAGCAGCTGAGAGTTCCAGCATGTTCCCTTGTCACGGCCAAGGGTGGGAGGCAGGGCCCCACCTGGAGGGAGAGGGTGTTCCCAGGGACTTCTTGTGACAAGCATAGCTTTCTCCTCCAGTTTGGCTCTGAAAACTAGTTTTTGTCCTTAAGAAGGTCTGCTGGCGTCTTTCGAGCACATTGTCTGGGAGAAGCCAGCCTCGCGGTGTCCCTGGGCTCCTGCTGTTCCCGACGGGGACCCTTGGTATGTGTGGAGGCTGATGGCTCTCCTCTCTCTGCTTCTTAGGTCTCCTGACAAACACAGCCCCAGAGGGGCCCCAGGAGTGGCTCCGGCTCCCTGGAGAGTCCACAGCTCTGCCACGGTCCTCGGCCCGTCGTGGACGCCACCTACCCGCTGCCATCCGCCCGCGCTCCATTTCTCTAGCCTGTAAGGACAGCCTGCTCCCTCGGCAGCCCGCGCTGAGTCTGTCCGGCCTCCCCCAGGACTCAGGCCGGGGACACACCGCGGGGCCACGTCGCTGGGCACCCCTGGAGCCTGGCCTGGCCGCCCTCCCGGCGTGGACTCGGAGAAGGAGGAGGACGAGGCTGCAGCCCTGCCAGCCCGAGAGTGGAGGACAGCGCCGGGTGCCGGGAGGACTGAGTCTCGGACGCAGACGTGGCCTCTCCTCGAGCCCCAGACTGTCCGAATCGCTTTTATTTTCTTATCCTTTCAGTATATCCAATAGACCAAAGAGCAAAATCTATTTCCACGTGGACTCGCCCTCACCATCCGAGTCCCTGGGTTCGACGGGGGGTACACGGGGGCAGAGACGTGCCGGGGCGGCCCCGCCCCACGAACACTGCGGGCCCCGCCCCCGCCCCGCGCGGCCGGAGGACGCGGCCAGAGGACACGTGGCCCGTGATGCCCCCACGCGGACCCCGCGGGCGCGCCTGCCGGGGACCACAGCCCGCCGCGCACACCTGCTCCTCTGTACTTAGGTGGACCTTCTCCTACTAAAATCACTTTCTGTTTTAACCAGTGCGACGCGCCTCTCGCCGCCCCATTCAGATAGCGGGACAATCCAGGATCCGCAAGAGCATGTTGGGTCTCCCATGACTGCTGTCTCATCTGACCGCCCTTTAGCTCCAGAAAGCAAATTAAAGAAAGCGAAAGTAACACTTGTTTGAAAGAGATCATTAAATGTATTTTGCAAAGCCGAAAGTTATATATTTAACAGTTTTTATATGTTGTATATTTGTAGAAAATCCTATTTAACAATTCATGTGGCAGCCCCAGCCGTCCCTGAGAGGCAGGCCGAGACAGGGGCCTCCCAAAGGGTCTGGGGTGGGTGTTGGGGACCTGCACCCCCAGACATAGGGGCACGCAGTGTGCGGAGGGGGCAGGACTCGGGGGCAGCGGGCTGAGGGCCAGGGGGCACAGGCACGCTGGTCGGTGACACAGAAGGGCCGGTGGCCTTTCCCTTGCTCTGGGCTGCATGGTCTGCCCCCTCGGCCTCCGTCCTGGGAGTGTCCAGTCCTTGGATCACGCCTGTTCCGACCAGTTTTGTTTCCTGTTTTCTTACCCCTCTCACGTTCGCAGACCTGGAGGGCAGTTGGCAGCCGACCTCATCTCCCCAGTCGGACGCCCCCTGTGATCTCACCCTTCATGCCAGAAGGCGGAGACGGTGGGGGACGGGCCGAGCCCGCGTCTCCCGCATCCTTCCTGCGAGGTGGGGTCGCCAGGCCCCACGGATAAGGGACAGTTACGTTTACCTTCCCCCGGCCACCAGGCGCCAGGCCCCGTTATCTTCCTGAGTTTCAGCTGAAGTATACTACCTAAGAGTCCAATTAACAGGCGTGCTATGCTAGGTCTATGATACTAAAAAAAAAAAGTTATAAAAAACTATATAGAAGTTGTTCCAGCCACCCATAGACTAAAGATAGGAGAGAAGCTCCATTTATTTAAGACCCATTCCAACGTCCATGAGTATTTAGTTACCTTCGGTCACCACAGATTCACAGGCACGTGTATCCTGGGGTGAAAGAGATGGCTGGGGGTGGCGTTTCTCACCACAGAGGCGGCGGCCGCGGGGTGCTGCCTCGCCCCAGGCTGGCCCCAGGCTCCTCGGCCCGCGGTCACTCCAGGAGTGGGGAGGGAGGCCTCGGGAGGGTCCCCGGCCCGGCGCACCTCTGCCCTGCCTGCCAGCGTCCCCACCACCTCCCCCTCGCCTGTTTCTTTCGACAGCGGGTGTAGACACCTTCTGTGGGCAGAGACTGGGAGTTTGATGTGTTGCTGCGTTTTCCCCCTTGTTTTACAGGATTCGACTTTGTGTTGATTCAGCTAAATTATGAAAATAAAGAGAAACTCCTTTGATAAGCACGGCTTTTGTTCACTGGCCGCGGTGTCCTGGGAGGGGCTTTCGCCGGCGTGGCTGGCAGAGACAGAGCTCAGGGCACAAGTGGTGACAGGGCCTCCTTCCCGGGAGGCGGGCCCCGTGACCACGTGCAGGCGAGAGCCCTCCAGGCGTTTCTGGACCCCATGGAGGCTCCCTGACGCCCAGCCCCAGGCAGGCGAGCAGCGCCTGACCGGTAGCTACTGCTTCATCCCCGGCCAAGCCCGTGGGAAGGCTGCCAGCCACCTGCCTTCACCCCCACCGGGGTCTGTGAGCCAGGCTCTGCTCCTGCCCCCAGGCCCAGCTGCAGAACCCTGCTCGGGGCTCCAGAAGACCCTTGTCTGAAGGCCCCCCTTTCCAGGGAAATCCGCTCGGATCTCCAAACAGCAGACTCCGGCGTGTTCCGAATTGGGGCGGGCTGTGACCATCAGCTTGCAACTGCTCTTGATAAAATTCCAGCTCTGGGACCTGCAGCCTGGCGGGCGGGCTGTGGGCATCTCGAGGTCTGTGCTGGATTTGAGGAGACTTCATTGGCCTTGGAGCCACTCCAGGGAGTGAAGGAGACCCCGCCCTCCGGCACAGAGCCAGGCTCATCCCGGGAGGGAGGAAGAGGGACAGAACGCAGGCCTAGTTGCCACCACAGGGCCTCCCAGGTGTGCCCTACACTGTTGGCAGCCTGGGCATCCATGACAAAAAGGACCTGCGGGGGACTACACCACAGAAAGCAGCTGGGGGACTTGGCCATCAGAGGCCAAGAGGGCAAGGCAGTGTGACCGGGAGAGGGACCAGCCCTCGCCTCCTCCCTCTGTGCACAGGGAGAAATGTGCTGGAAGGGGGCAGGGGGTGTGCCTGCCAGAGGAAAGTAACCTCCCCTACCCAGAGCCATGTACACGGCCGCTATTCCAGAGCCTTCTGGGCATAGCAGGGAAAACAGAATCGAGAGGCCAGAGAGGAAAGAGCTTCATAACCGCCAGGGTTCATAAAAGCAGACCCTGATCTCCAAGTGGAGCCCGGTGTACCTGTCTAGTGGGCCGGGTGGCGCTGCAGTGACAGCCGACCTCTCTGAGGCCGACCTTCCCATCAGCAGGGCTCTGCCCTCCCTCCACAAGCCAGGGTGCCCGGCGAGGGCGTCTCCGTGATTTGGGGACACGCAGGCATCAGAACCCACCGCGAATCCCTCCGCGTGGGAACAACGTCTGCCTATCTTCCTGGCCCCCGCCTCGCCTCCCAGAGAGGGCCACCCCACCTCTGGCCCGGCCACGCCTCCCCTGACGTGGTCACGCTCCTCCTACCGGCCACGCCCCCTCTGGCCCGGCCACGCCTCCCCTGGTCTGGCCACGCCCCCTCTGGCCCGGTCACGCCTCCCCTGGTCTGGCCACACCCCCTCCACCCTCTCCACTCCAGGCTGGGGCAAGTCTGTCTCTTCCAAACAGTTCTGCATCTGTCGTCTGCTGACTTGAGCTCCTGGCCTCAGTTTCCTGACCCACCAAATTCGATAGGCCTCCCTGCTGCCCACCTGCAGGGTGCAGAAAGGAAGTGAGGTCCTCCTCCCCATGTGGCGGACGGTCACACACTCCCCCTAAGGGGCCCGGTCCCAGCCAGGCTGTGACCTGAGGCTGGGCAGGCGTGGACGCTGTCCCCAGGAGGGGAAGGGCTGCTCTCCAGCCCCTGCAGGACAGCCTTGCTGGAGGGCCGTGCTCCGCAGGGACACGACCCTGGGCTGCGGAGGCCACCCCGCTGTGTGTCAGGAGGGGCAGGAGTCTGGGAGTGGACCCGGCTCCCCGCACAGCCCGGATGCGCTTGCGCTCTGGACCTCGGCTTTCCCATTGGTGGAGTAAAGGGAGTCTGGCCGAGCTCACCGGGTTCCTGGAGAGCAAGGAGGAGGAGCACGTGAATCGCCTGGCGCCTGGCAGCCTGAGAGAACGGGAGTGCGGGTGCTGATTTAGGGGTGGCCCCGTGAGTCAGGGCCACCAACACTGAGCCATCTCTCGGAGCCCGGTGCTACACCCTGTAGCTCCGCCTCCTGGAAGGAGTGAAGCAGGCTGCGGGGGGAGATGGGGGTCCTGGGGGCATCTGCCTGCAGGGGCAGGTGAGGTTTCCTGGTCAGGGGCAGGGCAGGGCTTCTTAAGCCGATCCCACTGTGACTGTCTCTACAGCGATCAGGCACGCCCTCCACGGTCGGTTCCTGGACCAGCCAACCAGGACCACTGTACGTGCCTGTGTAGGGAGTGTGTGCACATGCATGTGTGCGTGTGTGTGTGTGTGTGTGCCTGTTTTCATGGTCACCCTCGTGTGCTGAGCACTTCCTAGGTCAGGGGTCCAAGTCAGGCACCATCACCCAGGGAGGCTGTCGCCCCCCCGAGTGTGCGTCTGTTGAAACCCTCTGTGGAGGTGAGGCTCAGGAGGTTCCCAAAGGTTCCCAGGGTGCTGGGCTCAGCAAGAAGCGTGGGAGCCACCTCTTGTCCTACTGGTCTGAGTGGGCCCGGTGTCCCCAGCAGAACCCGTGACAGCACCCGAGTGCTACCGAGAGGACCCACTTCAGGGCTCAGGAGGCTCCCTGAGTGGCTGGGTCAGCCCAGCCCAGGGAGGCAACACCAGGGTGCTGAAGGGGCTCCTGGCGGAGATGGGGGTGGTGGGCGCTCGGGGAGGAGATAGAGAAGGCAGACAGGAGTGGGAGGAAGTGGGCTCAGGGGCCCTGGGGAGGGGGGACAAGGAGAGGGGCTGGAACGGGTGTCCGGGCCTCTCAGCGCAGCTCCAGGCCCTCAGGACGGCAGCCTGCCCTCCCAGGACACATCCTCGTGTTTGCCCACTGGCACACTTCACCCTGCACCGGTACTTGCTGGCTGCCCCCCACTAAGATGCCCCCATCCCACGGGGGTGGCTCATACCCTGTGTCCCGCGCCGGGGGTCCTGTCACGTGGACAGGGGACCTGGCAGCTCCTGGGCCAGGAACCTCATGCGGACCTTCACAGACGCTGCCCTGCGTTCCCAGCTCCACTGGTCGGGTCAGAGCTCACAGCCCTGGTCTGATTCAGGTCTGTCCTTCTGTCTCTCAGCCACCCTCGAGACCTCCAAGGCAGGGCCTGATCACCCAACGCACAGCCTGTCACCCCTCCACTCTTCCTGGCCTGGGCATCGGGCGTCCCTCCTGAAGGTGGGGGTGGGCTCCCTGCTCTCATCGCGCTGGAGGACCCGCGTGCGGCCTCCTGGCTGCCCAGCTGGTCTCCTGGTCGTGTGTCTTCTCCATTCAGTCACTGGCTTCCTTAGGGGACACACTGAATCTTAAATTATCTTGTATTTCTCCTCCTGCGCCCAGCGTCATGGAATTGCTTTAAAATAATAACCACATTTATTTTCTGCTTCTATAGATGTCACCTCATTTACTCCTCCCGCCAGCACCGTGGGGAGGAAACCCACCTCCTGCCTGCTGGGGGTACAGGGGCCCCTGCCACTGGGGCGGCTCCCAGTGGGCCCGCCTGTGATGTCGCGGGCCCATCATCCCTGGGGGCTCCTCGCCAGGAGAGGGCTTTATTCCAGGGCAGGAGGAGCCCAGAAGTTGGCCACCCAGGCCCGCTGCACCGTCCAGTCCCGTGGAAAAGACTGGGAGTGAGCCTGGGAGGTGAGAAAGGAACCCAAACGGGGAGGTGTCCAGGCCTCAGCACCTCAGCTCCGCAGAGGGCGAGTGCTAAGGAAAGGTCCCTTTCCCCTCATGGCTCAGATGGTGAAGTATCCGCCTGCAACGCAGGAGACCCAGGTTCGATCCCTGGGTCGGGAAGATCCCCCGGAGAAGGGAATGGCAGCCCACCCAGTATTCTTGTCTGGGAAATCTCATGGACAGAGGAGCCTGGTGGGCTACAGTCCATGGGGTCGCAAAGAGTCGGACACGAGTAAGCAATGAACACTTTCACTCTGAGGCATGTGGAAATGGTCAGGAAGGTTCCACTGAGGACCTCTGCAACAGGGGAGGTCAGGTTCCACGCCCAGCAGAGTGGACAGACGGCTGGAGATTCACAGCCACGGAGCAGAGTGGACGGAGGCTAGGACTGGACACAGTGGGGCTGGGGTTCCCGTCAGCGAAGGTGGGTGCCCTGAGTCTGACACGGCAGGGCTCTGGCTAAGACGGGCCTTCTGAGGTTGCACACGGGATCCCGACGCCAGGCTGGTGATGCCAGAGCCGGTCAAGGGGAGTTTTGGTCATGAGCCTCTCTGAGCATGGAGATGGTGCCTCCACACAAGCTGCCGCCGCGCGGCCCTCCCATTTGAGCCTGGCCTCACTTGCAGGAAGACAGAGGAAGGAAACGCCCCTGTTGCCAAGGAGACGCCGAGACGCCTGCTGAGCCCGTGGTCTCCACTGGGCCCCCAGCGCTCCTAGGAGAGGGGGGAGGAGGGTCGCCCCAAGGCACCGGTGACGCTCAGTCTGACACTGGCCGGGCCCTGGCAGGGCCAGCCCACAGGCAGAGGTTGGCTGCAAACCCCGGGGCAAAGCCCGCCCCCGAGTGACAGGTGACCCGGTGGGAACGTCCAGGCCCAGCCCCCAATGCTAGGGATGGGGCCCGGCTGCCCCTCCCACCCCAGGCCCCATCGGTGAGGGCCCCCGGGGCCTTTCTGAGGGACGAGGCCTCACCGAGCTGGACAGACAGACAGCCTGGGCTCCCTTCTGAGCGACGTGGACCACCCAGCCCACGTGGGGGCCATGGCCCCATGCGCCAGCCCCATCTCGTCCCAGAAACGCCACGTCATATGTGGGTCAGCTAATGCGCTGGGACCCACAGTGGGACCATCTGACTGGCTCAGACGGGTGAGGCCGCACCGGGCGGGGCCAAAAGCCCATGCCCCGGACTCCCGGGACACGGACACAGAAGGGGGCCCTGCCCCTGTGCAGCCTGGCAAGTGGAGGGAGGAGGCCGGAGGGCCTTGGGCTGAGTGCTCAAGAGTGTGAACACAGCACCGAGTCCCGGAACCGCACCATCCAGGAGCGGCTCCGATCCGCTGTGCGCCTGCGGAGGCCGCTGTCCCTACAGGAGCATCCGTGTTGCTCAGGGACCAGGTCCTCACCCCACCCCAAGCAGGGGCCTGGGACCCACCGGATGCCCCCACCGCCTCGGGCCCGTGAACCCAGAAGAGTCTCCTGGGGCAGAGGACAGATCCGGCGATGAGCGCGGGTCCCGGCAGGAGTGCCTCCACACAGGCCGCCGGCTCTATGGAGCCGCCACCTCCCACTTTCGAAGGGCTGTGGTCAGCTCCCGGGGCCGAGCGCCCATCAGTAACTGCGGGTATGACAGAGCCGCTAATGAAATCGATTTGGTCAAGTTATCAATTTAATGCCTAAAACGGAACCGATCTCATCCCCAAGGCTGGAGGCTGGCTGTCATAAGTCACCCAGAGAGAATGAGCTTCTGACTTGCAAATAATTAAACTTACTTTTCTGCTTGGGGTTCATAAACTTCCCCTTAATTATGACTGCGAGAGCCCCTCAATCATCTGGGGGGTGAGCTGCAGCCTGAGGAGGCCCATCCCTTGGGGGAAATAGTCTGTGTCACGGGCTTTGGGGGGTGCATCCTGGCGGGGGTCAGCCAGGTAGACACTCAGGCTCCTCCGTGTGGGGATCCCCCAGACCCTCTCAGCCCTGCTTCATCCCCTTCCATGCAGACACTCTTTTCACAAGAAGATAAGAAACATTAGCTACAGGAATGGCAGCAAGCACACTGACTGCTCTCCAGAGACCACGTGGCCACTGGGATCCATGCTCCTGGACTTTGTTCCTAACCAAGGAATTTCTGAACAGTCTCCTTCATCCAGAAACGATTGCCTTTGCTGTGATCGGGTGACTTGGCTTCTGTGTTCCATAGTCAAGGTGAAGCCAAGGTCAAGGCTTGGGGGGGACGTTCAGGCCCCGGGGTGGTCGCCCTCTCTCCAGCCCCCGGGGTGCAGCCCTCAGCCCCAGCGACCCTGGAGCACAGGCTCAGGGGCCGCGGGCATGCACTCTACATCCAGGAGGGGCCTCAGTCTCCCGCAGGGCAGAGCTGAGTGGGGGTGGGGGGCGAGGGGCTGAGCGGAGCTCCCTAGGGGCAGCGGGACAGCTCCTCCCCGTGCTGGGCAGTGCTGTCCTGGAGGCCCTTCCAGTGAGGCTCCAGGGACACACCTGCCTGGGGGAGGGCAATACAAATGCGAATATTCCACAGCAGTGGGTGAGGGTTGTGCTCAGATGCTGAAATGGGCTGTCTGTTAGTGAGACCGTGCTTTGCCAGATGGTCAAAGAAATTTCTGTTTTCCCAGTTAGCTTTCCAGACAGTTTGATCCCAGGATGTGTCTGTGTGTGTGTCTGTGTGTGTGTCTATGTGTGTCTGTGTGTGTGTGTGTGTGTCTGTGTGTGAATGTCTCTGTGTGCCTGTGCCCATGTGTGTGCATGTGTGTGTGTGAATGTCTGTGTGTGTGTGTCTGTGTGTGAATGTCTGTGTGTGTGTGTGTCTGTGTGTGAATGTCTCTGTGTGCCTGTGCCCATGTGTGTGCATGTGTGTGTGTGAATGTCTGTGTGTGTGTGTGTCTGTGTGTGAATGTCTCTGTGTGCCTGTGCCCATGTGTGTGCCTGTGTGTGTGTGAATGTCTGTGTGTGTGTGTCTGTGTGTGAATGTCTGTGTGTGTGTGTCTGTGTGTGAATGTCTCTGTGTGCCTGTGCCCATGTGTGTGCCTGTGTGTGTGTGAATGTCTGTGTGTGTGTGCCTGTGCCCATGTGTGTGCATGTGTGTGTGTGAATGTCTGTGTGTGTGCACACAGACATATGTTCGTGGGAGTGTCCAAAGTGGGTGTCAGAGCCCGGATGTCTGTGTCTGGCCCCAGCTG
The DNA here is from genome assembly GCF_016772045.2 of Ovis aries. Lineage (NCBI taxonomy): Eukaryota > Metazoa > Chordata > Mammalia > Artiodactyla > Bovidae > Ovis > Ovis aries. Next base: position 224,405,514 of record NC_056056.1, read on the forward strand.
ATATCTGAGGAGGGTCCTGGCTCGGGGGAGCAGTTTCCTCAGTGACAGGAGGGTACTCTCCGCCTGGCACAGTGTGGGGCAGGGCCAAGCCCAGTGTCCTTCCGCGGGGACAGCCCTCTACTTGGCCACGTAACCCACCAGAGAGGTCCCCCAGACACGAGCCCCACAGTCCAGCAGGCATGGGGGAGGGGTGCCTGGGGGCCCGGAAACGTCTGGCAGCAGTGTCCACCCTGGAGCACGGAGGCAGCATCAGGTGTGGGCTCCAGGTGAACTGTGGTTTTCCAAAAAACGGAGAAAAAAAATGTGTTAAAGGGGAAGATGCTGTAGGGAACAGGAGTGCGGGAACCAGCGCTGTGGCCACGGCCCCCAGCCCCCAGCTCACCCAGGCGCCGCCTGGGCAAGTCCAGCCCTCCCCGGCTCCGGCTCAGCTCCTGGCTCCCAGAGGAGATCGCCTCACGCACTCACTCACCTGTGGCTCCTTGCCCCCGGGCGAGATCCACCCCCCCGCCACGCCCGGCATTTACTCACCTGAGCTTTCACCGCAGCCCACCCAGCGTGGTATGAGCCTGGCGGCGGGGGGGGGGGGGGGGGGGGGGCAGCGGGGAACAGAGCAGATGCTCTACTGCAGGGTGAGGGGAGGGGAGGCAAGACGAACCCCGCAAGCAGATGGGTAAATGTCGTCTCCATTGGGCCACGGGGATGTGGGGAGCGCCCTGCTGGACGCGGGGTCAAGGCCCATCACAGCCTAAGTTGTCCTGACCTGGTTGGGATGAAGGCTTGAACCAGAATAGCCTTCTGTTAGGATGGGGGGAACTGGAGGTTTGGAGCTCAGCTCTGCCCTCCTTTCCGAAACTCAGGTGCTTTGAGAATCGGGTCCAGACCTGCCCTCTGCTCCACGGGGCTCATAAAGGCACACGCCCGGCATCATCTGTACCCACTGCGCACGCCTGCAGACCCGGCCCTGGGTGACGCCCTGCCCTACGGCGGCATCCCAGCTGTGACATGACGTGGCCTCCCCTGGCACCAGCCCTGGTCGGCGCCCCGCCCCTGCAGGGCATAGGCAGGACGTGTGCTGGACAGTCCACGGCCACACCCGCAGGGTCACCACCACGCGCTGCCGACGCCCAGCAGAGACAAGACGCCTTTTCAAAGCATCATCTCCTGGGGCCCTGTTCAAACATTTCCTCTTCCACAAAGGGAATGCCAACCTGCCTGCACGAGGAAGGCAGGAAGAGGAGAGGAGAGGAGATCACCCTCCCAGGCCTCGAGAGAAGGGCCCCAGCAGATCACTGGCCGGAATCTTGGAGGTTCAGGAAGGAACAAGGATCAGGGAGGTGGGAGGCTGGTTACTGGAGAGTGCTAAGGTTGGCAACTCTTTCCAAGAAACAACCACAGAACCTGAACCCAGTTCTCCAGCACAACACTCTGACGGCACGGAATAGAGGCAGGAAGAAACGGGAAGATTTACTTTCAGAAGATTGCTGCTCATCAGGTAAAAACTGCAACTTCACGGCTCTCTTCCTGGGGCTACTCCCAGCCCCAGCTGCGGCGGTGAGAACGCACAGCCTCGGAGGGTTCGGCAGCAGGTGACGGAGCGGAGTGGCAGGCAGCAGGAAGCGTGAAGGAAGAGCGCATTTGTGAGCAGGGGACACAGATGGGGCCAGATCCAGGACTGAGGGTCCAGTTTGCCTGAGTTCCTAGCTGATCACTACGCAACAGGGGACCATGGGGCAGAAACTGGAGACAGAGGCTTGTGATGACGGATGGGAAGGTCGTGCCTTTGATAAAGGACACTCTGCAACCTGCACGGTCCAGGCCGCTGTGAGAGGAGGTGCTCCAGCTTGAGGCATCAGAAGGAGGAGCGCAGGATGACAAAGGAAGACAGAAGCCAAAGCCCCAGAAAGTGGGCGAGCCCCCAGACCTTGGGGGACTCCGCCCAGATCCTCCGCTGAGCACGAGACACACACATGGAGTCAGGATTTAAAGTGAGCAGAGCTGAAACCAAAGAACACGAAACAAACCCAGAAACCAAGAGCTCGAAGCAGAAGCATCAGCTGCTCTCACTTTAGGGGAGACAGATTTCACAGTCTGAGTGCAGGCAAAATGATTGGCAAGTGTAACGCAAAGCAACAACCCTCAAAAAATAGCAGACATTTCAGAGTGCCCACAACATACTACTTTGAGCTTTCCCCCAAAATTTATCAGATGTGCAAAGAAGCAGGATTGTGCGATTTATACTCAACAAAGAAGTTTACACATAGACATCATCTCAGAACCAGCCTCCTGCTGGATTTATCAGAGACTTCCAAGAGCTCTTATGAAGATGTTCGAATAATTAAAGGACAACGTGGTGTCAGGGCGCTCTCCCTGTGGCTCAGCTGGTAAAGAAGCCGCCTGCCAGTGCAGCAGAGGCAAGAGACAAGGGTTCGATCCCTGGTTGGGAAGATCCCCTGGAGGAGGCAATGACAACCCACTCCAGTATTCTTGCCTGGAAACATCTCATGATCAAGGGAGCCTGGGGTCTACGCCACGCCATGTTTCAGCGAGCAGAGAGGCAGAGAAGGCCAACAGAGAAAGCTACAACGACGTTTACGAACGGCAGCTCTGGGGCTGAAAAGCACAACATTAGGAAATACATTGAGAAAATTGACCCTATGGGCTCAATAGCAGCTGGCAGCCAACAGAGGAGCAAGCTGGAGATGGGCCAGTAGAAGTGAGTCAGTCTGAAACATGGACAGAAATATGGACGGAAAGTGGGCAGGCCTCAGAGACCTTTGGGGAGGATATGCAACTGTCCGGCACAGGCAGACTTAGGCCCCTGGAAGGAGAGGAGGGGACGTGGTGTGGAAGCAGCATTTGTGGGAAGGCTGGCCAAGGCCTCCCGAATCTGGGGAAAACGTGAAACACAGAGCCTTCGGGCCAACAACCCGAAGTGGAACAAACACAAGAAACCACAGCGAAGGACGTGTCAGTCAAACCTCCGAAAGACAGACACTAGGAGACGCCCTTGAAAACAGCAAGAGAAGGCAGCCCGTTCCACAGAGGCGACGGTGCTTGGGCGCATGGCTGACGCCCTGCCAGAGTCCAGGGGGCCACGGGCAGAGGAGTGGGCAAGAAGGCGCGCGGCACGTGTGTGAATACACGGGAAAATTACTCGGCCGTGAACGAGAAGGAAACGCTTCCATTTGCAGCAACATGCATGGGCTCAGAGATCATCATGATGAGCGAAGTAAGTCAGAGAAAGACAGGCGTCATACGATGTCACTTATACGGGATCTAAAATATGGCAGAAATGAACTCATTTGAGAAGCAGAAACAGACCCGCAGAGACAGAAACCAGACCCAGGGCTACTAGAGGAGAAGGGGGGGAAGAGGCGGGGCAAGCCAGGGGGCGGGGCGAGCCAGGGGCGGGGCGAACCAGGGGGCGGGGAAATACAGGGGCGGGGCAAGCCAGGGGCGGGGCAGGCCAGGGGCGGGGCGAGCCAGGGGCGGGGCGAGCCAGGGGCGGGGCGAGCCAGGGGCGGGGCGAGCCAGGGGCGGGACGAGCCAGGGGCGGGGCTATCACACACATATTCCTAAGTGCGAGACCGATGACCAGCAAGGGCCCGCTGAGTAGCACAGGCAGCTATCCTCAGTACTTTGTAACAACCTGTAAGGGAAAAGAGTCTGAAATAGAATAAATTTGTAAGCATCTGTGTGTTTATGCATAACAGAATGACTTTGGTGTACACCTGAAATTAACAACTCTGAAAATCAACTATAATTCTAGTTTTTTTTAAAAAAGCAAACAGAAAACCAACGTGGAGGTCAGACACTGCAGAGTCACATCGGAAGCATCTAGGAGAAAAAAAAAATCTACCACAAACAGTCTACTTCCAGAAAAACTATCCCTCAAAATAGAATGTGAAATAAAGACATTTCCAGGAAAATAAAGCCAAGAAAATTCCCTGCCAGCAGCCTTGCAGTACAAGAAATGGTCAGGTATATAAATACAAACGACAGTAGTGTGTACACAATTTCATAACTGCTTCAAAATACATTTTTTTGGGTTTCAAACGTACAGAGGTTTTACTTGTCTTGTATAAAGGCATATAGCCCAAAAGATGATGTTTGCAGATAGAAAATATTCTGTTACAGAGTTCCTCTTTTTTCAGAAGTCACTTAATATTAATCTTAACTTAGGTGTGATAACATACTATAATCCATTTTTCAACTGCTAAAAGCAGAGTGTTACCTAGAAAGTTGAAAGTGGAGGGGAAGCAATGTGCTAATGACATGAGGTCAGCCCAGGAAGGCAGGAAGGGGAGGCTGTGGAAAGAAACAGGAGCTGAGAACGTGGGAAAGACGGTGAGCCGGCCCCAAACCCAAGCACAGCAGCAGCTGCGCGCACACCGATACGCTCCAATGACAAGCCACGGGGAGCCAGACGGGATAGAGCAGAACAAAACATGTGCCCTGGGCAGACAAACCCTGACACGAAAACACGCGCAGTGCAAGAACGGACGCCTTGGACCACCCAGACGACAGGCGTGAGAAATCGGGAGGGGCTTATGAGTAGTAATAGACGAGATGGAGCCTCTGAGAAGGAACAACACTATGAAAAGGACACTCAGTAATGACAAAGTGTCAGTATATCAGAAAATAAAATAATTCCGGATGTATATGTGCCTGAAAATGAATACACAGTACATGAAACAAAATGGTCAGAACTGAAAGGAAATTCAGAGACGGTAACCATTAGAAGGAGATCCAACCAGTCCATCCTAAAGGAGATCAGCCCTGGGTGTTCTTTGGAAGGAATGAAGCTAAAGAGGAAACTCCAGTACTCGGGCCACCTCATGCAAAGAGTTGACTCGTTGGAAAAGACTCTGATGCTGGGAAGGATTGGGGGCAGGAGAAGGATGAGCTGGCTGGATGGCATCACCAACTCGATGGACATGAGTCTGGGTGAACTCCGGGAGTTGGTGATGGACAGGGAGGCCTGGTGTGCTGCAATTCATGGGGTTGCAAAGAGTTAGACATGACTGAGTGACTGAACTGAACCATTAGAAATGGAGATATCATTATTTTGCCATCAGTAACTGATTAAAGAAACACAAAATCAGTAAGGCCGTGGATGACTCAGATAAGATCAGCTATTACCTAGTTACACTTCTAGACCATTCCACCAACAGGATGGCCCCTACAAGTGCCAGGACCCATGGTAGGGCTGTGTGCCTATATTTTCTCAAATTACTGAACTCTGTTCAAAAGTAGTTGTACGTGTCTGATCAGTCTTTGTCAACTTTAGACATTCTAATGAACTAACTTTACTCACACTCTCTTCAAGACACATGGAAGATGATCCAAGACAGACCAAATGTTGGAGAAAAAGCAAATCTCAAAAAATTTCAAGACACAAAAATCATATAATACGTGCTCTCTGACCACAACTGAATTAAGTTAGAAATCAATCAGAAAACAATGTCTGGAAAATTTCCCAACACTTGGAAATACCTTCTAAACAATCCAGGAGATAAGAAAAACTGAACTTAACATGTTTAATTAAATTCATTTAAATATTTTGACTTGAATGAAAATTAAAACACACTACACTGGAAATCTCTTCAATGTAGCCAGCGCAGTGCTTCAAAAGAGTATATTAGGAAGGCGGAAAGGTCTGAAGTGATTGACATCAGCTTCCTCTTTAAGAAACTAGAGAAAGTCCACGAGAGGCTCCCCAGTGGGCAGCCTTTCCCTTCTCCAGGGGATCTTCCCAACCCAGGGATTAAACCTGGGTCTCCTGCATTGCAGGCAGATTCTTTACCAACCGAGCTATCAGGGAAGCCCACACAGAGTTATGATGGATGTGCAATTAACTGCACGTATTTCAAGCATACAACTGTGGAACAGGTCAGGGTTTTGACCTGTATGCACGCCATCGAAGCCCTCACCCCATCTCAGTCTGCTCTGGCTGTGGTAACGACAAACCATGGGCAGAGTGGCTTAAATAATGGGGGAGGAGGCTAATCTCTCACCATCCTGGAGGCTGGAAAGTCCAAGATAGAGGTGCTGTTTGCTTGGGCTCCTTGGGAGGGCGTTCCCCCTGGGTTACAGGTGGCTGCCTCTGTGAACTCACAGGGTGGCGGGGAAGAGGGGAGGGAGGCAAAGAGGGAGAGATGGAGAGAGACAGGGAGACAGGGTGTCTCTTCCTAGAAGGTCACCAATCCCATAGGACCAGGGCCCCACCCTCCTGACTTCATTCAACCCTAAATACCTCCCAAAGGCTCCACCTCCAAGGACCACCATGGTGGGTGTAGGGGATTCAACATAGCAGATCTGAGGGGCACAATTCAGCTCCCAACATCCACAATCAAGGTAAAGGACGTGCCCGCCAGACCCAAAGCTGCCTCCGGTCCCTCCTCACCCCCGCCCTCACAAGCCCCTCTGTTTTCTGCTTCAGTGATCTGGGCTCCTGTCTCTCATTTTCTTCCTCCTGCTCTGGGTTCACTCCACTCCTGTCTTCTGCCTTATTGACGTGAAAGTCTGCACGTCTCCTTTTGGGGTTCCTTCTTTTCTAATGTAAACATTTAAAGTTGTAAACCTCCCTCCCAGAGTTGGTTCTGCTGCATTGCACCTGTGTGGGTCTGTTGTGTTTTCATTATCGTCCTGTTCAGAGTATTTCTCTAATTTGCTTGGTTATTTATTTTTGACCTATGGATTGTTCAGAAATGGGTTCTTTAACTTCTAAATATTTGGGGATTTTCTAGATATTTTAGGGTTACTGAGCTCTAAATTGGTTGCATTGTGGCCAAAGAAAGCATTCTGCATGATTTCAGCCCTTTGAAACTGAGCCTGTTTGAGGGCCTACTGCATGATCTATCGTGGTGACTGTACTGTACTGACTTGAAATTAATGTGCGTTTTGTGAGTGTCGCATTTGTGCCCTGTGAATATCAACTGTCATAAGTACCGCATATCCAAATATAAAGTTTTAAATGCTCTTTGTCTAGTTCTACCAAAAATATTAGACTGTTAATGAGACGTGCTTTGAACTTAATGAATGTGGCATTGTATAGTACTGAGACTTTACATAAACGAGCACAACGTTTGCTTAAATATTTATTTAGATCTTCTGATTGTCTTTCTCGTCGTGTTATTTTCTCCTCAACAGGTTTTCCTGTACTGAGAGTTCATTCCTTTAGGTTTTACAAAAAGCAACTTGGAGAAGCTTATTCTGAATAATACGTCTGTTGATGCCACAAAATTGTCTGGCAATAGTGTCGCATTTTCCCTTTTAAATCTTTTACTATTTATCTTGTTTTACTCCGCCAAATTGAAATACTCTTAACTTGTCCCAGATTTTAAAGAGAGTGTGTCTAGGAGTTTTACACTGAAGTATGATGTCTGTGGCCCATTTTTATAGGTGACCTGCATCAACTTTAGGAAGCACTCTCCTGTTCATAGCTTTTGCAGAGCTTTCGTCAAAAATAAGGTTAAATTTTTTAAATGCACTTTCTTGCCTCTATTCTCATAACTGTATGTTTTTAAGTGGTGAATTATACATGTGGTATTAATGCATCTTCTTATTCCTAAGAAAACTCAGTTTGATCATGAGTAATTTTTAATGGATTACCGCATTTGAATTGTTAACACTTTGATTGATTTTTAAATCTATGCTCATAAATTATATTGACCTACGCTCCTCTTATACTGTCCTTCACTGACTTGGGATCAAGATGATACCTCATAAAAAGAGTTCTTTCATTTTTTATTGTCTGGACGATTCTTTATGAAATTGGAATGATTTCTGTTCATTGACTCTTTGGTAGAATTCACCCATAAAACTATCTGTGCCTGTTTTTAAATTGAAAATATGAGCTAGATGGCCTTTAAAATGCCAGTGTAATTTCTTTAACTCTTAAAGGTCTTTTTAGGCTTGCTGTTTCTTTGGGGGTCATTTTTGGGAAGTTATACTTTATCAGACACTTTTCAAGTCGACTCAAGTTTGCACATTTATCAGGACAGATGTGTTTATAGAGTTCTCTCATCGTTAATGTCTCTACTGTGAGATGTATCGTATCAGTCATTCAACGACGTAGGTGAACAGCGGTAACACGGGAAACACGCATCCTTCCAGCATTTCCGTGAAGAGTCGGAGCCTCCCCAGCCTGACGAAGTCGCCATGACCTCACCCCAATCTTTCCTTCTCCTGCCCTCTCCCCAGAGCCATCATCTCCCTGACTTTGTGGAAATCACATTCTAAGATTTTTAAGAGTTTGTAAGCTAAGAACATATCCGTACCTTCTGTCGCTGGGTCTACAGTGAGAGTCAGGGAGCTAAGTTTAAAGGTCAGAGCACCGTGGCCACCGCAGAGGAAAGGCACCCAGGGAAAACGAGCTCAGCAGAGTGTGTGGGGAAGCTGGCACCCTGGAGAGTTAGTGCGGCCCTCTGCAGAGTGCCCTGAGCAGGTGGCGATTGAGGCGGGGACCCCTGGGCTCGCAGAGGCGGGGACCCTGCAGGGCTGTAGTGCGGACCGGGAGCTGGTGTCTGGGAGGAGCATGGCCACAGTCAAAGCCACAGCTGTGCTGACTGCGCAGTCCTCCTCCAGCTCCCGGGATGCGCCCCGAGCAGCCCCGTCTGTGCAGTGGGGTGCACGCCCTCAGATGGCCCAGAATCCCAGGAGATGAGCCATGCACACAGCCGAGGAATGGCACAGAGGAGGACCCCAGCCAGCAGTTCAGGCGCACAGAGCTTGGGTCAGATGCTGACACGGTCGGGGTGAGGCCCCCGGGTGAACCTCCACGTGCCCGTCGACAGGGATGCCCTCCAATCCGGGCATGGTGACCTCTGCGTCTGGTGGACCTCTGCGTCTGGTGGACGGCTGTCCACACAGAGGCCCTCGCCTGCCTCCGAGGGTGGCGGGCACAGTCTGCACTGCACGTCCGGTGCCTGAGCCCTCGGGGGGCTCCTGCTCTCGGCCAGGTGGTCACGACCTCCCGAGCCTCCCAGGAAAGCACTCCAGGGAAGCCGTGGTTTTAGAGTCCACCTGTCCAAAGTGGTTTTTATCTTTTTCTACATATTTTACTTTATTGTTGACTATCAAAACATACTGAAGGGTTTGGCTGGGTAAAGAATTCTGGTTGGAAACTGTTTTCCTTCTGACTCAAAAGAGGCACATCACTGTCTTCTGTATTCCTGTGGTGCTGTTGAGAAACCCAAAGCCTTGTTGATTCCACCCTTTGAGCCAACTTTTCTACAAGTAAGATTACAGCATGGTCTCTGCTCTGTAGCCCAGCTTCATGTGAGGACCCTTGGCGTGCGCTTCTTCCATTCCTTCACGAGATATCTACAGGGCCTTTTTAATCCATCAACCCACGCCCTTTATTTCTGAGAGATTTTCTTCATTTTTACTGTTGTTGTTGATTTCATCTCTCCTGTTTGCTTAATGTATTTTGACTCTTCTCATCTGTGACGTCCGTTATTGGGGTGTTGGACCTTCTGAACGGATCTTCTAATTTCATCGCTTTATTTTTCGCTGCTTCCCCTTTATCTCTGCGTGCTTTTGTGAGTTCGCCTCACTGTGAGATTGTTTCGATTTTCTCTTGCAGACTTTCTCTGGGATTTTTCATTTTGACTGCCATGTTTTTAATTTCCAATCGCTATTTTGCTACTGGTCTCTGAATTTCCTCGTGTGTTACAGATAGCATGCTGTTCTGGTTTTATTATCGCAATATTTTTCTTATTTCTCTGGGGTATACGATGACTTTGGGGAGACTTTCTGCTCGCTGGAAAGTCCTGTTCCCTCCACGGGGCGCGGCTCTGTTTGTAGCTCTGGCCGCTGTCTCCCACGTTGGGAACTTTTCCTCCACTTGACACTCCTGGGCTGATGGCTCACGGTGCAGCGTGTGTGGAAGCTTTACATGGTCAACGCATGGAATCTGGGTTTTGCTACAAGGACACGTGGATGGCCCATTCTGTGGGAACGCATCACCTTGGAGACTCGGGTGCATTTAGACATTTTCTCTGTGGTTGGCTGATTCCCCAGAAGACTGTCTCCTCTCTCGCCTAAAAGGGGGAGTTTTCCTGCCAGGTTGTGTCTTAGTCTTTTGTGTGCGGTACCCGCATCTCAGTTTTGCCGAATGTGGAAGCTACGTCTCCAAACTCCGGCAGAGGCAGAGGGGGGGCCGTGGGTGGGGAGGAAGGCTAGGAGCCCACTCGCTGTCCAGACGGCGGCCGCGCGGAGCCGCAGACCCCAGCCCCTCCTCCTCCCCCTCCCCCCCCCCCCCCCCCCTCCCTCCTCCCCCCTCCCTCCTCCCTGTGAGTTCTCTGGGGTCTGTCCTTCCGGTTCCCCGCACCCCCGCGCACCGCTTGGAACGCAGATTCCTCAGATTCACTCAGTTAGCTGCTTTCCACTGACTTATTTCTTGGATTCAAAAGTTGTATTCCTCGCACCCCCATCTTTTTAGAACTTCAGAAAAGATTTTCAGGTTAAAAAGTCACTTTATTAACGTTTTGGGGAAGTTGCAAAAACACATGGACTACGCACTCTACCATCCGAATCTCTAAGTGACGTTATCTTTGAAGAGATAACATGGTCACGCTGGAGTCACAGCTATTGTCTTTTACACCCTTAGTATTGGTTTATTTGTCCTCAAAATGCAATGGACTTAGTTTTTGGAAGTTTTTCCTGGATAAATTTCTTGCAAGTTGTCAATGTTGATAAATTTTTCTTTAAAAGTCTAACTTTTAACGTTGAAGCTATTGAATGCCTTTAGTTTGGTTTCAGCTTTATCAATTTCTACTCTTTTTTAATTGCCTTCATTCTGTATTTTTTTATATTTACATTGTTGGGGTGTTTTTTTGTTATTTTTCCTAACTTCCTAAGTTATTTTTGGTCACTCTTCCTTCCAAAAGTAAGAGTCTAAGGTCGCAAACCTTTCTCCAGTTTTGCCTCAGCTGTGGCTAACATTTTTGATCATAGACTCTTTTATTATTTAGAAATGTCTGTTGTATACTTTACATTGTTATTTATCCTTTAAACTACAAGTATTTAACTTTTTTTTAAACACAGGGTCTTTAATTAAAAATTTCATTGAGCTAGAGATTTGCATGCAGATAGAAGAATAATACGGAGAGAATCTCATGCAATTTTGCCCTGTTTTCACCAATCCAGGTATCACGTAAAATTTTAGTGTGGTGTTTCACTGGAGACGCACGATTCACTGATCTTGCTCAGATTTCCCCACTTTCACTAGGGTGGGTGGGTGTGTGTGTGTGTGAGTGTGTGTGTGTGTGTGTGGCAGGTACATGCGTGCCAGGTGTGGATTCAGTCCTGTCCAGTGTTACCTTCATGAGTCCAGCAGCAGTCGGGACACTCAGCAGTTCTCATACTCAGCACCCTTCTAACCACACCCTCTCCCCCTAACCTCCCCACACCCCACCTTCCGACAAACACGAATCCATCTTCCAGTCTTAAAATTTCATCATTTAAAACTGTCATATAATGAGAACCATATGCCATACAGCCTTGGGCATTTTCTCTTTGCTCCACATAATTCCCTGCAGCTCCGTGCTAGGGTACATGTAGTTAGTTAATTTCATTGCTGACTACTGTTCCATGGTGGGGGGAGGCAGTCTGCTTAACCGTTCTAAACATATGGATATATTATTTTTTGTCAGTGACTTGCAATATAATTATGTTCATAAAGCATGTTCTTTCTCCTGGTAAAATCGGTTTGGTTTTGAAATGCACTGATTCATAGTCTAATCCAGGTCAGTTTACGTAAGCATTCTGCGTATACTTGAAAGAAAGTCAGCCCTGCACGTCTGAGGTGCATTGCCCCACAGTCTGCATTTTCACGAGATCTCTTTGCCAATTATTGGTAATTGTGTTGCTTTGATCTTTCATGTACTCATAGTTTTGCTTTCTTGATTTATTGTGAAAGCTCTATTACAGTCTTGCAGGATGGTGGTGGATGCGTCTGTGTACTATTAGCTGGGGCGTGCTGAAATCTGGAGTTCTGTTTTGTGCGCGCGTATTTGGACTTCGGCACGTGCCCCTGATGGATTAGGTGTTCCGTTGTCAGGTGGCCCTCCTCGCCTGCAGGAACTCCTGTTCCACGTTTACCTTCAGCTGCTCCCAGACACTGTCGTTTCATCTGCTTCCAAGGCTCTGTCCCTCTCGTGCTTCTACGACGTCTCCTTATGTTGGGGGCGTGTCTGTTGTGTTTGCCATATGACTGCTTTTCTTAAATTCGCTATAATTAATTATATTGGGATATCTCTACGTGTGTGGGTGTCCGCTGTGGCTCAGCTGGTGGAGAACCCGCCTGCAGTGCAGGAGACCTGGGCTCCATCCCAGGGTTGGAAAGATCCCCTGGAGGAGGGAAGGGCTGCCCACTCCAGTGCGACCCCTGCTGCGCTGCTCTTTCTGCCTTCTCTGAATTTCTCCACGTTTTCCCCTCTCCCTTCTTTCTTTCTCCTGAAAGCAGGCTGGTATACACATTTCATGTAGGAAGAGCCAGCTCTATAGAACAAGGGACCAGGAGAAGGAGAGCCGCTGAAGCGTGGAAGAAGCCAGCAGCGGGCGAAGCAGTCCAGTGGACAGGAGCAGCGACACACTGCCAGGGGACGCGGCGGCTCCAGGGGCACTGAGGGGACCTCTGGGAAGAAGGCTGTGCGCCTGTTCCCCTTGGTCTCTCGTGTTACCTCCTTGTTGACCAAATTCAACTGCAAGCCAGTGTGCTTGGGAGCCAGAGGGTCAAGATAAGGTGGCAACACTTCTGGCTTCACAATTACTCTTATTAATTCTAGTTGTCCAGTTCATACCTACAAGGCTTCCCAGGTGGTGCAAGGGTAAATAATCCTCCTGCCAATTCAGGAAACACAGGGAACACAGGTTGGGAACATCTGCTGGAAGAGGAAAAGGCAACCTGCTCCGATATTCTTGCCTGGAAAGTTCCACGTCAGAGGAGCCTGGTGGGCTACAGTCCGTGCGTCACAAAGAGTGGGACACAACTGAGCAGGCACGCACAACTCCATTCACTTAAATGTGATAATGACACTTGGATTGTTTGATTAACGAGCTTTAAACCAGTGACCTGTGTTGAGAAGGATGGTAAGGTCGCTGCTGACCCAACCCCCAGCACGCTTTCCCCACCACCTGCTCTTTAGTTCATATCATTATTTTCGCAGTGTTATAGCCTACTATATTTAATCTTCACTCGATAGCCATCATTTCTACCCTTGCTTTAGACTGCATATTAAATTTGTAAGGTTTTATAACAGGCTCCACACCAGTTCACTTGTTACAGCTTTTGAACAGGATGGCTTAGAGCGGACAGCTTTCGCCCTCTAGGGAATTCTTCAAGAAGGCGACAGGCGTTCTCTGCACAACAGAAGGCCTCTCTTTATTTTGCACTCAGATAATAGTTGAGCTGGGCATAAAACTATCAAGTGGCATTTTCTTTTCATAAACCTGTGAGCTTCAATATGTGCTCTCTTGATACCGAAGTTCCTGTGGAAAAGTCCTGAGATAGACCAGCGTCTCCCCCAATGTTGGATTACATTTTAGAGGAAGAGATGGGGTTTCACATATTGTTTCTATCAAGCCCAGGAATTTTACTTCCTCTTCTTTAAGGCAGACAATTGTATGCAGGCAGCAACCTGTTCTTCTTTTATGGCCCTCTCATTCTCCCTTGTATTTGAAAACATAACCAAATTATTTCGTTGGGCTCATAGTTTCCACACTCACTTCCGCCTACCCCCGGCTGTGGCAGTCCATCCTCATGAACAGATAAACGCCACGTGCATGTGTGTGCGTGTGCACAGGTATGTGTGCGTGTGTGCCTATGTGTACATGTATGTGCCTGGATACGCTTGCATGTGTGTGCGTGGGTGCACACACGCATGTTCTCATAAGTGCTTGTGTGTGCGTGCATATGTAGCTATGTGTGCTTGTGTGTGCTGCATGTGTGTGTGCGTACGCTCAGGCACACTTGTAGCATATTTTCTGATGTTGGTCTCCGCTGAGCTTCCATCCAGGACATCAGTGCTTTCAGAGCCCCTTTTCACGGGCAGGATTCCTTTCTTCCAGTGTGTGTTGGACTAACTGCCTCCTGCAAAGATGGCAGTGCTTTTCCTTGTTGACCGCAGTTATATGACCCCTCACAGTGTCAGGAGTTTTAAGGAAGCCTGTGTAGTGCCCAGGCACTTCTTTGCCCATGTCCCAGGGCAGGTGCTCCGCAGAGTGCCGGCTGCTTCAGAGTAGTTTTGCGCTGTGTGGACCCCCTGGTCTGCAGGGGCAGGATGGCCTGGCCTGCCTTGCTACGGCTCCTGGCAACTGGCTCATTCGCATGCCCCAAAACCCAGGGACCAGCGTGGTAGGCCGTCTCCCACTGTCCCCTCCTCCCTGTGTCCATCTGCCTCGTGAGGGGAGTCAGCCCGTCAGTGTGTTGACCGCCAGCCAGGCTGCTCAGGGCCCAGCCACGGGCCCTGAGCAGAACCTCCCAGAACTCGGCCCCGAGGAGAGAGGGTGCAGGGCTGCTCCATCCACCATGTCCTGGGGCTGCGGAGGCGGCTGGACTGCAGCGACCAGGGCCCCCTCCCCCGCCCGCTGAAGCCGCCAAGGCTGTGGGGAGCACCACAGAGGGGGGTGGGGGAGGTCTCCTGGGGGAACTAGGGAGTCCCTGCAAAGGCCCCAGGGCCTCGGGAAGGAGGCTGGGGTCACAGCAAGGAGCACAGACAGGAGGCATCCACGGGGGGCCCTGTGCCAGGGGACAGTGGGGGCAGAGTGCAGGGACGTGGGGTCCTGGGACGGGGTCAGAGCTGAGGCCAGGTTTCCACAGAGCTGCATCCAGGGGCCAGGGACCAGGGTGGGGGTCCGGGCTGGGCCACGCTGCAGGATGCACACGTCCGGGGGGGTCTCCCTGAGGACTGCTCCCAGAGCCCGGCCCTGCTCCCACTGACCAGCGCCCTGCCCCCAGCCAGCACCAGCAATGCAAGGAAGGTGAGGCTCGGGGAGCTGCTCCCCGGCTGGGACAGTGTGGACAAGGGGCTCACCCACCGTCTCCGTGCGATGGACGCTGAAGTAGCATCATAAACTGGGCCATGGGCCTTTATTGTTCTATAAATGCACTTTGCAAAACTTCCCTGAGCAAACTTCCTTGCGATGTAACTGAGCATCAGCCGAACATCCGTCTCGGCTTTGCTCCCGGCCCCTCAGGCGTCCCTCCTCCCACCTCTGGAGGCTCTGCTGTCGGTGGGGTGGGGTGCACGCCCCAACCTGGGCTGGCACAGGGCACCCCGGCACCCCTTTTTACTCAGAAGACTCAGAAGTGGCTGGCCTCACCAGGGAGAGGGAACACTGGCTTCCGTGCCCGGAATGGCCAATGGGACGGGCCTCTTGTGTGACCTGTGTAACTGCCTCCCAGGCAGCTGCTTGATTTCAGAGGAGACACAAGAGGGCTGAAGCTTCATGAGGTCCACACGGCTGGTTGGGCGCCGTGGTGTCACCCAGTCTGGGGACTCGGGGGAGTTTCCAGCAGAGGCTGGAGCCCACAGCTTCCCCACCCTGTACTCCGGCAAAACCCCCCGGGCCTTCTCGCTGAGAAGTCAGGGGTCACCAGAGAAGCAGAACCAGGGGAGGTGCCCACGCTCAGTCGTGTCTGACCCTCTGCGACCCCGTGGACCGCAGCCTGCCAGGCTCCTCTGTCCAGGGCATTCTCCAGGCAAGAACACTGGAGCGGGTGGCCGTTTCCTCCTCCAGGGGGGTGTTCCCTACCCAGGGATCAAACTCGGATCTCCGATCCTTTAACTACTGAGGCACCTGGGAAGCCTCTAAACAGAAGAGATTTATTGTAGGAATCCGTGTCCATGGTGATGGAGACCGAGAAGCCCCACAAGCCACCTGCAGGCTGGGGCCCCAGGACAGCCAGTGAGCAGCTCCCAGCCGAGTCTGAGGCCTGAGATAAGGAAGGGTCAGCCGGTCCTTTGAGTCCCAGTGTGAATCTCAAAGCACTAGCGCCCAGAGCGACAATGTCCCCGACGTCCCTGGGCAGGAACAGGTGGACATCGGGTTTGCAGAGAGAGTTTGCTCCTCCTCAACCTTCTGTGCCATCCTGGGGTCGTGGGATTGGATGACTCCCCACCCAACACACACACCCCTGGGGGGCCCTGACTTACTCTGTCCACAGAACCCTCTAAGACATCCCCCGCATCCAGCCAGCTGTCGGGCCCCCACGGCCAGTCGAGCTGACACGTAAAGCTAACCCTCACTGTGGCAACCTGTCCAGGGACACACTTGAGGAGGAGGAGAGAGACCGGAAGGTGGAAAGCATGGACCACTTTTGGAGCCAACATGGAGACAAGAACCAGGCTGAGCTGGAAAGGGGGTGAGGATGAGTTTAGTTTCCTAGAGCCTGGGCGGGCCCAACAGCAGACGCTTACTTCCTCACGCGCTGGAGGGCAGAAGTCCAAGGTCCAGGTGCTCACAGGGCTGGCTCCTGCCAACGCCGCTCCCCTCGGTAGATGTGGATCTCTGCCCATGTACTCGAGCAGTCATCCTCCTGAGTGTCTGGGGCCTGGTCTCTTCTTACAAGGACCAGGTCATGCTGGACCGGGGCCCACAGCCGTGACCTCCTGGTACCATCATCACCTCTTTAAAGACCCATCTCCACATACACTTACATGCTGAGGTCCTCGCAGTGGGGGGTTCAGCCCTTGAATTTGGGGGTGGGGCACAGACAGTCAGTATGAAGAGCTGACCTGTGTGTGGACGCTGCTGCCTTGGGGTGCCTGGGGGGCCCAGGAGTCAAGTCCACTCACTAGACCCTGAGCTAAATTCTGGCTCCAAATCTTCAGACACAGTCCTGTGACCCTGACTGGTGGCTTCACATTTTAACTCACTGGGCAGGGCTCTCCCTGGAGACCCTGAAGCCCCGTAAGAGCAGAGTCACCCCTCAGAGGGGCTGGAACAGAGTGGGAGGAAGACCCCCTGGGGCTCAGGGAGAAGGCTTTTGGGGACTGCAGTGCTGGGGGTGGGCCTTTCGAGGAACATCAGCTCCATGCGCCGGGCCACCTGTCCATCTGCTTTTTGAGCAGCTTTATTATTTTCCAAAAGAAGAATGCTTCTGTCTCTCTGAGAATAGCAGTCCTAGCAAACCCATCTGGATGTGACTTCTTTAATCCCCTCTGCCCACGAGGCAGCGCGGTGAGGACCCCAGGCCCAGAGAGGAGACGCTGTTGGTCTGGGGTCACATGGGCCGCAGGGTGAGTCGCTGTCCCTCTGACTGCAGAGTTCAAGCTTTCCGCACAAGACTGTACAGCCTCCTCTCTCTTAACATGATTCCAAAATAATGTAACTATTCAAGCAATGTTTAGAAACCTCTAAGCAATCTCTAAAACCCAAAGGAAGAAATAAAGACCGACCTCAACCAGCCCCACTGGGAGACGGGCTGGCCTTTCCAAGGGCAGTAGGGGCTACATCGAGCATGCGAGCCTGGAGACCCCCGGCCGTCATGCCCACGCGGGGACCTTCGCCAAGGGGGCAGCACTGGGTCTCGTTGCTCCTTACAGCCTCGAGGGACGAGCCAGAGGCTTAACAGCAAAGTGAAACATCACTCACGGTGAAAAGGAATTAGCCACAAATCTGGGAAAAGCAGGGATTAATCTCAAAACCGTCACGCTGAGCGGAAGACGCAGGGTACTGAACAAATACGTGCATGAGCTTCTGTTTTTACAAAGTCCCCCCCAAAGGCAAAATCACGCTTACGTTTCAGGGCTGTAGTCAGGGGAGGTGAAATCATAAAGGAGAACAAGGAAGCTACGTGTCCGCGACATTGAGGAGTCTGCTGGGCCTGAGGGCAGGAGGAGGCCGGCCTGGGGATGGGATGGTGGGCGTGTGATGGGGGGCCCCCCGAGGAGGTCCAGCCCTGCCCTGGGCCCCCAGGGACGGAGGCGGAGGGGGGAGCG
Organism: Ovis aries; assembly: GCF_016772045.2. Lineage (NCBI taxonomy): Eukaryota > Metazoa > Chordata > Mammalia > Artiodactyla > Bovidae > Ovis > Ovis aries. The sequence goes on from NC_056056.1 coordinate 224,423,465, forward strand.
AGGAGTCTGACTCGCCCTCCGAGAGTCGGCTCTGTGGCCCTGGAGGAGCTCCTGATCCCCCACGGAGAGTCCTCATCCGTCAGCCCTGTTCAGCGTTGTCTCGGCAACCAGAGGAGACGCTGGACTTGGAGATGGGCGGTTGCGGTCTGGTGTCGACTGAACCGTGTGCCCCGGAAAGCACACTGAAGTCCTGATGCCCGCCCACCCTGGGCACTCAGCCTTGTTTGGTCTTCACGGCTGGGGTCAAGTTAAGAGCTGGCCGTGCTGAGAAGGGTGGTTGCTGCCCACAGTGACCAGGGTCCCTGTGAGAGACACAGAGAAGCAGACACAGGGCAAGGCCGTGTGCAGACAGGGGCAGGGATGGTGAGGCGCCGGACCCTCCCCGAGCCTCCAGAGGAAGCTGCCCTGCCTGCACCTTGAGACCCCTGCCCTCCAGACCCTGAAGGAACACGTCCCCGAAGTTGCTTGGCACCCTGCAGACTAACTCCGCCTCGCCTTTCGCTCCTGGTGGATGCGGCTTTGTCTTGCTTTCACTGTGAGTTCAGCCCCAGCTTCGTCCAGGTTGGCACTCACCAGCTACCTCAGCAAGGATCAAGCTGTGAGCTGCTGCAGCGGCTGACCTTCAACAGCCCCAGAAAGGAGCTCAGACTGGAGATCAGGAATGAGGCCCTCAGAACAGGTCTTTGGATTAGACATTTTCAGGAGGTTTTATGAGCCTGACCCTTGCATCTCCTCATACCCAGAAAAACACTAAAATCCTTCATGGAGACGTCTGCTCCTCATGACCAGCAGAGGGATTTCCCAGGCAGGAATACTGGAGTGGGTTGCCATTTCCTTCTCCAGGGGATCTTCCCGACCCAGGCATCAAACTGGGGTCTTCTGCTTTGCAGGCAGATGCTTTACCGTCTGAGCCCCAGGGAAGCCCTGGGGACTAGCAGAAACATTTTGCAAAAAAAAGCATGTGCTGAATTGCACGTATGCCCTTTTCACCAAAATTGCGCCTGTGCTGACCTCCCCCTGCCTCTTTGGAGCAGTTTCTCAGAGCTATGAGGCGCTGTCTCCAGGGCTATAGTCATCACTCGGAAAGTGAAAGTCGCTCAGTTGTGCCCAACTCTTTGAGATCCCATGGCCTATACAATCCATGGAATTAAATACCGGAGTGGGTAGCCTTTCCCTTCTCCAGAGGATCTTCCCGCCCCAGGGATCGAACTGGAGTCTCCTGCACTGCAGGCAGATTCTCTACCATCTGAGGCCCCAGGGAAGCTATCAGGAAGAGAGTTTTAGATAGCATGCATGCCTGCTCTTTAAAACGTGGGCTTGGGAATCCCTTCAGAGACAGCAGCCCCTCCTCTGTCTCGCTGACCTGGCCCCTTCCCATTGTGACGACTGACGCAGCCTTGAACATATCCGTGTACGATCCTCAAACTCATTTAGAAATTCCATTACCGAAACCCTGGGCAGGACTCTGTAGGGTGACCGTGTAAACGCCCTGTGTGCTTTCACACCTGCTGCCCATGGCCGGATCCGTCTTGGGAAACTGGGCCCCTTCAGAAGCCCACCAACCCGGAAAAGACCCCTTTCCCACAGGCCGCCCACTCCAGGGGTGACCTTCTCTCTAATCTCTGCCAATTTGCTAAACAGAAACGGTATCAAGGCTCTGTTGCTTGTATTTGCATGCCTTTGATGACTATTGAGTTTGAACATCTTTTCATATGTTTATTGGCCATTTATGTAAATAAGTCCTTAACATTTATGGAGCCTTTAAAAAATGCCAGACGGCCTCCTCCATCAGGGGCTCAAAGACCTGAGCCCTGGGCAAGGGGAGGGCGGGGGAGGCACCACCCCAGGCAGGGCCCGTCCTCCAGCTTCAGAGGGGTCCAGTGCTCCAGCTTCAGAGGGGTCCAGTGCTCCAGCTTCAGAGGGGTCCGGCTGCCCGACAGATGCCCCTACCAGCTCTGCCCCCTCCGTGCACCCCCAGCCCTCCCCCTCAAGCCTCCCCTGCTCGCCCCCAACGCCCTGGGCCCCCGCAGTCCGAGGGTGGATGACAGCAGCTTGGCAGGGCCTCAGCTCAGAGAGATTTGCATGTTAACAGGGAACTCTGCTTCAGGCTAATGGTTTGAAAACCTAACCTGAGCTCTAGGGGCTCAGCTCTGGAGCCTTTAAAAGCTAAATTAACTGTAAACAACACACACAGTGGCCAGCGCTTCGCAACTGCCCAGCCTCCTCCCCTGGGAGCCGGTCAGCGAGGGAATGATTCCCAGGCAAAAAGTCACCGAGGTGCCCTGCCCCTGGGGCCCTGCCTTGCCCCCCAGGTCAAGGGGACCCCCCCCCAAGTCCTAGAGGTGAGCCATGTGGAGACTGGGCCCAGGCCAGCTTCTGACCATCAGGACCCCTGCCCCGCCTCTGGCCTCTCCAAACCCCCCTCGGGATGACCCCCGCCCTCCTCAGCCATCCCAAGGTCAACCCTGCTCCGAGTAGCCCTCCTCAGCTTAACTGGCCACCCTTCCTTCTCCATCGCTCCAGCTAAATTATTCTATATTTTACATTTTATTTTCTGATTAGTCACATAGAGCTCATTAAATGGGAGATAGAACGTTTCATAAAATATGTAGCGGGACCTTGGATGATTAATGCCAAAATTAAAAAAATAATCATCAGGTGATGAGAGGCATTGTCTGTCCATAAAACTCATGCAGCGTCTAAGGACAGCGGGTTCCCGGCCGCAGGGGTCGAGGGCAGGGCCTGGCTCTGGCACTGGCCCGGCCCGTCCCCTGCTCACTCAGCCGTCCTGCAGGGCCCGCTCCTGGAGAAGCCTGCCCGGCGGCCGCTGCGGGTGCCGCCGAGTCAGGGCTTGGGGCCCCATCATCAGACTCACAGCCTGGGGTGTCGAGGCCTCCGTTGAGCCCTGGGCACCCCTCCATGGGCGCTTACGCACCAGGGCTCGTTCCTGTGGTCAGCCAGTCACGCCATCCAACACTTGGTTCTGGGCTGGCAGCTGAGCGGAAAGGCCATCAGATTGGCGACCCCTGCCCCTGGGGCCGAAGACCCTGGCCTTGTCAGCGCCCAGCCAGAGTCCCTTCCTGCCAGAGGCTCTCAGGCCGGGCCTTGCCTTCGTTCCCCAGCCTTCCTGCCCAGCTGTGCCCTGGGGAAGCCCCCACTCCCAGGGGGCAGGGCCTGGCGGCTGGACTCGTGAGGAGCCTGCCCGCTGGTGCCCAGGGGGCTCTGCTGGGCCTGGGGCTTCTGTCCGACCTCAGGGCTGGCAGGGAGCGGGTGACCCTGGAGCCAGCGCCCGGCCGTCCAGCTTGGTTTATTGTGGTGGGAGCAGCTCTACGGATTATTCACGAGCACAAGGTGCGTCCTCAGGGGAGAAGGGCTGCATGGGGATTTTCCGTGACTGCACGCTGGGCCTGGCCTCCCTTGCGAGCTGAAGGTCAGCCAAGTGTGGAAAGCTCTCCGGGCAGGTGCGGGAGAGTGGATGGTCCCCACGCGCCCTCCAGGAGGGGGACCCCTCTCTGGCACCCGCCTCCAAGGCCCAGTAACAACTTACGTGGCCAGTGTACAGTTCAGCTCAGTTCAGTTCAGTCGCTCAGTCGTGTCCGACTCTCTGCAACCCCGTGGACTGCAGCACGCCAGGCCTCCCTGTCCATCACCAGCTCCCGGAGTTTACCCAAACCCATGTCCATTGAGTCAGTGATACCATCCAACCATTTCATCCTCTGTCATCCCCTTCTCCTCCTGCCTTCAATCTTTCCCAGCATCAGGGTCTTTTCAAATGAGTCAGCTCTCCGCATCAGGTGGCCAGTGTTGGAATTTCAGCTTCAACATCAGTCCTTCCAGTGAACACTCAGGACTGATCTCCTTTAGGATGGACTGGTTGGATCTCCTTGCAGTCCGAGGGACTCTCAAGAGTGTAAACTTAGCGGTGCTTAATAGCATCCCAGCTCCAGCAGGGGCCTGACTCACAGGATGGAAGGGGCAGGGTTGGGGAATGGAGGTGGGAGGGGAGGCTGCCAGCAGGCCTGGGGGCTGGTGAGCCCACGGCTCAGGAAGCCACAGGCAGTCTCCCCTGGGCACAGCGAGGCTTAGGGGTAAGATGCTCTAGCTTCCTCCCCCGTCTTGGGGTGGGGACCTCCTGACGATGTTCCCTCCTGTGAGGACCCTCCAGGCCCGAGGCCGGCCCCTGGAACTGGGAGCTGGGGTGGCCAGGGGCCTCCTGAATCTGACACAGGTTGGAGGGCACTGATGGGGCTACTGAGGTGGACCGACCCCTCGCATCCCATCCTCAGAGGGCAGAGCCCATCCCCAGGGTGGGGGTGCCGGTCCCCTCCCTGGCCTTGGCTGTCTAGGGAGGGATGAGGTGCTTCCTGCAGGGGCCGCTGCTTCTGAGCATCCTTCTTAGGATGGCAGGGGAGCATCCTACCAGCACCCATGATCACTGCCTGTCCTGGACTCTCGGGCCCCTGAGCCAAGGGGTCAGGCAAGGCAGCAGCCGTCCAAAGGGCCTGAGGTCGGGACTGGTCACCTGGGAACAGAGGGAGAGAGGGTCAGGTGTCCCTGGGCAGGAAGTACTGGGAGGTGCCCGAAGGACCCTCCCCCACAATGTCAGGGAGCAGGTAGAGGCTCCCGCCCTCAACCTGGGAGGGGGCTGTGATGGGTGCGGGAGGAGGCCTGGAGCGGGAGCAGGGAGCTTTGAAGAGAAGTGGCAGTGTCCTGCCAGGCTGGGGTGGAGGGTCTTGAGGGGCCCTGGTGTGTCTGGGGCCGGGCCAGGCTTCCAGCGGGAGGCCAGGGCTGCAGACAAGGCTCTGGAGCCCGGGGTGGGGGTGGGGGTCGGGGTCATGGCCAGGCGAGGGGTGGGGAGCGGCCTCTCCTATGGCCTCGCAGACAGGATGGAACTTACACCATCTCCGTGAATGGGACCTACGTGGTGGCAGCCTCATTCCAGACAGAGACAGGGTGGGGAGGGTCTGTCTGGAGCTGGGCACCACCCGTAGGGTCTCTGAAGGTGGGCTACTCTGAAGACTTTCCCTGACTCCTTGTGGGTGGGCGTCCTGGCCCCCACTTCCAGCAGGGATGCCCGGGAGGCCTCCAGCTCCCACTGGGACTGTCAGTCCCCAGCTCCGCCCTTGCTGGGCAGCAGCCTCGCCCCGGGGTCCTGTTTCCAGCCCCTCCCTGAGTTCTCTCTGAGCGGGACGCCTGCGGGCAGAAAGAGGAAGGCTGTGACCCCCAAGGCTCCCCACCCACCTCTGGCCTGGGAGCTCAGGCAGGTTTTCCAACGGGGTGGGTGGAGGCGCCTGGAGTGTGAGGAGGGGTTCTCCCACGGCAGTGAGGGGATGGGGGTTCCAGGTACATGGGACCACCTGAGCAAAGTCACTGAAGCCAGGAGACCATGGGATGGGCCCCCAGGGGAGAGTGGGGGCCAAGGATGGGGTACCTGAGAAGCTGGACCCGGTGGTCAGTAGCTCAGAACTGACTGGGAGAGGCTAGGACCACAGCTAAGTCTGTAACAGACGCGGTGGGAGGGGCTCACGTTCCTGAGAAGAGGTCTGGCTTCCTGACAAGGGCGCAAGGAGCAGAACGGGGCAGGGAAGCTGGAGGGGGAGTGGCAGGGGGCGTGGGGGCGGGGCTGCCCAGACAGAGTGGGCGGGGCTCGACAGACCGCGGTGCTGTCCCGGTGGGACTCTGCTTTGCGGTTTTGTGCATTTCGTTTTTCAGGCGAGTTTTAGATTTGTGGAGTTCCCACACCCCCACCCCGAGGGTCTCCAGTCAACATCTTTAGTGTGCCTATGTATCTGCTTCAACAAATAAGGTGGTGTCCATACATTAGTGTCAGCTGAAGTCCAAGCACGCCTCTAAATTCCTTAGTTGGTATCTGAATTCCTCGGTTTTTATCTAACGCCCTTTTGCTCCAGGACCCCAGGCCCAAAGCCCTCCTGTCCCCTTGGGCCCTCCCACGGCTGGGACAGTCCCTCCATTCCCTTGCCCCTGTGACCTTGACTGCCTGGGCGCCGGGGCAGGTGCCCCACAGAAGGTCCGTCTGCTGGAGCTTGTCTGCTTGGCGCTACTGTCGTCTTGGAAGGAGCTGACCCAGGTGTGTGATCCCCATGGTGCCGGCCTCTGCACCGCCCCCCAGGGCCCCTGCCCCTCTTGGATGGAAGCCGCCGGGCGTAGCCCACACTCCCGGGGTGGAGGTCATGCCCCAGCTCCTCGAGGGCCAGGGGTTTGCAAACGCTGTGACGGTTGCGCCCAGATCGGCCTCTTCTCCCTTCTTTACTCAATCATTCGTATCAGTCTGAACTCAGGTTTATTTCAGGCATTTGGGGGTCTCCTAGACCACGCATCTTGATGTGAAAACGGTTCCAGCTTTGATGACAGGGCTCTTTCAGATGCCCCGTGTCCCTTGACCTGCCCTTGACCTTCAGACACCATGTGGTCCCTCCCGGTCTCCCTCCTTCCTCTCTTCTCCCTTCCTTTCTCTCCCTCTTTAGGGACTGCCCCGCTTTTTCCTTCTTCACGCTCACTCCTAGGGGACAGCCTTCTGGCATGTCATGACGGCCAGCCAGATGCTCTCCTGGGGCCCCTCTTCCGATGCTCCCCAGTAGCCCTTGGTGGTTCCCTCCCTGGTAGTGGAGCTGCTGAAGTGGCACCTCCTCCCAGCTGTCTCAGCTACTGGATTCTGTGTGTTCTCGGCCTCCCACCTGGGCGCGCGTAGCTGGGGAATCCGTCGGTGCCTTGAGGGGACTTTGCTGTAGAGTTTTGGGCTCACTTCCCTCGGCTCTCGCATCTGGAATGTTTTGAGCCTTCATCTCTGGTGGAGAGAAGGCGCCCCCTTCCCTGTCTCCGACGCGCAGGAGCTGGAGCCTGACTTCACGAGGCAAGAGGAGGAGGGCCGCAGTCTCCCGTCCGTGTCCTTGGCCAGTCGGCGTCCACAGCACAGGGCTGGGAGGAGCGCTCAGTCTGGTCCCCGAGCCCACGAGTGTATTACTGGGCAAGACCCCTGCAGTCTGAGCCTGTGGGGAGCAACTGACTGTCGCCTTAGAGGAGCTCCAGGAAGTCGGCGAGCGGTTCTTCTCGTCAGGAAACACGCTGACGTTCAGGGGCTGCCGAGGACAGCTAAGTTGGCGTGATGGAGCCGCCCCCATCCCTGTGCCAGCCTCGCCCGCGTCTGCCGGCTCTGGTCTGCAGCTGGGCCCCCGTCTGCCGTCCACATTTCCACAGGCAGAGTTGCGTGCCCAAGGGTAAGGAATGCACACGGTCCCTGGAGGGGCCGCCCAGCGTGAGGGGAGGTCCCTGGGGCCCCTATTTGGGCCTCTAAGTCCCCCGCTCGCTGCTCCCAGGGACCCATCCCCTTACGCTTTGAAGACGAAATTGAAGGCCATCCATCCATCGCTCCCAGGGGGCTGCCATGCCATTTCCTTAAGCTCCTGGTGAGCTGACCCTCAGTGGAGTCCCAGGACCAGCGCCTTCCTCCTCAGTGGGCGTGCAGGGCAGGGCCCCAGGACCACCCAGCCGGCTGATCTCAGCCTGGACCATGGGCCAGTGCCGCCCAGCGCAGTGTCCCGGTGAAACCCAGACCCTCAGTGAGGGCAGCTTGGTTGTTGCTCAGGGATGACCAGGGACAAAGGATGCTTTCCCAGGGCCGGTGTGAGGGGCTTCATGCAGGCCACTCCCACCACCTGCCCAGGGGCCTGGGGGGAGTCACATGACCTGCAGCTGAATCCCCGCCACCCCGCACAGCTGTGGAGCTGGGTGGGGTGGGTGCGAGCGCAGAGGCTCTGAGATTCTGGCTGCCAGGTGGCGGGGCGGGGGGACCGGTCACGCCCCCACCTCCATCAACCCGGGGTCCACGTCCCCCTGTTCCACCCAGAGCTGCCCAGACGACCGTCCTGTCAGGAAAGACCCCTGACCCACCAGATTCCTGGCCCCGACGTCTGAATCTGGCCACAGGGAAGGGGCCAGGGGCTGTGGGAGCCGAGCTGAACGTCACGTGGGCCTCGTGGGAGCTGGGTTCTGCAGGACGCTCCTGTCTGCTGCCTTGATTGCTGTGTTAATTCCGCAGTGGGTGTGGTCTTCGCCCTTCTCAGGAAGAAGCCATATCTGTGACTCAGGGCTTTGAACCCTGCCCTGAGACTCCCACCCGAGAACTTTCCGAGGGGTCTTCACCACTGCAGCTCGTGTCCCCCGTCCGCCGTCCGCGACCCCCAGCGTCTGGCTGCACATTGTCGCTGGACCGTAAACGTGTGCTCGTCGCTCCCTGTGGGCAGGACTGCTCACTCGCACCGAGTTCGGGAACACGGAGGCTCACCTTGCGTGTCTGTCACCTGAGCGGGGTGGGCCAGGGAGAAGGGCGGTGCTCACAGGGACCTGCTTGCCCGCAAAGCTCGGGGTGGACACTGGCGTCTGGACACTGGTGTCTGGACTGCTTTTCTCTGAGGAAGTGCTGCCCGAGGCCCACGTGAAATCACGTGGAGAAATACCGGCACTTAGAAGTGAGATGTTTCGTCCTCTCGCCCCAGAGGGCTGTCCTGCAGGACCTGTGCGCCCCAGGTGAGGCCACCAGGGTGCCGGTCCTCCCGTCCCCACAGCCGTCCCCGTCAGGTGAGCCCCTTCCCAGCTCGGGGGAGGGGCTGTCCACGGAGCTGAGAACCCAGTGAGCACGGAGGCCATTGCGTCCGCGAGGAGGGCCGGACGGGCAGTGAGTGGGGGACCCGGGGACTGACTGCCTGGCTTCATGGACGAGGAACCAGCAGTGGCAGGGTGACAGGGTCAGGGAGCCTCCCCCACAGCAACACGGGTGCTGAAATCCGCGGGGATGCAATCCAGGAGCCACCGAAGGGTGAGTCTCCCTGGCAGTGGGTCTGGGTGGGCACGCGCCGATGGCCCCAGGGTGCCATGGGTAGGGTGGGGCTTGAGGCACTCTGGGGCAAGCGGATCAACTCCCAGTGAGGCTGGAAGGCAGAATGTGGACTGGCTTAGCTGGGGGTTGCATCTATTGGATGACACTGAGGAGTTTGAAAGGTGTTGTTCTTGGCAAGAGGCAGGACTGCAAGAGGCCCAGAGAGGCAGCCAGGGGTGAGCAGGGGGCCAGGGCGGCCCCCAAGGGACAGCAAGTAGGCGCTTGAGGAGGGAGGTGGAGGCGGGGATGAAGGGAGGAGAGGGGCCCTGACTGGTTTTGGAGGAAGCGTGCCCAGGGCTTCCGGGAGGACTGGATGGGGTCAGGGGGCTGGGGGACCGAGAACGACCCCAGGCAGGCCGAGCTGGGAGGATGCCTCTGGGGGCCGGGAGGACCGGGAGTCTGTGCGCCCTGGTCTGCAGGTCTCTGGACCTGCACCTGGAGATGAGATTCAGGGGACAGTGCATCGTCAGGGATGAGGCTGGTGCTGACAGCCTGGCCCTGCAGGTCCCAGGGGCCCCGAGCAGGGCAGAGGCAGTGAGTGTGACCACTGAGCTTGCACCGCCCATGGGGCAGGAAACACCTCTTCCCAGCGTCCCTAATACCATTAGGGAGCGCGCCGCGCTCTTTCCTCTCCTGCCGGTCCCTGGTAATCGGTTCTCCACAGCTGCCAGCCGTGCGCAGATGGCTGTGTTACGTCTGGTGCAGCTCTACTTGGGATGCAGGGGAGAGAGCTAGGCGGATTCGGGCCCTGGGTTCAGGCTGCTGGCAGAGAAAGCAGCAGCCTCAGTCTGCCTCCGGAGGTCAGGGAACCGTGGGAAGGGACCACGGGCAGGTGGGCTGGGCATGGATCAGCGCCTGCAGCCAAGCAAAGGAGGAGCCCAGGAGGTCTTTGGGGGCCAGAGGCTCCCCGTCAGCGCTGGGTGTCATGTGTGGGTGCCCCGGACAGGATTCTGGGCTTCAGAGGTGCAGGGACACTGAGACAGGCCCACGGGGCCAGCCTGTGAGGAGCAGGCTCTGGGGACAGAGGGGGCGAGCTGATGCCCTGGGCACCTGGTGGGGAGAGCGGGTGGGGTAGAGGTGCCGACCTCCAGCCCCGGCGGGAGCAGGCTGCCCCCGCCAGAACACAGGCGCAGCCGGAGAACTGCGGGTCTGCGCACCCCACTCCCCAGAAACTGCTGGACTGAGAGGCTGTGCGAGCTCCACTGTGGGCAGCGCGCCTGCTGCTGGGTTGCTGATCTTCACTCGCTCAGTCCTGTCCGACTTTTTGCACCCCGTGGACTGCAGCAGCCCAGGCCTCCCTGTCCATCACCAGCTCCCGGAGCTCGCTCAAACCCACGTCCATTGAGTCGGTGACGCCATCCAACCATCTCATCCTCTGTCCCCTTCTCCTCCTGCCTTCAGTCTTATCCCAGCATCAGAGTCTTTTCCAACGTGTCAGCTCTTCACATCAGGTGGCCAAAATATTGAAGCTTTGGCTTCAGCATCAGTCCTCCCAATGAATATTTAGGGTTGATTTCCTTTAGGATGGACTGGCTTGCTTTCTTTTCTGTCCAAGGGACTCTCAGCCAGGTTTGGGCCGCTCCTGGTGATCAGTGCCTCCACGTAGGACTCTGCACACACCTGTGTCTTTGAGTCCTGAATCCCCTCTTTTTATTAAGAGCTCTGCCTGTGTGTGCCTCCATGCCGGTCCCCGCCCGGGGATGGCCAGGCTGTCCCCAGGAGGGGACGCAGGGGAGGGCTCCTGCGTGGGGCGTGGGAGCTGGTGATACAGGGCGGGGTCTTCCTTGTCTGCCCACCCCTGCTGCCCCCCCAGGAGGGCTCCTTCAGCTGCGGCCACACAGCTCAGCCCTTTCCAGGTCATGCCTTCCTTCTCCCTCCGAGTCTACCAGCCCAGGGCCAGGTGAAGGCTCCCTGCAGAACTGCCTGGCAGGTACCTGGGGGCCCTGCAGGAGCACCCCGGGGACAGAAGCCCACCAACACGCGTCCCTGGGCCTCCATCTACAGCCCCTGGCCTGGAGCCACTCGCTGCTCAGCGAATGACACGGCCCTTCACGTGGGTCGACAGTCCAGCATCTCAGCACCCTGGGAGCGGGCACTCGGGGTAACCTTCCAGCCCTTTGGAAGGTTCTGCAGGAACCAGGAGGCTGGATGGTATCTCCAAGGCACTGGGGCAGCCCTGTGGGACCAAGGAGCCTCACTTGCTCTGTCCCCTTCTGAGAGTAGGACCAGACCCCATCCACGGCTGGTAACCTGGCAACCATCCCCATCTGCCCCAGACAGGTGAGCTGAGGTCCAGGCCAGCGCCGCGGGGAGACGGCGGCTCCCTCCCGGGTGTCCGGAGAGCGTGACCACCCATCAGGCCCCCTTGTCTCTGGACAAACGACCCAGCAGACCTTCCCTGGGCTCCTCCAGAAGCCCTGTGGTCTGCTGCAAGCTGAGGGGCCCAGACAGACCGCGCTCCCCCTGGTAACAGCTGTGACCGAGCCCCCATCCACAAGCCTGCAAAGGGCCCTGGACCCCGGGGCCTGGCTGGGGCTCATCCAGCAGGAACAGACCGCTCGCCAAAAGGGTGGACAACACCAGCCCCCGTGTGACAAATGGGCTCATTAAGGAGATGGATGACCATGGTTCTCCACCGTGCGCTGCGTCCGCCCGGGCAGGGGCCAAGTGCATTCAGACCAGCTGCAGACCGGCCTCCAGGCGGCTGGGGCAGGGGCTCTTGAGAAGAGGAGCAGGCTGGGTCCCTGGGTTGGGGTGCCCAGAGACTCAGGGATGCAGTGAGGGTGCTCAGGACGGCCAGTTGACAGGGGACGCTGGAGGCCTAGGGACAAAGAGAAGCCCTGCAAGCGTCCCACAAGCCAGCGTCTCTGGTTAAAATCCAGCTCGGCCAGAGCCCTCAGCTCCCGCCAGCTCCGCGTTTGCTCCGGCCCCAGCGCGGCCCTGGCCGCCTCCCTCTGCTGGCTCCCTAGCCAGTTGTCCCTAAAGTCCTCCCCGAGACCAATCCGGGAGCCCCTGGTGGACACCGGGTCATCCCATCTGGACCCCCACGCCCTGGGACCGCCACACCCAGAGAACAGGTGCAGGTGGGAAGGAGACAGGATGCCCCCCAGTCCCACAGCCTCCCCTGCGCCCCTCCTCCTGGAAGCTGCCCTTGCCCGATTCCCATGTGGCTGGTTCACTCACAGGGCGCTGCCCCCACCTCGGGTCAGAAAAACAACTTCTCAGGAGGAAGAGGCACGGGGTGGGTGTCGTTGGGATGCCCAGAGCATGCCTGAGCCTCCGAGGGTCCCAGCACCCGGCGAGGGCCGTCTGCGCCCTGAGCCCGTGTCTTAGAGCTCGCCAGCATCCGAGCGCAGGGCCAGGTTTGGGACGCCGCCTGGCCTGGTCGGGTGGGGGTGACCGGCAGGGCCCGGGTGGAATGGGCCTGAGTGGGAGCCATTCAGAGGCGGAGGAGGGCCCGCCTCGGTGCGTCCACTGCAGGGCATTCCAGACACCTGTGCTTCCTTCCCCAAGGAGCCCTTGCTGGGACCCCAGCCCCCTCCCCCCACTCCTGGAAGGCCCAGCCCCCAAGCCAACAGCCTCATCCTCCTCCACAAAAGGCTGGATCAGGCCCGCTGGGCCTCCCTCCAGAACCCGTCAGAAAACCTTCTAATCAAACGTTGTCAACCGAGGATAAGCAGGGCTTTAACTCCTCAGGTGTGTGTATTAAGTACGGTTTTCAGGGCAGCCTCTTGGAGACCATTAAAAGATTATCTTCTCCTTGAGAGCTCCATTAGCATCCCTCCAGGCTCTTGACCGCAGCCTGAAGACGGGGAGATGGGGAGACGTGCCTTGTTGAATCAGAGCAGGAAAACGAGCCCTCGGATGGGGCCGTGAGCTCCCTGGCAGGCTGGCCGGCGTCAGGAGCAGGGTTCTGCAAACCCTGGAAGCGGCGGGCAGACTAGCCCGCCCGGCCCGGGGCTCCGCTGTTGCGTTTGCACCTGTGTTGCTCTGGTTTCTGTCTTCGGTGTCTCAGTGACCTTGAGAAAGCTGGGTGAGACTGACCTTCACCATACCCCAAGGTGGCCCGCTGGCCAGCCCACCTGTTCCATCCCAGGTGAGTGCAGAGGCCCCTTCCAGGTCAGGGAGGCCCCCGACCAGGGCCTGGACCCGGGCAGCCGAACAGGCCGAGGAGCGAGGTGTCGGCAGAAGGGGGCCACGTTTCTCTTAGCAAAGTCAGGAAACAGGCCTGGACTCGGAAGACAGGGTTCACTGCTGAGCCCCTCTGTGTCCAGGGTGTTCTGAGTTGGGGGAAGGACCCTCCAGGTGCTGGGCTCACATGGAAGGGCCTGGTGCCCACCTGCCGGGAGGGTTCCGGAAAGGTGCCCCGGGCGGGCCCTGTGGACGTCCCTGGCCTGGCCTCAGCAGGGGCCCAGACCGCACGTGAGCCGCCGGGGAGCACAGGGGTGGCTTCGGTAACACAGGCCCCCCTGGCATCTGGGGCCGCTGTGGAGGCCAGGGGTCCTCGTTCCATTCCCTCCCCTCCGGGGCAGGGGGCCCGGGCCAGGCGGCTGCGGGTGTCCCCGGATGGTGAGGAGTCGCCCCGGCTCAGGGCTCACAGAGGTGTCGACTTGGCCAGGCGCAGGCCCGGCCCGGCTCCCTGCACTTTCTCTCCCGCTCCACCCTGGGAACGAGAGGGGCGGGAAGCGGCTTCCTGTGCTGGCTGGAGCACAGGAGGATGCGGGTTCTCCTCTGCCACGGGCCTCTCCCCTGGGCTTTGGGGCCCCGAGGGGCCGGAGGACCCAGACACCCAGCAGGAAAGCCCAGGGCCGGAACCCACAGCCCCGTGACCTTAGCACCCACATGCGGCACTGGTGACCTTCCACCGGCCGGGCGTGGATGGGCCGGCTCTTCGCCTGGCCCAGCGCGGGCCCACTTCCTCTGGCCGCCTCCGTCTCTTTCCGCTGTTGTCTCGCCTCTGCCTTTCGAGAAAGCTTCTCGAGTGCAGCTTTCATGGATTCCGCTCTCACTCTTTACGGCTGCAAGGCCAACTTGTAAACGCCTGTGTCCTGTGCACACGTGTGAGAGAGACGGCACACATCCACACGTGTAAGCATCAGGGTCAGGCTGATGTGTGTGCCCGCCTCCAGGTGAGGGCTGGGCATTCTGCCCCCCGCAACGACCTGTCCAGGTTCCAGCCCCCTCAGCCAGAGGTCTCCTGACATCAGCCATGCCCACTTTGTGCCTGCACAGCTGTGCCACCTGCAGAGACGGTCCTGAAGGGGGAACCCGGGCCTCGCCCTGGTTTGCGCTTTGTGGTGTGGAGCGCACTGTTGGTCTCTAAGGGGCTGGCTGCCCTCCCTCAGGGCGCGTTTGGAGGGCGCGGCAGCTGTAATTCACTCCAGGGTGCGCAGTTCCCGCTGTCCCATTTCAAACGTGCTCTGCAGTCCGAGGCTTAGCTCCACCCGACTTCTGTCCCTCAGGGGGAGTGAGCCGCGGTGGCCTCCTCAAGGAGCCTTCCCCCTTTCGGTCTGTGTTCCTGCGAGGCCCTCACGTTCACCTAAACCTCTGTCTCCCCTGGTTGACCAGTCTGCCCTTCCTGTTTTTGCCAAGTTCTGCCTGGCCTATCCTGGGGCAGTGTAAGGGCACAGGCGTAGAAACGTGGTAACATTTTCTGGGGATTCTTGCTTCCACCCGCTGTCCTGGCTTTGACCCTGGGAGCCAGGAGTCTGAAGTGGACACGTGCCACCCTGGGGGGCATCCGGGCGGGGCGGGCGCACGGTGTGCGAGGAGGGACACAAACAGTGGCCGAGAGCAGAGCCTGGAGGGCCGGCCGCCAGCCCCACAGGGGACCAACATGACTGCAGGCAGGAGGGGACCTGCCCAACGTTCGGGGCGGCCGGGCGCCCTCCACGCCGGCGTCCACTGCCGCTCCTCGTCCTCAGGCAACGCCACCCGCTCTCTCGGAGCCTCGGGTCGCACGTGTGCTCAGGCGTAGGTCTTCTTTCCACGTATGTCGACCATGTGGATTTTCCCCCACGACCCCTGACCAGCTCAGCATCACAAGCCCACCACGCTTTTCACGGCTTTCTCGGCACGGCTGAGCCATTAGCTTGATTCACATTCGGGTTCTCCTTTTTCTGGGCTTCCCAGGTGGCTCAGTGCTGAAGAGCCCGCCTGCCAGTGCAGAAGGCGTGGGTTCGATCCCTGGGTCGGGAAGACGCCCTGGAGAAGGGAAAGGCAACCCGCCCCAGTATTCTTCTTGCCTGGAGGATCCCATGGACAGAGGAGCCTGGGGGCTACACTCTGTAGGGTCTCGGAGAGTCGGACACAGCTGAGCGACTGAGCCACAGCTTCTCCTCTCCCCGTTTGTTTCCAGATTACTGGGGACTTCGGCCCTTTGAAATAACTTTGTTACCGTGTGGACCACTGCCGGGAGGGGCTTGCCGTTCGCTGCTGGCTCTGCGGTTACACGCTCAGCCCGGCTCTTGAGCTGGTGCTTCCTCAAGGTCCTAGGTGTATGCAGGCCCCTCCCAGGCGGGTTCCTGGGAAGGGGCGGGGGAGACGGGCTGCCCCTTGGGTGGTCTTGATACCTGAAGGCCAGTTAGCACCTACATACGACCCCACCTGCATTTTCTTTCTTTGAGTGCCTCACATCTGCTTTCTGGTTTCCTTCCGGCGCAAAGTTCCAGGATCCTGGCGACAAGCCCGCCTGATCTCAGCTGTGCGCTGACCGCGTGTCCCGGCTGTGTGCACTGCCCACCCAGCACAGTCTACACAACTCCCCTGCTTCCATCCGGAAGCTGCCCTGATTGGGTGCTAATGACATTGCCATCCCACTCACAAACAGCTTTCCCTTTCCCCCACAAAGTCCCAGCAGATGTTCAAATCCTTCAAGACCAGAATCGGCCAGAACATGCTCAGGGCGGGCCATTCCGACAGACTGGCCCTTTGCACAGACTCCTTTATTTCAGGAAAGGTTCCCCTCGGGGGAGGGTGGACGCTGCTCCGTCACCACCCCACCCGACTTGGGGCTCCTTCCACACGCATCTTGGGCCTTCTTTGCGTCTATTCTGTGACTGTAACTTTCTGTAGAACCCTTGCTGTTTAGCTCATTTTCCCGTTTTCTCTCCTTCTCTCTCGCTGGCCTGACTGCAGCCTCTGCGCTATCTGCTCACCCGTATGTACACACCGGCTGGATTCTCATTTCTGAAATGCTGCTGCTTTTTCTTTAAAAAGTTGTTTTCAAGCCTTTCCGCCCTTTCTCCCGGCTTCCTGCTTAGCAAGCTCATTCCTGAGCTTTTGTATGTTTCGCTGCTCTGTGCCTTCACAGATACGTCGTCTTAATTTTGGTTGGCTCATCTGGTGTATTACGCTTCAGCCTGCCTGCATCTAGAGGCCAGTCTCCAGCGGGGGGTCCTTGCCGGTCCCTCCCTCTGCTCACCTTTACCCTTTACCCTTTTACCCTCACAAAGGTGTCTGGATTTTTCACAGTCCTCTCTTGCTCATTTGAGATGAGCTCAAGGCCCTGTGTTTTAGAAGGTGTCCCAGTATGGGGGGTTTGTGTGTGTGTGCAAAGCAGTGAGCCCAGCTCCACACCCGTGTTCTTCCCTGGTTTCATGGGGAAGAGTGTCTCACCGAGGAAGCGGCCGAGAGCGGCGCTGAAGGGTGGGTTCTCGGCCCCCCAGCCTAGCCCTCCCTGGCACTGCAGTCCTCTCCCCATGACCCTGGGCAGCTCCGCACACCCTCTGAGATGCAGCTTCCCTGGTGTCGAGTTGAGCTGATAGGGGTGCCATCCCTGAAAGGAGCGCAGGGACAGAGGGGCTTGATTCCCAGAGCCAGTGTGTCTCAGGTGCCAGGGGACCAGGGGTCAGCACTGGTATCCCTCCTGGGGCCCTCCTGCTTCCTGACCTTTACCCCTGGAGCCTCGGGGGATGCAGCACTCCCACATCTCAGCAGGTCCCCTCTGCTCGCATCCCTGAATTTCTACGTGAGTCCTCGGGGAACATCTCCCTCTCCCCACAAACCCGCTTGTGGGTGGGCATCTCTGCAGGTGGAGACCCTGCTCAGATCGGCTGGTGAGGGGTGGCCTCTTCGGGCCGGGTGGGGGGTGTGGGCCGCTGTGACTGTGTGGAGACAGCCCAGCTCCCGTCCGTCCGCTCAGGGGGACTCCTGAAGTCCGCGTGTGCTCTGCTCCGGGCTCTGTCCGCCCACACCTACAGGTCTAAGGGGAGCTGCCGGCTTTGCTAGGCCACCTCCCAGCCATTCCCACCAGGAGGGAGAGCCGTGCGTGGGGTTTGGAAGCAAGGAGACCCAGGCTTGAATCCTGGCCGGGCCACACGGCTGAGAGCCCGATGCTGCTGCTCCTGAATCGTCAGCGTTTCCGCCTGTGAAGTGGGCTGATGCCGTCTTTCGGGAACCTCGGGGGTGGGATGGGGGCAGGGAAGTGCTGTGCTCCGTGGACACCCCTCCTTCTGGGCCGGGACCTCTCCTGGGAGGGACCCGGGGCCCGGGAGGTGGAGCCCCCACACTAGGCTCCCCTTGCCCCGCAAGCCTTGCTGGGGCGGCGGGGGGACCCTGGGAGGCAGCGTGTTCTGGGTGTGCGAGCTACTCAGGGAACTGCAGGGCGGAAGCATCTCTGCGTGCAAGGACCGTCCAGCTGGGAGCCGGGACTCCAGGCTCCTTTCCACTCTCTGTCCCGCGGGCCTGGGGTCCCCTCCCGCTGTAGACAGCACCAGCTGGAGAGGCGGGGCATGCCCGTGGGGGCAGCTCCGAGCTCTGTGCCCGGGCCCCACTGGGAAGACACCCCCCAAACCTCCCTCACACCAATAATCTCATGTTGATGGACAAAATTAGTCTCCAAATTCTGATGAGACTGCTCCTGGAGACAGACAGCTCATCTGAAGATTAAATGAGAAAAATTGCCGCTTTTGCTGGTTCCTTTAGAAACTCATTTGCATTCTGTCAGCTTCCATTACGAAAGGGCCCTGCGGACTCCAGAGGGGATACGGGAGGGGGCGAGGCCCTTGGCCTGGGGGTGCTGCGCCCCGGGAGCCAGGGGCACCCTGAGGGGTACCCACCACCTCCGGGCTGGCTCTCCTTCCCCCTCTCAGAGCCCCTCCGCCCTCCCCAGTGCCCCACAAGGCTCTGCAGAGCGGCTGCAGCCTCCCTGCCCCTCCTTGCTCCCCTGGAAGCCAGGCCCCCCAGGGAAGAGCTCCCTGCCCGCCGCGGCCTCGTGGGGGACTGGGAGACAGGCAGAGCCCCCAGGCTGGCCCATCACTCTCAGCCTCTTCTGAGGTCAGGAGACAAACGCCCGCACACGCTGTCCCCGCACAGGGCAGCTTGCGTTTCCCCCACACTGCAGGCGGGCCGTGTCACTGCCCTGCTGGTCGGACCCTGTGGGGCTCTCTCACCCCTGGGATGCCTCCTCCCCACAGCTGGGCTGTTCGGAAAAGTCCAGAGGCCCTGCTGTGTGTGCGGCCGGGGCCCAGGGGGTGGCCGGAGGATCCCCGGGAGACAGCGTGAGATGACTCACACAACCAGACCTCCCCGAGGCTCCCCCGCCAGGCGCCCAATGTCCCCGGCTTAGGATCCGCGCCGCCCTTTCCCAGGGACCCCACCCCTCATGGTGAGTCTCCAAGCAGAGGTTCAGCACCAGCAAGTCATGAAGTCAGTCAGCCAAGCTAACCGCTGACACTGGCACTAATTGTAATTAAAAATTAGCATAGAAATGTGCTTTCAGGAGATTAAAATTACTGGTGGGTCCCGACCCATATGCCTCGCCCTGACGATGGGGGACAAGCGCAGCTCGCATCGCATAAAGCGCGTCTAAGGGGCTTCAGGGAGGGGAAACATGCCAGTGCATTTATCTCCTTTTCCCCCTGACTTACAAACACGCCTCCTGCACAGACAAGCGGCCGTCGGAACTGTCCCCCGTCTCCCCGGGACCGTCCGCTCCCTCAGTCTCCCCAGCCGGCTCCCGCAGCAATTTCCACACAGGTCCGCGACCCCGAGTCACAGCTGTGTACCGTAAGCACTTTCTACACTCTGTAAATTGCCTTACACATTAGAAATATTATCTCCGAGCAGCGAACTATCAGTTAATGAGGAGCTGAGCGGGCGGAAGGCTTGTCAGGCAACGGGGACAGAGGCGCAGAGCAAATGCAGCGAGGCGTGGTGCTCGTGTCTCCACGGCGTGTGTGATGTGCAGCTCCAGAGCTGCCATCGGCGGAGCAACGAGGAGGCAGACGTGTCTTTGGGGCTGGGGCACTTGCCTCACCTGGGTCCCCTTGGCCTCCTGGGCCAGGCGTGCAGGCGGCTGAGGCATCCGGAGCCTCAAAGGATTCCCCGCGGAGTCTAGGCCGTGCCTGACTCAGCTTTCCTGGTGTGATTTGAAGAGCGAGGGTGCCTGGTGCGGCCCAAGGCGTGTAGGGACTCGTTTCACCCACTCTGACCTGTGTGGACAGCCCCCACCCGCAGAGGCTCCAGGGAGTGTGGGCCAGGGTAGGGCAGACGCATACACCCTTGTGCTCCGGCAGCTCGTAGAGGAGAGAAGGAAGCACGGGGGACCAGCAAGGGACAGGCAAGCAAGGACTAGGAGGCCAGGCACTGGAAAGAAATAGAAATCAGAGAAGGGGTGGGGAGACAGAGGGGCTGGCTTAGAAACTGTAGTCCTGGGGGTCTTCTCTGAGGAGGTGACTTTTGAGGAAAATCCCAAAGGAAAAGCAAGAGCAAGCCTTGTATCAAGGTGGGAGGAAAGGCCCAAGGCCAAGCTTACAGGGTGCAGGGTGCTGAGGCTCTGGGGAGTGTCCCACGGGCAACGAGAAAGCCATTGTGGCTGGACAGCTGAGGGGCGGGTGGTGACAGGCACAGGCAGGGCCTGAGCCCGCAGCGAGGACATCCCAGGTCCTCATCCTTGCTTGTCTGTTGCTTGCTGGTCCCCCGTGCTTGCTCTCTCCTCTACGAGCTGCCGGAGCACAAGGGTACATCTGCCCTACCCCGGCCCCGACTCCCTGGAGCCTTTGTGGGTGGGGGCTGCCCACGCAGGTCCGACTGTGGTCTGACTGGCCCTACAAACAATAGATGGGTGAGGGGGAGGGGACTGCAGAAATCAGGTGGGAGATGCGGCAGCTTGAGGTGGGGCTGGATTCAGATGTGCCTGGGGGTCATTCAGTGGGTAGGTTCCAAGCCGGAGACAGGCTGCCAGAGAAAGAAGAAACCGAGACACGCCAGGACATGGGTCCAGCAGCGGGGTGTTGGTGGGAATTGACGCAGGGCTGGCGGGACAGGAGGGTGGGCAAGGGGCTACTGAGGGTGGGGGCCAAGAGAAACAGGCAAATGCCCCAGTCTCCAGGTGGGCTGAGCTGTGAAAGGGGTGAGGGCCAGGGTGAGAACCAGTTGTGGGACAGGGAAAGGATGAGGGTGTAGACGGGGGAGACTAGAGTGTAGCCCAGACAGACTAGGGTGTAGACAGGGAGACTAGGGTGTAGACGGGGAGTCTAGGGTGTAGACGGGGAGACTAGGGTGTAGACAGGGGGACTAGGGTGTAGACGGGGAGACTAGTGTGTAGACGGGGAGACTAGGGTGTAGACGGGGGACTATGGTGTAGACAGAGAGACTAGGGTGTAGATGGGGAGACTAGGGTGTAGACGGGGAGACTAGGGTGTAGACGGGGAGACTAGGGTGTAGACAGGGAGACTAGGGTGTAGACGGGGAGACTAGGGTGTAGACGGAGAGACTAGGGTGTAGATGGGGAGACTAGGGTGTAGACGGGGAGACTAGGGTGTAGACAGAGAGACTAGGGTGTAGACAGGGAGACTAGGGTGTAGACGGGGAGACTAGGGTGTAGACAGGGAGACTAGGGTGTAGACGGAGAGACTAGGGTGTAGACAGAGAGACTAGGGTGTAGACGGAGAGACTAGGGTGTAGACAGAGAGACTAGGGTGTAGATGGGGAGACTAGGGTGTAGACGGGGAGACTAGGGTGTAGACGGGGGTGTAGACAGAGAGACTAGGGTGTAGATGGGGAGACTAGGGTGTAGACGGAGAGACTAGGGTGTAGACGGGGAGACTAGGGTGTAGACAGGGGCACTGTGGTGTAGACAGGGAGAGACTAGGGTGTAGACAGAGAGACTAGGGTGTAGACGGGGAGACTAGGGTGTAGACAGGGGGACTGTGGTGTAGATGGGGAGACTAGAGTGTAGACAGGGAGACTAGGGTGTAGACAGGGGGACTGTGGTGTAGACAGGGAGAGACTAGGGTGTAGACGGAGAGACTAGGGTGTAGACGGGGAGACTAGGGTATAGACAGAGAGACCAGGGTGTAGATGGGGAGACTAGGGTGTAGACGGGGAGACCAGGGTGTAGACGGAGAGACTAGGGTGTAGACGGAGAGACTAGGGTGTAGACGGGGAGACTAGTGTGTAGACGGAGAGACTAGGGTGTAGACAGGGAGACTAGGGTGTAGACGGGGAGACCAGGGTGTAGACGGGGAGACTAGGGTGTAGACGGGGAGACCAGGGTGTAGACGGGGAGACTAGGGTGTAGACGGGGAGACTAGGGTATAGACAGAGAGACCAGGGTGTAGATGGGGAGACTAGGGTGTAGACGGGGAGACTAGGGTGTAGACGGGGAGACCAGGGTGTAGACGGGGAGACTAGGGTGTAGACGGAGAGACTAGGGTGTAGACGGGGAGACTAGGGTGTAGACAGGGGGACTGTGGTGTAGACAGGGAGAGACTAGGGTGTAGACAGAGAGACTAGGGTGTAGACGGGGAGACTAGGGTGTAGATGGGGAGACTAGGGTGTAGACAGGGAGACTAGGGTGTAGACGGGGAGACTAGGGTGTAGACGGGGAGACTAGGGTGTAGACGGGGAGACTAGGGTGTAGACGGGGAGACCAGGGTGTAGACGGAGAGACCAGGGTGTAGACAGGGAGACCAGGGTGTAGACGGGGAGACTAGGGTGTAGACGGGGAGACTAGGGTATAGACAGAGAGACCAGGGTGTAGATGGGGAGACTAGGGTGTAGACGGGGAGACCAGGGTGTAGACGGAGAGACTAGGGTGTAGACGGAGAGACTAGGGTGTAGACGGGGAGACTAGTGTGTAGACGGAGAGACTAGGGTGTAGACAGGGAGACTAGGGTGTAGACGGGGAGACTAGGGTGTAGACGGGGAGACTAGGGTGTAGACAGGGGGACTGTGGTGTAGACAGGGAGAGACTAGGGTGTAGACAGAGAGACTAGGGTGTAGACGGGGAGACTAGGGTGTAGATGGGGAGACTAGGGTGTAGACGGGGAGACTAGGGTGTAGACGGGGAGACTAGGGTGTAGACAGGGAGACCAGGGTGTAGACGGGGAGACTAGGGTGTAGACGGGGAGACTAGGGTGTAGACGGGGAGACTAGGGTGTAGACGGGGAGACTAGGGTGTAGACGGAGAGACTAGGGTGTAGACTTGGGGAGACTAGGGTGTAGACGGGGGACTATGGTGTAGACGGGGAGACTAGGGTGTAGACGGAGAGACTAGGGTGTAGACGGAGAGACTAGGGTGTAGATGGGGAGACTAGGGTGTAGACAGAGAGACCAGGGTGTAGACGGGGAGACTAGGGTGTAGACGGGGAGACTAGGGTGTAGACAGGGGGACTGTGGTGTAGACAGGGAGAGACTAGGGTGTAGACAGAGAGACTAGGGTGTAGATGGGGAGACTAGGGTGTAGACGGGGAGACTAGGGTGTAGACGGAGAGACTAGGGTGTAGACGTGGGGAGACTAGGGTGTAGACGGGGGACTATGGTGTAGAGGGGGAGACTAGGGTGTAGACGGAGAGACTAGGGTGTAGACGGGGAGACTAGGGTGTAGACAGGGGGACTGTGGTGTAGACAGGGAGAGACTAGGGTGTAGACGGAGAGACTAGGGTGTAGACGGGGAGACTAGTGTGTAGACGGGGAGACTAGGGTGTAGACGGGGAGTCTAGTTTATAGACGAGGGGAGACTAGGATGCAGACCGGGAGGTTAGAGTGTAGACGGGGGAGGACTAGAGTCTGTCCCTGGGGTGCAGCAGAGCGTGGGTTAAGGTGGACATCGGGCCCTGCTTGCTCACTGCCCACGGGGTGGTTCTTTCCTCATCCCCTGGAGAGAACTTTGTGCCCGCCTGGCTGGGCACTGTCTGCTCTGAAGCCTCAGCAGCTGCCAGGCCGCTCCCAGGCCCATGAGCAGGGCACTCCTCCCTGGGCACCCCTCTGTGGCCCGGCCCCTTGGTCAGTCCTTCTCGGGTCTACGTCCAGCTCCGCCCCATCCAGCATCCTGGCCACGCCGTCGGGCATCTGTCCTGAAGCTGCTTCCTCTCCCGGCCCCGCCCTCTGCCACCCTCTCCCCGCATGAGGGCACTTTCTCCAGGACCATCTGCCCTTGCCTTTGCCCGCCTGGTTCTGGGTGTCCCATCTCGTGTCCTACAGGCTGTCGGCCTTGCCCACCGGGTCCCCAGCCCCTCACAACCAGCGTTCAGGAAGATGCTGGGGGCACAGAGGCTAGGTCGGCTCGGGGCTGAGCCCTGACCTCACGGCCAGACACGCCACCCGGATGAGGTGTGCAGACTCTGGGATCCCCCAGGAGCCAGCGGGCGAGTTGCGAGAACCCGGGGCTATGTTTACTGAGCTGCAGGAGGGCGCCTGGCTCCCACACCATCTGCAGCAGTGGCTTCCCCCAGCGAGCACCAGGCCGGCTCCTGGTCCGAATTCTCCAAGACTGACGGAGAAAACAGGTGTGTTCACGGCACGAGTCCCCACGTCAAAGAACCGGGTGGGCCTGGGTCACCCAAGGAGGCTTAGCAGGAGTTTATCAACCCCGGCCCCAGAAGGGCTTGCTGGCCCGGACTGTGCTTGGCTGGAGGCCAGGATCCGGGGGAAGAACAAATTCCCCCAGCCCCCAGGGTTCAGCCCCCGGGATCTTGCGGGTTTCTTCTCGGCCATTTGAAGAACATCCACTGTTGTTTTTGGTGTCAGAGTGAATTATTTAATGGGGATGAAATCCTGCCCCCTGAGTGCCTTTAAGAGCACAGCGGGATCGGAGGGTACATTTGTTTTTCTTAATGTCTGTCTCTGCTTTTCCTGGAGGAGTCCGGGGAGAGCTCCCTCTCTGCTCCAGGGCTGCCCCTCGTCCGCTCCTTCCCAGCCGCCCCCGTTGTCTGTCACACGGCCTCTGCTGCAGCCCCAGCCCTGCCTGTCCTCAGACGGCCTAGTCCTCATCCCGGCCCGACACCCACGCCTCCTGGGCCCTCCCTGCCCTGGACTTCCCTGCAGAGCTCAGGGCAGGGAGGAGGACCCAGCAGGGGACCCGTCTGTCCCCCACTTGCCTCTCTCTGCCCCTGCCCCAGCCACGGCTGCACCCCAACATGCCTGGCACCTCGCCCAGGTGAGACGCAGGCAACCCCTCAGGCTCAAGCTGTTCTGCCAAAGGGGCACCTGGTTAGAGTTTGGGGTGAAGGGTCAGGTCCCACAGTCTCAGCACACTTCTCTGGAGCAAGTCCTGGGGTGCAGACATCCTGGCATTGCCCCCTAGCACCCAGAGGTCAAAGGATGTGAACGAGCTAGAGACACAGAACCCCAGGCCAGTGCCTGCCCGATGGTGATGGTACCGGTTCAGATGGATGTCACTGGGACATTCATCCCCCAGTGGAGCCCAGCGTGTAGCCGACACCCGCTTCCGTGTGTCAGGTACCAGTCCTTCCAAGCCTCCGGAGATGCTGGCACTGCTGCTGGAGGATGGAGAGGGGCCAGAGCACCTCCCGCAGAGACCCCATGGCCAGCCAGGCCTGGGGAGTGGCCATGGGAGGCCCACCCTTCCTGCCCTGCCTCCCTGGGAGCCCCGGCCCCCATGGCTCAGCTGAGCTCAAGCAGCGCCTGACCTGCTCCCCCTCTGGGGTCCTCAGGGCGCCTGAGCCCTGCCCAGGGAGTGGTGATGGGGAGGCTGCCTCGTCGCCCCAAGACGGAAGCTGGACGCGTGCGCATAGTGGCTGTCGGCTGGCTGGGACGCCAGGGCTGGAGGCTTGCTAGCCCTGAGACCTCCCTGATCGCACCCGCTGCCTGCCTCACTGAGCTAAGCAGCTCCTCCGCCAGGTGATTCCAGGCCCGCATCATGTGCAGCAGGCCAGGCGTGTGTGCGTGTGCGTGTGTGTGTGTGTGTGTCTCTGTGTGTGTGTGTGCATTGCTGCTCAGTCATGCCCGACTCTGTGGCCCTGTGGACTACGCCCCCCCAGGCTTCCCTGTCCATCACCATCTCCCAGAACTTGCACAAACTCATGTCCATTGAGCTGGTGATGCCATCCAACCCTCTCATCCTCTATCGCCCCCTTCCCCTCCCACCTTCAATCTTTCCCAGCATCAGGGTCTTTTCAAATGAGTCAGTTCTTCGCATCAGGTGGTCAAATATTGGAGTTTCAACTTCAGCATCAGTCCTTCCAATGAATATTCAGGACTGATTTCCTTTAGGATGGACTGGTTGGATCTCCTTGCAGTCCAAGGGACTCTCAAGAGTCTTCTCCAATACCATAGTTCAAAAGCATCAATTCTTCTGTGCTCAGTTTTCTTTATGGTCTAACTCTCACATCCACACATGGACTACTGGAAAAACCATAGCTTTGACTAGACAGACCTCTGTTGGCAAAGTAATGTCTCTGCTTTTTAATATGCTGTCTAGGTTGGTCATAGCTTTCCTTCCAAGGAGTAAGCGTCTTTTAATTTCATGGCTGCAGTCACCATCTGCAGTGATTTTGGAGCCCAAGATAAAAAAGTTTCTCACTATTTCCACTGTTTCTCCATCTATTTGCCATGAAGTGATGGGACCGGATGCCAACTTTTTCACTCCTTTCACTTTCATCAAGAGGCTTTTAGTTCCTCTTCACTTTCTGCCCTAAGGGTGGTGTTATCTGCATATCTGAGGTTATTGATATTTCTCCGGCAATCTTGATTCCAGCTTGTGCTTCCTCCAGCCCAGCGTTTCTCATGATGTACTCTGCATATAAGTTAAATAAGCAAGGAGACAATATACAGCCTTGACGTACTCCTTTTCCTATTTGGAACCAGTCTGTTGTTCCATGTCCAGTTCTAACTGTTGCTTCCTGACCTGCATACAGATTTCTTAAGAGGCAGGTCAGGTGGTCTGGTATTCCCATCTCTTTCAGAATTTTCCAGTTTGTTGTGATTCACACAGTCAAAGACTTTGACGTAGTCAGTAAAGTAGAAGTTGATGCTTTTCTGGAACTCTCTTGCTTTTTCCATGATCCAGTGGATGCTGGCAATTTGATCTCTGGTCCCTCTGCCTTTTCTAAAACCAGCTTGAACATCTGGAAGTTCATGGTTCACGTATTGCTGAAGCCTGGCTTGGAGAATTTTGAGCATTACTTTACTAGCGTGTAAGATGAGTGTGCTTCTTGAGAAACCTGTATGCATGTCAGGAAGCAACAGTTAGAACTGGACATGGAACAACAGACTGGTTCCAAATAGGAAAAGGAGTCCGTCAAGGCTGTATATTGTCACCCTGCTTATTTAACTTCTATGCAGAGTACATCATGAGAAACACTGGGGTGGAAGAAGCACAAGCTGGAATCAAGATTGCCGGGAGAAATATCAATGACCTTAGATATGCAGATGACACCACCCTTATGGCAGAAAGTGAAGAGGAGCTCAAGAGCCTCTTGATGAAAGTGAAAGAGGAGAGCGAAAAAGTTGGCTTAAAGCTCAACATTCAGAAAACTAAGAGCATGGCATCTGGTCCCATCACTTCATGGGAAATAGACGGGGAAACAGTGGAAACAGTGTTGGACCTTATTTTGGGGCTCCAAAATCATTGTAGAGAGTGATTGCAGCCGTGAAATTAAAAGACACCTATTCCTTAGAAGGAAAGTTATGACCAACCTAGACAGCATATTGAAAGGCAAAGATATTACTTTGCCAACAAAGGTCCATCTAGTCAAGGCTATGGTTTTCCAGTGGTCATGTATGAATGTGAGAGTTGGACTGTGAAGAAAGCTGAGTGATGAAGAATTGATGCTTTTGAACTGTGGTGTTGGAGAAGACTCTTGAGAGCCCCTTGGACTGCAAGGAGATCCAACCAGTCCACTCTAAAGGAGATCAGTCCTGGGTGTTCATTGGAAGGACTGATGTTGAAGCTGAAACTCCAATACTTTGGCCACCTCATGCAGAGAGTTGACTCATTGGAAAAGACTCTGATGCTGGGAGGGATTGGGGGCAAGAGGAAAAGGGGACGACAGAGTATGAGATGGTTGGATGGCATCACTGACTCGATGGACATGAGTCTGTGTGAACTCTGGGAGTTGGTGATGGACAGGGAGGCCTGGCGTGCTGCGATTCATGGGGTCGCAAAGAGTCAGACACGACTGAGTGACTGAACTGAACTGAACTGAGATGAGTGCAATTGTGCAGTAGTTTGAGCATTCTTTGGCATTGCCTTTCTTTGGGATTGGAATGAAAACTGACCTTTCCAGCCCTGTGGCCACTGCTGAGTTTTCCAAATTTTCTGGCATACTGAGTGCAGCACTTTCACAGCATCATCTTTTAGGATTTGAAATATCTCAGCTGGAATTCCATCACCTCCACTAGCTTTGTTCGTAGTGATGCTTCCTAAGGCCCACTTGAGTTTGCATTCCAGGATGTTTGGCTCTAGGTGAGTGATCACACCATCATGGTTATCTGGGTTGTGAAGATCTTTTTGTACAGTTCTTTTGTGTATTCTTGCCACCTCATCTTAATATCTTCTGCTTCTGTTAGGTCCAGACCATTTCTGGCCTTTATTGAGCCCATCTTTGCATGAAACAATCCTTTGGTACCTTTAATTTTCTTGAAGAGATCTCTAGTCTTTCCCATTCTATTGTTTTCCTCTATTTCTTTGCATTGATCTCTGAGGAAGGTTTTCTTATCTCTCCTTGCTCTTCTTTGGA
Source organism: Ovis aries (assembly GCF_016772045.2). Lineage (NCBI taxonomy): Eukaryota > Metazoa > Chordata > Mammalia > Artiodactyla > Bovidae > Ovis > Ovis aries. Next base: position 224,451,284 of record NC_056056.1, read on the forward strand.
AGTCTGCGTTCAAAGAGGTATATCTTTCCTTTTCTCCTTTACCTTTCGCTTCTCTTCTTTTCTCAGCTGTTTGTAAGGCCTCCTCAGACAACCATGTAGCCTTTTTGCCTTTCTTTTTGGGGGATGGCCTTGATCCCTGCCTCCTGTACAATGTGACGTACCTCCGTCCCTGGCTATGGGGCAGGGCGTAGCCTGAGGGCACAGGGGAGGCACCAGGCTCTGTCCTCAGCTGGATCTGCACTCACCCAACCTGCACAGTTTGCAAACCTGACATGGTGAGAAAAGAGGTCAGGTGCTTCTCCCAGCTGGGCAGATTCCCAGGTAAAGCTGTGCTGACCAGCTCACATCCCAAAGCACAAAACACTGAGGGTGGCAGCTCCGTGAACAGAACGGGGCAGAAGACGCAGACCCCAGCTCACGGGGCGCCCCGGGGGTGACACACCGACCCCAGAGCCCGTCTGGGCTTGTTTGAATTTTATCTGCTCGTTGGTTTTTGGCTGTGCTGGGTCGCTCCTGCCACCTGGGCTTTCCCTCATCGCGGCGAGTGGGGCCTGCTCTCTCGTTGCAGGGCCTCGGCTCTTCTCCTCCTGGCACACAGGCTTAGCTGCTCCGCGGTCTGTGGGATCTTCCCGGACCAGAGATCGAAACCCATGTTTCTAGCACTGGCTGGCGAATTCTTTATCACTGAGCCACCGTGGAAGCCCCCCTCACCATTTGGCTTTGAATGTTTAACCAATAAAAGGGAAGATCAGAAACCTCAGCATAGACCAGAAAACCATTAAAAAGACCAAGAATGTATCTTGGTTCCTTGTTTTCCAGACGAAAGGCAGGCTGCAGAGTTGGGGGACAAGGACGATACAGGGTCCTATTCCATTTCAGCCTGAAGCCTCCACGCACTCCTCGACACCCGTCATTTTCTGGATTTGGGTGGGAGAGAGTACGTATGCTCTGTGTGTCCCAGCCTCAGAGTCCCAGAGTCTCAGGACAGCAGCTTTTGCAGGGAAGGGAGCGTGGACCCCTTGTCGACATCACTCAGTGGGTGTGCGTCCTGGTGGGGGACGTGTGGGTGCCACACGCAACGCGCGCACTGGCACAGAGCTCAACGCCCAGCTTCAACCACATGACGTCCATTGAATGAAAAAGTTCCCTTCCTCCTCATCTTGTTTATATAAACATGTTTCAGTGCTTTAGATTAAATTTTAAAAATTAAAAATAGAGGGAAAAAGTGAATGCTGCTTCATTCCAGCAGTTAGTCATATAAGAAGGTGTGATTTAAATGTGGGGATGAGATGCATTTAAAACACCTTTTCATGTTTGCTAATTGTTTGTCAAAATGTATACTGCTTTCATGTGTTTTTAATCTAGTGTTGTGAAAATAATTGTACTAATCACTCAACCTAGAAGAAAATTTAGCATTTAGAGCCCAATGACATCTGGATATTTAAAATATCATTTTATAAACATATTTATTCATGCTATGATACGGACTTATGATAGGGTGACCGAAAACCCTGGATGCATAAAATATGTTAGTTTACGCTTTAATGGAAGACTAGAATTGAAATATGAGAGGAAGGTAAAAATTAAGTGCTTCCATTTCAACTTAAAACCAGCATTTCCTGAAGTCTTTAAAAAATAGATGCCTGGTGTCTATCGCTGTATGTTTAGATTCTGTTGCAAAAACCAGAAGTGGTGATGGTAGTGGTTTTGTTTCAATATCTGAAATATCAAGAAAATCACATTTTTGCAACTATTTACAGTTGTGGTGACAAGCTTGAGTGATCACCATTTGCAAACCTTCTAACACAAAGAATAATAGCGAACGCATAAGGTGCATCTTCGGCTTCCACACGCTTCAGTGGGTAAAGAATCTGCCTGCAGTACGGGAGACACAGGGGACGAGGGTTTGATCCCTGGGTCGGGAAGATTCCCTGGAGGAGGAATGGCTACCCATTCCAATATTTTCACCTGAAAAAATCCCATGGACAGAGGAGCCTGGCGGACTGTAGTCCACAGTGTCACAAAGAATCGGATGTGACTGAGCGACTAAGCATGTAAGCAAAAACGCGTCTTAACTTAGTTTCATCAGATGAGCACCAGGCAATAAAGAGCAGACTGCACAGGACCTGTTCCTGCTCTGAGACCCTCCAGGCCCATTCACCAACACCACCCTCGTCCTGAAAGTATCCACTCTCTTGAATTGCTTAACCCTGGGTCATTTACTCCCACAGCATGGGCCCTCAACGCTGGCGCATGGGACATACTAGGATGCAACGGAGAAGCCTGGCCAGCTTGCTCCTTTTCAAGACTGTATTATCTATTTTTGACTCTGAATTTTTGTGTACATTTTAGAATAATCTTTCAGCTTCTACAAAACCAAACCTGTTTTCTATCTGCTGCCTCAGCTAGTAGCTCAGATGGTAAAGCGTCTGCCTACAATGCGGGAGATCTGGGTTGGATCTTGGGCCAGGAAGATCCCCTGGAGAAGGCAATGGCACCCGACTCCAGTATTCATGCCTGGAAAATCCCATGGACTGAGGAGCCTACTAGGCTACAGCCCATGGGGTCGCAAAGAGTCGGACACGACTGAGCGACTTCACTTTCACTTTCCTGTTTTTATCTTCCACTCTTTAATCTGCCTTTTGTGGTTTTAATTGAGCTTTTTTATATAATTTCTTTTCTTAGCATGTCAGTTGTATTTCTCTTGTAACTTTTTTTTAACTGATTGCCTAGAGTTGGCAGCATACATTTACAGCAGATCCAAGAACATGCTTAGTATATACTGTACCACCAAAGGGTGGTTCAAGTGCCGAGTAATACTCAAATAATTCTAATTCCTCCCCCTTGTCACTTGTGTTACTCTGAGATTCCCTGTTTTATAAACATGGATATACGTACATATGTGCGTGTGGTAGTGGCTCTGTTGTGTCTGAGTCTTTGCAACCCCAGGCTCCTCTGTCCATGGAATTCTCCAGGCAAGAATACTGGAATAGGTAAACATCCCTTTTCCAAGGATATGTACATAAGACACGTGCGTAAGAATATATGATCAAATACGCCGTCAGCATTATTATTTGCAATCAGTTCAATAAGAATAAGAAACTACATTTTCATTTTCCCGCCAGTTAGCCCTTTGCTACTGTCCCTTTCTTTAAGTAGGCCTGAGTCTCTGAACTGCAGCATTTTCTTTCTTTCTCTCTAGAGATCTCCCTCACACTTCTCACAAGGCATGTGTGCCCGCCCAATCGCCTTCAGACTTCGCTCATCTGAGAAAGGCGCTGTGTTTCCTCACTTTTGAGGGAGGGACAATTACTTAGGTTTCAGGATTTTAGGTCGCTGCCTTTTCTCTCAACACTTAGAATGTTTCACCCCATTCCTCTCTCACGTGCATGTTTTCCAAGGAGAAAGCAGATGTGATTCTTGGTTGAACTGGGAACCAGTGGGTGGCCTGGGCAACCCCAGCCCCCAGCAGGCTCTGATGAGCTACAGGACTCTGGACAAGCCCACCCCCCACTACTCATCTTACGGATACAGGAGGTGAAAGCGTTAGTCAAAGTATTAATCCAAGGTCTCGGGCAGGGAGCCCTCCATCTGTGCCTGGGGTGGGCTGACCCCACAGCGTGGGCTCCGGGAATTCCAGCATGCCCAGGAGGCGGGCCAGCATGGCGCCCGTTGCAGACGTGGAAGCTCAGAGATGGGGAGGGGGGAGGGGGAGGGGAGGGGGAAGGCAGAGTGCTGACTTTGACCCCCCATCCCAACCCAGAGAGCACTGTGCAGGTTTTCGTGCTGGGGTCAGAGATCAACCTCCCCGCCCGACCTGGAGCACACGTGTGTAAATCACCTAGAGGATGAGCGGGGCGCCAGGCGCTCCCAGTTAGGAACCAGAAACACTCCTGACACGTCATCCACGTGCAGCTCCGGCCAGAACTGGGGGCAGGTGGACAGGCTGAACCTGGCCATCACGTCCTTCCTGTGCCCCTGGGGCAGGCAGGTGTCCCTGCCTCATGGGGACCCCAAGCCAGCTCAGCAAGGATCCAGCCCCTTCCCTCCGCCCTCTTGGGGTCCCCACACCTTTCTTGATCCCTGGGCAGCTGGCCTCAGCATCTCTGCTGTGCGCTGCTCTCAGCCTGTCCCCGGGAGCCTGTCTGTCCAGGGCAAGATCCCAGGATCTGCCTGTTCATCACTGAGTTCCTCAGCCCTAGCTGCTAATTCCTTAATAAAAGAGTGCGTTTATGAAATCTGACAACATTAGGGAAGATTTTTAAACGTTGTACATTAGGCCTTTCACGGGGAATAGTTAATGACAGGCAGGCTCATTGGAATAGAGATTTCATCTAATATCAGTTTCGGGAAAGTCAATTGCAGGGTGATTTCTGCAGATTAAATTAGCTGTATTTGGAGGTCACCTCCTGCAGCCAGATTGAGAGAGACAGATACACAATAGCAAATGCTATGAACGAGATATTAATTCCACTCCACAAACAAGGATATGACTTTAAAAGAGGAGATTTTTGTCTTTCTCGGAGCCCTCCTCCACCCCCATGCCTTTGTGGAAGGACAAGCATATTGGCTGATTATCAGAACCGGTACATCCATTCCGAGAACTTTTCCTTGGGGTTATTCAGAAAGAGGCAAGAGCCGAGTCCCCAGGCTGCAGCCCAGCTCCTGTCTCCTGGCTGTGTTTTCAGGGCAGGGGGAGCCGGGGCGTGAGGTCTGTCCGGTGCCTCCAGGGGATTGAAGCGCCCGCCCTGCTCAGCTCTGCTCTCTTGAGTTCTCCTTGCTTTTCCTTTCCTGTCTCCTGTTCCCAGTGACCTGGACCTTGCTTGGTTTGGGGGTGAGCCTCTGAAGGGCAGGGGGCGATGCCCCGCCGCCGCCCCCAGGGTAGCACTTGCGGTTCAGGGGTCTCTCCTGGTCTCTCCTTGTCCAGCCCATCATGGGCCATGCCTGTCCCACCCAGCTCTGTCCGTCTCTTTCTGCACCTCCCACTCTGCTCCTTCATCTGTCTGTCGGCCTGTCTGTCTGTCCCCTCACTCCAGGGCCACACTGATCAAAATGGAGCTTTCAGGGGTGCTTTGACGTCGCCAGAGCCAGCCACCCTCCACCCACATGTCTTTCTCAGTTGCTTCTGCTTATATTTTCCCCATATGACATTTAAATATTCCCCAGCTAATCCCAGAGAAAGCAACCCATTAGTATTTTGTGTGTGTGATTGTGCTAAATTTATAAATGAACAGAATCAGCATCTTTGTGAGGCTAACTTTACTTGCATTTGAGTAAATTTACTTTTTTTTTTCACGAATGTCTTAAAGTTGCTCTCACATCGGCCTGGCGCATTTCCTGTTACATTTAATCATTGGTGTCTCATCTCCTTTGCCTCCTTGTAAATGAATATTCATTGGCGGGACTGATGCTGAAGCTGAAGCTCCCATACTTTGGCCACCTGATGCGAAGAGTCGACTCATTGGAAAAGACCCTGATGCTGGGAGGGATTGGGGGCAGGAGGAGAAGGGGACGACAGAGGATGAGATGGCTGGATGGCATCACCAACTCGATGGACATGAGTCTGAGCAAGCTCTGGGAGTTGGTGATAGACAGGGAGGCCTGGTGTGCTGTTATTCATGGGGTCAAAGAGTCAGACATGACTGAGAGATGGAACAATAACGGAAAGAGCCCCGGCCACCCCACCCCCTCAGCTGGCAGGTGGGCGTCGTCACTCACTCAGCCCACCTCATGGCTGCGAGACCAGAGTTCACCACCTCCTCTCACATCCTCCTGGAGTCCGGGGTCCTGGTGTCGGGCTGCGGTCTGGCCGTTGCCGGGGGTGGGGTGTTTTTCCTGGACGTGGCCCAGGACTCAGGCCCAGCAGGCTTGCCCCACCCGGGTCCGGACTTCATGCTCTGTGAGCCAAGGTCCAGTCCCCGCGTGGGGCTCATGGGGCGTCAGGCTGGAGGCAGGGCCTGGGGCCCAGCGCGGGGGGGCAGCCCAGAGGCACAGTTGCCACGGTGCGGCGGGAGGCTGGCTCCGGTGGGCACGTCGGTGCCAGTATCACCCACCACTAGAAGGGGAGGCAGCGGGGGGCTAGTGCCCTGAGGGCCCGAAGGAGCGGTGGGGGTCCTCGCTCTGATGCCTCGGGGTCCCCGACCCGTGGAAACTTCTCCAGCAAACTCGCATCTCCAGAGGGGGCGTGGAGGGGGGACTACGGCCTCAGTCTTCACCCTCAGATGACAAAGGTCACAGAAATGGTTACAGAGCCGGGGCCTCTGCCCCGACTCCCCTTCCACACCCCGCCCTGGCCTGGGCCCCCAGCGGCCCCTGATTCCTGCCTGGTTTTCCCAGGGAGGTGAGCGGTCGCCAGGGTCTCACAGCCTCTGCTGCAGGGGCCCAGTGACCGGCCAGAAGGGGCGCCTGGAGCCTGGGCTCTGCCCCTGGGGGCTGAGCCCCTCGTGGGGATGGGAAGGGAGTCTGCTGCCCGCCCCTCTGGGTGGAGAGGGCTGCGCCGTGGGGGCTGGCAGCCCCGCTCTGACTCCCCGCAGATGGAGTCAGGGCTGCGGGAGACCCCCCAGGCCCCTGCCTCCTCCTGGCACCTCCCACAGTCTCAGCAGTGAGCCCTGGCGTCAGCATAAGCTGAGAGGCCAGCTCGGCCACTCCCCTCGCAGCCCCGCCTTCTGGGGAGGCCACTGGTGTGGGAGTCCCCCACCATCACCCCCATCCTAGCCCCTGCGGGCGGCAGCTGCCCCGTTTGTCCCTCTGGCCCCTTTTCCACTGGGTCCTGCTTTGAGCCAGGGCCCCTCCCCGGCCCCTCGAGCCCTGTGTCTGAAGGGAGCCTCCCTCTACGCCCTGGAGGCGTGTCACTCAGATCCCCAAGGCTGGACGGTCCACTCCCTGCAGGGCGGGGGAGGGTGGACAGGCTGGGGCAGGTGGTGGGGCCCCAAAGCTGGGACGGCCCCTTCCTCCTCTGTCACCAGCAAGGCCTCCCCGGGGGCTGTCACCTCCGCACTCTGGAGCTGCTGGTCTGGGCAATGCAACCTCTGGGACAAATCCTTGGGCTTGGAGATGTGTTTCCTGCTGCTCTGCTCACGAGGTGACGGAGGAGAATGCGGACCCCCCCACACCGCAGGGCTGGGCCGTCGTGCTCCCAAGGACGGGCCCAGTGCTGCCTCTGGGGTGACGTGTCCTGATGGCCAGCCAGTGGTTGCTGGCGTTGGCGGACACTCCCTAGCCCATCGCCCGTGTCTCTGCCCTCTCTGCCCCAGCCCCAGCCCTGGATCCCGGCCTGTGTAGGGTTCGTGCCCTCTGCACTCTCCCAGGGACGAGACAGCCTGCGCTCCTGCGAGGCTGGGGCCCTGCTGGTGGCAGGGCCTGACTTCCCGCAGCTCTGGAGGCCGGGAGCTCAAGGTACCGGAGGGATGGGTTCAGGGAGAGCTCTCCGCCTGGTCCCCTGCTGGCATCTCCCTGCCAGGTCCGCAGGTGGCGGGGGTGAGGGGCTCTCTGGGGCCTCCCTAAGGACACTAATTTCATTCCCAGGGTCCCCCCTCATGACGTCATCACCTCCCAATACCAGAACCGTGGGGTGAGGATTTCAACATACACATTCAGGAGGGACTCGAACGTTCAGACCCAGGCAGTGGAGCCTATAGAATTCGACTGAATGAACGAGGGCAGGGGTGGGAAAGGGAGTGAGTTCTGAAAGGACAAGCTCAAACCCTGTAGAGAGGGGACCTCTGCTCCTCCCTGGAGGCTGAGAGGGCGTGGCCCTAGCAGGGAGCTTTCCTGCAGAGCCACCCTCGCCCACCAGGCACACAGGCTCACCTCTGGGGTCTGGTGGTGCTGAACCAGCTCTCGCCCCGCAGGACTGGACAGGAGTGGTTTGGCGTTTGGAGAGTCCTTGCCCTCCCGTGAGCCACGCACCCTCTGGGCACTTAGCCCTGCAGGTGGCACCTGCCCGGGGACATTGTGCCCAGCCGCCAGGCCTTTCTTTTCCTGAACGGAGCCCAGGATCCCTGCCAGCTTCAGCACACCAGTGAATTTTGCAAAATTAAGGGTTTCCCCCCCACCCCCCCACCCCCCGTTAAATAAAAGTAGGTAACCTCTGAACCCTCTTGCTCTCCACTTTCTGCATCCTGCTTGAGCAGAAAAGGCTATAAAATAAAGCACCCTGATCACTGCCCCAGCTTCCTCCGTGTCTCCGGGGAAGGCGGCCCCTCCCCTCCGCAGAGCCATCCTGGGGCCCCCGCGAAGCACCCCAGCACAGCCCCACCGGCCACAGCGACGCTCCGAGCGGCGTGCCTGTGTCCACAGTGGGGTTTCCACGGCAGGCCCCCCCCGGGTGGGAGGAGCTGGGAGCTAAGGGAGCATGAAGCTGCTTTGCAGGCGTGAAGGCTGCGAGGCCGCAGATGAGACCTGCACGAGGGCCGTGAGGTGCTCCACGGTCTGACCCCGATCTGCCGTGTGTTCCCCCCAAGCCCCGAGGGCCCCTTGAGCTGGATGCTGGGGTGGTCCTGGCCTCAGCCCTGGGGACTTAACACAGGGGGTGGGACTCACTGCCTGGCCCCTCACCGCTCACTGCTTCCCCACGTCAGGGCAGCAGCCACCGCCTCTGCCCACTGGGCCAGCCTGCTGGACGCCAACTTGGGGGGGACTCCCAGAGACCCCAGGAGACTAGCCGCTGCCCGGGGGCGGTCTTGGACCCGGGGCTGATGGAACACGGCCTCTGTCTTCTCCTCCTAAACCCGAGGTCCCCGCAGAATGGCGGGGCCCCTGGGCCTGAGGAGGCGGGGCTGGAACAGGGCAGCAGGACCGTCCAGCCACACCAGCCTCTTGGTGCTGACCGTCTGGTCCCGCACGCCTACTGAAGTGGGGAGACCTCCTCAGGGTCAGGGCCCCCGCCTGCTGTCAGCCGCTCCCCTGCCCCCTGCCCCCCCCAGCTGGGGCAAGCCTCTTCCTGTTGGTGCTGGGACCTCACGGAGCCTGAGATGGGGGAGTCCCCCCAACCCCCGATAACCGACTTTGACGTCACATCTCTCCTCCTTCAAGCCTGGGTTTGCTCTCATCTGACGCACTGTCTCCACCCACAGCGGGGGACAGCAGGGCCTGAGGGGGCGGTGGGCGGGGTGGGGTACACTGGGGGGGCTCCCACCCCCGGGGACGGGGACAGGAGGGAGGAGGAAGTCCCGGGGACCTCGTGAGCAGCCAGGCGACCTCACAGAGTTCCGGCCTGCGGGCGGTCTGTACATTCATTATTATTTTATCAGACTTCCCAGCGAGAGAGCTGATGGCCACAGCCGTGACAGCTCGCACGCAGGACGGCGCCTGGGGCACCTGCGCGTGGTCACGAAGGGACCCCGGGGGTCACGCTCCCAGCTCTCCCGTGGGTGCTCTCGAGCAGGGACCCGCCTGAGCCTGGGACCCGCCAGGGGCCTCTCCCAGCGCGTGAGACCTGCCCCTCCCTGTCTGAGATCAGGACTGTTACCTGCGGTCCTGAGGCCACCCTGGGCCCAGACCTTGCTTATACCCAGGAGCTGGGCCCTGACCCCTCCGGAGCCCTCCGCCCCTGCTGGCCTCGGCTCCTCTCTGCCCCTCTGGGTCAGCAGGTAGCTTCTCCTCTGTGCAACCAGGATGCGGGTGACGAGGTGGGAGCTGGGCTGGGAGCCCTGGCCCCCCACTGGATACTGGCCTTTCTGGGGGTGCTGCCTGCCACCCCCGCTTGTGGACACAGACTCCCACGGCCTGAGCCTCTGTGCCCCTGGCCTCGCCCCCAGTCTGTGAGTCACTGGGGGGGTCAGAACCAGGACACACAAGTCAGCAGTTTTGAGTAAAAATGGCATCCTAAGGAGGGGGGTTTAACCAAGTATTCCTTTATTGAAAAGCAGCAGCTGATAAATATTGAATTGCAGTTTCATCGCAAATACACCAATTATCTCCCGGAAAACGGGAAGCGGGGCAGCAGAGCCGCGAGTGACGGAATGTCACTCCGCTAATTGAATTTCTTGATTGACTCAAATATTCCCAGCTCTGAAACTCAGGCGATGGAGCGGTTTCCATGACTACAGCTCTTCCCCCGAGGTCGGGGTGGGAGGAGCTGGTCCTGGGAGACCCCCGGGGGCTCTGCTGTGTGTCTCCCCGTGGGTGGGCCAGGCAGGGCCACGCTGTGTCCATGTCCACCCCTCTGTGGGCGGCCTCTCCCCACCGCTCTGCAGCCCCTCTGCCCATCCTGGAGAAGAAGGCTGTCTCAGTGACCCCAGGCCAGGGGTCCTGCAGCCTCAGAGCCCTGACCCTCCCTGTCGTCTGTAGCCCCCTCACCGCTCATGCGGAGTGGGTCTCATTCCCCGGGCAGGTGACCAGACACTGCTGAAGCAGAAGGCCAGGGCACTCTGAACAGAGCTCAGTTTCCCAGGGGTCTCCCTGCTGCCTCCCTTCCGTGTCTCACCCCACCTCTCTCCCCTCTGACCCTCTCCTCTCTCCCGCCTCTCCCTGGTATCTGTGGGCCCTGCTGCCCCAGGTCTGTGGGCCCCCTGCCTGGTGCCCCCCATCACGGCTGGACCACTTACTTTCCGGGCCTTAGGCCCCAACCCCTGTAGGAAGCAGGGGATCAGAGTTCCTGCCCCAGGGCTGCTCTTCTGGGAGGGAGGAAGGCGTCTGGGGTTCCAGGCTCCACACTGGTCCTTGTCCTGTCTCCCTGGGGTCATCTCAGCTTCCTCCCCTACGTCAAACCAGCGCTTCCGGCACTGCTGAGAAGACAAGCGTCTCTTCCACCTGCGGAGGCCGGAACCAACACACACACACCCCTAGATGTAAAGCAGGCAGCTAAGAAGGGCCTGCTGCACCGCACAGGGCGCGCCCCAGACTCTGCAATGACCTATATAGGAAAAGAGGCTGGGGAAGAGTGGGCATACCTATAACTGAGTCTCTGCTGGAAACCGGAAACGAACACTCTGCAAATCAACTATATGCCAATAAAACTTTATTAGAAAGAACACTGCAGCCAGCAGAGGCGCCCCTTGCCCTGTGTGTGTCCGGCCCACACCCCAGCCGCCCTCTCTTTCCTCAGGGCCGAGCCCTTCCCCGCCTGGTCCCCGCCCCGCTCCCGCCCAGCCCAGGAGCCCTGGACCTGTGGGGCCACCACCTCCTGGGAGAGTCAAGTCCAAGGCAGGTTGGTGAGAAGTCTGGGGTCCCCAAGGAGGAGAGAGGGGTCTGGGGCTCTCAAGGAGGAGGAAAGGACATTCTTTAGTAAGGATTATATAACAACAATGTATCCCGCTTGAGGACATGTTTCTCCGTCCTGAAAACTTTCTACTAATCCTGTTATCTTAGAACGTGCACTATGGGAGTGGGTCTAGTAAGATCTTTACGACCTTGAGACAGTCTTTGGATTTATTGCAATAACCAGTTTAAGGGAGTATATAGCTCCCTTGCTAGGATGAGGGATGGGGGCACTCTCCACCCCCTTCTGCTGTTTGTGTCAGACGCTTCCTCTGTCCCTTGTCTTACTTTAATAAAACTCTGCTGCACAAAGGCTCTTGGGTGATCAAGCCTGGTGTCTGGTCCCGAAGCTAAACGGGGACCCCAGTGCACCCGTCTAAGAGCCCAGGACGCGGCAGAGTGTTCAGGACTGACCTCTGCTCCATCCGGCCAAGCACTGTCTGTCTCGAGGGGTGACGGGGGACCACAGGGGGTGCAGTGGGGCGCCCTGCCCCCGGACAGTCTGAGACGAGAGGAGGAGGTGGAGGCCCTGGGGGTGGTCTTTCCAGCTGCGGCCCCACGTCCACTTTCCAGGAGGGAGCTGGCCTAAAGGGAGGCACGTGGGAAGGGTCACCGTCAGACCAGGCCGTGCTCTGGGGCAGGGCCACCTGGCCCTGCGGTCCATCAGCCTGCTCTGCTTGTGGGCAGTGATTGTGGGGCAGCGGGCAGGCCATCTGCTCACAAAGGGGCTTCTTTGAGTTGGAGAGGAAGCGTCAGCCAGGCCCAGAGCTGCTGTGTGCTCGGCCTTGGACTGACTGCCGGTCCCCAGGCCCACGGGGCCTGGGTCCTGAACTTCTGCATCCTGGGACCCCGCATCCTGGACCCCCACGACCTGGGCCCCCACAACCTGGGCTCCTGGGCCCCCGAGACCAGGGCTTTTTCGCTGGCTCACTGGCCTCACTGCCTTGCTGACTGGATTAACCTTGAGTGTGGACAGTGGGGGGCCAGGCCACTGAGTGATGCCGGAAGGAGTGGACCCTGACCCCCCCTCATGTGACGGGTTGGTTTGCCCACCCCTCCAGGAGGCCCCTGACCTTGCTTCCCGCTGGATCGATGCAAACCTCTCTGTCGATAGATCTCAGCGTTCTCTCAGCCGAGATCGATGCCTTTGTCCTGGTAACGGCGCCTGGACGCCTGGAGGGAGGGGGCGTGGGCGGCCTGTGTGAGTGGGCGTCACAGGCCCCCGGCAGAGATGCCCAAAAAGATGCCCAGAGAACCTTCACCACGGACCCTCACGGCCCCCCAGGCCCGCTCCTCCTTCCTCCCGGGGGACAGCACCAGGAGAGACCCCGCCCCGGGTCAGCCACCCCATCACCCACCCCGTTACCCACCCCAGGACAGCCACCCCGGATCAGCCACCCCGGGTCACCCACCCTGGGGAGCAGCACCAGGAGAGACCCCACCCCAGGTCACCCACCCTGGGCGGTGCCCTCCTGCCGGCTGGGCAAGTGTCCTGTGGCTTCTCTGAAACACAGAGGAGAGGAGCCTGGGCAGGAAGTCACCTCCGGGACGTGTACCCACTGGGCCTGCAGAGCCCGGCTCCACGTGCCCCATGGCAGGTCCTGGCCACAGGAGTGTGCCCCGGACCACATGGGACCACCGCTCATGACCTCCTGGCGAGCCATGGAGCCCGCTGCCCTCGTGGGCCCGGGAGCCTGGGGAAGGCAGGGGGGAGGAGGGAGATTTGGTGGAGCTGGGTCCCTGCTGTGGGTGGAGGGCACGCTGACCCCAGGCCCGTGCAGTGAAAGGCCCTGTGTGCCGGGTGCCTGGGCTCCTGCCCGAGAGCACCCTGACACTCGAGATCACCTCCCTTCCTGCTCCTGCCCCAGATGGGGACCAGCTTCCTGTTAGGCGTTCAGTGCAGCAGCAGCCCTCTCCCAGGGCTGCCCCCGAAGCCTGAGGGCATCCGTGTGGCACCAGAGGCTTGTCCAGTGGGAACTGGAGCCTACGGGGCAGGTGGGGCCGTGGGGGTCTCACCAAGCACCCGTCTTCCCATCACAGTCGTGAGACGGGGGGCTCTGAGCACCCAGCAGAGCCCAGGCCCCTGGACCAGGACTTGGGTCAGCCCAGAGAGAACCATACCCAGGTTCCTCGGAGGACCTGCTCTTCACGGCCAGAAATAGGGTTCAGCGCTTGGCAGCTGCCTGCTCTCGCCGATGGCCCAGTGGTTATCCCCGAGGGCACACGGCCCCTCGGGGCACCAGGGAGACAGGGAGGCCGTAACCGCAGACAGTGTGCGTGGGAGGGAGGTTTCCGGTGACCCTGGGGAGGGAGGCAGGCAAGGTGGCCTCTCGAGCTGCAGCTCAGCCTGGAGGCTCCGGGTTCTCCCTTGCTTTCTCCCTCGGGGGGCCTGCGTTGACCCCTAGGAACAGGCCTGGTTTGTGCCAAGACCCTCACAGCATCGGGCGGGACTTCAGCAGCTCCTGGGAGATGCAACTCCACGTGGGCACCTCAGGACCCAACAGCCTGATCCTGAGGCCCCCAGGGCCCCACGGAGCTCCGCTTGCTGCCCTGCAGCCCCCATCTCTGCCCCCTCCCTATCTGCACGTCCTCTGCTCCTGGCTGGACCCCCTCAGCAGGAGGAGGGGGCTGCATAGTCTCAAGGCAGTGACCCCAGCCCCATCAGCCTCGGCAAGTGACCAAGAATCACAGTGGGTGTTAGGTGGGCACTTCTCACTGGGCTAAGTTATATGAAATTACAGGTTTTAGTATCATAAAACAACGGAATTAGAGGCTTGGTGACCATTAAGTGTATTCACTCCTGCGATGGAGTCCACAGAAGGCCCAGAGCCATCCAGCCATGACCTCCCTGCAGCCTCGTGGGTGGGCTGGAGTTTTCCCTCCCCCCACTCCCAGGGCTGGTCCTGACCCCACACAGACCCCATCGCAGCTTCCCAGATGGAAGGAGGGCTGGGCCTCCAGCTCAGACTCAGAGGAAGAGGGTCTTCTGGCTGAATGGGGGTGAAACTCCCCTCCTTGGACCCTGCTTGCTGTAGAGATGGGCCAGGCACAGAGGCCCTCAGAAGCAGAGCTGTGAGTCAGAAAAAGGAGGGTGTAGGGACAGGTGGTGTGCTCAGCCCCCTGCCCTGCTTACAGAGTGTGCCCCTCTGATGCTCCTGGACCAGGTGGGACGAGGGCCCTGCACGGCCGGGTGGACTGGGTGGGGTTGGTGGGAGGGGGCTGGAAGCCCAGGGCGAGCCCTGGGTGCAGCCGACCTCCATCTGGTGGCCCCGGGGTTGGAGGATGGCCTGTGGGCTCCGGGCAGAACCAAGTCCCCGAGCGAGTCGTCTGCAGGGACCAGGGCCCTCCGTCCCCACAGGACAGCAGTTACAGCTGTGGTTGCTGCGATCGCTGTAAGATCAGGACTTTTGGAGATTATAATGAGCATTCTGTAATAGTGCATCAGGGGATTTGTGTGCCTGTGTGAGGCATCAATTGGAAGAGAAATTAAATACAGATATTTTTTATTTTATTTTGCCGCACTGGGTCTTAGGTTCACACAGGGGATGTAGTTCCCTGACCGGGGGTCAAACTTGGGCCCCCTGCGTTGGGAGCACGACATCTTAGCCACTGGGCCCCCAGGGAAGGCACTGAAACACAGACTTTAAGTGAGTGATTTGGCTGAGAGGAGAAATAAAGCACACGCAAGCCTGCACATGTATGAACAGAGCCCCCGTTCGAAGCCTTGACCAAGAGCCGGTGAGCAACAGAGGACATGAGATTCTGCATCAACTGGTTCCAGACCCACTAAGACATTGAGGTTGCATCCCCAAAGTGTCCCAAGGACTGAAGGGTTCAAGGACCACAAAGAAGAGTGTTTTTGTGCAGGGCAAAATCCCCCTCTGGGTGCTCCTGACAGTGAGCAGAGCAGGGTGATTGGGAGCTTCTAGAAGGTTCCAGTGCACATGCCTGGGGAGGAGCCTCAGCTGGGATGCATGTCTATGTCCATGAGCAGCGGACACGGGACTCTCTCTGCCTGCTTCCCTGGGGTCCGCAGCCACGACCCCAGCTCCCTCCCCCCACAACTTTCTCTGTCCCTCCGAACAGCCCCTGGGGCGCCTTCTGCCCGTCCGCACCTCCCCCACCCCGGCCGAACTGCGTCTCCTGCCAGCCCCTGGGTGACGGAGGCCCTCCAGGGTGACGAGACCACCTCATCCTTCCCATCTCCCACGCCCTCTCTGAGTGACCTCACTGGGCCCAGCAGCCTTGAGCGGGGACCACATGCAGACCTTCCCGCCTGCCCTGAGCTCCACGCCTTCCCAGGAGTCCCTCGGGGCTGTCTCATGGTGCCCAGCCCTCTCACACCCAAACCCAGCTCCTGAGTCTCCTCTCTCCCAGGGAACAGCACCAAGGTCACCCCGTAGACCAGGCCAGAAACCCGGGCGCCAGGCCCGACTCCTCCCAGACCCTCACCTGCTCCGCGTCCCTGGAGCACCAACCCGGGCGCCGGGCCTGACTCCCCCAGACCCTCACCTGCTCCGCGTCCCTGGAGCACCAACCTGGGCGCCGGGCCGGACTCCCCCAGACCCTCACCTGCTCCGCGTCCCTGGAGCACCAACCTGGGCGCCGGGCCTGACTCCCCCAGACCCTCACCCGCTCCGCGTCCCTGGAGCACCAACCTGGGCGCCGGGCCGGACTCCCCCAGACCCTCACCTGCTCCGCGTCCCTGGAGCACCAACCTGGGCGCCGGGCCGGACTCCCCCAGACCCTCACCTGCTCCGCGTCCCTGGAGCACCAACCTGGGCGCCGGGCCTGACTCCCCCAGACCCTCACCTGCTCCGCGTCCCTGGAGCACCAACCTGGCCGCCGGGCCCGACTCCCCCAGACCCCACCTGCTCCGCGTCTGAGGAGCACCAGCCTGGGCGCCGGGCCTGACTCCCCCAGACCCTCACCTGCTCCGCGTCCCTGGAGCACCAGCCTGGGCGCCGGGCCTGACTCCCCCAGACCCTCACCTGCTCCGCGTCCCTGGAGCACCAGGTTGGCCAGGTCCACTTCCGCCCGTCTCTGCAGCTCTGGAGTCGTCTTCAGCCCACTCCTTGCTCTGCCTGCTCCGGCCACCCCAGGGACACCCCATGTAAGCTGGAAATGCTGTCCCTTCTCTCTGCCCACACACCTTTGGGCTCAAATCATCCTGTCTGGGGGCATTTCCTGGTCTCACAGACCAGGTTAGGTCCCCTGCGATGGGCCTACACAAAGCTGTGACTCTCTCCTGCGGACAGGACAGCCTCGCATCCACATTTGCGTGTGTGGTTATTTGAATAATGTCTCCTCATCCTGCTATACTGCACACTCCATGGGAATAGAGATTGCATCCGTTTTTACACATTATTGCTTCCCTATTGCCCGGTACGGAACCTGCCTAAACTAGGAATCCACCCACCCACCCGCCCATCCTCTCGCCCGGCTCTCCCCCTGCATCATATCTCCTGAATCACCATCACCCACCCGGGCGACGCAGGTATTGGGTTCTGTGCCCCACTCACAGGCGCTTCACCTAGATTACCTCAACTGACGCTCCCAGCGGACTTCGAAGCGAGTGACTCCGGCTGTTACCAGCCTGTTACGGGAGAACACACGGAGCCTGGGAAAGTTGAGAACCTGACCCACAAGACGCACTGGAGCCCCAGATCCGAGACAGGGAAAGGCGCTCAGTCGCGTCCGGCTGTTTGCGACCCCACGGACTGTACAGTCCATGGAAATCTCCAGGCCAGAATACTAGAGTGGGTAGCCTTCCCTTCTCCAGGCAATCTTCCCAACCCAGGGAACCCTGATCTCTGCATTGCAGGCAGATTCTTTACCAGCTGAGCCAAGTCACCTCCAAAGCCCCTCCCTCCCCAGGAAGCCCTCTCTGAACTGGTGGCCCGCATCCAAGCAGCCTCACTTCTCTCCCCGGAGGGCCGTGTCCCCAGCGTCTGTCCTGACAAGAAGCGCAGCAGCGGCAGCCCCGCGGAGTCCTGACTCTGCTCCCATCTCAGACCTGGTGGGACGCCTGGCCACACGGCCACTGAGCAGCTGTGGTTGGGGATGGCGGGGTGTCCTGACTTGCTGGCTGTCCTCTGCGAGGCGTGGGCATCTCTCAGCCTTTCTGAGCCCCACCGGTGGGACTGTTGCATGTGGGGCGTGTATGGAGGGGAGTCAGGTGACCAGAGCGGGCTCTCATGTCCTGTTTGTCTCCTGGGGCCCATCGCATGTCAGGAGAGGTGTTAGGGGTGTAACACGGGCCTCTCCTCCAGGGAGATCAGTCTACCGGGGAGCGGACAATAGACTCTGGGAGAATCAGACGGAGCGGGACTAGAACGCGGGGGCGGGGGCTGTGGAGCAGAGACCGCACCAGCTCCAAACACGGGGAACGCTTGTTCCTGAGCCGGAAGAGGAGGGTGCCTTCCTGGGTCGTGGGCCCGAAGAGGTAGGGAATGCGTGTTCCCTCATCACCTGCTTTGTGCCAGGTGTTTGAAACCTACTGTCTCATTTAATCCTCCCCAGTCCTGCCTGGAGATGTTTCACAAATGCGCCAGCGGACCAAGGAGGCACGGCTAGCAGCGGCTGGTGTCAGGGTCCAGTTCCGCAGCCTCTGCCCTGCCTCACGAGGCACCGACTCACGGCGTGAAAACGCCCCGGGGACAGAGGTGGGGAAGCTTCGCCACGCGGTCCTGAAAGTGCCTGCGTCGCCGCGGGTCTGAGGATGCAGACGGAGGGTCAGCTGCTGCCGGAGTAAAGGACCTGGAGGCTTGGCCCAGGAATGCCGACGGCAGCTTGGGGGTGTCGGGGCGGAGGCAGATGTCAGGAAGGGGTGGGCAGCACGCGGGTGCTCTACCAGGGTGCCTGGAGGGGAGGGCTGAGCCAGGAGGACCGCACAGTCGTGGGGCCGTGGGTGCACCTGTTACCAGGGGTGCAAAGCCAAGCAATGAAGGGTGGACATGATATAATTATTACAAAACTGTAGCCGCTGCATTAGGGGAAAAAGGGGCCTGCAAGGCACTGCATGAATTTTGAAAATCCGTGGCTCCCCCAAAGTAACAGATTCTGATGTATCTCCTGACACTTTCCCACCCTGCCCCATCGAGCAGATGCAGTCCTGGGAAAAGAGCGTCCACAACCCCAGAACATTCCCACATGTGGACAGAAGTGGACAGAAGTGCGGGGGCAGCGAGAGGAAAAGTGAAGGCAGGAGCCACTAGAGAAAAAGTCACATGCGCCCCCAGCGACCCGGAGCCTGCGGTACAGAGTCAAGTGAGCCAGAAAGAGAAAGACGAACACAGTTCATCAACCCACGGGGTCTGTAAAGATGGGTCTGGTGAACCTGATTTTAGGGCAGCAGCGGAGGTGTTATTGCACCCATCTCACACGCTGGCAAGGTCAGGCCCCAAATCCTCCAAGTCAGGCTTCAGCAGTACAGGAACTGTGACTTCCAGATGTCCACGCTGGATCTAGAAAAGGCAGGGGAACCAGGGGAAAAGTTGCCAACATCCGCTGGATCATGGAAAAAGCAAGAGTTCCAAAAAACATCTATTTCTGCTTGATTGACTATGCCAAAGCCTTTGACTGTGTAGATCACAACAAACTGTGGAAAATTCTGAAAGAGATGGGAATACCAGACCACCTGACCTGCCTCTTGAGAAACCTGTATGCAGGTCAAGAAGCAACAATTGAAACTGGACATGGAACAACACACTGGTTCCAAATAGGAAAAGGAGTATGTCAAGGCTGTATATTGTCACCCTGCTTACTTAACTTCTATGCAGAGTACATCATGAGAAACGCTGGGCTGGAAGAAGCACAAGCTGGAATCAAGATTGCCGGGAGAAATATCAATAACCTCAGATATGCAGATGACACCACCCTTGGCAAAAAGTGAAGAGGAAATAAAAAGCTTCTTGATGAAAGTGAAAGAGGAGTGAAAAAGCTGGTTTAAAACTCAACATTCAGAAAACTAAGATCATGGCATCTGGTCCCATCACTTCATGGCAAATAGATGGGAAAACAGTGGAAGCAGTGAGAAACTTTATTTTCTTGGGCTCCAAAATCACTGCAGACGGTGACCACAGATGTTGACACCATAAATTAAAACACACTTGCTCCTTAGAAGAAAAGCTATGACCAACCTAGAAAGAAAGAAAGAAAGTGAAGTCGCTCAGTCGTGCCCAACTCTCTGCAACCCCATGGACTGTAGCTTACCAGGCTCCTCTGTCCATGGGATTTTCCAGGCAATAGTCCTGGAGTGGATTGCCATTTCCTTCCCCAGGGGATCTTCCTAACCCAGGGATCAAACCCGGGTCTCCTGCATTGCAGACAGATGCTTTATCGTCTGAGCCAACCTAGACAGCACATTAAAAAGCAGAGACATCACTTTGCCGACAAAGGTCCATCTAGTCAAAGCTATTTTTCCAGTAGTCATGTATGGATGCGAGAGTAGGATCATAAAGAAGGCTGAGTGCAGAAGAATTGATGCTTTTGAACTGTAGTGCTGGAGAAGATTCTTGGGAGTCCCTTGGGCTGCAAGGAGATCAAACCAATCAACCCTAAAGGAGATCAGCCCTGAATATTTACTGGAAGCACTGATGCGGAAGCTCCAGTACTTTGGCCACCTGATGCAAAGAACTGACTCGTTGGAAAAGACCCTGATGCTGGGAAAGATTGAAGGCGGGAGAAGAAGGGGATGACAGAGGATGAGATGGTTGGATGGCATCACCGACTCAATGGACATGAGTTTGAGCAAGCTCCAGGAGTTGGTGATGGACAGAGAGGCCTGGCGCGCTGTGGTTCATGGGGTCACAAAGAGTCGGACACGACTGAGCAACTGGACAACAAATGGAGACGCAGAGAACAGAGCTGTGGACACTGTGGGGGAAGGGGACGGTGGGCTGAATCGAGAGAGCAGCACGGAAGGGTATAGATTATGGCACGTAAAACAGACAGCCAGAGGGAATCTGCTATGAGGCAAGGAGCTCAAACCTGGTGCTCTGTGACAACCTGGAGGGGTGGGAGGTGGGAGGGAGGGGTACCTGTACACTCACAGCTGGTGTTCGGCAGAAACCAGCACAACACTGAAGTGACTACCCTCCAATCAAAAACAGATTTTAAAAAACTATGGAGAACAGGAACGCTGACCCTTCCGTGGAGGATGCCAGTGGAGGCAGAGGGGCCGCTAAGGACTCGCTCTTTCCCAAGAGTTGGTGCCAAACAGGGAAGGGATTTCTTCACAGAGACAGAGTAAATACCACGTGGCTGGGGGAGTGGCGCTTCCCTGGTGACTCAGCCCTTAAAGAATCCGCCTGCGATGCAGGAGACCCAGGCTTCACCCCTGGCTCGGGAGCGTCCCTGGAGACTCACTCCATATTCCTGCCTGGAGAGTCCCGCGGACAGAGCCGCCTGGCGGGCTACAGTCCACAGGGTCCCAGAGAGTTGGACACGCCTGAGGGACGAGCACTCCCACTTTCTCGGCTGAAGTTAGAAATTTCACAGGAGGAAGGCTGCATCGCGGACCCCCACCGGAGTGCAGGTGCTCGCGGGAGGACCACCCTTCACCCCCCGCCCCCCTAACCTGTCTACTCTAACATCGGCCCAAACCCGCAGGGACCCACCGCCCAACCGTCTCCAGGAAGGAAAAGCAAACGGGCTTCCGGTGAGCTGGGGTCAAGGAAAGTCCCGCTACACTGTCCGGGAACAAACCGTCCAGGGAGGCCTGACTTTCTGCAGAGGAGAAAAAACGGTCTGGCAACTGCTTGGACTTACTGGCAAAGAGGAAGGAGGAGGAGAAAGAGAAAGAAATTGGCAACAGGAGAAAAGAAATACAGTAGAAACACTTATAAAGCGGAACTGGAGGAAAGAATAGCCCACGCAGGGAAGCTTTCTGTGAATTAGTTAAAGGCTCAATTAGAACACTGTTTCCACAGGACGTGAGCTCGAGATGAGATGATTAGAAAATTACAGGAAAATGATGAAGAGTTCCGAGCTCGGAAGAAGAACCGAGGCAGAAGTGCCGCAATTTGCAAACCAGAATATTCATTAGAACCGCGATGAATAGAAGAGACCTGAGAAAATCAAGCTGTTGAGGCAGGAGGCGGCTGAGATCTGTCTGGAGAGAACTGTGCTGAAAGGGCGGTTAGCTGGGGGACTGAACGCCTGCAGAGAGGCGAATGGTTCGGGGAACACACGTAGGCCCTCCGAAATACCCGACATGAGGAAAAATGCCCTGGAAGACACCACAGAAGAGAAGTCTTCCCCTGAGGCACAGAACCGGCTCATCCACCAGAAGGGAGCGCGCGCGGCAGCGTGCTGACCCAGAACAGCCCGAGAACAGCAGGCCTCCTGGTGGCCTCGGCGCCCTCGGGGCGAGAGAGGACATTCCGGCCCCTGGGGGGGTGGGGGGGAGCGCGTGAGCTCGTCGGACAGGGTGTGGTTGCTCTGCCTGCTTGGGGCACCTTCCAGGAAACAGGTAGCGCCGTTCTTGGCAGGAAAAGTAAAGCTTCCCTGAACTGTAAAGGCAACAGCGGTCATTCTAAAAGTACACAATGGAGTCTACTTTCTGCTGGAAACATCTACTTTGGGATGAAATCGCACCAGGTGAGAGATGGGCTCCAACCGCAAGGGATGGACGAACTGAGAGATTGAGGCTCAGACTCTGGGTCTTGCTGTCTGCTGGGCTGGGTACATCCCCTGCCCCCGTGCCCTCCCGTGTAGGCGCGGGAGCGAGCCTGCTGAGGGTCAGTGGGGAATCGGGCGCTGTCGATCTAAAACCAAGTTTCTTTATATACGAAGACGGACATGTGAGAAAGGATTCTGTGTGCTCAAAGTGAATGAAGTCCCACCTAAAGAAAAGCTTGGGAGATATGAGATGTCTCAGGAAGGCATTTGGTCCAACTGATGGCTGCTGCTCCTGCTAAGTTGCTTCGGTCGTGTCCGACTCTGTGCGACCCCATAGACGGCAGCCCACCAGGCTCCCCCGTCCCTGGGATTCTCCAGGCAAGAACACTGGAGTGGGTGTTCCATTTCCTTCTCCAACGCATGAAAGTGAAAAGTGAAAGTGAAGTCGCTCAGTCGTGTCCGACCCTTAGCGACCCCATGGACTGCAGCCTACCAGGCTCCTCCTCCATCCATGGGATTCTCCAGGTGAAAGTACTGGAGTGGGGTGCCATTGTCTTCTCCTAATGATGGCTGGGCCACGGCAAACAAGTCGACGGAGGAAGAATCCTTGGTACACATGCCAGTGGTGTACGGATTAAAGTGTGCTTCGGCGCAGAGTGAAGGGGAACAGGCTTGGCGGTGGCGGGCCTCACGGCGGTAGCCTAAGTGTCAGTGGCGGGGGAGGTGCGGGTGGTGATGGACGGGAGGGGCTCACTTCCTCATCGTCCAGGGCAGATCCGGCCAGCAGAGAGCATCTAGCCCAGGTGTCCACCCACACACTCGTGCACACTCAAATAGAACACCTCTCCAACCTGTCACTCTTTCTCGTATTAATATTTTTCCCCCTAAGTTCTCTGCGTGTGTCCTGGAGGAGGGCATGGCAACCCGCTCCTGAATTCTCGCCTGGAGAATCCCATGGGCAGAGGAGCCTGGAGGGCTACAGTCCACGGGGTCGTGAAGAATTGGATACGACTGAGGCGACTTAACACATGCAGCACACCAACAGTGTTAAGATTAGAATCTCGAGAAAAACAAAGTTATAAATCACAAAACAAGAGAACAGGATATAACCAGTGTTGGAATAATGGCAGTAAGTGGGCGCTTTTGATACAGTCTGTGTTTTAAGTTACAGAGGGAAAATGCCCTCATAAAACTCCAATAAATCACTTTGGCTTAATCACTGGAATATAAGCGAAATTTATAGTGTCATCTGTGAGGCACTCTTAGTTCCTCATCACTGACAGTTCAGGAAAAAGTGGTATTCTTTCAAGCTTGCCTAATCAATTTATTTTAAAATTAATGGTTATTAGTTTTCTATTTTTAAACATTTCCTTAAACCATTAATTTGCTTTCTCTGTTACTGTTCGCCCAACTTCAGAGGTGATTTTGGGTCTTTATTTTCTCTCATGGGCTCAGATGCCATCCTCTCTCTGGAAGGATCTGTAGACGGCCAGCCTGCCTTTCCCACAGTCATGCCTGACATCAGGAGTGGGCGGCCTGGCTACTGTGGGTCTGTTTCTAAAGCATCCGTGGAAAGAAGAACCGACCTCTGTCTGTCTGTCTCTGTTCCCAGGGGCTTGTGGGCACCACATGGCTGAGTCCTCTGAGCCCTGCTAGGAGATGCTGCTAGAAGTCCATTCTACAGACAGGAAGTGGGGTCCCAAGACAAAAGTCTCCATGGTTACTGGAAAGTGAAAGCTTCACCGCTCAGTCCTGTCTGACTCTTTGGGACCCCGTGGACTGTAGCCCGCCAGGCTCCTCTGTCCATGGAATTTTCCAGGCAAGAATACTGGAGTGGGTTGCCATTTCCTCCTCCAGGGGATCTTCCCGACCCAGGGATCAAACTCAGGTCTCTTGCAATACAAGTGGATTCCTGACCATCTGAGCCACCAGGGAAGCCCATAGTTACTGGATGCCAGCTCCAAACCCAGTAGGTCCATCGTCAAAGTCAGAACCATCTAAGTCTCCAGGCACCAAGAGATGGACGCAGAAACTCAGACAACCACCGTGGCTATTTTATAGAAGCTGCTGGAGAAATCGCTGTCAGGTAAAGGTCATCAGAGTGTGACCTGGGCTCTCAGCACAGTTGAATTAAAGCCCAAACCGCGAGCCAGGCGTGGTCCAGCCCTTCTGCCTCCCCGGCTGGAGGACCTGCGCAACTGTGAAGGGACACGTCCTGCTCCCTGAGCCCCTGATGGTTCTCTACTCACACTCGGCCAGCTCCGAGGAGGAGGAGGAGTTCCTTCCCCTCTTCCACGGGCTGCGACTTCTACTTCCTTCCATGGGCTGAGACGGTCCTTTCTGGGCTGGAGCTTGTAAGAGCTGGTGTGCAGAGCAGAGGCCAGGAAAGTGGGGCCCAGGTGTGCAGACCAGACCCTGGGAAGACCACGGCTGCGTAAGTGCGGGGGCAGCATGTGCGCCCCCAAAACTGTGGCTCTGCAGGGCCAGGCCACGGCGGGCAGTCACGGCAGGCACCAGGGTCTGTGAGGCACACATCCTCCTATTCCTTCCATCCAGCTCACCGTGAGCTTGGACGCCAGTGCCGTGAGGTTGGAGCACAAAGCTCCCATCGTGGAGGCAGCCCAGGCTGGAATTACAGCTGCGTGGGGCCCTTCCTCCTGGAGGAGCCCCCTCTCTGACATTCCTGGGGCTCAGACAGCACCTGAAGGGTCAGTTGCAGACTCTCTGGGGTGCTTGCCCCTCTGTGTCCAAGGACTTTAAGGAAGCTCCCTCCGCGTCTTTCCCCGGAGATGGGAGATGACTGGGACAGGTCACTGGTCCCTTTGTCACATGGGTGCATCAGAAGCTGTGGGGTCTGAGAGAGAGCTGAGAGCCCCCGTGAATCTGGCACCATGGGCCCTGCCCCGCCCGGGAGACCCAGGCCATCTGAGGGGCCCTGGCTACCAGCCAACTGTCTAATTTAAAATTTTCTACCCAGAGAGATGTTATGGGGAGGGAGGTGGGAGGGGGTTCATGTTTGGGAACGCATGTAAGAATTAAAGATTTTAAAATTTAAAAAATAAAAAACTGAAAAAAAATAAAATAAAATAAAATAAAATTTTCTACTGGTCACACTCAGTGAGGGGAAACAGGTGAAATATTTATATTTTAATCATCTCTTTCATTTAATCTAATTATCCAATTATTATCATTTCAACTCCAATTATCCAACATTATCATTTCAATATGTACCCAATTTAAAATCTGGTGCATGATCTAGTCTGGCTTTTTTGTAGTGTCTCTGAAATCCGGGGTGCATTTCCCACTTAGAGCACATGCCTCCATCTAGACTCTCCTGGGTTCAGGTACCGTAGCCCCCCAAGCTGCATCCCCTGCAGAGGCAGCCTGGCTGGGATGTCCCGGGGGTCTCAGGAGAGAGAGAGCTGCCCAGCAGCCCCTGGCAACCAACCCCCCCCCCCCCCCCCCCCGGTCACCAGCACTGGACTTTGTTTCTGAGATTAGGGGTGATTTCCCTGGAAGATGCTTGAGAGGCACGGGCACCCTATTAGGAAGGAGGCGGGTTTGTCCTCCCTCCCAGGAGACCAGCCCCACCCCGGGAAGCCCCACCAGGACGCAGAAAGCAGAGTGGACTGGGGCATCCTGGAAAGGAGGGGGGACTTGCTGAGACCACGGGAACCCACTCACAGGAAATGGCAACTGCATTTCATCCCACTGACATCAAAGCCAGAAATTCCCTGGCAAAAAGGGAAGGCTTACACTTTAGAAAGTAAACACTTATTAATTCAACCACTATCAGACTGTATCCACGTGTGCCCCACAGGAGAGATTCAGGCCCAGTAGACTGGTACCTGCCCTTGAGAAAGTCCCATTCTAGTTGGGGGACGGCTGTGTACGTAGAGGAAAAATTAAGGACTCTGTGAGGTGGGTTTTGAGGGTAAAGTAGGAGTTCACAAAAGGAATGTTGGGCGATAAGTCTTTCCAGGAAGCAGGATCAACTTGTAACTTCAAGGGCATTGAAAGGACAGAGCATTTTGGACAAGTGGACATAAGCGTGCATGGGAGGAAGGAAGGAAGGCTGGATGGAGAAGGCGCCTAAGAATTGATGCCTTCAGACTATGGTGCTGGAGAAGACTCTTGAAATTCCCTTGGACTGCAAGGAGATCCAACCAGGCCATCCTGAAGGAAATCAGTCTTGAATATTCATTGGAAGGACTGATGCTGAAGCTGAACAAACTCTGGGAGATGGTGAAGAACGGGAAAACCTGGCGTGTTGCAGTCCATGGGGTCACAAAGAGAATGACAGGACTGAGCAACTGGACAACCTTCCACAGATTTGTGGTTTTATGTAGGATTGCCCTGCACTCCTTTATGGGGCTACACCCCCAGCCTACTTTGCAGATAGTCAAGCCCAGATGACTGGGTTCTGGCCAGTAAAGTGGTAACAGGAATGTAGTGTAGGATTATGGAAAGTCCCTTTCTACTGGGAAAGTTACTGTGATGGGTGGAGCACCAGCAGCCATGTTGGACCCTGAGGCAGATCCAAGGATCAACATCTTTTCCTGCCTCCAATGCATGCATTTCTGCCGACTGTATCTCTAAGGTCTAGAATTGCTGAGTCATGGGCTGGCCCCAACTGTAGCCTTTGTAGGCTTTATTTTTATTTTTTAAGGTCTTTGTCCCAGTTCGCAGTCTCATCCATCCTGTAGGAACGGTCTCTTTGCTGCTTAGCCTTACTCAGCATTTTCTGTCTTTCTCATTTCAGCGCCTGCTGGACGTTTCCTGTGGCTGAGAACTTTTCAAGTGGTCATCAGCCATCAGTCTCCACTTCTACGCTATGCCAGGGGCCCATCCACATCCAGACCTGACCTGTCCTCTCTTCCTGGCCTCAGCCGCCCATTCCTCTGTCCAGCCGCTCGGCTTTTGTCCATTTAATTATTTGTGTAACTTTTTCATAAGTCAGAACACCCCTTAGGCAAGTTGCCTGCGCTGGCAGTTCTTTTATTAGCATTGACTAGAGTTGATAAGAGTTGTACAGATTTCACGTGTATTTTGGAATGATTTGGAACTATTTTGTAGACTCTCATCTCCAAATACGCGACATGAAATTTTGAACAAGACCATGTTGGGTGTATTTTATACACTTTAATGAAATCTTTAAAAAAACCTTCAAAAAGATCTTGTGTGTTCTTTGTTGGACTAGTTTATCTAAAATGGGTTGTCATTTTAGTAAATTAGACTTCTTTTTAGGATCAACACTGCAGTTGGGTGTTGCTCCCACTGAGGTCCACAGCTAAATGATGCGAAGCTGACCTTGCATCTGAGAAGCCTTCCAAGTCCTCTGATTAGTGCTAGGCTTTCATCTCTGTTGCTGTTTGGATTTCTATGGTCATCTCTTTATAAGAACCACTTTATTTCACACCCATCTGTCCATGGCCAAGCTCTCTGATGCCACAAGCAGTGGTTATGCTAATGAGCAAACTTTCTCTTTAGTCTGATTTAACTGGAAATCCATTTTCAATTTCTTTTAAACATAGTATTTACCATAGGGTTTTATTATACGGTCTTAACCAAGAGAATTCCCTTTAGTTACTAATCTTCTGATAGATTTTTTTTTTTTTTAATATGAGCAGTGTTGGGTTTTTGTTTTTTTTTTTACCCTAAACATTTTTCTACATCTCTGCTTGTAGTCACATAAATCTTATGTTTTCACCCATTGAATTGGTGCAATCTCATGGTTAGATTTTCTAGTCTTGAGACATGCTCACGATCAATGCAAAGAAACAGAGGAAAACAACAGAATGGGAAAGACTAGAGATCTCTTCAAGAAAATCAGAGATACCAAGGGAACATTTCATGCCAAGATGGGCAAAAATAAAGGACAGAAATGGTCTGGACCTAACAGAAGCAGAAGATATTAAGAAGAGGTGGCAAGAATACACAGAAGAACTAAACAAAAAAGATCTTCACGACCCGGATAATCATGATGGTGTGATCACTAATCTAGAGCCAGACACCCTGGAACGTGAAGTCAAGTGGGCCTTAAAAAGCATCACTATGAACAAGGCTAGTGGAGGTGATGGAATTCCAGTTGAGCTGTTTCAAATCCTGAAAGATGATGCTGTGAAAGTGCTGCACTCAATATGCCAGCAAGTTTGGAAAACTCAGCAGTGGCCACAGGACTGGAAAAGGTCAGTTTTCATTCCAATTCCAAAGAAAGGCAATGCCAAAAAATGCTCAAACTACCGCACAATTGCACTCATCTCACATGCTAGTAAAGTAATGCTCAAAATTCTCCAAGCCAGACTTCAGCAATACGAGAACCGTAAACTCCCTGATGTTCAAGCTGGTTTCAGAAAAGGCAGAGGAACCAAAGATCAAATTGCCAACATCTGCTGGATCGTGGAAAAAGCAAGAGAGTTCCAGAAAAACATCTATTTCTGCTTTATGGACTATGCCAAAGCCTTTGACTGTGTGGATCACAAGAAACTGGAAAATTCTGAAAGAGATGGGAATACCAGACCACCTAACCTGCCTCTTGAGAAATCTGTATGCAGGTCAGGAAGCAACAGTTAGAACTGGACATGGGACAACAGACTGATTCCAAATAGGAAAAGGAGTACGTCAAGGCTGTATATTGTCACCCTGCTTATTTAACTTCTATGCAGAGTACATCATGAGAAACACTGGGCTGGAAGAAGCACAAGCTGGAATCAAGATTGCTGGGAGAAATATCAATAACCTCAGATATGCAGATGACACCACCCTTATGGCAGAAAGTGAAGAGTTAAAAAGCCTCTTGATGAAAGTGAAAGAGGAGAGTGAAAAAGTTGGCTTAAAGCTCAACATTCAGAAAACTAAGATCATGGCATCTGGTCCCATCACTTCATGGGAAATAGATGAGGAAACAGTAGAAACAGTGTCAGACTTTATTTTGGGGGGCTCCAAAAAATCACTGCAGATGGTGACTGCAGCCATGAAATTAAAAGACACTTACTCCTTGGAAGAAAAGTTATGACCAACCTAGATAGTATATTCAAAAGCAGAGACATTACTTTGCCGACTAAGGTCCGTCTAGTCAGGGCTATGGTTTTTCCTGTGGTCATGTATGGATGTGAGAGTTGGACCATGAAGAAAGCTGAGTGCCAAAGAATTGATGCTTTTGAACTGTGGTGTTGGAGAAGACTCTTGAGAGTCCCTTGGACTGCAAGGAGATCCAACCAGTCCACTCTGAAGGAGATCAACCCTGGGATTTCTTTGGAAGGAATGATGCTAAAGCTGAAACTCCAGTACTTTGGCCACCTCACGAGAAGAGTTGACTCATTGGAAAAGACTGTGATGCTGGGAGGGATTGGGGGCAGGAGGAGAAGGGGACAACAGAGGATGAGATGGCTGGATGGCATCACTGACTGTATGGACGTGAGTCTGAGTGAACCCCGGGAGATGGTGATGGACAGGGAGGCCTGGCGTGCTGCGATTCATGGGGTCGCACAGAGTTGGACATGACTGAGCGACTGAACTGAACTGAACTGACATCTCTCCTTGTAGTCACATAAATCTTATGTTTTAATCCATTGAATTGGTGGAATCTCATGGTTAGATTTACTAGTCTTGAGACATGCTCACATTCAAGGGGAAATCATAAGCATATTGGATAGTTTTTTCCAACATGGACATGAATTTCAGTAAAATTTGTTTACACTTTTGCATCTATGATTATAAATAAAACAGGCTTAAAATGGTATTACCTCACAATGCAATTGTCCAGTCTGGAAACCAAGTGAAGCTCCAAAGCTGGTTATTAGCTTATTTTCCTGGCAAGGGTGAAGAATGCCCTTCACTGTGGATATTAACCTTGACTGCCACGCCAGGCCCGGAGCCTCCCCTTGGGGTGACTTTAGTGACCCCTCTCCTAGTCAAACCTTCCTTTCTCCTTGGTTCAAGTTTGGCTTTTTCAGATTTTCCAAAAATATATATATTTTATCTATGCTTTCCAACTCATTAACATGGAGCTTTTTGGAGAAGTATCATGTTACCTTCTTTGTGCTTGTTTTTTTTTTTTTTTTTTTTGAGAATTTAAAATATTTTAATGCAGTTCAAATCAGTGTGCCTGGTTCATGTCAGCTCCTTCTCTGCAAAAGCGGGAGGCAGGGACCGCATCAGCGTCTCCGCCTTCTCTTTGTCTGTGATGACCAAGGTGTAAAGGCCTCTGCCACGTCCAGCTTTAGACTCCACATCCCCCTTACTTCTCTGGATCTGGACAGCCGTGGCACCCTTTCGCCTGGCGGGGGCAGAAGGCTCCTGGTTCCCTCAGTTTTGCGTGGCGCGGTGCGGAGCTGCGGCGAGCAGGAGCTCCGAGCAGCGGGAAGCGAGGAGGACGGGAGGCTCCTGTGATGGGTCAGTCACCCCCTCTGCTTCTGAGTTTCGTTGCTTCTCACCTTTTTCTCACCTTCAGTCTTGACCAACGTTCCCTGCTTTATACGTACCTGCAGACATCCGGCCTTTGCTTTTTCCTCTTTCTGGGCTCAGTGCTGCTGCTGGCTGGGCTGTCTTATTATTCCCTTCTTTCCTTCAAGGCAGAGGAAGGGAGGGACACTAGCTTTGGTTTTTTCCCTGACCTCCTGACTTGAAGCCTTAGCTTCCGTCCCCCCGGTCCGCATGTTAATTTGTTTGTTTAAGTTTATTTGTTTATTTTTGGGTGTGCTGGCTCTTTGTTGCTACACTTGTCCTTTCCCTGGTTACGGCGAGCAGGGCCTCTCTCGAGTTGCAGCGTGTGGGCGCCCACTGCGGGGGCTTCTCTTGTTGAGGAGCACGGCTCTCGGGCGCGCGGGCTTCAGTCGTTTCAGCCCCCAGGCTCTAGAACGCAGGCTCCGTAGTTGTGTCCACGGGCTTCGTTGCTCCGCGGCACGTGGGATCTTCCTGAATCAGGGATTGAACCTGTGTCTCCTGCAGTGGCAGCCAGATGCTTCATCCTGGAGCCACCAGGAAGCCCCTTGATAACTATATTTAAAATCAAATTCCTAATTATGCTCTAGCCATGCCCCAGAAGGGAATGCAAAGTTTCATTGGAAATTCTTTGTAACTTCAACCTGGTTGTGTTTTTACCCACATTTACTGAGTTCCATGGAGAAAGAAATGGCAACCCACTTCAGTGTCTTTGCTTGGAGACTCCCATGGACAGAGGAACCTGGCGGGCTACAGTCTGCGGGGTCAACACAACTTAGCAACTAAAAACTACCAGTACTAAAATTCACGCTGGAGAAAGAGCTCGCGACCCACTCCAGGCTTCTGGGCTGGGCAGTTCCACGGACAGAGGAACCTGACGAGCTGCAGTCCACTGGGTCACAGAGAGTCGGACACGACTGAGTGACTCACACACACACACACACACACACACACACACTCACACCGAGTTCAGTGTTGTTTAGGCTTCAATGATACTTCAAAATCAATAGCCTCTGATTTTATTGTTCTTTGGCCAAAAGGATGATCTGCACAGTACGGATCCTTCAGCTTCTGGGCGGTTCTTCTGGAGTCTGCTCCGTTGTTAATGCTTGCACACATGGTATTTCTGGAGTGCCTAAAGGGATTTGTAATCTGTGTGTCTTGGTGTAAAACAGTGCATATGTCTTCCACGGTGAGCCTCTAATTGGATCACTTACACCCTCTGTGTATGCACTGATGTTTTCCTACTAGTTGTACCGATTACCGGGCCGGTCATTTGCCGTTGGGATTCGGAGTCTGTTTTTCTGTTCTGTGTGGTCACAAACATGTCCCGGACGTGAAAACCACATCCAACTTTCACGCGTTCTGTTTCTCTGTGAAATCATTTTCACCACTTAATATATTAATATTGAAACTGCGTCACACTTAGTGAATAGTTGCAAGAACAGTACAGTGAACACACACGTACCATTTACCTGGATTGGCCAGTGGCTGCACTAGTGTTATCTCTGTTGTAGTGAATCAGCTGCAGTTACTGTTTTTAGTGTTAATACGGCTTTTAAGGCCAGTATCAGGACCATAATTTTTCACTGTAAATGCTCCAGTGATGCCGCTGAAGGAGGACCTTTGTCACTGACACAGCCCTTTCACACCACAGACAGCCCGCCGTCAGCCTCCACTGACTATTGGCACCTGTGGGCTCTGCCTGACAGAGTCTGGCTGGGAGCTTGCACTCAAAGGTGAGTGACTGCTGGACGATGCAGCTAATCATGTGTCACCTGGACAGGTGCAATCAGGCTTCCTGGGGCCAGTTCCCTGAACACACACTCACTGCTCACAGACACACCCCTGCACACATCGGTACACGGTGACATACACCTGCACACAGATACTGACCTGCACACAGATACTCATCTGCACACTGACACACTCACCTGCACACAGACACACTCACCTACACACAGACACACTCACCTTCACATACTCACCTGCACACTGACACACACCCACCTGCATACAGATCCAGACACACACCTGCACACACCTGTACACGGTGACACACACCTGCACACAGATACTCACCTGCACACAGATACTCACCTGCACACAGACACACTCGCCTGCACACAGACACACTCAACTGCACACATACACACTCACCTGCACACAGATACTCACCTGCACACAGATACTCACCTGCACACAGACACACTCGCCTGCACACAGACACACTCAACTGCACACATACACACTCACCTGCACACAGATACTCACCTGCACACAGATACTCACCTGCACACAGACACACTCACCTGCACACAGATACTCACCTGCACACAGACACACTCACCTGCACACAGACACACTCACCTACACACAGACACACT
Organism: Ovis aries; assembly: GCF_016772045.2. Taxonomy (NCBI): domain Eukaryota; kingdom Metazoa; phylum Chordata; class Mammalia; order Artiodactyla; family Bovidae; genus Ovis; species Ovis aries. The sequence goes on from NC_056056.1 coordinate 224,483,935, forward strand.
CACCTTCACATACTCACCTGCACACTGACACACACCCACCTGCATACAGATCCAGACACACACCTGCACACACCTGTACACGGTGACACACACCTGCACACAGATACTCACCTGCACACAGACACACTCACCTGCACACAGACACACTCAACTGCACACAGACACACTTACCTGCACACAGATACTCATCTGCACACTGACACACACACCTGCACACACCTGCACAGATACTCACCTGCACACTGACACACTCATCTGCACACAGACACACTTACCTGCACAGACACACTTACCTGCACAGACACACTCACCTGCACACACCTGCACAGACACTCACCTGCACACTGACACACCTGCACACACCTGCACAGATACTCACCTGCACACTGACACACTCACCTGCACACAGGTACACACACCTGCACAGATTCACACAAAACCTGCACACGACAGCGTGTCTCTCTCTCTCACACACACACACACTCACGTACCCTCCATCCACAAACACTGTCCAGGGAAACGTGCCGATGGGCCTGGACCCGGACCCAGCATGTCCCCCGCTGACGCGGCTCCGCCTTGCACTTCTGTCGGGCCCTTCCCTGCTCCCCGCCGTCCCTCTGGGGAAGGGACAGGAGGATTGAAAGGAGCCCAGCACTTACTTATCCTCTGCTCTCACAACCCTTCATCCCAGCAAGGGTGCTCCAAGCATCACCTTCTGAGACACTTCACTCCCGTCCCCTGAGCACCTGCCTGCCTGGAGCACTACTTGGGGCGGGGGGGGGGGGCGGCAGCTGAGCCGCCTGCTGCCGCCCCCACCAGAGCAAGTGCCCTTGCCAAAGCTGAAGGTGACACACCCCAGAGCGGGGCCTCAGGCCTCCCATCCGCGCTCCTGTTCCTCCACCAGCCGTCACGGAGGAGGGGCAGGTGGAGAAGATGCTCAGCCAAGACCTGCTTCCAGAGATTCAGCCTTGGGACAGTGCAGCAGCTTTGCTGGTTTTAAACATTTCATTTGCAAATAAGTCAGCATCTAATTATGCCAGATTAAAGGTACATACTTTGCAGATTTACGGAGTCATTATCAGTGCTACAGAAACCACACTCAGAATCAGACCCGCGTTGGCATTCTCATCCTGGAGATTTATGCACAAATGCCAGGAGCTTATTTGATCAGCTCAGCCTGGAAATGTAGCTGGTGGTCTTGGGGACCAGCTGGCATGGCTGGATGTGGGGACAGGAGCCCAGTGTGTGTTCCCTCCTGGCTCCCTGGGCTGGGTCCCTGCTGCGGCTTCGTGCCTGCTGGCAACTCGCCTCACTGCCTCCTGGAGGGGGAGAGGCTGGGGATGGCGAACCCACCTGCCCTGCCAGTCTCCCTTCTCCTCCTGCCCTTCATCCTCTTTTTTGTAATTAAGACTTTACTTTTTAGAGCAGTTTTAGGTTTAAGCCAAAATCAAGTGGAAGGTACACACAATTCCCATGTACGCCTCCACCTGCAGGCCCAGCCTCCCCCACTATCGACATCCGCCTCCAGATGGGATACTTCTTACAGCTGGCAAGCCTCCATTGCCACGTCATCATCACCCAAAGCCCACGGCTCACATCGCAGTTCTCTCCTGGTGTTGGACGTCCTGCGGGTTTGCACCAATGCACCCTGACATGAAGCAGAACTGTAACCTACAGGACAGTCTCCTTGCTGTAAACCCTCCCTTCCTCTCTAATGCTGGTCCAGGAGCGAGCCGGGGGTCCTGGGAGGAGAGGAGTGTGTGTCCCGACCCCTTCCAGGAAGGGATCTGCTTTCTGAGGGGACTGCTGCACGGAGAGTCAGTGTCTTCTCTGCTTTGCAGACGAAGAGCCTGAGGGTCAGAGTGGAGCCTGGGCTTGGTCTGCCAGCTCTTCTCTCCAGGTTGGTGCAAGCCTACCTGTGGTTTCAGATCATGACTTTTAAATCACTGTAACTAGGCCCAAACATATCTTTATTAATCAACATAGGAACCGTTATAATCAACACATTCTTGCCAACGAGAAATAAATTTATCCTGTAGTGTACAAATCCTCGCCTTGAGACCTGATGAACTCTAGGAAAGCACTGTCTGCCTCCTGCTGGTTGCGGAAGTGTTTTCCCTGCAAAAGGTTGTTGAGGGGCTTGAAGAAGTGGTAGTCGGTTGGTGAGAGGTCATGTGAATATGGTGGATGAGGCAAAACGTCGTAGCCCAATTCACTCAGCTCCTGAAGCATTGCTGTGCGATGTGTGATTGGGCACTGTCGTGGGAAAGAACTGCGCCCCCGCTGTGGACCAATGCCTGCTGCAGGCATCGCGGTTTTCAGTGCGTCTCATCGGCTTACTGAGCGTACTTCTCAGATGTAACAGTTTCCCTGGGGTGCAGAGAGCGGTAGGGATCAGACGGGCAGCAGACCACCAAACAGTGCCCATGGCCTTGGTGCAAGCGTGGCTTTGGGAAGCGCTTTGGAGCTTCCTCTCCATCCAACCGCTGAGCTGGTTGCCACCAGTGGCCACGTTTTGTTGCACGTCAGGATCCGATTGAGAAATGTTTTCTTTGGTGTTTTGTAGAGAAAGAGAAGACATTGCTTCAAAACGATGATGTTTTGGTTTTCGGTCGGCTCACGAGGCACCCACTTTGCTTTTTCACCTTTCCATCATGCTTCGAATGCCCGGGGACCACACAGTGGCCAGCTTCTCGTGCAGCTACAGGAGAATCAGCGCCGACGTTGGCTCTCAGTCGGGCACTGTCGGCTTCCGACGGCCGGCTGCTGCGCTCCTCATCCGGACTCTCAGCTCCTTCACCACGCTTCCCGAACCGCCCTGCACTAGCAGTTCCTGGGCCAAGCGTGTTGTTGGTGTGTTGCGAGTTGTCTCTGCTGCTCTACAACCCATTTTGAACCTGAATAAGAAAATTGCTCAAATTTGCTTTTGGTCTAACATCTTTTCCATAGTCTAAAATAAATATACACGGTAAGTAATAAGTCACTAGCAAAAAAGCGTAAGGCGAGAAATGTGTATTCAAATGATGTATAACATAACCACATTTATTTAAGAAGCCCCAAGGGCTCCAGCTCCGTCCGCCGGAAGGCCCCGAGGAGCAGTGGCCAGGACTCCGGGGCGGGGCGGGGCGGGGCGGGGCGGCTGCCCGCTTCTGCCTCGTTTCTCAGGATGTGTCCTCGTTTCCCCCGGGCAGGGGCTCACTTACCCTGCTCAGATGCCACCTCCCCTAGTGCTTGTGGGGCCCGGAAGGGTTTCACCCTTTCTCTGCCTCTTCACACCCGCCAAGCCCTGGGCCCTTGTCCCCTGTGTTCGGAACGCTGGTCCTGCATCCAGACACGGATGCAGCTCGGGTCCAGTCCCTCCATCTCCTGGCTGCACAAGCTCGAGCCAGCAGTCAAGCATCTGTGAGTGCGGGGTCTTCCTCAGGACTGTGGGGGCAGGGCGGGGACAGTGGTCAGGATGAGGGAGATGGGAGGGGGCTTCTGTGGGTCGGTCCAGGTCCCAGGCCAGCAGCACACGCCTGCCCAGTGGGGGGTCATCAGCCTCCCCTTTCTGCAAACCAACCGCGGCGTCCCCTGCTGCCTCTGTGAGCCATAGATTTCACAGATCCTTAAAAGTTAAGGTGTTATAATGTATTGTAAGGTAAGGAATTCTGTCTTATGCTTCTCAACAGTCCTCTAGCAGAGGGTGACTATCGTTTATTTCCCATCTTCCGTCTTCCATCCATCCACCCACCCATCCACCTATCTGTCCACCCATCCGCCCGTCCACCCACACATCCACTCTTCCATCATCCACCCACCCATCCACCCACTCACCCAACCATCCATCCACCCACTCACCCAACCACCCATCCACCCACTCATCCACCCATCCACCCACCCACTTACCCAACGATCCACCCGTCCACCCATCCACCCACTCATCCACCCATCCATCCACCCACTCACCCAACCATCCACCCGTCCACCCACACATCCACTCATCCATCCACCTACCTATCCACTCAACCATCCATCCATCCACCCACTCACCCAGCCATCCACCCACCCACCCATCCACCCACTCATCCATCCACCTACCCATCCACTCAACCATCCATCCATCCACCCACTCACCCAGCCATCCACCCACCCACCCATCCACCCACTCACCCAACCATCCGCCCATCCACCCACACATCCACTCTTCCATCATCCACCCACCCATCCACCCACTCACCCAACCATCCATCCACCCACTCACCCAACGATCCACCCGTCCACCCATCCACCCACTCACCCAACCATCCATCCACCCACTCACCCAACCATCCACCCGTCCATCCACTCATCATCAACCCACCCATCCACTCTTCCATCCACCTACCCATCCACTCAACCATCTTCTGTCCACTCACCCGTCCATCCACTCATCTGTCATCTGTCCATCCTTCCTTCCACCGACTCACCCCTCTTTCTTCCAGCACCAACGATACTGAAGAGGCATCTGCATGTCCAGGCAGCCCCCACGCCAGTCAGAGGAAGCCTCTGGGCGTGCAAGGCCTTCCTCCCCACTCCAGGCACGTGCTCTAATGCTGAAGGCCCCTCCAGCCTCCTCTAAGACTGAACCAGCACTCTGCCCAGCAGCACGCTTCTCAGCTGCAGCTGCTCCTGAAGCCCCAGGAGTGTGGGAGGAGGTGGACACCCAGGCTCCACCTGCACGTCCTGATTTAGTTGGTCCAGACATCAGTCAGTGGCGATGTCAGTCACAGCCCTCGGGGGATCCTGCCACGTAGCCAGGGGGAGGACCGCTAACCCAGGGAGGACTGGGGACTCTGTGCTGAGATCATCCAGAGCAGGTCCAGCGGGCGCCTGAGCATCCCCTCAGCACAGCAAACACGGCCCCCAGAGGCCTGCCTCTGTTCTCAGCCTGCCCAGATTTAAGGCCCCACGTTGGGGAGCCCCGTGAGGGGTGGGAGTCAACAGTCGCCTGGCGAATGAATATGCATGACGGACGTGTTTCCCGCCCCGTCGCCCTGCCCGCACCCGGGAGCTGCTTCAGTGGTACAGGGAATGGTGCGGCGTGGGCCCTGTGGGAGCCAGGACATCCCGCCCACCGCTGGAGTCAGGGAGCCGCGACTCGGCTCCGGGAAGGTGACCGCTCCCGGCCAGGCTGCCAGCGGCCAGTCTGCCAGCCCCAAGGCCTCATTTCCGCGCGCTGGTCCCATAAGCAAACAGTTTGACTGTGTTCGTTGAGGGTAATTTTTCATACTTCACAGTGGCTGCTCGGTTTACCTCCGGATTCTGCTGACTCCACGAGGAATTTGCACAATGAAATAATGGAAAAAACCACAATATCCAGCGAAGCCAAACCAAAAACCTCATCCAATCAAGCCCTCGGGGCAGAGCGGGCTAACGGGCCCTGGTCAGGCTCTCCCACGATGCTCCCAGCTGCGGCTCGTGCCCCGTGGAGGCTATGGACTGCCCGTGCCTCCCCTTCCTGTTGCAGACTCTGCCCCACTGTCCCTACACCCCGCTCCTTTGCGGGTCTGGTTTTGACGCCGCGTGTACTTCTGAGCCTTGAGGCTAGATGTCCTGTGTAGTGGGGGCTCTGATCCGGGTTGAGGAGGGCAGACCTGCCAGGGAGGAGGCGTGGGGCAGCTGGTGCAGCAGCGGGCATGGCCGTGGGGAGCTCTGAGACGAGAGAAAAGATCTGGGGGCTCGGGCAGGTTTCTGGGGTGAGAGGCTGGCCTCCATTGTTGGGATGCTGAGGGAAGGGGAGAAAGGAAGGGGCATCTTCTACTCTCAAAAGCAGAGGCTGGGCACGCACCTGCTTGTAGGGGCCCACACCTGCGGGTAAGGTGGGCTCAGTGGTGGCCCCAGAAGATATGCCAGGTCCTAACCCTCGAGAACGTTGAATGTGACGTGATTTGGATAAAGGGTCTTCACAGGTGAAATTAAGCATCAGGCTGAGATTTAGCATCAGGATTTAGGATAGGCCCTAAATCCAATGAGAGGTGTCTTTATAAGGGGAAAAAAGGGAGATTTTGAGACTCAGACACGCAGCAGGGAGGGGGCCACATGAAGACAGAGGAAGAGACAGGCGAGGCGGCCGCGAGTCCGGGGCCCCTGGCGCCACCAGCAGCTTCGGGAGAGCCCGGTGAGAAATGGAGCGCTTCCGTCCTATCCGTAAACAAGGATGTCACAGTCATCAGTGATTCCAGCCCTTCAGGGCACTCAGGAAGGAGAAAGTTACCTGTGCTCGAAAAGCCACGGGATGGCAACCACTCCCTACGGTGAGCCCAAGGTTGCCCAGGATGTGAACAAAACTCAGGATTCTGGCTCCGAGATATGAAAGGATTGGAAGGACATGAAAGGATTATTTCAGGGAGCCCAGACCCTTGTGTCCTCCCATTCATAGGGAAGCGCTAAGTCCCTTACCTTGATACACGTGGTTTCCTTTAGCCAACAGGGATCTCTTGATGTTCAGACTACCTGCCCTGTCTATGTAACCCGCTCTTCCCCCCCACCCCCAGCCCGTCTCCTAAGAGCAATTTCTCAAGGTTACTTTGAGATGCTGTCTCCCGGCCTTGAAGTCCAAAAATTTCCCACCAAATAAAACACAACTCTCAACGTTCAGGTTGTGACTGTTTTTTAAATCGGCACAAGGAAGGGTCCCGGCCCAGAGCCAGGAGGGAGCACGACCCTGTAGGCACGTTGCTTCCAGACTCTGGACCCCTGACCGTGAGAGGATGAACCCCCGAAAGCCCCCAGCTCACGGACATTTGTGCGTCAGCCGGAGGAGCTCCGACACAGAAGCTCAGTCATCACCAGGCGTGGGCTCCCCGCCCCACGGGCGTCACCTCGGGTCAGCCTGAGTTGTCCCCCCGTCCCAGCGCTATGCTGAGACTTAGAATCTCCAAGGCCCAAGGCCAGGTCGGAAGGAGGGATGTGCCGCCCTTAGGCTCCCGTTTATGGAATGTTCACTCGCCAAGCTGGAGCGCTGAGTGGGTCCCGTGTTGTCCTTGAGCTGATCTACCCAAGGTCACAGGCAGGGGCGGGGCCCGCAGTGGGGGGCGGCGCTGAGCGTGGCCGGAGCCCCACAAGCCCGGGGGCGGTGAGGAGGACACAGGCACGCTGAAGGCCCTCAGGGGGAGTGCAGGGGCCGAGCTGGTGGGGGGATAGTGGGGGGGAATGAGTGGCGGAGGGAAGACAAGGCAGCCGGGTGCGGCAGCCCTCCGCTCTGCTGTGGGGGCGCTGAAGGCGGTCCCCGTGGAGCGCCCCGTGGTTAGGACGGGGGAGGGCGCGGGCTGCGGGCCCCCAGGTTCAAGATCATTACCTGGGCCGAGCCAGACTGCAGTATCATGGGGACCCTTCTAATTGCTTTTTAAATATGTATTCAACATTTACTAACTGGGTGTGGGAACAGCCATTAATCTAATAATAACCATTATGTAATTTTCTCTTCTGTTCAAAGTCAAGAATTTCTTTCTTCTTAGATTTCACGTGACCAGAAGTGCCAGTATTTTCCCATTTCGTGGTTCTCTCTGATTCCACTCTTCCCGTGACTCCGCGTGGGGGGTCAGCACCCCCACAGGTGCTCGGACTCACGTACACCCTGGGAACTGTCTCATTTGCATCTGAAAGTTCTCTCCTCTTGTCCAGTTCTTGTATCTGCAAGGTTTTTTCTTTTTTTGTCATTTTAGGAAAAGCTTATGATCCTTCAGCTTCCTTGGTGGCTCAGCAGGTAGAGACCCAGCCTATCAACGCAGGAGACCCAGGAGACGCGGGTCTGATCTCTGAGTCAGGAAGAACCCCCGGAGGGGAAAGGGCAACACACTCCAGTATTCTTGCCTGGAGAATCCCACGGACAGAGGAGCCTGGCGGGCTACAGTTCACGGGGTCACAAATCCCGTGGACAGAGGAACCAGGTGGGTGCAGTCCGTGGGGTCACAGAGAGTCAGGACAGGACTGAGGGCTGAAGCACACGGCCCTTCATCTGCTCTGCTCACTTTCTCTCAAGTGGTATCTTAGGAGGCATAGCGATGGTCCTGACATGGATGCAGAGGAGCCTTTCTCCGGATAAAACCATGACGACTAGAAGGCTCCCCAAGAGCCCGTGGGCTCCCACACCCCCAGGGCACTGGGGTGCAAGGCCAGTTCTTACCAAATGAAGGGCATCAGAAGGACAGGGCACTCTGGTCCAAGCTAGCTGTGCTCTGGTTCCTAGTCTCTCCCATGCTGTGCCCTGAGCTGGGCTGGGACGGAGGGCTCTGAGACCCTGGGGCTGTGAAGGAGGAGTAGCTGGTTCCTGCATCAGCACCGGGAGGAAGCCTGCCCAGGAGAGTCAGCTGGTTCTCCTCAGGGCCGGAGGGCTGGGGTCCCCGAACTGCCTGAGAGGAAAGAGCAGGCTCTGCTGGAAATGGCCTTGCGCTGCCACCGGAGGGTGCTGTCTGCAGCCTGGCCCTAGTACACATCAGAGCGGAAGCCTGAGCTCCTGCCAGCTTCTTAGGGATCCATGTTCCTTCCACCTATGTGACTTACACCATCTAAATGGGGGCAACAAATAGCCCTCACTAAGCAGCTAGAAGGTAGGAAGTGATGGGCTGGTGGGGCGACCACCATCCCAACAGGTAGCTTCCGACTCTGGGCCCACGGTGCCTACTCTGGCTCCGGCCATCATATCTGCAATTCATTTGACTGGAAGGAAGAACAGGGCAAGGGACTACATGCCCACTGGTTTGAAGACCATCACCCCAAAGGGGTGTGCGTCCCGTCTGCTCACGGGGGCCAAGACAGTCGCACAGCCACACCTGGGTCACCGCTTGCTAGGCAGCCATGTGCCCGGGGAAACTTGGGAGCATCCACCAGATCAAGGGGGCGTGGGAGACGGGAGGCTGGTGGTGAGCTCGCAGCCACTGCTCTGTGTCCGCCTCCATAAGCACGGGTGGTCTGTCCTGCAGAGCTGGAGGGCAAGGTGAGCACCGGGGAGAGCTTGTCTGCACTTTCAGCGTGGGCATCATTTCTGGGGGCCAGCCTGTGAGTGGGAGGAACACGGAGTGGCTCTAGCTGGCCTCCTCCCGCTGCCCCTGAGTCTCACCCAGGCCACGTCTTCCCCGGGCCAAGCGTCTGGGATTGCACGGCAAAGCGCGTGGTCACCCTCCTTAGGTCCCGCCCGTGGTGCTGCAGGGCCGGCCTCGGGGGCTCCAGATGCAGGGGCCCCAGGAGGAGGGGGCTCCCGGTCAGCCCGCCTGCTTGCTGAGAGGCGCTGGGCACCTGTCTCCCCTTTGCCCACGGTTCAGCCTCCTGCTTTGTTTAGCAGACTCTGCGCCTCTCCTCCCAGCAGAGCTGGAGGCAGGTAGCCTGGTGAGTGTATATTGAAACAGCTGATGTTAAAAAAAAGAAAAAAAAAAACCCTTGACCTCACATGCTCCAGATTAGCGTAGATTAGTGGAGTATGTGGATGGGGTTGGCCCTCCCTGCCCTCCCAGGGGCCCAATCAGGAGCAACTCGGAGGCAGCCGGGCAGGGGCAATGTTTGGAGCCCCTGTCCCCAGGCAGTCACCCTGCTGGCCCCTCTGTTTCATCACCAGCTGAGGACACTGCCCTCGACCCAGGACGCTGGCCATTGACCCCCTCCTCCTGCCAGCACCCAGGATGCCGCTGGGGGGCTTCCTAGACACTGGGGTGGGGGTGGGGCTTCGGAGAGCGGACAGGCTTTGGAGAGCGGATGGCCTCTCTCCCACCCCCTGGGGAGACACCGCTGGGAGATCTCACTTCTGTTTCAAACCAAAACAACAAAAAAGAAATACAGAAAGATGACAATCTGAAAGTTTCTCCTTATCTCAGCTAAAATAAACATTTTAGAGTTTGGGATATAAGATAAGTCATATAAAGTCCCTGGGTTATATCAAAAATAAACCCTCAGTGCTAATTATAATTATTGCTTCCTATTAAAGAGGCACAAAGGGATCCGCGTTCACGTGCATGCATGCTAAGTCACTTTAGCTGTGTCTGACTCTTTGAGATCCTATGGGCCGTAGTCTGCCAGGCTCCTCTGTCCACGGGATTCTCCAGCTAAGAACGCTGGAGTGGGTTGCCGTGCCCTCCTCCAGGGGATCTTTCCGGCCCAGGGATGGAGCCCAGGTCTCTTATGTCTCCTGCACTGGCAGGCAGGCTCACTAGCAGCACATGGGAAGCCCCGTGTGTGTTTATATTTATTTATGTACAAAATATCAAAATCTGCAGGGGACTCACCCTGGCGTGTTCTGATGCGGAACCACTTGTTGTATGTTTTCACTGTAAGAGTGTTGCGTTGCCCACGTGTGCCTGGTCGATGGAGCCAGCTCTCTGGGTCGGGCACCTTCCCATCCTGGCTCTCACGCAAGGGCAAGGGCACTGACCGCTCACAGGGTCAAAGGCACAGAAGGGAACCAAGACCTCCCAGTGAGACCCAGGTGGGTGTGCTGGAGAGACGGGGTACTGAGGTCTGCTCCTGCCTCTGGAGGTCAGGGCACGCCCTTCACCAGCTCTCTGCCTGGGCCCTGGCTGTGCCCACAGCCGTCCCTGCCCACGTCCCTGGCCTGGCCTGTGCGTCTCTTTTCCTGTCCACGCTGCCTCGCGGGGGCTCCTGTCCTACTGCTGGGTCATGCTCTCTTTCATCACGAGAGGCACTAAGGGGGGCGGCATCAGGAGGAAAGCCTGCACACCGCTGCTTCCTCGGTGACATCAGGACAGGGACACAGACATGGCTGCCCAGATGCGGCAACCACATGCACCCCCTGTACCCCGGGCACCTGGCGGCCACGTGCACGGGAGCAGGCGCCTTGAGGGCTGCGTCTCCTGCGGGGAGTAGGCCGGCGGAGGACCCAGGGGGTCACAGCTGCCTGGAGCTGATCCTGCCCACCACCTTTGCTAACGAAGATCCCCCAGGACAGCGCAGCATGCCCGGCATTACGCAGGGACAGAAATGGGTGTCCCCTAGGCCTAGTTCCCTTCCAGTTCTAAGATTCCTTCTGCTCCAAGTGGCGAGGGATGCGCAGGTGCCCCTGGAGGTGTGGCGTGCCCACTCTGCAGCGAGCCGTCCACTCCCTGGATGGAGACGAGGTGAGCACGTTTCTGGACACCCGGCCTGGGCCTGTGGGAGAGGAGACACTCCCTGAGCTGTCCCCGAACTGACCTCCGGGAACTGGGCCTCAGGCGGCAGGACAGGGTGGGAGAGTGTCACCCTCGGTGGTCCCCGAGCACTTCCTCCAGGGGCAGCTTCTGTGTAACTGTCGATTGTCTGACTGTGTGACCTGTGGTCACTGAGAGGCCAGACCCACTTCTGGGTGGGGATCCCCACAAAGCATGTCCATCTGTCCATCCACCATTCATTCCGTTCTTCCATCCATCCATCATTCATCCATCATTCTGTCTACCCACCATCCATCCATCTGTCCATCCACCCATCCATCCATCCACTCATCCATCCATCCATCTACCCACCATCCACCCACCCATCCATCCATCCATCATTCTATCTACCCACCATCCATCCATCTGTCCATCCACCCATCCATCCAGCCACCCATCCATCCACCCACCCATCCATCCATCCATCATTCTATCTACCCATCATCTATCCATCCATCCATCCATCCATAGATCCATTCATTCATCCACCCATCCATCCATCAATCCATCCATCCATCCATCTATCTATCCTTCCATCCATCCATCCACCCACCCAGCCAGCCAGCCAGCCAGCCACCCATCCATCCACCCACCCATCCATCCATCCATCCATCATTCATCATTCTATCTACCCACCATCCATCCATCCATCCACTCATCCATCTATCCATCCATCCACCCACCCATCCACCCGCCAATGCATCCATGCACCCACCAATCCATCCAGCCAGCTACCCACCCATCCAGCCACCCATCCAGCCACCCATCTATCCATCCATCAATTCATCCATTTGCCCATCCACCCACCCATCCAGCGAGCCACCCATCCATCCAGCCACCCATCCATCCAGCCATCCATTCATACAGCCACCCATCCACCCATCCAGCCATCCACTCATACAGCCACCCATCCATCCAGCCATCCACTCATACAGCCACCCACCCATCCAGCCATCCATCCATTCAGCCATCCATCCATCCACCCACCAACGCATCCGCCCCCCCCACCCCTCACTCGTCTAGACAGACACTCACCACCGTCCGTGCTCTGTCAGCTGTGCTTCGCCCGGGGGCAGTGACCTACCTCTGCTGTCCAGAAAGACCTCCACACCTCCCAGCTCCACTGACCCTAAGAGGCTGCTCTGAATTACTAGGATGGATCTCCCTGATCTCGGATGCACACGGCAGCGAACGGCAGCTGGCAGCAAGCAGCAGTCAGCAGTAGCTGGAAGCAGAGTCTTAGTTTCCAGGACCGAGAGTCCTCAACACTAGACCGCAGGGGCCAGCAGTTAGGGCTGAGGTCCTGGGTCCTCGCAAGAACAAATTCAGGCAAGGAGGCAGAAGGTACAGAGCAAAGTAAGAAGTTTATTGAAAATAAAATTACCCCTGGAAAGGCGCACTGGCAAGCTCAGAGAGAGAGTCGTGCCTTTGGGAAGTTTAAATCCTTTATAAGAGGGCAGCTTTTTGGGTCATTGTCTTCCCTCAAGCCAATCATCTTGCTTTGCCCCTTTGTTGGTTACTTTGTCTCAGGACCCACCCGGGGGGTGCACACCCATCCCTCTGCCAAGATGGATCTCGAAGTAAAGGCTTCTGGGAAGAGCAAGAGGCATTATGGCGGGGAATTATCCTCTGACTTTCGACTCCAAGGAGCCTTTCTGCACGTGTGTGCTGTCTCTCTTGTCCTAAAAGAAACTGGGGAGCAGAGACCTCTCTGTGTTTACTCGGACAGGGTTCTGCCCCTTTGCCCTTGCCGTGATTGTTACTTTGAGACGTTTACAAGAGGCGAAGAATGAGTATTTACCCGGTTTCTGTGGTTGCTTCCATTTTGGAGGGAACACAGGAGGCTGGTTGTGAACTCCTCGACTGGAGCCCACCTCTCCCTTGCCTCAGGAAATGCAAACAGGAGGCTAGCTGTAAATGTCCAGCCTGGAGCCCGTCCATCTCCTGACCGTATCCCCACACCCGCTTTTACAGAGAGGGGATGGAGAGCTAGAGAGATGATGCCTGATCTCACAGCTAGCCAGGAAGGCCTGATCCTGAGCCACTTGGTTTGGACCAAAACTCGGTGGCTTTGTCCTGGACCGTATAGACCCATCCGTCAGTGACGTAGGAAATGCCCGCTGTGAGCCTGGGGGTCGGATGGATGAGGAGAGCCCTCCTGGCAGCACCCACACGGGTCCAGGAAGGGCCGAGAGGGACAGGGTTCTGGGAGCGGCGGGAAGACAGCAGGGGCTTCTGGGCATTTTTAGGACCCGGGAGGGGGCCGGTGGGATAGGACGTGGGAGGCGCTGAGGTCAGGAGGGGGAGGGCAGTGTCAGACGCCGGGTGTGCAGGGATCCTCGGGGGCTCAGGGACCTGTGGGCGCCTCCTGTGAGCCCCGCTGGGCTGTTGTGGACGTCACTGATAGGACCCTCCTACTAGAACGAGCTTTAGAACCTAACAGGTAAGTGCCACGTGGGTGGGGTCGTAGTCAGGGTCGCATGCAGATATACAGTCTCAGCCTTAGACCCCGCAGGAGGGCGCGCGGCCCTTGGAAGCCACAACCCAGACCGTGCAGCTGGTTGGTTCCAGTTAATTCCACTGATTCAGAAGGGTGCGTGGAGCCCCGGCCTGTGGTGGAGTCACCGGTGCACTCAGGACAGCCCCTTGGAGAAGGGGCTCGGGAGGGACAGGTTGAGGATGAGCACAGGACAGGCGGCCCACGGTGGGTTAGGGGGCGTGGGGGTGGGGGCGGTCCAGGCGCTGGGGAGCCAGCTCAGAGGAGAGAGGGGCAGAGCGATGGGCGTGCAGGGCGTGAGGGGCGGGGCCCGCCCCCAGGACAGACGAGGGCGGGGTAGGGGGTGGACGTGATCCTGGGAGAGACGGCCCTCAAGGCGCCAGCGGCAGGCGTGGTGGGAGGGGCGTGGGGCAGACCCTGAAATGACCGGTTATGACAAGAGACGGGGAGGATTAAGAGCCAGGAGCCAGAACTGCGGGCGTGGGCTCGGCGAGACCTCCGAACAGCTGCGGGTGAAGCGCGCGCCCCAGCCCCTAAAGGAGGCGCTGACCTCACCCACAGCCCGACTGCCCCGTGTCCGGGAGCCCCAGCACCCGCTCCGTCTAATGAAGATGCGGATGCTGGCGAGGGCAGAGGTTTCCGTGCCGGGGCGGACGGACAAGCTCACTTTTCTCCTTGGCAGTGAAATGGGAAAGCGTCAGTTTTCCACTCTTTCCAAGATGAATGTCCCCACTGAGACTGCTTCGGGCTACAGCGTCTAACTGTCTGCCTAACAAGCAATGCCATCTTGAAAGGTCCTCGTAACAGAGACGTTCAACCCGCGCGGCACGTGTGGTCCTGCACCCCGGAAGGCAGCGCCCGGACCGCAAGCCGACAGCCAGTCCCCGATTCCCCCCACCCCCACCCCTGCCTCCGCGTCCGAGCTGGCGTAGCCTGGGGCCACTGTTGCCGGGAGGAAAAGAGACACTCCAGCGGCAGGCGTCACACAGGGGCCAGGGGGTCCCCAGCTGAATGGGAGGTTGCAAACCCCCAAATCCTCGGCTGTCTCCTGATGGAGCCTGCGAGGCGGCCTCACGCACGCCCGCCTGCTCGAGTCAGACAATAAATGGCGTTTGAAAAATTAGTCCCACAGGTCAAGTGAGAGTCTCCTTCAAATGCCCATCACTTCGCACTAACTACTTCAATTTCCTCTCAAGTTATTATATTCGCAGGCCTGTGGATGCACCGCAGGCAGAACAAGTGGGTGGCGTCTTCCGCAGCGTGAAACACAGGGGTAAAATCCATGATAGCTTCGCGGGCGTCCAGCAGCCCGGCCTCCCGGGCCCCTGAGGCTGACGGCCGCCTTTGCATGGATTTAGACGTGGACAACGGGGCTTGTCCAGGATGGAGCTGGGAGGGAGACGCACGCATGGCCTCTCCCGCCAGGCTCGAGGTGGGCAGCAGGGCTGAGGGGAGTCCAGAAGGTTCTGGGGCATCCTGCCCTGTGCCTGGCGATGCCGTGACTCCTGCGGGGTCCCGGGGGTCCTTCTGGAGCAGGTCTGGATGCAGTTCCTGGAGGCGGCTGCCTGGGAACCGGCCTATCCTCCCCAGGACCCTTCATGTGGTGCCTGGTTCAAAGGAGACTGAGCTCCCGGCTGACTCTGTGCCTGGGCGGTGCTCACCCCCAGCGAGGGTGCAGCATTCTTGCAGAATGGTTTTATAAGGTTTTGTACCCAGATCTGGAGCCGGGGTAACACAGGGCTGTAAGCCTTCTTGCTGTGATAGTTTTGCTTGAAGCCCTTTTCTCTTTCCACCAGCCCTGCAAACCCAGGGGGCTTCTCTTCTCAAGGGTCCTGGAGGAGCCGGGCTGCGGGTAGTGAGAAGCTAGGCATGTGGCCGCCGCAGGGACTTGCAGCAGGTGGGCCAACAGAGGCTGGGCGGCGGCCAGAGGTCTGGGGGGCGAGTGTCCGGGGCCTGAGAGGACCTCGAGCCCTTTCCTCTCCATACACACGGCCAGAAGAGGGGCTTCAGGCCTCGTGTGTGAATCCAGCCTGGGATGCGCCTCACGGAAGCCTCTCCTGAAACAGACACGTGGTGGGGCAGTGCCCCCCCCGGACCCCGCTCAGAGAGCAGGCTGGGCCTCCCCGTACCCCTTCCATCTCCCCGGTGCCCTGGCCCGCCGCTTCTGCCAGGGCCTGGAGGTGAGGGCCGGTCCCTTCTGGAGGGGGCCGTCTATCTGTCTCTCTGACTCCCCGTCTGTCTCCTCCCCTCCTTCTGTTAGCAAAGGGTTGGCCTGTGCTCCCTCCGGGACCAAACTTGACTGTCCATGACCCTCATCGTCCTGTCTGCCCCACTTCCCAGGGGGCGGGGGACAGCAGCTTCCAAAATTGTGACTTGCAGCCCATCCTGAGAATGAGGACGACCGTGAATGCAGTTTGCATCCTTTCCTGTGAATGTTGCAGAATCTCGGCAGGGGTGGGCGTGGACAGGGCGGGGCGGGGCGGGGCGGGGCGTGGGCCGGGGGAGGGGCGGGGCGGGGAGGGCGGGGCGGGAGGGGCGGGGGCGGGGCGGGGGGGGCGGGGGCGGGGGCCGGGGGGCGGGGCGGGGGCGGGCGGAGCAGGGAGGGGCGTGGGTGGGGGCGGGACGGCTGGGGGGAACTTCGGCAGTGGAGGGCAGCGGCAGGGTGGGTGTCTGCAGGGTGAGATGCTGTTTTCTCACTGGAGGCGTGCGCTCTTCCCCCAGGCAGTGTTGGAATTCTAATTCTTCATGTTCTGAGAACCGTGATGATGAGAAACACACGTGAGTTCGTCCTCGGCAGCTCAGTGTCTGTTCCAGGGAACCCGGAGCTTTCTGAGGCAGCTCCATCCACAGGTGACAAAGGGCTCCTCTGTGGGGTGGGGGCAGGGACTCTTGGTGGCTGGGCCCTCATCTCGCCAGATGGGCCAAGGACAGTATCACACAGACTTTTGGACCCAGCTCTGGGGACAGGGGCCACCGATGAGCTCAGCCACGGGGGCTACCCTTAGGGGCGCCTGGCCTCGGGGGCGAGCCGCCTGGGACCCAGGCCCTGGGGCGTGTCTCCCGAGTGCCAGGCTGCCTGCTCCTCCCCTTTCTGACTGAACTCTTTGGACCTGAGTCCACCCCCGCAGCAGGGCGGGGGTGGGGAGAGGGCTCTGCCCGGCTCTCAGCCCCTGGTAAGGACGCCCCGCTGGCCACCCCGGGCCACCTGCTCACTGCTAATCCTCCCTTCCCAGGTAGTCTCGGCTTCCCTGGGGAGCGGCTCAGGGGTAAAGAACCCGTCTGCCAAGCAGGAGACTCGGGTTCGATCCTTGAGTCAGGAAGGTCCCCTGGAGGAGAAATGGCAACCCACTCCAGCGTCCTCTCCTGGGAAATCCCATGGACGGAGGAGCCTGGCTGGCTGCAGTCCTTGGAGTTGCAAAGAGTTGTTCACAACTAGCACGCGTGCACAGCCGCACCCCCTGGATTTTGCTCTACTTTCTGCCGGGCTCTCAGCACAGCTGACAGTATACCCAAGGCCCAGCGCACGTCTAGACTTGGCGGGAGCCTGTGAAGTCCCCGACAGGGAGGCGCCCCAGCTTCTTCAAGTCGGGACTTGAGAGGTCAGAGACGCCCTTTGTCTGCACAGCACAGAAGAGGCAGGGTCGCGGGTGCCCCCTGCCCGAGACTGGCCGTCTTGGTGGTGACAGGAGACGGACAAGGTGACAGCGTCAGGGGAGGCAGACAATGGGTGTGTGGGGCGTCGTCTCAGCAGGAGGAAAGGCCCCCTCTCTGTCCTTCCCGCCGCCCCCCGACTGCCCTGACCAGAGCCGTGTGGCTCCGGCCCATGGGAGAGCATAAGCCGTTAAGGAGAACCATGAGACTCCGGGGAGAGCGCCCCATCCCTCCCACTCCTCCGATGAAGAGACAGATCCAGTCGGCAGACGACTCAGATGCTTACATGGAAATAAAATGAAACCCAGACTCCTTGGTGGCCCGGGCTCTCTCTCAGCCCCGTTCCAGCACAGCTTCCGTGTTCCAGTTTTTAAACTGCTTGTTGGAAAATGAAACGCCTTCTGCCCATTATGCCCTGGAATGGAGCCCGTCTGGGGGCAGAGGGCAGCGGGCACGCGATGTTGCCGACGCGCAGGGCAGCATCCCGCCTGCCCGCCCGGGAGACCCCTCATTCTCAGCATGAGAGGAAGACAGGGCCCTCTTCGTGGTGACTGAGCGGAACTCAGCATCAGACCCCGGATCCCGTGCCTGGGTGTCTCAGGACACACGGCGGTGTCCAGGGCGCCCGGGCCTCGGGGAGGCTGAGCCCAGGAAGACCCCCACACCGTGTGTTTCTGATGCTCTCAGCAGCTCAGCAATGTGGGTAAGATGACATGTGTTTTAGGCAGAAAGCCTGAGACTGGGGACCCTGGGGTGGGGGTGGCCACAGTCCAGCCCCCTTTGGGGAACAGGCCTTGGGCTCCAGGGAACACGGGCCAACTCTTTGTGAAGTGATGTCACCTCCCTAAGGGTGGGACTCCAAGTCCTCACCAAGACCGGGGGCCAAACACACTGACAGAGACAGTCAAGGGCACAGCCTCACTTCCTCACCGTGGCCTGGAGGCGGACAGGCCTCTCGGAGGAGGGCCTAGGAGGCCAGCCCTGCACCTGGCCCCAGGCTCCCCGCCCTGCCGAGCCCACAGAGCACCCACCACGTCCAGGCAGAACCTCTGAGGACCTGCCGTGGCCGCAGTGCCCCTGCGGTGGCCCGGTGCCTCGGTGTGAGGTGCGGTTGCCATGGTGAGGACGCTGCTGGGCCAGTTGCAGGCCCGTCCACGCCCATGCCCAGGTGGACTCTAAGCCCAGGGTCCTCCCCGCCCTCCTCTCGTCCACTTGTCCAGAGCCCACAGAAGCCTGTGTCCTGCACAGACTGGTTGGGACTCCGTGGAGACAGCACAGCGTTGCTGGGACCTACGGGGCCCTGGGTCTGGACCGACCAGGGACCATTCGCATTCTTCCTTCGGGAATTGGCCCCACAGAGAATCTGAAGGAGCCCGTCTCCTCTCCTAACGCCTGGGCTGAGTGGCCGGGCATGGGGGGCCCCCTGGGGCTGGGGGCATTGCAGAGCTGGGGCCACAACTTCGAAGCCAGTGCACACTGAGGTGCTGGCGGAAGCACGGGCCTGGGGCTGGGCTGAGGGCCCAGGAGGCTGCTCTAAGTCCTGTCCTTGGGGCGCCAGGGCTGGGAGTCTGAGAACAGAGGCTCTGTGTCAGCAGTGGGGCTGTTCCCAGGCGAGGCGAGTGGGCAGGAGAGGTATGAAGGCGGGTAGCTTCTGTAACGAGGTCCTGGGGCAGAAAGGGCTGGACGCAGGTGGGGCCACGCTTCCCAAGAAAGGCAATCAGAGCGGGCAGCTGTCGGGGGTCCCGCGTGGGGGCACCTCACCTGCCAGGGGCCTCCCTCCCTGGACCGTCAGTCCGCGGGGCTGGGGCAGCACCTCCGTCTGTGGTCCCTGCACGAGCTGCAGCCGCACGGAATACGGGGAGGACGGTGGATTCCAGCCGCGGCCGTACCTGCTCCACTGCAGTGCCCCTGTGGGCCGATCCCTCCCGCCTGCCCTCTGCTGGGACCTCCTGTCCTACCCTGCGGAGGCAAACTCATTTGGAAAGAGGATCTTGGTAGAAAAATCCGCTAAGGGGAAGCGCGGGTTCCGCTCGCCCAGTGTGGCCGATGTCCTGTACAAAGGGGAAGTTTACACCCAGAGACAGACACACGCAAAGGCAGGACTGTGTGGAGCTGGGAGGAAGACCATGCATGTGTCAGGAAATGCCTGGTGCAGGAGCGGGAGCGGGGACGGCCCGGACCTCCCACAGCCCCAGGGACCCGCCCTGCCCACACCGGGTCCTGGACAGCCAGCCTCCAGACGGCGGGGGAGCTGATTCTGCTCTTAAAGCCCCTCAGTCTTCGGTCCTTCGTCACGACAGCCCTAAGACACGAACACAGATAAACTGGGGAGGAAACTCGCGTCTTATAAACGTCATCTTCCAGTCTGAGCAGGATGAATCTGTCTGCGTTTACGTCCTCTTCACAGTCAGTCTCGTTTTACAGTGTCTGTGATGGAGACCTGCACATCTCTCCTCAGGTTCATTCCTCACCATGCTTCGTGCCTAATGAAAGTGTGGTTCACATTGTAAAGAATCTGCCCGCAATGCCGGGAGAGACCCGGCTTCCATTCCTGGGTCACGAGGATGCCCCCGGAGAAAGGGATGGCTACCCACCCCAGTGTTCTTGCCTGGAGAGTCCCATGGACAGAGGAGTCCGGCGAGCTACAGTCCATGGGTCACAAAGAGACGGACGCAACTGAGCGACGAACACTTTTCAATTTTTCACGCCCATGCATTTAATGACATTTCAAATAGAAATAGTGTTTAACATTTTTCCTTTCCCTTTCTTTGTTTCTAATGGATAGAACTATAATTGAAATTTGTAGCCAATACAGCTTACAAAGTTGAGCTCATTTATTTTTCTTCTTAAAGCTACGAGTATTGTGGTGGATTTTTAAATTCTTGGTGAGGATGTATTATTGCCAGATATACGGGAGGATTTTACTTGCTAGTATTTTGTCTTTCACTAGGAATAGAGGTCTCTAATTCTATTTCCTTGAAATATCTATGTTGGGTTTTAGTATCAGATCGACACTAGACTTGTAGCTTGAGTGGGGGAGAGTTTCTTTCTTTATTCTTTTAAAGAGTTTCTGCACAATTGGTATTATTTCTTAAATGGATGTTAGAAAGCCCTAATACAGTGTGAGTTTCTAGACACTTTTTTTCTTGTTGGAAGTGTCTTTTATTCACATTTTTTATCATTTGTTAGTTTTGATAAATTGGCTTTTCACGTATTTTTTCCACCTTAGCCAAGTTGTACAATGTATTGGCAAAAGTTGTTCATGACAGCCTTCTATTATCCTTTCACTGCGTAGTGAAGTCCTTTCATTCCTGATGGGTAATTTGTGCTTTGTAACATTTTAATTCATTAATTTAGCTAGGAGTTTATCCATTATACTTATCTTTTCAAATAACCTTTGTTCATTTTCTCTATTGGCTGTTTTTTTTTTTTTTAATCCATGGCTACTGAGATCTGAGATCTTGAATATTTTCTTTCTGCTAGTTCTCTTGGTTTAATTTGCTTTATTCCGTGTGTGTTGTGTGTTAGTCGTTCAGTCGTGTCCAACTGTTTGCGACCCCATGGACTGTAGCCCGCCAAGCTCCTTTGTCCAGGGGATTCTCCAGGCAAGAATACTGGAGTGGGTTGCCATTTCCTTCTCCAGCTTTATTCTGTAATTCCTTAAAATAAAATTACATATAATTGAATTCAGCATTTCTTCTTTTTAAATGAAATTTTTTTCTTGTTACTCTGTCTTGTTTCACTACACACCTTTTATTTTTTAATGCGATTTTTTAGAAGTTGCACTTTATAGAATTCCCTCTAAGTACAGACGTAAAGAATCTGCCTGCAATGCGGGAGACCCAGGTTCAATCTCTTGGTCTGAAAGATCTCCTGGAGAAGGGAAGGGCAACCCACTCCAGTATTCTTGGCTGGAGAACTCCATGGACGACGGAGGAGTCTGGCAGGCTACAGTCCATGTGGTCGCAAACAGTCAGACACAGCTGAGTGACTAACACTTTCACAGAGTTTACCCGTCATCCAAGGTAAGGAGCAGCAGCTGTGCTTGGCTGGAGCAGCCGTGAAGAGATACCCACGCCCAAGGTAAGAGAAACCCAAGTAAGATGGTAGGTGTTGCAAGAGGGCATCAGAGGGCAGACACACTGAAACCATACTCACAGAAAACTAGTCAATCTAATCACGCTAGGACCACAGCCTTGTCTAACTCAATGAAACCAAGCCATGCCTGCGGGGCAACCCAAGACGGGTGGGTCATGGTGGAGAGGCCTGACAGGATGTGGTCCACTGGAGAAGGGAATGGCAAGCCACTTCAGTATTCTTGCCTTGAGAACCCCATGAACAGTATGAAAAAGCAAAATGATAGGATACTGAAAGAGGAACTCCCCAGGTCATTAGGTGCCCAATATGCTACTGGAGATCAGTGGAGAAATAACTCCAGAAAGAATGAAGGGATGGAGCCAAAGCAAGAACAATACCCAGCTGTGGATGTGACTGGTAATAGAAGCAAGATCCAATGCTGTAAAGAGCAATATTGCAAAGGAACCTGGAATGTTAGGTCCATGAATCAAGGCAAATTGGAAGTGGTCAAACAAGAGATGGCAAGGGTGAACGTCGACATTCTAGGAATCAGCGAACTAAAATGGACTGGAATGGGTGAATTTAACTCAGATGACCATTATATCTACTACTGCGGGCAGGAATCCCTCAGAAGAAATGGAGTAGCCATCATGGTCAACAAAAGAGTCCGAAATACAGTTCTTGGATGCAATCTCAAAAACGACAGAATGATCTCTGTTCATCTCCAAGGCAAACCATTCAATATCACGGTAATCCAAGCCTATGCCCCAACCAGTAATGCTGAAGAAGCTGAAGTTGAACAGTTCTATGAAGACCTCCAAGACTTTTTAGAACTAACACCCAAGAAAGATGTCCTTCTCATTATAGGGGACAGAAATGCAAAAGTAGGAAGTCAAGAAACACCTGGAATAACAGGCAAATTTGGCCTTGGAATGCGGACTGAAGCAGGGCAAAGACTAATAGAGTTTTGCCAAGAAAACGCACTGGTCATAGCAAACACCCTCTTCCAACAACACAAGAGAAGACTCTACACATGGACATCACCAGATGGTCAACACCGAAATCAGACTGATTATATTCTCTGCAGCCAAAGATGGAGAAGCTCTATACAGTCAACAAAAACAAGACCGGGAGCTGACTGTGGCTCAGATCATGAACTCCTTATTACCAAATTCAGACTTAAATTGAAGAAAGTAGGGAAAACCGCTAGACCATTCAGGTATGACCTAAATCAAATCCCTTATGATTATACAGTGGAAGTGAGAAATAGATTTAAGGGCCTAGATCTGATAGAGTGCCTGATGAACTATGGAATGAGGTTCGTGACATTGTCCAGGAGACAGGGATCAAGACCATCCCCATGAAAAAAAAATGCAAAAAAGCAAAATGGCTGTCTGGGGAGGCCTTACAAATAGCTGTGAAAAGAAGAGAGGCGAAAAGCAAAGGAGAAAAGGAAAGATATAAGCATCTGAATGCAGAGTTCCAAAGAATAGCAAGAAGAGATAAGAAAGCCTTCTTCAGTGATCAGTGCAAAGAAATAGAGGAAAAGAACAGAATGGGAAAGACTAGAGATCTCTTCAAGAAAATTAGAGATACCAAGGGAACATTTCATGCAAAGATGGGCTCGATAAAGGACAGAAATGGTATGGACCTAACAGAAGCAGAAGATATTAAGAAGAGGTGACAAGAATACACGGAAGAACTGTACAAAAAAGATCTTAATGACCCAGATAATCATGATGATGTGATCACTAACCTAGAGCCAGACATCCTGGAATGTGAAGTCAAGTGGGCCTTAGAAAGAATCACTATGAACAAAGCTAGTGGAGGTGATGGAATTCCAGTTGAGCTGTTTCAAATCCTGAAAGATGATGCTGTGAAAGTGCTGCACTCAATATGCCAGCAAATTTGGAAAACTCAGCAGTGGCCACAGGACTGGAAAAGGTCAGTTTTCATTCCAATTCCAAAGAAAGGCAATGCCAAAAAATGCTCAAACTACCACACCATTGCACTCATCTCACATGCTAGTAAAGTAATGCTCAAAAATTCTCCAAGCCAGACTTCAGCAATACGTGAACCATGAACTCCCTGATGTTCAAGCTGGTTTTAGAAAAGGCAGAAGAACCAGAGATCAAATTGCCAACATCCACTGGATCATGGAAAAAGCAAGAGAGTTCCAGAAAAACATCTATTTCTGCTTTATTGACTATGCCAAAGCCTTTGACTGTGTGGATCACAATAAACTGTGGAAAATTCTGAAAGAGATGGGAATACCAGACCACCTAACTTGCCTCTTGAGAAATCTGTATGCAGGCCAGGAAGCAACAGTTAGAACTGGACATGGAACAACAGACTGGTTCCAAATAGGAAAAGGAGTATGTCAAGGCTGTATATTGTCACCCTGCTTATTTAACTTATATGCAGAGCACATCATGAGAAACGCTGGGTTGGAAGAAGCACAAGCTGGAATCAAGATTGCCAGGAGAAATATCAATCACCTCAGATATGCAGATGACACCACCCTTATGGCAGAAAGTGAAGAGGAACTAAAAAGCCTCTTGATGAAAGTGAAAGAGGAGAGTGAAAAAGTTGGCTTAAAGCTCAACATTCAGAAAACGAAGATCATGGCATCCAGTCCCATCACTTCATGGGAAATAGATGGGGAAACAGTGTCAGACTTTATTTTGGGGGGCTCCAAAATCACTGCAGATGGTGACTGCAGCCGTGAAATTAAAAGACGCTTACTCCTTGGAAGAAAAGTTATGACCAACCTAGATAGTATATTCAAAAGCAGAGACATTACTTTGCCGACTAAGGTCCGTCTAGTCAAGGCTATGGTTTTTCCTGTGGTCATGTATGGATGTGAGAGTTGGACTGTGAAGAAAGCTGAGCGCCGAAGAATTGATGCTTTTGAACTGTGGTGTTGGAGAAGACTCTTGAGAGTCCCTTGGACTGCAAGGAGATCCAACCAGTCCATTCTGAAGATCAACCCTGGGATTTCTTTGGAAGGAATGATGGTGAAGCTGAAACTCCAGTACTTTGGCCACCTCATGCGAAGAGTTGACTCATTGGAAAAGACTCTGATGCTGGGAGGGAGGGGGCAGGAGGAGAAGGGGACCACTGAGGCGCCACTTGCCAGGGTCCAGCCCCGGTGGATCCAGGGTGATTCGAAGGTGGGGATGGAATCGGCGTCCTGGAAAATACTTATTTAATTACAGATATAGAGAGAGATTAGAAATGGATAGTGTAGTAGGAAAATTAGTGGAGAAAAAGAGGCTGAATAACTGATTTACATGGAATACCAATCACCTCCTATGTAGGCCACAGGCGTCTTTCCATTCTCCCGAAGGAGAGGAGGCACTGAGGCCTCCCCGGTCTGATCTCAGAAGCCCAGGCAGAATTAGCAGGCTTGGTGAGTACCCACATTTCAGATGGGAATTCAGCCAGGAAAGTGGGGAGTAAGAAAGAGACGACAAGGGGGAATCAGTCTTTCCAGGAACTGATCTGATCTCTTTATTTTTCAGATTTGTTTATATACCTTTTTGTTATACATAGGGATGAATACAGAGTCACGCGGGGGTCAGCAGACCTGACCCTTGTCACAATCAGGTGCTTCATATAAAATTATACAAAGGTCTTATGTGTTTTTACGTCATCTTCTAGCCATGAGGTGTGCTGACATTTTATGGCCCTTTCTGATACTGGTCAGTTAACCAGAAAACTTATTTTTCCAGGGGTGATTTTTTTTCTTAAATCAGGTGCCACCCTCCAAATAAAGTTGCATTCCTATAGGGTGAGGGTGTAGTGAGTTACAATCAAGAAAGGAATTTACTTAACCTAAGGTTTAACATGATTAATCTTAAAGGTTAATACTTATTTCTCCTATATGCTAGTTATATTCATTATAAGGGCAGGAATATGGAGATTTAGCAGCAAATATTGGCTCAACAAATGTAAACCCTTCACCAATGTTCCCCTTAAGATCTATTTTGTCTTAAGATAGTGATAAAGTTATATTTTTACATAGCATAGTGATTTATAGTGATTTATAACAAAGTACTGTGATCTGTAACAAAAGAGAAGATTCATTGACTCAAAAGTGTAGTATTGCTAACATCAAGAAACTACTATATTTCCTTTTCTATTTTGCAGATACATTGATTAATATATTCCCAGGTGCCTAAGGATATGGAGGCCTGGTGGCAATCATTGACTCATCAATGAAAAAAGCCCTATGCTAATACTCCAAACTCTGTGCTGTTTCTGGTTGAGAGGTTGTCACACAAGCTAGTCTGTCAGCAGAGAGGTTTGACCTGAGACACCCTTGTCACACCCAGGGCAGGGAATTAGCAGTAATTATTGGCACAACAAATGAAAAAACCCTTCACCAATATAATTCCTAATCAACCCACTAATACTATACTAATCATCTTCTATCTTCTCAAAAGAGTCTGTATTTAGAAAGTTTTAAAGCACCTCATGCCTCTCAAGGTTGGGAGGCTGTAAACAATCACATGTGGCCGGACAAACCTGATCAGGGAGGCTAGAGGACCTCCAGAGGAATTTCTAAGTTGAAACACTTGTCACGCCCAGGAATTTTTATTAACTGGAGCTGCAAGTTACCTCCTTCTCCGAGAGAAACGGTTATGGGGGAGAGCCCCCGTAAAGTCAGAGGTGTAGGTGAGAGCATGAAACAGACTCTGGTTTGGGGGTTGGATGCTCGGGAACAGGGGGTTTCCTGAGGCTTGATCACGCCTTTGCGTGTGCCAAGCCTCCTTCCTCCTGACCTTTGCCATGGGCGGAGTTCCTCACGCTGGCCCCCGGCACACGACCGAGGATGAGATGGCTGGATGGCATCACGGACTTGATGGACGTGAGTCTGAGTGAACTCCGGGAGATGGTGATGGACAGGGAGGCCTGGCGCGCTGCGATTCACGGGGTGGCAAAGAGTCGGACACGACTGAGCGACTGAACGGAGCTGAACTGAACATCCCTTCTCTCTGATTTGTTTATGCTTTGTGTTCATTAGTACTGGGCTTAATTTCCTTCAGGATTCCTTGGGATTTTCCCCTCTGACTTATGAATTATGTCGAGGTGAGTTATTTGACTTCCACACATATGCCTGTTTATAGATAACAATCTTATAATTAATTTTAAGTTTAATTCTTCTGTGCTTAGAAAATGTAACTGGGGGACTTCCCTGGTGGTCCTGTGGTTAAGAATGGACCTGCCAACGCAGGGGACATGGGTTTGATCCCTGATTGGGAAACGAAGATTCCCACATGGCGTGAGGCAACCCAAGTCCGAGTCCTTCGGTGAGAAGGCCACACAGCGAGGAAGGGTCAGCACAGCTGACATAAGTAAGCATCAAAACACGATTAAACAGTTAACAATGTATAGTTTGCACTTCAGCCCTTTGCACTTCACTGAGACTTACCGTCAGCCTGCTTTGGGGCATGCTTCGGTGACAACGCCGTGAAGGCTAAAGAAGCACGTGGACTCTCTTGTTTGGTAGTTTCCTAGACTTGCCGTCAGTCTGGGTGGGTGGTACTGTGGCCCCACCCTCTCTGCCTCACTAATTGTACTGCTGCTGTGTTTCCCTTGCATGATCTGTTAGTTACGGAGACAGGACCAGTGAAAGCTCCCCCTCAACTGTACATCTATTTTCTCTTTCAGTTCTGTGGATTTGTGTTTCAAGTACTTGAAGCTCATTTTCGTGTGTGAGCACAGACGTCAAAGACTGTTATTTTTTTTTAATGAATTCTTCTTCTTTGAATCACATCAGGCCCTCCCTTTACCCATTCGCCTTTCTTGTCCCAGCCGTCTGGGTCTGATTTCAGATGGTCAACAGGATTTCCACTGCATGCCTCCTTTACTTTTTAAAAAGTTTATTTTAATTGAAATACAATTGATTTACAGTGTACAATTAGTTTCAGGTATGCAACCGAGAGACTCAATATTTTTACTGATTAGACTCCATTTAAAGTTGTTGCAAAACAATGGCCACATTTCGCTGTGTGTCACAGTGGATCTTTGCAGCTTATTCGCCTGCCTCTCCTTGTAGCTCCCCTGCTTATTTGCATTTAGATTACATCTTTTATAAACAGCACATAACTGAGTCGTGCTTTTGTCCACTCCAACCCTCTCTGACTTTTATTTGGAGCCTTGGATCACTTATATGTGAAGGGATATTCGATCTGATTTGTTCTGAGTCGACTGCAAAAGGAGAAGGAGGGCAGAGGATGAGATGGTTAGATAGAACCGCCATTGATAGACTCGGTGGACATGAACCTGAGTAAACTCCAGGAGACAGTGGAGGACAGAGGAGCCTGGCGCGCTGCGGTCCACGGGGTCGCAAAGAGCCAGACCCGACTGAGACTGAAGGACAACACAAATCTTCCTGTTTGTTTCCAATTTGCCCAGTTATCCTTTGCTCCTCACTCCTGTCTGGTTGTGGGTTAATGAGTCTAGGTCGTTATTGCCTTCCTCTTCTAATGGCTTATTTTTGCTTTACCTCATTATGTCTCACATGTGATAAGATGTACCTTAAACTATAAAATTTAAACTATAAACTCTTGTGGGTTTCGCCACCACCACAAGCAGCACAATCAAGATATATAACATTTCTATCAACCCCAAGTTCTGCGTGCCCTTGGCCATCAAGTCAGCCTTTCACCCCTGCCCCCCACGAGCGCTGATCTGCTTTCTACCAACACAGTTCAGTGTTTCTAGCCGTTTATATGATTTGACTCTTATGGCACCGGTGTTTCACATCTGGCTCCCTTCGTTCAGCATAATGCAGTAAATATCATTATTTTATTCGGTTTTACTGCTGACTGGTATCCCGTAATACAGACACACCAAGATGCGTTCATTCAGGCACCGCTCGGTGGGCACTTGGGTTCTTTGCAGTTCCTAGCTAGTCAGACAAAGCTGAGCTGCATGAATATTCATGCACAAGTCTTTGAGTGGGCATATGTTTTCACTTTGCTTCAAAAAATACCTGGGATTGGAATTCTTGGATCCGACAGTAACTGCACATCGCGCCTCTAAACGCCCGGCCTGCTCCGCGTCCACGCCAGCAGCACGTGAAGACCACCTGCTCCGCGCTCAGCGATGCTGGGCATTCTCAGCCTCTTACATTTTCGCCATCCCAGCGCCTGTGAAGTGGTGTCTCATTACGGTTTCAGTTTGCATTCTTCTAAAGGCTAATGATGTCGAGCATTTCTTCATATGCTTATCAACCACATGTTTATCCTCTCTGGTAAAGCATCTGTTCAAATATTTGCCCGTTCCTTAACTGTTTTGTTTATCATCATATTCTTGAGTTGTGAGAGTTCTGTATATGTATTCACGACAGAAGCCTTTTGTCTATGTGTTGCCGCTTTTTTTTCTTCCAGTTCATGGTTTACCTTTTCACTGTCTTGTTGTAATTTTGACGAAGCCTCATTTACAATTAAAGAAATTTTATAATTCACATATTTACTACCTTATTAAGAAATCTTTACTTAGCACGAGGTCGGTACATGTTTTTATTTTTATTTTTTCAAATAGTCCATAGTTTTATCACTACAGCTCAGTTCAGTTCAGTTCAGTCGCTCAGTCGTGTGACCCCATGAATCGCAGCACGCCAAGCCTCCCTGTCCATCACCAACTCCCGGAGTTCACTCAGCCTCATGTCCATTGAGTTGGTGATACCATCCAGCCATCTCATCCTTGGTCATCCCCTTCTCCTCCTGCCCCCAATCCCTCCCAGCATCAGAGTCTTTTCCAATGAGTCAACTCTTCACATGAGGTGGCCAAAGTACTGGAGCTTCAGCTTTAGCATCATTCCTTCCAAAGAAATCCCAGGGCTGATCTCCTTTAGAATGGACTGGTTGGATCTCCTTGCAGTCCCAGGGACTCTCAAGAGTCTTCTCCAACACCACAGTTCAAAAGCATCAATTCTTCGGCGCTTCAGCCTAGTCCTTTTATCTATTTCAAGTTACTTTCTCTATATGGTGTGGGAGATGCAGCTTCATTACTTATTCATATGGATATGATATGTATTGATGCTTTCATCAATTGTGGAGTTATGGTCCTGGAGAAGACTTTTGAGAGTCCCCTGGACTGCAAGATCAAACCAGTCAATTCTAAAGGAAATCAGTCCTAACTATTCATTGGAAGGACTGATGCTGAAGCTGAAACTCCAATACTTTGGCCACCTGATGCGAAGAGCCCACTCGTTTGGAAAAGACCTTGATGCTGGGAAAGATTAAAGGCGAGAGGAGAAGGGGACAACAGATGGTTGGATGGCATCACTGACTTAATGGACATGAGTTTGAGCCAATTCCATGAGACAGTGAAGGGCAAGGAAGCCTGGCATGCTGCAACCCATGGGTCACAAAGAGTCGGATGTGACTTAGTGACTGAACAAGAACAGTGTATTCTTGGTGAACCTTTGCTGAAAATAATGTCCTTTCCCAACGAAGTTTCTTAGCATCCTTGTCAAAAAGTCAATTTGGCGTATTTCTGTGGGTCATTTTCTGGACATTCTATTCAGCTCCCTTGATCTGTGTCTCTGTGTGTACCATGTAGGTTCTATTTGCTGCTTTGCAGCAAGTCTTGAGAACAGGTGGTATAAGTCCTGAAAATCTGCTCTTCTTTTTCAAAGTTATTTTTAACTCTTTTAGTTCTCTTGTAAACCTGGACCGGGTTCCTCTTCCCTGGACAGAGGCTGACATAGATACCTTGTCGTCTATGGAGACATGTTTTTCTCTGGAATTCAGATTTTCTGCTTCTGGGCCAATACATTTCACTGCCACCACCAACAGTTATGGCTCCTTTGCTACCCCTTTTCCTCCCTGTTGCCGGGCACGCAGAGGCAGCAGTCAACCCAGGAGTGTCCTTCACTAAGGAGCTGCTGGACTCTCCCCTCTTACCTGCTGGCCTGGGCATCTGTGGGTCACAGAGACGTGCACTCGACTGAGTCAGCATTCCCCGAGAATTGCTGGTCGACCAGGCGCCACCACACTCTGCAGCCGTGTCCAGCTCCTCACGTCGGAGTCCTGAGCCCGTCCTCATCCTGGTCACCACCCTCAGAAGGTGGGCTCGTTGCTGGGCTCCTGGGCACAAAACGCAGCGGAACAGTCAGTGAGGTGCACCCCCAGTGTGCTCCCGTCTCTTGTTCCAGCTCAAACAGCTGAGACTAGGGTTCTATCTTTCTAGCTTGCATTTCTCATGGTGCCCAACAACGAGGTTCCGAGGTCCGTGTCTGACAAAGGAGGCTGGGCTTCCTCACCGGCGGGCTTTACGCTCACAACAGTTGCCCAGTAACGCCACATTGAACCCATGGGAAATGACAGCCGTGAGTCAAGGCTATTCTAGAAATGGGCAGAAGGGCCTCTTTCCCGCCCTTGAGCTACAGCAGAGGCCCGTGGACGCTAACTCCCCCACGCTGCCAGTGTGGAGACACAGGGTGGATGGTTTTTGATGCTGAGGCATCTGCCTAAAATGATTTTCATCTGATGTTTCCATCTCAAAACAAAAGAATGATGATAAAACTCACATGTCATTGGTCACCCCGGGCAAGAATCACCTGTTCATTTCCGTGGGTTTCCCTGTGGCCCCTCCCACCTTCCCCTGGTGTGAGATAGATGCGTCCACAGAAGTGGGCTGGCGCCCTGCCTGCGACATCCAGCCTGCCTCCCTCTTGAAGGGAGAGAGCAAATTGCTCTCTCTTTAAGCAGTGGTGTCCTCCTTTCTAAAATGGGGTTAAATAACAAGACTTATAATATTGCTGGGAATTGTAAATGCGAGTGTGTGTGTGTGTGCGCGCGCGTGCATAGCTTAGACGGAGTAAATACGCAGAGAATGCTCTCTCGCTCAGTTAGTAAACGGCACTGGATGTGCTCCATGCCCAGATCAGGAGGCCACACTGAGCAGGGCTGAGTCCTCACTCGCAGGACACGTTTCTCCTGAGGAGGGAACTCTCAGGATGCAGGCAGCGGCTTCCATCGTTGATGTCGAGTGACGGGAAGGAAGTGAAGCTGCGCTCCGGGGGCTGCAGGCGTCAGGTAGCAGCAGAGGTTCTGTGTTTCCCCCCGTTCACGTAAAGGACATCGAAGGAGCGTGCAGACAGAAGGCGCTCCCGGCAGCTGGGACCCGAGGCCCTGCCGGGAGGAGTCAGAGCCTTCAGGGGCGCCTGCAAGGTGAGCCTGGCTCCCCAGGCTGAGGCTGACCCAGGGCCTTTGGACACTCAGACAGAAGGAGTCCACATCTGCAGGACTCAGGGGCCGCCGGGGCTGGACAAGGCCACTGCTGACCCCAGACAACACAGCCCGTGCCTCCAGGTGCTAAGATCTGCAATCGATCGAAGCCCCTCCCACACATCCGGTAACGGTGTGGACACTCAGTGGACAGCAGAGAGAAAGCCATTTTCTTGAAGATTAGGTACATCCTGTGGAAGAGTCCAGCCTCAATCCCTCAAGAGCAAACCCTTACCTGAGCCAGCATCACACGTGTGAATGTGAGGACACCCCTCCTTACAAAGTGTGACCACACCAAAGTGTGTCACAGAGTGTGACAGAGGAAAACAGGTGCCACCGTCGTCTCCCAGGGAACCAGTGCACCTCAGCGCTCAGCATCAGTAACGCTGACGACAAAGAAAGAATGAAGACGGGATAGCAGGTGCCTCCTTACGGCAGACACAGCTGTGGTCCTGCCCAGGTGGTGGCCCCTGAGCCCAGGGATGCCTCCGACTCTGAGACTCCCTGAAGGCCTGGAGGACGAGGCACACCCAGCCCTGTACCTGAGGGCCCACCAGCAAAGCGTGGAAGACAGGAAGCCCGCCGATGGGGCTGTGGCTTCCCCAGCCGACAGTGGTAAGGAGAAGGAAGAGGCGGGGTCGGCTGTGGATTGAAAGAGGCATGAAGGATGCCAAGGAAAAGAAAAGGCAGGCTTTCCAGGTCTAGGGGTGCGCGCTCACTGATGAAACCACAGCGAGAGATGGGAGCAGTGACTGTGCCGAGTCAGGGAGCCCGAGCGAACGCTGAGGTTTCTCAGATGAGAGGCATCAGAGACGCTCCGGTGTGAGGTGAGATAAGACTTCAGCTTGGATGGGCAGACTCAGAGGGTCTGGATATTCCTGTGAGGATGCTGGCCAGGCCCCTCACCCATGTCCGGGCATGGCTGGGGGCAGCCTGGCCCCAGCCTGACCCTACAGAGGACTTTGGAGCCTGAATCATGCCTCAAAGCCCCCTGGTGTGGATGGTCCTGGAGGTGGGTGTGGGCGATGCCCCCAGGCCTCTCCGGTCTCCCACCAGTGAAGGGCCCTCTGCCCGTGGCGGCTGGGAGGGGGCAGCTCTGGTCACAGGTGACGTCAGAGGGTGTTGGCGCAGAGGCCATCAGAACTGGACGTGGAGGGGTCACGGGTGTCCTGAGAGGAGCTGTTTTGAGTGAACACGGCCACCTTGCCATCAGGACCTGTCCTGTCAAAGCCCTAAAGCGGTCTCAGGAGCTGCGTGGACCACAGCTGCGGTCACACTGGGGAAGGCCATCTGCCGTCCGCCCGGAGACCCACACCCGGGCCCTGTGGGATGTTTAAGCTGTGATCTAACTTCCTGTGCTGTTGATGACAAATATCCACTTCTTCACCCCACGGGATGTAAGTCCCTGTAAACCCCTCCTCAAGGTGGATACGGGTCAGCGCCGTGGCCTGGAGCCAGCCCTGACGGCCGTTTTGGAAGGCTCGGGGGGACCGGGGGTGGAGGCTTCTGCCCACAGCTCTCCTGACCGCGGTGGCTCCGCTCTCACAGAGACGCTGCTCATCACACACGCGTCTGCTTCCTCGGGGCGCCGGGGCTCCCGGAGCCCTGGATGTCCATGCCCAGCTGTGCCCCAGGGCCCCACAGATGCCACGGTGGCCACCCCATGTTCCAGCCGGAGCCCAGCCTCCCAGCCCTGCGTGCAGCCTCAGGGCCCAGGGCTTCGGTCCCTGGGGAGGTGCTCTCACCCCCTGGGGAGAAAGACCCAGCCCAGGGCACCTGGGACCCTTCTGGGAAAGAGGCTTTGAGGCTGGTGAGTGTTATAGGAGAAGTGGGTTGTTTGTGTGCTTGTGTGTGTGTGTATGACAGACAGACGCACACACACACACACACACACACACACACACACACACACACACAGAGGGTCCCTGCTAGAAATCTCCTCTCTGAAGGGCTGTGGAAGAGGAAATACAGTGGAGCTGGGGAAGAAGCTTCCAAGGAGGTGGGCTTCCTGGGAAAGAAGGCATAGCCCTGAGCCATGAGCGGGTGAGGGCCTCCGTCCTGCTGGCTGGATGAAGAGGCTGGAGGGGAAATGCCTGGACTCTGCGGCGTGTGGATGCTGGGGCCGCAGAGGTCGGGGAGCCGTGTGTGACGTTGGGGGCCCAGCTGAAAGCAGGATTCGCAGCTCCCCTGCTGACTTGCAGGACTTCCACTGACTGAAATGCCTCTCCCTCCAGACTGGCTGGATGAGCACTTGTTTGGACAGGGAACAGATGGAGGCTTGGGCATGAGTCCTGAGTCCAGGCTGGAAGGGTCTCTGGCACCCGTGCCCTCCCCAAAGGCTCTGGGGTCAGGGGCAGGTGCGCTGGCCCCTAAGGCTGTGCTGTGGAAGAGGGGCCACGGAGCCCCAGCTTTGCACACGTAGGCTTCCCCTGCAGGGCTGCAGCGCCTCAGAGCCCAAGGAGCAGAGCACAGAAGCCCCCGAGCCCCTTTCCTAACAACGGCACTTAATCTTGCAACCAATTCACCATCACTTTGCCCTCCCAAAGTTCTGGGTCCTACAGAAATAGAAGAACAAAAGCCCATTGAATATTGTTGATCACAGTCCTTGTGATTCAGAAAACGAAACGCATTCATTCCCTCTCAATCCTCCGTCCCCAGGTCAGGTTTCACAAAGGAGTTGTTGATGGATTCCGTGAATGGGGCCGCTGGCGTGCTGGCTGGGCCTTCCTCGCGATAAATATTCATGTGAAGAGGAGAGACAAAGAAAGTGAGGTTCAAATACAGGCCACGCTTGTGCGCAGCGCCGGCGCCCGGGAGTCTGCGGAAGTGCCCCAGAGGATGCCGGGCGCTCAGGCAGAGCCGGCCATCCTGAGCCGGGAGCTCTACAGCCAAGCCAGGAGGAGCTCTGAGATGCTGGGGAAGAGGAGGCTCTGAGCTGATGCTCTTCACTCGAGGGGGTGTCAGGCAGGCACGCGGGAAGTCTGCGAACGCAGACTCACTGGGGGACCTTTGAGCATGAAGCATCTTGGGTCAAGGGTCTCGTCCTGGAGCTGAGGCTGAGCATGGAAGTCAGGGAGGGTAGCTAACTCAAAAGCCCTCGCGTCCATCCCTGCAAGAGGAGTGCTGGGCAAGCCGAAAGTCAGGACTTCTTGGGCCGCCTGAGAACTGAGGTGGCAGGGAGCTCCCAGCTGACGTCAGACACGCGGGTGAGTCCAGAGCTCTGCTTGCCTGGACGGCGGCTGCCAGGGCTGCACACTGGTGGAACCCATCCACGGTCGCTTGGACAAGTTCTCAAGGCAACCATGGACAGCAGCCTGCTCATCATGACCCAGAACCAAGGTGTCGTCCAGTGGGTGCTGGATAAAAAATGGTGGTTTAGCCAGCCAAGAGGATATTATTAAGCCCTGAAAAGAAGTGAGCTGCTAATCCGTGAAAAGATACAGAGGACCCTTAAATGCATATCAGTAAGTGAGAGAGTAAGACAGGATGAGATGGTTGGATGGCCTCACCGACTCGATGGACATGTGTTTGAGTAAATTCCAGGAGTTGGTGATGGACAGGGAGGTCTGCTGTGCTGCCGTCCATAGGGTCACAGAGAGTCAGACATGGCTGAGCGACTGAACTGAAGTGAAACAAGCCAGTCTGACCAGGCTACAGATGGTGTGACTCTAACTCTGTGAGAGTCCGGAAAAGGCACCACTGTGGAGACAGTAGTAGGATCAGCGTTTATAAGAGGTTTGAGGCAAGCAGGGGAGCAGTTAATGGGGGGAGATTAGAGGATTTTTAGGGCAGTAAAGCTTCTCTATAGGATACTGTTAATGATGGGTACATGGCACTGTCCACTTGTCCAAACCCATAGAAGATACACCAAGGGTGATCCCCTGCATGTCAACTGTGGCCTTGCGCTAATAATGGGGTGTCCATCCTAGCTCATTAACTTAACAAATCCTGGTTCATTAATTTAACAAATGCACTGCACAGATACAGCTAATAATACGGGCACTGTCCCCTGACGGTGGGAGAGGGGTGGGTATGTGGAACCCACCGTAGCATTTGCTCGGCTTTTCTGTAAATCTAAAATGCCCTAGAAACAGAAAATCAGTGTAGAAATAGTAAATGGCCTACCCTAGGTGAGCTCAGCGGGATTTGAACTGTCCCAGTCTTATCTTTGTACGCCTCCAGGACTTTTCCCTACAGTGAACCTTGTGTTTTTCCCAGCTCTTTTTTTTTTTTTCTACAGTTTTTCTACACACAACTGTGGCTATAAGCAAAGTCACACACACAGCTTTTGTTTCACCATTTACGCAGACAGTAACACTCTCTATGGGCTTCCCAGGAGGCGGTAGTGGTAAAGAACTCACCTGTCAACGCAGGAGGCATATGGGACGTGCGTTCCATCCCTGTGTAGGGAGGATCCCCTGGAGGAGGGCATGGTAACCCACTCCAGTTTTCTTGCTCGGAGAATCCCATGGACAGAGGAGCCTGGTGGGCTACAGTCCATAGGATCACATAGAGTCAGACATGAGGCAGCGACTTAGCACGCACACCCGCAACACGCTATACACGTAGGATTTTGCAGTTTGCCTCTTCAGTTCTCACAGTATTGTGAGATCTTTCCTCCTCGAGGTACCCACACACAGTTCATTCACTTAAGCAGCTGTAAACTTCTCCGTTTTGTTATGTTCCAGCTTATTTGTCCATTGTCCTGTCGGTGGGCATGGTGGTTGTTTCTGCAGATTTGCTGTGATTAATGATGCTGCCTGAATGTGCCTGTCTCCCCAGCACATGGGTGAGCTGCCTTAGAGGTGGCGGGTGGAGGTGGCTCTCGGCTTCTCGGTCGCTCGTCAGCGGCCCTCAGCTGGCCCGTGAGCCACCACCGGGAGCACGCCCTCACCCATACCTGCGACTATCTGGTTATAAATCTGAAGTCTCCAAGGTCATCTGGCCATTTTACATATGAATGACATTAAATCATCCTCACGTTTGTTGGGCATTAGAGTTTCCCCTCTCTGACCTGCATATTTATATCTTCCTTTTTATTTTTTATTACTTTTTCCCCCTGATGCTTTGTATGAGTTGTTGGTCTATTCCCGATAAAAATTGTTATTGATTTTATTGGATAAAACCCCCTCCTACGTTATTATTTATCGTGACTTTGCTGTATAAAGTTTTAAATTTTAATGTCATGAAATACATTATTCATTTCTTCTAGGTTTTGTGCTTTTGTGTCTTATTTAAGAAATAAGAATATGAATAAGAATAAGAAAGCACATTTTCTTCTAGGATTTTGAAGTTTAGGTCTTTATGCCATCTGGAATTCATTTTTGTGTGTGGCTTGGGAGAGAGATAAAATTTTATCTTCCCATATGGCTACCGTAGTCTTCGCTGCCCGGTTTATTGAATTGCCCACCCGCCCCTCACCTATTTGTAGGGGCATCTTAGTCATAATTCGAGGGTGCATGTAAGACTGGAAGTGTTCATGGACCCTCTCTCTATCTCACCCATGTATTTATTATTAATAAACTTGCCCCAAGGCACAAGGTTGTTCAGTGCTTTCTATCATTTTTATATCCCTGAAGTGGGCAGGCCTAACCTGGCCGTGAACATGTCTTTGTTTTATTTGTTTGATTTCTTCTGTCCTTTCTCTCTTCCTAGTACTATAAGGCTTGGCGGCAAAAATAATCAACAAATGTGGCTCAGATGGTAAAGAATCTGCCTGCAATGCAGGAGACCTGGGCTTGATCCCTGGGTCGGGAAGATCCCCTGGAGAAGGGCCTGGCAACCCACGCCAGTGTTCTTGCCTGGAGAATCCCGGGACAGAAGAGCCTGGCGGGCTGCAGTCCAGGGGGTCTCGAAGAGCTGAACACGACTGAGCAGTAAGGCTGAGTCTTCTCTTCTTGATCAGCTCAGTTCATTCCCACAGTCGTGTCTGACTCTGCGACCCCAGGGACAGCACCTGGGACGTGAGTCTTATCACTGAGGGAAGACCAGCATTGGTGTTCCAGGGAGGGAGGCCTTCAAACTTTGTTTGTAACTTGGACATTCTTTACTTTCGGCCAATGTGGCCTTTTCTCTAATAATGACAACAGATGGACAATGTATGTCTGCTGGGCCATAAACAGACTGTTTTAGTCAGCATCAAATTCAGGCTAACTCATGTATAAGCCAGAATGATTTCCTACATCTTGAGAGGTGAGCGCCTCTTGCATCAGGCTTTCTGACCTCCTCCAAGCCTGGGCCTCGAGCCCCACAGTCCCGCCAGGGCAGCACTCAGTGGACACGGCATGTACCCACCTCCGGCCACACACTCGGGCCTCGGGATGCAGCGCCCAAGAGCAGGACACGGCAGACGATGCTGAGAAGCGTAAGAAATGAGCCCAGAATGGCTAGAAGCCATTGTGGGCGTCGCCTGGCATGTATCAACCCCGTCCTCACCAGAGCCTCTGAGGCAGGGCTGTGTATCATCCTCACTCTCGCGATGAGAAACTCGGACACAGGGCCCAAAGGTGAGCCCGTGGGGACCACATCTGGGCTGGACTCCCTGCCCCCCGCTCTTAATGACACTCCCGGAGACCCACACCTCTATGTATATGTGTGAGTATTATACACCCATGTGCGCGTATGAATATGTATGAATATGCATATATGCTTCATGCATGAGTGCCTACGTCTTACGGCTTCCCAGGTGGCTCAGTAGGTAAAGAGTCTGCCTGCAGCGCAGGAGACAGAGAAGACATGGGTTGGATCCCTGGGTCAGGAAGGTCCCCTGGAGGAGGGCATGGCAACCCGCCCCAGTATTCTTGCCTGGAGAATCCCAGGACAGAGCAGCCTGGCGGGCCACAGTCCACGGGGTCACACAGAGCGGGGCATGACGGCAGGGACTGAACACGCATGCGCACTTGTACGTTTCACTGGAACAGCAAAGCTGCACCGTGGCTAATACATCAAACCAGTTCAAAGGCTGTGCAAAGAGAAGCCACTGGTTTTGCGCCTGAGGTGTCCTTCCGCCTCCCAGAGGCCACGCCTGCTAACACTGCTGCGGATCCTCCCAGGCACCCCTCTCCTGCCCTGGGCTGCAGGATGTTGCCGCATTACTGTGAGTACGCTTGCCCATAAATCACCCTCTTTAAAACACTAATAGGAGCATTATGTACACCCTGCTTTGCATTTTGCCTTTTCTCATTTAGCAATATAGTTTGGAGATATTCTAATCCATTTTTAAAATAGCTCCATGATATTCCATAAATTATTTCCTCATTCCCATAATGAGAGGCACTTATATTGGTTCCAGGCACTTATAATTATTAAAAAAATGGAAATCTTTGTAATACATCTTTGCTCTTACGTGCAAGCACTTGGGCAGAGTTGCATTCTAAACGCAGAGGCGCTGGGACAGACGCAAAGTGCGTTTTGCCACTTTGAAGATGCTCGGACTTGTGCCGAGAGAGAGTGCAGAGGTCACCTGGCTGCCGAGTGGATGAGGGCTTGTCCTGTGCGTCCCTGTCAATCCAGGGCCCCTCACACCTCGACGGGGCGGACCCTACCAAGAGAACACTGGGTCACTGGCCTGTTCATCGGCTTTTTTTTTAACTTCATGTGATCTGGAAATTTTGTACTATGTGGATTGGCTACTTGTGTTTCTTTTACTGAAAATGTTTAAAGAACATTCCCATCTGTGTTCTTCAACTGCTTTTTGGAGGAAAGGAATTCTGATCCTTTAAATATTTTAAACAGTTTTTCCAAGAATGCTTTTTAAATCATTAACCATTTCTATTGGGTATGTTTTGAATCTAATCTGTAATTCAGTTCCAAATACTGAATCATTTCTGGTTCCTGGAAAGAACTACGTCAATCATAGTGGATTTTCCTTTTTGAGACTCGCTTGATTCTACTTGTTAATATAGTCTGTAGAGTTTTTGCGCCTATGTTTACAGACTAGATACATTTCTAGCTGCACGTGTGTGCGTGTGTGCACGCGTGTATGCGTGTGCGTGTGTGTGTGTTGGTGCGTGCGCGAATAATGTTTTGGGTTCTGCTAAACAGCTAAAAGAGAAAGGTCTCCAAAAATTTAAATAGCTTCTACATTATTTATTCTCTGACATTTTGATAAAATTCAATAAAGAATTGTCTTCGCACGGGTGATTTAAGGGGAGGTAGCAATGGCACCCCACTCCAGTGCTCTTGCCTGGAGAATCCCAGGGACGGGGGAGCCTGGTGGGCTGCAGTCCATGGGGTCGCGAAGAGTCAGACACGACTGAACGACTTCACTTTCACTTTTCACTTTCCTGCATTGGAGAAGGAAATGGCAACCCACTCCAGCGTTCTTGCCTGGAGAATCCCAGGGACGGGGGAGCCTGGTGGGCTGCTGTCTATGGGGTCGCACAGAGTCGGACACGACTGAGGCGACTTAGCAGCAGCAGCAGCAGCAGCAGCAGCTAGTGGACAACTTTCCCAATTTTGTATATGATAATTGATCAATGTAGATAGACTCATCTACAGGTAAATTTTGGACTCTGACTGTATGTATAGATAAATTGATGGACAGATGGATGGACGGATGGATGGACACTATATTTCTAGATCTGTTTATTCTCTCATAGCCACTTATTTATTCTAGCCTTTTCAAATTATATGTTAAATATAACCCGCCTTCATTTTTGGCTATTTCCTACCCTAATTTCTTATTTTGTGTCTCTTCCTCTTCATCTCCCTTTTTCAATTAGGTTTAATATTTTAAATTTTGTAGGTTTTTTTTGCAAAGAAGCTCCTTTCAAAACTATTTACTAATTGCACTCTTTTCTCTCTGATGCATCGTTCACTTCTTTTCCTTTTATAAAATCCTCTGCTTTCCGTTTCATTATTTTCCTGTTTTCAGTTGAGTGGCTGATTTATTTAATCATCTCTTTAATTCAGAACGTGATGAGTCACTTGGTCCTGGGAGCGATGCTAATGGTGCGTGTGGTTTGAATCGCATCGAGTCTCCTTTTTTTTTCCTCCAGGCACTCCATGGTTCCGGGTGCTTCCTGAGGAAGCAGCAAGCATTGTTTGTGTCCAAGTGCACGGCCATTTTCTGTGCATAATTCACAGGAGCTGCTAAGGAGCTGCGCTGCCTGGCCCCAGCCTGGAGTCGGGATGTGTAACTGTATGGCTCCTTGCCTCCTGCACAGGTCTCACAAGCATTTTGTCTACTTGACCCTGTGAGTGTGCTAAGTCGCTTCAGTCATGTCCGGCTCTTCGTGACCCACAGACCACAGCCCACCAGGCTCCTCTGTCCATTCTCCAGGCAAGAGCACTGGGGTGGGTGCCATGCCCTCCTCCAGGGGATCTTCCCGACCCAGAGATCGAACCTAATGTCCCCTGTGTTGGCAGGTGGGTTCATTACCACCAGCACTGCCTGGGAAGCCCACTTGACCTCGGGGATGAGCCAAGTGAGGTTAATGTCTTCTTCGAGGCAGAGGCCTTCTGTAGTCCTGGGACATCTTCCCTCCAGGCCTGGTCACCGAGGCTGCTGTACTGAGACGGCCCCGCACCCCACCCCTGTCTGACTCCGGGATTCCTCAGCATTGTGGGGAGGCCTGGAGTGTTTGTGGCAGTTGGCAAACCACCAGTTATGGTGGGAGGATGCTGACGGATACTGCCTCAGCCTGCAGCCTCAAGGGGACAGCCTGCAGGTGCGTTCAGGGGTCCCTGGGGGCGCTGGAGGGCAGGTCCGAGGCCCACAGGTGGCTGATGCTGAGATGCTCCTGTAGCTGGCCCCCATGCCGGGCTCCCCACCTCCTGGGCTCACCCTCAGACTCTCCTCCTCCACAGCCTTGCTCTGGGCCCCGCGATCCGAGGACCCAAATGAAGCTCCTTTCCCCTCTGTGCACCCGGCCCTTCCTCCCGCCTGCTGTGGGCTTTCCTCTGTGTTGGTGACAGACGCTCAGGTGCCAGACGGTTGCCCCGTGCTCATCGTCTCTGCTGTGTGGCTCCCGCTGCCTCCTGGAGCACCTCTGTGCTGATCACGAGCTTTTGGTGCTCACACGGCCGTTGCAGCCCCCTCTTCCTATGTAGCTTTGTCTGTGCACCTTTGCCCGCGAATTTCTCGATTGCCTCATGCTGGATATACCTTGCAAACGACGCACATGCTGGGTTTCAGTCTTTGATCTGAGAATCTCCTCTTAGTTAGCAAATGTGTCTTACGCAGAACGTGTATTTTCTGCCGTGATACGTGCTTGATTACTGACCTCTCCCATCGTATTTCCATTTTCACACTTCCACTGTTTTCCATCGTTCACTGCTCAGAGTGCAGTCTCTCTCTGTGTGTTTTCCTTCTGATAATTTGGAAAGCTAATCCATCTGTTTTTTTGTTGTTGTTGTTGCTGTTGCCTTTGTAACTTTTAATAGCACTTAAAACCCTGATTTCTAGACTCATTCCCTTTGATAGTCTACTAGCCCCCCTCTATGTAAATAGAGAAAGTTAATTCTCAGACATATATCCCAGATATTGTCACCGTCCTCCGATTTCTCTACTTATTTATCTGCATTATTTTCTATTTATTTATTGAAACTGTAAAAATCTAAAATCTGGTCTGTTGCCTTTAAGGATTACTTAAAAGTGCTTACAAATTGTGGTGAACCAAGGACTAAAGAGCAGATGAAACCAAGGAGGGTCTTGGAATGCAGGAACAGAAAACCCAGACTCTGATCGCCCTTCCCTCCCCTTCCTGCAACTATTAACAGAACAGTGTAACCTGTCTCCCCTCCTAGCCCACAGGGAGGAGGCATCTGCCCTCCTCTCGCCCCGCCCAGTCTACGTGCCTCATCCAATCAGCGCGTGACCCATAAGACCCCGCCCAGTCTACGTGCCTCATCCAATCAGCGTGTGACCCACAAGACACCCCCCCCCCGTCCCACCCCTCGTACCCTGGGTGTAAAAGTGGGCTAAGGACCCCTATTCAACGACGGTTCTCCCTTGAGGGGGCCCGCTCTTCTAACAGCGTCTCCCACTCTAATAAGCTTTATTTCCCTCTCATTCTGTCTCATGTCTGGACATTCTTTTCCAACCCACACCCGGACCAGGACATAAGTGAAATAAATCAGGGCGGACACTTCTTCCTGCCCACTCGCCCTCTGTTTTATCTGTATAGGTGTGCGTGTTTTTGACAAAGATCACCCACATGGCGGTCAAGTGGCCCCAGGTTCACCCTCGGGGGTGCGGAGAGCAGCGGGGAATCCTCCCGGCTCCCTCTCTGCCTGGCCCCCATCCCACCTTGAGAGGAAGTTATCTGATAACAAACGGACCGGTTGATCAGACAGAGCTAGCGATTCGCTCTCCACTCTCAAGATACTTCTCAGTCCAGTGGATTTATTTTGTCCCTTCCATTCTCCAACAGATGCTAAGCGACTTTCACAGATGGTCTTCACCAAGTGCCCCGAGTCAGGTCAAGTCATGAGAAGCCCTGTGGAGGGGCACGCTGGGAGCTGGAGGCAAGACAGTTAATGAGGCTTCCAAGGACTGGGCTTCTCAGGAGCACCAGCCTGACCCGTCCTCTCCAGCGCTGCCAGGCTGCTGGTGCTCAAGGCGGCTGCGGGGCTGTGAGCCGGGAGGTGGGGGCACACGCGCGGCTCCTTCTCTTCCCGGGACTCGTCATTTTATCGTGAGTCAACACTTGCTGCTTATCGCAAGCTCTTCATTAACACATGGGATCCCCTGATGGCTCACACAGTTAGAGAATCTGCTGCAGCGCGGGAGTTATTGTTCAGTCGCTCAGTCGCGTCCGACTCCTTGCGACCCCACAAACTGCAGGCTTCCCTGTCCTTCACCATCTCCCGGAGCTTGCTCAAACTCATGTCCATTGAGTCGATGCTGCCATCCAAGCATCCCATTCTCTGTCGTCCCCTTCTCCTTCTGCCCTCAACCTTTCCCAGCATCAGGATCTTTTCCAATGAGTCAGCTCTTTGCATCAGGTGGCCAAAGTACTGGAGCTTCAGCTTTAGCATCAGTCTTTCCAGTGAATATTCAGGGCTGATCTCCTTCAGAATGGACTGGTCGGATCTCCTTGCAGTCCGAGGGACTCTCAAGAGTCTTCTCCAACACCACACTTCAAAGGCATAATTCTTCAGCACTCAGCCTTTATGGTCCAACTCTCACATCCATACATGACTACTGGAAAAAACCATGGCTTTGACTAGACGGACCTTTGTTGACAAAGTGATGTCTCTGCTTTTTAATGCACTGTCTAGGTTTTCATAGCTTTTCTTCCCAGGAGCAAGCATCTTTTACTGCAGGAGCAATGCGGGGGACTCAGGTTCAATCCCTGGGTCGGGCAGACCCCTCGGAGAAGGGAATGGCCACCCACTCCCACATTCTTGCCCGGGGAATTCCATGAACAGAGGAGTCTGGCAGGCTGCAACACGAGGGCTCAACAGAGTCAGCCAGGACTGAGTGGGTAACGCTCACTAACGCATAGATTTCTGCTGATAATGACGAGGGCTGCCAGCGCTCTCATTGCTGTGATGGAGGAACAGATTTGGGGGTTCTCACGCTGCCATTCCAGCGGCTCCACTCCAATTCACTGATTTGTGTGTGTGTGTGTGGGGGGTGCAATCTACCCACCCAAGCTCCCTTGTTCTTGATAAGAAT
Organism: Ovis aries; assembly: GCF_016772045.2. Lineage (NCBI taxonomy): Eukaryota > Metazoa > Chordata > Mammalia > Artiodactyla > Bovidae > Ovis > Ovis aries. The sequence continues at coordinate 224,528,185 of NC_056056.1, forward strand.
CTGATCCCACCTTCAGCTTCAGTGAAGCCCTGATGGATTGAGTTTCTCATGGCATTCATCCTCCTGGGAGAAGACACTGCTGTGCAGGTGGGCAGATGTGCAGGTGTCCAGGTGTGGAGGTGGGTGGGTGTGCAGATGGGCAGGTGGGCAGGTGTGCAGGTGGGCAGGTGGGCAGGTGTGCAGATGGGCAGATGGGCAGGTGGGCAGGTATGCAGGTATGCAGGTGGGCAGGTTCACAGATGGGCAGGTGTGCAGGTGGGCAGGTGTGCAGGTGGGCAGGTTCGCAGATGGGCAGGTGTGCAGATGCGCAGGTGTGCAGGTGTGCAGGTAGGCAGGTGCCCGGGTGTGCAGGTGCGCAGGTAGGCAGGTATGCAGGTGCCCGGGTGTGCAGGTGCGCAGGTGTGCAGGTGTGCAGGTGTGCAGGTAGGCAGGTGCCCGGGTGTGCAGGTGCGCAGGCGGGCAGGTGTGCAGGTGGGCAGGTTCGCAGGTGTGCAGATGTGCAGGTATGCAGATGGGCAGGTGTGCAGGTAGGCAGGTGCCCGGGTGTGCAGATGGGCAGGTGTGCAGATGGGCCGGTATGCAGATGCGCAGGTATGCAGGTGCGCAGGTAGGCAGGTGCCCGGGTGGGCAGGTGGGCAGGTGGGCAGGTGCCTGGGTGTGCAGGTGGGCAGGTGTGCAGATGGGCAGATGGGCAGGTGGGCAGGTAGGCAGGTATGCAGGTGGGCAGGTTCACAGATGGGCAGGTGTGCAGATGCGCAGGTATGCAGGTGTGCAGGTAGGCAGGTGCCCGGATGTGCAGGTGCGCAGATGGGCAGGTGTGCAGATGTGCAGGTATGCACGTGCGCAGGTAGGCAGGTGCCCGGGTGGGCAGGTGGGCAGGTGGGCAGGTGGGCAGATGTGCAGGTGGGCAGGTGCGCAGGTAGGCAGGTATGCAGGTGGGCAGGTGTGCAGGTGGGCAGGTGCCTGGGTGTGCAGGTGGGCAGGTGTGCAGATGGGCAGAAGGGCAGGTGGGCAGGTAGGCAGGTATGCAGGTGGGCCGGTTCACAGATGGGCAGGTGGGCAGGTATGCAGGTGTGCAGGTAGGCAGGTGCCCGGGTGTGCAGGTGTGCAGGTGGGCAGGTGTGCAGGTGGCCAGAAGAGGGGCCTCATCTCAGATGCAGCCCCCAGGGGTGCAGCCAGGTGCGTGCAGGGGTGGTGGGGGATGACACCTCTGTAGGTCTGGCTCCTACGTCCCTCCCCTCCTCCACTGGGGCAGAGCCGGTGCAGCCCCTGCGTACCCCCTCCGTCCTCCCTTCCCTAGAGACCTCGCGTCTGCCCCAGGCCGACCCTCCGTCACCTGTGTGCATCAGGAACCCGCCTCTCAGGACCAGCCGTTTGCAATCGGCTGTCTGTCTGGAGAAGCTGGGCTTTGCTGAGACCTACACCTTTCTGTGGCTGTTTCCAGGGCTTGCCCACACCTTCCCGCGGAACCCAAGGCTGATGGCTGTGTTTTTTTCTGGTTTCACTAAAGATGGTTCTTTTCCCTTTTTGTTTCATTGCTTTTGCTCTTTGTAGCTGGCTTTCATTAGCAGTTGAATAGAAACTCTCTGTTCCATTGTGTTACAGCTCAAGTACACTCTCATCTGTCTTTAAAGATGAAGAGGAATTTTTCAAGGAAATAGTGTTCTGGTGTGAGGAGGGGAGGGGGCAGGGCAGAGGAGACAGGCGTGGGTCTGAAACGGGGAGGCTGAGCACCTCCCTTCTCCCCTGGCTCTCAGGGACAGTGCACTGGGCATTTTCAGTCTTGGTTTTTAAGTCCAAGACAGTAAGGATTAAAAAGTCTCCATTTTAAATGAGAAAACAAAATTGAGCCCCCAGTAGCATGCTGTGAATGGGTGTCTTGATAAAGCATGCTCGTCACTTTTGGCAGCAATAGAAATACCTAGGTATCACAGAACAAAACACACAGAAAAGGGCACCGCTGACTGGGGGAGGGGCACAGAGCAGACAGTGGCCCAGAGAGGCTCCAGAACCTGCCAGACGAATCCAGAAGGTCCGGGGGATGGGGGAAGGGGAGTTCTGAGATTGTTGCAGGCAGGAAGCCAATTCTGACTCCATGCTGGAAACTGTTTCTTTGACTTGCTTTCGTTGTTATAATCATCCTCAATGGCTTGCCTGGAGGATCCTGCCCACTGCTTGACTGTAAACGAAAGTGCCTTTGTTCAGCTCCTGGAGTGGTAGCTTGTCCCTGCCCACCTGTGAATAGGAGAGACTAACACACCCCTGCTGAAGGCTGGCCATCCCCTTGGAGACACTTTGCGAGACTGAAGGCCCTTCTGCTTTGCTTCCCCGCTGCCCCTCCTTCTCTGCTCTGCCTTGGGACTTTAGTTCCTCGCTGCTTCTTTCCCTCTGATCCATAAAAGAGCCTGGCATCTGGACCCCGATAAGATGGTTCCCTGCCATCTTCTTCGTCTGCCGCGCATGCAAAGTTGCTTCAGTTGTGTTCGGCTCTTGGCGGCCCTGTGGGCTGTAGCCCACCAAGCTCCCCTGTCCATGGGATTCTCCAGGCAGGAATACTGGAGTGGGTTGCTGTGCCCTCCTCCCCAGGATCTTCCCGACCCAGGGACCGAACCTATGTTTCTCACATCTGCAGCATTAGCTGGCAGGTTCTTCAGCTCCATCTGGGAAGCCCTGCCCCTCCCCGATCAAAGTCTCTCCCTTGCCTCAACACCTGTCTCTTGGATTCATTGGTCTCCCGTGTGGCGAGCCAGGCAACAAGATCAGCCCGGCCCACTCTCGGGAGGAAGCTGCCTGCTGGACATCTTCTGGGTCCAGACTCACCCTTGGCAGGTCCCCCCTTATCCCTGCCGCTTGCTTGCTCCTGCGGGCTGAGTGGCGATGCATTCACCCCACTTTCTGTGCAAGTTTGGGAGCCCTGGGTACTTTCAGTCCTATCAGACAGGAGGCTTTTGATCAGCCCTGTGGGGGATCCAGCCACTGACGCCCTTTAGAAACCAGGGAGCACCCACTCACCGGCTCTGCATCGGCCCCGGGGACGCAGGGCCACCTGAGACCCTACCCAGACCAGCTCCTGCGGCTCCGCCTCTGCCCCTGGCCTCCCTCGCTCTCCTCCCCATCCTTGCCCTCCTGTCTCCGTTGCCTCCTCCAGGAACCCGAGAAAGCCCCCTCGCTGCACCTGAATCTTCCCGGGGCTTTTCCCTCCAGGCGTTCCCTTCTGTGCTTCCTCTGAGTCCAGAGCCAGTCTGCTCCCCCAGCCCTTGGTGACCTCGCACTCTGTCCTTTCTGAGCCAACCAGCCCTCCCTTCCTTCCCTCCTTCACACTGTGTGACTCACAAGGCCGGCCAGCACCCCTGACGCCCATAACCGCTCCTGGCCTCTCCAGCTCCCCCCTGATTTGGGGTTAGTGACCCCTGAGAACTCCTGGTAACGCCCTCGCCAGACGCCTCCCCAGCTGGGCCCAGCACAGAAAGGAAACCTGGGCTTTGCTAAAGACCGGGACAAAGTGCAGGTGGAGACGCCAGTCCCTCCTCGCACGTGCACCGTACCGCCTGCCCTCCCGGGCCTGGGGGCTCCCTACACTCAGCTGGGGGAGGGAGAGGCCAGAGCTGCCCACTCGGGGGGCTCAGGGCCTGGCCTGGCGGCGCCCCTCTTTGTCCGCACTCACCGGCCAAGAACTGAAGGGGAGCTGGAGCACGCAGCCCAGCCAGGAGCCCAGCAGGACGGGAGCTGGGCACCGGGCCCTGGAGGGACTCGGGCCCCAGGGACCAAGGCCTGCCCCCGGAGTTGCTGCGCTAACAGCCCCGCAGGGTTCCAGTTATTATCAGGGATGTTTATAGGTAATCCTGAAATTAAGCACTTCATTTACAAAGGTCTTATTTCAGGATCTTGTATATTCACACCAATAATAAAAAGCAAATACCAGCGAGGGACTTTAGGTTCTGCGGCCACTTCGCCCCGGGTCCTCGAGCCAGCCTCCTTCTCTGGGCCTTGGTGATGCTGCACCTAGGAACCTGGGGCCCCGGTGAACCGCCTGGCACCTCTGAGCAGCGTCTTCTCTCAGCCAGCTGGGATCAGGACCTGCCCGGCGTCTCCCGGGCGGTGATGAGGCTCGCGGCCCAGGACTGGCGTGACTCCTGCAGGGAATCAGGCCCCAGGAGGCGCCTGGTTCCCGTCCCTCCTGAGGGAGGAAGTCCAGCCCAGGTCACCTCGGGCTGGGGGCGGGGAGCTGGGGCTGGCTTTGTCCACAGGGCAGGAGTTGGGTAGCCATGATGGCCCTGGTGTCCAGCCAATGGGCCACCTGGCCTGTTAGCCTAGAACTGACCAGTGCTGGGGGTGACCTGAAGACCCCTAGCAACCAGCAGGCAGCTTGATTCAGACTCAGGGCAGATGGTCATAAATTTTTCCCAAATGCAAATTGTATTAAAAATATCCATCCCTCTGGGAGGGCTCTGTAATAAGGCCATGAGTCATGCCAGGACACAGCATTCCAGGTGCAAAGCGAATGTCTTGCTTGTTGGACAGAGAGAGGAAGAGCTTCCAGCCTGGGGGGCCCAGGGCCACCCCACCCCACCCCAGCTCTGGCCCACGGCCCAGGTAGCTGTGCTGCCCGTCCTGAGGAAGGGGCTCTCACTCCCAGCCCAGGGCCCGAGGGCCTCCCCGGACACCGCCTGATTCTAGCATCTCCCCTCTAGTGCTGTGCTGTGTCTCCCGGCAGCTGTCCATTCCCTCATTCATCCCCTCCCCAGTTCTCCCTACAGACACAGCACCCTGCTCACTACTGGGCCCACACTCAGGAAAACCTGGTCAGTGTGGCCCTGATCCAATGAAAGAAACCCAGCCTGCGGGAGGGAGGTCAGGGAAGCCTGCCTGGAGGGGGTGGCAGCTTAGCTGGGGACAGTCGCTCCAGCGATGAGCTGTGAAGAGCACCGAGGCAGCAGCCAGGCCTGTAGAGGTCAGAGGGTGCACACGGCCTGGCCACTGATCAGAGGGGGCCATCAGGCTGGTAAATTTCTGATGTTTCCTTCAAACTGCAGGACCTTTTAGTCCAATCAACACCCCCCACCCACCTCCACCCCCTCGCTGGAAGCCAGAACATAAAGCTGAACGAGGAGGAGCCTCTTAGGGTGAGGCGCTCTCCCCTGGCTGGGCCGAGGCTGCCCTGCGGTCCTGGAGCACCGGAGCCCCTGCACTGGGGGCCCCTGCGAGGGGGTCTCAGTGGCCCCTGCAGTGCCTTCCAGTCTGATCTCAGCCTGGACGGGTGAGGGGTGCCCTGAGCAGGACGGGTGAGGGGCGCCCTGAGCAGGGGTGTGCTCTCTGGGGCTTATCCCACGCCTGCCTGGGAGGGGCACCAGCTCCTCCAGCCCGCAGTGTCCAAAGAGCCCTCGGGCAGGAGGCTCCCAGTTGGCCAGCCCTGGCCACACACACATGCAAACACACGCACAAACACATGTGCACACACGCATGCATACATACGTGCACATGCCCGCCCACCCACACACACACACACACACACACCCCGGGAGTCCCGGCTGGGGAGCGGCCCGCCCTCCTCCAGACGCCAGGCCCCTGCACCCTGGGCCCGCCCCCGTGCCGCGGAGCAGGCCCACACCCAAGGTCTAGGACCAGGCGGGGATGCCCACCCACCCTGGGGTGTCCCCACCGCAGCTCACCATCGGATGCTGCCGCTGTGACCCCTGGGCAGAGCCTGACAGGAGGCTGTCAGGCTATCCTCTTACTGGTGGGGAAACCGAGGCTCAGAGAGGCTGAGGAGCTTGTCCAAGGTCACGCAGCAGCTCTCAGATTAGGAAGGACTCAGAGCCCTAGGGCACCCAGGCACCGGGGCAGCAGCAACCCGAGGGCCCTGCAGGCTGCGGGGGATTCCGGTTTACGCCTAGGGGACGAGAGAGACAGCCCTGCAGTCGTCCAGGGAAGCCAGGGAGTCGTTTAGCGAGACGCAGTCGGGCCTCTCCTGGGTTGGGGGACTCAGAGCCTTGCCCTGAGGCCACCACTGCCCGGGTCTCCCGCCCCCAGCTCCCCAGGCCCCTCCCACATCTCCCAGGCTCCTCCCCCAGCTCCCCAGGCCCCTCCCCCAGCTCCCAAGGCCCCACACACATCTCCCAAGCCCCTCCCCCAACTCCCAAGGCCTCACCCACATCTCCCAGACCCCTCCCCCAGCTCCCCAGGCCTCTCTGACACGGGATCACAGGTAGGTTGAGCGTCTGCCCCTGCTTAGCTTCCCTTCTTCCCTGAGGTTTGGGGACAAGCCAGGCCTGGCTGCAGACAGGAGGTCTGGGCCCCAGAAATTCTGGAAATGTAGGATCCGAGCAGGGTCCCCCTGCCCCTCCTGCCTCTCGCTGTGGCTCCGCTTCCTGGACGCAGCAGTCTCCCGACCCGTGCGGGGTTCCCTCGGGCACCCCCTTGGCCTCCCTGAAGCCTGTGTGGGTGGAATGGTCACCCAGGTTGGCGAGGAACGAGCGAGCCGGTGCCAGTAGTGGCCGGGGTTCAGGCCTGCCGCGTGGGCGCTGCCCTCGAGGCTCTGAGCACTGCCCCCTCCCGACCCCCCCCCCCGCCCCCCCTCTCTCTCCCTTGTTCCTTTCCACCCCCACCTCCATCACAGGGACTGTCTTCAGCCCGCCTAATGCCACCTCTTGTCTGCTCTGTCCTCCCTGCTTAATTAGTTAATTGCTTTTCTCCTACTTTTCAGGACACTCAGACTGCTTGGTGATAAGTGCTGCTGAGAGATGTGAAGATACAACGCGCAGGACAGCCGTGCTCCAGCCCTGTGTCTCCGTGGATCCAGGAGGAGCCAGGGGCTCAGAAGAGCCCTTGCGGGAAGCCTGGCGCTGACCTCTGAGCAGGAAGACACTCACTGTGGCCGGGGTTTGAAGGATGCATTCTCCTTCCAGGGCGGAGCTTGGAGCTCCCTGAGATAGGTCCGGGGGCCCAGGCAGCGTGTTCCGGAAGCTTCCACGTGGATCCAGTGCTGTGGGTGCTGCACCATGGTGGCACTTCCTGCCGCCTTCGAACTTCCTCTGGGCTCCTTCCTCCTGGAGCAGCGCACTCTCCTGGCCCCTCGGCCGTCCTGGGACACGAACCGCGTCCAGAGCCCATCATCCCGGAGGCACCTGGGGTTGGGGCTCTGTGGCTCAGGCGCGGAGGAGTCACCGTGCCTAGCCTGGGGCCAGCGTGCGGTCAGCTGTGGTCAGTACTTCTGCTTGAACGAAAGGGATGAGTGGATGGATGGATGGATGGATGAGTAACTGAACCAGGGGTTGGCTAGGCCACACCCAGTAACAGTCCCAATCAGCAAGTGAAAGTGAAAGTCTTAGTCGTGACCCCATGAACTGTGGCCCACCAGGCTCCTCTGTCCATCAGATTCTCCAGGCAAGAATACTGGAGTAAGTTGCCATCTCCTTCTCCAGGAATCTCCCCAACCCAGGGACTGAACCCAGGTCTCCCGCGTTGCAGGCAGATGCTTTACCTACTGAGCCACCAGGGCAGCCCTGTCAGCCGGCGGAGGCTCTAATCTCACCAGACCAGACCTGGGCATCTGACCTCTGCTGTTCTCACCGGTCAGATGAGGTGTGATTTCAGAGGCACCGGTAAGGCCACACGCTCCAGAATGTGCCCCTCCTCTGCGGTCACTTGTGTCTGAGACCACCATGACTGGGGAAATTTACCCTAAAAACGCAGCTGTATGTGGGACCGTTACCAGGTGCTGAGAGCAGGGCAAGCTCCAGAACAAGGTGCACCCTTCTGGTGACCAACCCGCTGAGCGAGGGGGAGGGCATCTGGGTCCGGCCGGACGAGGCCCTCGGTGCGCCCACCCCTGGAGAAGGCGAGGCAGCACTGCGGGGGGGGGGGGGGGGGCGGGGGGACAGGCCGCCCAGCGCCGGGCTCTCAGGTCTTGATTTCCGGTTGGAAGGAGGTGTCCCCAGCACCCCTTCCCACAGCTGCCCAGCAGGCAGCGCGCACCCTGGGCTCCAGCTTGCCCAGCTCCGCAGCCCCACCCTTGCGGCCCCGGGGAAGGTGCTTGCGTGGGAGGAATCTTGCAACGTCTGTGCTGAGGTCCCACCTCCCAGAACCCCATCTGGGAGCCCTTTTGAAACGGGGTCGTGGCAGATGTACCATTTAGATGGTTTTCACAGGACAGGTAGGTGTGACGGGGGTCCTCACAAGACAGGGGACAGGACATGGGCTCGGGGAAGGAAGACAGGTGACATCGGAGGCAGGGCTTGGAGGGGTCCTTGTGCTGGCCGGGGCTCCACGGGCGGCCGACAGAGGGAGGCTGGCCTGGGACAGAGTCCCTTCTGCACCTCCAGGGACCGGCCCCGCCGGCCCGTCCATCTCAGGCTTCTGGCCTCCAGGCTGGGAGAAGATGGAGGTCCGCTGCGGGAGCCGCTGCGTTTGTCAGTGGCCATGGGCAGCTCTCCCCATACCGTCCAAGCTCACCCCGTGGGGCCCACCCCCACCCCCAGGCTGCTCAGGGCCTGGGCTCTGCCAGGGCCCGGGGAACACTGCCACGTCCTCACCAAACGTCAGCAAGGATGCCGGGCCCATGGAAACGCCCTCCTCGCTTTCAGCCGGGGCTCCCTCCTGGGCAGCCTCCCTCCGATTTCCCCCTTCCTCCCTCCAGTCCCGTTTTAAATGGAATTCTAGATAATCAGAGCATGAGGCCATCAGCCTAGCTTGGGAAGTGCAGCTCTGTGCAGGGGGACGTTATTGATGGAGCCCGCCTCCCACAAGTGAGTGGAGAGGCTGCCCTGCCACCCAGCGGCCCTGTGTCCCGCTCCAGCCTCTTCGTAATAATGGGCACTGGTGTCCCCAGCGCTGAGAGACTGGGCCGAGGAAGCTCCACGTGGCTGGAAGATGGGTTTCGCCCATTTCTGCTTCTTGGGCAGCTCCATCGGTGGGGCCGGATTGACACCTGCCAGCCTCCGGGAAGGAGGCTGCATCTGGTCTCCAGAAGGCACAGGTCTGGGAGAAGGTGGGACCCAGCTGGCCACCTGCCTGTCCAGGAGGTCAGTCTTCCCCACTGAAGTGGAGGGGCTGGGACACGAAGGCAGCCTCGGATTCCTCGGCTCGAGGTGGGGGGTCTCCACTGGTTCTGCTTACTCTGTGGGTCTGGGAGGACGAGCCTGGAGATCACACTTCTTTAACTGACGACCAGCTTTGTGGCCAGAGGCGCCGAGCCTCTTTAAGTGGGACTGTGAGCAGGGTCACGGTGGCCGCCCACATGGCCTGCACCCGCCTGGCGCGCCTGGTGCTGTCCTGAACGCCCCCATCCATGAGGCAGGCAGGCAGCTGGCTAAGACATCCCAGCCAGAGGGGCTGGACCAAGGTCTCAGCCCAGGCAGGCTGACCCCTAAGCAAGGCCCTGCATACACACAAACCGGGAAATCAGATTGCGTAGCCACAGAGACTGCAAGGCAGTGCAGGCCAGTGAAACTCAGGCTAGTAACATAAGATTTTAGCCCTTCTTACCTAGAATGCCATTAAATGCAGGTAGAGATAGCAAGCAAGTAGGGAGAGAGGCCATGAAAAAAATGAAAAGCTTTCCATCTCTGTATCTTTAAAGGGACTTTTTTTTTCTTTGTGCTTTTGCACAAGATCCCTGTGTTTCCAGCTCACACGGGGCTCTGCAAATCCTCCCTTCCATTGAAACCGAGTCCCCTAAACTGAGCTCCCCTGCCGAGTTTATGATTAATCTCCCTGTCTACAACTTTGTTCCTTTTCTTGTCCTGTTCTCTTCCCCTCAGGATGGAGGAGGATCAAGAAAGGGGGGGACTGAAACCAAGCAAGACACGGCAGGGCCTTCCCAGGTGAAAAAGCCCCTCTGAGTCCCCTGTGTCTTATTTGTACAAAATAAGACTTTAGTCTCCCGGGCCCTCCCCCAGTTCCAGAGAGCAGTTGTTCTTCAGTCTCTCAGCCGTGTCCAGCTCTTTGTGACCCCATGGACTGCAGCACATCAGGCCTCCCTGTCCTTTGCTATCTCTCAGAGTTTGCCCGGACTCATGTCCATCTAGTCAGTGATGCCATCCAACCATCTCATCCTCGGTCTCCCCCTTCTCCTCCTGCCCTCAATCTTTCCCAGCATCAAGGTCTTTTCCAATGAGTCAGCTCTTCCCTCCAGAAAAAGAGTTCGAGGCCACATCATTCCTCTTGAAGGACCCTAGTTAAGATTTGATGCTTATGTTTGAGTTGTTCTATGGAAATTAAGACCCCCACACCCAGTGGAGGATGGTGGCTACATGTTGACCACAAGAACTAGACCCCAGACTGGTTGGGACCAGAAGGTTGATGATTGAGATTCCAGAAACATCAGCCGGTTACCTCACCACCAGCCAGTCAGAAGGTCCACAAGCACCCTAAGACCTTCTTCCCTCACACCGTCTCTGACAAGCCCTGCCTGGAAGCATCCGGAAGCTCGGGCCTGTCCAGCGTGGAGCTGCCTCTGCTCCTTGCTCAGCACCTGCAAACACCCCCGCGTGCATGTGTGCTCAGCCGTGTCCGACTCTCTGTGTCCCCGTGGACTGTGGCCCGCCAGGCTCCTCCGTCCATGGGGTTTCCCAGGCAAGAGTACTGGAGAGGGTTGCCGCTTCTTTCTCCAGGGGATCTTCCCGACCCAGGGGAAGATCTCATCTCTTGCCTCCCCCACACTAGCAGGCAGACCCTCTCTCCCTGCACCACCTGGAAAGTCCAAACGTGCGCTGACTTTGCTGCGAACGCCTGCTGTCGGAGCGTGGCTTTCTGCACCACGGGCACACGCACCCTTGAGGGGTGCCTATGGCCACGCCTTCCACCCCGGTGAGTGGCTTGGGCTGACCTGAGGATGGGGCAGACTACTTAGCGTGTGTGAGGCGACCTACACCCACACTTCTCAAAGGGAATTTTAGCCGGTGAAGAGGGAGAGACGAGAGGGGACTGTGTCTTGGGAAGGAGAAGAGCTGGGTGACAACTGTGAGGGGTTCTGGCCCCTCTGGAACCTCCTGTTCTAAGGGAAGGGTCTGAGCTGGTCACCCTGCTCCCTGTGGTTCCAGCCAGCGCTCCCCACCACAGGGGCATGGATGGAGGCGGGTCGACCAGTTGGACGAGTGCGCAGATGTCCTGGGCAGAGATGGAGTCTCCAGACAGGATCGTGGTCCTGAGGATGGAGATGAGCGCAGGCACAGGCTGTCCTGAGTGCTGTTAGAAGCGGACCCTGAGCCCCTGCGTCTGGAGAGCGGTCACCAGGTTATGTTAACACTCCACTGCTGAAAACTTTGTTTTCCTTGTTGCATAAAATGGGAGAGAAATGCCAGGTTTCCAGCAGCGGAGGAAGCAGAAAGATGTGGATATCCCTGCAGTCCAGCACCCCCACTGCTCAAACCACAGACGGATAATGGGCCGAGATGAGGCGCATGATGAGACGTCTCTGGGGGGCACTTTGGCACATGGAGCATCAATCCAGTGTGCCCCCGGATGCCCCCTCAGCGGGAAATTAAATAATGCTGAGTGACAGCTGACAGGTTCATCGCCCTGGAGGGGCCCCACCCACCAAAGGCAGGAATCGGAGTCTCCAGCTGGGGTGGAAGAGCCAATTTACAGCCCATCCTTCAGGGTTCTGACACCTCGCTCTCTGCTTGCCATTTTGTTAATGAGGAATCGCTCTCAAACCCTAAGAGGATGTTTCCCTCAAGAGGAACTTCCATGTCTCGGTGAAATTAAGCCAACTTTGATGGGGATGCAGAGAGAAGGCTTAATCGGCTTTTTCACCTTTAATGACTTCAGGGGGTGCAACCAGAGGACCGTTCATCATCGCACACTCGGAGTCAGAGAAGGGCCACCGTTTCAGTGTGGATGTGCTCGGCTCCTGGAGCCTCGGGGTGTGAGGAGGGGCTCCAGAACTGGTGTGTTGGACCCCAGGACCCTAAGCCTCCAGGACATGCCAGCAGGGGGTCCTAGAACTGCTGGCGGGCACGCACCCACACCCAACACCACCTCTCAGCTGGCGGGCTGCCCCGCTGCCCACTCACCTCCCCTGGTCCTGGGCTGCCAGCTGGGCTGGACGCTTGCTTCTCCGAGGCAGATGTTTAGCCTGTGGAGCGTGGCCACCTGATGCGAAGAGCTGACTCGTTGGAAAAGACCCTGATGCTGGGAAAGATTGAGGGCGGAAGGAAACGGGGACGACAGAGGATGAGATGGTTGGAGGGCATCACCGACTCAATGGACATGAGTTTGGATAAACTCGGGGAGTTGGTGATGGACAGGAAGGCCTGGCGTGCTGCAGTCCCTGGGGTCGCAGAGTCGGACACGACTGAGACTGAACTGAACTGTGGAGTGTGCGTCCTGGTGTGAGTGAAGGAGAGAGCGCGTGAAGGACGGGCTGAATGAAGTCAGCAACAAGCGAAGCTGGTGCCCTCGCTGGCCTCGCAGGCAGCGGGGGAGCAGGTGGGAGCCTCAGTAGCACTCCAGACGCACCGCCGCCTCACCGGTGGCCCTGGCCTTGCTCGCCGTCCGGCTTTCGCTAACTTTTCATGAACAAAGCCCTTGTTACCAGTGCAGGGACTTCCCTGCGGCCTCCAGGGTCTTGAGAGAAAGAAAACCTTGGTTCACCTGGGGGATTCATGCAGAGTGGGATGGAGGGGCAAGGGGAGCAGGGCCAGGGCCCCAGCCACACCCCTCCCCCAGGGCCACTGTGCGCCCCCCACTCACCCGCAACATCCCACCTCCATCTCCTTGTGGGCAGGGAAGGCTACGGGAGCCACCCCAGCCACGTCAGCGTCCTGGGGCTGCTGGCCCAGAGCACAGGCCAGCCTTGAGCGCCAGCCTGGACGCTCCCGGCCTGGGGGCTGGAGTCCAGGGTCCAGGCGTGGGTGGGGCTGCACCTCCTGAGGTTCCCAGAAGGGTCTGGCCCAGCTTCTGGCCAGCTCCCGGGCCCCGGTGTGACTGGTGTGTCCCTGGCCGTCCTGCCGTGTGTAGGACGTCTGGCCCCTCCTCTTCCCTCGGTACGCACCTGTCTCCTGGTCGAATTTTCCCTTTTCATCCAGACCCCAGTCCTACAGGATTGAGGCCCATCCCGACAACATCATCTAAATCTGACCTTCTGCAAAGACCTTCCTCCAAATGAGTCATGTTCAAGGTGTGGGGGTTGGCACTGCAGCATCTTCTCGGGGAGGTGGGGGGCATGATTAAACCACAGCAAAGGACACCTGTGTGTCTTTGGAGGTCTGCCTCTCGTGGGCTTTACCTTCTTGCATTAAAGCCTTTTCTCAGGCCTGAAAAGGCACCTCTAGATTTCAATGTACTGACTTAGTTTATAGATTTTAGTCTTAATATCCAGTGCTGACAAATTACAGATGAGAGCAACGCAGGAAGTGCATACATCTCACAGAGTGCAGATACGAAGGGGTGCGGGACCCAGATCCCACTGCACCAGCTAGTAAGATGTGGACAGGCCTGCGGAGGCCCCGCCCACAGGGCACACAGGATGGTGGGAGTCTGAGCTCTCGTTTCCATCACCGTCTGGGACCTACTCGCATACCTGGGGGTGAAACAGGCCTCACCTGGGGTCTTGGGAACATCCCTCGTGGGACCACGGCTTCCTCTGTTACCCTGAGGCCCCAGGAGCCCCGGTCTCTCCAGCTAAAGACCAGAGAGACCAGGCTGCTGCTTAGAACCCGTGTTGGCCCCCTGCCCGCCCTCACGAGGCTCCATCGCCGTGTGTAGGATCACCACCCCCAACCCCCGGCTTTGCTCCTCTTCCAATGAGCTGGAGCTGTGGGAGCACAGTCCCCACACAGACTCCCAGCTGGGAGTCCTCCAGGGGAGTGGAAGCAGCTCGGGTGGCTTGCAGGAGTTTGGGTGATCCTGAGAGATGCTGAGAGAGCAGAGACTGAGGGTGGGGAGAAAAGCGGTCTGCGAAGGAGTCTCAACCAAGACCCCAGACAGATTCTGGGGCTGCAGCTCTTTGTCGAGGAGGGAGCGACGGCCAACCCCATCCCCTTCTCCCAAGCCTGTGAGGATGCAGGGGGAAAGAGCAGAGGGAGGGGCTTGAGGCCGCTTCTTGCACCTGCAGGCAGCATCCGCTGCCGCCAGGCGTGAACAATCATGGGGAAGTTTGTTCTCCGTGTAGAGAACCTCCCTGGCAGCTTGTCATGGCGGCCATCAACCCGCGATCTCAAATCTGAAAGTTAAATCATAGCCAATTGTCACAGCGGTCGTTGCCAAGGCACCGGAGCTGCACGAAGGGTTTGTTCTAGGAAATGGCTCATTGGCGAAAATATTTTCTGCTCAGCTGAGAGCTCTGCTGCAGGGAATACAGCACATGAATTTGAAACACAAATTCAGGGCATTCGTGTGCAAAGCCTGACCTTTCCCTGCGGCGCGCTTCGCAGGCACGTCCTGCCACGTGCCTTCCCGTGAACTTCCTGGAGCTCCTCCTGGCCCCGTTGCTAACTTCGGTGTCTGCGCTTGGAGCTGGCTGCCCACGCCAGCACCTGTCACCTGGATGTTCGCAGGAAAATAGAAACAGGCGCCGTGGTGGGAGGAGCAGCGCTCCCTGAAAGCGCACGCGCACCGGAAGCCGCGATGGGAGGGAGCCCGATGGGGGTGTTTGCAGATGCAACCCCTCGGGGGTCTGGAGATGAGACCACGCTGGGCGATCGAGGTGAGCTGGAAATCCAGCGCGCCTCCTGATGCGACAGGAGAGACCTGGGGGTGGGTGGCCGTGTGAGGACAGAGGCAGGGACTGAGGGCCGCGGCCACAAGCCAGGGGACCCTGGAGGCCTGGATGCGGGAGGAGGCAGAGAGGAGCCGCTCCTGGAGAAGAGAGCTGCTTTGATTGGGGCTGCCCACAAATGGCGTGTGACAGCCTCCTCCTCCTGACGCCCTGCCTCGCCCCACGACCCTGCCCCGGCTGTGGGTCAGAAGCATCTCCAGGGGTGCAGACGGAACCTAGACCCAGAGAGGAAAGCCTCGAGCAGCCAATTGGATAAAATATCAGGCAGCGCATCCAGAAAGAAACCGCTGGGTTCCAGACATGCCTAGGAGCGCAGGAACAGCAAAGCTCCGACGCTGCCGGTGCGGCGAAGCTTCCCCGTCCTGGTTCCTGGGGGACCCGCCACACCGTGCTCCCGGCCAACAGCTGCTCCCGGGGCCAGCCTCAGGGACAGAGCCTCTGGCCTGCTGTTCCTTCTGCCCAGGCTGTGCCCTCCCCGCATCCTGCCCCTGACCGCTGAGGAGCCTCAGGAGAGGGGTCTGCGGAGCCGGGCTGCCCAGCGTGGGGAAGGGAGCCAGCGCCCACGTGGCAGGATACTCAGCCCCGGCTGCAAAGGGTGGGCACTGACTCTGCCCCTGCCTCCCCCATGATGGCCGAGGTCATCCGCGCGGTGGCGGAAGCGATGACGGTGCATCCACCCTCAGCTGTCCCAGCCTGGGCCCTGGAAGCAAATACCGCCGGCCGCGGTGGGGCAGGCGGCTCAGAGTGTCTGCAGGCTGGGAGGCTGAGATGAGGGTCCAGTGTGGCCGGTTTTGGTGAGGACCCTTTTCCAGGTGCAGACCTGCCTTCTTCCATCTTCAAGGGGCAGGAGAGCGGATGAGCTCCTTAGAAGGACCCTGCCCCCCTTCATGGGACCCTAGTCTCATGACCCAGTCACCTCCCATACCCCCCGCCAAGGCCATCACACTGGGAGGGAGGCCTTCAACATACGGACTCCGGGAGCACGCAGACACGAGCCCCACTTCAGGGCCGGGTGTTTGGTGACAGGCGCAGGGAGCTTGTAGGCTCTGGAAGTGAGTCGCTCAGTCGTGTCCAGTTCTCTGTGACCCCACGGACCCCACTCTGTCCATGGAATTCTCCAGAGAAGAATACTGCAGTGGGTATGCCCAACCCAGGTCTCCCGCGACGCAGGCGGATTCTTTACCATCTGAGCTGCCAGGGATGCCCAAGGATCCCAGAGTGAGTAGCCTATCCCTTTGGCAGGAGATTGTCCCAACCCAGGGATCGAACCGGGGTCTCCTGCACTGCAAGCGGATTCTTTTCCAGCTGCGCCACCAGGGCAGGCCTTGTAGACTCTACCTGTGGACAAACCACAGCCCAGACTCCTTCCTTCTCTCCCCGCACCCGGCCCACGCCTCAGAGCAGCATTTCCCGCCCAGAACAGCCTAACGGGGGGAGCCTGTGAGGACACAGCAGCGTCAGCACGGTGGAGCTCACAGGAGGTCAGGCCCTCCGTGTCCACAGCCTTGTGTAATCACACGAGAACCCCAGAAGGAAAGCACGTGATTCCCACCTTTCACAGATGAGAACCTGAAGACTGGGGACTGAAAACCCGTCCTCCAGACTCAGAGGTGCGGGCCGTGGTGGAACAGCCTGACTCCCAACCCCCCACGAGCAGCACCCAGGCAACAGAGCCGACCAAAGTCCCCACCTGCTCTGCTTCCCTCGGCTCATTTTCAGAATCTCCCAGCGCCCACAAGATTCCTGAAGCCCATGAGTTGCCAAGAAGCGTGTCGGCTGACTATGATCAGAGATCATTTTGGATAAAACCAACTGTGTCAGATGGGAAGCTGCAATTTGAATTAGATATTTCCGATTGGGCCTGAACCTCTGCAAATAAGAAGTTCTTGAAGAAGGGAGGTGTTCCCTGGGGCTGCAAGGGTCCCCAGAGTGAGGAGAAACCAGGATTTCCCGGGGTGCTGGTAAACCTGTCTCGGTTAAAAGGCATCACTTTAGGAGCACACCCAGAGCTTCTGGACTTTCCTTGTCTGCATTTAAGTGATCATCTGACCAGAGGGGCAACCCCGATGCTCAGGGCTCCTCCAGGGAGGCTCAGCTTAACCTTCGTCAACTAAAACTAGCCAGCAGCTGGCCAGAGCAGAGTGCCCAGGCTGTGTGCTAAGAAAACACGTTTCCAACCCCCTCTGCCACCTGATCCCCTACGGGGACCTCAGTAAGTCGTCAGCTTCCGAAACAAGGTCACCTCTGGCCTGTCCTGAAGCTACGCAGAAGTGACATGGTGGCCAGGAGCCCCTCTGGGGTCCACGTGGGGTAGATCTCTTTCTGTCTATGCAGACATGACTCAGACGGTTGACCCCAGAACATGCAGCAGGACTGTCCTTCCTTCCATCAAACCCTGTGAGGCCCGGCCCCCCACCCCTCCCCAACCGGCCTGGGTGGACACAGCCCTGGATTTTGTGCTGAGGCCCTGTCCTCACCTCCCCAGCGTGGAACCTAGCCCGGCTTCCAGGAGAAAGAGAGCATTTGGACTCACGAAGTCTGTTCTCTCCTTCTTGGAAAGATGGAAAAATAAGATCTACACACAAATCAACAACAAAGTGCCTCAGGGCAGCTGAGCTTCCGTCTCCCTGATGATCTCAACGACCTGAGACCTGCCCGGGGTCTCCCTACAGATAGCGAGAGTGAATTTGGCATCTTTCGCCCCCACCCATCTGACTTCAGGCTGGCCGGGGGGGGGGGTGACTGGCATTTCTCAGGGCACAATCCGCAAACCCCAGGACTTCCTCACCACCCCTGCAGCCCAATGTCTTTCTTTTCTTGGGCTGAGGTTTCTGACAATCGCGACACTGGGGATGGAGTGTCAATGCTGTTCCCAATTAGTCTTGCAGCCTTGGGAGGGCTCCAGGCACCAGGTGGGTCCCCCGAGACCATTTGAAACAATTTTGTGTGGGCAAAGCACTGAGGAAAAACCCTATAAACACTGCTCGTGAAAACACTCGGTCTCTGTAGGAGGAATGCTACCCGCTTAGAAAAGAAGCCGCCCTCGTGAGCTCACAGGTCTGTGAAGGATGCCCACGTTTCCGGGACTTTCTTCTGCTCAGCTGAAGTTTTGAACAAAGCCCACGGCTCGTGTGATGCTAACATTTACATAATGAGCCAAGCCAGGCGGCTTCCCCTCTGTCCGTGGCTGGGAAAGCATCCTCAGTCGCATGTGTGGGCGGCGTGTGCAAACATCTGGGCGGACGTTTCCAGGCAGAGGCTCCATCGCCGGCCCTGGGACTCTCAGGCTGGGAGGTCAGGGCCACCGTGGCCGTCTGGCTGGCCGTGCCCTCTGACAGCGCCCACCAGCAGGACGTGTGGGGGCGTTCGTGTTGGGCACACGCAGGGCCATGCTGGTCAGCCCGTGGTCACTTGGCTGGGTCTCAGCCTGGGTGACACCGCAGAGCTGCTGAGCCACTCATGGGCGCCGCAGAAGGAAACCCGCGGCTGAGGCTCCTGGTCTCCTGCAGACCTCGGCGGGGCGGCTGCGTGGCCCCGGCCACGGCGTGCTCTCACTTGCCCAAGCACCTCTCTCCCTCTTGGCGCCTCTTGACCTGGCACGCCCCCTGCACGCCGGCCCTCCTCTCACCTCCCGTGCCTGTGGGCTCTGGGCGCAGGGTGGAAAGGGGACAAGACTCCCTGGGCACCAGGATAGGGGAGAGGTGTGGGGCATGTAAGTCTGCTAGGCTCTTCAGATGAGCGGGGTTGGTGGTTCCTGCACCGGTGCCGTGAGGCCAGACATCTGAAGGACCCCCCCAACACACACACTCACTCACTTACACACACATACATTTGCACACATATACATTTACACACATATACATTTACACACATACATGCACACTTACACACTTATACACATACACATTTACACACTCACACGCATACATTTACACGCATACATTTACACACACATTTACACACACATTTACACATATACACACTCACACGCATACATTTACACACATACACACACTTAAACAATACACTTACACACATACATTTACACACATACACGCACACTTACACATACACATTTACACACACATACATTTACACACATATACATTTACACACATACACACACATTTATACACATATACATTTACACACACATACACATACACACACACTTATACCCACATGCATATACATACATATACACATATACACACACACATACACACATATACACATACATTTATACACACACATATACACTTACATACATACACACACATACATTTACACACATTTACACACACACTCACACATTTAAACACACATACACTTACACACACACATTTAAACACATACATTTACACACATACACATACACACACACTTATACACACATACCCACATGCATATACATATATATACACATATACACACACTTATACATACACACACATACACACACATACATTTACACACACATACATTTACACACACATACATTTACACACATACACACTTAAACACACATACACTTACACATTTATACACATATACATTTACACAGACACACTCACTTATACACACATACATTTGCACATATACATTTACACACACACTTACACACACTTACACACATACATTTACACACATACATTTACACACACTTACACACATACATTTGCACACATACACACTCACACACATTTACACACATACGTTTACACACATATACATTTACACACACACTCACACACACATTTACACACATACATTTACACACATACGTTTACACACACACACACACACTCCTCCAACTGTCGTCTGCACATCTCCAGACGCCTGGGCACACAGATCCGGATCCCAGGGACACCCCTCCTACAGGCGGGACCACTGCGAGGGGCGGGTGGGAAAGTGGGTCTTCACTTGGCCCTCGCATCCTGTCCACAGAGGGTCTTTGGGTGGAAAGCCCTCCTTCTGGAGACCGGGGTGGGTTTGGTGGTTGTTTTTTTTATTGTTTCCCTAACACTTTGTATTGTGTCCATCTGGGAAGATTTGTTGTCTGACTTCTTCAGGAGGGTCCTGAGGCTTAGACGGTTGGGGACCCACCTTTCCTGCTGGGCCCCGGTCAAGGCTGCATCTCCATCAGACGTTGCTGGGTCTCCTCTTGAGGCGGTTGGTTCCACACCCAAACTCCATCGCAGATGCCGAGGAACGGGAGCCACACCCTGGGGACGAGCTCAGCATCTTCCCAAATCCTCAGTCAGGTTCGTTCTCCTTCATCCTCCCATCCCGAGCGGACCTTGCCATCCATGGACCTGTAACCAGCCTGGACCCAGACACCCTGCAGACCCCGCTCAGCGGTCACACTGGCGCTGATGACGTCCGATGTTCCCCAGTGAACGTGCGCGCTTCCTTCCCAAATCCCGGCACACAGCCCCACCTTTGAGCTCACCATGCCCCCACCATGGACACGTCTCTGTCCTTCAGGGGTCCCGCGGGGCCTTCAGAGAACCTGCAGCCCGGCAGAGCAGACACAGCTGAGGCACTCGGGGAGCATCTGCTGGGTTTGTTTCCGCATCAGGGACGTCTGTCCAGTAGGATAACGCCTGGACCACCCCTCAGATCCTCTGCCAGAAAGAACGAGACATCAGGGGCAAACTAGTCCCCTACTCAGAGGCCAGCCTGAGAGCCGGGAGGGTCTCCATGGGCCGGACCAGTGGCCCTTCACTCTTCCTTGGATGGAGCCTCCATCCTGGCCCACCCCTGCCAGTCCCCAGGGCTTCCCACCATCACCCCACGTCAGACCTCACAGTTCTGTTATTTTTTACACTTGCTGTGACAGATTGATTCTCTCCATTCTATGCCTTTGCATGTCTTTTGTCTCCTGCACAGAAAAGCTGTCTGGGGAGCTGGTCAAAGCCACTTCGGATCCCAAGGGGCGAGCACACAACATGTATAGGTTTTCACCATTTGGTGCTGAAAACATCGCTGGTCCGAAGTTGATGTGTGCTGCCAGCCATGGACAGCAGCCGCGTGACCCAGACATTTCCACCTGCTGAGTTGCTGGCGACATTTGACATCCAAAGAGAAAGAGGCTCCTCCCGCCTCTGCTGCTGCTGGGGGCAGGGATCTGAGTGTCAGGATTTGTTTCCAGGGAAAGATCCCAGGGCCCAGGGGCATCCGGAACGGGCCTCTCCTCTTAGCTGCCAGGCAGGGCAACTGATCCTGGCTGATTCTTCTTCTGATTGAAACAGATTAGGGTTCTCAGCTGGTTTCTGGTCTTTGCGGTGAAAACCCAGCACACAGGCTCTGCCAGCATGAGGCTGTGTGAAGTGAACCCCAGCCCCCCCCACCCCGGCCCTTGACTAGGCTGCGATGCCGCGCGGTCCTGACAGGCCATCTGACACGTGCGTGCTGGGTCGCTTCAGGAGCGTCCAACTCTTTGCAACCTCATGGACTGTAGCCCGCCAGGCTCCTCTGTCCATGGGATGACCCAGGCAAGAATACTGGAGTGGGTTGCCATTTCCTTCTCTGGGGTATCTTCCTGACCCAGGGATCAAACCTGCGTCACCAACACTGCAGCCAGATTCTTTAGTGTCTGAGCCACTTCAGTGGATTAATTCAGTGTATCAAAGCACAGAAAAGATGTTGAAACCTGTAGATGCGGGTGTGGGAAATATGGGGCAGCCTCGTCACCAGGGCCGAGGAGGCTCAAAAACACCAAGACGGAGAACAAGGCCCCCGGCTGGCCGCCAGCACCGTCGCTCCTGCTTCCCAGAGAGGAGCGTGCTTTCTTCATGGGATATTGTGTCTTCAGTGAGTCTAGTAATGAAATTTTTAAAAACCCAGTGACGTTGATCCAAATTTTGGCTAGGAAGCCTATTAAAATCGATAACAGCAGCCTAATGCATTCTAAGGCATGGGCACCGGAGATGATAAATCTTGGAAATTTGCATTGTATAAAAATGTTTTAGTCAATGGTTTTGTAGTCAGGAAGATTCTCTGACTCTCTGATTGGCTGCTCCGGTGCAGAAGACTAAAGATGAGCACTGTCGGACGCATGAGGATCTCCAGGGAAGTGTCTGAAGTGGAGAACGGCTTTCTTGTTCGGCTCTTGAGCATTCACTTTAATGACTTAGTACCATTTACTGTTTGGAATCTGCAGCCCCGTAGGCACAGAGGCAGTGCCAGGCATGGAGCCACAGGCCCCGCCCTCCTGCCCACTGTCTCCAGCACAGGAGACGAGCAAGGGGTGGAGGCTGACGGTGCGAGAAAGGGTTCCCATCAGCGACTCTCCACCGTCCGTGCCTGGGAGTCTCCACCCTCTCACCTGCCCCTCCCTGAGTCCCCGCAGGGCCTGGATGCTCGGCCTTCGCAGACCTGCTTGGTGTGCATCCTGTTCTCTGCTCCAGCTGCAGTGGGTGCCCTTCCTCGGAAGGAAAGGCTGAGGTCCCCTTCCTTGGGCTCTCCTCCTGGAGGACATGCAGTTTTCCTGATTACTGTCACCAGGCCACAAAGGTGACATTGTCTGTGATGACCGGTGTCTGAAAGTCCATCAGAAAAGGCGAAACTCCAGGACGAGGAGAGTGGCTCACTTTATCCAGACCGCAGGTGGTCCTAGGATGAGAGGAAGGCGAGGGCGCACAGGGGCCTCTGCCTCGCCTCTTCCTGGCCCAGGCGCAGAATTGCAGCTGATGCCCATCCTTCTGAAGCCAGCTGGCCAGGACACACACCTTTTCTGTGCTGGAAGCCTCTGCTCCCTCCTCCAGGGCTGGCCCAGGGAGGCCTTCAGAGGCTGCTAGGATGCCCAGCACCCCTGATACACAAGCCCACCTGGTGATGTCAGTTTTCACCTGATCCTCCATGGAAGGACCTTCCCCAGAGGACACAGAAATGTCTCCACCACCCCTGGGCTGGTGTGTGTGTGCCCACAGCACATCCAGGCTGCACATCGCCGCCCCAGATGGCCTGCCCTGGCCCAGCCCTGTTGGCATGTCCTCCCCAGCAACTGCTGGCATCTTGCTTTCTTTGACCTCACCTACAACAATCATAATTATGGAGGGTTTGGTGCTGACCTGTTTGCTCCTTGTGTCCTGGTCTCTGACTTAAGTGTGGATTCCTGGGAGTGGGCACAGATCTCTCCTGAATTGCAGTGCCAGCGTCTAACTCAGGGCACAGCTAAGAGGTGGGGTGACTGCTAACGAGCGTGGGGATTCTTCTCCAGGGTGAAAATATTCTGGAATGAGACAGTAGTAATGATAGCCCAACAGGGAAGCCTGGCACACTATAGTCCACGGGGTCACGAAGAGCTGGACACAACTTAGCGACTGGAAAACAACAGGATACCCCACCTCTGTGAGTGTGCTAGAACTGCGGAATTGTGTGCTTTGCGGAATTGTAACGTCAGTTCAGTTCAGTCACTCAGTCAAGTCCAACTCTTTGTGACCCCATGGACTGCAGCACACCAGGGCCCCCTGTCCATCACCAACTCCCGGAGCTTGCTCAAACTCATGTCCATTGAGTCAGTGATGCCATCCAACCATCTCATCCTCTGTTGTCCCTTTCTCCTCCTGCCCTCAATCTTTCCCAGCATCAGGGTTTTTTCCAATGAGTCAGCTCTCTGCATCAGGTGGCCAAAGTATTAGAGCTTCAACTTTAGCACCAGTCCCTTCAATGAATATTCAGGACTGATTTCCTTTAGGATGGACTGGTTGGATCTCCTTGCAGTTCAAGGGACTCTCAAGAGACTTCTCTAACACCACAGCTTGAAAGCATCAATTCTTCAGTGCTCAGCCTTCTTTATGGTCCAACTCTCACAAGCATACACAACTAATGGAAAACCATAGCTTTGACTGTACAGAACTTTGTTGGCAAAGTAATGTCTCTGTTTTTAAATATGCTATCTAGGTCGGTCATAGCTTTTCTTCCGAGGAGCAACCATCTTTTAATTTCATGGCTGCAGTCACCATCTGCAGTGATTTTGGAGCCCAAGAAAATAAAGTCTCTCACTGTTTCCATTGTTTCCCCATCTATTTGCCATGAAGTGATGGGCCCAGATACCATGATCTTAGTTTTCTGAATGTTGAGTTTTAAGCCAGCTTTTTCACTCTCCTCTTTCACTTTCATCAAGAGGCTCTTTAGTTCTTTGCTTTCTGCCATAAGGGTGGTGTCATCTGCATATTTGAGATTATTGCTATTTCTCCCGGCAATCTTGATTTCAGCTTGTGCTTCTTCCAGTCTAGCGTTTCTCATGATGTACTCTGCATAGAAGTTAAATAAGCAGGGTGACAATATACAGTCTTGATGTACTCCTTTTCCTATTTGGAACCAGTCTGTTGTTCCATGCCCAGTTCTAACTGTTGCTTCCTGACCTGCATACGGATTTTTCAGGAGACAGATAAGGTGGTCTTGTATTCCCATCTCTTTCAGAATTTTCCACAGTTTGTTGTGATCCACACAGTCGAAGGCTTTGACATAGTCAATAAAGCAGAAATAGATGTTTTTCTGGAACTCTCTTGGTTTTTCAATGATCCAAAGGGTGTTGGCAACTTGATCTCTGGTTCCTCTGCCTTTTCTAAAACCAGCTTGAAGTTCTTGGTTTGTGTAGATTTGAAGCCTGGCTTGGAAAATTTTGTGCATTACTTTACTAGCATGTGAGATGAGTGCAATTCTGCAGTAGTTTGAACATTCTTTGGCATTGCCTTTCTTTGGGAATGGAATGAAAACTGACCTTTTCCAGTCCTGTAGTCACTGGTGAGTTTTCCAGATTTGCTGGCATACTGAGTACAGCACTTTCACAGCGTCATCTTTCAAGATTTGAAATAGCTCAACTGGAATTCCATCACCTCCACTAGCTTTGTTCGTAGTGATGCTTCCTAAGGCCCACTTGACTTCACGTTCCAGGATGTCTGGCTCTGGGTGAGTGATCACACCACTGTGGTTATCTGGGTCGTGAAGACCTTTTTTGCACGGCTCTTCTGTGTATTCTTGCCGCCTCTTCTTGATATCTTCCGCTTCTGTAGGAGCCATGCCATCTCTGCCCTTTATCGAGCCCATCTTGGCATGAAATGTTCCCTTGGTATATTTACACTACTAGACCCACCCTTTGAAATTGGTGAAATGAGCTCTTCAAACAGAAAGGAAACGGCAAGCCAAGGAAACTTGGAGCAGTAAGAAGAGTAGAAGTATGGGTACATAGAACTTTATGAATATGAGTTGATTAAACAAAAATGATAAATCTTTCAATAGTCAAAACTATGACATTAAAAGTGATAAAGATAAAAGGACCTATAATAGTGAGGATTCCACACTTTACTTCAAGCTATAAAACGCTGATACAGGTAGAGTCACATATGTGCACTGAAATACCCACAGAAACTACTATAAAACTGTACAAAAAGATGCCGTAACACCACCATAAATCAATCTGGAATTCTGGAATTAATCCGGAAGTTCTAAATATGAACAGATGACTTAGAGGAAAGTTTTAAGCGAGAATGAGATATAAAGGAACAAACAGAAAACATCAAAGTGGTGTTTAAATTCCAGCTGATCAATGATTACATTAAATGCAAATGGTTTAAATATACACATAAAGAAACGGAGATTTTCAGCGTGAGTAAAAAGTAAACACAGTCCAACTGTACACTGATCCCAGAAACTCTATATTCAAAGGCATAGAGAAGCCTGCGTAAGAGGACGGAAAAGGACACACCACGCACCATGCAAACATCAGCTGAGGGGAAAAATGGAGACTCCACAACTAAGAAAATCACTAACAATAATGAGCGGCATCAGATGATCTAAGGATCAGCCTACCAGAAAGACCTGGCAATCCCAGACGTGCGCACGCCAAGCAGTACAGCTTCAAGACTCAGGAGGCGGGAGGGACCACATCCTGGGCCAGAAAACAAAGTTTAAAGAGCTGACATCGTAAGAATGTGCTCTTTGGCCATAAAGGGGTCAAACTAAGACTCAATAACAAAAAATTGTTTAATGGTTAGAAATTAAACAACACAATCCGAAATAATCTATAAGTTAAACAGAAAGTCTCCAAATAAATTTAAAAAGACGTAGACCCAAAGGAGATAGAAACACAACATAACAAACCCTGATGCAGTTAAACCAGTGCTGAGAATGAAATTCGTAATATCAAACGTTCACCTGAGTTACCAGTCAGTAACTGAAACCACCTTAAGGACCTAGAAAAAGAAGCAAACTAAACCCAAAAGCAGCAGAAGGAAATAAATGATAAGAGGAGAAACCGATGGAATTAAAAGTAGGAAAACAAGAGAGAGAACCAATTACACAGAAATCTGGGTCTTAAAGATATCAACGAAATGGATCAATTTTTATCAAGATTGAAAAAAATGCAAGAGTACAAGCGTAAAGAACAAAGAATCAATATCAGAAGTGCGGTAGAGGATCTCACTGCATATTCGATAGCCTTTCAATATGCAACAAAGGCAAACTACAAAATTTACTCTCAGACATGCAACAACTTAAAAGATTAACTCCTTGAAGCTGCAAAGTATTACAGTTCAGCCAAGATGAAATAGAAAATCTAAACAGTCCTATAGTTCTTAAACATTATTACATTTGTAATTGAAAAGCTCCTGAGAAAGACATCTCCAGGCTCCAATAGTTTCACTAGAGAACTCTACAAAATACTTAAAGAAGAATTAATACCAATTTTATGCAACAATTTTGGAAAAAAATAGAAGCGACATGTGGCACGCGTCTTACGAGGCCAGTAAGACCTTAATACCAAAACCAGACACGGGCAGAGCCACAGCAGCAGCAAAAAACACGGGCCAACATCTCTCATGAACTTAAGTGCAAAATACTCAACAAAATACTAGCAAGCTGAATTCAATCAAGTATAAAAACATGTATAAGCCACAATCAAGTGGGATTTCTTCTATGTATGAAACATCTGCAAATCAACGTTATCTACCATGTAAAGAAGCCAGAGGAAAAAAAGCATATGATCACATCAGCTGATCCAGAAAAAACATCTGACCATGTACAATGCCCATTCATGAGAAAAACCCTCAGCAAGTCAGGAACTGAATGGGACTACCTACTGATGAGGAGCGTGTACAGAAAGCCTGCCCCTGGTGTTATATTTAATGGTGAAATACAGATTGTGTTTCCCTTAACATTGAGAACAAGACCAGCATGTCCTCTCTTGTTACTTTCATTCAACATAAACATAGTACTAGAAATATTAGCTACTAAAATAAGGCAAGAGGAAAAAGCCTAAAGGTTGGAAGTTCAGTTCAGTTCGGTCGCTCAGTCGTGTCTGACTCTTTGCGACCCTATGGACTGCAGCACGCCAGGCCTCCCTGTCCATCACCAACTCCCAGAGTTTACCCAAACTCATGTCCATTGAGTCGGTGATGCCATCCAAACATCTCATCCTCTGTCGTCCCCTTCTTCTCCTGCCTTCAATCTTTCCCAGCATCAGGGTCTTTTCAAATGAGTCAGTTATTCGCATCAGGTGGCCAAAGTTTTGGAGTTTCAGCTTCAGCATCAGTCCTCCCAATGACTATTCAGGACTGATTTCCTTTAGGATGGACTGGTTGGATCTCCTTGCATTCCAAGGGACTCGCAAGAGTCTTCTCCAACACCACAGCTCAAAAGCATCAATTCTTCGGTGCTCAGCTTTCTTTATAGTCCAGCTCTCACAACTGTACATGACTACTAGAAAAACCATAGCTGTGACTAGACGGACATTTGTCAGCAAAGTAATGTCTCTGTTTTTTAATACACTGGCTAGGTTAGTCATAGCTTTTCTTCCAAGGAGCAACCATCTTTTATTTTCTTGGCTGCAGTCACCATCTGCAGTGATTTTGGAGGCCAAAAAATAAAGTCTGTCACTGTTGCCCAATCTATTTGCCATGGAGTGATGGGACCAAATGCCATGATCTTTGTTTTCTGAATGTTGAGCTTTAAGCCAACTTTTTCACTCTCCTCTTTCACTTTCATCAAGAGGCTTTTCGGTTCTTCTTCACTTTCTGCCATGAGGGTGGTGTCATCTGCATATCTGCAGTTCTGCATTTCCCCTGGTAATCTTGATTCCAGCTTGTGCTTCCTCCAGCCCAGCGTTTCTCATGATGTACTCTGCATATAAGTTAAATAAGCAGGGTGACAGTATACAGCCTTGACGTGGTCCTTTCCCAAGTTGGAAGCAGTCTGTTGTTCCATGTCCAGTTCTAACTGTTGCTTCCTGACCTGCATAAAGGTCGGAAAGGGAGAAATAAAACTATCTCTGCAGATGACACTAATACTTAAAAGTGGAAAAGCCCAAGAAATCTACAAATGTCTCCAGAACTAGTGAGTTCAAAAAAGTTTTCAAATACAAGATCAACATAGAAAGATCACTTGAAAATCTATACACTAACAGAGCATGAGGAAATTGAAATGAAAAACAATGGCATTTACAATCACTCCAAAAATAATTAGACATCTCATTTCAGCAGATATTTAACAAAACATGCATAGGATTGGGATGCTAAAATTGCTTTAAATGCAAATGCAGGTATTCAAGGAAGACTGAAATAAATGAAGAGGCAAACTATGGGCTAAACTTAATAAAGATGTCAGTTTCTCTTACCCTCAGTCCACTAATTGATCTTTAGGTTTAATGCAATTCATAACAAAATTCCAATAGGGTTTCTTGTATACAGGGTCATAGCAATTCTTTATATGGAAACAAGCAGATCTTAGGATGGTTAACATAATCTTGGCAAAGAATAATACAGTGAGGGAAATCTCTCTACCCAACCTTATGACTTATTGTATAGCTACAGTAAACAAAAGACCCTGGTCTTAGCAAAAGCATAGAAACACAGGTCAATAAAACAGAATAAAGCATCCAGAAACAGGTCCACACAAATATGCTCAAGCGATTTTTGACAAAGATACAAAAGCAATTAAATAAAGGATCACCTTTTCAACAAATAGTCTGCAGCAAGTGGACATCCGTGGGCAAAAATAATGAATCTAAACTTCAAACCTTGCAAAAAGTTAACTCAAAATAGATCTTAGACTTGTATCTAAAGTGTAAAGTTATAACTCTGTTGTCAAAATAATGGGAAAAAATTTCAGGCTCTATGGTTAGGCAAATAGTTCTAAAACTTGACACCAAAAGAACTATCCAAAAAGGAAAAACTGATCAACTAAATTAGCCCCGAATGTAAAGATGGTCAATTTCATTAGATTTTGGGGAAATCAAAATAAAACCACAATGAGACACCACTATGCACTTACTGGGAATAAACAAGTGGTAAGGTCAAATGCTGATGGGACTGCAGACAAATAAAAGCACTCCCGATTTTACAGTTTCTTTAAAAACTAAGTATGCAATTACCAAACTACCTAGCGATTACACTCATGAGCATTTATCCTAGAGAAAAATTAGTATGATAGCAGATGTGCAATAGCCAGAAAATAAAACAGCACGCCCTTCAATGAGCTGATGGTTAGACTAACTGTAGTTCATCCAGACTGTGGCAAAGCACTAAGAATAAAAAAAGAACCGGTGATACCCAGCAACATGGATGGATCTCTAGGGAATTATGCTGAGTAGAAACGTTCTCTCCCAAGAGGGTTCTTGTGGTATGAGTCCATTAACGCCATTAGATGGAAAAATTTCAGAAACAGAGGACAGATTGGTGCCTGCCAGGGGTTAGGAATGGATGGAGATGTAGTAGTTATAAAAAGTCAGTGGAAAGGATCTTTGTGAAGAACTTGTCAGTGTCTGGACGGTGGTAATGAAAACACATACCTATCCGGGTGATAAACGCATACAGAACT
The DNA here is from genome assembly GCF_016772045.2 of Ovis aries. Classification (NCBI taxonomy): domain Eukaryota; kingdom Metazoa; phylum Chordata; class Mammalia; order Artiodactyla; family Bovidae; genus Ovis; species Ovis aries. The sequence continues at coordinate 224,557,724 of NC_056056.1, forward strand.
AAACACACGCAGAAATTCAAGCCAGCCTGGGGAAACTGGATGGCTTTGCTGACCTATATTGATATCAATATATTACATTATGGTTTTGTAGAATGCTACCATTGAGAGAGACTGGGCAAAGGGTACAAGGGTTCTCTATCTTAAAACTGCATGAAAACCTACATTATCTTAATAAAAAATTTGTGTGTAAATTTTTACCGTTATCATCAGAATCAGCTGCCACACCAAGTAGTCTCAGATTCAGCGTGCTGAGCACAGACCATGGCGAAAGGCAGGGGAGAGTAGTGCTGGGCCAGGGCTGCGGCGTGGAGACCTGCGTGTTGGTGGGGATGAGGTGAAACAAAATCGTGTGTCCAAGAGTCCTGATCAGTGGTGATGTGCACCTTTCGCCCTCTGAGACTTTTACCTGGGGGCAGGTTTGTCCTGATGGCACCAGGGGAGGGTCTCCGCCAGAGTCAGGGTCTGGGAGTCCAGGTGGAAATTTGAAATGGGACTCTCCCCATTGGCCCCACATGGTCAGCAGCTGTCCTGAACCAGGAGAGTGATGTCTGTCACCGTGGAGGTCACAGGCTGGTCCCCATGTCCTCGGGAAAGAAGGAACTGCTGCCTTGTCACGAAGATGTGGCCAAAGCCCGCAACTCGGGACTCCCGGTGCTCCTGGTGGGAACCGAGTCCTCCTGGGCCCACACGTGCCTGTGATGGGTGACAATCTGAGCCTCCTGTGTGCGAGCCCCACCTCCTGCCTCTTCCATCAAAATTCCCAGTGGCCCCCCTGCCCTGGCGGGCTCCTTCCAGAACCCACCTGGGTGCCCTGCTGGCTGTGAGCAGGGGACGGCAGCCCGGGCTGACCCGGCTCCTCTGTGCCTTCTTCCCTGGGCAGGATGGAGGGCTCAGGGTGAAGGAAAGAGCACAGTTAGGAACGCAGAGCAAAAGCAGAACACCGGCCCCTCCAGGAAGCGCTGTGGTGCCTGTACACACGTGTGCTCTTGTGTGTGCGCGTGTGTGCGTGTGTGGGCGTGTGCACTTGCACGTGGGTGAGTATGCAGGCCAGTGCACCCCCCCAACCCCCCCCCCCCGTGTATTCTAAACTGAACTGCGCGGCTGACTCACAGGAGGACGTAGACCCAGAGCAGCAGTTCAAGTGGTGAGCCTGGCAGGGCCTGTCCAGCAGGTCTAGGCCCCCACCCCGACTCCAGGGCAGGAACAGGCCCAGGGCCACCCCAGGGCCCCTCCTGCTCGCCCCTGGGGTCGTGGCCTTCCTGCTCATCCCACCCCCAGCCCCACAGAAAGCCCCTGGGGCTCCAGCGCCGCCTGCCACCCCTCATCTGGAGACGCCGCCCCCCATTCACTCTCCACCCTCTACCCCCCTGCCCTGCAACTCAGCACCCAAATGCTCCTTTTTGGCCTGGAACGTTGGAAGATTCTTGCAAGGGCAAACGCACTGCAGTGAAGTCATCTCATTACAGACTCCTGAACAACTGGGCTTCTCCCCCACAAAATGGAAATTAAGACTTGACAGCGAATACTTCTGCTCTGAAGAAAAGCCATCAGAGGGTCTTGTCTGTGAGCTGCATGTGGCCAGACCTGAGAAGACACCTCAGTTTTGGAAGGGGAGGGGAGGGTGGGGGGGAGAAGAGAGGGGAAGGGGGGAGGGGGGAGGGGAGGGGGAGGGGAGGGAGTGCGAGGGGAAGGGGGAGGGGAGGACAGGTCGGGGAGGGAAGGGGAGGAGAGGGGAGGGAGGGCCGCTGGGGAGGGAGATGCTGTGTTTACCCCCGGCCCTCCCTGTTGTCCTGGTCACCATGAGGCCCCCCACTGCCCTCCTCGGGGGAGGGGGTGCGCCTCCCTGGCCCCCGGAGGTCCGTACTGTAACGCTCCCTCCGGCTGTCGTCCCGGAGGTCTCCTTCTGGCCCCCAGATGATCGCCTCCTCTTTAGCCACTTCAGAACCTGCCCTGGGTCCACACCCAGGCCTTCGCGACCCAGCCAGGAGCCCAGTTTCTGCCCGCTCTGTGCACAGGCTCGCCCCCGCCCCCACAACGCTTCAGCAGGAGACGCCCGGGGGAGGCGGGGCCGGGGCCGGGGGAGGCGGGGCCGGGGCCGGGGAGGCGGGGCCGAGGCCGGGGGAGGCGGGGCCGGGGCCGGGGGAGGCGGGGCCGGGGCCCTGGGGAGGCGGGGCCGGGTCCCTGGGGAGGCGGTGCCGGGGGCCCGGGGGAGGCGGGGCCGGGGCCCTGGGGAGGCGGGGCCGGGGGCCCGGGGAGGCGGGGCCGAGGCCGGGGGAGGCGGGGCCGGGGCCGGGGGAGGCGGGGCCGGGACCGGGAGAGGCCGGACCGGGGGCTGGGAGAGGCGGGGCCGGGGCCCCGGGGAGGCAGGACCGGGGGCTGGGAGAGGCGGGGCCGGGGCCCGCAGGGCGCTGGGCCGGGATTGGTCTCTCAGGTCGCTCAGAAAAGCTGAAATGCAGGTAATTTATCCCTAATATCCTACAAGCGAAAGCTCCTCAGCGTCTTTACCGGGGTCATCTGGGCGCGGAGACCACCACGCCCACCTCGTCTCAGTCTTCGGACTAAATATCTGGAATATTTTTTGAGAGAAGGCATAAAATCGCCCCCTTTATTGAGCTGACTAATTGGAACAAGTCAGAGCCTTTCATGAGACGCGATGCTGAGGGCTCAGCCGAGCCTTCCTCGTCCCCAGGTGACCCACGCTCACAAAACTGGCTGGTTGTCAACACTGGGGATATTTCTTCAGAAAATTCACATTTCATTTTCCTCAGTAAGTCAGTTTTCTGTGATTAGAGAAGAGCGAGGCCAATCATTTTAAGTGTTTTTCTGCCTTTCCACAGGAATATTAGAAAGAACATTTGCTCGAAGCATGCAGGCGTTCTTTTCTCCACAAACATAAAAAGGGGACAGAAAGCACAGGAAAATGTGAAAAGACTGTGCTTCCTGCCGTTTCAGCAAGGATTTCAGGTTTGTTCCTAATCCCATGAGAACTAGCCTGGAGCCAAGGATCCCACTTGCCCAGCTGGGGGTGACCGGCGCATCTGAGATCCCCCGGGGAGCACCCAAACGCCACCCAGGGAAAGCAGGTTCTTCTAATTAGCAAAATGAGACAGTCGTGTGGGAAAGTCCACAGCGTGACAGGTTAGAGGCAGGAGGGCTGCTGGGCCTGCTTGCTGATGGTGGTGGGAGCTGGGCACCCCTGGAGAGACAGGGCAGAGTGCTCGCCCCCAAACCCCTCAGCTTCTCTGGAAAATTCCATACCAGAAGCAGAGGGAGGAAGTTTGGCTGGAAGTTCTGGAGCCAATACCTGGACTAGGCTCCGGCCAGGGAGGCCCTGGGGCATCAGCCCCACCCTGCTGTGGGCAGGAGGGAGGGGTGTCCACGGGCAGCACCGGGGAGGAGGGAGGGGGCATCCGCGGACATCACCAGGGAGAAGGGAGGGGCGTCTGCGAGCAGCACCCGGAGGAGGGCGGAACTCTGAGCGCAAGGGAACCTCTGAGACGGGTAAGGTAAGGTGCAGCCTCAGGCTCTGGGAAGAACCTCGAAGCCCTGACTTGGGTCCGATAGTGTGGCGCCCAAGGGCTGGGTGGTTCTGATGGATCAGGCTGGCGGTCCTGGTGTCTCGGGAGGACAGCCTCCCTCTGGGCACCGGCTCTGCCATCCCATCTTGGAGATGCTGCCTTGGGGCCTCAGGGCTGGGGGGCCTTGCCGGCAGCACACGACCTGGGAGGGAGACGACGGAGGCAGGGTGCTCCAGCCTGTGACAAAGGCCCCCTGCCCTTAGCAGAGTTGGCGCACCGCCGGCCCCTCTAACCGGGATGCTGCCCATGTGTTTCAGCAGGGCATGGGCCTGCTCCTGCATCTGCCACGGGTTCTCATCCCCGACTGCGCCCCGGTGCTGTGCTCTATGAATCCTCCCTTGTCTTGTGCTAAATCCCGTGGAAGAGTGTGTCAGGAACACACGGGAACACCGCGGCAGCCCCCAGGGGCCGGGCACGAGCAGGGTTACACTCTTCTGTCCATGGTCCAGAATGCACCTGTGGCTACGTGGCTACCATCCGGACACGTGGGAGCAGGAGGCAGGGACGCAGCCCCCGCACCACCTGTTTGTCTGCCAGTGGCGAGGCCCTGCACCCCCCCCCCCAGGTGGCTGTACGCTGGGCTCCAGGACTTCAGGCCAGCCGGCAGGGTGGCCTCTGGTCCAGGAAGTAGGTACAGGTGAGGCGCTCAGTGCATGTCTGTCCCTGGAGTGAATGCATCCAGTCAGCCAGCTGCCAGTCCACAGCGTCTCCTGATTCTTACTCTAACCCCTCTGCTCAGGACCGTCTCCACAACCCAAACTTAAAGTGAGAAGACAGACCACCCAGATCAGCTGTCACAGGACCCAGAGGTCACAGTGTCAATCTCCCGCTGTTCAAGTGATGAGGAAAGTCGGACCCCTCCAGGATCACCCTCACACAACGGGATGCTGGCCTCAGGGGATGTCTCGGGGTGCTGGTCCTGTGCAGCCAGAGCTGGGGGGTGTCTCCCAGTGGGAGTGGCCATGGTACCGTATTAGCCCAAGTAGGGTTTCAGCATCCCTTAGCGCTTGACCCTTTATCCCAGGCTTTCCTCACAGGCCGACACGCCCAAGGGGACAGAAAGGAGCTCATTCCTCGGGTGTGTTTATTTTTTGTTTTTTGGGCTCAAACTGTTGACAGCTTTTAAGTCCAAATTCCAGTTTTCTCCATCAGTTAGTTCCCTGTGCAAAGATGTAAAAGAGGTTTGTAAGACTCTTTAGGGGAAATATATTTATATATAAAACATCACCAAAGGACACAAAAGCCCTTGAGGATAGAAAAGTGAGCACACAGAGACGCAGCCCATGTGGCGTGAACGTTGGCAGTGGAGGGGGGATGGGCAGGTGACCATATGCTGGACAATGGGCTCCTCAAACGGAAAAAAATAAAATTGATCTTTTGTTGTTCCATAGCTAAGTCATGCCCGACTCTCTGTGACCCCATGGATGGCAGCACGCCAGGCCTCCCTGTCCGTCACCAACTCCCGGAGCTTCCTCAAACTCATGTCCATCGAGTCGGTGATGCCATCCAACCATCTCATCCTCTGTTGTCCCCTTCTCCCCCTGTCCTCAGTCTTTCCCAGCATCAGGATCTTTTCCAGTGAGTCGGTTCTTCCCATCAGTTGGCTCATCCCAAAGATTGGAGCGTCAGCCTCAGCATCATTCAAATGCACTGAATGACGTCCCTGGGAAACAAGAGGCTGAGAAGACCTGCAGGAGATGCTGTGGTGCCTGTGGCTGGTACGGGGTGATGCTCAGAGCACCGAAAACCGCACAAGGAAGTAAGCTGAAGACAGACAGCTGAACAAAGCTCCAGCCAAGGGGATGAGCAGACACAGAGGGAGAAAATAAAGGCCAATGACATTCAAAACTTCTGAACTTGACAGTAATCAGAAAAATAAAAATCCAGGCAGTCCAATATGAAATCACACAATTTGGACTGTCCAAAGTGTAACTGGTAGGGCTGTGAGGAGGGGTGGGTGACACCCAGGGAGGTGGGAAATTCACAGGACCTCCTGCAATCAAATGCACAGGCCAGTGGCCCAGAAGCCCTCTTCTAGATGTCCATGTGGGGGTTGTAACCACAACCCCCTGGCGAAAGGAGAAAGCCAGCAAGAACGCCACTGCAGTGGGCTCTTAGTGATAAAACCTTTCTTGAAATAACCTAAATATTCATGAGTATGAAGTGAGAATACTATTCAGCAGTCAAGTGAGCAAACAAGAGATGTGTCTAGCAACACGAATAAGTTTCCAAAACCGTGTCGAGTGAAAATATGCAGAGCAACTTGCCCTGCAAACTACCACTGTGTAAGGTGGGAACAGGAGCAGGATGGCGTATGTGTTGTTTAGGGATACGTGAGTCTGGGAGCCCTGCTGGAGACCTGACTTGGGAGAGTGGCTGCTTTTGTTAGAGACAACTTCAGCTGCACAACACAGACATCTGCTCATGTGAAAACAGGTTAAACAAAGTGGGAAACTACTTTCTCCTGTATACACTAGAAGGCCAGATATCCAGGGCTTGTATGCTGCTTTATGGTGACGTTAGAATCATAGGCTCCCATCATTTCTCTGCCCCACTGCCTTTTGTGAACAGCTTCTGTTCTCAAGGTTGCCTCATGTTCCAAGATGGCTGTTGGTGCTCCGGCAATCCCATCTCTACTCCAGGACAATGCCCAGAGGAAGTGGAAGATGAAAGGATGTAACCCCTGCCTCAAGTTTGCCTCTGGGGTGAGAAGGGACTGGAAGTGTGTAGGGGCAGACGGGGTTTCTTTATAGCTGTAATAGTTTGTTTTCAAAAACCCTCATCAGAAACAAATACAGATGATTTAAAAATTTGTTAAAGACAATGATTAATGAAGCATGCTTTTACACTGTTTATTCTCTATGATTGTATTTATGTTTGGTTGAAATAGTTCACAGGAAGAAACATGACGAAAATAGGAAGTGAATTTAATATATTGATTTGCATTAATGATATGAGTCGATTCGTTGATTTATAGCAATAACGAAGAGCAGCTGATTGCTGAGCTCCCGGTGCCTCCTGGGAGGCAGTCAGAGTTGCACGGAAGTGAGTGAGCTCCCCAGTGGGAGCCTGCCCAGCCCCGGAGTCTGCGTGATGACACATGTGGCTGCCTTCGCGGCCAGCTGTGCCACAAGGTCTTACAGGCCTTTTCCTGTGCTTTTCCCCACTCAGAGCAGGTCCTCCTGTGCAGCCCATCTGACCGAACGTGGCGCCCGTTACAGCCCATCCACACCCCCCTGGACAGCTGCATGGATCTTTGATGCTCTAGCTTCCTGGAGCCTGCCAACTGCGGATGCGAATAACCTGGCCTGACGCACCTGCTCCCAGGCGGTCCCCTGGAGCACTTGGGCCAGGCAGCCGTGACATCAGTGTTCCCACGAGTTCTGGTCACCTGCTTGGCCCGTTCTCCCCCAGAGTCTGTCGCGGTCCGATCCTGGAGCAGGTGATCAGGGTCTGGCTGGCACCCGGGCTGGTACCTGGCAGACACCTCCACCCAATGCAGCTAGATGCACACCTCCCCCGACAGCTGGACCAAGCGCAGACGGAACGCGAGCAGAGTGGGCGCCAGGTCCCCACGGAGCCTGTCAGGTGAGAAAGAGACGGACGAAAGCAGCTCCGTTTAATCTCATTTCCTGAACACTCTAACGTGAAGGATGCCTTACTCAGTATTTTGTCGAGCAGCTGCTCAGTCATGTCCGACTCCTTGTGACCCCGTGGACTGCAGCACCCCAGTCTTCCCTGTCCTTCACTACAACCCAGAATTTGCTCCAAGTATTTGGTGGCACCAAAGCACAAGTACCCCTCTACCCCAGGTCCAGAGGTGCCTATCGGCTCCAGCATCTAGTTATCTCTCGCTGCTTATCCTTTATCTGTCTCTTTATCGACCATATATTCCCCAGACCTGCTGACTCACCATTCATTATGCATTTCTGCCAAAGAGGCTCTTGATTCCTGACTCTTCAAATCATTTTCAAACGTGTTACTTAAGACGAGCTGCTGGAGTCCTGAGTGGCCAGGAAGAGAGCTTTGTTTCAGGGAGGGGAGGGCTGGGCCCTGATGCTCCGGACTCAGGGCCGCCTGGTGGTGGCCACGCAGCCTCTGACTTGCCCACCCACCCATGATGCACCTCCTGCCTCTTCAGTCCTGGGGGCCCGATGCCCGGAAGGGCCAAGGCTGATGAAGGAGGGGAGGCGGCATTTTCAGGCCCAGGAATCTTGAGGGAAGCGCTGTCCACGTGGGCTCGTCCCATCACCAGATGCAGCCTGGCACAGTGGGCGTTACATACGGGATGCGGAGTGACGTTCGTCGGACATGCCAGGTCCTGTTGGGCTGTCTGAGCAGCGACTCCACGGCCATGTAGAGACCAACCGTTCCCGGGGTTCCCACATCGCACACGGGGAAGGGAAGGGGCAGAAAGCCCTGAGCTGACTGGCCGGGACCAGCCCCTCTGTGGCTGAGGGAGCCCAGTGCCAAGGAGGGAGAGAGCAGCAGCTGCCTGTAAATACGCCGGCGGTAAATAAGGCAACCTGCTGAATTCGGATGCACGGCGCTCCTTCCAGCTCCCCAATAACCACTGAACGGTAAAATCACTAGTCTTTCCGTGGAAGAAATTAGCATTAATGAGATAGCAGCATATCTGGAGTAACTGACATTTTGATGAATGAGCCGGCGGGATGGGATACGAGGCTCCTGATGGATCATATTCAGGTTGCCTAGGCTGGCATTTAACTGTTCCTCCTGCCTTCCCGGCTTCAGTTACGTGCAACAGAAAACCTCGGGAACGTGGGGCTTTATCTTTCAGGAGGCAGGCCCAAGCGTCACGATCAATCCAGGCCGACAGCAGCTCCACCCACGGGGAACCGGGGAGTCTAGAGCCAGGGGACTGGCCCCCATCCCCCCGGACTGCACTGCACCCGCAGGCAAGGGGGCCTCCTCCTAACTGGCCTCTCCTCCCTTGGGCCGGGCACACCTCCTGGAGATGAGGCTGGGTGTTCCCACGGAAGCGAACACCCGGGTAGACCTCCTAGATCTTCGGGGGAGCCGGTGCCTGGAGCCCCAGCGGGAGGGCACGTGTGTCAATGGGACGGAGCGGCTCCCCTGCCTCTCCCACAGGCTCGGCCGTCGGCATGAACCGTCTTCCAAGAGACCTCCCAGGCTGGTTTCCTCTCCTCCCATGGAACAGCCGCCCTGTGGGCTGTTGTGCCTGCCTGAGCCTGGACTCAGGGCCCCGCCTCCGGCCACACAGCTGAGCTTCTGCCCCCTCTGCCGCACCCTCCTTCTGGCCCCGGCTGCTCCTATTTCCCGGGCGGCCATCACAGGGTCACGGGCCCACTCTCCGGCCCCTGGCCCTGCCCAGCGGGGGTGTCTGTGTCCCAGCCGTGTCCCCGGCTTCCAGCACAGCAGCCTGCGGAAGTCACTTCTACACACGGGTTACGGGCAGCAGGGTCGTCCGTCTCCTGCCTTTTGTGTTTGTCTAAGAAGAAAACCTGGAGAAAGCAATGGCCTCCCACTCCAGCACTCTTGCCTGGAAAATCCCACGGACGGAGGAGCCTGGTGGGCTGCAGTCCACGGGTCGCAAAAGTCGGACACGACTGAGGGAATTCACTTTCTTTCTTTCTATGGTTCCTTTTGGAGGAGGAAATGGCAATCCACTCCAGTGTTCTTGCCTGGAGAATCCCGTGGACGAAGGGGCCTGGTGGGCTATGGTCTATGGGGTTGCAAAGAGTCGGACACGACTAAGCAGCTCACACACACACACACACACACACACACACACACACACACACACAGGAAGAAAACCAGGTGTGCACGCCTGTGTGTCCCCAGCTCTGAGCACAGAACACGTTTGAAGGAGACAGTGAGGAGGCCCCAGCTTGCAGGTTCTGCCGGGAGGGAAAGTCCCCCAGGAGAAGGCTGCCCGGCCTGGAACGGGAGCAGGGTGCCAGCCATCATCACTGAGCACCACGGCGCCTCCCTGATCCCAGGAATGAGAGCCCGCAGGAGGGTTGGGGAACGGGACCCAGGGGCCCGAGTCTGCAGGACCTCAGTGAAGAATCATGAAATACTCTTGGAGGAAGGAAAATAAGATCTGAATGTTTGCACAGGAATGCATGGTTATTGGTCGGAAAGACATACTAAACCAGAAAAAGGACCAATCCCCGCAGGTTCCTATGAAACTCTAAGCAACGCCAACTAGAATTCCAGTGTGTTTCTGTGCATGAGTGTGCAATTTGGATCAAATAATCTTAAATTCATAGAACAGGATACATGTCTATAACTCCGTATATCAAAGCTATGGTTTTTCCAGTGGTCGTGCATGGATGTGAGAGTTGGACTATAAAGAAAGCTGAGCCCCAGAGAATTGAAGCTTCGAACTGTGGTGCTGGAGAAGACTCTTGAGAGCTCCTTGGACAGCAAGGAAATGAAACCAGTCCATCCTAAAGTAAATAAATCCTGAATTTTTTTTCCACTTTATTTTTTTTAATTGAAGGATAATTTCTTCACAGAATTTTGTGCTTCTCTGTCATACGTGAACAAGAATCAGCCAGAGGCACAGCCCTGTCCCCTCCTCTCGTTTCCTGCCCTGCCCCACCCACCCCTGTCCCCTCCTCCCGTCTCCCACCCCACCCCACCCTCCCGCCTGTGGCAGAGCCCCTGATTCAGTCCCCTGAGTCATGCAGCGAATTCCCATTGCCTGTCTATCTCACTATGGTATTGTGAATTTCCATGCTAGTCTCTCCGTACATCTCCCCTTCTCCCTCCTCCCCTCCCACCGTGTCCATAGGTCTGTTCTCTCTGTCTGTTTCTCCACTGCTGCCCAGGAAATAAATTCATCAGTGTCATCTCTTCAGATTCCATATATACGTGTCAGTAAGATCCCCTGGAGAAGGAAATGGCAATCTACTCCAGTACTCTTGCCTGGAAAATCCCATGGACAGAGAAGCCTAGTAGACTACAGTCCATGGGATCGCAAAGAGTCGGACACGACTGAGCGACTTCACTTCACTTTCACTATATGATATTTATCTTTCTCTTTCTGACTTCACTCTGTATAGTAGGCTCTAGGTTCATCCACCTCATTAGAACTGACACAACTGTGTTCCTTTTTATGGCTGAGTAATAGTCCACTGTGTACATGCTATGGCTGAGTAACAGTCCACTGTGCACATGCTATGGCTGAGTAATAGTCCACTGTGTACATGCTGTGGCTGAGTAATAGTCCACTGTGTACGTGCTATGGCTGAGTAATAGTCCACTGTGTACGTGCTGTGGCTGAGTAATAGTCCACTGCGTACATGCTGTGGCTGAGTAATAGTCCACTGTGTACATGCTGTGGCTGAGTAATAGTCCACTGTGTACATGCTACATGCTATGGCTGAGTAATAGTCCACTGTGTACGTGTTGTGGCTGAGTAATAGTCCACTGTGTACGTGCTATGGCTGAGTAATAGTCCACTGTGTACGTGCTATGGCTGAGTAATAGTCCACTGTGTACGTGCTGTGGCTGAGTAATAGTCCACTGTGTACATGCTATGGCTGAGTAATAGTCCACTGTGTACATGCTATGGCTGAGTAATAGTCCACTGTGTACATGCTATGGCTGAGTAATAGTCCACTGTGTACGTGCTATGGCTGAGTAATAGTCCACTGTGTACGTGCTATGGCTGAGTAATAGTCCACTGTGTACGTGCTATGGCTGAGTAATAGTCCACTGTGTACATGCTATGGCTGAGTAATAGTCCACTGTGTACGTGCTATGGCTGAGTAATAGTCTATTGCGCACGTGCTATGGCTGAGTAATAGTCCATTGCGTACATGCTATGGCTGAGTAATAGTCCACTGTGTACATGCTATGGCTGAGTAATAGTCCACTGTGTACGTGCTATGGCTGAGTAATAGTCTATTGTGCACGTGCTATGACTGAGTAATAGTCCATTGCGTACATGCTATGGCTGAGTAATAGTCCACTGTGTACGTGCTATGGCTGAGTAATAGTCTATTGTGCACGTGCTATGGCTGAGTAATAGTCCATTGCGTACATGCTATGGCTGAGTAATAGTCCACTGTGTACATGCTATGGCTGAGTAATAGTCCATTGCGTACATGCTATGGCTGAGTAATCGTCCATTGCATACATGCTATGGCTGAGTAATAGTCCATTGCATACATGCTATGGCTGAGTAATAGTCCATTGTGTACGTGCTATGGCTGAGTAATAGTCCACTGTGTACGTGCTATGGCTGAGTAATAGTCCACTGTGTACGTGCTATGGCTGAGTAATAGTCCACTGTGTACGTGCTATGGCTGAGTAATAGTCTATTGTGCACGTGCTATGGCTGAGTAATAGTCCATTGCGTACATGCTATGACTGAGTAATAGTCCATTGCGTACATGCTATGGCTGAGTAATAGTCCATTGTATACATGCTATGGCTGAGTAATAGTCCATTGTGTACATGCTATGGCTGAGTAATAGTCCACTGTGTACATGCTATGGCTGAGTAATAGTCCACTGTGTACATGCTATGGCTGAGTAATAGTCCACTGTGTACATGCTATGGCTGAGTAATAGTCTATTGTGTACATGCTATGGCTGAGTAATAGTCCACTGTGTACATGCTATGGCTGAGTAATAGTCTATTGTGTACATGCTATGGCTGAGTAATAGTCCACTGTGTACATGCTATGGCTGAGTAATAGTCTATTGTGTACATGCTATGGCTGAGTAATAGTCCACTGTGTACGTGCTATGGCTGAGTAATAGTCCACTGTGTACATGCTATGGCTGAGTAATAGTCTATTGTGTACATGCTATGGCTGAGTAATAGTCCACTGTGTACGTGCTATGGCTGAGTAATAGTCCACTGTGTACATGCTATGGCTGAGTAATAGTCTATTGTGTACATGCTATGGCTGAGTAATAGTCCACTGTGTACGTGCTATGGCTGAGTAATAGTCCACTGTGTACATGCTATGGCTGAGTAATAGTCCACTGTGTACATGCTATGGCTGAGTAATAGTCCACTGTGTACAACTTATGGCTGAGTAATAGTCCACTGTGTACATGCTATGGCTGAGTAATAGTCCACTGTGTACATGCTATGGCTGAGTAATAGTCCACTGTGTACAACTTATGGCTGAGTAATAGTCCACTGTGTACATGCTATGGCTGAGTAATAGTCCACTGTGTACATGCTATGGCTGAGTAATAGTCCACTGTGTACAACTTATGGCTGAGTAATAGTCCACTGTGTACATGCTATGGCTGAGTAATAGTCCACTGTGTACATGCTATGGCTGAGTAATAGTCCACTGTGTACATGCTATGGCTGAGTAATAGTCCACTGTGTACATGTACCACTGTCCATTCATCTGTCCGTGGGCATCTAGGCTGCCTCCAGGTTCTAGCTTTTGTAAATAGTGCTACAATGAACACTGGGGTACATGTGTCTTTTTCAATTTTGGCTTCCTCAGGCTATATGCCTAGAACTGGGATTGCTGGGTCATATGGTGGTTTTATTCCCAGTTTTTTAAAGAATGTTCTTACCGTCTTCCATAGTGTCTTATCAACTTAAATCCCACCAGCAATGTAAGAGTGTTCCCTTTTTCTCCACACCCTCTCCAGCATTTATTGTCTGTAGGCTTTTTGATGGTGGCCATTCTGACCGGTGTGAGGCGCTATCACATGGTGGTTTTGATTTGCTTTTCTCTAACAATGAGCGATGCTGAGCATCTTTTCAGGTGTTTGTTAGCCATCTGTATGTTTTCTTTGGAGAAATGTCTGTTAGGTCTTCTCCCCACTCTTTGATTAGGTTGTTTACTTTTCTGGTATTTGATTGTATGAGCTGCTTGTATATTTTTAAAATTAATTCTTTCTCAGTTGTTTCCTTTGCTATTATTTTCTCCCATTCCGAGGGTTGTCTTTTCACCTTGCTTGTAGTTTCCTTTGCTGTGCAAAAGCTTTTAAGTTTAATTAGGTCCCACTTGCTTATTTTTGTCTTTATTCCCATTACTCTAGGAGGAGGGTCATAGAGGATCTTGCTTTGCTTTATGTCATCAAATGTTCTCCCTATGTTTTCCTCTAACAGTTTTATTGTTTCTGGTCTTACACTTAGGCCTTTTTATCCGTTTTGAGTTTATCTTTGTGTATGGCATTAGAAAGTGTTCCAATTTCATTCTTTTGCACATAGCTATCCAGTTTTCCCATCACCACTTATTTTGCAGGATACAAGGTCAATACACAGAAATCCCTAGCATTCCTATATACTAACAATGAAAAATCAGAAGGAAAAATTAAGGAATCAATCCCATTCACCACTGCAACCAAAAGAATAAAATATCTAAGAATAAACCCACCTAAGGAGACAAAAGAGCTATACAGGGAAAATCATAAGACGCTGATGAAAGAAATCCAAGATGACATAGACAGATGGAAAGATATTCCATGTTCCTGGGTCAGTTCCATTCAGTTCAGTCGCTCAGTCATGTCTGACTCTTTGTGACCCCATGAATTGCAGCACGCCAGGCCTCCCTGTCCATCACCAACTCCCGGAGTTCACTCAGACTCACATCCATCGAGTCCGTGATGCCATCCAGCCATCTCATCCTCGGTCATCCCCTTCTCCTCCTGCCCCCAATCCCTCCCAGCATCAGAGTCTTTCCCAATGAGTCAACTCTTCACATGAGGTGGCCAAAGTACTGGAGTTTCAGCTTTAGCATCATTCCTTCCAAAGAAATCCCAGGGCTGATCTCCTTCAGAATGGGCTGGTTAGATCTCCTTGCAGTCCAAGGGACTCTCAAGAGTCTTCTCCAACACCACAGTTCAAAAGCATCCATTCTTCAGCACTTAGCCTTCTTCACAGTCCAACTCTCACATCCATACATGACCACAGGAAAAACCATAGCCTTGACTAGACGGACCTTAGTCAGCAAAGTAATGTCTCTGGTTTTGAATATGCTATCTAGGTTGGTCATAACTTTTCTTCCAAGGAGTAAGCGTCTTTTAATTTCATGGCTGCAGTCACCATCTGCAGTGATTTTGGAGCCCCCCAAAAATAAAGTCTGACACTGTTTCTACTGTTTCCCCATCTATTTCCCATGAAGTGATGGGACCAGATGCCAGTATCTTCATTTTCTGAATGTTGAGCTTTAAGCCAACTTTTTCACTCTCCTCTTTCACTTTCATCAAGAGGCTTTTTAGCTCCTCTTCACTTTCTGCCATAATTTTGAGAAAATGACTATACTACCAAATGGAATCTGCAGATTCATGAGATCCATATCAAATTATCAGTTGCACTTTTCACAGACCTAGAACAAAAAATTTCCAATTCATATGGAAACACAAAAGACCCTGAATAGCCAAAACAGTCTTGAGAAAGAATGGAGCTGGAGGAATCAACCTTCCTGACTTCAGGTTATACTATAAAGCTACAGTCATCAAGACAGTATGATGCTGGAACAAAAACAGAAATAAAGACCAATGGAGCAAGATAGAGAGCCCAGAGATAAACCCCCACACATCTATAGTGAAGTGAAGTCGCTCAGTCGTCTCCACCTCTTTGAGACCCCATGGGCTGTAGTCTGCCAGTTTCCTCCATCCATGGGGTTTTCCAGGCAAGAATACTGGAGTGGGTTGCCATTTCTGGGTACCTTATTTTTTACAAAGGCGGCAAGAATATACAATGGGGCAAGGATAAACCTGAATATTCATTGGAAGGACTGATGCCGAAGTTGAAGCTCCAATACTCCGGCCACCTGATGGGAAGAACTGACTCATTGGAAAAGACCCTGATGTTGGGAAAGATTGAGGGCAGGAGGAGAAGGGGACGACAGAGGATGAGATGGTTGGATGGCACCACTGACTCAATGGACATGGATCTCAGCAAACTCTGGGGGATAGTGAAGGACAGGGGCGCCTGGCATGCTGTTGTCCATGTGGTTTCAGAGTCGGATGCAACTCAGCGACTGAACAACAGCAATCTAGAAAAACTGCAGAAAAAGAAGATTGAAGCAGCTCTTGCCTGAGAAGTATTAGAGCATCTAGAGTGAAAACTGTGGCAGAGGTGTGGCTGGGGTGGCTCAGGGGTGGAGACCAGCTGGGGGAAGGCTGTACTTCTATACCAGGAAGGAGGTGTTCATAGTGAAGCAGATCAGCCGAGCTTCTCACTCAGCTCATGTTCAGAAATAAGTAGAAGATGCAGCAAGTATCTGCAGACATCTAGCGCCGTCTGGGAAGCTAGTCGCTTCCCAGGTGACACAATGGTAAAGAACCTGCCTGCCAACGCAGGAGACGCAAGAAAGGCGGCTTCGATCCCTGGGCCAGGAAGGTCCCCTGGAGGAGGGCATGGCAGCCCACTCCAGTATTCTTGCCTGGACAATCCCATGGACAGAGGAGCCTGGAAGGCTACAGTCCATGGGGTCTCAAAGAGTCAGACAGGACTGAAGCAATTTATCATGCAGCGAATTTTAAAATATAAGAGAATAAAGTCTTAAGAGAAAGTGAACATGTGTGTAACCTGTGGTTTAGGTAATGATTTTAATGAATATTGCCAACTAAGAAACTTAAAGAAAAAGTGATAAAGAAACACATGACTACATTTTAACCAATATGTGTGTAAGGAGGCTGTGACCCCAAAGAGAAATGACAGGAGAGCAGTCTGAGGCTTCACAGCCAAAATACATGAAAAGCTCAGTTGTGGCTGACTCTTTGTGACCCCATGGACTATACAGTCCATGGAATTCTCCACGCCAGAATACTGCCGTGGGTAGCCTTTCCCTTCTCCAGGGGATCTTCTCACCCCAGGGATCGAACTCAGGTCTCCCACATTGCAGGTGGATTCTTTACCAGCTGAGCCACATAATACATGAAGAGTTTTACAACTGATTATTTAAAAAGACCGGAGAAGGCAACGGCGACCCACTCCAGTGCTCTTGCCTGGAAAATCCCATGGACGGAGGAGCCTGGAAGGCTGCAGTCCATGGGGTCGCAAAGAGTCGGACACGACTGAGCGACTTCACTTTCACTTTTCCCTTTCATGCATTGGAGAAGGAAATGGCAACCCACTCCAGTGTCCTCACCTGGAGAATCCCAGGGACGGGGGAGCCTCGTGGGCTACCGTCTATGGGGTCGCACAGAGTCGGACACGACTGAAGTGACTTAGCAGCAGCAGCAGCATTTAAAAAGACACATAAGAGACAGCTAGGTAAACTATATGAATAGACACTTATTAGAAAGTCCCCAAATGGCCAAAATAGTAGGAAAAGTTACACAAAGTCCCAAGTAGCCAGAAAATGCAAATTATTTGAATAAGGAGATATCAATTTTCACCTCTCAGATAGTCTCAGAAAGAGGTAACACCTTCTGGCGGGTATGTGAAGGAAAGAGCATTTGCATCTTATTACTGGAGATGTGAATTTTAACTGCTCTTTTGGGAAGCCATCTGGAAATATATATTTAAATTAAAAACACACAAAACCATGGACCCAGCCTTCCCCTTCTGAATATTCATCCCCAAGAAATAAGGGCAACCCTGAGTGGTGCTGGGGCTGATGTGGACAGTGGGCTGTGTTGGACAGTGGGAGGCAGACCCGTGCCCGAAACTCTGGTTCCTTACACAGAGCAACAGCCAAGCCAGAGGCATGGATTGCATCACAAGTGCGGTGGGTCACGCACAACAAGGCTTTTGTTGTTGCTCTTCCGTCCCTAAGTCGTATCCAACTCTTTGCAGCCCCGTGAACTGCAGCACGCTAGGCTTCCCTGTTCTTCACCATCTCCTGGAGTTTGCTCAAACTCATGTCCATTGAGTCGGTGATGCCATCCAACCCTCTCATCCTCTGCTGCCCCCTTCTCATCCTGCCCTCAGTCTTTCCCAGCACCACGGTCTTTTCCAATGAGTCCGCTCTTCACAACAGATGGGCAAAGTATTGGAGCTTCAGTTTCAGAATCAGTCCTTCCAGTGAACATTAAGGGATGATTTCCTTTAGGGTTGATTGGTTGGATCTCCTTGCAGTCCAGCCAGAGTCCAAGGGAGTCTCAAGAGTCTTCTCCAGTACCACAGTTTGAAAGCATCAATTCTTCAGCACTCAGCCTTCTTTATGGTCCAACTCTCACATCCATGCATGACTCCTGGAAAAACCAAAACTTTGACTACGTGGACTTTGTCTGCGAAGTAATGTCTCTGTTTTCTAACACACCATCTAGTTTTGTCATAGCGTTGCTTTCAAGGGGGTAGCATCTTTTAATTTCATGGCTGCAGTCACCACCCACAGTGATTTTGGAGCCCAAGAAAATAAAGTCTATCAATAAAGCTTAGGATGCATAATGCAATATTTCATCCTAAAATGAAGTGGATGCACGTGTGTCTGTGTGTGTGGAGTTTTGTGTGTGTGTGCTATGGTTTGTGTGTTAGTGTGTGTGTATTGTACGGTTTCTGTGTGGTGTGGTTTGTGTGTTAGTGTGTGTGGTGTGTGGTTTGTGTGTGTGTGTTGTGTGGTTTGTGTATTAGTGTGTGTGTATTGGGTGGTTTCTGTGCGCTATGGTTTGTGTTAGTGTGTGTTGTATGGTTTGTGTGTTAGTGTGTGTGTGGTGTGTGGTTTGTGTGTGTGGTGTGGTTTGTGTGTCAGTGTGTATGTGATGTGGCCTGTGTGTTACTGTGTGTGTGGTTTGTATGGTTTGTGTGTGTGTGTGGTGTAGTTTGTGTGTGTGTGTGGTTTGTGTGTGTGTGGCCTGTGTGTTATTTGTATGTGGTTTGTGTGTTCGTGTGTGTGTGTTGGGTAGTTTGTGTGTTAGTGTAGTATATGTGTGTGTGTGGTCTGTGTGTTAGTGTATGTTTTAGTGTGTGTGTTGTGTGGTTTGTGTTAGTGTGTGTGTTCTGTGTGTTAGTGTATGAGTACTGTGTGGTTTGTGTTAGTGTGTGGTTTGTGTGTTAATGTGTGTGTGGTTTGTGTGTGTGTGTGTGTGGTTTGTATGTTAGTGTGTGTTAATGTGTGTGTGTGTGTGGTTTGTGTGGGGTGTGTGTGTGTATGTGTGTGTATGATGAGATCTGCCAAAGCCCCCCGGGGTCCCCAGAGGCCGTCTGGGGGTGCGTTATTCCCAGTGACACTCTCCCCCCCCCTCCTGTGCAGGGAGCCCCCAGGCTGAGCCCCCGTCTCCCGGCTCTGCCCCCAGGCTGAGCTCACCTCGGAGCTGCCCCGGAAGGAGCCAGCGTCTGGGAGGAGCAGGAAGAGGGTAGGGGGTCAGGTGTCGGGTGGAGGGGCCTGAGAGGGATGCCTGTTTTCCTTGCCCACAGTGGGGCTGCCCTGGTCTGGGTGGAAAGGGAGGGGCAGGGTGGTCCCGCGGCTCTGCCTGCTCTGAGCTCAGGGACCCAGGATGAGAGCTTGCTCAGCGCCAACCCCTCCCCGCCCCCGACACCCGCGGCCCAAGTGCTCCACGCCTGCTGGTGAGGGTGGTCAGCCTGGGCTCTTCGAAGTCAGGACAGGCTCCTGGGGGCTGAGAGAGGGCCCCAAAGCCCAGGGCACCGTCCAAGGCTATCTCATAGGACCACGCCCAGGGTGCAGCCGACCAACCGGCTGGCTGGTCAGGGACCAGACCCACAGGGAGGAGGAGGGTCTGACCTCACCTTGTTCCCAAGAGTCTCCATCCGGCCCGCCGAGTGCCCCTGGCAGATGGGTGGGCGCTGGAGTCCAGCTGGAGGATGGCAGGCAGGCAAGACGTCCCAGCACCACCCACCCCGTCTGTCCGGACACCAGGGTCTCAGCCTGCGTCTGTCCGGACACCAGGGTCTCAGCCTGCGTCTGTCCGGACACCAGGGTCTCAGCCTGCAGGGCGTTCAGAAGCCAGAGGGACTGTGGCTGCACCGGGAGAGCCCGGGACACACGCTGCAGGGGCCTTGCTGCGGGCCTGCTGCCTCCAACCTCCCGGAGCGTCAGGGCCCTGTCCACCAGACTTGGGCTGCACGTGGTGACGGGAGTAACGAGGCCCCAGGAGACGCCAGTACTTTGAGAGGGTAACAGGCAGGAAGGCCGGGGGTCTCCAAAGGGAGAAGTAGGCTGCAGGTGTCAGACATTTTTCTCTCTGTCTTAAGCAGCAGGAGGGAAGAAACTACAAGCGTCAGATGTTTTTCCTTCTCTACACAAAATTAAAAGGAGCTTTCTTTTAAAATGTGTGTTGCCATGACGACACCGGGTTCCACCTGAACTTAACTTTTCTCAAACCTTGAGCTAACCAATGCTTTTTCCTTTTGGAAATGTTTTTCCTAAGCTATGTTAATGAACATGTATTTACCCTAGACTCTGTCTTCAAGTCGGTTCTGATTAGTCAGAACCGATAATGGCTCAACAAACGAGTCTGTTTTACTCATACAGTTGCTCTCCTAATGTATGTTAATGAGACGATGTATTTGCCTGGAAACCTGCTTTTCTTCGAGGTTCATGTCAGTCGTTTTATGGCGGGGATGACTCACCTTGTGCCAATGTTATCTTAAAATGCATGTTGTGGGTGAGGGGCCTGGTGCCACTCTGAGTTTGGAGTCTTTTCCTTTCTCTAATTAGCAGCCTGCTAGTAGGTATATAACTTTCTCTTAAAGGCTAGCAGGGGGGCAACTCTTTCTACTCCCTTCTGATGTCTACGTCAGAAGCTTTCTCTCTCTCTTTTATCCTTTAATAAAACTCTACTACACAAAAGCTCTGAGCAATCAAGCCTCATCACTGGCCCCATATTGAATTCCTCTCCCACGGAGGCCAAGAATCCCAGCGTCTTTCACGGCTCAGCAACAGCCTTTCAATGTCCTGTTCTTCACCTTCCACGGGATCGCTTCTCCTTCCCTACACCTGTGCAGGTGTACTTTGAGGATCTCATTTTTAAATGAGGAAAAGGAGTCTTGGTTAAGTCTGGCATTAACTATCACTCCCGCCCCCGCCAGAGGCTTCCAGGCTGTGCCCCAAGTGACGCCTCCAGCTCCCTGCAGGGGCTGGGGGGGCTAAAGTGAGGAGACTCAGGCTCTGACACGGCTGGGACCTGGGCCGTGGCCAACCAGGCCAGGGCAAGGGTGATGAGGCCAGGGCAGAGCGGGAGCACAGAAGGCGGCAAAGTGGCTGAGAGCAGGTGCAGCATGGCTTGGATGAGCCTCCTGACCATTTGTCCGTGATTAACAGCTGGCAGAGCCCAGGCAGCTTCCACTGTGCCCTGGCCCGAGACGGGCCGTGTCTGTTCCAGAGTCAGGGAGGCACCAGGTGCTGGGGTCTGGGAACAGCCTGGACCCCCGTAGCGTCCCCTGCAGTCAGTGCTGAGGCCCCTGCTGATCTGGGTCCCCCCCACAGCATGCTCCCTGGAGCCCTGGTGGTCACAGGCCTCACCTGACCTGGGGCAGCAGGCGGCAGAGTGGCAGGGCCCGCGTGCACATGGGTGCAGGGAGCCCTGGGTTGGTCCCTCCCATCCACGTGGCTTTCTGCACCTCCTGCTCTTTGCTGGTTTTCACTCTGAAAACTCAGACCCAGGGTCCCCGACAGGGAGCAGCAGCTCAGCCACATGCCTGAGGAGGCAGGGTGAGTGTTCCCAGGACGCTGTGTGCGGGTATTCTTATTGTCCTACCAGCCGTTGTCAGGAAGGGAGTTAGGAGCTGACAGCCTGATCTTGGACTTTCAGTCTCCAGAACTGGGAGAAAATAAGTTTCTATCGTTTAAGAAAAAAAAAAAAAAGGGGGGGGGAGTTGTGAGAGTTAGAGGAAGTGGTGGGGGAAAAGCACAGGATGACGTCTCGGGAAGTGTGACTTCATCATTTTCACTGGCATCACCACCACCACCGTGACAATTACCACCATCACCATCACCACCATCACCACCATCACCACCACCACCATCACCACCACCACCATCACCACCACCACCATCACCACCATCACCACGACCATCACCACCACCACCACCACGATCACCACCATCACTACCATCAACACCACCATCACCATGACCACCATCACCACCAGCACCATCACCACCACCATCACCACCATCATTATCAGTCATCATCAGCACCACCATCACCTTCACCATCACCACCACCACCACCACCACCACCATCACCACCATCACCACCATCACCACCACCATCACCACCACCATCACCACCACCACCATCACCACCACCACCATCACCACCATCACCACCACCATCACCATCACCACCACCACCACCACCATCACCACCATTACCATCACCACCATCACCACCATCACCATCACCACCACCACCATCACCATCACCACCATCACCACCATCACCATCACCACCACCACCATCACCACCACCATCACCATGACCACCATCACCACCATCACCACCACCACCATCACCATCACCACCATCACCACCATCACCACCATCACCATCACAATTACCACCATCACCACCATCACCACGACCATCACCACCACCACCACCACCATCACCATCACAATTACCACCATCACCACCACCACCATCACAATTACCACCACCACCATCACCACCATCACCACCACCACCACCACCACCATCACCACCACCACCACCACCATCACCACCATCACCATCACCACCATCACCATCACCACCACCATCACCATGACCACCATCACCACCACCACCATCACCACCACCACCATCACCACCACCACCATCACCATCACCACCACCACCACCATCACCATCACCACCATCACCACCACCACCATCACCACCACCACCACCACCACCACCATCACCACCACCATCACCATCACCACCATCACCACCACCATCACCATGACCACCACCACCACCACCACCATCACCAGCAGCACCATCACCATCACCACCACCACCACCATCACCATCACCACCATCACCACCATCACCATCACCACCACCACCACCATCACCACCACCATCACCATGACCACCATCACCACCACCACCATCACCACCACCACCATCACCACCACCACCATCACCATCACCACCATCACCACCACCATCACCACCATCACCATCACAATTACCACCATCACCACCACCATCACCACCACCACCACCACCATCACCATCACAATTACCACCATCACCACCATCACCACGACCATCACCACCACCACCACCACCATCACCATCACAATTACCACCATCACCACCATCACCACGACCATCACCACCACCACCATCACAATTACCACCACCACCATCACCACCATCACCACGACCATCACCACCATCACCATCACCACCACCACCACCACCATCACCACCATCACCATCACCACCACCACCACCATCACCATCACCACCATCACCACCACCATCACCACCATCACCACCACCACCATCACCACCACCACCATCACCACCACCACCACCACCACCACCATCACCACCACCATCACCACCACCACCACCACCACCACCATCACCACCATCACCACGACCATCACCACCACCACCATCACCACCACCACCATCACCACCACCATCACCATCACCACCATCACCACCACCACCACCACCACCATCACCACCACCACCATCACCATCACCACCACCACCATCACCACCAGCATCATCACCATCACTGTGCTCGTCGTCATGAGCATCCCATTGTCACCCTCAGGAGCTGGACTGTCAGCACTAACAGCATCAGCATCATTGTTGTCACCATTGTTGTCACCACCTTCTTCATCATCACTGTCATCATTGTTACCACTGTTTCCTGGTAATGCTTTCCTGTGCCCAGCCTAGGGTCTCACCGTGGGTTAGTCACCCAATCAGGACTCAGCCACAGGTCTCCCACACCTAACCCCTCATCTGATGGTCCCTCAGACCCGCCCCCTCTCCCAGGCCCTTCCCCTTCAGTGGGCAGGCTCACTCCATACTTCCACCACCTCTGAAGGCCTGTTCTGAGGCTACTGAGGCCCAGACTCATGCAGAGTCCCAGTTACTGGTGTGTCATCTCAGGCCCCAAGTGAGGGACCCTCTCTCACAGTGCATCCAGACAAGCTTAGCATCATCCCGAAGACAAGCGTATGCGAAGTGGCTTCCATATGGCGTCTCGAGGTAGCACAGGTTTTCCAACACTCGCTGCAGGCGTGGTCATCCTGAGGTATTCAGACTTCTCTCTTTCAAATGTAGAAAATGTGCTAACTTAGTGAAGGATTGTATTTTCCATACGTAGAAGTAATGTGAGTAGGATAGATAAACAGATGGCATCTCTTGTAAGCCCAAGGCCCACAGATAACCTCGCTAACATTTGCCATAAGAGGAACACGTTTGCCCCACAGGTAAGGAGCTGGGCAGCTGCTGCACGTTGCCCTGCGTTCTACACGTGAAGCTGTGGGACGCATCAGAGGCCGCCGCGGTCCTGCAGGAGAGCTGCTGCCTCTGGGGTGACCGTCATGTCTCCAGTAAATCAGCTTCATCCAGGGGTTAAAGAGGCTCCTACAAGCAAGGGTAGGGGGACGGGGCAAGGGACACTCCAGGCCGCAAGGGAGGCGTGGAGGGTGTGGGTCAGGTGGGGTGGCTGTGCTGGCCCCTCCCAGGGGAGAGGCCCACACGATCCACAGTGTCTCTGATTCCACCCCTGGCAGCTCAGGATCGAGGTCTAGTCTCGCGAATGGCGAGTCCCCAGGGTCCCCCCCGCCCCCGGGGATCGGCCAGGTCTGGAGAAACTCTCTGAAGCTGAGGAGGTTACTGTACTTCTGTGGCCCCAAGCCCACCCTACATCACCCACCTCAGCAGAGCCTTTCGGATTCGTGGGTGGACCACCTGGCCACACCCCAGGGTCACGCCCTACTTTGTGCCCCGAGGACCCTCAGCATCTGTCCATGAGCCCCGTCTGCTTGGATCTTGAGCTTCAGAGAGCCCGTCTGCCCAGGCAGTGAGTCTCCCAATAGTGGGGTCACTGTCTCTTGGTCGCCTCTGCCCCTCTGGGTCTCAGGTACCTTCTTCCGGCAGAAATGCTGAGGCAAAGGGAAAGGCATGGAGGGAGAGGGGTGTCACAGGCAGAGGGTCAGGCTGAGCGGGGTCGAGTCCTGGCAGGGCGGGCAGGCGGGCAGGGAGCTGTCCTGGGGAGGGAGCCCTCATTCCAACCTGGACACCACCCCTCCCCTGTGCCCAGCAGCTGGCCAGGGTCTCCCCAACACACCGCAGTTCCACTCAGCCCTGCCCCCATCCCAGCAGTGAGATGACCCAACCTGCAGCCAGAGGTAAGTCCCTCAGGGCCTCTGTGTGGGGCTGCAGAGACCCTGAGGTCTGCTCTCCCCAGGTGGGGTCACCCTTTGCAGCTGAGCCCCAGGACGATGTGCTCAGCGCTAAGGGACTTTTCACTTTGCAGGCTCTGCTGGAAGGCGTCCCTGGCTCTGAGTGGGGACTTGGCCGTGCTGAGATTTAATGGACTCCAGCAATTTGCTCTGAAACCCTTGGTGTTGACCCTTCACTGCAAATGAGTGTCAGAGAAAGACTTTAAGAACTTGCTCTGTAACTTAGAAGCGGTCCAGATAACACCCATTAATCCCTGTTTTCCATAGTTGGCAGAAAGCTCTAAGCACTTCTAATACTTTCTAAATCTGACAGTTTTAATTATTTCCCTGCACCATTATTGATTGGGCAAGTCAACCTGTGACTTTGAAGGCCTTTGTCAATACCCATGGCCAATACCAGAACCAAGCCCTCCTTGGCCATGGTCTGGGGCCAGGGAGCTGGGGTGCTGGACGGGGGGAGGCTGGCCCCCAGAGCTGGAGGGGCCCCCGATTCTCTGACAGCCTCACCAGTGTGGGCCCAGCCAGCAGCTCTCTGGACACTCACTGAGTGTGTAAAGCTCACCTGCTGGGCCCCTCATTCTCGGTGCAAGTGCGGGGGACCCCTCTGAGGGAGTCACTGCCTGCAATGAGCCACCCGCAACCAAAGCAGGGCTGTGACCTTGACCCTCTGCTTCTCACACTGGAACAGAAGGGCACCTGAGGACCAGCCTGGACACGCACCAGGGACACGCAAGACAACCAGCAGTGCCACGGATGCTGGTGAACACACAGGCAGCAGCTGCACACTTAGACACTTGTGCACACTCTCAGACACTCGTGCACACTCAGACACTTGTGCACACTCAGACACTCGTGCACACTGACACTCGTGCACACTCTGACACTCGTGCACACTCTGACACTTGTGCACACTCTCAGATACTTGTGCACACTCAGACACTCGTGCATACTCTCAGATACTCATGCACACTCAGACACTCATGCACACTTAGACACTTGTGCACACTCTCAGACACTCGTGCACACTCTCAGATACTTGTACACACTCAGACACTCATGCACACTCTGACACTCGTGCACACTCTCAGCTACTCGTGCACACTCAGACACTCGTGCACACTCTCAGATACTCATGTACACTCAGACACTCGTGCACACTTAGACACTTGTGCACACACTCTGACACTTGTGCACACTCAGACACTCGTGCACACTCTCAGACACTCGTGCACACTCAGACACTCATGCACACTCACTCATGCACACTCAGACACTTGTGCACACACTCTGACACTCATGCACACTCTGACACTTGTGCACACTCAGACACTCGTGCACACTCTCAGATACTCATGCACACTCAGACACTCATGCACACTCAGACACTCGTGCACACTTAGACACTTGTGCACACTCTCAGACACTCGTGCACACTCAGACACTCGTGCACACTTAGACACTTGTGCACACTCTCAGACACTCGTGCACACTCTCAGATACTTGCGCACACTCAGACACTCATGCACACTCTGACACTCGTGCACACTCTCAGCTGCTCGTGCACACTCAGACACTCGTGCACATGCTCTCACACTCGTGCACTCAGCAGGTTACTCCATTCAGTGGGCCTGGCTCTGGGTCTGCCCGGCTAAGCGCTGGGAGGTCGCCTGCATTTCAGTGAATGAAGGATGCTGTGGCCATCCAGCCCTCAGCCACTGCAGCCGCCCTCCCCCGGGGGGCTCCCCGAGGGGCTCAGGATGCAGAAGAGCAGGACCAACCGCCAGCCCTGGATGGTCAGGACGCAGATCAAAGGAGCAAGTCCCATGAGCCTGGACTCCTGCACCTTCCCGCACACAGAAAAGCCCTAAATTCATTAACTTGAGACATCTGGGTTTGGGCATTAGCGGTCAACTTTTGATGTCTGACCACATTTTTCCCCCACAGAAGCTCCTGTGTATCCTGGCTCCCCCTGAGAGCTCCCCGAGAGGCCATCTCCTGGGCTATGGTCCCCAGTGATGCCCCGGATAAAACGGTTCTCAGCTTTCAGGTTGTGTGGTTTTTGGTTCAGTTGACCGGTGGCCACATGTAAACACACTTGCCCCCTTGGCAGGTATTCCTGGTGTGTCCAGGAGGCAGCTCTGAACACTACTAATTACTGGGCAAGGGGTGGGGACAGGGACAATGGGGCAGGGGACCCCAGGAAGGCCAGCAGAGCCTGTCCTGACCAGGCAATCTGCCTTCAGGGGCTCAGAGGCCGGCTTGGGGGCAGGCGTCACAGCAGAGCTGCCGGGGAAGGCTGGCGTGGTGACGGCCAGCCCTCTTCTGCATTTCCGCCTGGGAAGCGGGGGTGTCCTGTCTCTATTTCACTCCACGTGTCGGTCCTCCCCTTCTTCCCTCTGCCCCTCCTCCCCCCTTTCCTGTTTTCTCCTTCATCTTCTTCTGCTTAAAAATATTCCTACCACTGCTCCAGGTCCAAAGATGTCCCGAATTCATGTCCACCCACTCTGTGTCTTGCAAGCCACAAGGAAAACCTCAGATGAGACTAATGGCAAGGAGTGACACCCTTCCTCCCTGAGGTCAGCGGGCAGGGATGCAGAAATGTGCAGGCGAAGGCAGGGACGAATGTGGATGGACCGGCCTGTCCGCGGGAACATCCGTGGCTTGCCCCTGCTCTCCTCACACTGGCGCGCCCATTGCACACTCACTCTCACGCTGCCTCTTAGGATCCTTCCGTGTGCACAGAGCTCTGCCCCTCGGGTAGTGCTGAGCACACAGACTCCACAGGCAGCAGCTTCCTTGCTGATGGGCACGGATGTGCGTCTCTGGTTTTCCTTGTAAACATGCTGCCACAGAGACATTCTGGCCTGAGCCTGGGCTCCCAGGGGCGAGCCTGTCCTGGAGCAAGGAGGAGACGCGTTTCAGGTGGAAGGAGGTGGTCAGGTTGCCACTGGGAAGGCTGAACCTGTGAATTTTCCCACCGTAAGTGTGGCTGCAGGGCCTTGCGCTCCCCACGCCTGAATTCCCATCCCCGGCCCACTTCTCCTGTTTCGCAGAGTCTTTCTCCCGTGAATTGCTTATGCGCTTTCTTGCCCGGTTCTCTTCTGTGTATCTCCTGATATATTGGGAATATTAATCTTTGGTTTTGCATATATTGCAAACATTTTCCCTATTATTTCTCCTCACATCGCTTCAGATGCCATCTCTATCAGATA
Source organism: Ovis aries (assembly GCF_016772045.2). NCBI lineage: Eukaryota > Metazoa > Chordata > Mammalia > Artiodactyla > Bovidae > Ovis > Ovis aries. The sequence continues at coordinate 224,585,773 of NC_056056.1, forward strand.
TTTTAATTTTCATGTTGACAAATCTGTCTTGGATCGCAGCATCTGAGTTCTATATGTGATTTTGTGTTATTTGTTGCTTGGAGTAGTTATCTCTTCCCCTGATGTAATGGTCTCAATATAATTTATTAAAACTGTGATTTCAGTGCTATTTGTCAGCGCAACCTTTATCACATGCCAAATTCTTACATAGGCTTTGGTCTTTCTCTGGATCTTATTATCCTTTCTTCTGTTACGTTCCTATTTTTACCCTGTGCTAACACAGTAACTTTTGAATTCACTGTTGCCCAGTTTTGCTTGATATCTGATTGGAAACTTGACTGCATTGCCCTTTACCTGTATTATCACGGTAAAAGTGAAGGGAATGTCTCTAAGTCGTGTCCGACTCTGCAACCCCATGGACTGCAGCTCTTCAAGCTCCTCTGTCCATGGGATTCTCCAGGCAAGAATACTGGAGTGGGTTACCATTGCCCCCTCCAGGGGATCTTCCTGACTCAGGGGTCGAACGCTCGTCTCTTGCATTGCAAGGTGGGTTCTCTTCCAACTGAACCATCACGGAAGTCTTATCATGGAGTGGGTTGCCATTGCCTTCTCCGCCTTATCGTGGTAAGACTCGCCAACTCTCAACTTCACATATATTTTAAGATTACATTTCAAAAGGCATGACATTGGGACTTTGACTGGAATTGCATTAACTTTATACAGTCATTTGGGAAGAAATTGTATCCTGACAGTAATAATTTTCCCCAACAAAAGCACAGTTTATCTCTCCCGTTAGATGGGCTCTCTTCTATGTGTTTTCAATAATGTTTATAACTTTCTTAAATCTCTGCATTACTTTTCATATAAATATACTTTTTCTCTGGATGGTCTGAGTTTTCTATTTTTAATATGAATGTGTTTTCCTTAATTATTGTAGGCCTATAGTAAAGCTCCTGGTTGAGGTAATTTTGTCTGATACCTGGTCACCTTCTCTAATTCTTGGAATAATTGTGATCGTTGTCATTTCGGTCTATTGGGTTTTCCGTTTACTTTCACTCCATCTGCAAATAATTATGCATCTTTAAAAACGTCTTTCTTTTTGATACCTACAGCGTGTGTGTGAGCAGCTGTGGTTACCCGCGTCTTGTTTCTTTGCCATTCCCTACCCGCTCCTGCGTGTAAGGAGCACCATTTTATGCCAGTCTACATCAGCGGCCCTGGAGATGCTGAGAAGAGTGAGTTCCCTGGTGCTTAGACTCTGGGGCAACAGAGCCTGAGGAGATGAGCTGTGGGGGGTGGGGGCCACTCGGAATCTAAACGCAGCAGGAGGAAGCGGTGGCAGGAAGGTGTCTATGTCAGAGGTGGAGACACCGCTGATTTCCAGCCTTAATACGGGTATTTTCTGCAGGCTTGTGATCGACGCATGGTAATATAAACAAGTTAAAGAAGACACTTTGCATTGTTAATCTGTCAATCCGTTTAAAAGTTAGATGGGCATCCAATCTATGGGATACACCTTGTGTTTATCCAGAGGGTAATGGATTTTGTTTTCTCTATAGTCAGTTAATACGTGTAAATCGGTTCCCTAAACTTGAGCTCCCTTTTGCTTTGGACTTAAGCCCGGGACGGCAGGGTGCTGGGCGCTTGCCCGGTCTTGCCCAGAACCCTGTCCCCGTGGTGCAAGTTTCCTCTTTATTTCCGTTCCTGTGAGAGTGGCCGAACGTCCTTCCCCGTGGTGAACGGCAGCTTGCACTTACGCTCTGTGTTCACGGCCCCAGTCCCTCGCCCTCACTGGAGCTGGTCTCTCTGTGTCATTGCTTTAAAAGCCTGTCTTTGCATCAAGGATCCTTATTTCCGTCTGAGATCAGCCGTGTGCGTCGTCCCAGCTTGTCCTACGTCACTGCAGTTTGGTTGTACATTTTTGCCATGCACGGGTGTCTTTGCTTTTTATATGCTCAAGGCGATCCCCCACAGTACAGCCAGACTCATCGCATCTCTTCTATCTTGGTTTGTCTGCTTTTCTTTTTTCTCAAGAGTTGGAATTTATCCTCACAAACAGTGTGAGAAATGGACGCAGCTTTCCACGTGGTTCCCCAGGTACTCAGTGCTTTTTCCCTGATGCAGTGCAGGAGACGCCAGAGACACGGCTTGGATCCCTGAGTCGGGGTGATCCTTGGAAGAGGAGATGGCAACCTACGCCAACAGTTTTGCCTGGAGAACCCCGTAGACAGAGGAGCCTGGGAGGCTACAGTCCACAGGGCCACGGAAGAGTCACAGGGCTGAGCGACTAAGCACGCAGCACCCGCCCAGTCCCTCGGTGCTGCTCAGAGTCCATCCTTCTTCTGGTGCTGGGGCTGGTGCCCCCACCGCGTGCCAAGCTTTCACACGCACTTCTGTCTGCTTCTGGGCTCTCTACGCTCCCACACTGGCCTGCCTGTTCCTGCGCTGACGCTTTGCTCTCACAGTTACGGAGGACTCACCGTGTCTGTTTAATATCTGGCAGACTAGCCCTCCATCCACGATGCCTTTATATTAGGGTTTTCTTGGCAGCTTTATTTCTTCCTGATAAACTTTGTAACCAACTTGCCTACTGCTAGAAATATAAACTGCAAACAGAAGCAGAACTTTATGTGACCCTAAAGAAAAAGCTGACATTATCAGTAATTAAGATTTTCCTATCCTAAAATAGTACCGCTTTTCCACTTTTCAAGGTTACTTCTGCAGGACTGGCTCACACCTTCTTTTGCAAAAGTCACGTGGAATGACTTCATTTAGTCTGGTTTCCAGTGAGTAGCCGCAGAGACGAGATAGCATGGACGAGGGCGGGCTGCTTCTTGCTCTCATCAGAGAGGTGGTGTGCCGAGCAAGGACGTTCTCTTCAGGCAGGGCTCACTTTGAAGCCCTGGCTTGCCACCCACCCGCCGCTCCACCGTGGGTAAGTTATTTGGCCTCTCTCTGCCTCCAGACCCCCTGCTATAGGTGGGATCATGCCTCCTCATTGTGTTTTCCCTCTGTCTCTTCTCACTGAGTCATTAACAGGATCTAATTTGCTTCCAAGTCATTGTCAAGTTCACATCCCCGTCCCGAGCCTTTTAAAGTCATGTCTTCAAAGGAGAAACTGCAAAGAACACAGTCAAAAATTTGGTTGTTTCCTTCCCAGCATAAAATGTATTCAACCTCCACACTGAAAGTTAAAAATAATAGACGATATTTTATGTTGGCATTTGATGTTCTATTATTTTGAGCCTTATTTCTGCAGGAGCAGGGACATGCATTTACATAAGCGGGTTCTTATCTGAAGGAGACGGAGCTTGCGCAGAGTTTGGAGGTTGACCTGCTGTTAATAAACACTTTCCTTTTTTTCTAGCATTTCAGGTAATGGCTCCCCCTAAATATGGCCAAGAAAGCTATTTCAACACGTCTCCCCATCATTCCCTTCTTCTTCCTGCTTGTTCCGAGATGGGGTTCTCAGATGCCTTTAGGAGAGGAGAAGTGAAAAACTAATGGTACATTTTATTTAGAATTACTTAGAACATGAAAATACTTACATTAACTGTGACTTAAAGGGAAGCCTTTCACGTTTCACTCAACACACACTTATCTAGAGCCAGCTCATGGCGTTAACACGGCATGAGTGAGTGAAAGTGAAAGTCACTCAGTTGTGTCTGACTCAGCGACCCCACGGACTGTGTAGTCCCTGGAATTTTCCAGGCCAGAATGCGGGAGTGTGTAGCCGTTTCCTTCTCCAGGGCTCTTCCCAACCCAGGGATCGAACTCAGGTCTCCTGCATTGCAGGCAGATTTTCTACAAGCTGAGCCACAGGGGAAGCCCAAGAATACTGGAGTGGGTAGCCCATCCCTTCTCCAGTGGATCTTCCCGACCCAGGAATCAAACCGGGGTCTCCTGCATTGCAGGCGGATTCTTTACCAACTGAGCTCTGAGACACTCGGGCCTCTAGACGCTGGCATCCTGGTGGCGAAGGCACAGTGGTTCTGTAGCTCCGTGGCTGGTGGCCCACCTGTCCGTCAGCCTCAGGCATTATCTCCCCACCCCTCATGCGTCACGCTCTGTCTGCACGACATCTGGCCCGGGTCTGGCCTCCAGGACCAGCCCTGGGCAGGACAGCCACCTCTGCACAGAGGCTGACAGCAACCCCCCAGGTAAGACAGAAGCCAGTCTCACTGAGGGTTCGGCCGGACAAGGGTGAGGAAAGCTCAAGAGGAGGCGCCCTGGGGGAGAAGTCGGGCCGGATGGAGGACCAGGAGGGGTGGCCTGGCAGACTCCCTGGAGGTGGGGAGTGGGGCCCCGACCCTGGCCAGACCTGGGAGGCCAAGAAAGTTGTATTAAAGAGACAACTCATCAGGCAGACTGCAAGCCTCACTGCTCAGACCAAAGCGACTCCAGCCAGGCTGACCCAGGGAGGCTCTAGGCCCCTCCTGCTCACGTGCGAGCTCAGGACGCCCTGAGCCCAGCCTGTCCTCACCCACGTGCTTCAGATAAAAGCGCCAGGACTCCAGCACCTCGTGGAGTCGTGCACAGAGGGACCGGGGCAGGGCCATCGGGTGTCCAGGCTGCCAGGCCAAGCAGAAGCAGGACGCTCAGGCCGGCAGGTGGGCGGGGGCAGGCAATCACCTCGGCCCCTGCTTCGTCCCTCCCTCCCTTCGCTGTCTGCCAGACCACCCAGCCAGGATAGACCCCAGGTCTTCAACCTGAAAGCTTTTGTGTGCATGCTCGCTAAGTCGCTTCAGTCATGCTCAACTCCCTGCCACCCGACGGGCTGCAGCCTGCCGGTCTCCTCTGGGTGTGTGATTCTGCAGCTCAAACAGTGAAGTGAGTTGCCATGCCCTCCTCCAGGGGCTGCTCCCGACCCAGGGGCCGAAATCGAGTCTCTTACGTCTCCTGCACTGGCAGGCAGGTTCTTTACCGCTAACGCCGCCTGGGAGGCCCGAACTTCTCGCACCTTTGTGTAAATATTTCTGTGTTGCACAAACAAACATCGCAGGTGCCATGAGTACCTTTAAACAGGGGCGCTTCCTCCAAGCTCACCCCAGACGCTGACAGGTGCATCCAGGCTGCCTCCTGGCATCTGAGTGCAGACGCAGTCACCCTCCATCCCGCCCTCCCCGGCTTCTCTCCAATGTGGAGGCTGCGTGGTGGGGACGGGGGCCCTGGGTCCCAAAGCCCCAGGTGGGGCCAGCTCTGCCCCTTCCCCGGGCACAGCCAGACCATAGCCCTGGTATTTCAGCCGTGGAAATGGCCCCTCGGGCTGTGATGTGAGTTACCTAGTCAGATACAAGGACTGCCCGGTGCCTGCCTTACCGGTCCTGAAAGATGGCAACTGTCCACTCTAGCTATGCAAAGCTGTCTGCCCCACCCGGGCTGGTCCTGTGTGGTCCCCTCAGGCAAGTTCAAGGCTCCAGAGTCAAGAAGGCTCTGCCGTGCATGTGGGTCTGCTGTGTGAGCGTGTGCACGTTGGTGTGTACGGGTGCACGTGTGTGTACACACAGGGTGCACGTGTTGCCGTGGCAACACGCCTGTGGATGGATGTACTTAAACCGGGGATGCCCAGACGCCTGAGACCAGGGTCTCCCTAGCCTAGAAGCACCACTCCAGGGCGATGAAGTGTCCGTGTCCTTCTCCTCGCCCCAGGGTGTCCCGGGCCAGCGGCTGACGCCGGCAGAGACCTGCTCCTGGAAGAGCCTGACCGCGGGGCACAGGTGCGGGGGGCACGGGGGAGGGCGGGGGGCCCCCAGGGCAGAGCCTGACCGCGGGGCACAGGTGCGGGGTCGGGGGCACGGGGGAGGGCGGGCGGCCCCCGGGGCAGCAGTCTCAGCGAATCGGATCTCTGTTCCCGCCAGGAAGTCATCACGCCTGTGAGCGTGCACGTGTATACGTGCGTGCTTGTGAGAGAGCCTGGGAGACAGGCCTGCTGAGTCTTCTCATTTTAAGAGGCTCAGATCCTGGCATGTAAGTCCAGTTTCACCAGCTGGATTTGACGTTCACACTGCCAGGTCACCCCCCATCCCCGCCCCGTCTGCCTCAGGGCTGGGCCCAACCCTGGGGGGCTCGGGGTGCCTGCCTTCCCCCTGGGCCTCGCACACCCGGCCCCAGGCTTGGGTAGAGAAGAGGCCTCACTGGACGCCTGGACCTCAGGGCCTTTCCTGGGAAGGAAGGAGTGACGGTTCTCAGCGCTTCCAGGGACCAAAGCCAGACCCACGCTGACTGGGCAGGAGACAGAAGGAACCCGCTTCCGTGCAGGTGGCCAGCGGCTCTGCCTTCTCTCCAGGCCCTGGATCCCAAGCTGCTGCAGGACAGGACAGTGAATCTGAGGGATGAGGAGTTGAAGCTGGGAAAACTGTTTTAACAGGGGATCCAGCTGACCGAGAAGACGGCAGGTTAGCACCTCAAAATAGCCATTTCATCGGGGTCTGGATGCCAGGTTCTTTTACAGATCAGAGATGGGGGAGGTGAGGAAGTAGAGTCAACAGGCCATTAATCTCGCCAGCATCTCCCGGAATGGCACGTCTCAGTCAGGGGGTGTGTTGATTCCTTCCTGCCTGCCATCCACAGGTGGACCGGGTTCTGAACAAAGCACTTCAGTGTGCAGTCAGGCAGAGGGGCAGGGCTCTCTGAGGCAGGCCATTCTCCATGATTATAATAACAAGAGCAACATGGAGTCCGAACTGGCTTCCTTTCTGCAACACCTCCGGTCTCGGGCTGAGAGCCCGGCTGGTCCTGGGGCGAGCCCCGAGGTTGGCCCTGCGCTGGACAGGCCAGGAGGTGGACTTCCGGGAGCTCAGGGGCCGCAGAGGTCCAGGTCGGGTCCAGCTCGGCCGGGCCCTGGGCAGGCCCTTGACCAGCCCCCTCTGTTAGTGGGCAGTGAGCCCTGCATGCTCACTCCCAGGACCCCGTGAGCCGAGGCGGAAATGCCCGCCTGTCCGAGAGCCCTCAGCCCCCCTCTTAGGGAAAGCCACTGGGGACCCCGGTCAGCGTGACCCTGACTCCCCGCCCCGTGGTGAGGACCAGCCCACAGGACAGAGGTCCTTTCTGGTCCCTCCGGGCAGCTGTGCTGGGTCCAGATTCGGGAGAGCCTCAGCAGTCCCAGAAGCGAGAAGTCCCAGGGCGTGGGACAGACGCCGGCCGCGGCCATCTGCTTCCATCTGCTTCGGCCAACACCACTGTGGTCTACACGGGTCCCCTGAGGTGAGGTTCTCAGAAGGTGGAGAGGGGAGGGTGCCCAGCCCACGGGGAGGGGCCGCCTCCTCCTTCTGCCCCTGAGGACGCCCTGAGGCCGGGGCAGAGGTGGGGGTCCCAGAGAGGCGCCCTGGGGGTGGGACGCGCCTGCTGGAGGAGGGGCCGGCTTGGCTGGGGCTCGGGCGCTGCTCCTTGCCACACTTCCTGGGGCCGCTGTAAGGAGGTGCCACAGCCGGGGGCTGAAGCCCCTTCCCCCGCAGGCTGAGGCCTGAGCCAGGGCCAAGTGTGCGCAGGACCGCGCTCGCTCCACCCGCAGGGGCGGTCCTTCCCAGCCTCCTGGCCGCATCCCTTGGCTTGCGGCCACACCCTCCCGTCTCCGTCTCCCTCCGCCCAAGCCCCTCCCGGGTTCCGACAAGGACACCGGGCACAGGGTTCAGGGCTCCTCCTGACCTGACATGGCCTCACCCCAGAGCCGTCGCTGGGTTACATCTGCAAACCCCGTTTTTCAAACAAAGCCACCTCTACAGGTTTCGGGACACGGGTCTTTGGGGACCATAAACTCAGCTGCGCACCTTGACAGAGCCAGTCAGTCCTGCGTCCCATCTGCCCCGTGCCCTGGAAAGGGCCAAGAGCAGTGTCCCAGGCCAGCTCATGGGGCAGGGACAGTCGCCAGCAAGGGGCTGCTGAGCTTCTCTGTCTGCGAGCTTCCCCAGAGGGTTCTGGGTGCTCCAGGATTCCAGGGGCTCCTGGGGGCTGCACTGAGCCTTCTTGTCCTCGGGGAAGTTCCCCACTGAGGGACCAGGAGTACGGGGGCCCTGGCATCTGGGGGAGGGGCTCCAGAGGTGTGTGTCCCCCTGATGGTGCTTGTCACAGCTCCTGACGCACTAAGGACAGGCTCTCGCCCAGCGCGGGACAGAGACCCATTTAGGACACACCTGGAGAATAGTGCCCTGGGATTGGGGCCGCCCGCAGGCCGCCGCGTAGGTCTGACAGGAGAGAATTAAGACCTTCTCAGCCTCAGTGTCAACATTAGCGCTCAAGGGTTCGTGTGTTTAACCATCTTGTTTTCAAAGAGTGGTGTAAGGGGAGCCACTGATTTCCCGTCCGGAGCCTCCTGCAACGACCCCACGGCTCCGGCTCCAGAACATTTTTATTGCTTCCCAGCCTCCCTCTGTCCTGGGATTCTGACACTGGCATTGCCCCCGCCGGAGTGCACCCCGATCTTATTGTTCTTTTCTGAGCAGTGCATTCTGTGCTAGAGGTTTGAGAGCTCCCGGCCAGGGTGAGGGCCCAGGGCATCTCCAGGGATCCTGCTTAGCGGGTGTAGATTTGGAAGAATCCCCACCCCACAGTACAGAGACCAACAGCTCCAAACCTGGGCCAGCCCTCAGCGGAGGGGACAGTGGTCGCTTTCCATCTCCTCTTAGAGCCCGAAGAGGCAGCTCTCCCTGGACCCTCCTGGCGGGGTGGGGGGGTGTCTCCCCGCGGCCCGCGGGGGATGTTCTCCAGGTGACGTGGCGGGGGCGCTTTGCAGATTTAAGGTCGGGGGCTCTGGGGTTGGGCCGCTCCTCCCTGACTTTGATTATCCTGGATGGAAGGCATCCCATCAGCAGATGCTTTGGTGAAAGCCGGCTTCGTGATCATTAGGAACAGCCCTTAGGACCTTCCTGCATGGCCAGGGCGGACCCTGCATGCAGGCCGCAGGGGAGGGCCTCTCCTGGGGGCTGTGGGTCAGACGGGGCGGCCCGCATCTATCCCTCTGGGGTCACTGGACAGTGGCTGGGCTGCTGCAGCCATTTGTCACCGTGATCACTGCAGGGCTGGGGCTTCTCTCCGAGATGCAGACCATCCACAGGGCTGGTCACTCAGCTGGCGCTGGTCTGGGTCAGGGCAGTGTGGCTGCCGCTCTGGGGCCCACACGCGCCTCTCCTTCCCCTCCTTGAGCGCAGAGGTGGCCGGTCTGGTCCTCTTTCTCTGCCTCCCACTGGCGCTTCACCTTCTGCCCTTCTTGGGGCTTCCCCAAGTATAATCAGCATGTGGGAGACAGGAAGCCTTGGGGGTGGGCTTCCCCGGGAGGCCGTCGTCTCTACCCGGCCCGGGGCTCACTGTCCCCTCGGGCACCAAGAGCCGCTCACTGACCCCACGGCATGGGAAAGCTCTTTGCTATCTAACCCTGGCCTGTTAGTCACACACACCACGCGGACAGGCTTGTGCGGGTGTGTGCACGCACACGTTCACACGCAGGCACACACATACACGCGCGCACACACGCATACTCACACATACACGCATGACACATACACGCATGACACACACATACACGCATGACACACACATACACAGAGAAACACACACACATGTAGACCTGCGCACACAGAAACACACTGTACACACACGTACAAGTGCCTACACAGAGAAACACACACACACACGCAGACAAGCACACATGAGCAAACACACGCACACACACGGAAGTGTGCATAGCTGCACACAGCGGTCAGGAAGACCAGCTGCAGGAGCCAGGCGTCCAGGGCTCAGGCAGGCAGCCACCATTCGCTGTGACCCCAGGTGCCATAAAGCAGAGGTCTGATGCCGGCACCCAGGGGAGCCTCGGGGCAGGGGGGCGGGGGGTGGGGAGGGGTAGAGGGTGGGGGAGGGGTGAGCCAGCACGCTGCCCACTGGTGGTTTTCCAGAGCGCCCCCCCCACGGACAACCCCCAGCCACCAGTGACCCCGGGATCTGTGACTCGGGGGACGTTCCTGCCCCCCAGGCTGGCGCTGTTGCTCCAGGAAACGTCGATCCCCAAGGCCACCCCCTCCACCCTGCCCCTCCCCCAGGCAACCTCGGATCCTGGAGGTGCCTTAGGGCCTCAGCTCTTTTGCCGTCTCCCCAGGGCCGTTTCCTCCCTCGTTTGCACATCCACACCATCCACCAACATCCACCATCTGGGAAGGCCCCCCTCACCTGTCCAAGCTGAAATTTAGCCACCTCCCTCCCGTCTCGCCTCCCCCCACTGTGTGTCTCTCATAGCCCCCACTGACCACAGGCGACAGAGCCGCGGGCTCTCTGCTTTACTCCTTCCACAGCCTGCCCCTTCTCTTGAAGGGAACCCTCCCTGTGTGCTGGGTTTGGCCCTTTATGCTCTCTGCTGGGCCCCCACCCGAGCAGGGCTGGTGACGCCTCTGGAGGTGGGGAGGAAGGAGGGGGCGGGGCAAGAGAAGCTAAGGCTGGTGGGCACCTGGGGACCAGGGCACCGCTCAGACACTGCTGTTATAGGGGCAGGCCCCTGGAGCCAACACAGCCCAGGCCTTGGTGCCAACGGTGGGTTGGTCCCTGCCTGCCCGACCCAGAGCCCGGCCCAGGATCGAGAGCCTCAGTGAGCCAGCCACTCTGCCAGCCCACTGTCTGGGATGGGAGGGGTGGGCAAGCTCCCCGGGCGCAAAGGATAACTTCATAAAGTGGAATCTAATTAAAGAGCAGACAACGTTTAAAGCCAGTTTGAAGTGAATGAATGCCCTCCCTCCCCCACTGTGCATTTTAACAGCCAGGATGCTGTACCTTCCAAATCCACTTTACCCTGGTTGGAACAGCTCCACTCCGAGGAAAGGGCTTAATCGGATTCCTCAGTCCCTCCCAGACTGGAGGAGGGGTGGCGTGCTTATTTTCCAGACCTGCCAGACTGTATGGAAACAGACAGCTGTGCCTGCACCAGCGTGGCGTCTGTGTTTTGGGCCAGGATTGAACATAACCGCCTATTTTAGGGTGCCTGGCCAGACTCCTCTCCCCGCATCCCAAGTGCCAAGTCTCTGCGCGTGCAGTTGATGCTAGAGTTAGCAGCTGTTCCCCTGTGAGGCTGTGACTTCAAGCCTTAGATTTTTGCAGAGAACTGAGAGGCTTGAAGACGCTGCCTTCGTGGGTGGTGAATCTGCCCGTACGTCTCACGCCACGTGGGTTCCTCCCGGGCAGGGTTGGCCGCTGGAAATGGTGGGAAGAGCGTTTCAAAATCACTGTCTCGTTGAACACCTGCCGCGGTCTTTCTTGAGCAACACCTCTACAAACAGATGTAAAAACTGAGACTTTGGAGAAGTGAGGCTGAGTGTAAGGAACTGCTCTGTGGGATTCTAACATTTCTTAAAATTTTATTTATTTATTTGCCTGTATGGGATTTTGGTTGTGGCCTGTGGGCTTACTTGCCCCCTAGCATGTGGGATTTTAGTTCCCAGACCAGGGATCGAACCTGCGTCCCCCGCATTCGAAGGCAGATTCTTAACCCCTGGGCCACTAGCACAGTCTTAGAGCTCTAATCTCACTGGCCTTAACCATCTGCTCCACTGCCTCCTAGAAAGGACAGGAGCTCCACGACAGGTGTTTGGTTTGAAGTGACTTGATTCCTCAGTTCTCGATAAGATAATAAATCCACTGATGCCTCACATAGGATCACTGTTGGACGGCGACAGTCTTTCTAGGGAGAGTCCCCTGTGCCGTGACTGCTGAAGATGGCTGGCCTGTGGCTGGGAGCCCGTGTGCAGAGGCTGACATGTCTATGGGTCCTGGGCAAAGGGCTCAGAGCCGAGCGGTCTGCAGGGATGGGGGCAGATGACACCTGAGGGTATGAAGCCCCTCCGCCCAAAGAGGAGGGTGGATTTGACCAGTTGGCCCTAGTTGGTTACCATCTCCATCTGGGGCAACAAAGGATAACCCAAAGGCCACATCCAGGCCTCTGCTTGTTATCAATAAAGCTTTATTGGCAAACAACCTTGTCCGTTTGTTTACTCATTGTCTATGACTTCTTATGCACTGAAACAGCAGAGCCGAGTGTCACATGGCCCGTGAGGCCTGAAATATTTACATCCTGCCTCTTTATAGCATTAACAGATGAGGCTGGATGGCATTACCGGCTCAATGGACGTGAGTCTGAGCAAACTCCAGGAGATGGTGAAGGACAGGGAAGCCTGGTCCATGGGGTCGCAGTGCTGGGCATGGCTTAGTTACTGAAAAACAACATAGAATTAACCATTCAGTTCAGTTCAGTTCAATTGCTCAGTCGCGTCCAACTCTTTGCGACCCCATGAATCACAGCACGCCAGGCCTCCCTGTCCATCACCAACTCCCGGAGTTCACTCAGACTCACGTCCATCGAATCCGTGATGCCATCCAGCCATCTCATCCTCGGTCGTCCCCTTCTTCTCCTGCCCCCAATCCCTCCCAGCATCAGAGTCTTTTCCAATGAGTCAACTCTTCACATGAGGTGGCCAAAGTACCGGAGCTTCAGCTTTAGCATCAGTCCTTCCAAAGAAATCCCAGGGCTGATCTCCTTCAGAATGGACTGGTTGGATCTCCTTGCAGTCCAAGGGACTCTCAAGAGTCTTCTCCAACAGCACAGTTCAAAAGCATCAATTCTTCGGTGCTCAGCCTTCTTCACAGTCCAACTCTCACATCTATACATGACTACTGGAAAAACCATAGCTTTGACTAGACGGACCTTAGTTGGCAAAGTAATGTCTCTGCTTCTGAATATGCTATCTAGGTTGGTCATAACTTTTCTTCCAAGGAGTAAGCGTCTTTTAATTTCATGGCTGCAGTCACCATCTGCAGTGATTTTGGAGCCCCCAAAATAAAAGTCTGACACTGTTTCCACTGTTTCTCCATCTATTTCCCATGAAGTGATGGGACCAGATGCCATGATCTTCATTTCCTGAGTGTTGAGTTTTAAGCCACCTTTTTCGCTCTCCTCTTTCACTTTCATCAAGAGGTTTTTTTAGTTCCTCTTCACTTTCTGCCATAAGGGTGGTGTCATCTGCATATCTGAGGTGATTGATATTTTTCCCAGCAATCTGGATTCCAGCTTGTGCTTCCTCCAGCCCAGCGTTTCTCATGATGTACTCTGCATAGAAGTTAAATAAGCAGGGTGACATTACACAGCCTGAAGCCCTCCTTTACTCCCCTTAATATGTGTTCTTCCCTGGTGGCTCAGCGTAAAGAGTCTGCCTGCAGTGCCAGAGATGCAGTTTCAGTCCCTGGGTCGGGAAGATCCCCCAGGAGAAGGAAATGGCAGCCCACTCCAGTATTCTTGCCTGGGAAATCCCAGGGACAGAGGAGCCTGGCGGGCTACAGTCCATGGGGTTGCAAAGAGTCAGACACAACTTAGCAAGTAAACAGCACTCATTTAATATGTACTTTACAAAACAAGTGGGTCAACCCCTTGTCTCCACTGGGTACTTAGCATCTTAAGAGAAAAGGCCACACCTGTCAGCCTTGGGTCCCCAGACCCACCCCAGGTAAACGGTGACTGAGTAAAGGCTAAGCTGATCCCGTGAATCAGGAAACTAAAGAGCAGAGGGTCCTCCCAGGGAGGATGGGCTTGTCTCTCCAGCTTAGAAAGCAGAAGGCAGCAGCAGCAGGCCCGGCCCGTCCTCAGCGATGCCCTCTCCTGCCCAGGTGGTGAGCGCGGCTCCCCTCCGCCCCTGGGTCAGGCCCACAGGAGGTCGGCTCGGCTCCTGAGCTGTCCCGCAGGGCCCGATCCCACACGGCCTGACTCTGCCGAGTCCCTCCAGGGCTACCAGCGCAGAGTGAGAAGGAGGCGGCCCAGGGGCTGCAGACAGGGAGCTGCGGGGGAGGCAGGGAGAAGGCAGCCGCCCTGTGGACCCCTGCGTCCATGAGCAGAGCGTCTGCACAGGTGTCGTAGAACAGGGAAACCTGCAGGGCTCAGGCTGACGCAGAACACGACCAGCCCTCCTGGGACCCGTGTAACCTGATGCTCGCCCAGAATTTCCCAGAACACTGGGTCCCTGCTCCTGTTTTTCGGGGACCCTCTCCAGTTTAAGGTGACAGGCATGCTGCGGTGATGAAGACCCCCTCTGGCCACAAAGCACCCAGGGAATCGGGTTTCCACCAGCGTTCAGGACAGGGCTTTAGACAGTCTCTGCCTGTTGTTTAATTACTTGATTGTGTTTGATTTTATTCACAAAATAATTAGCCTACTAAGCATCTAATTACTGCGAAAGCACGCACTACCCAGATCAGCCTGCTGCACCTCCACCAGATTAGCAAACATTGTTGCTGGGTCTCCGGATGCAATAACAGTTTGAAATGAGTTATTTTCTTTCGATAAGGTGGCTCCGGATTTATCTGGGCCCTCCTAGCAGACCACGCATTGTTTGAGCCTCCTTACATCTTCAGTCCCCGGTTTCCTTTGAAAGACAACAATGTTTCCAATTGAAAGTGACTCGGAAAACAATAACTCCCTGCTCAAGGTCAAAGCTCCCCTCTAATCCCAAGTAAACAGGGTGAATCTTTTATCTCCAGCTGCCGGGAGATTAGGGCAGCCTCATTCCCTTCCGTTTATTAAAGGTGTGGATCCCAGTGTCTGCGGCAGATACAGGCGGGAAGGCTAATTAGAGAGATGGGCAGATGAATTGGATGGTTTATAATTTATCTAATCGTGGAGTCAACTTTGCCCCAGGCCTGCCGTGTGCGCTGGGAGCGATTTCTATCTGCACTGTGCTCTGATGATCCGGGAAAGGGAGCCTCCGCTGGCTGCTCCCTGGCGGGTGGCTACAGAAAGCTTCTGTCTGCAGCTGAGGACGTCGTGTCTCCATCGGACTGACCGCAGAGAGGACGGCAGCTGTGTCCTGGGGTCTGACCTTGGGCCCATGACCTGGCCTCATGGAGGCCCGCTTTACAACACATGGTGGAGATTTCATGGAAGAACGCGTCTCAAGTGTTTTGCAGGCTGCCTGACACCATCCTGGCCGCCCAGCTACCCTGGGGAGGAAGTAGGGGTGCCCTGCCCCTCAGGACCCCCTTCTTGTCCCTGCTGGAAGCATGGGCTGGGGGCCGGCCCACCCTCGAGAGGGAGGCATCACCCAGGGGCTGGAGGGGGCTTATTTGTCTGGAAGGTGAGACCCCAGGACCAGCGGGCTGCAGCCGTGTCCACCTCCCTCCCCCTACCCTGGTGCCCGGCAAGGATTCAGAACAAGTTGAGTCCATGGATTTGGAGACTGCGGTGTTTCTCTTTCTCCTAGAAGAGAAATGATGCGCCCTCACCCCACCCCGAGCCCGGCCCCCAGCCTGGCCAGCATGCCACCCCCAGCCCAGCCCCCAGCCCAGCCCCCAGCCCAGCCCCAGGCAAGCAGAGCACAGTGGCTGCTTGCATCTTGAAGAGGAGCCGCTCCCTTGAGAAGATAAATCACTCTGATAGACCTGTTTTTATAATCTGCCAATTGTGTAAAACCCTTTTCAATTTTGGGGGAGAAAAGCCAGAGCTGCTGAAAAATCAATCAGGAGATGAGGTCTCTTTGGAAGGAGGAATTATCAAGGGCCAGATGGCAGCCTTTAGAGACAGGCGGCCCAGACGTGGGGAGGGGCTCCAGGCAGGGAGGGGGACCCCGGCGTCCCAGGCAGCCAGGCAGGGGAGCAGACAGGGGCAGGTCAAGCTGGACAGCTCCCGGTGGAGGCCGGAAGCGCCAGAGACACAGGGAGCCTCGTCAGGACCCCAGACGGGCCGCAGCACTGGCTGGCTGCCAGGACAGGCGAGGGTGGACTGGCCCCAGGAGGCTCTGTGCCCCACTTCAGTGGGGTCTGGCTTACCCGCCACACCTCAGGGTGGGCGCATCTGGCAGGGAGGAGGGTGAGTGGAGGCAGGAAGATGGTGGTGGGCTGGTGTCTGCTTCTCCCCTCCCAGGCACCAGGGAGGGTCCCTGTCTCTCTGCCTGGCTGCGTGGGAGATGCTTGTGCTTCGGGATCTGGTCTGCGATGGGGCCGAGAGCCCAGAGCAGCTGAATCACTCCACCCAGGCCTTGAAGGAGGGGGGCAGGGTGGGGAGGTCGGGCGGGCTCGGCCCTGAGTGGCCTGTGGCCCGCTAGGCAGAGCACAGCTCATGAGCCACCCCTGCCCAGGGTGCCCCCAGCCTCCTATGCTCAGGGCTGGGCACCCCCGTGTATACCAGGAGGTGGCGGAGGAGAGGTGTCACCTGACTGCTGCTGGCTCTCCTCACTGGAGCCCCAGGTGTCCCCACCCAGACCCTGCCTCAGTGGGCGCGTCCCCTTCTGGGCCGGCCTTCTGCCCCGGGTGGGCACAGGTGGAGTGCAGCTGTGCCTGCCCCAACCTCAGTCCTTGGACCTCCAGGCTCAGCAGGGCCGCCCTCCCCCACTGACAAGGCCTCAGCTGCCCCAGGTCGGCCTCCCCTTCCCCTCCCATGTGACGCCCAGCAGGACACGTGGCCGCCCCGTGCCTCAGTTTCCCCATCTGTAAATGAGGGTAGAGCTGGCTCCCTGTGTGGGCAAGACAACACGGGCAAGCGTACGTCGGAATAAAGCGCCCGGCACCCGAGGGCTTCACATGCCTCCGCCGCCGAGTGGCTCGGCGTGTCTGACTCTCCGTGACCCCATGGACTGTGGCCCTGGGTATTGGCCCCTTGGCCCATGGGGCTCTCCAGACACGAATACTGGAGTGGGTTGCTATTTCCTTCTCCAGGGATCTTCCTGACCTGCTTTACATGATTACAAACCAAAGGTAAACTGACGTGAAAGGCAATTCTAAAATTCCAAAGATGAAAGAAACGAACTGAAGTTTGCATTAACCTAGAAGGTGAACTGCACGGAAGGAACTCTTACACGACTTCTGGACGATAAGTGATGGGCCATCCTTAGTGGGAAAAAGACTGGGGCTGAAAGTAGCTTAGCCCTGCTTTCAGTGCAGAGCCTGCCAGCAAAGCCTCCGCGCTGGCGTGCTGCTGTTGGCAGGTGAAAAGACGCAGCCATTTGAGTATCGGGGGAATAGTGGCACTCAGCTAAAACAGATCAAACACGTGAGACACGGGATGTCAAATGACCCCCCACCCCCGGCCAGAAAAAAGCTGGTTGGTTTAAGGGAAAACCAGAGAATAGCCCTATTACTCAAAAAACTGGTGACGGAGGGGCAGGACGGGCGGGCACTTAGCCCGATTTCCTGCACAAGGAGGGTCGAGGAGGAAACTGCCGCTTCTGGAGGGCGCAGCTGTGATGTGAGGAGAGAGGACGGAAGCGAACCCGGCCTCTGCAGCCCCTCGGGCAGTCGGTCCAGGCGATGAGCAAGGAGCTCCGGGGGGACCGGGGGAGCCTGGGGACGCTGGCCTGTCTTTCTGTAGATTTCCCGAGTGTGTGTGTGTGAGTGTGCGCATGTGTGTGTGTGTGCATACACAGTCGTGAAATTAACGCTGCCCGCCCCGCTCACCTCATTCCCACCAGCCGCACGCTGTCTGGCCACCACGGCTTTGTGGAAGGAAGGCGCACAGCGGGACAGCTGCCACCGCCGAGCAGCTCAGGACAGAGGAGCCCAGGTCTCTGCGTGTGGCCCGGGGCCACACAAACTGCGGTGCCGGTGTGTGCAGCCCTTCCGCCCCGCCCATCCTTCCAGGCAGACCCTGAGGTGAGGGCGGGCGGGGCGCCCGTCAGCACCTCCTGTGCCCCCACCCAGAGGCAGCCTGCGCAGGCGCCATCCGTTGTGAGCAGCACACGTTGACCCAACTCTCCCAGAAACTGTCTAGCGCTTCCCTGACAGCCCAGGGCTCAGTGCTCCGCTTCCACCGCAGGGGCCCGCGTTCGATCCCCGCTCGGGGAACTAAGATCCCGCATGCCATGTGATATGGCCAATAAATGACTTATATCTTCCCAAACAAAAAAAGAAAAAAATAGTGTCTGACGCACGGCGTGAAGGACAACACCGAGATGATGAACACCTGGTTATGGAAAATGGGCTCCTTCGGTTTCAGTTGGAGGATTAAGCTGCTAACAATATACAAATCACTGTTTTATTTTCACTTAAAGCATTTCCTGAGCATGAAGTGTCCTTGATTCCCTTGCTCGCCGTGTAGGCTGGTTTGCAGGTGCGTCAGCCCTGCGTGGTGGGCGAGCCGTGGCTGAACCTTGGCTCCTGCACGGCTGTGCCGGGTCCCGGGAAGGCGCCTTGTGTGGCTTTGCTGCCCTTCCCTTCCACTCTCTTTGTTTTACCGCGAGAACACGGCTCTCATGTGGGGCCTGGCCACTTCTCTCTAAGAAAATCTCCAGCTCTGGTCCGACAAGATGAAAACGATGAACCATCCCCTCCTGAAAACCTGGGGGAGCTTATTTCCACCCAAACACGCCAGCACCGGGCATTCTCAGGGTTTACTGTGATGACTTTGTCCTCGTGTCTGAGGTGAGACTCCGTTTCTAACCGTAGCTGCAGTTTTCCTGAAACTCCTGACCTTGGTCCCAGCTAACAGTTCTGGAGATGAGGCCTGCTCCCAGATACTCGGAGGGACCCGTGTCGTCCTGTGACGACTGACGAGAAGTCGCCGCGTCACCCCATCTACAGAGCAGGAAACCAGGCTCAGACCGGAGGGGCAGGGCTGTCTGCAAGGTCCTGCTGGCACCCCCTGCCCCCCGCTGACCTCTGCCCCCGGGGGCCATGCCAGGCTGGGGAGGCCAGCAGGCAGTCAGTGCCTCTCGCTCCTGCCTGACCCACTGACCCACCCACCAGGGCTGCGCTGCCAGCCCTTCCCCCGGGACTCCTGCCTGCGACCTCGCCTCTCGCCATCCCCGATGCTCACCTGTGCCCCCTCTCCTGGGCCGGGGTGAGGCCCCACCGGCTGGCCGGGCACAGGGGGCACTGACCATGCCAGGCTCAGCACGGCAACAGGCACTGGGCCACAGGACCAGCTGGGCGGCTCCCGTAGTCCGCACAGAGATTCTGCCCCAAGGACCTGTTCCTCTGAAGCTCAGCTGAGTCCCCTGCTCCGCTGAGGTCAGCCTGCAGGTCGCACCTCTCTGCCGTCCATATGGCCCACGGCGCCGGATGCCTCGTCCGTCCGCCCGGCTCTGCCCTCGCCTCCCGCTCACCTCTCCCATGCCATCAGGCCTGCAATGGATGGGATGCCAAGAGCTGCCGTCTCGGCCACGTCGGGCGGGGACCGCTCACGGGCCGGCTGTTTGGGGCCATTAATCAGGCCTCTAATGAGGGCAGCCGGCTTCTCCTCTGCTGCTTCTCAAGGGCACAGATGCACAGCGGGCTTGGCGGCTCCGAGGCTGTATCCCGGGAGGAGGAAGGACGGGGCGGGGACGCGGGGACGGCACGGAGCAGCACGGCCACCGGGCTGACAGGGCCATCTCTCACCAGGCTCCCGGGAGCACAGACAGGGGACACGGGGGTGGACCCAGCACCGGGCCAGCTAAGTCCTGGGGACGCAGGGATCCCCTGGGAGGGGAGGCCGCCTCCTTCCCAGTTCAGGAGGGGTCCTGGCCCATCCCGGTGGGAGTGGACAGAGGGGGCCGCCTCCTGGGGACGGGCTCCGACCCCCTCCCTGGGGAGCGGCGGGGACCACCCTCCAGGGCTGTCCAGGGGCCCCGCCCAAGGTCACGCCCTCCTCACCCACAGGTGCCAGTGTCCCAGGCCGCGGGGGCAGGACCCCGCGGGCAGGACCGCACAGAAACCCTCTCACAGCTCGGGAGCCCAGAGACCCGCCCTCGCTTCCCCAAGCCCGCCCCCGAGGCTCGGGCGGGACGCTGTGCTGGCGCCCTCTGCTGGCTGGTCCTCTCTGCCCGCTCTGCCCTGTGCCCAAGCGCCACCTCCCTATGCCCCACCGGCCGTTTGCTGAGCCCACGCCCCGGGCCGGGCAGGGTGCAAACACGAGCAGAGCCTGGCGGGAGCTGGGAGGCTGGGGACAAGCCCCCAGCTTGTGTGAGGTGCCGGGGCGCATGGGGGCGGGCGGAGAGCGTCCAGAACCTCCGAGGGGCTTCGGTCTGAGGGACGGCGGGGCCCGGGCAGCGAGCTGTCCTGGGGCCGGTGAGCTCCGGGTGCCCTGCGGAGGGGCCGGGGCGCCCCCGGGGACTGAGGGCGGGCGGGGGCAGGCTGCCCACGCTGCGCACTCCCCGAGGAAGGGTCCTCGCTGCGCTCAGAGGCGTCCCCACTGCGGGGCAGCCGGCTCACTGCCCCGGGGGCTGGCACGGCTCCCGGTGGGACCCAGGAGCCCCGGGCCGAGCCGCTGGCGTGTGGCGCTCATCTAGGCGTTTCTGCAAGCTGTCTGGGGGTGAGAGGAGGCAGATGAAATTAAGATACGAACATAATCACATCGCCTGCAAGCGGTGCCGACACCACCCCCTCCCCAGCCCCCTCGCCCTCCCCGCCCCCCTGCCCCGCTTCCCGCCCCGCCGGCGCCCCACCAACCGTCGCCCCCTCCGCCCCCTCCTCCTCCCTCCTCCCCTCCCCTCCCCCTCCCCCTCCCTCCCCTCCCCTCCCCCTCCCCCCCCCCCCCCTCCCCCTTCCCCCCCCGCCCCTTCCCCCGCCCCCTTCGCCGGCCCCCACCCCCTCGCCCTCCCCGCCGGCCCCAAGCGCAGACAACAGAACTGAATTAATTCCGGCTGGTGCGCGCGGTGTCCTGGCTCTGCCTGGGCAGGCTCTTTGGTTTGATGTTAATCACCTGGTTTTCTGTGTGACTTTGCGTCCAGCTGAAGACCACCTCAGACCCCACGTTTGTCCCTTAGGATCCCAGACCGAGGACCGTCTCTCTGGCCAGCACTGGGTCCAACCCCACTCAGAGAATTTCCGGGAGAAACCCCACTCCTCTGCCTGGGACGCCCGCCCCCTCCAGGCCCGACCCTGCCGTGTCCACGCAGCTCAGCTCGCAGCTCGTGCTCTGAGCCTGACGTGCAAGGGGGCGGAGGGAGCCCGGGAGGTAAGTGGCAGCGACCTGATCGCTCCTGTTGACGCCCCTGCCCCCGGGGGGAAACTTGCCCAGAAGCGGTAGGAGAATCTTGGCAAACAGCGCCGGCAGCCTTGGCGTCTGGACTCAGCTATTGGAGGCAGAGCTCCCTGGGACAGGGATGCCGGGGAGCTCTCCCTGCGGGTCTCAGGCGAGCCTTCACCTGCTGAGGAAGGTAACCGGTGCCCGGCTCGCGCCTGCTGCTCCCCACCCACCGCCATCATCATCCCCATCACCCTCAGCTGAGCCACGTCAGGTCTCACTCCTGAGAACAGGAAAGCTGAGCGGGTGGGGAGACGTCCATCAAACGGGCTTCAGGAATCTTCCCCATTTGTGATGTGCAGGCACCTTGGCTCAGGAAAACCACTTCTGGGGGGTGGGTACCTGGGGTCCCCCGGGCCAGGGTCCTGGGGTCTCTGGGGGGATCCCAGCTGATTCCCTGTGGGGGGAGGTGTGGGGGCAGCAGGCCCTGGGTGTGGGGTGGAGGGTTGGATGTACCCAGGAAGCTGCAGGACCCCTGGTACTTGCGGCTTCGACACGGGGTGCTTCTGTCTCAGCAGTGACCACCCCCCCCCCCCAGGTGACGCCCACAGGACACACACACCAGAGAGAAAAGAGAACCAGGGCGGGAGGGGCTCAGGGGAAGCGAGAAGCGGGCTCACCACGCAGGCCCACGGAGACCCAAGGAGATATCTGCAGGTGGAGGTGCCTCGCAGACCGGAGGCGCCAGGAGTCACAGGTCGCTAGCGAGGCCCCCGGAAGGCGGGGTCCATGTGCTCACAGCACGGGGTGGGGGACCATGGAGAATCCCCAGGAGGGACACTCAGACCCCGTCCCCTCCCTGCAGAGCAGCCGGCGGCAGAGTGACCCTCTGAAAAGGACGGCGCAGGTTCACTGAGACTAGCGAGGTGGGGGCCATGGGGTGGGCAGAGGGGAGTAGAGGGAGACGGGTCCCAGCCCCTGTTCTGACCTGGGCCCCTAGGCAGAGGCAGCCGGGCAAGACAGAAACACGTCCCGTCTCCAGAGAGTCGACAGCCTCACCCCGAGGCCAGGACGGGTGGAAATAAAGGCTCGCGGAGAACAAGGAGGAAACTGGAAATATGGGAGCAGACACAGACATGACTGAAGGAAGGAGTCGACCCTGAGGATACGCCCCGTTCAGAACAGCAAACCAAGGTGTCCCGAAGGGGCCTGGGCGTGAAGGTCGAGAGGAAACCAGCCCGCAGGTTTAGTCAGGAAAGCAGAAGTTCCAGGAGCAGGAGCAGGGATGCCGAAAGGAAGGCGTCAGACGAATGAAAAGACTTCTCCCGGGTTTGAAGGACTTGCATTTTAAGTCTGGAAGTCCAGAGACAAGCTCTCAGGTGCCTGAAAAAAGACCAGCTCCAAGAGCGCAATCCTGTGAAATTTCAGAACATCAGTGATGGAAAGAAATAGTTTTGTTTTGTTTTTTAATTCAGAAAGACAGGAAGGCAAGTCATGTGACATTAACAAGACCCGAGTCAGGGTAATATCACCATTCGCAGCAGCACCCCTGGGCTCAGGGAGAAGCGGTGCCTCCAGCCTCTGAGGGGCAGCAGTTTCCAGCCTGGAATTCTGCCGCTGGTCCAACTACCCCTCACCCCTGAGAGCAGACATGCCAGCTCTAATGGGCTTCCCTGGCGGCTCAGCGGTAGAGACTGTGCCTGCAAAGCAGGAGTCACGGGAGACGCAGGTCCAACCCCTGGGTGGGGAAGGTCCCCTGCAGAAGGGCATGGCAACCCACTCTAGAACCCTTGCCCGGGTGATGCCGGGGGCAGAGGAGCCTGTCGGGCTGCAGTCCATGGGGCTGCAAAGAGACTCGACTGCAGCGACTTAGCACGCGTCTGAGCTGTAATCACTTTTAGTTCCCAGGATACAACCAGAGGTGCTGCACTGACCTCAGCCTGTGTCCAGGAGGGCGGGGGTCCCCCAGGCGAGGAGCCTCGGTGGCCGGCTGAGCAGTTAGAAGGCTCTGGAAAGAGTGTCCAGGAGGGCAGAGGAGGTCCCAGGATTCCTGGCACGTTGACTCCTCAGAAAAGAGGTTTCATGCCAACGTCCTGATAAACGGGTGATAGACACAGAAAGGAAATATTAACACGAGGGCAACAAAATGTTTTACAGGAAATAAAGCTGACGTGACAGCCGCGAGCGCTGTTTGCATATCGACAGGGCTGCCGAGGCTGAGCCCCGGTCTTGCCGAGGGGAGGGGGTGAGGCGATTGAAACCCCTTTATGAGAAGGTTGTCAGGTTTGGAGGGGAAGCGGGGGAGAATGAAACCATCACTCTCCATAATAGGAAATCGATACGTATATAATCTAAAAAGGAAAAAAAGTCAAGGAAAAGCAGTGTAAGCGTGTTTTGTGGAGGAGACGGAGGTAAACACAAAGAGGAGTGACTTGATTGAGATTACCTGCTTCGGAAGGGCAGGCAGGTGTGGGAAGGGCGGGAGTTGCAGGGGGCGGGGGGGTATGCTACTGCTGCTTTTCATGAAAAGCCCAGAGACACTGTTTGCCCCGAGCAGAGTCAGAGCCGGCAGGTGGCAGACAGCCTGCCTCCAGGGGCCGGCGCCCCCGGTCATAGACTGCACATCGCCCGTGAGTGGCCGCCTGGGCCACTGGCCCGGCCCCCTGAGGTCCTTTCCGAGGACAATACTATCCCAGGCTGCGTGAGGACAAGTGCTCTGAGAGATGAGGCTCCTGCCTGCCTCGTCCTCATCAGTCCTCGGGGTGTCCACTCACCACTCAGGGAGCTGGCTTCTGGGAGCCCCAGGGTGAGGGTACACCTGGCCCCTGACCAACCTGCCCATCGTGGAGGCAGGGGGCCCAGCCGGGCTTGCTGGCTCGGGGAGCTGACTGGTCCGATTTCCCGGGACCTCCCCCGCACCCTGGGGGCCTTTCAGGGCCCAGACGGCTACTCCCTCCCTGGTGGAGACCTGTCCTCTCATGCAGAGCATGAGTCTATTCTAACTCAGCTGAGGAGAATGCGGACGGGTGTGTCTGTCTCTGCCATCACAGTGACGCTGTCCCAGACGCTGCCAGGAGCTCGGGGTATGACGTGCCCACAGCTCCAGCCCAGCCCTGGGCACCTCTACTGACCTCAGTTGGCTTCTTCACACACCTGGGGTCACTGGTCCAAGAGACCAGAAGCCCCAGATGGAGCCGGAGGGAAGCCCCTGGGTGGACGCAGAGCCCCAGGAAGCCACAGAGGGGGTAGGGCTGCACCCAGCGGAGTTTGGCCTCGTACAGGATGGGGCACCTATACGATTGGAGTGAGGACTTGGGGCTGCCACAGAAGGGAAGGGACGGTGAGCTGGACCTGACTGCCTGCAAAGAGTGAAAACAGCCAGAAGTTTGACAGTACACAAACTGCCTGTTTGGCTGGGTCCCGTCTGCAGGGGCAGATGGACGCTGAGTGGGCACGTAGCCTGGGGCCAGGGCCAGACACTGCCCTGCTCTCTGGGCGTGAAGTCTAGGGGACTCGCTCCCCCCGACGGAGGCCAGGAGATCCCGCTGGGCAGGCCCCTAGGAGGAGAGATCTGCCCATCACCATCCATCACGCTGGCCTTTGAAGCCAGCATCCAGCCTCTTCCTCTTGGTGTTGTAATGAGCTCCTGATTATTGATTCCATTGCTATTTACATATTTTGTGAAGGATGGAGACTTGATCTGTGTTGCTAAGTAAGAGTAGTATTATTCTCTCACAGAAGGAAGTCTTAAATAAAAATATTACCATAAAGAAAATATAAGTTACTCCTCTAATGTATTCGGACGGTCCTTGCCCGGCGTGCAAATCCATGTAGCTCTTAATCATTTCCTTGCCTTGCTGGCACCCATACACATGTGCTATTGATTTTTTTTTTCCCCAGCAAGTGTAAGAAATATACATTTTATTTACTCTTTAAGAAATCCCAACACCCACGGGCTGCTGCTTTACAGCAGGCACAGTCTGCAGCCGTCAGAAATCTCAACAGAGTCCGGGGAAAACAAATCCCCATCGTTCTGTTAATGGAACTTCCTGGCTGTCCCAGATGGAGGGGCGAGCTGGAGGGCGTCCAGGCGGCTGATCCCGTCTCCATGGACGGAATCAGCTGCAGTATGAGGCCCAGAAGGGTGGGAGGACGTCAAGGAACAGCGGGGCTGGCCTCTCAAAGACAGACGATCGCTGGGGGTTCGGGGAGCACTCAGGACGCCCTGTCTTCATGGCTGAGAACACTCTCACACTGTTCCTGGCATCGCAAGGGCCTCTTCCCGGAACCCGTTGGCTTGCCTGACCCAGGGAGGCCCAAACAGCATCTCCAGGGCTCACCTGGGCCCCAGGAGGCAGGAACCATGAGAGACGGTGCGCTTCTCCCCCTAGAGGTCGGCACGGTTGTGCGGGCTCCAGGCCGAACTGAACTGATGCTTTTGAACTGTGGTGTTGGGGAAGACCCTTGAGAGTCCCTTGGACTACAAGGAGATCCAACCAGTCCATCCTAAAGGAGATCAGTCCTGCATACTCATTGGAAGAGCTGATGATGAAGCTGAAGCTCCTATACGTTGGCCACTGGAAGCAAAGAACTGACTCAGCGGAAAAGACCCTGATGCTGGGAAAGATTGAAGGCGGGAGGAGAAGGGGACGACAGAGGATGAGATGGTGGGATGGCATCGCCGACTCAATGGACATGAGTCTGAGCAAGCTCTGGGAGTTGGTGATGGACAGGGAGGCCTGGTGTGCTGAGGTTCATGGGGTCTCAAAGAGTCAGGCATGCCTGAGTGATTGAACTGAACTGAACTGAACTGAATCTATCAGGATTAGTCAGAAGGTTTTCCAGGAAGGAGAGACTCCCCAGGCAGGATGCATTGTTGTTATATAATCCTTAGTACAGAGTTCAAGCTAAGTTTGTTGTGTAGTCGTCACTTCTGGGTTTATGTGCCTAAGACTAAGGAATGTAGAGAAAAAAGGCGTTTGTCCTGTCCTCCTCCTTGAGAGCCCCAGAGCCCTCTCTCCTCCTCGGAGAGCCCGGGAGCTGACTCTCATGCCCATCCCCCTCTCTCCCCAGCTCCTGGAAGCCAGCCCCCCGTCTCATCTCCCCTGAACCCCAGGTCCCCCGCCGTCTGGCTGCTGTCCCCAACATCCAGGAAAACCCTTCCTCCCTGTGACGGACACGTGAGAGGCTGAGCAGGAGCAGAGCCAAGGGGTCGTCCCCGTCCCCGACTCCTTTGTCCACTGCTGGGCACGTCACCCCGCACAGGCCCCGCTCTCCCTCGCTGCCTCACTCCTCACGCTGGTCCCCCAGACTGCCCCCCCGACCCTCCCAGTCCCCACACGTCTCCTCTGCTGCCTTCACGCACTCAGCCTCTGAGGCTGTTCCAGAAGCCTGGCTGCAGGCTGCACCCCCTCCCCTTCTGGCAGAGGCGCCCCACTGGAAGATGAAGGCCGGGACCTCAGGGCTCACGTGATGGGGTTTGACGGGTATGTCTTCTTAAGGTTAACAGGCTGCAGATTACTTCCAAAGAAGGTTGCTGCAGTTCTAATCTTCACCATCAACATTAGGAGTGCCTGACACCCTACAATTTCCCTGACAATTATTTTAAGTGTTGCTATTCAATAGGTGCCCTCAGTAATATAATTTTGAATAAAGTAGAGTCTGAGCAGCTAACTTTTCCTCTTCCTTAAATTGCCTATTTATTTATTTACACCCTTTATTACTTCTGTATTTGTCTATTACACGTCCAATTCCTGTGTACGACTGTCTTGTCCAGTATGGATTTAACTTTTATGGTCAGTGAAAGAAAATGAAAGTCGCTGTCATGTCCAGCTCTTTGGGACCCTATGGACTGTACAGTCCATGGAATTCTCCAGGCCAGGACACTGGAGTGGGTAGCCTTTCCCTTCTCCAGGGGATCTTCCCAACCCAGGGATCGAACCCAGGTCTCCCGCATTGCAGGTGGATTCTTTACCAGCTGAGCCCCCAGGGAAGCCCCTTTATGGTTAAGTATGTTACCAATTGACTTCCTGTCCCTTGAAGTTGTCCTTAGAGTTGTTTGACACCCAGCCTTTTTAAGTCTTTGTATAGTCAGATGTATCTATATTTTAAAATGTGGCTCCCCGATTTTCCAATATAAGAAAATTGTTTTGTCCAAGGCTAAATCTTGCTCTAAATTTTTTTTATATTTTCCTTTTAGAGAACTGATCTATCTTGCGTTTCTCATAATTAGGTGCGAGGTAGGAATGCCTCTTCTTGACAACGGACCGCCTCGTGGGTTAGTGCCAGTGAAATAAACTGTCCCTTCTCCTGAAACTGAGAGCCCACGGTTGGCCGGGTTCCCATGACAGGATGGGCTGCATCCGGACACTGTTTCATTCCGTCTTCTGGTTTCTGAGCTGGCCCAGAGCCGTAGAGGTGTGGCCTCAGCTGAGCCGTGCTGAGCTGTGACGTCGGGCGAGGTGCGTGCGCGCTCACTGCTAGTCTTTCTCAGAACGTCCTCAGATAAAGGGAGTTCTCCTGTGTGAATTTCACACTACTTGTGCGGTGGCAGAGGCAGTTTCAGGCTGAGTCCGTTGGGGCTGGCTTCCTTTTCGTATCCTAAATGAATGATAAGACACCAAGGATGAAACCCCATTTTATTTCTTCAGCGTTCCTAGTTGAGCGAAAGCGCCTTTTTCTCTGCCCGCGTCTGTCTCGGTCTCTTCAGGGCGCGTCTATGTCTCTCTTCACGTTGGTGTGAGCTCTGGCTCGGCTGTGCTGAGCCCCGCGGGGCTGGCATGAGCGCTCCGAAGCACGTTGTTTTCCCTCTCTGTCTCTAAGCGCTTGCTGCTGGGGCAGGAGAGGGCTATCCACTTTTGTTTATTTATTTCGTATCCAGCCAGGCGGAACATCACATTTTCTTACAATAATATGTTTACTCTGCGCAATTACAAGTGGGATAAGGAGGAAAAAAATCAGAATCTCCTGAGTTGATGAGGGCCCTCATCTTTGAATCCTGGCTAAGATGGTTTGGTGTGGGGTGGTATACTTTTGAAAACTAGAGTTTTAAAAACTAGTAAGTGGCTCAGACGGTAAAGAACCTGCCTGCCAATGTGGGAAAGCTGGGTTTGATCCCTGGGTCAGGAAGATCCTCTGGAGAAGGGAATGGCTACCCACTGCAGTACTCTTGCCTGGAGAACTCCGCAGACAGAGGAGCCTGGCGGGCTACAGTCCATGGGGTCTCAAGGAGTCGGACATGAATGAGCCACTAACACTGTCTTTTCTTTCTACCAAAACAAGCCAATGGAAACGGGCTTTTGTGATGTGTCTGTGTCTTGGGCACTACACGTGGTTTTCAATGATGTCAGTTTTCTCCAGAGCCTCTGGTCTGGAATGTGTGTGTGTGTGTGTGCATATGTGTGTGAAGGTTACACATGTATGTGTGGGTATGTGTGTGTATATGTGTGTATGTGTGTGTGCGCACGTGCGCAAAACCAGGCCTCAGGTACCCCTGGAGTAAACAGATTATCCAGCTCCAAATGCCCCGTATATTCAGAAGCCTTTTGCAGCGGTGGTCCGTCTGAGTGCAGCTGCAGAAAGGGCCCAGGATCAGAAACCCCAGAGTCAAATGTCCACAACCTAACACACGAGTAGGGCGCATAAGACCAGCAAAGCGCGGCATTAATGGAGGGCGGAAATAAAGAGGAGGCTTAGGGGAGAAGAGACGCTCGTTCAGGCTCAAATTCCCTTCGCTTTCCTCATGATCCCGTCACGGACTGTCTTATTGTCTTGCAGCTATTTGACAGCAACACTGAAAATAACCGTCAGTGAGGGTGCGAGGGGCCAGGCGCTCCTGACGCTGATGGTGAAAAAGAACCGCAGTGACATTTTGGGGAGCAATCAGACAGTTTGTTAGGATCGTGAAGACAATTTCCCTTCACCGAGAAACCCCGAGGCTGACACCTGGGGCCGAGCGCAGGGGGTCCGCCACGTGTCCCTCCGTCCATCCGCCGTCCCAAGCAGCCAGTCTCGGGCTGACTCCTGGGTGGAGCTGGGGCGGGCGAGGACCTGGAGGGGAGCGGAGGAGACGCACGCGGCCAGCGCGGGCAGAGCGGCTCTGCAGAGACGGAGGAGCAGGAGCGGGCAGCAGCGTCAGAAGGACTCCCCCGGGGCTCCACCTCAGGCCGAGCCGTGAGGGTGCGGGGCCGCACGCAGACGGCAGGGCAGAGGCTGGAGCTCTAAGCAGTGGGGCTGTCCGGGCAGGGGCCTGAGAGGCTGCAGCAGGAGCTCCAGCGCTGGCAGGGCTGGGCTGGGCTGAGCCTGGAGGAGGCTGGACGGACGGCTCAGGGGCCGCCCCTGCACAACCGCCCTGGTGCCCTGCCCCGCGCCCAGCAGTCCAGCATCGCAGGAGACGGCACCTCGACCCATCGCCCATCCTGGTTGGGGTTTCTCGAGCCAGGCTGCGGGGGAGGGCCTCAGTGGAAGCCCTGAGACTGTCCTCAAGAGTGACTCTGAGAAGCAGTCTGGAGCTGCGGGCCTGCACTTCCGAGGCTCCGTGCCAGTTGCTGGCCAGAGAGACGGGAGGCTGTGGACAGGGCCCAGGGCATGGACCGCATCTTCTCGGCGCTGTGAAGGTCAGCGGCCTTGTGACCTTTTGCGAACAAAGGCCTCTCCTCCCAAATCCTCTTCCAGGGATCTCACACGCTGGTCACAGCCCTGCCGACCTTCCGGGCGGCCCTGGGACACTGAGACATCCAAGAGGCAGACGCGGCCGTCCCGGAGGCTCCAGAAACAGGGGCCGAAGGCCAGTCTCACCTGTGGAGGTGGAAAAACGGCCTCTGTGAGGAGCGGCCAAGCCAGCCGCAGGGGCGGCGGGGGTGGCCCTGGGGAGGGACCGCCGAGAGGGTCAGCCTGGGGGCGGGAGGAGGAGAACTTCCGGCTGAAGAGCCGCCCCGGGGCAGGGGGAAGGAGGCGGGGGCTGGGGGGTCAGGGCGGGAGACCCCCAGGAGGCGTCAGTCCCGCCTCAGCGGCCTCCCCCGCCCTTCGCTTTGTCTTTCGTGAAGTGACACCTGCAGGAAGGGGCCTCCGGGTGTCGGGGGCACCCATGATGATGGCGCCCCAGGGATGTCCTTTGCGCACCCCTCTCCCACACCCAGGTAGTGACAGGCAGGTGCTGCCCCCGACTCAGCTCCCGGGCGCAGCCCTGGTCTTCAGCGGTGGTCCCGCTCTGACTGCCCCGAGCCACCCCACAGCCGGCAGTGAGCCTGGGTGTCCCCGGCCCGACCACCCCTCCCTGGGGCCCAGGACTGGGGCCAGCGCAGGACGGCATGGATGCGCTCCACACGGAGTGGGGCAAGGCGGGGCCACCTCACCCCGCCCCTGGGGGCCCACCTGATTCCTGCTCTTGGCCCCGAGTCTTCCTCCCTCTGGCTGAGCTGGGGGCTCAGAGCTGGGGAGGTGAGCCACTGAGGGGCCTCGGAGGCTCTGGAGGGGCCACCGGGGGATGTCTGCGTGGAGCCCACAGCCAGGGAGTCCGCGGCCCTGGTCTCCAGAGCCTCTATGTCGCGGGAGGCTCCTGGGTGGGTGAGCCCAGGCCGGCGTCCACGTGTCCTGCCCACTGCTGGAGCTTTGTCCGTCTCTGGGGAGTAAGCCCACGCCATCCTCAGGGCAGAGTCCAGGCCCAGCAAGGGCCCGTCGGTGGCCTCCCGCTGGGAGCTCCGGCCTGAGTCATCTTTCGGCTCAATTTGACTCAAAAGCTAATGAAACATTAAAGTGGAAGGTTCTGGGTGGCTCCTCTGCCCGTGGCCTGTTTTTAGCATCTGCGCCTGCCCCTCTGAGCAGCTGCCCATGAGCCAGGCCCAGGGCCCTGCGGTTTGTGGACAGCGAGGGGCAGGGCCACAGCCCGGGAACCACCGTGGCTCAAGCCTGGGATTAAGAGCTCGAAGTGTAATTTAGACCGGAAGGGAGACAAGTCGGGGTCCCGGCTCCCCCAACTCCCCTTACGACCAGCCCGGATTCCACGGAGGTGGGGGCTAGGCAGAGCCAGAGCTGGACACACACCGTCCTGGGGGCCTGGTGTGGGGGGGCCTCCTCAGCCACCCTTCCTCAGCCTGTGGGCAGCAACAGCACCCGCTGCCCGTGGTCCTGGGCAGACGGCAGCCCAGCTCCAGATGCTGAGCAGACCAGCATGGCAGTCACACAGCCAGCCCCCCAGGCCCCCCTCAGCTCCTCTGGAGACTTAACTTCTTGGCCACGGGGATGGCTGCTCAAGAGGGAGAATGGAGACTAGCCCAGGGCTCTGGGGCCTGGGCCAGGCAGGCGGGCATCACTCCTACAAGGACTCCACAGAACCCTCCCGGGATCCGGGGAGAACCTCCGGGCAGCCAGACCTCCCTGCCCCCCACCCCCTGCCCCACCCCAGCCCTCCGTGCAGGACACTCTAGGGCAGCCCCCCCCTGCCCCCCACCCCAGCCCTCTGTGCAGGACACTGTAGGGCAGCCCCCCTCGCCCCACCCCAGCCCTCCGTGCAGGACACTCTAGGGCAGCCCCCCCGCCCCCCCAGCCCTCCGTGCAGGACACTCTAGGGCAGCCCCCCTCTGCACCCCCCCAGCCCTCCGTGCAGGACACTGTAGGGCAGCCCTGTTCCCGGACTCAAGTCCACCCGTGTCTGATGCCCAAGGCCATGCTGCCCTGCTCCCCACACGCGGATCTGCCCTCTGAGTTCCCCTAAACAAGAGCATCCTTTGCACCCACCCCACTGGCCGATCACCGAGCAGCTGGGACGGGGCAGACAGGCTTTCCGGCATTCTCCACCCTGGCCTCCTGGAATCCCATGTGGGTGTCCTGTTCAGACACCTCCTCCTGTGAACCTTCTCGGATGCAGAAGCCGGGCGCCATGCCTGCCTTGGATACGTGGCAGGTTTTGGAGGGCCGGCGTCTTTTAAGCCCACGCTGCGCAGCGTGTCTGTTGCTGTTGTTACCCCTACCATTCCTGCATCTCCAACGAGGCGGCAGATGCCGGGGAGCCACGCGGTTGTCTGAACCCGTTGGGGTGGAGGAACATTAACCCGCTTTAATGTTTCAGGCCTGCTCAGTACCCGGCTCTGACGGGTCAGCCGAGTGGGGATGCTGCGGGGGGAGGCACAGGGTCCCAGCTCCAGGACAGGAGGGAAAGCCTGGCTGGACGGCCGCCCTCTGCTTCCTCCACGCGTCCGGGCATGAGTCCGCCGCCCTCGCTGGAAGGGAGGCAGAGCGCACTTGTTTCTCTGGCTTCCTGACAGGCAGAGAATTGTTTGGATTATGAATATCAGCTCGGGGGTGACAGGTGACAGACGTCTCGGTATTGACCTTGCTCAGAAAGGTACCAAAATAGAAAGTTCAATACTCTCTATTTTAACTGACAGTTAAAAATTCAATAAATCTTCCTCTTGCCAGACACCTGTATGTAATCACGCTAAACAAATGCCCTCGGATTTCTTGCAGACAAGCCTGGCTTGTTTGTGTATAAAGCCATCAGCCCAGCTGGAAGGGACTGATTTTCCAGACTCGAGAGAATGGCCCTTTTGAAAAGTAAACAATAGCTCTACAATCCCAAACGATTTTGACAAAACTGAGAAATGAGGCGGAGGAGAGAGATAAAGGCTCCCACCTCTCGTCTCCCCAGGACCTGAGACAGAGGCTGTGACACGCTTCCACCAACAGCGAGAAACTGGGTCTGCGAGGGCGTCTCTGCACGTGGGAAGGCCGCGGTGGTGGATTCGAGAGGATGGAGAATGGTTAGATCATCGCAGGGACCACAGGGAATGGGCATAGTCCAGAAGCAAACGAGCAGGTAACAGGAAAACAAGAAGCAGTACTCAAGTGAAGAAATAAAACGCCCGCAACAAGGCAGACAGCTGAGCCGTCAGAACGGCAGTGAATGGTTATTTTTTCTCTGACGAGAGATTCAGGCAGTAAGGGTGTGATGACGTAGTGCAGGACCAAGGACAGGGACAAGGCTCAAGAGACGGAACAAACACAGAGGAAAAACCCGACGTATGAGAAGAAATCCCGCAGAGAAACATGAAGTCAACAAGGCCACGTGCGATCTGCTCAGAGAAGCAAAGGGGAGACGGAGAGACACAGAAGAGAGCAGCCAGGCCCGCCTCCAGCAGTTGCCATAGGAACTCAGGAGGTGAGGTATCACAGAACCAAGGGCTCCCACCCCGCAGCCCCAGGCCCACCTGCAAAGTGGGGACTGCCCCCCGGCTGGGGCCCAGACCCCACGCTGTACTGCACAGACGTCTCTTGCCCCGCGGCCCGTCAGCACGCAGAGTGACTTTGTCAGTTAGAAAGAATGGACACAGACTGCACGCACCGATTCCTGCGAATCTCAGACCACACGCAGAGAAAAGTCCAGAGGAAAAGAGCTTGTTGCGAAGTCACACTCGGTGCACCGAGACCGTGAAGCTCTAACACGGTCCAGTGAGCACCGTGGACGGAAGTGCCTGTTCGTGGGGAAATGTCAGATGCTCAGGGCACACACGCGCTCGGGATGCCCACTGCCGGAGCCGGAGGGGCTCAGGGATGCAGGCCTGGGCCTGTTGCTGCGGCCGGAGCCTCTCAGCAGAGCAGGAAGACTATTAGCGGAAGACCCAGCTCGCTGCCTCCAGTGAAGAGAAAGCAAAAGGCAGACTTGTTTGTTTGTTTATTGACTTGCTGGTCCTGGTCTTAGATTCTTTTAAGAAATCACTTCTGTTCTCTGCTTGGATTTTAAGCAACCTGAGTTCGATTGTAATATTTGTTGTTTATTGGTTGTTGACTCATCTGTTCACTCAACAAGGACCCTGGCTAGGCGCTGGCCGTGGTCGGAGGTCAGGTCATGGGAGCAGCCAGCGGCAGGGGCTGAGTGAGGGGCTGCGGGCAGACGAGCTGAGACGCCAGCACCCCGAGTGCCGCTGCGGACCCCCGCCACCTCCCTTGGGCCAGAGACACTGAGAATCGGGAACTGGGGTTCTACTAAGTCGGAGAGTTTGTCAGGGGACCTGCGGGCCCAGAAGGGCCAGAAGTGAGGGACAGGCCTGGCCAGCAGGCCTCCCAAACGCATCTTTCTGCAGCCTCTGCCCCCGACCTTCCCCCCAAGAGCGTCACCGTCCGTGGTGGAGCCAGGTGCCCCACGTGACCAGAACTGCGCTATTTGAGTCGACACCTCCCCACAGACAAACCCCCCATTTCACGTTAGCCTGCTGCCCGTCACCTGATTTATTTCAGCATTTATGGTAATGGTCTCTGAAATTTTTTAAGATAAAGGGGACAGAAGGTATATGGCAGCAAAACGCAGTTGGCAGTAAGTGCTTATTATGCAATCATGGGTGCTTTAACATGCGTGTTTTCCTCTGTGGTTGGTAGCAACTAAATACATAATTGCTGAATATTTAAGAAGAATATTATCTACAGAGCCTTCTGTCTGCGGAAAAGCAGGAGACGTGGCAAAACCGCCTTCACCGTGGAGGTGCCTGGGGTGAGCGCTGCCTCTGAGATGGTGGGGAGGGGGCCCTGGGGACCCGGCGAGGGAGGCGGGACCAGAGCCCCCGTCACAGAAGAGGCTCTGAGAAAGCGAACGCAGCTCTTGGTTCTGCAGCGTGGATGCGAATGACGTAAAGAGAATCTGGGGGATGGGGGCGTGGGACACCCTGGCGTGAAGTCTTGGAGCAAAGGAGAGGAGGGGGATAAGAGTGAGCTGAGAAGAGTACCGGGACAGGGCTCTGCAGATGCCCGTGTGACAACATAGAGGGTGGGGAGAGAGACCCCAGGGGGAGAGAGACCTCCAGGGAGAGAGAGAGACCCCTAGGGAGAGAGATCCCAGGGAGAGAGACCCCTAGGGAGAGAGACCCCAGGGAGAGAGAGAGACACAGGGAGAGAGATCCCAGGGAGAGAGAGAGACCCCAGGGAGAGAGATCCCAGGGAGAGAGAGAGACCCCAGGGAGAGAGACCCCAGGGAGAGAGACCCCAGGGGAAGAGACCCCAGGGAGAGAGAGAGACCCCAGGGAGAGAGAGACCCCCAGGGAAAGAGAGAGACCCCCAGGGAGAGAGACCACAGGGAGAGAGAGAGACCCCTATGGAGAGAGACCCCAGGGAGAGAGAGAGACCCCAGGGAGAGAGAGACCCCAGGGGGAGAGACCCCAGGGAGAGAGACCCCAGGGGGAGAGACCCCAGGGAGAGAGAGACCCCAGGGGGAGAGACCCCAGGGAGAGAGACCCCAGGGGGAGAGACCCCAGGGAGAGAGAGAGACCCCAGGGAGAGAGAAACCCCAAGGGGAGAGAGAGAAACCCCAGGGAGAGAGAGACCCCAAGGGAAGAGAGAGAGACCCCAGGGAGAGAGAGACCCCCAGGGAGTGAGAGAGACCCCAGGGAGAGAGAGGCCCCCAGAGAGAGTGAGAGAGACCCCCAGGGAGAGACGGCAGGATGGAGGGTGCTGAGGACCACAGGCACACACGCATGGAGACTTGCGGATTTCAGGAGTGAATAGAGCAGAGCTGTGGAGGCCCCGCTTCCTCCCTCTCCCTGGGGAACCAGCGGTCCCAGAGGACACCTAGGAGCCCTTGGCACAGGGCTCGCTATGTCCTCGGATGAGCAGGTGCGGCTGCTGGTGCTGAGGCGGGCACCGGGATCCATGTGGGGCTCATCCCATCGGGGCTCTCCGGGGACCGAGCGACAGGAACAGCACAGGCTGGGGGGGCCGGCGGGACCGTCTCCCAGGGATGGCCGAGCGGTCCCAGCCTACCGCCTGCCTCCCCGGAGGTTCCGCCCAGATTCCAGGGTTCTGCCCAGATTTGGGGACCCTCTGCCCTCTGCATGCACAGAGAAAGGGCCCAGGGAGGCGAGGGCCGGGGAGAGCCCAGATGTCTCCTGAGGCCCCCTCCCGAGGGCCGGTCTCTGCTCTGCAGGGCCCAGGGAACCGCAGGATGCTGTCCTGCAGGCCTGCCTCCTCTGCCCACCCGGGGCTTCCTGGGCTCAGGCGTCTGCTTTTTGCTCCGGTAAGGGCACCGGGGGACACAGGAGAGCTGTCCTCGAGGCCCTTAGGGCTGGTGTGCAGGGCCAGCCCCACACGGGGACGCGTCTGTGAGGAGGGCTCGGGGACAGCCCTGTATCAGCGCCCAGCTCCCGCTCTCAGACGCTGGGCACCTCCCGGGAGGACCCGTACCCCATGCCAGCGGGCCGTGAGCATCTGAGCTGGGACGAATCCAAGCCTGACATAGGACTTGCTCTCGCTCAAGCTCTTCCTGTTGTCTGAGTCTGCCCTGGTTGGTCACCTCCCCGGGGGACTCCTGTGAGCAATGTCGGATTTGACCTGAAAGGCTCAGCTGCTTTCCACCCCTTGCTGGTCCCTGGTCCTGCACTGGATGCCCAGGGGGAGCACAGTCCCCTCCAGGGCCCCCAGGATCCCCATCACTCGGAAAGCAGAGAAGCTGCCCTGCCTGAGCTCCCGGACCCTTGGGGGAAGGGGGAAGGTGGGATGAACCTACTCCCCCCGTCTGCAGCAGCCCCGCCAGGAAGGACAGGCCCCCTCAGTGACCACGCCAGCTGCTGCATTCAGGGTGGGCTCCCGGGGGTGCACATCCTCCAGAGCCTCCCCAGCACCTGTGGGCCCCCTCCGCCCCGGCTATGAGCTGGGCCGCGGAGACCCAGCTGTGACCCTGGGCTGCGGAGACCCGGCTGTGACCCTGGGCCCCCTCTGCCCCGGCTATGAGCTGGGCCATGGAGACCCGGCTGTGATCCTGGGCCGCGGAGACCCGGCTGTGACCCTGGGCCCCCTCCGCCCCGGCTATGAGCTGGACCGGCGCAGACCCGGCTGTGACCCTGGGCCGCAGAGACCCGGCCGTGAGCTGGGCCAGTGGAGACCGGCAGCTCTTCAGGGGCCATGCTTGGCCATGGGGACCCCGTGGCCTCCTTGGGCTGAGACGCTGGCCTTCCCCAGCAGTCCACCCCCAGCCCTGAGGACTCCTGGGTCCAGGCCAGCATCCGGCTTCCCCGCTCTCTGCCCAGGGGCGGTGCTTCTGAGCTCAAGGCCTCTGGCCTTTCTGAGGACAAGGGCGCCGGCCTCCAGAAAGCCCAGTCATCTGCTCAGAACGCAGGGTGACGTTCCCGTGGCCGAGTGCAGGTGGGGGCTGCTGTCCAGCGCCAGAGCCTGCCAGAGCCAGGGTGCGGCTGCCCCCCCAGAAGCGGGTGAATCAGCGGACGCTCGTTCAGGGTGTGCTGAATGAACAGACAGACAGATGAGAACGTGGAGGGGAAGGAATGGATCTCAGACTCGGGCACGGCCGCATCCCGACCGCTCTTCCCTGAGGGAGGAAGCGGCGCCTCTTCCGCGGTCCCCGCCGGCCGCACACACTGTCACGGCTCCGTCCTGAAGTCTCTGGGGCCGGGACTTAGCCACGCGCACTGCATATCAGGGTCAGTATTTTTAGATGCAATCCTTTAATTTTTGAAAACCCTCCAGAGAGATTTTAGTGATGGGTACATATTTGATAAATATAAATAAATTGAAGAGCTATAAAAATAGTTCCTCTAAAGACTCCCTGCTCTAGATTCCGATTCCTGGAAGCCCACACACTGGGAGGGAGGAAGAGGCCTTGCCGTCTGGGGGCAGGACGCTGATCGCAGGCCCTGGTCCCCCGCAGGCCTGAGGCTGGAGAGGGAGGTCCCGTGGAGTCCAGCAACGCAGCCTGTGCCCAAGGCTTCCTAGGGCCCAGCCTGGCCAAAGTGCCCAACAGTGCATTTTTGAGCGAGCTTAGAGAGGCGGACAGCCCAGAGGTGGGGCGGCCAGGTGGGCAGCCATCCACTGGGGGCTCAGGAAGACTTGCCCCCCACTTAGAGAAGCAGACATGACTGTGTGCCTCTGGGCTGCTTGGCCCTGCAGCGGGACGGGCACCAGCAGGTTCAGCTGTGGGGACACCGCAGACCAGCGGGCCAGATGCTCAGGAGAGCTGAGGGGGATGCACAGAGCGCCATTCTGGCCATGCAGAGCGCCATCCCGGGCACTCAGAGCACCGTACCGTCCCGGGCATGCAGAGCGCCATCCCGGGCACTTAGAGCACTGTACCGTCCCGGGCATGCAGAGCGCCGTCTGGGGCCCCATTGGGCCCTGTGCCTCTCAGCTGAGAGCAGATGTCTGCACGGGTCTGAGAGAGGACATGGCGGCTGGTGCCAATGTCCCGAGGCGAGGGGCATGTACACTGCCCGGGAGACCCCTCGGGGGGCTTCCCGAGTGCTCGGACAGGGCCAGGGTGTCCGGAAGGCAATGAGGAGGCTCTGGGGGTGCAGGCGAGGTCCCCCCCAGTCGGGCTGCTCGGGGGTCAAGCTCTCGCCCCTTCTGGGACATGCCACCTCCCACATGCTGCCCTCTCTCTCAGAGAAATGCTCCGCCTCCCGCAGGATCCAGGCAGAAACCGAGCTGCCCCCCGGGGCCCTTGCAGACAGCAGCTGGCGTCCACACCCATTGCCCCTGGCCACCCGGTCCTTCTGCCGTGGCTAGGGTTCACACTCTGGCTTCCTGCCTGCCCTCCCATGAATCCCACCCAAGGGGGCCTACCCTCACGACCCCTCAGCCCCCCTTCCTAAGACCATGGCCTGGGGATTAGGTTCCAATGCACTCATTCTGGGGGAAATGAAGACACTCCCTCTGTGGCAATGGCCGACGGTGATGGACAGCACATACATTTTTAACGGAATGGGCAAAACTCAAGTCATTTTCATCCTGAGCACCCATGCATAGACTTACCAAGTTAAATATTGAAGTACCCTCAATGCAGTAACACAAAGCCTCCCCTGGTCCTGGTGGAACCAGCTCGTCTGGACCTGGCTTCCTCGTGGGGTGGCCTTGGGGGCCGTGGTGCACACGTGTAGACACACCTGGTGCCCAGTGTACGTGGCAGGAGCCTGTTCTGGGGGACACGTCTGAGCTGCCGCTACCATCCTGTGGACAGGAATCCACACAGGACCTCCCGGGTGTCCTGGGTAGGTTTCCTGCGGCTTCAGTGGAAACAGCTAGCTGAGCCTGCAGCCCTTTGCCTGAAGCTATTAGTCACTGTGGTTTGCATCAGCCTCCCTGAAAACCTCGTCACCGTCTTAGTTGCTGCATCTCCAGGTTTTGAGTGTCCCCGCGCCTGCCTGGGGCCTCCTGGTGAACTGAGAGCTGCGTGGGCAGGAGAGGGCGGCGTGGAGCAGGGGAGGAAGGGGCGGGCTGCTCCCACTCAGCCTGCGTGGGTTCCCTTCAGACCAG
Source organism: Ovis aries (assembly GCF_016772045.2). Classification (NCBI taxonomy): domain Eukaryota; kingdom Metazoa; phylum Chordata; class Mammalia; order Artiodactyla; family Bovidae; genus Ovis; species Ovis aries. The sequence continues at coordinate 224,624,885 of NC_056056.1, forward strand.
TCCTATTTCCGTTCAGACGGCTCCCCCGTTCCGCAGTGATGTCCTCGCCGGGTGGACCATCCTTTCGGAGACGGTCGAGTGGCTCTAGAGGCGCACATCTGTCTCCTCGGCTCCTGGTTTCCTTGACTCCTCCTCCCCAGCCTCGCTGATCTGCACTCTTGTGCCATCTCAGGGGGACCCCTCCTGCACCCCCTGGTGCTCCCCATTGCCTTCTGGACACCCCTCCCCTGTCCATGCACCTGGGCAGTGCCCACGCCCCTCCCCTCAGGACACTGGCACCTGCGGCCATGTCCCGTCAGACCTGCTCCCCCTGCCCCAGGCCTCTGGGTGGTGTTTCCAGCCTCAGTCTCCCCACCTCTGCACGTGCCCATTGGCTCAGCGAGCCTTAGCCAGTGTCTCATTGTGTGTCTAATTCATCCTGAAGTCACTCGGCCCCTAGACCTGGTTCAGCCTAAGATTCTAGAATGTAAACATCACTGACTTATTTGGGGTTTAAGAAGCTCAGGCAGGAGAGCTGGCCGTGTCATCCCATTTCCTGTTCCTGAGACCCCTCGCCACTTCCTTCCGGGCTGACACTGCTTTGCTCTGTGGCCGCCCTGTCTGGAGCGGAGCCTTGGCAGACCCGCCAGCCATAGCAGCAGCCTGGAGCCGTGTCACAGGAGCCACAGGTGGGCAGGAGACATTTGCAAGTGGCTGGGGTCGCTGGAGTGTCCCCGGAGCCCCAGGCCAGCAGAGAGCACACCGTGGGGACACGCCTGGTGGCCAGGCACACCACGTCAGGAGGGGTGCACGATCATGGGCAAGTCTCCCGGAAACCTGGTCACAAGACAGACTGGAAGGCCTGGCCACGGAGACCCGAGCAAGCTGGCCCCCAGAGCAGGGTGAACATGCGCGGATTCACGCACACAGGTCTCTCGGCTCCCGGGTGTCAGGCGTGTTCCTGGCCCTGGGAGTCAGCAGCGAGCACCAGCCACAGGCCGCCTTCTTCTTGCGGGTCTTAGGCCAGAGGGGAGGTGGGCGGGGACCCGTGAGCATACTGAGGGCTGTGGGGCAAAGCTGTATAACTACCTCTGCCCCTCACGTGGACACATAAAGGAAACACACACACACACACATACACACACAGGTATGCAGACACACAGCACGTGCACACACACATGCACACAAGGCACACACGCACACACGTGCACACACATGCACACACATGTGCACACAGACACACACGTGCACACAGGCACACATGCACACACGCACGCATACACGCATGCACGTGCACACAAGGCATACACACATGCACACACATGTGCACACAGGCACACACGTGCACACACACGCACACATACACGCATGCACGTGCACACACAGGCATACACACATACACACACGTGCACACACAGGCACACACAAGGCATACACGTGCACACACGTGCACACAGGCACACACATGTGCACACACTCATGCATACACACGCATGCACACACAGGCACACACACGCACATTGCACACACAGGCACACACGTGCACACACAGGCACACACAGGCATGCACACATAGCATGTGCACACAACGCACACAGGCGCGCGCACACGTGCACATACACACATGCACACACAGGCATACACACACGTGCACACACAGGCGCACACTCACACACAGGCACACGCACACAGAGACGTGCACACACAGGCACACACAGGCATGCACACACATAGCATGTGCACACATGCATGCAAACACGTGCACACACAGGCACACACACATGCGCACACAGGCACACACAGACGTGCACACACAGGCATGCACACACATAGCACGTGCACACACACATGCACACAGGCACACACATGCGCACACAGGCACACACAGACGTGCACACACGTGCACACACAGGCACACAGGCACACGCGCGCACACGTGCACACACAGACATGCACACACGTGCGCACACAAACACATTCAGGTGCACACACGCACACACATGCATGAGCGTGCACACATACAGGCACATGCGCACGCACGCACACATACATACACACATACACATACATATGAGATAAAGCGAGAACCGAGGAAGAATGTGGACCCCAGCCTCGTTGTCCCAGCTGTGCCGGGTGGGAGTGAGGACCCTGGTCTGTGCTGAAAGAGGAGGCGATCAGTCTTTACTCAGTATAGAAACTCTATCTCATTTGACTCTTTTAAAAACAAAGTACTTCAAGCCTGGAGAAAAGTTAATAATACACCAAACAGCCATTTCCTGTCATTCCGATTTAGCCATTTTTGAAATATTTGCTTTAAATGTTTTCCTAAGAAGTAAAATCTTACAGCAAGGGGGGACTTGTCCCGAGTCCCTGACTGCCTCCGTGACCCCCGCCTGGAGCCCGGAGGCCCCAGGGACCAAGACTGTCCTGAAGGAAGCGTGGCCTCATCTCGCCACGTCCCTGTGTGGTGCTGATATATCCTTGTGTCTCTACACCAGGTGGAGATAGGGTTTTTGTGTTTCACAAACCAGATAAATGGTTTCATTTTATACGTTTATTGTATACTTTGCTTTTTTAAAAAATACCACCCTGCCTTTGAGATTTATCACAGTTGTTACATTCATATTTGCAGTTCATTGATTTTACCTTCTGTGTATCTTTCCATTTGAGGAATAAACCACACTCAGACTGGTCTCTGTTTGCTTTATGACACCCGATCCTGCAGGAACATCCAGCAGCCGGTCACTCCGCCCTCGTGAGGAGGTGCCACCTGCGTCTTCCCAGGAGGCTCACTCCGCTGGGGGCCGCCTGCGTCCCTGGACTCGGCCAGCACTGGGCGGAGAGACGCGTGCTCTGCTGCTTCCCAGCTAAGCGGCTCATCTCAGTTTCACCTTCCTAGATGAACAGAGGTTCTCTGTGCTGACCTGCAGGCTCCCTCTCCTGTAAGGGTCGACGCTTACCTTGTCCTCAGGTACCTGTCGGGATGGCCGGCTTTTGCTTAATAATTTATAGGCTTTCTCTGCATGTTTAGAATAAGTTTGATGTTACGGAATGTGCTGCCAACACCTCTCTATCTGCAGCCTATGTTTTCATCTGCATGTTATCTGCTTTGGGGGGCTTCCCCAGCGGCTCAGTGATTAAGAATCTGCCTGTAGTGCAAGAGATGCAAGAGATGGGCGTCCGATCCCTGGGTCTGGAAGATCCCCTGGAGAGGGAAATGGCCACCCACTCCAGGATTCTTGCCGAGAGAGATCCCGTGGACCGAGGCGCCTGGCAGGCTTCAGTCCACAGAGTCGCCAGGAGTCAGATGTGAGTGAGCGACAGAGTGGGAGCTCGTGCACGCAGGCGGCATGCGAGTTTCATTCATAAGGTGGTCGTTTCCATTTCTCAGGCTTCCTGTAGGAAAGCTTCCCCGCGGCCTCAAACACGAAGATGGTCTCTGGCTTCTTCCACAGTTCATGAGGCTTCACTTCTCAGTCTGACGCCGTTTGTCCCCGTGTCTGCCCTGTTCGTGATGTCTTTTGCCTTTCAAAAGGTGCAAATTCCAAATTCACAAAATATTTCCTTTTGGTTAATGCTTACTGTGCCTTGTCGAAAAAATGCTTACCTCCCCACCATCTTAAAAAGAGTCTCCTACATATTTTCTCTAAAATTATAATTATGCTTGCTTGCCCACTTAGATCTTTATTCTAATCTATCTAAATTGTACATCTGTGCACTGTGTCATTAGGAGGCTTGAAACGACTGTGATAATAACATTATTCTCTTCTCAGTGTGCGTGCTGAGAGAGGCCCCATGTTCAGTGTCTTTTCCACACTTACAGGCACACACCACACACAGACCACACATAACACACCCCACACACCACACAACCCCTCTTTCACACACACAGGCACACACGCACTCAAGGAAAATCCACTTTCCTCAGAAAAGCTGACTCAGGCATGCACCTGCCCGCTCCGAGCCCCGGGTACCAGCTCCCCCCACCCACAGGGGGGCCTCTCTTCTGCCCCCATCACCCACCACTCACCACCCAGCAGGAAAAGCCTATAACAGTCCTACCCTCTGCTGTGTCCTTCCATCGCGGTTCTTTCCCCTCGCTGTTCTAACTTAAATGTAACATCTCTTTCCCAAATTTCACCATTGTCTACTTACAGATTCATTTGGGGGAGAAGTGCAGAGCTTTTGGTGTTGATTCATCCAATCTATGGGCTATTTATTTTGGTTCATATTCTGACCGTTTTTTGCAAACTTCTCTGCTCCTTTTGTTGGGTATAAATCTCTGTCACGAATTAGAGATTTTCCTCTTGTGATAAATGATGCCTGTCCACAGTTACATGTTCTATTTTTGTGGTTTGTTTATAGAGACATCATTGGTTTCTATCTATTAATCTATATCTTGCACAGTTGAGAATTTGCTCATTATTTATTCAACAAATACTCACTGAGTACTACCACGTGTCAGGCATTCTCAAAGGCGCTGGAGAGACATCTGTGAGCAAAAGGGAGCAGATTTATGCTGCTCACTTCCTAGTGGAGGACTCTGGAAAAGACTAAGAAATGCATCGACCTGCAGCGCTAGCTGTTACAAACCTCTGCGCATTGTTGATTCCCCTTGTCCTAATGTGTTGGCTACTATTTTTAGTAAGAGTTTAGACCAAAAATGGCTTTTGTCTGTATCCATTTTTTGTATTTAATTAAAACATTTCTAACACATCATCAAATAGATTTAAGAGATTAGATCTGAGACAGAGTGCCTGAAAAAGTATGGACAGAGGCTCATAACATTGTACAGGAGGCGGTGATCAAGACCATCCCCAAGAAAAAGAAATGCAAAACGGCAAAATGGACCTCCGAGGAAGTCTTAAAAATAGCTCATAAAAGACTAGAGGAGAAAGGCACAGGAGAAAAGGAAGGATACACCCATGTGAATGCAGAGTTCCAAAGAAGAGCAAGGAGAGACGAGAAAGACTTTCTAAGTGATTGAGGCAAAGAAATATAGGAAAACAATAGAATGGGAAAGACTAGCGATCTCTTCAAGAAAATTAGAGATACCAAGGGAATATTTCATGCAAGGATGGACACAATAAAGGACAGAAATGGTATGGATCTAACAGAAGCAGAAGACATTAAAAGGTGGCAATAATACACAGAGGAAGTATACAAAAGAGATCTTAATGACCCAAATAACCAGGATGGTGTGATCACTCACCTAGAGTCAGATATACTGGAGTGCAAAGTCAAGTGGGCCTTAGGAAGCATCAGAATGAACAAAGCTAGTGGAGGTGATGGAATTCCAGTTGAGATGTTTCAAATCCTAAAAGATGACGCTGTGAAAGTGCTGCACTCAACATGCCACCAAATTTGGAAAACTCAGCAGTGGCCACGGGACTGGAAAAGGTCAGTTTTCTTTCTAATCCCAAAGAAAGGCAATGCCAAAGTATGTTCAAACTACCGCATGATTGCACTCATCTCACATGCTAGCAAAATAATGCTCAAAATTCTCCAAGCCAGGCTTCAGCAATACGTGAACCATGAACTTCCTGATGTGCAAGCTGGTTTTAGAAAAGGCAGAAGAACCAGAGATCAAGTTGCCAACATCCACTGGATCATCGAAAAAGCAAGAGAGTTCCAGAAAAAGCCATCTACTTCTGCTTCATTGACTATGCCAAAGCCTTTGACGGTGGGGATCACAACAAACTGCAAAGAATTCTTAAAGAGATGGGAATACCAGACCACCTTACCTGCCTTAGGAGAAACCTTATACAGATCAAGAAGCAACAGTTAGAACCAGACATGGAACAACATTCCAAATCGGAAAGGAGTACATCAAGGCTGTATATTGTCACCCTGCTTATTTAACTTATGTCCAGAGTACATCATGAGAAACACTGGGCTGGAGGAAGCACAAGCTGGAATCAAGATTGAAGGGAGAAATATCAACAACCTCAGATATGCAGATGACACCACCCTTATGGCAAAAAGTGAAGAGGAACTAAAGAGCCTCTTGATCCTGAAGGTGAAATAGGAGAGTGAAAAGCTGGCTTAAAGCTCAACATTTCAACATTCGAAAAATGAAAATCATGGCATCCACTCCCATCACTTCATGAAAAAAATATGGAGAAATAGTGGAAACATTGACAGACTATTTTTCTGGGCTCCAAAGTCACTGCAGATGGTGACTGCAGCCATGAAATTAAAAGATGCTTGCTCCTTGGAAGGAAAGATATGACCAACCTACACAGCGTATTAAAAAGCAGAGACATTGTTTTGCCAACAAAGGTCTGAATAGCCAAAGCTATGGTTTTTCCAGTAGTCGTGTATGGATGTGAGAACTGGACCATAAAGAAGGCTGAGCACCGAAGAATTGCTGCTTTTGAACTGTGGTGTTGGAGAAGACTCTTGAGAGTCCCTTGGACTGCAAGGAGATCAAACAAATCAATCCTAAAGGAAGTCAACCCTGAATATTCATTGGAAGGACTGATGCTAAAGCTGAAACTCCAATACTCTGGCCACCTGATGGGAAAAGCTAACTCATTAGAAAAGACCCTGGTGCTGGGAAAGATCAAAGGCAGGAGAAGAAGGGGTCAACAGAGGATGATATGGTTGGGTGGTATCACCAACTCAACGGACATGGGTTTGAGCAAGCTCCGGGAGCTGGTGATGGACAGGGAAGCCTGGCGTGCTGCAGCCCATGGGGTTGCAGAGTGTTGGACACGACTGAGCGACTGAACAACAGTGCATTAGCTAAACTGAGTATCCACCCACTCTTCAGCCAAGGGGACACTTTCCCAGCAAGCTGACCAAGGACCCTCTTTCCTTTCCTGTCATCATTATATTAGGGTAAACCCACTCCAGTAGTTCCCTGTATGGCCAAGGTCAATCGCGCGACTACTCATCATCCCTTAAAGAAGAAGCAGTGCAGGGAGTGAGGGCATCAGAAGCTCTGAGCCGTGAAGCAGACAGCCCAGCCCAAGTCCAGGGTAAATGCCATGTAAATATTCACTCCTGTTGCTAAAAGGTAAAGAGGTGAAATTAAACCATCTCTGCATTCCTGGCATTAAGCTTTCCTTAGAATGGTATATTTGGTTTGTTGATATTTTACTAATGAATTTTGAATTCATGTTCATAAGTAAACTAAATTGTTTCTTTGCCATATATCAGTTCAGTTGCTCAGTCATGTTTGACCCTTTGTGACCCCATGGACTGCAGAATGCCAGGCTTCCCTGTCCTTCACCAACTCCTGAAGCTTGTTCAAACTCATGTTCATCGAGTTGGTGATGCCATCCAACTATCTCATCCTTTGTCGTCCCCTTTTCCTCCTGCCTTCAATCTTTCCCAGCATCAGGGTCTTTCCCAATGAGTCAGTTCTTCACCTCAGGTGGCCAAAGTACTGGAGTTTCAGCTTTAGCATCGGACCTCCCAGTGAATATTCAGGGTTGATTTCCTTTTGGATGGACTTGTTCGATCTCCTTGCAGTCCAAGGGACTCTCAAGAGTCTTCTCCAACACCACAGTTCAAAAGCATCAATTCTTTGGTGCTCAGCCTTCTTTATGGTCCAATTGTCACATCCATACATGACCACTGGAAAATCCATAGTGACTAGACGGACCTTTGTTGGCAAAGTAATGTCTCTGCTTTTTAATGTGCTGTCTAGGTTAGTCACAGCTTTCCTCCCATCCCTAGAAGTGTCTCTTTATTTCATGGCTGCAGCTATTTTCCATAGTGATTTTGGAGCCCAGGAAAATAAAGTCTATCACTATTTCCATTGTTTCCCCACATTTTTCTATGAAGTGATGGGACATGATCTTAGTTTTTTGAATGTTGAGTTTTAAGCCAGCTTTTCCACCCTCCTCTTTCACCTTCAGAATCAAGAGGCTCTTTAGTTCCTCTTTGCTTTTTGCCATAAGGGTGGTGTCATCTGCATATCTGAGGTCATTGATATTTCTCTCTTACCGGGGTCCAGCCCTGGTTGGATCCAGGGTATCCGAAGAGTGAACGGCATCGGCGAGAGAGATATGGAGATATAGAGAGAGATAAAGAAAGAATGTTACAGCTAAGAAAATAGGGGAGAGAAAGAGGTTGATATTCCTCGGTTTACACAGAAAGCCAATAAAGCCCCTGCACAGGACTTGCTCTGTTCACAGAGGCCACAGGCGCCCTCTCGATGGGGCGAAGGAGCAGAGCACCTTCTCGAGAGGGTCTTAGAAGCCCAGGCAGGAAAGTGAACTCAGAGGGCCTCTGGGCTCCAGGGAATAGCCTGAAAGGGAAAGGAAAGAAAGAATGACACAGGGAGGCCAAGCTTCGGTGAGCGAGGCCCGCTACTTTATTTTCAGAGGGAGCTTTTATACCCTGAGTTGTACATTGAGCAAAGTGAAGAATGCAGAGTCAGCTCAACAGTCCATCAGTATTAACTTTTATCGATACCAGGTTTCTTCCTGCATACCGTTTCATAAACAAGGGTCTATTTTTTGTACATTATCTTCTGGCCTGGAGGCCTGTTGACATTTTATGACCCCTTTTTGATAAAGGTTGGTCAGCTAAAACACTTACTTTCCCTTGAAATGTTTTTTCTTAAATTCCTTAGCCTGCATCACCCTTAAAGTACAGAGTTACATTTTTATGGAGCAAACATTCAGTGGGTTACAGCAAAGAAAGAACTTATTAACTCAAAGTCTAATGTTGCTAAAGTTAAGGCTACTACTTGTTTTTTTCTACATCTTAACTATATGCCCTCCCAGGAACACAATGGATAAGGGATGTGGGAATTTTGCAGCAAGCATTGGCTCAACAATGTTGGAAGAGTCTGGATAAACCTGCCAAGTAAGCTAGAATGCCAACAAGGGGTTTGAATTGAAATACTCCTTTCATGCCCAGGAGATTTATCAACTAGAGCCCTAAGTTAATTTTTTCCAGAAAAAGGTGGTCGGGGATAGCCCCCTGTTAACATCAGAAGAGTTGGTGAAAGGCATAAAATAGTAAGACAGACAGATTCTAGTTTTGGGTAGATGCTCGAGCAGGTCCAGGGGGTCCCTCGAGTCCTGAAGCCTTGCTTGTCAGGTCTCCTTCGTATGACCTTGTCATGGGTGGGACCTCCCGTGCTGGCTCCCGGCACTCCCTTCAATCTTGATTCCAGCTTGTGTTTCACCCAGCCCAGGATTTTGCATGATGTACTCTGCATATAAGTTAAATGTAATTGACATCTGATTTTGACTGGATACTGTAGCCTCATACAGAGAGTTCATAGCATTTCCTTTTTTCTTGAAAAGTAATATAAGACAGGAATTGATATAAGAAAGGAATTTTCTGATCCTTGACAAGAAACTTGAGGGTTTTTTTTTAATTGAGAGGCAGAAATGTTAGTTAATTTTAAATCACTTTTTACCTCTGTTTAATGATGATAAACCTATGCACTTAATATCTGTCTGAAATGGTTTTGGAACATTGTATTCTATATTATCCACTCATATTTGTTAAGTTATTGAGTTAAAGTTGTTCATAATATTACATTATTTTTAAGCTTCTATTTTATTTCATGGTTGGACTAATTTTCCCTTTTAATAATGTTTCTTTGTCCCTCTCCCCCTCCTCTCAGCAGTCTGGCCAGAGTAGCGTCTATTCTTTTGTCTTGATAAAGTAGCTTTCAGAATTCATGACCCTATCTCTGCCTCTGTTTCCTGTTTTATTAGTTTAAGCACACAACTGTATATGTTATTTTACTGGTTTCTCTGAGTTTACTTTGTAATTCTCAGACATTTTAATTAAATCTTTATTTGCTTTACTGTATATATATGCTGTACGTATACAAGGTTTTTCCTCTAAGTGAAGCCTTTCTGGAGACGACAGCTCATGGGCCAGCCCCAGCTCACACCTGGTTGCACAGACCAGGTCTCACTGGTGCACAGACACACCTGTCCACTCAGGTATGGCCCATGGATGCCTTACCTGCACAGTAGCAGAGACCAGCCCAGAACATCAAGACTAGGTCCCCTGACCCCCTGCAGGAAGCTCATTGCCCGTCTTCACACCACAGTCTTGATGTAGAGCATTTATGCTGTCATCTTATTTAAAATTCCTCTAGAAAAAGGTTTTGATGGTTCCATGTTTATGGAGCTCCTCTTCAATTGTGTCTAACTGTGATGTGTGACTTTTGGAGAAAGTGTTCTGTAAATACTGATTCACTCGTAATTGTTGAAATGCATCTAATATCCCACGGATGCTAATGTAGTCTTGATACTTTAGGCGAGCGGTTTCTAGATAGTTATTATATCGAGCTTATTAATTATGTTGTCAAAAGCCTCCGCCACTAATTTTTCGGCTCTAAAGCCTCTCAGCTGCTGAATGTTGTGTGAAGCTGCTCACTGTGTTCATGTATTTCTCCATTTTGCCTCAAGATTCCTCAAAAACAATTCCTTTCCTTATGAGGCGACCTTTTCCATTCTCCATCATGTGTTTGGTTAGTGTGTGCTTGTCTGACATGGTTGGCTGAGCCGGTCATCGCGTGCCAGCTGGCCTCTGGCACATTCTGCGTCTTGCCTTCTGTCTACGTCATGCTCTTTTTCATACATCTATTGTCAACAGCACTGGCTTCGCGTCTCTGGCTGTCTGTCCATCTGTCTCTCATCTGCCTACCTGTCATCTATCATCTACCTATCATCTATCATCTGTCTATCTGTTGTCATTGCTCAGTTGCTCAGTCACATCCAGCTCTTTGTGACCCCATGGACTGCAGCACGCCAGGCTTCCCTGTTCTTCACTATCTCCTGGAGTTTGTTTAAACTCATGTCCATTAAGTCGGTGATGCCATCCAACCATCTCATCCTCTGTCATCCCCTTCTCCTCCCACCTTCAATCTTTCCCAGAATCAGGGTCTTTTTCAAATGAGTCAGCTCTTGCATCAGGCAGCCAAAGTGTTGGAGTTTCAACTTCTTTGCAATCCAAGGGACTCTCAAGAGTATTCTCCAGCACTCCAATTCGAAGGCATCAATTCCTCAGTGCTCAGCCTTCTTTATGGTCCAACTCTCACATCTGCACATAACCTCTGGAAAAGCCATATCTTTGACTATCTGTACCTTCGTCAGCCAAGTGATGTCTCTGCTTTCTAACGTGCTATATAGGTTTGTCATAGATATCATTCCAAGGAGCAAGTGTCTTTTAATTTCCTGGCTCCCGTCACCACCTGCAGTGATCTTGGAGCCCGAGAAAGCACCATCTGTCACTGCTTGTAGTGCCTGCCTATTATCTGCCTATCTGTTGTCAATCGACGTATCTGACAGCTATCTGCCATTCCATCTATCTATCCATCTATATACTGAGGGAGATCTTCTCTAGCGAGTGTATTTACTTACCTGTATTTTAATCCACAACACAGTAAATTATCAGTTAGAGCACCTGTTTGAGGGTTTTGTATTAACGACCTTCTCACCCCTCACCCTCTTCTTCTCTCTCATTCGATGGGTTCGATCTTTTTATGGGCTTAATTATAATGCATCATTTCTTTTCTTCAAAGAATTGTATCTACATTGAGTTGCCTCTGCACTAAAACTAACACTGTATAAATGTACTGAGGATCTTTAACATCCTCTAAAACAAGAAAAACCTTACAAGATATCAACTCCTGCAATCTCATCCCCACTTCACAAGATCTGCTTGTGGAGGTCTCATGGAGACCCAATAAATAATCCCCTCTATCTCAAGCAAGAGCTGAACCAACCACAAAGTGAGATGAAACTAGGCATATTAAGAGAAAGCTTGGGGGCCTCCCTGGAGAGATTACAATGGGGTTGGCGAAGGTTAAAGGGCTGAGGTGAGGGGTGGGTGAGTGTCAGAGGAGGAATTGAGAACGGCTCAAGGAAAGGACCCTCCCTGTTCTCTTTATTAAGTCCCCTCTCCTTTTAGTAGATGTCTGTTTTGCTCAGTGTGTCTCCTGGGTGCTCAGGACAGGGTGGTGAGCAGGAGGCCCTGTCCTCTCCCCCGGGAGCCTGGGTTATGGGGGTGCTGTGTCCACCTTCCGACGGACCCTGCAGCTCTCCAGACAGAAGCATCCGAACAGGGGCTGCCGCGCGTGCTGCTGCGCCCCTCAGCAGCCTGTCCCCAGGATGCCCCCTGCCCCCGGAGCAGTGGTGGCGCCTGCAGTGTTCAGGGCTTCTGGGTCTCATCACCGGAGCAGAGGGCGTGGGTGCTCGGTGCTGCTGCCCGCGTGAGCTCTCCCGACTGAGAGACGGGACATGTGCAGGACGTCCAGGAAGCAGATTTTCGCTGATTGGATTTCATGGATGGCAAGTCGACATCATCAATCAGCGTGACAATGTGTAAACTGAAGCTCTCCTTAAGCAAAGGCAGGAAGAGTTACCTCATCACCGAGCTCTGCTCAGACAGATGGGCCAGGCTGGGCAATTTTGCGTCAGGCACTAAGTGTGGCAGTGGAGTGTCCCCTTCCTCTCCCCGCCCCTCGCTTGATGCCACTCCAGCTCCAGATCTGGATAGAATATCGGGGCGGGGGGCTGATGCTGGGTGGTTCCTGCCTTCCTGTCTGTACACTGTGGGTTGGAGCTCTATCTACTCTACATGCTCAGCCAGGACCTCGGGGACCCCATGCGGCCAGCCCCGTGCTGAGGAGGTGAGCCCACAGGGCGTGCTCACTGACTGTGTGAGCCCCTCCCCAGACACATAACTCGAGCGCACTTTTCTTTCATGGACCTTCACAATTATTTTTAAAATTAGAATTTGCCTCACCCCTCCTCTCCCTGTCTTCTCCTGGGAGCAAAAGTACAGCCCATTGGAACACGTGGGGCCAGGGTGAAAGGCTGGAAGGCAGTGTCCAGGGGCTCGCTGGGGGCACTGCACTCCTGGATCCTGCTCTGGGGGCCGGTTGAGAGTCCCCAGGAATACCTGTCCCGCCAACCATTGCTTGCCCAGTGCTAGCATCCAACTGGCTTGTTTTGGGCTTGGAATGAGCATTACTGTTCTAGCAGCTGGAACTGAAGATGTAAACCCAGGAAATGTCAGCCACCCCTTGCCTGAATCAGAAGGACACTGGCCACGGAGCCAAGGAGGGACCAGGCAGGTGGGAGGCCAGGCTGGCCAGCGCCTGGGCCCAGCTGCTCCTGCAGCTGCCGTGGGCCAGTGACTGATTGTGTCCTCCCACCCCAAACAGTGAGTCGGCACTTGCTGCCTTTAATGCACAGAGTCGGCATTTCTCTAGAGGGCCCAGAAGCCCTTGTGAAGTTTTAAACAAGCCACCCATAAATAAGAGCATGCATGCTCAGTAATTCAGTCGTGTCTGACTCCCGGCGATGCCATGGACTGTAGCCCCGAGGCTCCTCTGTCCATGGGATTCTCCAGGCAAGAATACTGGAGTGGGTTGCCATTTCCTCCTCTAGGAAGTCTTCCTGAACCAGGGATCAAACCTGCATCTCCTGCACTGGAGATGCCCCTTAAGATCCATATTCTACAAGCCAGCTTCCTTGACTCCACGGCTGTGGCCCTTTCCTGTGGGTGGGGACCTGGAGACTTGTCCTCTATCGCTGCCTGCCATGGGACCTGCCCACTGGGCACAGGGCGTGGCTGGGGCTGGCTGGCTAAACGGTCTCCCGGGGTCTCACTTAAGGACTAAGGAGAGAAAGTGGGAGACTGCAGACTCCTCTCCAAGTCTCACCCTCTGCCGGCCCCCATGTCCCACCACGTCCTGCCTGATTCAGGCCAACCGGCAGGTGTCTGGAGGGCTGGCGTGAGCCAGGTAGGGGTGGGGGCCGCATCGCTCCTGACACCCCTTCTCCATGGGGAGCCCCTCGGCTCATGCAGCCCAGCCTTCTGCTCTGCTTACACGTTAGTGACTGGCCTGTCAACGCAAATCAAATAAGACTCAAGCTGAGGAGAAAGAAAAGGGAATTTTATCTGAGCCAAACTGAGGATTATAACCTGAGAAATAGATTCTCAGAAGCTCTGAGAGCTGAGCCATTGATCAGGAATTGGAGATGTAGTTTTATACATTTTTGAGACAAAGAGTTTATGTGCCATATCGACAGGTGAGCAGCGTACCCATAGTTCTATCAGCAGAGTTTTCTCTGTTTTTTTTTTTCTTTCTTTTCAATTAGGCATGTACAGACAAGCCTTTGGTCGATGTGACCTCTTGTATCCTTGTATGAGATGAAAAAGAAATGTGTCGATCATAGAATGATAATGTTATAATGCTGGCGTCCAAAGAGAGGGGCCACCCTCTGCTCCCAGGCTGACGCTGCGCCGTCCTGAGGGCCCTGGTCCGTGCAGGATCTAGATGCAGGGGGCAGGGCCAGGCACCAAGGGGCATGTCGCTTGTCCTCTGTGTCTCTCTGTCTGTCTCAGTCTGATTGTCCTGCCACAGGATGTTTACAGTTTTCCTCATCAAGGTGGCTTGTGCTCTGCTTCGCTCCTCGGGAAAGAGCAGGTTTGGGGGTGGGAGCCACACACGCAGGCCTGCAGTGTCCTCCACGGTCTTGGTCAGGGCGGAAGGCAGGGAGCTGACCTCCAGATGGACTAAGGGACTGTGTTCTCAAGGCAGGTTCTCCCAAAGTCAGCTCTACTGTAGAAGTGATGATAATCTAACGCCCGAGCAACAAATCCCATTTCTGTCTTCTGAGGGAATGTGAGTTCAGTGGGAGAGGAGAGACTGCCCCGCCCAGACCTGCCGCCCAGCTCCGTGCTGGAGCCTGAGGATCCTGGCAGTCCACGGGGGTGGAGCCTCGGCAGACACATGCATTCACTAACTCAGAAGTTCATCCCCTGAGATATAAATTCCCATCGACAGCTCGCTGAACCCGCCTCCCTGCCTGGAACAGCTGGGCCTCCTGTCCAGCTGGTGAGACAGCAGGGTCCAGAGGTTTGGTCTGCAATGGGCAGGCGCGGGGCTCCAGTCTCCTCCCGGGGGAAACGCCCCTCATGATGGTGCATCATGATGACTCTGCTTGTTCAGTGAAGCGTCTCTGGGCCGTGAGCTTCAGTTCCCTCGCGGGAAAGCTGTGGACCCTGATCAGGCACCTCTGTGAGGGCCCCAGGGTGGACACGTGGGGTCATTGTTAGGACCAAACTGAAGCCAAGACAGGCTCTAAGGGGCAGGCGAGGCCTGAGAAAAGCTGAGGCTCTGGGAACTCCCGCAGGCAGTGTAGCTAGACCAATCAAAAAAATCCCCGCAGCCCGCCCCCCCCCCCACCCCCGCCCCCACCTCCCCCTGCCCGCGCCAGACCTGAGCCAATCCAGATAAGGATGCGAGGTTTAAAAGTCCTGCGTGCACATACGGTTTAGCCAATCAGCTATGCTGTTACAAAAACAAAGAACCGTCTGTATAAAAGTATATGTGATTCAGAACTCAGGGCCCTTGTCGGATTCCACTGTGCTGGATGAAACCTGGGCCCTGGCTCAAACTAGTAATAAACCCCTTTGTGCTTTTGCATTGCTGTGGACGTCTTATTCTCTCAGTTTTGGGGACTCGGACTCTGGGCATAACAGTCATGACCAGGGTCAGGCAGCATCCCTGCCCAGCCCAGAGCTGCCGGGTCTGGGGGAGACTCCCCAGCATTGGAGCAACCCCAGCGTCTCTTTGGCGGGAGGCGGCTGGTTGCCTTGGGGGAGTGGGATGGGGGCTTTCCCTGCACCCAGGAAGCCTCCAGAGGAAACGCTTTTCCTGTCATTGTCCTGAATCTCACCAAACAGTAAGCGGCTTCTGAACCCCTCCCCGATGCTTCAAAGGGGAATTTCTCATCATGGAAGAGCATTTCCTGAGCACACAGAACGTTCGGGCCTGACTCACCCTGAGGATTAAGTCGGAGCCCTGGGCCCATAGCCCTCCTTGGGGTTTCGGAGAAGCCAGCCCTGGGCAAGCTGTCCTCTCCCAGCTGAGTCTCATCTGCCCCGTCCTCTGCACCTCCTTCCGCTGGCGGTCTGGGGCTCCAGCACGACCTTCTCAAGAGACTCGTTCTCTTTGGGAAGAAGACTCGGGAACCTGGCAGAGGAATGAGATCAAAGCCCAGATTACCCAGCAAAGATGCGGTTGAGGACAGGGAGGCGGCCCCGAGCACGTGGGTGGCCCTCCCTTAGAGCGTGAGGACAGGGCTGCTCAGGGCCTGGCCCAGGACACTGCAGGTGGAAGATGCTCAAGACACGGTCCTTGGGTGAGTGATGCTGGCATGCGCCCGTGCTTGGCTCAGAAGCTGGACCAGATGGCCCCCCGAGGTCTCCATCACACCCTGTGAGGGTGTGGCCAAGGCTGAGTGCTCACGTCCGTCTGGGCCGGCTTTCAAAGGGGAATTCCAGCCCCTCTCAAAGTCTTACATCACATCAGACGTTAGGAAGGGTGAGGAGTGAGGCTTCTGAGCCCCCCTCGGAGAAAACAGCACCCACCCCCGGGGTCTGTGCGGTCACTCAGTATGCCGGCGTCTGTGAGATTCATCACAGGGCTTCACACAGGAATTACCAAGTACGTGGAAATGCCTCTCCTTTCCAGGCATCCTCAATTTCAGATCCTGTGTTTAAAAACAATTTAGCTTTACCGGGATCAGGTCATGATTTTAAAACCAGTGAGAACCTCTGCAAGGATGGATCTCACCTGCAGCCACAGTCGGCTAAAACATCTGCGGCCACAGTTGGCTAAAACACAGCTAGATTTTGATGCTTTTATACTAAGATTCTCAGGACCGAGGAGCAGTGTTTTCATTGTACTGAAATACGCAATGAGCAATAAATTAAAAGGCTGAGACATTTTCCTAAACTCATACTTAGGGGCCAATGACGAATCAACCTTCAATCTCTCCTGAAGGCTGGACACAGGAGGGCCACAGGAGAAATAGCACCGGGTCCCTGAGCTGGGAAAAGACGTCGTGAAACAGGTGGCAGAAGTCACGCCGTAGGGTGATTTACACGCAGTTTACCGAACGTTTCCTGAGAGCCTGTGAACCACAGCTCCGTGATAGATGGGAGTGACCTTGAGAAACTTCTGGAAAGACTTTAGACATGACTGTATTCAGGGACTCACATGACCACCACTAACAGCACTTGCTGGACTCCCTGAGGCCGGATTGAAGGGCAGAATTTCAGGATGTAGGACGTGGTGGGGACAGTCCAAGTGTTTGGAAGGCACAAGCATCAAATGGAGACCCGTGACCTAACTGTGGTGTCTGCCTGTGAGTTCTGGAAAGGACTCTGTCTTCCACAAAGCAAAGATGCCCACAGAGAGAGACCCACTGCAGCCCTTCCTGGGCAGACAGCACACTCCTGGGAGGGCCTGTTCCCACTGACCTTACGGCTGGGATAAAAGAGCTCAGCTGGCCTGGCGCGTGTGCTTCAACAGTGCAGAAATGAGCACAGAAGGAGCAGCTGGAATTGTTGAAAACTGAGTTGTTTCAGACAGAACAAACAATCGAATTGATTGCAGCTCCCTCACTCCTTGCCATGTTCAGGGAGGGCAGACCTTCCTCAGGAAGTCTTGCACGCAGCGCCGAGGGTGAGAAGTCTCTGCAGTCGAGAGTGGGCTTAGTCCTCTGAGGACTGAGGACACTGAGCAACGACCTCTTGGCAGGGGGTAAAGTTTAATTCCATCTTCCCCAAAACTTTCCCCATCATATGTGTAGCAAAAGAAAAATATATGAGTGCCGGGGGCCAGGGTGAGGAAGTCCGCCCATGGCAGGGGTCATGAGGAAGGAGGCTTGGCACACGCAAAGGCATGATCAAGCCTCAGGAAACTCCCTGTTCCCGAGCATCTACCCCAAAACCAGAGTCTGTTTTATGCTCTCACCTACACCTCTGACTTTGCGGGGGGCTCTCCCCCATAACCGTTTCTCTCGGAGAAGGAGTAAACGTGCAGCTCCAAGGCAATAAAAATTCCTGGGCATGACAAGAGTGTTTCAGCTTACGGACTCCCCTCAAGGTTATCTGGCCCGCCTGTATAGGTTTGTCCGGCCACATGTGATTGTTTACAGCCTCCCAACCTGAGAGGCATGAGATGTTTTAGACTTACTAAAGGCGAATTCTTTTGGGGAGTTAGAAATTATTAGTATACTGGGTTGGTTAGGAATTATATTGGTGAAGGGTTTTTCATTTGTTGTGTCAATAATTGCTGCTAATTCTCTCCCCTGGGTGGGACAAGGATGTCTCAGGTCAAGCCTCTCTGCTGACAGACCAGCTTGTGTGACAGGATTATCCATACTGCTGCCACTAGGCACATGATTGTTTACTACCTCTCAACCATAAACAGCACAGAGAGTTTTGGAGTATTTTGAGAGTCTTAATTAGCATAGGGCTTTTTCTTCTTGTTGAGCCAATGATTGCCGCCAGGCCTCCATATCCTTAGGCACCTGGGAATATATTAATCAATGTATTTGGAATATAGAAAAGCAAATATAGGAGTTTTTAAGGTTAGCAATACTAGACTTTTTGAGTTAATGAATTTTCTCTTTTGTAATAGATCACTGTATTTGTTATAAATCACTGTGTCCTTGCTATGTAAAAATGTAACTTTATCACTATCTTAAGACTAAATAGATCTTAAGGGGAGCATTGGTGGAAGGATTTTCATTTGTTGGGCTGATGTTTGCTGCTAAATCTCTATGTTCCCTGCCCTTATAATGAATATAACTAGCAACTAGCATATAGGAGAAATAAGGATTAACCTTTAAGATTAATCATGTTAACCTTGGGTTAAACAAATTCCTTTCTTGATTGTAACTCACCACACCCTCACCCTATAGGAATGTAACTTTATTTGGAGGGTGGTGCCTGGTTTAAGAAAAAACACCCTTGGAAGAAATACGTTTTTTGGTTATCAGAAAGAAAGGGTCATAAAATGTCAGCAGGTCTCAGTCGTGGCCAGAAGATGATGTAATATCCCTAAGACCTTTTTTAATACATTTATGTGAAGCACCTGATTTTGATCAGGACTGCTGACCCCCACGTGACTCTGTGTTCATCCCTATGTGTAACAAAAGGTATATAAGCAAACCTAAAAATAAAGAAATCGAATCAGTTTCCGGAAAGACTGATTCCCCCATGTCACTTCTTTCTTGCCCCCATTTCTCTGGCTGAATTCCCATCTAGATTCAGCCTCCTTTTCTCTACTAATTCTCCTACTATAGTATCCATGTCTAATCTCTCTATATATCTGCAATTAAATATGTATTTTTCCAAGGACGCCGACACCATCCCCACCTTCGAATTCCCTGGATCCACCGTGGCTGGACCCCGGCATAAGAGAATTTCCAAGAGAGGCAACCAGGTGTAAATCAGCGGCAAGACGGGCTTTATTCAAAGTAGGGATGAAGGACCTGGTGGAGACCCCGGGGGAGGATGCCCGGGACTTGGCTCCAGGTACCCGGATGCCTCTTGCTCTCTAGCCTCGAACGCTGTGTGGAGATGGTGATGACCTGGGCGTGAAATGGGTGGAGAGGGCGCTGGAGTTGGATTCAGCACCGTGGAGACGGACAGCGCTTAACCCCTGCTTTTCCTGGGACAGGCTCAACAACGGAGCCGCTCAGAGAGCAGGTGCACGCTTTCAGAAGGGCCCCCTCCGTCTTTGACTTGCCCCCTCGCCTGTGTGGGGGGCGTCCAGTTTGTGGGGTCTCCACTCCTCCCCTCCTCCGCCCTCTAGCACTTGCCTTGTGGAATTTATTCTTTGTCCACTCACCTCTGCCTCTCTGCTCTAAAATAGATCCAAGAAGGTCATTTCTTTGCTGCATGAACCTCAGTCGGTCTGTGCATGTACACCTGTGCCGACTCAGGGAGAGCTTCTGGGAGACACTGACTGTATTCCGAACCCTGTCTTCACGACCGCTTTCACTTTCATTGGCTGTTTCAGAAATATGGGCTTCCCCGGTGGCTCAGTTGGTAAAGCATCCACGTGCAATGCAGGAGGCTCTGGTTCGATTCCTGGGCTGGGAAGCTCTGCTGGAGAAGGGATGGGCTACCCACTCCAGTATTCTGGCCTGGAGAATTCCGTGGACTGTAAATAGTCCATGGGGTCGCAGAGAGTCAGACGCGACTGAGCGACTTTCACTCCACTTACAGAAACACACGCTGGTATCAGTGGCTACCCTGCCCCATCGTTTTAATACCCACATGGGACTGGGTTATACAGGCGCTCCATCATTCATGCAACCAGTCCACTATTGCTGGCTATTCCACTGTTTTCTAGCTCTTCTCTGAGGAAACATACCCTTGTAAACACATCTCTTATCTGATTGCTTCCCGGGGATAAGTGACTGAGTGGGCACCGGATACTGTGTCTCCAGAGGTGCTCAGGGGAGCTGGCCAGCTCAGGCCCAGAGCCACCAGGAGCAGCGTGGGGGGCAGTCCCCTGCTTGGGGACCACGCGCGGCGTCATCGATGACCTTATGTTGCAGACGGTAGCTTTTGCACGTGGCTTCGCCACAGGAACACACTTAACGTGGGCATTTTCACTTATATCTCTCCTCATGCGAATTACTGATCCCTTTTCTTAAGGATAGTCTTAGTTACCCCTTTGGAGACAAAGGTGGATTATGAAAGTGTGAAAGTGAAAGTGTTAGCCACTCAGTCATGTCCGACTCTCGGTGGCCCCAGGGACTGTAGCCCACCAGGCTCCCCTGCCCATGGGCCTCTCCAGGCAAGAACACTGGAGCGGGCTGCCATGCCCTCCTCCAGGGGCTCTTCCTGACCCAGGGACGGAACCTGGGTCTCCTGCATTGCAGGCAGGTTCACTACCATTTGAGCCGTGAGGGAAACCCGAGGTAGTTTGTAGCGAGCCCTTTTATCTGGATGGTAGGAGCAAACGCATTGTAGAAACTCAACAAACCTTTGCTGAATCTACCCACTGGCATATCGGGAGTCTCATGCGAAGGCTGTTTTGGTCTAAGGTGTTAACTGTGCGTCTCAATAATGATTTCGATTAATTAGGCCATTTGTTGTCTGAGTCTAAGCTCGAGGCCAGTTGGGACATGGCTCCTGTCCTAAGAGGAAGCCGACTAGCATTGACCTTGGGCTTCCCTGAGACTGGAGGAGGACAGTGAGTTCCCCATGCGTTAAATCGCTCCAGGGCAGAATCAGGTTCAATAACCATTAGGAGGTAGCAATTGTGAACTCAGTGATTTTAATGGTTTTGGATAAATGTCTCCGGTAACAAGAAAACCTTCAGTACATGTTATTTTGGAAGATTTTCCTCCTCAAGTAATTGATTGGAGACATATGGATAGAAGCAACATAAAATAAAAAGAAAGGGGACATTTGATGATTTGTCTTATTTAATTTTAAATCTTATTTAAGAGCGTGGTAATACAATTAACAGATGCTGGTGGCTGGTGGTAAAGAGCATGCCTGCCGGTGCAGGAGACGCAGGCTTGATCCGGGGTTGGGAAGATCCCCGGGAGGAGGAAGCGGCCACCCAGTCGGTAGACTAGCCTGGGAAGCCCTGCGGGCCGAGGAGCCTGGCCGTCTTCCGTCCGCTGGGCTGTGAGAGAGGCAGATGCGGCTTGGGGATGGAGCACACATGCACAGTCTATGTCCTAAAGGAAAGCTGAGTGACAGACTACTGTAAAAAAACTTCCAAGATTTTTATCATTAATTCCTTTGATTTATCATCAGCGCATTCTCTGCCTCCAGGAGCGCAGCCCTGAGTCTGTGTTGAGGCAGAAGTGCTGAAAGGTCCCTGGACTCGGGATGAGTGGAGGCATCCACCAAAATCTGTTGTTCCCAGAAGGCCCTCTGGACAAGGTCCACACCCCGATGAAAGGGTGCCTGGGCCCCCGGGTTGCCCTTTTCCGAAGTTTAGACATTTTTCCTGACAGTTTGAGGTTAAAGGAGGCTGGAAGGAGCATCTAGGAAGAACATGCTGGGGACCACGGGGGTGGGGACAGGTCCTCCATCTGGGGGTTCTTGGTGGAGGAGTCGCCTGGATCCCATGAGCGCTGCTCCTTCTGCGCCTCGTGTCGGGGTCTCATGCAGGAGGAACGGTGATGAGTGGGAGTCAACATCCGGCGCCTTGTCCTCGCCTCCAAACTCAGCGCTGGGGGTCAGCTCAGCTCTGGGAGGACCTGCTGCTTCCTCCTCTGGTCCAGGCACCACTTTGCAGATCGGTGCAGGGACCAGAGACTCCACTTGGGAGACGAGGCCCACAGATCCACCAGCTCCGAGGACCCCGGCTCAGAGGGTCAGGGCACTGAGTCCCAGGCTTGGATCAAGAGATGAATAAATCTTCCAGTGCAGGAAGCCTGGGGGGCGTGAGGAGACCCCTCACAGCCTCCTGGGTGGACAGATGAGCATGTGGTTCCCAAGGACAGAGACAAAAACGTGAGGAGGTCTAAAGCGGCCCCTTCCCTAGGAGTGAACAGAACCCAGCGCATGAACAGTGGGGAGGGGCTGCGCTGTGGCTCCAAGGGGCAAACTGCCCGACACTGCCCACTCCTGAACCTGCTCTTGCCTCGGTTTCCCCAGAAGAGAGTCGGGATCATAAAGGCACCGAGGTCCTGAAGTGGTGACAGTACTTAGGTCACTCCCTTAACTCAGAGCTTGCCCCGGAGCAGAGGCAGGTTCTGCAGGCTAAGCCTGAAAGCTTGCCCTTGTGGAGGCAATGGAAACGAGCGCTAAACAGACACAGTCACGCGCGCAGCAAATGACTGTGAGCATCACCATAAGACATAAATGAAACAGGATGAACATGGGAGGCAGGGCGATGGAGCTGGAGAGGGGCATGGGCACGGACACAGGACTCGCGAGGGGAGCCCGGGACAGGGGCCTGGAGTGGGCACGCGGAGGGCAAGGCAAAGGTCTGAGAGCAAAGCACTGCTGTGCATCACGTGCGGAAAACAAAAGGAAGGTTAGAGAAACAACGGCGTGAGCGCAGATGTCACGGAAATAACGCAGAATACAGGTGCTTCACACCCACTAGCTGACAAATGCAGGGTCAGGCCGACCCCAAGTGGATCACTGTTTAGAAAACAGAGAATTAGGCAAAACGGCACAGGTTAGAAGCAAGAAAGGCGGACGTTATAACGTGCACGCTCACGACAGACGTGAGACTCGGTTTTATCCTGCGCTAAACAGAACCACCCAGGCTCCCAGGCGGCACCAGTGGCAAAGAACCCAGCTGCCAGTGCAGGAGACGCAAGAGGCCTGGGTTCAGGCCCTGGGTCAGGAGTGTCCCCTGGAGGAGGGCGCGTCAACCCACTCCAGGATTCTAGCCTGGAGAGTCCCGTGGACAGAGGAGCCTGCTGGGCTCAGTCCACGGGGTCGCAAAGAGTCAGACACGGTGGAAGCGACGGAGCTGACGCACACAAAGAGAAGTGCCAGAGCTGGCTCACGGAGAGCTCCTGGATCAAGGACTTTATCGAAGAGTTTCCTCTGCTGCAATTAACACATCCAGCCCCCTCGCCCCCCAAACCAAGTTCTATTTTAAACACGTGTGGAAACGGTGAGGAAAGCTGCTAACACGTCATTATCATGATACTTGATGTTGGATCAAACAGACCAAAAACAAAAATGATGTTAAGGACACTGGGGTCTTGGTGCGGAACCTTCCTGATTGCAGACTCAGTGACAGGGCTGGGGTGGGCGGGTGCGCCCAGCTCTAGAGGGGTGTGTGGGGGTCCCTCTGGCCTCCACCCACTGACTCCAGCAGCATCTCCCTGTTATGCAAGAAATGTCCCCATCGTTGCCCAGTGTGCCCTGGGGACACAGTTGCCTCAGTTGGGAACCACTGCAGTGACGCCATGCAGAGTCAGCTTGGGCTCTAAAGAGAGGGGTTCAGCAGATCTTAGTCTGTCAAATAATAGGAGGAATCAGTGCCTATTCTTTTTCAGTGTTAAAAAATGCTCAAGAAAACGTCAGTAAATTATAAAAACAGAAATTTTACAAACAACATTCATTTTCCAAGATACAATAAAATTTAAATCACAAGCAAGAGTCATTGTAGATACAGGAAGCATTAGAATAATAATCATATTTTTAAAATAATAAAAAAGAATGGTAAACATACAAACTATAGCTGAGGTGGCCAAAGTTGTATCTAGAGGTTAATTGCTTTTTTTCACACAAAGGACAGGAAAAAAAGAAGTGAACTAAATATTCAGCATATGAAAATTGGAAAATGAATAAAAGCACCTTTAATTTCTAAGGACATGAGAAAAATTAATTCTTTTCGAGAAGAAATAAAATTAAAATAAACAGATTTCTTACAGATTCAAATCTAGACAAGGCAAAATGAAAGGACTAGGAAAGGAGAAATAGCACACAGATTTTGAAGAAAGAAAGGAATATTCTAAGTTTCCAGGAAAAATGGGTCTCTCGTGGACTGACTGATTTCACAGGCTCACCCAGTCTCTGTCTTATTTATCTCTCCACTTCTCTTCCTCTGAACACACACACACACACACACACACACACACACACACACACAAATACAAAATAACCTAAATCAGGATACTCTGGCCAGGCAAATAGAAAGGAGGAAATGAGGGATGAAATCATGACATTCCCACCTTAAAAACATTAAGACCTTACAGGAAAAAATTGTTTTCATTTTCAAGCAACGCATTGTCTTGTATACTTGTTTGAAAGCGTAGACTAAGGCAGAAAGCATAGACAGGTGTTATTCCAAAATCAGAAAAGGACAGTAAAATAAAGGGACAGACACTCTCACTCATGAGCACAGATGCGACTACTTCATACATAATAATAGAAGTTCTGTAGCGTATTCAAAATGCCCCACCACTACCGAATGAAGCTTTGACATCGGGGTCATCTTGACAGGCGCCGGAGCAACACTTTTGGGGCCAAATGTGTCTGCTTCCTTACGTGTGTATATCTCCTAATATTTCCATCAATTATTTCTTCTTGTAAGTCTTCTCCGCTGCTCCCCATGACTGTAAGAGTTCTTGCCCACACATCCTTCAGAAACACGTGCATCTGTCTTTCATATTTAGACACTGAGTCTGCATGAAACTTACACGGGCGTAAGCTCTGAGTTAGTGCCTGGAATCACTGCTGTCGCTTCGTGGCAGGGCATGGAATTCCTTTCTCGCCTGGAATAAAATGCCCCCTGAGGCTGCACGAGTGCACATGACTGCCACATTTCGTACAGAGTCAGGCTGCTCATTATTCATTAATTTCTTAAAGTTCAATAAAATCAGTTTGTAAGCAGTATAGACAGTGTAATCCCAGTTTCGGGGGAAACGGTGTACCGTCGTAGAGGAGCCTCAGAGAATATTGTACGAGGTATTAAGAAACTGCTGAGTTATAATCGGTTTATGTTCATTTTGTGTACAGCTCTGCATTCCAAAGCTCTTCTAGAATAAATGTGTGATTCTTCTCCAACCTACCCCTATCCACTTCTGTAAAATGGGCGTCCCAGGTGGTACTAGTGGTAAAGAGCCTGCCTGCCAGTGCAGGAGTCACAGGAGGCTTGGGTTCGATCCCGGGGTCATGAAGGTCCCCTGGAGGAGGGCAGGGCAATCGCCTCCAGTGTTCTTGCCTGGAGAATCCCATGGACAGAGGAGCCTGGCGGGCTGCAGTCCACAGGGTCACAGAGTCGGACTGAAGTGACTTAAGCAGGTAAACCCCTGTGGGGGATGCACTCTCTGAAAACACCACCTGAGGAGGTCAGTTAAGGTCAGATGAGGGCACTAGCAAGTGCTTCAGCCCCAAAGTGGACACATGAGATGACACGCTCATCACCCAGACCCCCCCTCCTCAAACCACCCCCCTCGCCCCGCCCTGACCCTGCGTGTCCCTGTGGGCGGGTGGCCCACCAGGGTAGGGGCAGGTGACAGGGGTGGAGGCGGGTGGCCAGGGGACCACAGTGAGGGCGTGTGAGCAGGGTGGGGGCTGGGTGAGGGGGGTGGGGGCGGGGTGGGGGCGTGGGGGCGGGGGGGGGGCGGGGGGGGGGCGGGGGGGGGGGGGGGGCGGGGGACCACAGTGAGGGTGGGTGAGCGGGGTGGGGGCTGGGTGAGGGGGGGTGGGGGCGGGTGCTGAGGGTGGGGGCGGGGGCCCGGGGGACCACGGTGAGGGCGGGTGAGCAGGGTGGAGGCGGGGGGGGGGGGGGGGGGGCGCAATTGTGGTGGGGGCGGGTACGGAGGGTGGGGGCAGGTTAGGAAGTTTCGCAGGAAACTTTCCATGGCTCCAAAGCTGTGTGAGAGCCCCCAGGGCGGAGGGCCCGCCACGGAGCTGGTCTGAAGACAGGAATCTGGGCAGGCCTGCCCTCTGCTCTGAGCTGACCCCTGCTGACTCTGCAACAGCCCCTTTAAGTATATCTGGCCTGTGCAAGGAGGGTTCTGAGCGGGCTGGGTCCCTGAGTCCAGTTGCGGCTTCTCTGTGAGGCTAGTGAGGACAACTCTTTTCACAAGGACCCAGGAGTGATGCCACGGGTGGCCCGTAGGAGTGGCCAGTGCAAGTAACCTAAGGGCAAAGGTCACAGGGAAAAGCACTGGAGAATTAGGAAGCGATGGGTTTGATCTCCTTCCTCTTGAATTTATTGTATTGGGTAACATTTGTTGTTGTTATTCAGTCGCTCAGTCGTGTCCGACTCTCTGTGACCCTATGGACGGCAGCACGCCAGGCCTCCCTGTCCATCACCAACTCCCGGAGTTCACTCAAACTCATGTCCCTCGAGACAGTGATGCCATCCCACCATCTCATCCTCTGTCGTCCCCTTCTCCTCCTGCCTTCAGTCTTTCCCGGCATCAGGGTCGTTTCCAGTGAGTCAGCTCTTCCCATCAGGTGGCCAAAGTATTGGAGCTTCAGCTTCAGGGTAACACACACATGTGTAATATGGATACAATATCAGTTTAGTCATCTAAGTGCATAATTTAGGGGCATCAAGCACGTTCACATCATTGTACAACCATCCCCACAATGCATCTCCAGAACGTTCTCATCTTCCCAAACTGAGACCCTGGCCCCCTTAAACACTGACTCCCACTCCCCTGCCC
Organism: Ovis aries; assembly: GCF_016772045.2. Lineage (NCBI taxonomy): Eukaryota > Metazoa > Chordata > Mammalia > Artiodactyla > Bovidae > Ovis > Ovis aries. The sequence goes on from NC_056056.1 coordinate 224,651,782, forward strand.
CGCCGCGCCCCGCCCTGCCCCGCCGCGCCCCGCCCTGCCCCGCCGCGCCCCGCCCTGCCCCGCCGCGCCCCGCCCTGCCCCGCCGCGCCCCGCCCTGCCCCGCCGCGCCCCGCCCCGCCCCGCCCACTGCCCCGCCCCGCCCTGCCCCGCCGCGCCCCGCCCTGCCCCGCCGCCCCGCCCTGCCGCGCGCCCCGCCCCTGCCCCGCCGCCCCGCCCCGCCCCGCCCCCGCCCCGCCCCGCCCCGCCCCACCCCGCCCCGCCCTCCCCCGCCCAGGCAAGCGCCTTTCTGCTGTCTGTCCCTGAACTCCACTTCTCTGGGGACCTCAGATGAGTGGGGTCACACAGTGCTTGCCCTCTTGTGACTCGCTTATCTCACTGACTGTGTCAGAATTTCCGTCCTTTTTAAGGCTGGAGAATATTCCCTTGCATGGGTGGGTCCTATTCTATTCATCCATCCGCTGACCGGCAGCTGGGTCATGTCCGCTTTGGTTGCTGGGCTATGAATTCAGTGCATGAGAGTCGCTCTGAGTCCCTGTTTTGTCTGAGTACATGCCTCGGAGTGGACTTGCTGGATTGTGTGATACTTGTTTACCTTTTTGAGGAGCCACTAACCTGTTCTCCAGGTTTTCCCCGGTGGCTCAGCAATAAAGAAAACGCCTGTGATGCAGAAGACAGGAGACGGGGGTGCGATCCCTGGGTCGGGAAGATCCCCTGGAGGAGAGCATGGCAACCTGCTCCAGTGTTCTTGCCTGGGAAATCCCATGGACAGAGGAGCCTGGCGGGCTGCAGTCCCCGGGGCCCCGGAGAGTTGGACGCGATGGAGCGGCTGAGCGCAGGAGCACCCAGACCATTCCGCAGGGTGCTCTCTGCATGTTGCGTTCCCACCAGAGATGTGCAAACGCTCGGATTTCTCCGCGTCCTTGTCAACGCTTGCTGGTGTCCGTTTTCCGGTCACAGCCACCTTCACGGATGTGGGTGCTATTCCACCGAGGTTGGTTTGCGCTTCCATGATGACTAAGGACACTGAACATGTTTTCACACGGTTATTGGCAACCCGAGTATCTTCTTTGGAAACTGTCTGTTCCAGTCGTTTGCTCCTTTGTGAATTGCACTGTTCTCTGTTGTCAAGCTATAGGACTTCTTTATACATCCCATTGCTTTTGTTATTGCTATAATGTCTTTAATTATCAGTTAATATAATTGAAGGCTAAAATGTCGTGCTTTCCCCCGAGCTCACGGAATTCCTGGGAAGCCCACGGTCAACGCTCAGGCGTTCCCAGGAGCCAAGTCCAGAAGCTCACCGTTTCGCCTCCCTGGATTTTGTTAGGATGAAAGAAGAAAATGTTTAATGCAGGAGTTTTCCAAAAAGTCTGAAGCATTTTCCTAGTAAGGGGGAACCACCCTTGCTATGTATGGCTGTTCTATGACTCAGCACAGAAGCCCAGGTCGTGCACTTGTGTTAAGTCATCTTTCTGGTCGGGCAGCGTTGGTGGTGAGGAGGCTGGAGCGGGGCACAGCGATGGGCTGGGGTCGCCGGGAGCAGATGCCCTCCCTGCCACCAGTGCCCTGGGTGGCTAAGAAACGAGGAGGCAAGCGGGCATTCCCCCCACCACCTTTGAAGGCTCTCAGAGTGTTTCAAACCCTTGAAAAGCACTTAGCAGATAAAACCTCTCTAATAAATAAAAGCCAGGCTCTCTGAAGAGCACATCCCATTTAGACAGTGTCTGGCGAGAGTTCCTGCCACTCAGTGCGCAGGACTCCATCCGCCCGGGGCTGCAGGAGCGCTGGCTCAGCTCTGCCACCCGCCAGGCCACTCCTCGTGGGGCTGCGATTCACTGCGCTTCCCCCTTCCTCTCGTGCTCCAAGTGGAGAGGCCAGGATGGACAGGAGCTCAAGGCAAAACTCAGGGGCTGCTCCAAACCTAGCACCAGGAAGCCGTGCCCGGCTCCCTGCTGCTGAGGGCGGCAGGGCTCCCTGTGGTCCTGAAGCGTCCTCTTCCTGCCTCCTCCTTCTCTTCTCCTCCTCCCCCCTTTCTCTTCTTTCCCTCTCCTCGCTTCCTCATTCCCCCTCCCTCCCTTTTCTTTCGGAGCCTCTCAGGTGCAAAGAACTGATCATCACTTTTCAGTTGTCCCGGAGGGTGTCATGGACCCACCTCCCCAGGTAGCGCTCAGGTCCTCGATCACAGCCTGTGTCTGCACAGGGCCCATCCAACCCCACTCTGGGCGCCTCCAAGCACCTGAAGCGAACGGAGTCCCGGATCCAGGGTCCACCACTCTCTGTTACCAAATGTGAGTTCCCGTGGCTGATGCACGCTGATGCCAAAGAAACCCAAACGTCAGCGCTTGGAGCAGAGAAAGGCATATTGCAGGCCATGTAAGGAGGTGGACGGCTGGTGCCCAGAACACCCCAAACTCCCCCAGGGGTTTCAGCAAAGCACTTTTACAGGCCAGGTGAGGGAGCGGTGTGGATGGCTGTTGCAAACTTCTTGGTGTTGGAATCCTTTATTTTTGAAGTTGCCCATTTGGTCAGGTCACAATGTTCCTACAAATCTTGAACAAGAAGACACAAGCCGCTCTCTTCTGCAAACTTCAATCTCTACACGAACGACTCCCGTGGCCCAGAGCCCTGAGAAGGGGCGCCCCTGCACGCTTCAGGCCGCCTGCCGCACGCTGTCACGAAAGGCGTGGAGCCGGCAGGGCTCAGCCCGGGAAGACGTCAGCTCTGCGGCAGAGTCAGGTGTGCGGTGAAGTGTGCTCACATGCGCCGTGCTGCTGGGCGTGCACCGCTCTCAGCTTTACAGGACAGCAGCACGCGGTGGAAATCTGATGTCCTCACTCAGCGGCCTCACGTCCACCAGTCCCGCTGCGCCGCAGTTCATCTGTCTTGACAGCCGAGTGCTCCTGTCCCAGGGCCGGGTCCCCTGCCTCCTGCGTTTGGGGATGAGGTTTGCCTGGGATGCAGCTGTGCTGGCTCCCTTATGTGTTGTCCGTGGGCCCTCTGGTGACACTGGGGCAGACTGGAGTGTCCGTGCAGAGCCCCGTGGTCTGCAAAGCCTGAAAGAGTTTTTACGACTGCATTTTCTGTTTTTAACCATGTTATTGAGATAGGATTGGCATGTAAAAAAGTGCACATATGTGAAATTGAGGATTCCACACATCTGGCGTAAGTATACAGCCAAGAGACCGTGGCCAGCGCCAAGGGCACAGATATTCCACCTCCGTTGGAGGTTTCCTGCCACCACTAATGCTATTCACGTTATCACCGCCTGTATGTGTGCATGGGCTAAGAACACCTAACACAAGTTCTCCCCTCAGCAAACGCTAAGTATACAAGGCAGTGTTGTGAGCCAGAGGTGTCGTGAGGCTGGTGGGGTTCACTCAGCTTGTACGACTGAAACTTTGTACCCTTTGACCCACACCAACACATACCCCACCCCCAATGGCAAACAACGTCCTACTCTCTGCTTCTATGAGTCTGACTATTTGAGATTCCACATGTCAGTGAGATTATACACTATTTGTCTTTACAATATGCACATGTCTATACAATATGCACAATATTCAATATATATGTGCGTTTCAAATCCTGAAAGATGATGCTGAGAAAGTGCTGCACTCAATATGCTGGCAAATTTGGAAAACTCAGCAGTGGCCACAAGACTGGAAAAGGTCCGATTCATTCCAATCCCAAAGAAAGGCAATGCCAAAGAATGCTCAAACTACCGCACAATTGCATTCATCTCACATGCTAGTAAAGTAATGCTCAAAATTCTCCAAGCCAGGCTTTAGCAATACGTGAACCGTGAACTCCCTGATGTTCAAGCTGGTTTTAGAAAAGGCAAAGGAACCAGAGATCAAATTGCCAACATCCACTGGATCATCGAAAAAGCAAGAGAGTTCAAAAAAAAAAAAATCTACTTCTGCTTTATTGACTATGCCAAAGCCTTTGACTGTGTGAATCACAATAAACTGTGGAAAACTCTGAAAGAGATGGGAATACCAGACCACCTGACCTGCGTCTTGAGAAACCTATATGCAAGTCAGGAAGCAACAGTTAGAACTGGACATGGAACAACAGACTGGTTCCAAATAAGGAAAAGGAGTACGTCAAGGCTGTATATTGTCACCCTGCTTATTTAACTTCTATGCAGAGTACATCATGAGAAACGCTGGACTGGAAGAAACACAAGCTGGAATCAAGATTGCCAGGAGAAATATCAATCACCTCAGATATGCAGATGACACCACCCTTATGGCAGAAAGTGAAGAGGAGCTAAAAAGCCTCGTGATGAAAGTGAAAGAGGAGAGTGAAAAAGTTGGCTTAAAGCTCAACATTCAGAAAATGAAGATCATGGCATCCGGTCCCATCACTTCATGGGAAATAGATGGGGAAACAGTAGAAACAGTGTCAGACTTTATTTTGGGGGCTCCAAAATCACTGCAGATGGTGACTGCAGCCATGAAATTAAAAGACGCTTACTCCTTGGAAGAAAAGTTATGACCAACCTAGATAGTATATTCAAAAGCAGAGACATTACTTTGCCGATTAAGATCCGTCTAGTCAAGGCTATGGTTTTTCTTGTGGTCATGTATGGATGTGAGAGTTGGACTGTGAAGAAGGCTGAGCGCCGAAGAATGGATGCTTTTGAACTGGTGTTGGAGAAGATTCTTGAGAGTCCCTTGGACTGCAAGGAGATCCAACCAGTCCATTCTGACGGAAATCAGTCCTGGGTGTTCTTTGGAAGGACTGATGCTAAAGCTGAAACTCCAGTACTTTGGCCACCTCATGCGAAGAGTTGACTCATTGGAAAAGACTCTGATCCTGTTCAGTTCAGTCGCTCAGTCGTGTCCAACTCTTTGCAACCCCATGAATCGCAGCACGCCAGGCCTCCCTGTCCATCACCAACTCCCAGAGTTCACTCAGACTCACGCCCATCGAGTCAGTGATGCCATCCAGCCATCTCATCCTCGGTCGTCCCCTTCTCCTCCTGCCCCCAATCCCTCCCCACATCAGAGTCTTTTCCAATGAGCCAACTCTTCACATGAGGTGGCCAAAGTACTGGAGCTTCAGCTTTAGCATCACTCCTTCCAAAGAAATCCCAGGACTGATCTCCTTTAGGATGGACTGGTTGGATCTCCTTGCAGTCCAAGGGACTCTCAAGAGTCTTCTCCAACACCACAGTTCAAAAGCATCCATTCTTCGGCGCTCAGCCTTCTTCACAGTCCAACTCTCACATCCATACATGACCACAGGAAAAACCATAGCCTTGATTAGATGGACCTTAGTCGGGAAAGTAATGTCTCTGCTTTTGAATATACTATCTAGGTTGGTCATAACTTTTCTTCCAAGGAGTAAGCGTCTTTTAATTTCATGGCTGCAGTCACCATCTGCAGTGATTTTGGAGCCCCCAAAAATAAAGTCTGACACTCTTTCCACTGTTTCCCCATCTATTTCCCATAAAGTGATGGGACCGGATGCCATGATCTTCGTTTTCTGAATGTTGAGCTTTAAGCCAACTTTTTCACTCTCCTCTTTCACTTTCATCAAGAGGCTTTTTAGCTCCTCTTCACTTTCTGCCATAAGGGTGGTGTCATCTGCATGCTTTTGTTTATGGCTGGGTAATATTCCACTGTGTGTATAGATTGCATTCTCTTTATCCATTCTTCCATCAGGGGATGTTCAGGTTATTTCCATAACTTGGATATTGTGAATGATGGTGCAAGGAGCACGGGGGTGCAGAGATGGCTTTGAGAGCCTCGTTGCATTTCCTCAGGAGAAATGCCCAGGAGCGGGTAGCTAGGTCTTAGGGCAGTGCCTGTCTACATTTTGAGGAACCTCCATACACTTTTCCACAGTAGCTGCTCCAGCTTGCATTCCCACTGGCAGTGCCCTAGAATTCCTTGTTCTCTACATCCTTATCAATGCTTGCTATCTTATTTTTAAAATAATAATAGGCATCCTAAGAGAAAAGTGAAAGTGAAGTCGCTCAGTCGTGTCTGACTCTGTGCGACCCCATGGACTGTAGCCTGCCAGGCTCCTCATCCATGGGATTTTCCAGGCATGAGTGCTGGAGTGGGGGCCACTGCCTTCTCCAATGCATGAAAGTGAAAAGTGAAAGTGAAGTTGCTCAGTCGTGTCTGACTCTTTTCGACCCCATGGACTGCAGCCCACCAGGCTCCTCCATCCCTGGGATTTTCCAGGCAAGAACACTGGAGTGGAGGGCCGTTTCCTTCTCCAAGTAGGGTGATTCATCACTGTGGTTCTGACTTGTTTCTCCCTGAGGATTAGTGGTGTTGAACATGTACATGTCGGCCATCTCTATGCCTTCTTTTGAGAAACATTCCCCTTACGTTCACCTTTACCAGTGGGAGCTATACCGCCACGTGCTTCCGTCTTGTTGTCTAATATCCTTCCGTTTCTGTTTGAGGAACTCCCTTAGAATTTCTTGGAAGGCAGGTCTAGTGGCAATGAACTCCCATAGCTTTCGTTTTTCTGAAAGTCTCTGTCTCATTTCTGAAGCACAGCTTTGCTGAGTAACGCACTCTCGGGTGGCCTGGGAGCTTCAATTTTGTATCATTGTTTATTTGGTTGCTGGTTTTGCTTTTGCACTTTGAGCATATCATTGCACTCTCTCATGTCCCGCAAGACTGCTGCTGAGAAGTACACGGACAGTCTTGTGTATGTGACAAGCCATTCTTCTCTTCTTGCTTTCAAAATCATCTCTTACTGATTTTTGGCAACATGGATACAGTCCATCCTCATAAAGACCTCTCCATATCCAATCTGTCTGGGGCTGCTGGGGCTTCACGGATCCAGTCATCATCTTCTGCCCTCGGTTTGGAAAGTTTTCTCTCATTGTTTCTTTGAGTAAATCTTCCAGTTCTTTCTCCGCCTCTGCAATTTCTGGACTCCCACATTCTTAAGCGGTTCCTTGGTGGTGTCCGGTAAGTTCTGTAGGCTTTCTTCACTCTACTTCATTCCTTTTTCTCTTTGTTCCCCTGACTGCATAACTTCAAATGATCTGATTTCAAGTTCACTGATTCTTTTTTCTGCTTGATCACCCGTGATGCTGAAGCTCTCTGTTGAGTTGTTTTTTTTTTTTTTTTTGTCTGGGCAGAGTCTTCAGCTTCAAAACTTGTTTGGTTCCTTTCTACGGTTACTTTATTGAACATCTCATTTTGTTCTTGGGTTGTTTCGCTAATTTGCTTTATCTCTGTGTGTTCTCTCATAGCTCACTGAGCTTCTGTAAGATGATTCTGTTGAAATCTTTGTCAGACTTCTCTTTGAAATAACAGCTACAGGAACTTGATCTGTTTCTTCTTTGGTGTCCCGTTTTCTGAATTATTTTGTGTTCCTCAAAGATGTGTGCTGCTGCCAATACACTGAAGAAACAATTATCTCCCCCGTGCTTTATGTACTGGCTTTGGGAGAGAAAGCCCAGTCGGTCTGGCTGGAAACCCTGAGGGTCTCTCTGAGCTTTTCGGTGGGTGTGCCCGCTGCTTTCTGCTCATTTTCTGTTGGGGGGAAGTCTTCATTATTTTCCTTCTCTGGATGTCAAAAAGCCAGGCTGCAGGCTGAGAGCCTCTCATTTATTTTCCCAGGGGACGTGTCCTGAGTGCTCAGGTTCTGCACCTCCTCCCTGTGTATCCCTTTCAGGCTGGTGGCTGCCATCTCTGTGCCGTGTGCAAAGCTTGCACATGCCACTTGAGGGGGGAGTGGTGGTGGTTTCAGGGCACCAGCTACAGGGTGGGAACGCGGGGGTCTGGGGTACATGGCAGCTGGTTTGGGGATCAGCAGGCAAGTGTCTTATGCGGTTCTTGGTGGTGTCTGATCCTGGTTAACAGGACTCACAGCGGCTTCAGATCTGTGCCCTGGGGCTGTGAAGCGCTGAGCTCTCCCCTCCTCCGCTTCCAGATGGTTCACCCGTGCTGGTCATCTCAGCGCTCCGGGGGCGGGGGTGAGACAGAAGCGGGCGCCTGGCAGACCCCACAAGGCCGGGGAAGCCAGGAGCTCACTGCGCACCTACTTTCTTCTGTGGGAGAAACTGCGGGCTGAGGGTGCCTCTCAGGGGGAGCTGCCACCTGGGGCGGGGGAGGCGGCAGCGTGAATCAGGTTTCTTATCTTCAGTGTACCTAAGGTGGTTTTGCTCACTGGGCTGGCAGAAGCTCTCCGCTGTACTCCTGATTTCCCGTGAAGGTGGTCCTGTTCACGGCTGGTTGTGAAAATTCGCCTGTCTCTGGGGGAAGGAGGGCTGGAAACTCCACTCCTCCATCTTGCTGGTGACATCCTGAAATATTTTCAGCTGGTTTCTTCACTTTTGTGCACAATTTGCAGGTAACCGCAGGTTGTTCCTAAGTTTCGCTGCAGTGACAAATACGTGGGTGCTCGTGTGTACGTCTTCCGGTCCACGTTCAAGACGCTCCTTCAGACAAACACCTAGAAATGTGACTGCAAGTCACATGCAGGCGATGCTCGATGCTGGAAAAGGATGCCTGAGAGATTCCCCAACGTTTCTCACAAGTTTGTGCTTCTAAGGATAAAGTGAGAGATCCCAGAAATTCTCCTTCTCTGCAACAATCACTACTGCTAGCTGTCTTATTTTATTACCAACTGAATATGTGTGAACATGCTTTATTTGAGAGTCATGGTGGGCATCTCAGTTGGGGGGCTGATGCCAGCGGTCTCCTATAAGTCTGTCTGTCCCAGGAAGCAGAGTCAGAGTCTGTCTGATCCTGCTGGTTCAGTCCTGTGGCCCCTGAGATGCAGTCTCTGGTGGGGCTTCTGGGGAGGCTTGGTGAGCGCCTGGGGATGTTACAGTGAAGCCAGGCAGGCGACTGGTAACTTCATGCTGACCCGGGGAGCAGTTCCTGGAGTTGAGGGAGCATCAGGCAGCCTCCCAGGCCTGGAGGTGTTCTCAGCAGTGGCCGTGAGGGTTTGGAAGGCTTGTGTTTGCTGGTGGTGCGTCTCTGCGTGCGCTGCTTCTGCTCAGAAAGGGGGAGTGTTGAGACTTCAGACTCTGCACGCCCATCCCGCGTGGGTCTGCCAGGGCCAGAAGCCACTGTCCAGACATAAATTGGGAACACTGTGGCTGCGGCCGGCCAGCTCCGGAGAGGGCAGGGGAGCTGGCCTGCAGCCCCCCATGATGTGCTCATCATGCGCTGACCTGGCTGTGGGTGGAATTGTCACACCTCGGCCGGAAAGGCCACATTCTCCCGGTCCGGCCCCGTCTCAGCCCTCCCTACAATGGCCCTCCCCTCTGTGCCCTGGAGTTAATGGAATGAATGGATGAGTGAGTGACCAGGAGCTCGGGGTGGGGCTCACTCCGAGAAGAGCAACTGACGTGGTGAAAGGCGTAGGCCACTGGCCCCGCCTGGGGCACGCTGGAGGCTGGGTGTCGTCCAGAGGGAGGTCTCGGGTGAGAGAGCATCACTGTGACCGTCAGAAGAGGCCCTGAGCAGAAGGCTTGGTTTGCTCCCGAGACCCTGATGGGGAGCACGCTGGCCACCAAGGCTGTGCCATGGGATACGGGTCAGGGGCGAGGGGGCCCGGCCGTGGGGTGCAGGTCAGGAGTTGGGGGGCCCAGCCGTGGTCCCACAGCTGTCACAGGCTGGCCCCATGTCAGCACCACTGCCCACCGTCATCACCACCCTCATCCTTCAACCCGGGGCCTCGACGGTAACTTTATGGGTCAAACCTGTCTGGGTTCAGCGTGATTCTGGGTGTGTCTGTGGCTAGGGAGGTGGGGGGAGGGGGTCTGGACAAGGTGAGCATTTGAAAGGGTAAATGGAACAAGGATATTGGGGAGCCTCATCCGATCCACTGAGGGTCCGAACAGAACTAAGAAAGGGAAGGAGGTCACTTTCTCTGCATCACTGCTGAGCTGGGACATTAGTCCACTGCCCTCAGGCCGAGATGTTCACCTCCGCATCCCCTGAGTCTCCAGCCTTTGGAAGCAGGCTGGAGCTGCACCCCTGGCTGTCCCGGGGCTCCAGCTGGAAGATGACAGACCACGGGCCTCCTCAGACTCCATAGTGATGACAGCTGGTTCCCCACAGTCATCTCTTTGTTGTTGTTCAGTTGCTCAGTCGTGTCCAACTCTCATTGACCACGTGGACCACAGCACGCCAGGCCTTTCTGTCCATCACCAACTCCTGGAGCTTGCTGAAACCCATGTCCATCGAGTCAGTGAGGCTATCCAGCCATCTCATCCTCTGTCATCCCCTTCTCCTGCTTTCAATCTTTTCCAGAATCAGGGTCTTTTCAAATGCTTCAGTTCTTCACCTCAGGTGGCCAAAGTATTGGAGTTTCAGCGTCAACATCAGTCCTTGCAATGAACACCCAGGACTGATTTCCTTTAGGATGGACTGCTTGTATCTCCTTGCAGTCCAAGGGACATGCAAGAGTCTTCTCCAACACCACAGTTCAGAAGCATCAGTTCTTCAGCGCTCAGCCTTCTTCATAGTCCAGCTCTCACATCTGTAAATGACCACTGGAAAAACCATAGCTTTGACTAGATGGACCTTTGTTGACAAAGTAATGTCTCTGCTTTTCAATATGCTGTCTAGGTTGGTCATAGCTTTTCTTCCAAGGAGTAAGCATCTTTTAATTTCATGGCTGCAGTCACCACCTGCAGTGGTTTTGGAGTCAAAAAAGTCTCGGTTTCCATTGTTTCCCCAGCTATTCGCCATAAAGTAACGGGACTAGATCTTGGCTGGTGACAGAAGCAAGATCCGATGCTGCAAAGAGCAATATTGCACAGGAACCTGGAATGCCAGCTCCATGAATCAAGGCAAACTGGACGTGGTCAAACAGGAGATGGCAAGGGTGAACCTTGACATTCTAGGAATCAGCGAACTAAAATGGACTGGAATCGGTGAATTTAACTCAGATGACCATTACATCTACTACTGCGGGCAGGAATCCCTCAGAAGAAATGGAGTAGCCATCATGGTCAACAAAAGAGTCCGAAATGCAGTTCTTGGATGCAATCTCAAAACGACAGAATGATCTCTGTTCGTCTCCAAGGCAAACCATTCAATGTCACAGTAACCCAAGTCTATGCCCCAACCAGTAACACTGAAGAAGCTGAAGTTGAATGGTTTTATGAAGACCTACAAGATCTTTTAGAACTAACACCCCCAAAAGATGTCCTTTTCATTATAGGGGACTGGAATGCAAAAATAGGAAGTCAAGAAACACCTGGAGTAACAGGCAAATTTGGTGTTACTTGTCCCGTTACTTTATGGCAAATAGCTGGGGAAACAATGGAAACCGAGACTTTTTTGACTCCAAAACCACTGCAGGTGGTGACTGCAGCCATGAAATTAAAAGATGCTTACTCATTGGAAGAAAAGCTATGACCAACCTAGACAGCATATTAAAAAGCAGAGACATTACTTTGTCAACAAAGGTCCATCTAGTCAAAGCTATGGTTTTTCCAGTGGTCATTTACAGATGTGAGAGCTGGACTGTGAAGAAGGCTGAGCACTTAAAAACTGATGCTTCTGAACTGTGGTGTTGGAGAAGACTCTTGCATGTCCCTTGGACTGCAAGGAGATACAAGCAAAAATAGGAAATCAAGAAACACCTGGAGTAACAGGCAAATTTGGCCTTGGAATATGGAATGAAACAGGGCAAAGACTAATAGAGTTTTGCCAAGAAAATGCACTGGTCATAGCAAACACCCTCTTCCAACAACACAAGAGAAGACTCTACACATGGACATCATCAGATAGTCAACACCGAAATCAGATGGATTATATTCTTTGCAGCCAAAGATGGAGAAGCTCTATACAGTCAGCAAAAACAAGACCAGGAGCTGACTGTGGCTCAGATCATGAACTCCTTATTGCCAAATTCAGACTTAAATTCAAGAAAGTAGGGAAAAACGCTAGACCATTCAGGTATGACCTCAATCAAATCCCTTATGATTATACAGTGGAAGTGAGAAATAGATTTAAGGGCCTAGATCTGATAGATAGAGTGCCTGATGAACTATGGAATGAGGTTAGTGACATTGTATAGGAAACAGGGATCAAGACCATCCCCAAGGAAAAGAAATGCAAAAAAGCAAAATGGCTGTCTGGGGAGGCCTTACAAATAGCTGTGAAAAGAAGAGAAGCGAAAAGCAAAGGAGAAAAGGAAAGATATAAGCATCTGAATGCAGAGTTCCAAAGAAGAGCAAGAAGAGACAAGAAAGCCTTCTTCAGCGATCAATGCAAAGAAATAGAGGAAACAACAGAATGGGAAAGACTAGAGATCTCTTCAAGAAAATTAGAGATACCAAGGGAACATTTCATGCCAAGATGGGCTCAATAAAGGACAGAAATGGTATGGACCTAACAGAAGCAGAAGATATTAAGAAGAGGTGGCAAGAACACACAGAAGAACTAAACAAAAAAGATCTTCATGACCCAGATAATCATGATGATGTGATCACTAATCTAGAGCCAGACATCCTGGAATGTGAAGTCAAGTGGGCCTTAGAAAGCATCACTACGGACAAAGCTAGTGGAGGTGATGGAATTCCGGTTGAGCTATTTCAAATCCTGAAAGACGATGCTGTGAAAGTGCTGCACTCAATATGCCAGCAAATTTGGAAAACTCAGCAGCGGCCACAGGACTGGAAAAGGTCAGTTTTCATTCCAATCCCAAAGAAAGGCAATGCCAAAGAATGCTCAAACTACCGCACAATTGCATTCATCTCACACGCTAGTAAAGTAATGCTCAAAATTCTCCAAGCCAGACTTCAGCAATACATGAACCGTGAACTCCCTGATGTTCAAGCTGGTTTTAGAAAAGGCAGAGGAACCAGAGATCAAATTGCCAACATCCACTGGATCATGGAAAAAGCAAGAGAGTTCCAGAAAAGCATCTATTTCTGCTTTATTGACTATGCCAAAGCCTTTGATGGTGTGGATCACAATAAACTGTGGACAATTCTGAAAGAGATGGGAATACCGGACCACCTGACCTGCTTCTTGAGAAATTTGTATGCAGGTCAGGAAGCAACAATTAGAACTGGACATGGAACAACGGACTGGTTCCAAATAGGAAAAGGAGTATGTCAAGGCTGTATATTGTCACCCTGCTTATTTAACTTCTATGCAGAGTACATCATGAGAAATGCTGGCTGGAAGAAACACAAGCTGGAATCAAGATTGCTGGGAGAAATATCAATCACCTCAGATATGCAGATGACACCACCCTTATGTCAGAAAGTGAAGAGGAACTAAAAAGCCTCTTGATGAAAGTGAAAGAGGAGAGTGGAAAAGTTGGCTTAAAGCTCAACATTCAGAAAACTAAGATCATGGCATCTGGTCCCATCACTTCATGGGAAATAGATGGGGAAACAGTAGAAACAGTGTCAGACTTTATTTTTTGGGCTCCAAAATCGCTGCAGATGGTGACTGCAGCCATGAAATTAAAAGATGCTTACTCCTTGGAAGAAAAGTTATGACCAACCTAGATAGTATATTCAAAAGCAGACACATTACTTTCCCGACTAAGGTCCATCTAGTCAAGGCTATGGTTTCTCCTGTGGTCATGTATGGATGTGAGAGCTGGACTGTGAAGAAGGCTGAGTGCCGAAGAATTGATGCTTTTGAACTGTGGTGTTGGATAAGACTCTTGAGAGTCCCTTGGACTGCAAGGAGATCCAACCAGTCCATCCTAAAGAAGATCAGTCCTGGGATTTCTTTGGAAGGAGTGATGCTAAAGCTGAAACTCCAGTACTTTGGCCACCTCATGCGAAGAGTTGACTCATTGGAAAGACTCTGATTCTGGGAGGGATTGGGGGCAGGAGGAGAAGGGGACGACCGAGGATGAGATGGCTGGATGGCATCACTGACTCGATGGGCGTGAGTCTGAGTGAACTCCGGGAGTTGGTGATGGACAGGGAGGCCTGGCATGCTGCGATTCATGGGGTCGCGAAGAGTCGGACACGACTGAGCGACTGAACTGAACTGAACTGAATGGGACCAGATGCCATGATCTTCGCATTTTTTCTTAATGTTGAGGTTTAAGCCAGCTTTTTCACTCTCCTCTTTCACCTTCATCAAGAGGTTCTTTAGTCCGTCTTCATTCTCTGCCACAAGGATGGTGTCAGCTGCCTATCTGAGATTTCTGATATTTCTCCCTGCAGTCTTGATTCTAGCTTGTGCCTCATCCAGCCAGCCATTTCACATGATATGCTCTACATATAAGTTAAACAAGCAGGGTGACAATATACAGCCTTGACGGACTCCTTTCCCAATTTTGGACCAGTCCCTTGATCCATGTCTAGTTCTAACTGTTGCTTCCTGACCTGCATACAGATTTCTCAGGAGGCAGGTGAGGTGGTCTGGTATTGAGTGTTCAGGCCAGTTCAGTCACTCAGTCATATCCGGCTCTGTGACCCCATGAATCGCAGCATGCCAGGCCTCCCTGTCCATCACCAACTCCCGGACTTTACTCAAACTCATGTCCATTGAGTCGGTGATGCCATCCAACCATCTCATCCTCTGTCATCCCCTTCTCCTCCTGCCCCCAATCCTTCCCAGCATCCGGGTCTTTTCCAATGAGTCAACTCTTCGCATGAAGTGGCCAAAATATTGGAGTTTCAGCTTTAGCATCAGTCCTTCCAATGAATATCCAGTACTGATCTCCTTTAGAATGGATTGTTTGGATCTCCTTGCCGTCCAAGGGACTCTCAAGAGTCTTCTCCAACACCACAGTTCAAAAGCATCAGTTCTCTTGCACTCAGCTTTCTTCACAGTCCAACTCTCACATCCATACACGACCACAGGAAAAAACCAGAGCCTTGACTATATGGACCTTTGTTGGCAAAGTAATGTCTCTGCTTTTGAATATGCTATGCAGGTTGATCATAACATTTCTTTCAAGGAGTAAGCGTCTTTTAATTTCATGGCTGCAGTCACCATCTGCAGTGATTTTGGAGCCCAGAAAAATAAAGTCTGACACCATTTCCCCATCTATTTCCCATGACGTGATGGGACCAGATGCCATGATCTTAGTTTTCTGAATATTGAGCTTTAAGCCAACTTTTTCACTCTCCTCTTTCACTTTCATCAAGAGGCTTTTAGCTCCTCTTCATTTTCTGCCATAACGGTGGTGTTACCTGCATACCTGAGGTTATTGATATTTCTCCTGGCAATCTTGATTCCAGCTTGTGTTTCTTCCAGCCCAGCATTTCTCATGATGTACTCTGCATAGAAGTTAAATAAGCAGGGTGACAATATACAGCCTTGACATACTCCTTTTCCTATTTGGAACCAGTCTGTTGTTCCATTTCAGTTCTAATTGTTGCTTCCTGACCTGCATACAAATTTCTCAAGAAGCAGGTCAGGTGGTCTGGTATTCCCAACTCTCTCAGAATTTTCCACAGTTTATTGTGATCCACACAGTCAAAGGCTTTGTTGTAGTCAATAAAGCAGAAATAGATGTTTTCCTGGAACTCTCTTGCCTTTTCCATGATCCAGCGGATGCTGGCAGTTTGGCCTCTGGTTCCTCTGAGTGAGGTTCCCGTTGCTACGTCTCTTGATGCATCTGTGTCTCTGTCTCCACGTCTGTGTTCTACCTGCCAGCTCTCTATTATCCACCTGCCTATATCTGTCTGCCTGTTATGTATCATCCATCCATCATCCATCAATCACCTAATCTGTTATGCACCTGTATCTCTCTACCATCGCCTAATCTGTTATGCATCTGTATCTGGCATCAGTCTGTTGTCTATCCGTGTGCCATCATCATCTATCTGTTATCTGTTATCAGTCTCGCATTGGTTCCCTTTCTCTGGAGAACCCTGACTAACGCCGTGACTGACCCTCCTCTGGATAAGACGGTGGATCCAGGCTGTGGTCGTGTGCACCAGCAGGCGTGGCCGGGAGCCTGCGTGCAGCCCCGCGCTCCCTGGGCCGGGGCAGGCTGGGCCCACACCGTCCTGGTCCCCGTCCTTCTCCAGCCCTGAGCTGAGAGCCAGGTGCCTTTGCTGCCCTTGCATTTCACTCTCCAGGCGGCTTCCCTGTGACCCCGGGTTCTTACAAGCTCAGTTCTCTCGGGTAAGTCTTCAGACTGGGGCCTCAACTCTGAGAGCCGCTCAGAGACTCCAAACCCCTGTGACCCCAGCTGAGCGGTCTATCAGCAGACACCAGCAGAGCAGTAACCAGAGGCGAGGAGGATGGGCCCCTGGGCTTGGTGAACCGTGTCTGACCTTCACAGGAGGGTCAGCACAGCCCCCATCACACCTCTGTCCCCAGGCCCGGAGCTCCGGCGACACTGCCGCAGGGGACACCCACAGGCACCTGCGGGGCGGGGGGGTGGGCGTCCTCGGTGGGGACAGCTCTGCCCCCAGATGGCGTGGGCACATGTGCGTGACAGTGGCAGGTCCATGGAGAGCGCACTGCGTCCCGTGACATGAGCACCCCTGGTTCTTTACCATCCGATCATCCAGAGGGCGACAGGCAGCAGAGCCGTGCCCAGGTGAGAAAGAGGCCTCGTGGGAGCCAGCAGGCCCTGCGTCCCAGCTGCGGAGGGAGCATCTTGGAGGCCCTTGGTCCACGTGCAGACCGAAGCGGGGCCCGAGGTCGGCTGTGCTGGCCGCTCCACCCCGGGGTTCTCTGCACAGCGTTCCAAATCACTGTGAGCTGCTCTTCACTGTCCTGTGTGTTCCTCTCTCCGTGTGTCCATTTGTCAAGGCCTTGTTGGACCCAATGCCATCTGTGAAGTGGGCATGATGCCCCTGGGAGGGTCAGGAGGGAGCCCAGGGTGGGGGCAGGGAGCCAACCCGGCCAAGACAGAGGGGGCTGACCGGGGGATGGGGGAAACCCTCCCAGAGTTTGTGCTGTGAGAGCCTACACCCCAGGACCTGAGAACCCGCACGACTGCCCCGTGGGTGGCTGGAGTGACACATCGCAGCAGGCGGGGCTGCGGACCAGGGGTTCGCTTTCGTAAGCCTCGTGTGGGCACCGGGGTGTGCCAGGCAGGGCTCTGGTCCCAGCCTTCGAGGTCACTAGTGATGCCGGGCTGTCCCCCTCGGACACCCATGGCTGCCGAACCTCTGCCACCTCAGCTCTTCTCTGGCTCCCCCCGTGACGCCTGAGCGGCTTCATTCTCCACGGTCCAGCATCTGGGAGTGGGGGACGCCGCCTCCTGCCAACGCAGAGACCCCAGGAAATCAATTAGGGCCTCTTCCGGATGCCTCGGAGGCGGAGAGTGTGGGCACGCGGTCCTCAGGGCCCAGCGGCGGCAGTGACAGTCCTCGCCGGCTGTCTGCAGATATAATTACAGCGAGAATGCGCTTAACGCTTCAGTGGGCAGCTTGGTATAGCAGTTTAATTTTTCACTGAAATCTAAATTTGCTCCCAGACTGTATATTTTTCTATCACATTAGATAATCAATCTGAGCAGAAATCCAATTTTAACTCAATCAACACTCCTCTGAGAAGGTTCCACAAATGAGCAGCCCCTCCCCCAGGTCGCCCAAGGCTGGGGAGTGGTCCCCAGGCTGACCTGCAGCCTCTCCACAACCGGCTGGAGGTCCCTGGGGAGCCAGGACCCACGGCAGAGGTGGGGGCTCCCTGGGGTCCAAGGTGCTGGGGGCCCAGCTCCTCCTGGTCTGAGCCTTACCCCAAGGAGGAGGCCGGTCTTCAGGGAAGTGTCTGGACAGTGGGACCTCAGGGTCGTTCAAAGGCCTTATGTCTCCTGCGTTCTTTTATCCTAGCCTCATTCACAGAAAACACCAGAACGGCTTTGAGGACATTAGACCCTCGTGCCTGGGACCCCCAGCCCCTGGCCACTCCCTGCTAGGGCAGAACGTGTGTCCCCAAGAAGCCCTGGTGGCCGGGTGTCTGGCCTTGGCCCCAAGTCTTCCTTAGGAGTCTGTGACGGGCCAGACGCATCCCTGGGTCTTCTCCCTGTCCTTCCTGCCCTTCCTCCCCACAAGGGATGAGTGTTTACTCAGGGGCCACAGAGTGTAGTCTGGGGGAAGGTGGTCCTTGTCTCCTGCCTCCAAGTCGGCATGCCCAGGGGCCCTGGAACTGACACCCTGGACGTAATTAACGGCAAAGAGACACAGCCAGGCGGAAAAGGCAATTTTTCTTCTGTAAACAGGGAAGTCTTGCTAATTAGTCCAGATGAGAGGCAATCTGCTGGAGCTGATGAAAATCGTTCGGTTTTGACTCTGTGGAGGGCTGGTGGCTCCCCAGCGTGCAGGTCGGGGCAGAGGCTTGGGAGCTCCGCTCGGCCATGGTCTGGGCCCCGGGCGCCCGCGGGCCTCCTGCTCCATCTGCGGTCTGTGTCCCCAGAGCGATCAGGCTTCTGCAGAGGGACACGGGTGACAGAGATGGGAGGATGGACCCGGCCACCAGCGCGGGCTTCCTGAGCCCCGTCTGGCAGCAGGAGAGCCATCACAGGGACAGACAGAGCCGCGCCCTGGACGTGCGTGGGTGGAGGCTCCTGTGGGCGCAAAGCAGGATAGAGGAGTCGCGGAGGGCACCAGCAACTGTGGAGGGCCCCCCGCACTGCCGTGCAGCCTCACAGCCTGTTTCTGCATCTGAGGCTGTGATCCAGGCCTTGCTGACCAGGGAGGACAGCCCCTCTCAGAGCACCCGGGCCCTGGAAATAGCCGACCCCCCTCCTGTGAGCCCACAGCCCACCCCTCCCTGCCCCCACCAGCCGCTTTGATGGACACGTCCCTGCAGCTGCTTCCATCTCGGCCTGGGGTGACTTGTGTGTCCCTGTGGCCCCAGGGCAAGGCGGCCCCTTCCTTGGGGCCATGGGCACTGAGCCATCGTCTCGGTGGCCGCTGTCTCCCGAGCTGTGGGTCTTGCAGATCCGAACGTACACACACGCGTGCAATGGGCTCTCTGTGCAGCGCTGGGGCGGGAGGTCGGGTCGGGGAGGCCCCAGCAGGTGGGAAGTGTGAGCCTCCTTGGGCATCAGAGGGGACCCTGAGCTGTCAGTGGGAAAAGGAAACGTTTGCATGCACCCCAGAGCAGCGGGGTGGGCAGCAGTGATCTGAGATGCCTCGTGACTGCAGCGCAGGGCGCAGCTCCATCCATCCTGGGTCCTCACTCGGCCTGGGACAGGGCTCAGCACGCCCATCCCTGCAGGGCAAAGGCGGGAGGGTCCGTCGTCCTCTGTGACCTGTGTGCATCCACAGGGGTGCTTGGGGCAGAGGGCCAGCTGGCTGGGACGCCAGCCTCCCTCTGAAAAGGACCACATGCCCCTCATGTATCACTCAGCGTTTGTACTAAGGACCCCTGGACAGTCCAGAGAACAGCCCATTTGTGCGTCTGACATGGGAAGATGGAAGAGGCGTGCTGTAAGTGGGGAAACAAAACCCACCATCACCGGGCAGGACATTGTGGACGGGGTGCCCTGTCGTGACTGATGTGGTTGCGGAGCCGTCGCTGCAGGCTGACACGGGCAGGCAGCAAACGCGTCCAGAGCGGGGGCACTGCAGGGAGGGTCTCTCTCCCCCGCGACACCAGCCAGACCTCCCTGCCCGACCCCATGTCAGACACCTGTCCTGGCTCTGGGGCCCGCAAGGCCACGAGGCATAAAGGGTCTCTGAGATGACGTGGGGATCCAAGGCCACGGCTAACCACCAGGTCAGGGCTCCAGTGGACGCGAACAGTCAGGAGAACTGGGCACGCTGGGCTGAGAAGCTGCAAACACAGAAGACACCCCTGCAGACGGCGATCCCCACGCCCGGCCCACAGGTGATACCCTCGCAGCCACACAGAGTGGGCTTCTGGGTGGGCCAGGTGGTGGGCCGGCCTCTCTCCCCCTGAGCTGGGGCCCACGGGCATGTCTGTGCAGAAGGGGCCACGGGGGCGGTGTGACCCCTCCACATCAGGCTACAGAGCTCTGGCGTGGGGTCCTCCGCCGTCACGTGTCCATATCGGCTGTTTCCAGTTGTTCAGTCGAAGCCATTGGTGGGGAGAAAGGGAAAACATACTCTGATCTGCAGCCCCACATCCAGAGAAGAGGGGACCCGCCCTCTCCCTAAGTGAGGCTGTCAGGAGATGACACCCCAGCACCGATTCAGGCTGGCGATGTGCCCGCAAAGGGGAACAAATCATTGCACACGAAGGCTGGGAGATGCTGAGAGGCAAGCTGTAATCGTGGAACAAGCTAAGGTTTCTGAACCAAAACAAACCTGAAACCCAGAAGTCACGAGAACAATGTCGGCTTCGTAACAGAGTTCCCACAAATGAAATGGGAAAGACAGTTGCCTGCAGGGAAAAATAACTGAGATATGAAACAGAAGCCAGGTTAATATTCAGGACAAAATTTTTTGAAAGCCTCCTGGAAATCAGTGAGAGAAAGGCCAGCCACGTGCAGAGGTGTCTGTGGAGAAGATGAGGCCTGCACGCTGCCCTGGATGAAGCAGTGTGTCGTGAGCTCCCACACGTCCACAGGGCTTTCCGACTCCGGGTAATTAAGTCGGGGGAGCTTCCAGGGGAACCGAGCAGCGAGAAACATTTGGCGTAAGTAGCGATTGGCAAAGTCATCTTGGAAACCGTCAGTGTTGATGTAGAAAGTGACAACACGAGGCCTAATTCCTCTCAGAACCAAATTAAGAGGCGGGTGGTGCAGCTGCGGACTCAGCCGGACATCTGCGGGCCATGTGCGCGAGAGCTGATGGGAACCGACAGCAGCCCTCCGCGAAGACTCGGCCCAATGAGCTTAAACCAGGATACGTCCCTTCCAGGGGGTGCTAGGCTCTTATTTAAATAAGACACACAGAGAGAGGAAAACGTTTGTCCTGAAAGGCCCCGAAGACACCTCCCAGGAGAAAAAGCCCACCGCACAGCTGAGCATCAGATGACCGGAGGAGGCCTGGTGGGCTCCCCGTGGGTGCGTGCATGTCTGCACGTGTGTCTGCTGTGTGCGTGGTGTGCACGGGTACACGCCTTTGTGTACACACACAGCGAATCCTGCTGAGGGGGCTGAGGATCCATGGGCAGACCGCCACGGGGATGTGAACTCCTGAGGGGTCAGGGCAATGAAGGAGGGGGAGCTGCTCAGAACTTGTTTAAAAGTTTTACGAATTTCTTTGTCCAGTTCCCTGAACTGCAGGCAAAGTGAGTGACCGCGGTGACAAGAAGGGCCTCTGCAGTAAGCCCAGGGCCGTGGGCACCAGACGCCCGGAAGAGGTGGGCGGGAAAGGCCCAAAGGGCAGTGCTCGAGGGCCTGGGGCCCCCGAGGCGACCCTGGAGGCCTCGGAGAGGCTGTGTGGAGGGGGCTGAGGCGCCGGAGGCACCAGCAGGGGCAGGGGCGGGCAAGGCCCCCTTGGCCGCATCCTGGCTCCAGCTGCTCGGCTGAGTCCCAGGTGGCGGGAGCAGAGGCCTGGCCTCCTGCCCTCGGGGCCCCCAGGGGCCACAGGGGCGAGTCCAGGCTCAGAGGCCCCTGCCCATGAGGCTCCCACCTGTCTGTTTGGGGCTTCCTCCCTCGTCCCCTTTCCCGTCAGCTCCTTGGCCCTCCCCCACGTCCCTACACCCGGAGCCAAACCTGAGATGCGCGCCCTGCCCCCTGAACTTCTGCGTGCTGAGTGCACACTGACCATCCTCGGGGGAGATGATCCCTCACGGATGTGCAGGGTCCCCCGAGGGATCACGAGGGTCCTAGTGGAGGAGGGTCCCCGGGGACCAGCATCCGCAGAATGAACAGGGTCTGTTGGCCAAGAGGAAGCAAGGAGCACTTAAGATGTTCAAGGCGCTTACCGGGGTTATAAAAGGAAAGAATAGCGGGAAAAGAGGAAGACCGGCTGAGAAAACCCGAAATAGCCTTGTGAGGAAGGCTATGCGAGTCCCCCTTGCCCTTGGCTCCAGGTCTGGAAATCTGCTGGTTCGTCTATGATGCCGGCACAACACCTGAGTTCTGACTCAGCCCCCCTGAAAGCTTAATAACACAGAACAGAGGAGCGCTAGGCTGACAGCCAGCCGGGGCCCCCGGGAGGGGCATCGAGGGGGTGGAGGATGGCTGTTACATTGGCCATCTGAGTCCATGACCCAGGAAGTAAGGGTGCGCCGTCCACAAAGGAGATGGCTGTGGGGACTCAGACTTGTAACCTAATCTCACAGAGAGGGGACATAAGTGAGCAGAGTTACTTTGTAGCAGAAAGTCAATATTCCATGTCAGCGCTGGTAAATGAGAAATCAGCCCAGACCTGTTCCCTAAACAGATGGAAATGATCGCAGGATGTCGGCAGGATGAATGGGGTCCTTCAGCTGAGTGGGGGGGAGGTTACTCTGAGGGGCGGGTTTGGGATGCACTGGCCTATTGAAAGGACTAAGATAATTATATGCATTATTTTGATAAAAATAAAATATGTAACAAATAACAATAACTACGTTTCTCTGAAAAGCACGGTCTCTGTAATGCCGGGGTCAGGGAGCACAGCCCCAGCCCCTCCCTGCCAGGCACTCCCGATGGGTCCTCGAGTGCAGGACTCCGACTCCGGAGTCCCCTCCTGCCCGCCGCCCCTCACATGCATCCTTGCTCGGTGGAGTTACTCCAGGACCTGCCCACGTCCCTGGGGCCCCGACCAAGAGCCATGGGCCTCCCTGCAGGGCTGGACGGAGTTGCTTCCTCTAGAGGGACACACAGACGGCTCTGGGGGCTGGGGGGTGGGGGCACATTCTCTCCAGAGACAAGGATTTTCCAATCCCAGCAGAGGCTCTGGGGCGTCTGCGTGGGGAGCCTGGTGTCCGCGTGGGGAGCCTGCAGGCTGGGCGTCTCCCCGACTTGGTTCTCCGTGAACTGTTCCCCTGGCTTCGGCTTCCATAATCTGGAGACGCTTCCCTCTGCAGCTCGAGTGTCCTCTAGAGCAAGGAACCGAATGTCCGTGGCCGACGACATCCTCCCCACATCTGCTCACCACTTGGCGGACCAGGGGCTGGCCAGACTGGAGCTCTTGGTCTTTCTCTCGGCCCCACGTTTCCAGGAAGGCAGGACAGAGGTGCTCCTTCCCCTGGGTCCCAGGCCCATCACACCCACCTCCCACCTCAAGACCCATCTCCAAGTCCGCCTCAGCCCTCGCTGCCCTGGATTCTTCCAGCTCTGCCCACAGGCCCCTCTGGTCTCTCTGCAATGGGAGCCTTCCTCTGATGCCCCCAACCCCACCTGCTGGGTCCAGTCCTCACCGCAGCAGCCTCAGATACCCCTAAAGGCCTCAGAGCACAGGCGCCCCTCCTGCTGGGAGCCCCCCAGAGCAGCCCCCCACAGCCCCTCTCCTGTGCCAGGCCTCCCCTGTGGGGTCGCCACAGCCCCGTGGTCTGCTCTGCTGGGCACGCAGAGTGAGGCCGCCCTGACTCCACGCAGACAGAACTCCTCCCAGGCGAGCCCGGGGCCCCGTGGGTGTCACCGGGGATCACTGAGTGGGTGTCTACGTCCGCTGCCCCCCAGGCCAGGATGGACGCCTGATGGACAGACCCCCTCACTCTGCCCCTGCTCTGCCCCAGTGCTCGGCATGAGCCGCCTTACCTGGCGGTTTACCTCATAAACACAAACTGAAGTCGCCTCGTGGACACACTGGCCCAGCCATGGGTAACAGCTGGCCTGTGCTGCTGGCCCCAGACCCCATCCCTCACCAGTTGGAGACGTCACAGAGCAGCCCCATCGGTCCTCCTGGGCCTCACGCTTTCGTTCCACAGCTCGAGGCCGCTCAGAGAGGGTGGCGACACCTGCTCCACGACGGGGCACGCAGCCCCCGGGGCCGCCAGTCTGCAGGGCGGCACACTCCCTGGAAACTGCAGGCCGGGGCAGGTGGACAACAGCTCCGTGTGTCTGATTCCGCCCTCCAGGACCCTGGGTGACCACGGGGCCTCCTGCACCCCCGGCCCCTCCCTGAGGAACCACCCGGCCCCCACGCAGCTTTCTGAGCCCCGCAAGGTCCCGTCAGGCTTGACTTCCTGTACATGCCCCATGCGCGGTGGAGAACTTCCATGAAGTTTCCACTCTCCTGCTGATGGATCGACGCTTCCCCGACGGATCCACACAAATCCGTCTGCCCCTCCCTCGTGGCTTCTCCCAGGCATCTGTGAACCGTCAGTAAATACTTGCATGCATGTGAGAGCTGCCACTTGAAGAAAGCCTCTGTGTGTCCTCTTTCAAGCATGGATTTTATAGATTTTCCTGCTCCTTTGCAGATAAATAATGCCCCTAAATGCATCTCCTTTGTAAACCCAGGTTTCCATACATCACGTGCTCCTGGACTGTGGCTTGGAGGTAAGTAGATGGTCCTTATTCCTCCTCTCCTTCTTGAAGGTGATGCTCTAAGAAGGAAATACATCTTTTGAAGAAGGAGAACCATTAACAACCACAAGGGCTTTTAGTACCCCTCCTGGTATGACCCAGACGCAGCCCCCAAACAAAGACTGTATCAGGAACACTGCAGGGACCAGCGCTCCCCGGCACGCTGATCGTCTCCGCCTGCTTTACCTTTTAAGTCCATCCTCCCGTGGGACCCCTGAGTCCTGCCACACAGACCTTGGAGACCTCAGACCTGTCACTTAGTGAAAAGGAGCCGGGGAAGCCCTAAAAGCTCCCCAAACCACCCCGTGCTGGCCACAAACCGCAGCCACATCTGTGGCTGCCCAGGAGGCAAACCGGGGTCCCGCCAGGAGCGGTGTCCAGGCAGGAAGGGGGCAATGGAGCCCACGGAACTTAGTTTCCCCACCTGTAAACAGAGGTTTTAATGAGACTAGTAATTCAGGGGGGTTAGTGCAGACCCCTTGTGTGGGCACCCTCTTCACTAGGCTCTGCTTGTCTCTCCAGAAGCTGCAGGAGCTGAAAACAGGCTTTTGGTCAATGTGGCCCTAAGCAGAATCCTGCACGGAGCCTGGACAGTGGCCAGGACGCTCAGGTCTGGGGAGACAGGGCAGGTCCCCCAACAGCCCCACACAGGACCTCGGATCCCACACCCCACATTCCAGACCACCAAGATACGATCCAGTCTTGATGCCCTGTGGTTTTTAAGTCAAAATACAGCTGATTTGGAGAGTCGTATTAGTTTCAGGTATACAGCGAAGTGATTCCATTTTATAGACAGAGAGATAGCTATTCTTTCCAGATTCACTTCCCTTATAGATTATTTCAAAATATGGAGCAGAGTTCCCTATACTATTCACTAGGACCTTGTTTACCTATTTTGTGTGTGTGTGTGTGTGTGTGTGTGTGTGTGTGAAAGTCGCTCCATCCTGTCTGACTCTCTGTGGCCCTGTGGCCTGTAGCCCGCCAGGCTCCTCTGTCCATGGGATCCTCCAGGCAAGAACACTGGAGCGGGTACTGTGCTCTTTTCCAGGGGATGCTCCCGACCCAGGGATCGAGCCCGCATATCCTGTATTACAGGCAGATTCTTTGCCACCCGAACCACCAGAGAAGCCCATTTAATATATGATAGTAAGTGTATGTTAATCCCAAACTCCTAATTTACTAAAAAAAAAAAAAAAAAAGATACAAATGAACTTATATACATGAAACAGAAACAGACCCACAGACGTAGAAAATGAACTCACAGTCACCAAAGGGGAAAAGGGTGCTATGCTTTCAAGGCTCTTTGCCATTGCCTCTCAGAACCAGGGGCTGAGGCCCCCTGACGCAGGGAGCATCAGGAGGACACAGCTGCTTTCCTCCAGAGGGGCCTGTGCAGCCCAGCTCGGGGCCCACACACCAGCCCATCTGCTGCAGGAGAGCTTTGGTTGGAAGAGCTCTCTTCACAGGAGAGACGCAGAGCGGGCCTGCCCCGCTGCCTTCCCGTGACAGATGGGACCCCTGGAAAGAAAGCCCGCACCCCCCCACCGCAGGGCCGGTGCAGTAATTAATAGCCAGCTGAAGGAACTTGATTGCTGTTCCCGGGTCTGAAAATGGATAAACAGCTATTATTGCCAGAAAGGTCCAAGCCGTATTCATCACCATTACAGCACGCAGTCCGGCTGGGCGCGCTCATCCATCACTGCCCTCGCTGGGGCTCCGGCCCGGCTGGTCCCCGCGCCCGGACGGCCGCCACCAGAGAGTGGGGCCCGGGCCAAGCATGATGGATGGCAGCTGCTGGGGGCTCCAGTCTGGACGGGCTCGCAGGGGAGCTGGACGGCTGTCCGCAGGCTCCCGCCCCCGACGCACATTCACAAATTATCCGCAAGTCAGGAGGGCCGCACGCGGCTCCGGAGTCCGAGGCGG
The DNA here is from genome assembly GCF_016772045.2 of Ovis aries. Classification (NCBI taxonomy): domain Eukaryota; kingdom Metazoa; phylum Chordata; class Mammalia; order Artiodactyla; family Bovidae; genus Ovis; species Ovis aries. Next base: position 224,677,966 of record NC_056056.1, read on the forward strand.
GAGGCCAGCGGCTGCAGGGCAGACAGGGAGACAGCCCCGGGGCATCTGTGCCCAGCAGGCGGCAGGGCCCTGGAGACGCACCTGCCGGGGCCAGTGGGCTCTCCTGCCATAACGGCGGCCCCAGGGCTGGCGTGTGAGCTGGCTTCAGCTCTGATGGTCACAGGCTGTACACTGACCTGAAATCACCGTGTTTATGGATGAAGCAACATCTTCACAGTGCGAGCTCTGTCGTCTTGCAAGAGGCAGAAAATCGTTCAGAGGCGGGGGCGGGGGGAGGGCAGGGAGGTGAGACGAGCCCTCGGCCCGGGAAAGGAGGTACGAAAGCGTGTGCAGGAGGGGCCGCGGCCGCCCGGCCTCTGGTTCCAGCCGAGCCCCTCCGCCTGGCGGCCTCGGTGTCACCATCGTCACACTCGTCTTCCCCCGCCCCAGGAGCAGGGGGCCCAGATGCCCATTTGGACCCTGGCCTGCAGGGCGGGCCCAGGCACAGCCCACCGCAGCCTCCAGGAATCAGCCCTCGCCCCGGCTGAGGCCTCCAGGCCCTCAGGCCCTCCAGAGCCCTGTCCAGGATGGCACACGCCTGGCTGGATGTCCGCCCTGGCTAGGTGCCCGTGCCCTCACAGGTGTGAGACACACACGTGCGGCACACACGGGACACAGGGGAGCAGGACCCGCCCCCTTACAGTTCTGGCCGAAGGCCACGGCACCTCCCACCTCCTGGTCCACATCCCCTGGAGAAGCCCGGGGCCTGGAGCTGGGGCGGCTCTGGCCTCCTTGGCCCTGAGATCTTGGGTGTAACAGCTACCCCCAGTCACCCACAAGCCCTTGCCCGCCAGGCCCACCGTGATGGTCCCGCCAGGCCCACCGTGATGGTCCCGACAGGTCTGATGGGCCTGGAGCCCCTCGTGGTGAGCCTTGCCCCAGGGGTGCAGCTCAGGAGCACAGAGGCCCCCAAGGTTGCCGCACCCTGGGCTCAGCACAGGGCTGTGGGGGGCAGCTGCTGCCCAGTGGAGTCCTCAGAGCTTTATAGACCCTGATGGAGCTGCAGGCATAGCTCCATTATGGGGATGAAGACCAGAGGCCTGGAGGGGCTGCCCTGCCAACTGCTCATAGAGGGAGGGGGAGGGGAGAGGGAGGGGGAAGGGAGAGTCAGGGGAGGGGAGGGGCAGAGTGTGGGAGAGGGGGAGAGTCAGGGGGAGGGAGAGAGTAACGGGGAGGGGGAGAGTGAGGGGAAGGGGAGAGTGAGGGGGAGGGGAGAGTCGGAGGGAGGTGGGAGTCGGGGGGAGGGGAGAGTCGGGGGGAGGGGAGAGTTGGGGGAGGGAGTGAGGGGGAGGGGGAGAGTGAGGGGACAGGGGAGTGATGAGGCTCCCAGCAGGGCTCCAGGCCGCATCCTCAGTGCCCCCCAGCACTGAGGGTCACCTCGCCCTCTCCCCAGCTCGCATGGCGCTGGGAGGCCCTCGTGGCGGCCTCCCTGCTAGGGCCTGGGCAGAGGCCTTGGCCTCGTCTGTCCTGGTGGCAGCTCTGGGTTCCTTGCTGCCACGAGTATGAATCACTCCTCCAGGCCTGATTGACATTAATTAGATATTTCAATATTTGTACCAGAGAGAGTATTGGAGCAGACCTCAGCTATTTCTGATTAAATTACCCAAGAAGGGCGGCTCGGTGGCTCCTATAAATGAATACATTTTCAACATTTTTTTTTTCTGTTGAAGGTAATTTTCATGGCTGGTTTAACTTGTAAGGATGATAGAAAATATTAATAAAACATTTGATGTCTAAGTTTGGGTGGAAGTTTAATAAATTAGATGGGCATATTTCACTCCCGTTCACGTGACGGTAATTGTTTCAAAAGGGCTTGTTGGAGGCAGGCAGAGGTGCCTGGTGAGGGTCTGGAGTCCTGGGACGCTGATGGGAGGCAGGGAGCCCCCCTGCACCCCCTCATGGCTCGGGGTCCTGAGAACGAAACCCATGCGTCCACAGCCTTGGTGGAGGGCCTCCAAGCATGATGACCGTGAGCCCCACCCCTCACCCGGGCTGGACACTGAGGCTCAGTCGTGACAGGGCGGACCCTCGTCCCCAGGCTGCGTCAGCATCAGGCCCGGTCCCTGCTTCCTCTCCCGGCCCTGACCTTCCTGATGTCCTGGGGGCGCACGCGGGGCTCCAGCAGCATCTGTTGGGGCGTGGCCAGCGGGGGTGCACAAGGCCCCCCTCATCCAGGTGAGGTGCCCCCTCCCCTCCCAGCAGGCAGGGATGGCTGTGGAGTCCACCCCCCCCCCACCCCGGACCCTGACCCTGGGAAGGGAACTCCGTCCTGGCGGGGTCCGCAGGAGGCACACAGAAGAGGAGTAGTCACGAGGGTCTGCTTCTCAAATGAGGCACCGACCTTCTTGAGAAACAAGCCATGTGAAGAGTGAGTCCTGGGACCAGGGGCCCCCAAGAACCGGTGGGGGCCAAGAAGCCCAGTGAGAGAGGGGGCTCCCCTGAAACCTGGCTGCATCAGGGGGGTTGGGGTCCCAGTGGGACCAGCAGGGTCCTGGGACACTGTCTGGAAGGAAACATCCTCACTGCGAGGTGACCGTGGGGTGTGGGTGACATGGCTCCTTCAACAGGCGTGCACACACTCAACTCACGCTCATGTGAGCCCGCATGTGTAGGCACACTCAGATGTGCATGCCTGCACACCTGTGCACACACTGACACGCAAGCACAGGCACACACACGCACCCACACGTGTGCACACACACAGACACGTGTACACACGCATGCACCAGACTTCACAGGAATTCTGGGCAACAGACTGCTCTGGCCACTCAGGCGCTCACGGGGGTGAAGGCTTGCAGCTGCCAGGCTGGGCGACGGCGACACGGTCGGGCTCCCACAGGCCGGCGTCCAGGAGGACTGAGCGCGGCGCACAGGCTCACGGCCCGGCTCGGGGCCCCGCGCTCTCGTGTGCCGGGTACTGGCGCACCCCAGATGCTTCCTCGCTTTTGGACAAGAGCCCCACATGCCCCGCTCTCCCACGGCCCCACCAGCTACTCAGTCTCTCCTGCTGCTGCAGAAGCGTAAGCGGGAAGTGTCCAGGGCCTTCCTGCCGGCAGACCTAGGGGTCCTCTGCTCCTGGGAACGGAGCCCACCCGCCCCGGAGGAAAGCCAGTCTGCACATCTGAGACGGCTAGTATCAGGCCGTGGGGGTCTTATCCCAGCTTCTTCCATCTGAGTGATGCTGTTGTGACAGTAGCTTCCTGACGCGCAGTCTTACGTGATGGGTGATTTTATGGAACATCTTCACTCATTTGAAAAATGTCTGGCCATCTCTTGCTGTGAAGCACAGGACAATGAGACTCAAGAGTTAAGTAGTCAGCTTTCTCAGTGCGGCAGTGAAATGTCACAGTTTGCAAAGCGTTTTTAATTATTTGAAAAAATTACATGCCAGTGAGTACGTTTGTGCAATTAAAAATAATACCCATATGTGCATTTTGCCATGATGTGGACGTTAAAACTTGATTACAAGGTTTGCGCTTTGCACGCCTCGAGTTCCGGACACCCAGAGCACCGAGGCAGCTAACAAGCGCTGCCCAGGCTCAGACACATCGGCTGCGTCTTCCCTGACTGTGGATGGAGTCCGTTCTCAGCAAGGCTGACCCCTTTCCTTCTCCAGTGGGGGCCTGGCCCTGCTGTGCCCCGAGCAGGAGGTCTCCCCGAGAGTGTTCAGGTCTAACACCCTCTGTGTCTGGGGCAGCCGCCCCCGGACAGGCTGCGCCTCCATGACCGAGGCCTGGGCCACTCGAGGCCGGGGTGTCGGGCAGAAGGAGCCCTGGGCCCTGCGCTCGGTGCAGATGAGCAGGGAGCTGAAGCTGGGGGGCCCCCATTCCTGGAGTCAGGGAGGCCTTACCCCCAACACGATCTCCCAACAGCACTGCTTCTGACCGAGGAAACCACAGCCGGGAAACGGAGGGGGGCACAAGCCCAGGGTCGAGGGGCCGCTGGCTTTGCCATGTCCCCACCCTGTGCGGCCAGGTGATGAGCAGGATGCCCAGTCCTGGGGGGGCTGTGGGGCGAGGGGCTCAAGCTCACCTGCGCCTGCCTCCCTCAGCCTGTCTCGCAGGGGAGCAGGGCCTGAGGTGCTCAGAAGACCCTCCCCGCTCCGGTGTGAAAGCATTCTCCCTCCCTGAAGGCCCAGGGTATGAACGCTTCTCTCACCTGGGCTGTGGTATCCTGGGGACCAGCAGGTGCCTCCACCCACTGTGGCTCCCACACGTGACTGGAGGAGGTGGGGCCAGGGGCCCCCAGTCTCGCCTGCTGGGAGCAGGAAGGCTCACATAGAGGAATCAAGGAGGTGGGGAGGAATCAGGGAGGTGGGGAGGAATCAGGGAGGTGGGGAGGAATCAGGGAGGAGGGAGGAACCCGGGGAGGAGGGGGAGCCCGGGGAGGAGGGGAGCCCGGGGAGGAAGGGGAGCCTGGGGAAGAGGGAGGAACGGGGAGGAGGGAGAGCCTGGGGAGGAGGGGGAGCCCGGGGAGGAGGGGGGAACAGGGAGGAGGGAGAGCCCGGGGAGGAGGGGGAGCCCGGGAGGAGGGGGAGCCCGGGGAGGAGGGGGGAACAGGGAGGAGGGGGAGCCCGGGGAGGAGGGAGAGCCTGGGGAGGAGGGAGAACCCAAGGAGGAGGGGGAGCCCAGGGAGGAGGAGGAGCCCGGGGAGGAGGGGGGAATCAGGGAGGAGGGGGGAGCCCAGGGAGGAGGGGGAGCCCGAGGAAGAGGTAGAGGCCGGGGAGGAGGGGCGAGCCCGGGGAGGAGGGGGATCCCAGGGAGGAGGGGGAGCCTGAGGAGGAGGGGGGAACCCAGGGAGGAGGGAGAGCCCAGGGAGGAGGGGACCCCAGGGAGGAGGGGGAATCAAGGAGGGGGGGGAGCCCAGGGAGGAGGAGGAGCCCAGAGAGGAGGGAGAGCCAGGGAGGAAGGGGAGCCAGGGAGGAGGGGGAGCCCGGGGAGGAGGGCGTCTACCCACGCAGGTGGGCCTGAAGCCAGCCCTGAGCCGGCAGGGCCCCGTCATTCAAACGTCGCCTGCATCCAAACCGAGGGTCGGCGTTGGACTGTTGTGTTTTGTTGATTAGTTTTTACACTCGATTCGTATGTTAATTTGGTTTAATGGTTGCATCAAAGCTGTAAACCTGTGGGATTTATGCTTAATTCATACAATGAGAATCACTGAGGTCAACACTGGCGTTTGGCAGTAATTATTTGCTCCTCTGAGGAAGGTCTGCCTGTGAGATCCCGTCAGGCCAAGGTCGACCATGTTCCCTGGAGGGGAGGGCGCTGCTGAAGTCCGCAGGGGCCGCCACCTGCGGGGGTAGCGGGACAGTGGGGGCCTGGGCGCTGCCCTCTCCGTGTGTCTGGGGGCACCGAGGCCCAGCAGAGCCCCTCAGCGGGGATCCAGGAGTCACCCCGCCCCCTGCACCTCCCCAGAATCTACCCGAACTGAGTGCCACTGTCCCCAAGATTGGGGGCATTAATTTAAAACAGCTGATTGCTGGCGAAAGGTCTCATCAAAGATTAAATAAGCATAATTTAACTGAGGGAATGATAATAGATTTAGTTAAGAAGGGGGAAAAAAGGAAAATTGAATTAGAATGCATATTTGAGGGAAAATTGGAGTTTAATATAATTACACTTAGAGATGAGACAGATTACAATTACCATGTTCCTGAGGTGGAATTTTTAATTGGATTATTTAAAATCAAAGCCAGATCTTCGCCACAGGTCAGCGGTGGGGTCTGTAGGCCTCGGGGGCTGGATCTGTGCTGCCCCACAGCCTGGGGCGGCCGCACCCTCACCTCTCGGGGGTCAGGGTACCTGTCCCCTATCCCCACTGCTGTCCAAACGCTCAAAGCAGGGGACCCACACTCAGGCCTTGGGGACCCACAGGCCCGCAGGAATCAGAGCGGCCAGCTGACAAATGTCCTCCCTGATTAGATTATCCTGAGAGCTGATCCAATCGCCTGGGCAGAAATGAGCTGTTTACAGCAGCCAAAACCCCCAATTCCGCCCCAAATCGGGTTTCCCAGATGGTGCTTTCACCCTGCGGTCCTGAGCGGCTCACCTTCACAGGAGGCGCCTCGTTGTCCCTGAAGGTGCGGGTGACGGGCAGGGTGCCATCTGCACGGGTAGGCAGAGGGAGGGACGCCCTTGCCTGTGCCCTGATCCCAGGCACTGAGCATCGGGAGAGCCAGCTTGCCTGAGACTGTCTGCAACCCTGGACTCCCCTGCCCGGGACTTGGGGCCGCCTCGTTTATGGGCTGAACTGTGCCCCCAGACTCACGGGCTGAGTCCTCGTGGCCAGTGTCTGAGTGTGACCCGGGTGGGGAGGGCCTGGGGAGAGGCGACGGTGGTCAAGGGCGGTCACACGGGTGGGCCTGGTCCGACCTAAGAAGCGGAGGCGGGGACACAGAACACGAGGGGCCGGTGTGCGGACGGCCTGGAGCGGCCGTGCCAGCAGCATGAGCCCGCCCTGCGACCCCTGCGTCTGGGCTTCCAGCCTCCAGAGCGAAGGTCTGGGAAGGTCTGCTCTGTAAGCCGCCGGCCCGTGGGCTGTGCTCGGCAGACGCGGGAAACGAACAAACCTGCCTTTTAATTCCATGAAATAGAAAGGTTCCAAAATACACAGGAACTTGGCAGGAGAAGATATACAACCAGCCGGTAAGCCTGTGAAAAGACGCTCACACCTTCAGTCACTGGAGGTTTGCAGGTTAAACCCCAAGGAAGGAGCGTCGGGCACCAAGTTCAACAGCAAAATTGTTTTTTAAAAAAAGGACTGTTCCAGGTGTTGGCAAGACTGTGGGCTGACCAGACCGCCCGCCCGCAGCAGGAGGGAAGGGAGGCAGGGTGGTCACTGAAGCTGGGCGCGCCCCCTCCCCCAGGACCAGCGTCCCTGGCCAGGAGCAGCAGAGCGCCTGCCCCCTCGCAGCCCCATCTGGAAGTGTCCGTGGCTCTTGGCTTGGGTAAGAGGAAGACTCTGCCAGGGCCCCGCACAGAGGACCCAGGCAGGGGTGCCGTGCGAATTCCCGGGCAGACACTCCCATTCCTCCCTTTCCGGGACTTGGCCCGCCTCTGCTCAGGTCCTGTCTGGGCACACACCCACAGACCTCAGAGGGGACCCCCAGACCCCAACACACCCAGCGGCCCCTGTGATGGGAGGGCCAGAGGGCGGAATTCCCCTGTGAGCACAAAAGGCCCTCAGACGAGGCCATTCCAGAACCTGCTCCCGCTTCACAGGGACAGGAAGAGCAGAGAGTGAGAAGGGCCCCCCCCTCTGCTCCTGGGACCAGGTCTCCACCCAGGCCACCGTGACCCGGGGGCGCTGTTCCTGGGAAGAGGGTTCCCGCTCCCCCCTGGCCTTGGAATTATCCGGTGAGCCCGCCACGTCCCCCTCCATGTGACCCCATGCGGTGGGCAGAGCCCTCCTCGAAGGCTATGAGTGTGTGTGATAATCGGCTGTCGACGTTGTCTGCCCGGGGTCCAGTTGCTACCCCCTCATGTTTCAGGGAGAAGATCAGAACAAGGGTCCTCACGCCATGAAGATGGGGGCCTGGGATGCTCGGCGGCCTCATCCACCAACATCAGGGCAGCCAGTTTCCACCCAAAATCAGTCAGACTTGAGGCTAGAGTCCCCCCAACAAGGCTGCCATGTGGCGAGAAGTCAGCCATCTCCAGACACTCCACCTGCCCAAGTCAGGACCCTGGCTCAAATGCCACCTCCACTCGGACAGCCGTCCACTGCTCGCAGCCTCTCCTGGCAGGTGTGAGGAGTTTGGATTCGGCTCCGGGCGTGGGCTTTATTTGGCTAATTTGCGTAGGTTTTCCCAGCACAGGGTTAGAGTTCCCGCCCCTGGAGAGCTCAGGGAGGTACCAGATGCACGTGTCAGGGAACCCTAAGTCTTCAGGGAAATTTCCAAGCGTAATCTTCTCCTGATGACTTTATTCCTGAGACTGGCTTGGCTTACTAATCAGTCGGCTCAGAAGGAGCAGCTCTAAATACAAATGTGGTCACCTTGTCGGAAACAGAGCCAGCCCCGAAGAGAGGGCGGGCGTACAGCCCCGACGTGGGGATGAAAGAGGCAGGGACTCACGCAGGGCGTCTGGGGGCCACGTTGCTTAGACAGAGCTCGGGTTCCTAGTGACATACCCGGGGGAGCAGAAAGGGGCACCTTGGACGTGAAGAAGACCCGAGCGCTTGGTCAGAGCAGGGACCGCACGCCGGCTGAGTCAGCCACGAGAGACTAACCTCCTCTGAGCCTGCCCCCGCGGGCAGCCAGCCCCCTCGCAGGCGCGTGAGCCCCTGGTCCGGCTGTGCTGAAGGATGGCCGTGGACCTCACCGACAGCCTCCGAGGGCTGACGGGTGCCAGTGACAAGCACCTTGGCCCTTTCTGCTGTTATCACCCTGGCGGTCTCTCAGGAGTGGCCCCTCTGACCCGGGGGTGACCTGCGACCCCTCCAGGTGTCAGAGCTGTACTCTGCAGGAGCGACTTTCCAAAACGCAGGAGCTGAATCTGTGCTGCCAAGATACAGCTCTGCTTCTTAACAGCTGGGCAGGGGCTGACGTTCATCCTGCTCAGGGTTCTGAGGTCCAGCCGGGGCGTCTTGCCTCCACTCTTGGTGGCATCTGCCCAGGCGACTCACGAGGCAGGACCTGGCCCCGAAGCCTGGCTCACCCGGGTCTGGAGGGGCGCTAGGTGTTCTCGCCGTGAGGCCCTGGGCCCTACGTAATGGTCTCGGGGCCTCAGAAGCCGCCTGTGTGGTTTGTGCTACGCTGTGCCCACTGACACCATGCAAAACCCTCCTGTCTGCAGGCTCCAGGGGAGGCTGAAGGAGAACATCTTCCTGACAGCCGCCGTGAGCTTCGGGAAGGCGCACCGCACCATTCCTGTCGCCGTGGAGATTTTAGAAGCCTCCACCCAGGTGCAGCAAGTGTTCCACGCTAACTGCTCTGTGAGTGAAGCAATGTGCCCGCTTGCTGTCTGGCAAGCAGTTTTCTCCTGAACTGACCTCCTCCGCGAAGTCCTGCCGTGGAGAAGAGTTCAAGGCTGTCCCCGGGAGGCACAGCAGAGGGCCACGTGCCCAGGGCGTGCGGATGGCCCCACGCGCTCTGGGGCCCTGGGGAAACACGGCAGCTCCCACAGCCGCAACGCTGGCGGAAGGAGGTGAAGCAGACCAGAGCGTGTGCGGTGGGGAGGGCGCAGATGCAGGCTGGGGGCATCCTGAGTCTGGAGGCTGACAGGTAAGGATGCAAAGGTCCACAGCCCTGGGTGAGCAGAGTCTGCCTTTAAAGTATCGTTGAAAGAAGGACACGTTGCGGAGATCGAGAAGAGGACATTCCTGACTCACAGCAAGATTAATCGGCGTGAGCGCTCAGCTCCAGGCACCTCTCTCGGAAGAAAGGAAACACCGCGGGCTGGGCCCCTGCCTGCCGCAGCCCGCCCCCTCCCTCAGTCCCAGACGCGCCTGCCTGTGCTCTTGGCCCCGCCTTCTGCACGAGTCTGTCTACCCCTGCCTTTCACACTTATCACGGGGACCTTCGAGTAAGATCCTCAAGTCCAGGAAAGACACTGTGGGGATTGTGTTTTGATTTTACAGCTTCAAAATATTGAGATTTCTAATCTACCAACTGCTTCTGTCTCCATGTTTTCAGACCTTCTTTCCTGTCATAAATTTTCCTTGTATTTCCATAGAAATTGCACATATTTTGGGGGTAGGTTTGTTCCTGGGGGGCCTGGGTCCTTTATTGATACTGATTTTCTATTGTTCATTACGTGCGAACATGGTGATTGAGCGCTTTCTTTTCAAGTGAAAGTGTTTCTTGCCTTATTACTGCAGCTAGGACCTCCCTGCCCTCCACTGTGAAATTCAAGAGCTCATTCTTAGCATAAATGGAGGTGTTTCTGTAGGCCCTTCTTTACGTGCGATGTCTTATGGGTCTGATTGCTCCCAGCTTTGTTACCACTTGGGAGTGTTGAATTTTGCCACACACTGCTAACCTGCATGTCCTGAGAAGCTAATGACTTTTCTGTTCTGATCTTAGTTTATTTTCTGATTCTGAGACAAACATATTTATTTCACAATCTGAAGTCATTCACGGAACTCTTTTTGAGTTTCAAACATCTCTAGTTTTTTTTTTTTAAGTCATATTTGCTTTTTCTTATTAGTGTGTGTCTCTTCTTATCAGTCGTCTTAAGAAGGGTCGTTTTCTTGAATGGAAAAGCGCGTTTGTAGAACCTGATTATTGTTTCTTTATAAGGTACTGACTCACTGTCTTGTCTTTACTATTGCTTTTCACTTCCTTGTGGGTTTATATTCATTTCACTCTGTCCTAGAGTTGAGCATCTGTTTGTTTTCATTAATAAGGCGGGGTGAGACTGTGACTTCCCCTGAGGCATTGTTCAGCTGGAACATGTGTGCTGATGTGGGGAACACACCTGGTCTCTCAGTGACAGTGATTTTCCATCACATCTGTGGCATTTTGGAGCATGTTTTTAAGGTTCAAACATTATGCTTTCCTAGACTTCAGTTTTATTTATTTATAGTAAGCAGAGAAAAATTTTGTCAATTAAAATATTCAGATTTCACTAATATTTACTACAGTGCTGATTGTATATATGCTCCATATACATTTTATGCATTAATTATACATGTGTATATACAGTGTGCATGATTTATTTCTGCACACATAATCTCATATATAAATACACACGTACATGCACGAAATAGATACAGATAAGTATGTATTTTGTCAAATGTGTTGACTTTGTCATGTAAATCTTTAGAGGCGCAATTAATTTTTATTTATCCTAAAAATTTAATGTGTGTTAAACTCATCTTTTATCTTACTGAGCATACCTGCTTCTTCTTATAATTCTTTTAGGTTTTTGCATACATTTTGAAGGTTTTATTAAGTGAACATGAGTTTACAATTCTTATATCTTCTGATATTTTACTTCATTTTTTCATTACCTGATATACCTTCTTAACTCTGGTACTATGTATCTTAAATTTGGATTTGTCTGATACTAATATCACTACTTTGATATTTACCTGGCACAGCTTTTCAGTCTCTTTGGTTCTCCACTGCTTGCAGTCTTTTCTCATGCTTTTTATAAAGTCTTGACGACATTCAATCATGTAACGCCTGTCTGTTTACAGTAGAGTCTGATTATATTCCTGGTGAACAGCAGCGAGTTTATCTTGCATTTTCTGGTTACTATTCTTCATATTTCCTTGATTTTTACAAAATTCACACTCTTCCTTCTGCATTCGCTTCTGTGATGTTTTTTTTAAAGAACATCTTTTGATAGTTCTTTTAATAAAGCTATAAGTAGTAAATTCTTTAGTCCTGAAGGACCAGCACTGACCTAGTTTTGCCTCCAATAAAAATTACAACCTGGGTGGGTCTAAATCTTAGGGCAACGGTTACTTTCTCCAGCTCTTAGAAGGCGTTGCCCCCAGCCCGTCTTCTGTGGCTTGCGGAAAGGGGCTCCACCGGCCTCCTCCCGGCCCCTCAGGCCGCACCTGCCTTTTCCGCTGCAGCAGCGTCTAAGGTGGTCTGCCTCCCTCCTGCTCGGTAGAGTCACCTCCACGGGGGTCGGGCACCTGCTTTATTTGTCCTCACGCTTAGGCGGGGCGCACGCTGCATCTGAAGAGCCAGGCCCACCTTCAGCTTCAGGAGTGCTCAGCCATTCGCTCTGCAGTGTGCGCCTCCATGCTCTCCCCTCGATCTCCTGAACGCCTCCTCAGAGGAACACTGGGCTCTGCAAACTTGCCCTTCGTGCGCCTCACCTCTGTTTTCTTTCATCCTCAGGCTCCATTCTGCGCAGACGCCGTGTCAGAGCAGAGCGGGACTCCCGCCCTCTCCGCCGTCTGACTCCCGAGGCCACGTCTGGCCTGCATCAATGCCTATATTCTGTTCCTAATACTTCGAATTTCTAATTTTTCCAATATTTCCAATTGCAACTTTTTCATAAGATACCTTGTTGGTTTTCATTCTTTTAAATAAAAGTTTCGCCTTCATCAGCCTCTGTGAGCATCCTGAATACAGTTATTTTAAATGTTTGATAGATGGTTCTGAAGAGCACTTGCAGCTGAAGTCTCTCAGTGTGTTGATGATGGATTTGTTTTTCTGACTCTCTCTCAATATTAGTTTTCCTTTATGTATTTTGGAAACTTAGGGTGAAACTACATTTGGAGGGAAGGGTATTGATTAGTTTTACTTCCCTCTCTTTCCTCTTCTTTCTTTCTGGCTCCTCACCCCGCCCCCCTCGGAGCCCCTGACCCAGACCCAGGTCTCCCGAGGAAGAGCAGTGGCCCCGCCTGGGAGGGCCTGCCTGGGAGGGGGTTGAGACACAACGGCCGAGATCGCCAGTGGCTGGGCTCCACACCCGGCCCAGGTAGTGCTGGCGGCAGATGGCGCGTTCCCTGTGGGCAGGGGCTCCCAGCCCCTCACCTGCATTCCCTGGGGTGCTGCCAGGGCTAAAGTCTCATCTGCCCAGAACAGTGGGCCAGCTGGGCACTCTCATTTTGGGAGGGCTGGTGAGAGCAGGTGGCCCGATGCAGGGTCATCAAACCGTTTCTGCAAATGACTAGATGGTGTTTTCTGCTTCATGGCCCATGAGGGTCTCTGTAGCCACTACTTAGCTCCCACGAGTGTGCATGTCCGCACTCCAGGGAGTCTCACTGACAAAGCAGGCAGGGTCTGACTCCAGCTGAGAGGCGTGGTCTCCCAAGGCCTGCCCTCACGCATCTGACTCTGAATGCCAACCTGAGCTTGGGTAGGAAGTCACGGACAGCTTTGCACCCAGACTGTGTGCGTATGAGGCAAGGGTTCAACGTCATTTCCTAGCAACATCTGGACTGTCTCAAAAACAGACTTCTGTTTGGTTAATTTTACACAAAGTCAAGTGGAAATAAGAGACAAACACCGCAATGCAAGGCTTTTATTTGTGTTACTTATGTCTATTAAATGCTTTGTATTTCAACGGGCCCGTTGAAGTTACTTTTGGAAGGATTTCGAGGGAAATCTGTAATGCAGTGGGTCCATCAGAATCCCAGTGAGGGTGGTAGGAACCAACGTCTGTAATTAGATTTTTCTATTGAGATCATTGTGAATAGGCACACAATTATAAGGAACAATACCATGGGGAAATCCCATGTAACTTTACCCATTTCCCGAAAACTGGAATCCCATATCACATCCAGAGCGTTAATATTGATACAACTCACCAGCTTCATTCAGACACCCCCACATTCACTTGTGTGTGTGTGTGTGGGGGGGGGGTTGTTTGTTTAGCTCTGTGTCAACACTTTGCTTTTTGCTGAGAAGGTGCTGGAGTGGTGGCCAGTGACCCAGAAGGATGAGGCCCTGGAGGAAGCCTGTCAGTAGCAGGAGGGCTCCCGGCCGACAAGGCGCTGCCTTTCTCTGTGTGCATCGCACCAGGACACAATTATAAAAAACAAACTCACTTAGCCTGGGCTAACAATAGCAGGAGAATCGCTCCCGTTCTGTATTAACGGAAGCCAAATGGTGCCAAGCTCCATGGTGATTACGCTGAGGTTAAAAGCTTTCCAAGCAAGCCTTTCAATAACTGACTTTTTGAAAGACCTCTGGGACCTAAACAAACTCCCGATATTTATTCAGGCTGAAATTCTGACTCTCATTTAGATGGCTAAATTAATAAGCGTGGAGGCCGCGCCTCTTCGACGACGACGCACTGCCTTTCATGTACCCCGCAGAGATGCATTAACATTCTGTAACACCATCCATTATTTGGAATTATTAATTCATCAGTTACTCAGTTGAAAAATCTGATGAGTCAATATGGCGAGAGGCAGGGAACGCGTAAGACTCCAGTGAAAAATTAGCAGATTGCTTAGGAAACAGTATTTAGGGAACACAAAGTGAGAAAAATCTTTCATAAATAATCTCAAGCCTCTCGGGGGCCCTGCGTGCGCTCCCTCACGAGTGGTGTCCTGTTGTTTCAGAACTTAACCTTCACACAGGCCACAGGCTGAGCCCCTGGAAGGGGTCTGCAGGAGGCTCCCTGGGACGGACTGCTGGGGTGGGGGCAGGTGAGGGGGAAACATGACCGACGGGGACCAGGACACGCAGGTACATCAGAGGCAAGGCCTCAGCACCCCTCCCCTGCGGCTGGCCAGGGCAAGGGGGCCTGACCAGGAGAAACAGGAGCGATGCCACCCACGTGCAAAGACACACAGATGCCCAACGTTCCCAGCCGCCTCCCCAGGAACCGCCGTGGGGGTCTCTCCCATTTAGACGGGACACCCAGCCCTCCCAGCCGCCTCCCCCAGGAACCGCCGTGGGCGCCTCGCTGGTTTGGACAGCTCCTGCAGATGACCGCGCACGCAGTGGCAGACGGCCAGTGACAGATTGTGGTCGCTCGCGGTGGCAGCATCTTCCCATCCTCTTAACCCCGTGATTAGTCGGGTGTCTGCAGAGAGACACTCAATTAGCACTTGTTAAATGGTGCTGCACCACGTCCGCTCTCGGGGCTCTGCGCACACGGTCCTGAGACGAGCCTCAGCGGGATTGCTCGTGGCCTCTGTGCAGACCCTGCACCCTCCACGGGGCCCTCAGCCCTACCCGGTGCCCCCGCCTCCCAACCTCCAGGGAGATCTCGCTAATGGCCTGAGAGCTGGCAAGGGCCTAGGAGGCGGAGAGCTGGGTGGTCATCATTTCTGCTCCCTGACCCCCCTCACGACCCTGGCAGAGCAGGAGGTGTGCTGGGCGGGGCAGACAGGGCCCGGTGCTAATGAACTCCGCGGATGCACAGTCCTGCCCTGTCCCCGGCAGACTCACGGGCGGCTCTGCTCCTTGTTGCACAGACGCCGAGGGACCATGGGCCTGGAGCTGAGCCTCTGATAGATGAGCTGCCGGCCGGGGGAGAGAACTCTCTTGGGTCACTTCTCCCGGGCACTCACACTCACACGGCACCGCTGGCAGCAGGCTTGTGGGGCGCCGCCTCCGCCTGAGTCTGTGAGGGGCCGGGCCTCCTACTGCTGAACGGAGGGCGCCAGGCCTGCAGATGCCAGGCCCAGCCCCAGAGGCCCTCCTGCCCCCAGCCCGGCCTCAGCCTCACCGCAGCCTGCGGTCATCCAGCGCCCTCGAGAGGGGTGGCAGGACTCAGGGGAGCAGCTGTGGGATCTGCCTGCATCTCAGCCCCCCCACCTGGAGGAGACGGCCTTGGGGTCCAGGAGTCTCCCCTCAAATGGAGGGCATGCCACTGGGGGTCCAGAAGTCACCACCCCCCACCTGGAGGACATGGCCTGGGGGATCCAGGGAATCAGCCCCCCGCACCTGAAGGAGACAGTCCTCCCACCTGGAGGACATGGCCTTGGGGATCCAGGAGTCAGGATCCCCACCTGGGGGTCCAGGAGTCACCCCCACCTGGAGGAGACGGCCTGGGGGTCCAGGAGTCACCCCCCACCCGCACCTGGAGGACATGGCCTGGGGGATCCAGGGAATCAGCCCCCCCACCCGGAGGAGATGGCCCAGGATCCCCACCTAGGGATCCAGGAGTCACCACCTCCACCTGGAGGAAATGGCCTGGGGGTCCAGGAGGACATGGCCTGGAGGATCCAGGGAATCAGCCCCTCCACCCGGATGAGATGGCCTGGGGGTCCAGGAGCCAGGATCCTCACCTGGGGGTCCAGGAGTTACCCCCTCAAATGGAGGACATGCCATTGGGGGTCCAAGAGTCACTCCCCCCCGTACCTGAAGGACATGGCCTGGGGAATCCAGGGAATCGGCCCCGCCCCCACCTGAAGGAGATGGCCTTGGGGGGGTCCAGGAGTCAGGACCCCCACCTGGAGGACATGGCCTTGGGGATCCAGGGAATCAGCCCCCCCCACCCAGAGGAGATGGTCCAGGATCCCCACCGGGAGGTCTAGGAGTCACCCCCCACCTGGAGGAGACAGCCTGAGGGTCCGGGAGTCAGCCCCTACTGTGCCCAAGTCTGTAACTGGCCAGGCACAGAGGTGCTTGGGACCCTGCAAGGCCAGCACCTCCAGTTCACAGCCCAGTCCTGACCAGGGCGGTCGGTGGCTTTGCACAGAGGACACCTGGGCCATGTGGACGGCGAGCCCCCTGCCCCAACCCCGAGTCGTGATGGACGTGTGCCTCCTTCCATCTGGGAGCTGGCTCTGTGGTCCTCGCACCGTCCCCCCGGGAGAAAGGCCAGGACACTGACAGGGAGGGCCTGCAGGTGAGATGGACAAGGACGCGCCCCACTGGAAGAAGCCGGCTCCCCCAGGGGAGGAACCTGTGCCCTGGGGGACGGAGCCGGCGCCTGGGCAGCCGCTGAGCAGCATCCAGACCATCCTTGGGCTTCGGGCTTGAAAAGCGGCCTGGCTGAAGCCCATGTGATCGTTTCCATTTAGTTTGCTTTTTGTTGTTGTTTCTGGCAAGTGGGGAAATGGTAGCTTCTAGAAATTCATGTGCGTGAAGATTGACTAACTGGGGTCCATTCCAGGGAGGTGAGCGCGTTCTGGCCACTGTGTGTGGGGACAGCTGTGGAAAGAGGCAGGTGGGGCTCTGAGGGGCGGCTTCCCTGGGCAGGTGTGGAAGGATGGAGTCCTCTGGGCTCCACGGGACGCTGGGCCCGAGGGTGCAGGTGCGGTGGAGACACAGGCATGTACTCAGGAGTCCTCCCTGAGGGGAGCTGGCTGTCCCAAGGGCGGCGCGGGCAGCTGAGGTCAGAGCGCAGCAGAGGGCCCGGCCGTGGATGGGAGGGTGCAACAGGGGACCGCAGCCCCTTCCCCGCTGCCCCTTGGAGCTGGGCGCAGGTGGGAGAGCGCTGGCCACTAGCCCGGCCCTGACTGCAAGACCACACTGGGCTGAGGGTTCGGCCTGACCCGCCTGGTGTGTGCAGGAATCCGGAGAGGCCAGGAGGGGTCCCTGGAGGAGGCAGCAGAGCAGGGGCAAACACAGCTGGGCCTCCCAGGTCTTCAGGCAGTGCTGGTGCTGAGTCACCTCTTGACAAAGTCTCCAGCCGGGGCAGGCCCGCAGCTGGGTCCCAAAACTTCCCGGACCACAGACCTCCTTGCCGCCCAGGGCAGCCGCTGCGTCTGCTTGGCCCTCCTGCCGGGGCCCAAGGCCCCCAACCTCGCCAAGGCCTGGACTGCAGCTGAGCGGGGACAGCAGTCCCGGGCCTCAGGACACAATCCTCCCAAGAGGAGAACAAGGTGGGTCCAGCTGGAAACAGCAGCCAAACCTTCTTTCTCACCTGGCCTCTCCTAGAATCAGGGGTGGGAGAGACCCCCCCCCCAAGTCCTGAGAACACTGGGGACACTCCATCAGGCCGGCTGCAAGTTTAAGATGCAAACACGTATCCCTCTTTCCAAGAAACTGGGTCATTGAAAACCCCAGGTGCAGGAATTAGAAAGAAAAATGTCCTGGAAGAATTGTCTTTGCTTCTGTATTTCACTGACTTACTTTCCTCAATTCAGAATATGGTTCCGTTCAGTTCAGTTCATTTCAGTCGCTCAGTCATGTCTGACTCTTCGCGACCCCATGAATCGCAGCACGCCAGGCCTCCCTGTCCATCACCAACTCCTGGAGTTCACTCAGACTCATGTCCATCGAGTCCGTGTGCCATCCAGCCATCTCATCCTCGGTCGTCCCCTTCTCCTCCTGCCCCCAATCCCTCCCAGCATCAGAGTCTTTTCCAATGAGTCAACTCTTCACATGAGGTGGCCAAAGTAATGGAGTTTCAGCTTTAGCATCATTTCTTCCAAAGAAATCCCAGGGCTGATCTCCTTCAGAATGGACTGGTTGGATCTCCTTGCAGTCCAAGGGACTCTCAAGAGTCTTCTCCAACACCGCAGTTCAAAAGCATCAATTCTTCGGCGCTCAGCCTTCACAGTCCAACTCTCACATCCATACATGACCACAGGAAAAACCATAGCCTTGACTAGATGGACATTAGTCGGCAAAGTAATGTCTCTGCTTTTGAATATACTATCTAGGTTGGTCATAACTTTTCTTCCAAGAAGTAAGTGTCTTTTAATTTCATGGCTGCAGTCACCATCCGCAGTGATTTTGGAGCCCCAAAAAATAAAGTCTGACACTGTTTCCATTGTTCCCCCATCTATTTCCCATGAAGTGATGGGACCAGATGCCATGATCTTAGTTTTCTGAATGTTGAGCTTTAAGCCAACTTTTTCACTCTCTTCTTTCACTTTCATCAAGAGGCTTTTAGCTCCTCTTCACTTTCTGCCATTAGGGTGTCATCTGCATATCTGAGGTGATTGATATTTCTCCCAGCAATCTTGATTCCAGCTTGTGTTTCTTCCAGTCCAGTGTTTCTCATGATGTACTCTGCATATGAGTTAAATAAGCAGGGTGACAATATACAGCCTTGATGTACTCCTTTTCCTATTTGGAACCAGTCTGTTGTTCCATGTCCAGTTCTAACTGTTGCTTCCTGACCTGCATACAGATTTCTCAAGAGGCAGGTCAGGTGGTCTGGTGTTTCCATCTCTTTCAGAATTTTCCACAGTTTCTTATGATCCACACAGTCAAAGGCTTTGGCATAGTCAATAAAGCAAAAATAGATGTTTCTCTGGAACTCTCTTGCTTTTTCCATGATCCAGCGGATGTTGGCAATTTGATCTCTGGTTCCTCTGCCTTTTCTAAAACCAGCTTGAACATCAGGAAGTTCACAGTTTACGTATTGCTGAAGCCTGGCTTGAAGATACAGGCTCTTTCTGCTTCTAATTATTTTGTGTTTAACAGGCTTGAAATATCTTAACCAGATAGACTCATGTACATCCTCAGAAAACACAAAAAGAAACACCAGATACCTCCTGGTGCACAGGGTCTGGGTCCCTCCTGCCATTAAAGGCACTCCGTCCTATGTCCCATCCCCCATCCCACCCTCATGTCCTCACAACTCGCCCCTGCCTCCCCACGTCCCGCCCCCAGGACCCCTCTCGCTGCCTTCTGTCCCCTGAGACCATCATCCAGGTGCAAACTCAGCATTTTTTCTTCTCGCCCCACGCACACTCCCCCTGGAGCTTAGCTCCTCCTGGCTCTACCTACCACGTGCGGACCCGTGTCCAGCCCCATGACCCCCGACCCCTCTGTCTCCCGCTTTCCCCTGAGCCCCACCTCCCTGAGCCCCACCTCCCTGAGCCCCACCTCCCTGAGCCCTGCATCCCTCGCGGCTCCTTCGGGGCTTCCGAGTGCCGTGAGGTCCTCCTGGGCTCGGCTCGCCCTCGCCCTGACCCGGCCCAGCTCCGCTCCGGTCGTCTCACCAGAGCAGCGCCGGCCGCCCTTCGAGGAGAGCCCGTCCTCTGCTCCTTCTTTACCTTTCTCCCCTGAGCCGGTGTCGCTACCGGACATGCAGTCACACGGTCGGTCCTTTCCACTGGGAGCTCAGCTCTGTCCAGCAGGGCCTCGGCCGGGAGGCGTGCAGGGACAGAGTGGACACTCAGGAAACGGCAGGGCTGTGTCCTCAAGGGTGCAGCTGTGGAAGCCACCCTCCAGGGCAGGCGTGAGCCTTGTCTGCCCCGAGGACCCTCCCCAGCCGTCCCCACGGCTCGTTTACAGGGGCCTTTGGGACCTGCCCCATCCCACAGTGAGCAGTGCCCGGGCCTCAAGGCTGAGACAGGGACGGCGGTGGCTGCTGTCCCCCAGCCAGGCCAGAGCCTGCCTCTGACAGCTCCTTCCCACCCATGGTGTCCCAGGAGCCGGGCCGGCGATGTGATGATGAGCAGGCGGGGGACAGGATGGGGGACCCAGGGGTGGCCTCGAGGCCTGGGGGCCGCGGCGCCCCTGCTCACTCTGCACACGGCTGGGGAGGCCAGGCACCAGGCAGAGAGCCATGTCCAAGGCGAGACTGTGTCACAGGAGGCCCCAGGGCAGACTTCAAGGTCAGCGCTGCTCGCAGAGACGGAAAGACGGACTCCAAACAGCAAAAGCAAAATACACATGTAAGCAGAAAACCTGCCTAAACGGAGCCCTGGAAACGTGCGAAAACATCAGCTTGATGGCCCTGCATGTGGTGAGAGTTGAAGTTGACCCTGGACAAGGGAGTAATCGAGGAGAGAGGCCCGTCCAGAGCCTGGTGCTCACGAGGCACTCGCTTCACGAGACAGAAAGGAGCAGTTTCCTTTGGGCAGTGCTAATAAAATCTAATCACCCAATAAAAACAATAACAAACCAAGACATACAAGAAACGTCTCAGAAGCCTAGTCCTGCAGTAACGTGACCCTGGAATCAATAAACAGCGTTCCCGTGCAGCAAGCCAGGACCTGACCGAGAAATTCACACCCTCAATCTTGGTAGAAGACTGGTCTCCTCCTCAATCGTGGTAGAATCCCAAGATGAGGCCACAGCAACCACGGAGAGAACACGGGTTCCCAGCCAGAACCTGGAGTTAATGAGAAGGGCGCTTGACTTTCCAAGTTACTGAAATCCCAATGAAACAATCAGGAGAGTGTCATCCCAGAAAAGTAAAGCATTCCAAGTGAAGAGCTTCAGGGCCGGTGTGATCCAGCAGCTCAGTCGTTTCATAAAACACTGTACCTGGTTCTTTCCCTCTGGCAGCAGCTCTTGACCTAAACCCAGAGAGAGAGCAAGAACTTGGTCCCCAAACCTGCCACAGCGAGAAGGTCACACAGCTGAGGCCCGACCAGCGAGGTCTCTCGCAGACGGGCTGGTGGGAAGTGGGGAGGGGGCCTGATATCCAGGCCACCACGTGCCCACCGCAGTCTGTGAAGGGAGCCCAGTTCAGACCCGCTCACGAGTCCCCCTGCGCTTCACACAAGGTGGGGTGAGCAGCCTCCTCACTGCTCTCCATCCCCTGTGGGCAGGAGTCCCCTCACCTCTGTTCCTCCCCATTCCTGCCAAGTGGGGTCCCAGACCCCACACACGTGGGGCAGATCCTCGGGCCTGTGTGAGGGGCATGACTGTGGGGAGGACCCCGGCAAGGTGACAGGGCCCTGGGTGCCTGGGGAAGGTCAGTGCTGGGCGGGCTACAAAGGGCAAGAAGGTGGAGGGCGGGGTACGAAGGTGCCCCAGCCCCGGCATCTGTCTGCTGAGGGCGGGTTCAAAGAGGGGCCGCCAGCCTGCATCCCGCCTGCAGGGCCTGCTGACACCCAGGGTCCACAGCCTGTCCCCTGTCCCTGAAGCGGCAGCCAGCCCCTGTCGCCGCTGCCCTGATTCTGCACCAGCTGCATCTGCCTGACAAGGAACCAAAGGGGGTCAACAGGCTGGAGCTGCAGCCCCTCCCGCTTCAACTCTGCACCCGCCAGCTTCACCCTTGTTGAGCGCGTCGGCCGCGAGGAGGTTACCTGCTCTTTGAAAGGACAGAAGGATGGTGCCTGCCAGTCCCTCCCATCCTCTCCTCCCTGACACACAAATTAAAGCCGCATAATTAAAATCCACAGCACAGAGCGGGGGAGTGAACGCCCAGCTGCTCCAGGAGAAGCCATCTCCTGACGGGAGAACACTCTTAACAGACACTAGCGACAGCCTCAGCAGGGTGGAGCGTTTCTGCTTTGAAGCGCTGGAGCCTTTCAAGAGAAGAGAAAGCTCTTCGGGTGTGTGGGGTGGATTAAATCAAGGAATCAAGTCAGCGACCAGGCCTGCAGAAGCTCGAGTATGCAGGAGGCGCTCACTCTGTGCAGCACGGGAAATGCAGCAGCAAACCCCCCCAGACTCTGCCCTCAAGGACGGATGATTCTAGAGGAAAGAAAATGTCTGATGAAAGCTATCCTGACTACCGGATGGCAGGAAGTCCTCCAGGAAGACAGAGCAGAGCGGAGGTGTACAGCCTCCACCCGGGAGAGGGGCAGAGCCCATGGGACTTGCAGAGCATGGGGGGGGAGCCTGTGGCTCTCAGGAGGTGCCAGTGGTGTCAGGGTGCCGGCGGCTGGTGGGGGGACAAGGGAAGGGGCGGGGAGGGAAGGAAAAGGAAGAAGGTGGGTGAGTTGAGCAGGTGTTACATTTTGTCGAGTGCAATTATGTAGCAGCCGACGTGCTCCGATGATTTTTCTTCTTCAGTCTGATTACACTGATTGATTTTTGAATATCGAACCAGCCTTGCATCCCGGGAATAAAGCCTGCTTGCTCAGAGTGCCTCGGCTCCTTACACACCACTGGATTCAATTTGCTGGTGTTTGTGGGAGACTTAGACCCAAATTCAGGAGACACATTGGTCTCTATTCTTTCTTATTTTTTGTACTGTCTTTGTCTGGTTTGACATCAGATGATATGGACTCATTTTTCAATTTAAACAAACTAGTTGAGTGTCAAGGCCACAGTCTATCTGAATTTCCTCAGGGGAAGTGAGTGAAAGCCTCTCAGTCGTGTCCGACTCTGTGCGACCCCGTGGTCTATATAGTCCATGGAATTCTCCAGGCCAGAATGCTGGAGTGAGTAGCCGTTCCCTTCTCCAGGGGATCTTCCCGACCCAGGAATTGAACCCGGGTCTCCTGCACTGTAGGCGGATTCTTTACCTGCTGAGCCACCAGGGAAGCCCAAGAGAAGCAAAGCCAGTTTTAATAATGTCTGAATGGGCGTGAAGTGATGGACTCAGGGACTCATCTTCCCACCAGTGGGATCCAAGATGGCAGAAATGAAGTCCTCCTCGTCGTCGTCATCATCGTCACCTTCATCCCCATCTTCGTCAGCAGCGACATCCACAATTGTCTACATTTTCCTGCTGAACTTGCTCTGTGCACAGCATGAACCAGAGTTATATGTGTGCGAATAACTGCTTCCCTGTCTGAAAGAGGGCTGGCTGTCTTGAATGTCTAGTTAGTCATCATGATCCCAGAATTAAATGGGATTCTGCCCGCAGTGAAGCGGGGGGGCCTCGTCACCCCGTCAGCCTCTGAGGAGCCGGGGACCAAGCATCTCACACAAGCCAGTCTCTGCTCCAGGGCGTGAGCACAGGGCAGACACGGCCTAACCACCCCGAGTCACAGCTCCTTGGAAAGGCCACACTGGGGCCTGTTACGTCCCCAGCCAGGGTCGGAACGTGTTCCATGGACTGAAGCGCGGGAGGGAGCCAGCCTCTCAGAGCCAGGGTGATTCATTAGCAGCAGGCCATTTCCTGCCCTTATACCCAACAGAGAGCCTTGGAGCTGTAGCCTTGCCCTGGCTGGACAAGTGCTTCAGCTTCAGAGGCACCCTATTATCAAGAGAGAGTAAGCTTTCCTGGAAGGAAAGCTAAAGTTGCACCGTCTGGCCGGGTGTGTCTTTGAGGTCCCTCCTAGCCGACCGAGGAGGACGAGGTAGGCACCATGCAGACGGGCCGGACCTGTTTGGGCGTTAACTTTGCTCACATTTCTTAACGTTTCGCACAAAGAACTGGGGATGCGCACCAGGACAGTGGGGCCTGGTCGCCCACAGAGGGGGCTCGTCCACCCTGGAGACGGGCTCTGGTGTCCGGGAGCTCGGGTGTCCGCGTTCAGGGCTCTGGAAACAGAAGCAGCGGTGACGATGTGATTATGAATCTGAGTCAGCGTCCTCCTGGCCAGGCCGAGGCAGCCGGGATGCCCCAGGGCCCCTGCCGGCCCCGCCCTGTCAGGGCCAGAGGGAGCTGGCTGCCCCAGGGCGGGGGCGCACCCTGTCTACACCCCGACCCCCTCGGTGGGAGGGACTGTCTCCTCTCACTTTCAGAGGCCATCAGAAGTTGGTCCTCTCCTCCCAAACACCAGCTTGGGGCAAAATCTCACTTTACTTGGCCTCCCTGCAGATCAGCCCTGGCTGACCGCTTGCCCAGACCCAGGCTCCCCTGGGAGCCCGTCTGCGCCCCAGTTTTCCCGGTTCAGCGGGCATCACCAGGGTCGCCTCTGGGGTGCCTGCTCCCAGAGACACCCACTTCTCAGCCCACAGAAGGGGACTCGTGGGCGGGCCTGGGCTGATCTCAGTCCAGCATCCAGTGAACCTGAGAACTGCTCTGGGCCTCCACTGTGGCCTTCCCGCCTAAACCTTGATTAGTGTTCAGCCTGCCAGCGCCTCTAAGTGGGGCTCCGCGGGGACACGCCACCAGAAGGGGATAAAGAGGAGGCTATGGCTGCAGAGGCACAAGCTCACACACGATGACCAGGGGGACGATCAGAACGCGCCCTCCCAGACGCTGATCTCCTAATCTACCGCTCTGAGCTTCCCAGACAGCCCTCTCTGCTTCTCATAATACAATTTAATTTTTGTGTACAGAGTTTTCTGAAGGGCATAAATGCGTTTTCACTTGATGCCCCAGTAATTCAGTTTTAAACGAAGCATAAAAACTCAATAAACAGCAAAGAGCTAACTGCATGTGCCAGGCTCGTGACCTTTCCCTGTTATTTCTGAATAAATAAGAAAGTGGGTAAAAGTCACATATGAAGTCGATGGCAAATTTTTCCCATCGTCTGTTAGAAAATCAGCCGGAATTGACAATAATTTGATAGTTCATGCTTGAGAGAGCTCCCAAGTGGGGATCTGAGGCCGGAGATTGACTCTCGCGACGATCCCGGGGAGACGGGCGGCGGGCAGGCTCTCCTGACCTTCAAACCGTCCCCCGCGCCCAGACGCCCGTAATCAATGCAGACTCTCTGCCCCCAGGGGCCCCCACGAGCAAAGGGGAAAATGAAGATTCACAGAGAAGCCGCACAAGCGGATTTTTCAATCGGCTTCTCAAATGCCTGCTAAGTGGCGGGCCCGAGCCGCATGCTCACTGCGTGAGCACCGGGCAAGGACAATCGCCGGGGACAGGAGCGCTGTGCCTCCTCCCTGGCCTGCTGCAAGGCTGCTGGTGGGCGGTTTGAGCTGGAACCCCCTTAACCCCCGGCACCCGCCCTCTGGACCAAACGCAGAGACTGCAGCCCACCCCCCAGCATCCAGCTCACGCTCTCCCTGAGTCCAGGGCCCCCAATGTCCGGCACCCCCGAGTCCAGGGGCGGGACACTGGCCCCTTGCAGTGACCATCAGGAGGTGCTCCCTGCGTGGAGCGATTAGACCCCTCCTGGCCAAGTCCTGGGGCTCCGGCCCCTGCAGGAACACACCTGCCTCACAGTTCTGTTTTCCGCGAGTCTGGGCCCAAGAAGTTTCCTTGACTTCCGTCCCTCTGTCCTCTAGTGTCCGGTGTCCTGGGGCCTCTTGGGACCCACCTCCTCTCCTCTCCCTCCTCCGTCTGGCAACTTCTCCTTCGGAATGCAAGCTTTGTGCCCTGTGAGTGTGCGTGTGTGCACGTGGCTGAGTGCCTGTAGTGTGAGTGTCTGGGAGCGCTCACGTGTGTGTGTGCCCACACATGGACAGGCTGGGAGCCAGGCGACCAGGCTTCTCTAATCTGCCACACGCTGAGCCCCGCTTGCCTCGGGCAGTTTGGGGGGTCTATCCTGCCTGCCTCCACACCCCACCCCAGCAGGACATGTCATCGGCACCAGAAATGGGGTGTCATCAGCTGGGCGCTTTAGAGCCTCAGCATCTCAGGTGAGACGCAGGTGGGGGGCAGCACCTGCCCGTCCTCTCGGCCCCGGGAGCTCCAGGCAGACGCGCCACCCTCTAGGAGTGAGCCTGGGCTGGGGGGAGGCCCTGCTAAGACTCGGCAGGTGCCCTGGGACCAGGCGTTCTGGCCGCAGGAATGCGGGACCAGGGGGCCCAGCTGCGGCTCAGCTGGGGCTCCCCGAGGCCTGGCCTCAGCTGTGACTTCAGGGGGACGACGGGCACAACCTGTCATGTTATGACTCCTCAGAGAGAGCCGCTCAGGGAGGGACGCAGGGCAGCTGCGGGGCAGGGCCAGGCTGAGGACCCGCCCAGGAGACGGTGCAGCCACTCCCTGACCTGGGTCCAGAGGGCCCTGCTGCTCAGTCCACCGAGGAGTCAGGTCAGGCCTGGTCGGCGCGCCCGCGGTGAGGCTCCAGCTGGATCACACAGTCACTCCGGTGACCCTTCCTGGCCCCTGCTCCCTGCTGGAGTCCGGCTGCTCCCTACCCAGGCAGGCCCCAGGCAGGCAGCTGCAGGAAGATGGCCGTTACCCCGGTCCACCCCCCTCCCCTCCGGTTTGGGGATGCAGAGTCGGACATGATGGAGCAGACGAGCTACACTGAGCCCCCCACACCTTGGGTCTGCGCTCACCTGGGCGTCCATGCTGGTCCATCCTCCGTCCACCCCAGGGCACCCTCAGCCCCGCCATGCTGTGGGTGAGACATGGGGGCGGGATGTCTCCACCCTCCGGCTGCCACCTGCAAACGTTCCCGGACACCTCCTCGCAGCTCTGTAAATCCAGACTAACAGCCCGGACATGGGAATGAGGCGGGGTGAAGTTAGACCATCAATCTGGCCTCAAGGAACACGGACGTTGCTTGTTCTGCAAAGAGGCCGGTCCTCCCGGAATGTTCTATTCACGGAGGCCAGCTGACACCCCCCAGGGCTCCACTCAGCAGAGCCAGGGTACCTCCTGCGCACAGGTGGGGAGCTTCAGCCCTGGAGGAGGGACTGCTGCTGCGGTTACGAGCAGTGAAACGACGAGGGTCACGCGGTCTCAAGGGAGGGGCTGTGGACAGCAGTCAGGAGGCCCACGACACTCCAGACAAGAACGATGGGGCCCCAGGTGGCATGCAGTGACTGAAAGAGTGAGCAACAGCCCGAACCTTGATGTGCGTTGAAGGCAGAGTCGGCCTGAATTTTCTGATAGATCAGATGGGCGGGCGACAGTTGAGAGAAGGCCAAGGCAGGCTCTGAAGATTTTTAACAGAGGTCAAGCTAGCAGCTGGGGCTGGCAGGTCTGAGATGGTGACAGTTACCGTCCAGGGGATGGGTCAGGAGCCACGAGGGGAGAGAAGCTCTGAAAAGACAAAGCTGGCCTCATGCGCCACATCCCGTGTCCAGCGACCCAGGCTGCAAAGGTCATTGCACCGTCCTCACCCTGAGGAAGGAAGCCACAGACACGGGGCCCTTCTAAGTTCACAAAGGACTTGCTTACCGGTTATCTTCACTTCTGAGACTTAAGCAGGATTAACGCCCCCTGGGGCTTCCCAATGGTTCAGTGGTAAAGAGGCTGACTGTCAAAGCAGGAGGCGAATGAGATGCTGGTTTGATCCCTGGGTCGGGAAGGTCCCCTGGAGGAGGAAATGACAACCCACTCCAGTATTCTTGCCTGGGAGATCCCATGGACAGAGGAGCCTGGTGGGCTACAGTCCATGGGTCACACAGAGTCACACGTGCCTGAGCAATTGAGCACACACACAGCGCCATTTTGCAGACAAGGAAGCTGATCCCAGAGGGGCTAGGATGTCCTCAAATGCTTGTGGCCAGTATTATCGAGGTGAGATGGGACTCCAAGTGTTCTCACTTCCATCTGGATGAGTTCAAGGAAGTGGTTGAGTGAGAGAGAAGTCTGGATTGCTCTTCCGGCTTGATCCCGAAAGACCTTCAGCTTTGCTCGTGACCTCAACAAGCATAGAGAGGCCTTTGGGTGGCCTTCAGCTTTTGGCAATTGTAAATAGAGCTTCTGTGACCATTTGTGCATAGGTTTGGGTGAGAAGTCTTTATTTCTCTGGGATAAATGTTTAGGGATGCAATCTTAAGGTCCTAGGATAATTGTACGTTCAGTTCTTTAATGAAGCTGAGTTTCCAGGATGGTGGAGTAGAAAGACGCTGAATTCACCTCCTCTCACGGGCACACACAAATACACATTTACAGAACAGCTGCTGATGAGAAAGACTGGAACCTACCAGGATGGATCTTCTATAACTAAAGGTATAAACAAGGAGCCACAGCAAGGAGGATAGGAGGGGTGGGGCTGGGGTAGAGTCAAGTCCCAGAGCCCTGGGTGAGCGACCCCAAATCCAGAGAACAATCGTGATTACAGAGGATCCCCCCTCTGACCAAGGGGCCTGACCTCCACACTGGGCTCCTCGGCCCCAGGTTCCCACACTGGGAAGTTGAGCCTCCAGACTGTTTGTCTCTGAAGCCAGCAGAGTTTACTTTCAAGAAAGTCATGGGGTTGTAGGAAATAGAGACCCCATGCTTGAAGGATGCCCACTAACCTTACCCATTCCGGCACCCAGGGCAGAAGCAGCAATTCGATGAGAGCTGAGGCCAGACCCACCTGCTGGTCTTGCAGGGCCTCCTGGAGCGGCCGGGGCAGGGCCAGCGACAGATCCCCCAGGGGACACGGAGACTGGTGGGAGCCCTGCCTGGGAGCTCCTTCAACTGCGTGGACACTGGGGCTGGAGTGTAAGTGATAAAATATTTGAATCTCGATGCTGTACATCTGCAACTAATCTGAGATTGTAAAAATCGACTGAGCCTCAATAGGAAAGACACAGAGACCGCCACACTGCTTCCCAGGTGGCTGCACCAACCTAAATTAACGCCAGCCGCGTGCTCGGGATTCTCAGTGTCTGAACAGCACACTGGAAGGCTTCAGCCGATCTGACCGATCCGGTGTCTCACTGTGGTTTTAGCTTGCATTTCCCGTCCGGGTCGTGATGTTGAAACCCTTTCATGTGCTTCCTTGGCATCTGCGCATCCTTTCTGGTGAGAGGTCTCTCCATGTCTTTGCCAACCTTCTACCTTGATTGCTTTGTTTGTGTTTTAGTGTTGAGCTTTTAGAGCTTGTTTATATTCTAGAGGCTAGTACTTTGTTAGGTATGTGATTTACAAATATTTTCTCCCAGTCCGTAACTAATAGTTTCATCCTCTTAACAGGGTGCTTCGAGTAACGAAATTGTAAATCTTGAAAACATCTGATTTGGCATATTTTTTTATTTAATAGATTGTATTTTTGGTGTCAATCAAAGAATTTGTTTGCCTAGGAAGCTAGTCCTAGGTTCCAGATACTTTATCTTCTTTTTCCCAAAAGGTTTGCAGTTTTACCTTTTGCTGGTGGATCCCTGGTGCCTCTGGGCTGCTGTGTGCTTAGCCTCTCGACAGCGCCCAGCTCCCTGTGGCCCCAGGACCGTAGCCCGCCAGGCTCCTCTGGCCACGGAGACGCTCCAGGCTCCCCCGTCCCTGGGATTCTCCAGGCAAGAATGCTCGAATGGGTTGCCATTCATTTGAGGTTAAGCTTGTACAAAATGCGTGGTTTGGGTCAAGTTCATATTGGGCGTGTAGTCATTCACTCAGAGAAGGCAATGGCACCCACTCCAGTACCCTTGCCTGGAAAATCCCATGGATGGAGGAGCCTGGTGGGCTGCAGTCCATGGAGTCGCTGAGGGTCGGACACCACTGAGCGACTTCACTTTCACTTTTCCCTTTCATGCACTGGAGAAGGAAATGGCAACCCACTCCAGTGTTCTTGCCTGGAGAATCCCAGGGAAGGCGGAGCCTGGTGGGCTGCCGTCTATGGGGTCGCACAGAGTCGGACACGACTGAAGCGACTCAGCAGCAGCAGCAGCAGGCATTTGCTGCTTCAGCACCACTTGTTAAAAAAGATAAACCTCCCTCTTGAACTGCTTTGTGCCTTGGTCAAGAATCAGTCGGGTGCCCTTCTGTGGGTCTCTTCCCAGGTTTCCTGTCCAGTCCCCTTAGCTGTGTGTCTGTCTGTCTGCGGGAACCTCCATCTGATGCCTGTGACTGCAGCCTTGAAGTCGGATCACCTCATTCCTTCCATTTCCCTCTTTTTCAAAATTGCTTTTAGCCATTTCAGTTGTCCTTGGTTTTTCTCACCCCTTTTGAAATGACATTCTTTATGTCTGTTAAAAGTCTTGCTGGGACCTTGATAACACTCTCATTAAAAGCTGTTTAGATATTCAGTCATGGGAACAGTGGTCTGCCTCCCCTTCCAGTCTCTGCGTTCGTCATTTATTTCTCCCCTGTATGCATCTTGCAGCCTTAGATCCTCCGCACGCTGACCGTGGGGGGCCTGGCCGTCCGTGCATACATCCTCCGTCCCCGCTGAAGCCGAGCCTGCCACCTGGTGAGGACGCCCTCCTCCTCTCCTCCTTTCCTGTCGCAGCTCTTCCTAACAAAGCAGAACAGAAGCACCATCCAGAGCGAATCTCAGCCTCACTGTGGTGGATTCCTCTGAGAGCAGCGGGAAGAAATCTTTAAAGTGCCAACACTCTGCTCACCCACATCCCCCAGGTGACAAAGACGGCGGGCTTCAGTCTCCTCCCCTCCATCTCCTTGCCCGTCTTCATCCCCGAGTTCTGTCTCCGTCTCTTTCTCTCTTTCAGACAACCCGTCCTAGAATCAGAGTGCATTAGGAGGAGGTTTGCCTTGAAAGTCTGACTTGAAGTCAGATTTTTCTGATGTAAGCTTAGTCTGATTTGCCTGGTAAGTTGGAGAGTGATGACTGCCCTCGCCAATTATGATGTTTTCCTTAAACCCCACAAATGACAGACGCGGCTTCCAGAAGGCACACTCAGAGTACACATAGGCACGCCTCTTTATACTGGGCTTTGCTTTCTTGTGCTTTGCAGATATTGCTTTTTTAATAAGTTGAAGGCCTGTGGCCACCCTGCACTGTGAGACGACGCTTAGCATTTTTCAGCAACAAAGTATTTTTAATTAAAGAATATACAGGTTATTTTTTAGCCTTAATGCTATTACAGAATTCCTAATAGGCTACAGTATAGTGTAAATGTAACTTTTATATACACTGGGAAGCAAAAGAATTCGTGTGACTCCCTTCATTTTAATATTCACTTAATTGCAACAGTCTGGAACCAAAACCATAGTGTCTCTGAGGTTGCCTGTGAACAAAACCCAGCATCATAGTTTACATTCTATGTAGTCATTAGACAGACAGTAACAAATCTGGATTTCGACTTGAAAACTTTGGAAACATTTCATTAATTTTTGAACTCATTCCGGAGGAAGAACTACAAATTTAAAGACGTCGATCTGAAAGTATTGTCACACGGAAACACAAACATGGTTGCTTCTGCCATAGACACCAGTCCATCCTAAAGGAAATCGACCCTGAATATTCACTGGAAGGACTCCAATGATGCTGAAGCTGAAGCTCCAATACGTTGGCCACCTGATGCAAAGAGCTGACTCACTGGGAAGACCCTGATGCCAGGAAAGATTGAGGGCGGGAAGAGAAGGGGACGACAGAGGACGAGATGGTTGGGTGGCATCACTGGCCCAGTGATCACGAATCTGCAGAAACTCTGGGAGATGATGAAGGACAGTGAGCCTGGCATGCTGCAGTCCACGGGGTCGCAAAGAGTCGGACACGACTGAGCGGCTGAAGAAAGACAACAAAGAGCAGCTGGGAGCAAACGCGAGGACGAGTGAAGGGCTGTTTGTTGACGTGTGAGGTTCAGCACACGGGGGTTAAAGCAGCCAAACTGGCAGGCGGCGTTTGACCAAAGAGGAAGTCCCGAAGAAGCCGCTGTAACACGAGGAGCGTCAAAAGAGGACAGAAATTGTTTGTAGAGACGGGGGGGAGTATAAGACTCAGAGCAAAAGAACATGAGTCAACTTCACAGGAGTTTGTTTACTCTAAAAACAGCTCTCTTCCTGAGAACCAGAAGCAAATATGACCAAAAGCTTCCCGTGGCAGTGAACACCGACGTACCTGTTACGTTTTTCTTGATTCTTTCTCGTGTGCTTGAAATAGGTGGTGATTTCTCCCGAAACCCTGACTGCTGCGCAGTCAGAGCCGTGAATTCAGAGCTGCTTCTGAGGCTTTATTCTTGCTTTCCTTGGCCTTCTTCCCTTTTATCCTCTCAGGCCCAGGATCAGGGCTATCTTTTTTTTTTTTTTTTCCTGATCTATTTTGAAATTGCTTTTCTTGAGGCACTGAATACTCTAAGCTGAATGAATATAAGCAAACACTGAGATATTCACAATAAAATGCACTGTGTTTGAGGGCACGCTCTCAAGAGTTCATTAAATAATGCTCACTGCTGGGAGCGCTGGGGCAGGCCCAGGGTTGGCACAGACATCGGGGTGCTGGAGTCTCTCCCTGGCTCGCCTTCTGGGAGCTTCTGGGCATGCTGGGCCTCCCCTGCCAGCCTCCCCTGCAAACCTGCTCCCCACGTGGGCCCCGAGGCTTTAACTGCCGCCCTCCTCCCGTGACTGAGGCACAAGGCCAGGGAGGGTACACGGGGCCAGCGCGGCTGCTGTGCCCCTGACCTGCCCTCACATGCACACTCACTGCTGGGGGAGAGGTGGGGGGCACACACACAGGCACCCAGCTTGTTGGGGAAATATTTTTTTTTTAAAATCAAAACCTTCCCCCAACCCAGAAAACCTCTCCAAATTGGTTCTAGAGAAAGGAAGCAGGTTTGCCCTTGAATAAGCACTAAACCAGGGTTGCCAGGTGTTCAGGCCACCTGTTGCAGGGAGCCCTGCCTCGGCTGCCCAGAGACGCCCACTCCATCCACGTCTCGGAAAACAGCCAGCGGCAGGTCACAGGGTCTCTGTCCCCTCGTCCCGGTCAGTCCTGAGAGATCAGGGTGCGGTGGGCTCCTCAGCTTTGAAATAACCTGTTGAACCGGAGTGAGACATCTGCCGAAACGGGCCCCCATGGGGACCTGGGTGGGGCCCGGGTCCCTGGAGGCTGCGTTCCGCGGAGCCAGGGGCCAGGCCCTGAGCTGTGGGGGGTGAGAGGCTCACAGGGCTGTGAGCCCCCGGGGTGCGGGCACTGCACCTCTTACCTTTAGGGAGCATCTGCCTCTCCAGCCTGCGTCTGCAGGCGTGCGTCCAGGCAGGGCACAGGCCCACACAGGTGCGCACGCGCACGCCTGGGCTTCCTGACTGTGCACACACCCGCTCTGCGGCCCCTCCCGCGAGTCCCCAGTGACCAGGACGCGGGCACGTGGACGAGACGCGCAGCCCTCGTCCCCCAGGTGGCCTGTGGCCCCCACCCTGGGCCTCCGGGGCCTCCTGGGTGCCCCCATCTTGAGGCCAGCCAGCGGGCCGTCCTTAGACCGGCCTGCTCCCGCTGCTCTGCCTCTGTGGCCAGGTCCAGCCAGGCCACCCTGGGGACCCTCCTGACCGTCTCCCTGCCCCTCCAGACACCTCGGGGAACGGGAGAACGGCCCACACTCCCGGCGAGACCCACTGGGCGGCTCCCTCAGCGCAGCTCTGCAGTCACGCGCTCATCGAGACGCGATTCCAGGAGGTGCTGTGGAGGGAGTCTGGGTGTAGGAGACCACCCCTCACCACCCGGAGCAGCCCCCCGCCTCTCCCCCGGCAGTGAGGACAGCAGGTACCCGCCAAGTTCCAGACAGGGCACTCGGCGCTTGCCCGCAGCCGTCTGCACCCCACCTGCCCCGGGCCCCTCGAAGGAGCACAGATGGCTGGGGCTCTGCCTGTCCGGCCGAGGCAGTGACCAGGCTCCACACCTGCCAGGACAGCCGGACCACGGGGCTTGATCTGAGCCCGCCTCGCATGTCTAAATAAACCATTGCAGTTTTAACTCAGGAAACCTGGGTCTTGCTACATTTGCGCTGGGACGACCACCACGGTGGGGTGTTAACGCAGGGGGTGGCCCAGGCCCTGGACCCTCCTCCTCCCACGGCCCCAGGCCCTCCCTGCAGCCTCACCGCCCTCCCGCTCCTCCTCCAGCCCGGGGGCTCAGAACAGCCTCTGCTCTGAGACTCAGCCTCTGGTCAGCGGCGTTCCAAGCTAAGCACCAATCATGATGTTAGATTGCACAGCACCCTCCGGGCCCAGAAAAGAGAACATTCCCAGTATTTTACACCTTCCGAAGCCCTCAGTGATCATAGCTGCTGCTGCCTCTTTACAAAAATAAAATCTATCCTGAGTGTTGCCTTAATCATCTCGCTTTAGAGATAAGATTGTTTGACGCACGTAACTCACGTCTGTAAATAACATATAATTTAGATTTACCTTGTTTTGAACTCTCTATAAAAGGAATGATACTGAATGTACTCTGTGCCTTATCTTGCTGTGGTTCCAAGAGCTTGCTTTTGAGAACCATCCGTGTTCGATGTGTGCAGCTGAAATTCACTCAGTTTCAGCGTAACGTGATGTTACGTTTGTGGGTGTGCTCCACGTGAGACATCCGCCTCCTGCCGGCAGCAGTGAAACCCTCTCGGATTTTGGTGCCGTGAACGGCACAGCTGCGTGCGTCCTTACACGCGTCTCTGGCTGTGCGTGTGGACACTGCGCAGTCTGGATGCTCCAATCAGAAGCGGACCTGCCGGCCTGCAGGAGACGCGTGTCCCCAGCGCAAGGTGAAGCCAGGCCGGCTCGGGGAGCTGACGCCTCCCTCTCCTCAGCATCCTATGGGGGCCCCGCCTCTTGCTTACGCCCGCAGGTGCCCTCCTGGTGTGCGCGGCCACGTGCCTTTGTGTGCACGTGTGAGCATGTGTGCCCACATGCACGTGTGTGCTGGGATCGCAGGTCAGTTCGCTTTCCTGCTTGGGTAGAATGCTGACTGTCGTCTCGGGCGAGTACGCATCTTCCAGGCTTCCCACTCTCTTCTCTCCTTCCTGGCGTGGGGAGGGCCTCACGTCCCGATCCCTGAGGCACCACCAGGCATGTGTTCGCAATGATTTCCGCCACCTTGGCAGCTTGTTTCCTCCCCGACTTGGTGGCATCAGCTGCTGGAGGCGGCTTTGTTTCACCAGCGTTAAAATCCTCAGTCTCTTGCTTCTTCATTGTTGCTTTCTCTGTTTTGTTGAAGAAACACTTTCCTACCCCAAGGGCATAAAATTATTCCTCTGTATTGACTTCTAAATGCCCTAGTTTATCTTTGATATTTCGGTCTTTAATTCAAACAGAATTCATTTTTGTACACGGTATGAACTGGGATCAAACTCCACTTTTTTTGAGGATGAGAATAACCAGGATTATTTGTTGAAATATCTGACATTTCTATTTTTCCTTTTATTAAGAGACACATACAGGTTCTGTTTCTAGACTCTATTTGGTTCTATTTAAAAGAAATTGGTCAGGACTCTTCTCCTTAGAAAAGAAAAAGAAAGAATATAAAAATTTGCCAGGATTTTCACTGGAATTGAATCTATTTTATAATTTAGTGTCAGGGAAATCAATATTTTTATAATAATATCCCACAGTCTATGAATATGGTTTATCTTTCCTGATTTTTATCTCATCAATTTTTCCAGAGATTTTATAATTTTCTCCAAGAATATCTTATGTGTGTTTCCTTAGATTATTGCTGGTACTATAATTTTTAATTATATTTTAATTATAATTTTTAATATTATTAGATGCTTTTATTATTTAAATATTTAACTTTATCAGACAGTTTAACTGAACCAATTGAGAAAAGGTATCATTTTGCTCTTTTAATTTATTCATGTGAAGAAATGCAGAGGCTGATTTCTGCAGCTAAAATTCTCTTTCATCCCTGGATAAGCCCAATTTAACAGGTAACATCTTCTTTTTCATACGCTGTTGCATTCTTCTTGTTATTAAGACCTTTGTGTCTATATTTATGGGTGACTTTGTCCTAGTCATACTTTTCTCATGATTTTTTTGTTTCAGATCAGAGTTTTTCTACTATTAAAATCATATAAGCCTCTTAAAATGATTTAGTGAATGCCCACTGTGTATGGGATGGAAAATTTGTGTGTTGTTCCACAAAAATTTGGTAGGATTTGCCTTTTAAAAAGTTGGGTGTCGCGCTCTCTTTGATGGAGGAATTTCTCATCTGTGCCCTAAATGGCAATATAAGAATTAATGTTTTTTCTTTCCCCTGCTTCAATTACGTCTGTTGTCTTCCTTGTAATTTGTCTATTTCACCTAATTTTTAAAATTTATTGGTGCTAAATTATTCAAACTATTATCTTTTTAATCTTGGCTGCTTCCTGAAGTTATGATCTTTCCTTCCCTCCTAAATGTATACTGAGGTTTAGCCCTTTCGTCTTCATCCGTCTTGATGAAATTTGCAGTCCTAATGAGCTCCTCTAAGAACTGCCATTTGATTCCTCTGATTTTCATTTTCAAGTTCATTAATTTCTGTGTCTTATTTCCTTCAAATTTCTTCAGTTATTATTCTATTTTTAAATTTCTCACTTTCGACATGACTTTTTGGTTTGAGTGTGTGCTAAGTTCCTTCAGTCATGTCCGACTCTTTGCGACCCCATGGACTGTAGCCCGCCAGGCTCCTCTGTCCATGGGATTCTCCAGGCAAGAACACTGGTGTGGGTTGCCATGCCCTGCTCCAGGAGATCATCCCAACTCAGGAACTGAACCTAAATCCACATCTCAGGCAGCTTCTTTACTGCTGAGCTACCTAGGAAGCCCCACTTTTTGGTTTACTGACGTTTTAATTAAGTTATTAATTTATATAATGAGATGATATTGAACTAGTCTATGGAGAGCTTGCTCTCTCTTTCGATTTGTTTAGACTTTTAAAAACAGTTTGTGGGCCGGTGCTTCTGTTTTATTTTATTCTTTTTAAAGTTCC
This sequence comes from Ovis aries, assembly GCF_016772045.2. NCBI lineage: Eukaryota > Metazoa > Chordata > Mammalia > Artiodactyla > Bovidae > Ovis > Ovis aries. Next base: position 224,714,317 of record NC_056056.1, read on the forward strand.
CGTATGGTACAGTGGACTTCAGAGGGCACGTGTGGACAGTCACGGGTCTCAGCACGTGTCTGGGTCCAGTCGGTCGACCGGGAGGGAGTTCCGTGCCCGCCGTGTCCCTCCCAGGATCCCCTGGTCAGTCACGCCCCGTCCTGCTCCTGAGCAGGCAGCCGCTGCCCTCTCCTCCAGCCCCGCGGGTCTGCCTCCCGGACGTCGTGAAGAGAGAGTGGCCGCACGGGGGGCGGGTGGAGGCTGGCTCCTTCCGCCCACACGGTCCCTGGGAGACCCCACCTCCTGGCGTGTGCGTCCGTGCTCCGCTCGTTTGTGCCGAGTCCTCCCCCACGGGGCAGTTCCACGGCGTGGATCCTGTCGTGCTCCCCTCTGCTGTCCTGTCGCCCTGCTGCGCCCAGTGTGGACCCCAGGGCTCCTGCCAAAACACGTTTGGACTCTTTCCCGTGTGTGGCTGTGAACAGAGTCGGCCTTAACGCTGGTGCATGCTCTTTACACAGACGGTGAGTTCCATCTCTCTCAGGTGAATACCTGTCCAGTTCAGTTCACTTCAGGCGCTCAGTCGTGTCCGACTCTGTGAGACCCCATGAACCGCAGCACGCCAGGGTTCCCTGTCCATCACCAACTCCCGGAGTCCACCCAAACCCATGTCCATCGAGTCGGTGATGCCATCCAACCATCTCATCCTCTGTCACCCCCTTCTCCTCCAGCCCTCAATCTTTCCCAGCATCAGGGTCTTTTCAAATAAGTCAGCCCTTTGCATCAGGTGGCCAAAGTGTTGGAGTTTCAGCTTCAACATCAGTCCTTCCAATGAACATCCAGGACTGATCTTCTTTAGGATGGATAGGTTGGATCTCCTTGAAGTCCAAGGGACTCTCAAGAGTTTTCTTCAACACCGCAGTTCAAAAGCATCCATTCTTAGGCGCTCAGCCTTCTTTATGATCCAACTCTCACATCCATACATGACCACTGGAAAAACCATAGCATTGACTAGATGGACCTTTGTTGGCAAAGTAATGTCTCTGCTTTTCAATATGCTGTCTAGGTTGGCCATAGCTTTCCTTCCTGTAAGTACAAATATTAACTTGATGATTTCCAATTTTTAGTGATTTTTTTTTTGCATTTATGTATTGTGCTCTTGGTGCCAAGTCACAAGATTTTCTGCAATGCTTTCTTTCAAAAAGTGTGTGGCTTACACAATAGATTTAGAACTGAGGTTCAGTTGGGGTTAGCTTTCGCATAAGCAGTGAGATTTAAGCCAAAGTTGACTTTTTTGGTAAATGGAGATACAATTTTCCAGCATCTTTTGTGGAAAGACTATTCCCTTCCACCGAACTGTCTTTGTGGCCTTGTTAAAAACCATGTGGCCACCTCTGGTAAGCCTTTCTGGGCTCTGCGTTCTGCTCCACCGTCGTCGCTGGGCAGTGGCTAAGCTGTGTCCTGCTCTTTGTGACCCTGTGGTCTCCAGTGTGCCACGCTTTCCCGTCCTGCACTGTCTCCGTTCAAATCCATGTTCCCTGAGTTGGTGATGCCAGCTAACGATTCATCCCCTACCACCCCCTCCTCCTTTTGCCCTCAGTCACTTCCTGCATGAGAGTCTTTTTCCAACGAGTGGGCTCTTCGCAGCAGGTGGCCCATTGATCCATGTGTTCACCTCTCCATGAATATAAGGTCCTGATCACCGTGGCTTGAAGCTGCTCTTACAGTATGTTAGTACAATGCTGCCAAGTTAATTTTTTTTTGTTTGGGCTAGTTCAAGTTTCTTTGTCTTTCTAAGTAAATTTTAGAGTCAGCTTCTCTATGTCTACCAAACAATAGTGCTGGAGTTTTAACTGGACTTAATTTAAATTTGTAAATAACATCGGGGAAATCTGACACTTTTCTGAAACTTTCCAACTGTTGACATGACATGTCTCTCTGTTTGCTAGCTCTTCTTTGATTACTATCATCAGCATTTTGCAATTTTCCACACAAAGATTCTATACATGTTTTGTTAGCTTTTCCCTAAGTATCTCATTTTTAAGCTATTGTAAATGGCATTGTTTTATTAATTTTGGATATCAGTTGTTTATTGCCAGAATATGGAAATATCACTTATCCTTATTATTTCCTTCATTTTATTGCTTTTGATTCCTTTGCTCATTTTTTCTAATTTCTTAAAGTAAAAACATTAACATTAAACTCATTACCTTCTCAGTGTAAGTGATTAATTCCATAAATCTCTTCCTAAGAGCTCCTTTTGTGGTATTCTACAAATTGTGATATGGTGTATTTTCACATTTGTTTAGTTCAAATATTTTCAAACTTCCACTGGGGCTGTCTCCTGACCTACAGATTATTTAGAAGTGGGTTATTTAGTTTCCAAGGTAAGGAGCAGCAGCTGCGCTTTGCTGGAGCAGCCGTGAAGAGATACCCCACGCCCAACGTAAGAGAAACTCAAGTAAGATGGTAGGTGTTGCAAGAGGGCATCAGAGGGTAGACACACTGAAACCATATTCATAGAAACCTAGTCAGTCTAATCACACTAGGACCACAGCCTTGTCTAACTCAGTGAAACCAAGCCATGCCTGTGGGGCAACCCAAGACAGGCGGGTCATGGTGGAGAGGTCTGACAGAATGTGGTCCACTGGAGAAGGGAATGGCAAAGCACTTCAGTATTCTTGCCTTGAGGACCCCATGAACAGTATGAAAAGGAAAAATGATAGGATACTGAAAGAGGAACTCCCCAGGTCGGTAGGTGCCCAATATGCTACTGGAGATCAGTGGAGAAACAACTCCAGAAAGAATGAAGGGATGGAGCCAAAGCAAAAACAATACCCAGCTGTGGATGTGACTGATGATAGAAGCAAGGTCAGAGGCTGTAAAGAGCAATATTGCATAGGAACCTGGAATGTCAGGTCCATGAATCAAGGCAAATTGGAAGTGGTCAAACAGGAGATGGCAAGAGTGAACGTTGACATTCTAGGAATCAGCAAACTAAAATGGACTGGAATGGGTGAATTTAACTCAGATGACCATTATATCTACTACTGCGGGCAGGAATCCCTCGGAAGAAATGGAGTAGCCATCATGGTCAACAAAAGAGTCCAAAATGCAGTACTTGGATGCAATCTCAAAAACGACAGAATGATCTCTGTTTGTTTCCAAGCCAAACCATTCAATATCACAGTAATCCAAGTCTCTGCCCCAACCAGTAACACTGAAGAAGCTGAAGTTGAACGGTTCTATGAAGACCTACAAGACCTTTTAGAACTAACACCCAAAAAAGATGTCCTTTTCATTATAGGGGACTGGAATGCAAAAGGAGGAAGTCAAGAAACACCTAGAGTAACAGGCAAATTTGGCCTTGGAATGCAAAATGAAGCAGGGCAAAGACTAATAGAGTTTTGCCAAGAAAACGCACTGGTCATAGCAAACACCCTCTTCCAACAACACAAGAGAAGACTCTACACATGGACATCACCAGATGGTCAACACCGAAATCAGACTGATTATATTCTCTGCAGCCAAAGATGGAGAAGCTCTATACAGTCAACAAAAACAAGAGCAGGAGCTGACTGTGGCTCAGATCATGAACTCCTTATTGCCAAATTCAGACTGAAATTGAAGAAAGTAGGGAAAACCGCTAGACCATTCAGGTATGACCTAAATCAAATCCCTTATGATTATACAGTGGAAGTGAGAAATAGATTTAAGGGCCTAGATCTGATAGATAGAGTGCCTGATGAACTATGGAATGAGGTTCGTGACATTGTACAGGAGACAGGGATCAAGACCATCGTATGGGGAAAAAAAAAATACAAAAAAGCAAAATGGCTGTCTGGGGAGGCCTTACAAATAGCTGTGAAAAGAAGAGAAGCTAAAAGCAAAGGAGAAAAGGAAAGATATAAGCGTCTGAATGCAGAGTTCCAAAGAATAGCAAGAAGAGATAAGAAAGCCTTCTTCAGCGATCAGTGCAAAGAAATAGAGGAAAACAACAGAATGGGAAAGACTAGAGATCTCTTCAAGAAAATTAGAGATACCAAGGGAACATCTCATGCAAAGATAAAGGACAGGTATGGACCCAACAGAAGCAGAAGATATTAAGAAGAGGTGGCAAGAATACACAGAAGAACTGTACAAAAAAGATCTTCATGACCCAGATAATCACAATGGTGTGATCACTCACCTAGAGCCAGACATCCTGGAATGTGAAGTCAAGTGGGCCTTAGAAAGCATCACTATGAACAAAGCTAGTGGAGCTGATGGAATTCCAGTTGAGCTATTTCAAATCCTGGAAGATGATGCTGTGAAAGTGCTGCACTCAATATGCCAGAAAATTTGGAAAACTCAGCAGTGGCCACAGGACTGGAAAAGGTCAGTTTTCATTCCAATCTCAAAGAAAGGCAATGCCAAAGAATGCTCAAACTACCGCACAGTTGCACTCATCTCACACGCTAGTAAAGTATTTCTCAAAATTCTCCAAGCCAGGCTTCAGCAATATGTGAACCGTGAACTCCCTGATGTTCAAGCTGGTTTTAGAAAAGGCAGAGGAACCAGAGATCAAATTGCCAACATCCACTGGATCATGGAAAAGCAAGAGAGTTCCAGAAAAGCATCTATTTCTGCTTTATTGACTATGCCAAAGCCTTTGATTGTGTGGATCACAATAAACTGTGGAAAATTCTAAAAGAGATGGGAACACCAGACCACCTGACCTACTTCTTGAGAAACGTGTATGCAGGTCAGGAAGCAACAGTTAGAACTGGACATGGAACAACAGACTGGTTCCAAATAGGAAAAGGAGTATATCAAGGCTGTATATTGTCAGCCTGCTTATTTAACTTCTAGGCAGAGTACATCATGAGAAATGCTGGGCTGGAAGAAGCACAAGCTGGAATCAAGATTACTGGGAGAAATATCAATCACCTCAGATATGCAGATGACACCATCCTTATGGCAGAAAGTGAAGAGGAGCTAAAAAGCCTCTTGATGAACGTGAAAGAGGAGAGTGAAAAAGTTGGCTTAAAGCTCAACATTCAGAAAACAAAGATCATGGCATCTGGTCCCATCACTTCATGGGAAATAGATGGGGAAACAGTGGAAACAGTGTCAGATTTTCTTTTGGGGGGGCTCCAAAATCACTGCAGATGGTGACTGCAGCCATGAAATTAAAAGATGCTTACTCCTTGGAAGAAAAGTTATGACCAACCTGGATAGTGTATTCAAAAGCAGAGACATGACTTTGCCAACTAAGGTCCATCTAATCAAGGCTATGGTTTTCCCAGTGGTCATGTATGGATGTGAGAGTTGGACTGTGAAGAAGGCTGAGTGCCGAAGAATTGATGCTTTTGAACTTGTTGTTGGAGAAGACTCTTGAGAGTCCCTTGGACTGCAAGGAGATCCAACCAGTCCATTCTGAAGGAGATCAGCCCTGGGATTTCTTTGGAAGGACTGATGCTAAAGCTGAAGCTCCAGTACTTTGGCCACCTCATGCGAAGAGTTGACTCACTGGAAAAGACTCTGACACTGGGAGGGATTGGGGGCAGGAGGAGAAGGGGATGACCGAGGATGAGATGGTTGGATGGCATCACGGACTCGATGGACGTGAGTGTGAGTGAACTCCGGGAGTTGGTGATGAACAGGGAGGCCTGGCGTGCTGTGATTCATGGGGTTGCAAAGAGTCGGACACGACTGAGCGACTGAACTGAACTGAACTGAACCACCCCAGTATTCTGGCCTAAAGATTCTATGGACTGTGTGTAATCCTTGAGGTGGCAAAGAGTCACACACAGCTGGGCGACTGAACTGAAGGTTTGTTTCACAAACGTGGTCTCACAGGACGTGGTCTGTCGTGGTGAACGTTCCATGTACACGGAAAGGAGTGTGTTCTGCTGGGGGAGGGGGTCTGTTCTCCACCCGTCAGCTGAGCCCAGTTGGTTGATGCTCTGATTCAGGTCTCCTTCAGTCTTTCTGAGGCTCTGAGTACAAGGCTTGCCAACACCCTCCCGAGAAGAGGATGCTGACGCTTTCAATTAAAGCTGCGAATGAGTCCACTTACCCTCTTAATTCTGTTTTCCTTGAAGTGTGTTTTCGGCGCCCGCACGTTTCCTGCTGCTGGCATTTCTTCTTGGCGAGTTGACCTTCTGTCCTCACGAAAGGCACCTCTTCACTCCCGTCTTGTTTCTGCTTCCTTTGAAGCTTACCTTGTTTGACGTTAATGGAACCAGTTTGTTCAGCTTTCTTTTGATTTGTTTCCATGTTATACGCTCTCTGTCCTTTCACTTCAGAACTGAATGTGGCATTTTGTTTGAAATGAGTTTCTTGTGGATCCTGTATAGTTGGGTCAAGCTTTCCTATCCATTTCAGTAACGTCTGTCAGGCTGTTTAAACAATCTGCCGTTGAAAACAGTGTGGATGTTTGTAGACGTACGGCTACCATTTAATTATTTGTTTTCTGTTTGTCCCACCTACCTTTCTCTCCTCTGTTTCTCCTTCCCTCCTTCCTTGGAGTTATTTGAGCCATTTTAATTCCATCTCTTTCTGCAGCGTCTCCAGCCCTTTCTGGTCCCTGGAGGCCCCCTTGCGTACTCAGCCCTGAGGCCTGCAGCTGCACACGCCCCACCGCAGCTGTACCACCTTCAGAACCAGAGTGGGAAGAAGCCTCGTCCGCATCCTTGTCTCTCCTTGAAGAAGAATCACAGGCCCTCCTGGGCCCTGCGTCAGCACCCGAGCCTGCTCTGGGTTCCCGCCTGCGCTGGGTTCAGGCCTGGAGATGCTGAACGACACACAGAGTCAGGGAGAGGGCTCACCCTGTCTCGGCCATCCTTTGAATTCCGGTTTTCTTTTCCCATCTGCCTGTGGACACAGACTTTCAGAGTCTTCGGGTGGTGCTCCAGGCACTGTGTCGGGGTTTCAGAGTAGTGTTTAGAGGGATAGACAGTGTGTAGATGATTACCCCACCCAGACCCAGGACCAGAAGCACCAAATCTTTTCTGTCTTTCCACAAAATTTTAAACTTCATTCCTGCTGGCCATGTGATACTGTTTCTGAATAGGTTCCCGAGGCATTTTTATTTTCTATCAAATTCTGAATCAGATACGTTATCCATTTGTAGGGGCCTGCGTCTATAATCAATTCATTAGTGCACCTTAATTCTAGAAGATATTTTTCTATCTTCTTGGTTTTCTAATTAGGCAGTTGTAAAACTAGCCAGCATTTTTGTTGCTGCTGTTAGGGATTTTCCTTTCCTATTGTTTAAAGTACTCCTGAAATGTACTTCTGGGCTTCCCAGGTGGCTCAGTGGTAAAGAATCTGCCTGCCGAAGCAGGAGATGGAGGAGCTGTGGGTTTGATCCCTGGGTCAGGAAGATCCCCTGGAGAACGGAACGGCAACCCCCTCCAGTATTCTTGCCTGGAGACTCCCATGGACAGAGGAGCTCGTGGGATACGGTCCATGAGGTGGCAAAGAGTCAACCACAACTTAGCAGCTGAGCGTGCACACAAAGCGTACTTCTCCTAACGTGTCCATACTAAGCTCACTCACAAAACACACTCACACAGCAATGTGACTCCCGGGATTAACAGCTGGCTCCGGACACTTATTGAGGCGATTTTAAGGTTTCCTGTTAAAATCATATTTGCTGTTGCTTTTGGCAAGTACTTCCAATTGCATTTAAAATTTTCTTTGAATTTGTATATTATAGAGCAATTATCAAGGATGCCTTCAGGTCTAATAAAATTCTTTACAAGCCTTTGGATGGACTTTTATTTTTCTTCTAGTTTCTCTGTAGAGTGGGTGAATGTGATGAGTGGTCTGACATTAAATGGTAATTAGTTTCTACAGTAAACCCGACGTGGCTACATTGTTCTAGTCTTTCGATGCAGTTCCGCATTCTATTTGCGAACCCATCACTTGGAATTTTTGACGTCGATATCACAATTAGTGCACTATTTTTTAAGGCGTGGGCATCACACTGGTTTCTAAACGTGTGATCTGGCATTTCTCGCTGTTGTCTATGACATGGTGGTGATTAATAACCAGTGATTAAGTGGATTTCAGCTGCAAAACCATTTGACCCTAGGGCCTTACTGAGAGTGGTATTTTTAAGCACGTCTCCGGGGTCTCTGCTTGCTTTGTGGGCTGAGGTTGACGGCTCACATCTGCTCGCATTGCTGTGTTACACAGCAGTCATTGGAGTGCTGGCAGAGGCAGTAGCCCCACCTCAGGGTTCCAGGGCTCTCAAAGGCAGGCCTTTGCTTGGTGGCTCTCGTTTCATCTCACACCGCCCTGACCCCCGCACCCCTCCTCCCCCCCACCCCACCCCTGCCCACTGTGTCTCCTCCCACGCCCAGGGACCTCAGGTCATCCCAGTTTATCTCACACCGCCCTGACCCCCGCACCCCAGCCCCCCACCCCACCCTGACCCCCCACACCCCTCCCCCCCACCCCACCCCCACCCACTGTGTCTCCTCCCACGCCCAGGAACCCCAGGTCATCACAGTTTATCTCACACCACCCTGACCCCCCGCACCTCTCCTCCCCACCCCACCCCTGCCCACTATCTCTCGTCCCACACCCAGGGACCCCAGGTCACAGCACCTGTCCATCCAGGACTGTGGCGTCCCCCACCTCCCCTCCTCCTCCTGTCTTCAATCTTTGTGTGCATGGAGGAGGTGGGGAGGCCCTCTCCAGGTGCCCAGGACCCCAGGGTCCCCAGCAAATGTCCCATTTCTGGGCCTCGGTGGTCTTTGGCAGGCTTCTCCAGAGGATGGGCTGAGACACAGACCCCCACCCCGAGCCGGTGCATGGTCAGAGGGCAGCCACTTGCAGGCTGCAGAGGCCTGGGCCTCCGCCCCTGGAGTTCCCGCAGTGTCTGGGCAGAGCCCTTGGAGCAGGACGGAGTGTCTGGGCAGAAGCAGGGTGCCCACTGGCCGCCCCGCTGTGCATTGGGCAGCACGGGTCTCGGGCACCTGGGCTGAGCCTGTTCTAGCTGGTGGGAAGGGGTCTTGTTCGTGGGGAATAGGACTGTGTTTTGTGGTCTGTTCACTTGGTTCTTTCCCTCAGAATATTGGACGACGTAGCACGTGTGTGTGTCGGTCACTCAGTCGTGTCTGACTCTCTGCGACCCCGTGGACTGTGGCCCGCCAGGCTCCTCCGTCCATGGGATTCCCCAGGCAAGAGTACTGGAGTGGGCTGCCAGGCCCTGCTCCAGGCGACCTTCCCGACCTGGGATCAAACCCACATCTCATGTGACTCCTGCATGGCAGGTGGGTTCTTTACCATCAGTGCCACCTGGGAAGCCCCTCATTACCTAATTTTAATCCCGCTGCTTTAGGATTGGACAAAAGGCCTGTGATATCGCAAGTTGTACACTTACTGACATCGGTTGTGAAATGCATGATGGATTTTCCAGGTAATCCCCAAGCATGAAAAAGCAGGCTGTTAATAAAGCTTCAGTATATATCTGCTGAATTCAGTTAATTTATGGTGTAATTCAATTTTTGGTCTGTTTCAGTTTTCATCCAAGACATGTACTCAGTTTTGGAAAGACGGAGTTTCTCACTCACAAGCTCCTTTATTCAGATCTCTTATCTGTAATCATTTTCTGCTGAATTTGTGTATTTTGCCGCTATGTCTCCTCCCACGCCCAGGGACCCCAGGTCATCACAGTTTATCTCACATCGCCCTGCCCCCCGCACCCCTCCTCCCCCCCACCCCACCCCTGCCCACTATGTCTCCTCCCACGCCCGCCAGGGAGAGGGCTACAGAGTTTTTGATACATACAAGTTTGAGATTAAAATTTATTCAGAAATTGGGCTTCTTATAATTAAGTCACATGATATGTCTGTGACTGTTTACTACTTTTATCTCAAATTCTAAAAATTCCACATAGCACATGGATATTAATATGGATGTCTGATTTTTTTCTTTTTACGTTTGTATTTACCAGTAATTTCTGTTCAGCATTGATTTTTCCTGAATATGTTTCATGCAAACTGCAGGTCACTAGTTTTCTGTTTGGGTTCCTGTTCTCTGCTGACTTGTTTCAGAGGAGAGTTTAGTCTGCTAACATTTAACGTAAACACAGAACAGACTTGATTTTCCCCCTTTCTTCATCTTTATTGATAATCCTGGTTTCCTCTGTGCTTTTCTTTATTGTTATAATTAAATAATGATGTTTGAAAGTAATACAATAATTGAATAAAATGAAAATTATAATTTGCTATGCTTGTAACTGATGCTTTCAAACTGTGGTCTTAGAGAAGACTCTTGAGAGTCCCTTGGACTGCTAGGAGATCAAACCAGTCCATCCTAAAGGAAATCAGTTCTGAATGTTCATTAGAAGGACTGATGCTGAAGCTGAAACTCCAATACTTTGCCCACCTGATGCCAAGAGCCGACTTGGACAAAAGCCCTGATGCTGGGAAAGACTGAAGGCAGGAGAAGGGGTGACAAGACGAGACGGTTGGATGGCATCCCCGACCCGATGGACGTGAGTCTGAGCCAGCTCCGGGAGACGGTGATGGACAGGGAGGCTGGCGGCGGTCCATGGGGTCGCAAAGAGCTGGACGCGACTGAGCAAGTAGTTACTGTCTTGTGATTATTTTATCTGTAGATTATCCCCGGGGGGGCCTTCACCCCACCTCGGTGCTGCTGGCCGGAGTCCTCTCTCCCGTCTCCCCTCCTCCGCAGCCCCTCTGCACGGAGCCCTCGTGGGTTCCTGGGGCTCTGCCTGCAGGGGGTGCAGACGCCACTCCCTGCCAGTCAGCCATTCCCCCAGCTATGGCTCTGCGGCCCCCCCCCCCCACCCGGTTCTCTGTGAGCCTCCGAGACGCTCCATTTATCCTCGGATTCCAGGGACTTTTCCAGAACACACACAGGTGTTTACCCTTTCTTCAGAGTCCCACCTGGGACTCAGTGAGAATGAGCCAGCCAGCCCAGCTCCTTGTCGGCGGAGGTATTGCCTCTTATTTAATTACTGACTGCTCATCCCCGGGAGCCTCTTACTGTCTGACTGTTCAGTCTCCTAAATCGGAGTCAGGTTTTTCACCTGAGACTTCGTAGCTTTTCCACTGTCTCCTCCTCGGTGTCTCCTAGGATAGCCCCCGAGGCTCCGCACTGCCCTGCTGCCTGTCTGAGGGGCTGTTAGTGAGGAAACCTTGCTTTGCATTTCTAGGAAGGTGCTCGCCTAGTGCACTTGGCCGCTGCGTTGCTCTCACTGTCTTTTCACTCCAGTTCCATGCGTCTTCCCAGCTCCTCCATCCCCTCAGAGCCGATGGAGGGTCTGGCTGCCCACCTGCAGAAGCTGTCTGGGGAAGGAGGGTGCTCAGCCCTGAGAAGCCTTTTGCCCTGACATCCTGGAGCAGCGGAAGGGGCCGTCCTGGCCGAGGGGGCGAGCGGATGGGCAGGAGGCAGAGGCAAGGAGGGGGCCTCGAGCATCTCATCAGGCGGCCGTGTGCGCCCTGCCCGACTCCCTGCTACTGGTCTCCAGCGCCTTTCCGGTCCGCAGCCCCCAGGCCGAGCTCACTCTGCACCAATAGTCCCATTGCCCCTCCTGCCTCACCCCCTTTCTGCCAGGACTGCCCACCCTTGCTCTCGCCCTAACGCTCTGCCCCCACCCCAGCCCCACCAATACCTTCTGCGCTGACCGAAGGCAGACTCAGCAGAAAGAATGCGTGCGTGCGTGACTCCGGGTCTGGCGCAGGAGTAACGCATGGAAGCCGTCCCCTCAAGTTCTCCCGAGGCAGGTGTTGTTGATCTGGGAGGGGGGACACAGACTCGCCCTCCTTCCAGGGAGAGAAAGTTCCAGGGCTCTGCCTGCTGCGGGGTCCTAGTCTGGGGCAGGGCAGGGGGGCAGCCTCCCGGGCGAGTGACGTCTCTGCACTCAGGCCCACCTGGACAGGTGATCTGGTCTCCACAGGGTCCCCCCCCACCACCCCTCCTGTGGCTGTCCTCTCCCCAGCGACCTGGAGACCCTGAGTCACAGCCCGAGGCGGGCTCACCTGGGACCCACGAACCTGCCCTGCAGCCCCTCATGGTGGAGCGGCCCCATCCTGGAGGAGGTTCTGGGTGAGCCTGGCAGGGGCCGGAGTCCAGAGGGAGACGAGGAAGGCAGGCTGGACCCCAATTACCCCCCATCTCCCCGCTTCCTGGGGCATAGAGTGAGCCCCGGCGGCTCCCCTGGGAGGGTCATTGCAGGTGAAACACGCCCTTTCCCAACCACAGGGCAGGACGACGCCTCCCTGGGCCTGTCTCTGCCTCTGCGGGCCTCACGGGGGCACTGATGACCGTGCCTCAGGGCCACATGCCCACACTGTTGCCGAGGAGCCGGCAGGGAGAGTGGGGCGCGTGGGCCAAGCGTCGGTGGCGGGAGCGCCTCACGGGCCCTGCTCCCCCGCTCCAGTCCAGGGACCGCCGCCTTCTGTGGGCAGAGTGAATCCATGTGGCGACTAAGCCCAAAGCCGCTTCCAGCTCTGAGAACCTTCGAACCTAAGCTTTATCCGTGAAAACAAATCTGTCCACAGTGGGGTCCCTTCAGCCCCTTGTTTCTTAAAATAAACCCCTCCCTCCTGTCCAGACGGTTCCAGGGACGCACAGAAACCCATCCTCAGCCTCTGCTCCTCGGACTCCCCAGGACGAGGGAGCTGGGGACCCTCTCCAGGAGGCGGGGGTCGTGCCTGGGGGCGCTGGCCCAGAGCCCTGGCCGCTCTGGGAGGCTGAGCCTCGGCTCTCAGCGGGGCGGTGGAGGAAGGAGGCGGGAGGGGCCTCCGCGTCCGTGTGTCCCACGTCTGTCCTCCGTCTGTGCACCTGGCGGCCTGTCCGAGCGCCCACCCCCGCCCGCACCCCTTGCAGCCAGCTCTGTGTCAGCTCAGGGGCCAGGGCCTCCCGGGGCAGCTGTGGACCAGTAGGCGGGTTGACCTGTGACCATCAGGGCAGAGAGAGCGAGCGAGAGAGAAGGGCCAGCGGGTGAGACGTGCACCGAGGACCTGAGGCCTGGAGGGCTCGGGGGAGACCTCAGGCCCCGCGGGTCTCCCGCTGTCTCCCCAGCTGCAGCAGGACCACAGCTAGGTAGACAGAGGCACAGACGGCGGGCGAGCGCAAGGACAGAGGGCGGATGGGCGGCAAGAAGAAAGGAGGGGTGGGTAGCGCGAGTGGGTAGAGGGGAGAGACGCGCATATGAGCTTCACGCTCACGGTTTGTACGCGACCTGGAAGCTCAGCGCGTGTGCGTATGTGTGTGCGTGTGCTTGTGTGCATATGTGTGCTATCTGTGCAGCACATGTGTGTTAGGTATGTGTGCACGTGTGCACATGCTATGCATGTGTATCATGTGTGTCTGTGTTATGCATGCGTGTATATATATGTGTGTTACATATCTGTGTGTTTATGTGTGTACACGTGTGTCTGTGTGTGTATGTGTGTTAAGTACGTGCATATGTGTGCATATGTGTGCTTATGCATTTGTATGTGTTTATATGTGTCATGTGTGTGTTTATGCTAATCTTTGTATCTATATGTGTGTGTATGTGTGTGTTTGTGTATGTTGTTTGTGCATGTGTTTATGTGTGTCTATGTACGTGTATGTGTGTGTCATGTGTGTGTTCATGCATGTTTGTGTTTATATGTGTGTTATGTGTGTATCTACATGTGTATCTGTATGTACGTGTGTTATATGTGTGTGTATTTGTGTGTGCATGTGTATACATGTGTTAGGTGTGTGTAAACATGTGTTTTATGCATGTGAGTGTGTGCACACATGTGTATACGTGTGTGTTAGGTGTGTGTATATACATGTGTGTTAGGTATGTGTGTGTGTACATGTGTGTTCACACGTGAGCACACAGGTTAAACGAGCAGGAGGCAGATGGCCGACAAACCCTTGCTGGCTGAGGCCCTGGGCAGCACCCGGCGCCCAGAACTCCCCGCGGGTGGGGGCGTGCCCCGGGCTGGGCTTCAGGGAGGCCTGCGGAGCGCTGGGCCCAGACCCCGCCTCTCACCCCACCCTGCGAGGCGCTGTCTCGTCCAGCCCCCGGGACGCAGGTCAGAGGCAGTGACCGGCCTCGGCTGGTGAGGGTCTCCTGCAGCCTCTCAACGCACGAGTGGACTGCCCCTGGCAGTCAGGGGCTTGACCAGTGGACCACAGGCACCACTCAGGACTGGGGCCACAGCGCAGCTCCCAGAACCTGGGCGCACATGCCTGGACGCTGACCTCTTCCGCATCACAGACCCAGAACCGCTTCCCCTGTCTCTGCGATGCCCTACAGGGAGCAGGCAAGGGGCTACTCCATGGTGCTGGGTGGTCTCCGCTCGGCCTTACCTCCCTCTGGGCCCTCCTGCGCCCTCTGCCCCCATGCTGACTCTGGGGACACCTCCTCCAGGAAGCCCCCCTTGACTCCCCTGCCCTTTGGTGTCTCTGATTCTGGGCCACTAAGTCTCAGAGCCCCCAAAAGTGGATGGCCTTGACCTCATGTCTCAATCTCAGGAACGTATGATCTCTGAGGGCGGGGGTTATGATCAGACATCTTGACAGCCAGCAGTGTCTGCAAGGAGTCATGTGATTCAATACAGTTTTTTGTTTAATTTGCCCAATTTTGTCAATTAAAAAAAGAACTATTATCCTGTACCAGTAGTCCCGGCTGAGTTGGCTGCCTGAAATCCGCTCTGGAAGGAAAAACAGACTTTACCTTCTCAGTCTCTGCCAACTACACAACTCAGATGATACAATTAACTTCCCAGCCTCAGAGGGGCTTTGATTTGAGTCCAATTTTGTTATCTTTCAGAATTTCCTCTCAGGTTTTTCTTTAATTCCTCAGCTTCCTTCAAAAATAGCACTGAGACCGTGTCTTGACAGGAGAAGATGTATCATCCACACCCCTGTTATGCCTCAAATTACCCTGAACCACGTTCTTGGCACAGATGCGCCTGCCCCCACCCCCCACTGCAGCCCATCCAGCCGCACTGGCGCTTCTCAGATGGAGATGAAGACTCTTTTCATCTCAAGTGTTTGTCAGACACAAGTCGTCTCCACAAGAGGAGAGCCTACCGTGCCGGCCTGGGTGCTTCTGTCCTCTTGAGAAAATTGTTTGCAGGGACACGGTGGGAAGAAGCGTCTGGCTTTGCTGTTTGCTGACGGACGCCAGTGCCTTCCCATCAGTGCAGGCCCTCTCCAGCTGCTCTGGTCCGGCAGCCTCGCCTCTGGAATCACGAACGGCAGACGCAGAGAACGGGAGGCTGTTTGCAGAACCCGCTGTCCATGCTCTGACGCCAGAACACGCCAGCGCACGCTCGCAGCACGTCTGAGCCCTGGGGGCGGCCCCTTGGGGATGTGGACCCTACCCCCAAGTCTCGGCGGCACTCAGGGCCTGCTCGTGGGCCGCGGGGCTGTCCCTGTGATGACGCTCACTGTCGGTCACGAGCCAAGAGCTAAAACCATCGTCTGAGACGGCGTGAGGGGGCCGGGGGGCTCCCGTCTTGCAGGTGTCCCCGTGCTGCGTCCGTCCCTCTCTCTGGCAGCCGTGTCGGCATCCTGACCCTGCATCTCTCCCCAGCCCCACCATCAGTGAGTCTTCTCTGTCGCGCCTCCTTCACGCCTCCTGACCGCAGTGATTCCTCTCCATCTCCTCGGTTGGCACTGGCAAGCTGCCTTCCTCTCTCCTCTGGGATAGAGCGAACGCTCCATCCGTTTGACCCTTTGCAATCAGTCCGCCTTGGAGGACGGAACAACCATCTCCCTGCTGCTCAGACCGGAAGCTGATCGTATAGGCTCCCTTCCCCTTCGGTCCTGCCAGTTTTGCCTCCCAACTGCTCCTCAACTTTGTCATCCCTCCCTGGTGGTGATCGTGATCCACCGTGACTGTGCCCACACCAGCGCCCCACTGGTCCCCTTCCCTCGTGTCTTGCCTCCTCAGTAACTTTCTAACATGGAAACGTGTATTTTGTCGTCCCTGGGGAACCCGCCGTGACCCCTCTGCCACTGCCCAAGGGCGTGAGACTCCGGAACGCCCCGTCCTGGCCTTGGCACCTTTGCTTGGGTGCTGCTTGCCTGCCGATGGCCTGGCTCCCCCTGTCTTCACACCCATGTGCCCAGCCATCCAGCCTCAGCTCCCACTCACTCCTGCAGGACGGCCTCCCCGACCTGGGCGTCTCCGTGCATGCTCCTCGGGCGCTGAAGGGCGACCCCACATTCATAACACTCATGAGTTGTTTCCTCCACTGAGTCGGGATCAAGGAAATGAGATTGAAGGAATGGCCAGAAGACACAAATATGCAAAACGCAGTCTGTATCTGAAATGAAGATCGCCGGGAGAAGCCAAGAGACAAGCCAAGTAGCCCATCCATGGAGAATCTGGACAGGCGCTGATAATCACCCATGGACGAGAGCATCATCCCGAAAGGCGGCAACACCTCAGCCAGCGCGTGGCAGCGGCCGCTTGGACAGGAAACGTGGCCTCGGGGCAGAGAGGGGTCTCTGCTTCTCCGTGTGTCGCCTCTGGGTGCAGCTGTTCACGCGCATGAACACGCCGGGCAGGCCTGGGGACAGTCAGGTGGCCATCCTCACATCATGCCTGGAGGGGAGGTGTTGGGGTGAAGTTCCACAACGTTCAGACTTTCGCCTGAGTCGTTTCACCCCAGCAATAAATGCTAAGGTTATAACTCTGGGGCCAGCCGACTCTTTATTCAAAGGCCTATTTAAAATATAAAAGTTGAAATGACCTAAATATCCACAAAATATAGAAAGGCGATGTGGTATAAACACTTGACTCTGTTTCTCAGGGAGAGGACAATGATCTTTTATTGACTTTTGCTTCCAATATCTGTAACTCTCACGGGATTCTCTCCTGTGGGTCTCAGTGGGACAAAGGCCTCCCCTTCCCCACATCATGTAGAAGGGAGAACCCCAATTTCCCATCCTCGCAGCTGGACAAGGCTGTGGCTCACGCCTGTGGGGAGCAGTGTGGAGAGAGACAAGGTTCCCAAGATCAGGGATGTGTTGAAAGGATCATATATTTCGACCAAGTTAACTTTATCCCAGGAATGAAAGATTGGTTTAATATTTTTAAAAATCGACCCATGTAATTCACCACCTTAACAGAATAAAAAAGAAAAACAATGATCGTACAAGTTTTTCATAAAAACTTACTCAGCGACATTCAGTCTATGCATGAAAAAAGCAGGAGCAAACTAGGACTAGAACTTCCTTAATGTCACAAACGGCAGCCACGAAAAAATCAGCTGCAGAGATTATCAAAGTGAAAGTGAGCGTCACTCAGTCGTGTCCGACTCTGTGACCTCAAGGATTATACAGTCCATGGAATTTTTCAGGCCAGAATACTGGGGTGGTTCAGTTCAGTTCAGTTCAGTTCAGTCGCTCAGTCATGTCCGACTCTTTGCAACCCCATAAATTGCACCACGCCAGGCCTCCCTGTCCATCATCAACTCCCGGAGTTTACTGAAACTCATGTCCATCGAGTCCGTGATGCCATCCAGCCATCTCATCCTCGGTCGTCCCCTTCTCCTCCTGCCCCCAATCCCTCTCAGCATCACAGTCTTTTCCAGTGAGTCAACTCTTCCAATGAAGTGGCCAAAGTATTGGAGTTTCAGCTTTAGCATCATTCCTTCCAATGGACACCCAGGGCTGATCTCCTTTAGAATGGACTGGTTGGATCTCCTTGCAGTCCAAGGGACTCTCAAGAGTCTTCTCCAACACCACAGTTCAAAAGCATCAATCTTCAGTGCTCAGCTTTCTTAACAGTCCAACTCTCACATCCATACATGACCACTGGAAAAACCATAGCCTTGATTAGACGGACCATTGTTGGCAAAGTAATGTCTCTGCTTTTTAATATGCTATCTAGGTTGGTCATAGATTTTCTTCCAAAGAGTAAGCGTCTTTTAATTTCATGGCTGCAATCACCATCTGCAGTGATTTTGGAGCCCAAAAAAATAAAGTCTGACACTGTTTCCACTGTTTCCCCATCTATTTCCCATGAAGTGATGGGACCAGATGCCATGATCTTCGTTTACTGAACATTGAGCTTTAAGCCAACTTTTTCACTCTGCTCTTTCACTTTCATCAAGAGCTTTTTAGTTCCTCTTCACTTTCTGCCATAAGGGTGGTGTCATCTGCATATCTGAGGTGATTGATATTTCTCCCGGCAATCTTAATTCCAGCTTGTGCTTCTTCCAGCCCAGCGTTTCTCATGATGTACTCTGCATAGAAGTTAAATAAGCAGGCTGACAATATACAGCCTTGACGTATTTCTTTTCCTATTTGGAACCAGTCTGTTGTTCCATGTCCAGTTTTAACTGTTGCTTCCTGACCTGCATACAGATTTCTCAAGAGCCAGATGAGGTGGTCTGGTATTCCCATCTCTTTCAGAATTTTCCACAGTTTATTGTGATCCACACAATCAAAGGCTTTGGCATAGTCAATAAAGCAGAAATAGATGTTTTTCTGGAACTCTCTTGCTTTTTCCATGATCCAGCGTATGATGGCAATTTGATCTCTGGCTCCTCTGCCTTTTCTAAAACCAGCCTGAACATCTCAAAGTTCATGGTTGATGTATTGCTGAAGCCTGGCTTGGAGAATTTTGAACATTACTTTACTAGCATGTAAGATGAGTGCAATTGTGTGGTAGTTTGAGCGTTTTTTGGCATTGCCTTTCTTTGGGATTGGAATGAAAACTGACCTTTTCCAGTCCTGTGACCACTGCTGAGTTTTCCAAATTTGCTGGCATATTGAGTGTAGCACTTTCACAGCATCATCCTTCAGGATTCGAAATAGCTCAACTGGAATTCCATCACCTCCACTAGCTTTGCTCATAGTAATGCTTTCTAAGCCCACTTGACTTCACATTCCAGGATGTCTGGCTCTAGATGAGTGATCACACCATTGTGATTATCTGGGTCGTGAAGATCTTTTTGTACAGTTCTTCTGTGTATTCACCTGGGTGTATTCTTCTGTGTATTCACTTGGGCCAGCTGGGGCAATCACGTGGGCCACCTCTTCTTAATATCTTCTGCTTCTGTTAGGTCCATACCATTTCTGTCCTTTATCGAGCCCATCTTTGCATGAAACGTTCCCTTGGTATCTCTAATTTTCTTGAAGAGATCTCTAGTCTTTTATTCTGTTCTTTCCTCTATTTCTTTGCATTGATCGCTGAAGAAGGCTTCCTTATCTCTCCTTGCTATTCTTTGGAACTCTGCATTCAGATGCTTATATCTTTCCTTTTCTCCTTTGCTTTTAGCTTCTCTTCTTTTCACAGCTATTTGTAAGGCCTCCCCAGACAGCCATTTTGCTTTTTTGCATTTATTTTCCTTGGGGATGGTCTTGATCCCTGTTTCCTATACAATGTCACGAACCTCATTCCATAGTTCATCAGGCACTCTATCTATCAGATCTAGGCCCTTAAATCTATTTCTCACTTCCACTGTATAATCATAAGGGATTTGATTTAGGTCATACCTGAATGGTCTAGCGGTTTTCCCTACTTTCTTCAATTTAAGTCTATATTTGGCAATAAGGAGTTCATGATCTGAGCCACAGTCAGCTCCTGCTCTTGTTTTTGCTGACTGTATAGAGCTTCTCCATCTTTGGCTGTAAAGAATATAATCAATCTGATTTCGGTGTTGACCATCTGGTGATGTCCATGTGTAGAGTCTTCTCTTGTGCTGTTGGAAGAGGGTGTTTGTGATGACCAGTTGACCAGTGTGTTCTCTTGGCAAAACTCTATTAGCCTTTGCCCTGCTTCATTCTACATTCCAAGGCCAAATTTGCCTGTTACTCCAGGTGTTTCTTGACTTCCTACTTTTGCATTCCAGTCCCCTATAATGAAAAGGACATTTTTTGGGGGGAGGGGTGTTAGTTCTAGAAGGTCTTGTAGGTCTTCATAGAACCGTTCAACTTCAGCTTCTTCAGTGTTACTGGTTAGGGCATAGGCTTGGATTACTGTGATATTGAATGGTTTGCCTTGGAAATGAACAGAGATCATTCTGTCATTTAGGAGATTGCATCCAAGTATTGCATTTTGGACTCTTTTGTTGACCACGATGGCTACTCCATTTCTTCTACTGCCTGCAGTAGTAGATATAATGGTCATCTTAGTTAAATTCACCCATTCCAGTCCATTTTAGTTCGCTGATTCCTGGAATGTCGACATTCACCCTTGCCATCTCTTGTTTGACCACTTCCAATTTGCCTTGATTCATGGACCTGACATCCCAGGTTCCTTTACAGCATCAGACCTTGCTTCTATCACCAGTCACATCCACAACTGGGTGTTGTTTTTGCTTTGGCTCCATCCCTTGATTCTTTCTGGAGTTATTTCTCCACTGATCTCCAGTAGCATATTGGGCACCTACTGACCTGGGGAGTTCCTCTTTCAGTATCCTATCATTTTGCCTTTTCATACTGTTCATGGGGTTCTCAAGGCAAGAATACTGAAGTGGTTTGCCATTCCCTTCTCCAGTGGACCACATTCTGTCAGACCTCTCCACCATGACCTGCCCATCTTGGGTTGCCCCGCGAGTATGGCTTGGTTTCATTGAGTTAGACAAGGCTGTGGTCCTAATGTGATTGGATTGACTAGTTTTCTGTGAGTATGGTTTCAGTGTGTCTGCCCTCTGATGCCTTCTCGCAACACCTACCATCTTAGTTGGTTTTCTCTTACCTTGGGCGTAGGGTATCTCTTCACGGCTGCTCCAGCAAAGCGCAGCCGCTGCTCCTTACCTTGGACGTGGAGTAGCTCCTCTTGGCCCTCCTACGCCCGCACAGCCGCTGCTCCTTGGATGTGGGGTTACTCCTCTCAGTCGCCTCCCCTGACCTCGGGAGTGGGGTAGCTCATCTCCACCGCTGCCCCTGAACTCGGACGTGGGGTAGCTCCTCTTGGCTACTCATTCCCTTCTCCAGGGGATCTTCCCAACCCAGAGATGGAAGCCAGTCCTCCTGCATTGCAGGAGGATTCTTTACCAACTGAGCCAGCAGGGAAGTCCACTTACTGGTCAAACGTGAAAGACTCCCCCTAAAATCGGGCTTGAGGATCAATGGGCCACCATCACCACTTATACGTAGATGGTGTCCTGTTATATACAGGCTAGACAGGGGATTAGGTGCCACCGCAGAGCACAGAGAACTATTAATATATTCAACATCCTGTGATAAAGCATAATGGAAAAGAGCATGAAAAAGAATGTGTTTATGTATAACTGAGTCATAAGTTTCTACAAGTCATTGCTTTACAGTAGAGATTAGCACAACATTGTAGATCAACTATACCTCAATAAAATAAATCTAAAATAACATAATAATAAACATTGTCCTGGAGATCCTCCACAGTGCAAGTAAAAGAAAAAATACATAGAAATTGAAAGTAAGGAAACGCAAACATCTTTGTTGAGAACATGATTGTGAACAAGAAGAAACTGAAGGAATCCACAAGCAAATCTTTAGAATTAACCAGTGAATTTAGCAAAGTGCCTATATTATTTCCACATGCTAGTAACAAACGATTAAGCACTGAATTTTTTAAATGCCATTTTATAACTGCACCAGGAAACTGAACACGTGATGACGGATATATGTGGCATCTGCACTGGAGGCCACGGCTCGAGGAAAATCAAAGAGGGTCTAAATAAACGCGGGGATGAATCGCACTCGTGAAGTGAAGCCTCCGTACTGCCAGATCCCCTTGCATTGAACCACAGATTCGTTCCAAGTCCGTCTCACCTTCTATTGTCATTTCTTACCAAAATGTACAAACTGATGTTAAAATTGATGGAGAAGATCAAAGGATACAGAAGGGCAGAGACCATGTCTGAGAGGCAGAGCCCCCAGACTCCAGGACTCTCCGTGAAATGGCTGTGTTGTGGGCTCCTGGCCAACGAGAGGACTGAGGGGCCGACAGACGACACAGGCGGGCCACCCGACGCTGACGAACCACGAGGGCACCGCGGAGGCGGCGAACGTCTGTGTTTCATAGGAGTTGATCCCTTTGAAGACAACGAATCTTGTGTCTACCTCACACCATTAATGTAAAGGACCGATTTCCTAAACATAAAAGTAAAATCTATCCATCTTTCAGAAGAAAACTTACAGGATATTGTTACGACCTTGGGTAGGCAACAGTTTCTTAAACAGAACACTAAAATTCTGTGTCCTGGAAATCCTCAGCAGAGAAAGAAAAGAAAAAGATACATAGACATTGAAATTAAGGAAGTGACGATATCCTTATTTGTAGGTAACATGATCACGCAAGTTTCTTTGTGGTTGATATATTGCACTTTATTTTTTTTTTAAAGAACTCTGTTTCTCCCATTAAAAATGTGAGCCATCTCCCACAAGCTCACAGATTTTCAGTCTACTCTGGATGAAGGGAACACACTCACACCATGGGAAGGAAGCCTGCACGTCTGTGGGAAAAGACAGTCCATTTGAAATTACAGATAAGGCCCTACAAGCTCTTCACAAAGGAAGATACCCACATAGTTGAGGAGCACACAGCCAGGTGCTCAGAATTAATACCAATTAGAAAAATTAAAATCATGAGTCACTCACGAGAACGGCTCGATGACAAGGACAGGAAATACCAAGTGTTCACAAGGTTGTGGAGGAGCTGGGATCCCTCCTCCCCTTTTCCTTTTGGTAACCACGCCGTTCGTTTTCTATGTCTGCGGGTCTATTTCTGCTTTGTAAACAAGTTCGTTTTTCAGATTTCACATGTAGTATGTCTTTGACTTACTTCCCTCCGCGAATGGGGGTGCAGCTGCTATCGGGTGCCACGTGGCCGTCTTCAGAGCCAACCGCATTGCTGCCAGTGGCATTATTTTGTTTTTTTCATGGCTGAGTAATATTCCATCGTTCATCTATCGATGGACACTTACCTTGCTTCCATGTCTTGCATATTGTAAACAGTGCTGCCATGAACATGGGGTGCAAAAACATGCTTCTATTTTAAAAAGAGGTAGTAGACTGTAACTGGTCCAAAGCATTGTTGTTTGCTTTATGCAGAAGGTAAATGTCAAACATGGCTCAAATGTTAATTGTAACATTAGTTGAATTAGGGAAATGTTGTCTTCTTTCTATTTATCTCTATCTTCCAAGTTTCTTTTTTTTCCCAATTTCCCTTTAATGATTTCAGTTTGCAGCGAAAACTCCTCTGCCTTTCAAACAATCCCCTTAACTTTTGAAATTAAGGAAAAAGATTTCAGTTCAGTCGCTCAGTTGTGTCCAACTCTTTGCAACCCCATGAACTGCAGCACGCCAGGCCTCCCTGTCCATCACCAAACTCCCAGAGTTTATTCAAACTCGTGTCCATCCAGCCATCTCATCCTCTGTCATCCCCTTCTCCTGCCTTCAGCCAGCATCAGGGTCTTTTCAAATGAGTCAGTTCTTCACATCAGGCGGCCAAAGTATTGGAGTTTCAGCTTTAGCATCAATCCTTCCAATGAACATTCAGTACTGATTTCCTTTAGGATGGACTGGTTGGATCACCTTGCAGTCCAAGGGACTCTCAAAAGTCTTTGCCAACACCACAGTTCAAAAACGTCAGTTCTTTGGTGCTCAGCTTTCTTTATAGTCCAACTTTCACATCCATACATGACTGCTTGAAAAAACCATAGCTTTGATTAGACGGACCTTTGTTGGCAAAGTAATGTCTCTGCTTTTTGATATGCTGTCTAGGTTGGTCATAGCTTTTCTTCCAAGGAGTAAGGGTCTTTTAATTTCATGGCTGCAATCACCATCTGCAGTGATTTTGGAGCCCAAGGAAATAAAGCCTGTCACTGTTTCCATTGTTTCCCCATCCATTTGCCATGAAGTGATGGGACTGGATGCCATGATCTTCGTTTTCTAAAGTTGAGTTTTAAGCCAACTTTTTCACTCTCCTCTTTCACTTTCATCAAGAGGCTCTTTAGTTCTTCTTCACTTTCTGCCATAAGGGTGGTGTCATCTGCATATCTGAGGTGATTGATATTTCTCCCGGCAATCTTGATTCCAGCTTGTGCTTCCTCCAGCCCAGCGTTTCTCATGATGTACTCTGCATAGAAGTTAAATAAGCAGGGTGACACTATACAGCCTTGACGTACTCCTCTTCCTCTTTGGAACCAGTCTGTTGTTCCATGTCCTGTTTTGTTGCTTCTTGACCTGCATACCAGTGGGTATATAGAGATATGCATATGTTTACATGAGTTGATATCTTGTAATCAAGAACTATTTTATATTTATGTTTTGAAAAATCAACTTCGATTAAGATGCGTGTGGTTCAGGCGCACACGTGTCTCCTGAGCGCACTTTCACAGCAGGCCACCTCGTGAAACAGATGCCACCCTGGCTTTGCACACTGTATAAGGAGCCTCCGCAAGTGCAGTGACTTCGTTAGCACACTCACTACCCACGACTTTCTAGGGCACAAGGCCAGGGTCTCTGCTGGGGTCTCAAGAGGCTGAAGGCGACGTGTCAGCCGACTGTGATCCACCTGGAACCTGGGATCTGCTTCCGGGTCCCATCAGGGATTGCAGAGCTCAGCTCCTTGTGAATATAGAGCTCGGTCCCTTCTCTCTTGCTGGCTGTGGGCCAGGGTTTGCTCAGGGCCTGGCTGTACGCCTCCCTCCCTTTGTGGGCCTGCTGAGCATCTGCGGCTTCACCTTCTTTTAAGGGGCCACCTGATCAGGCCAACCCAGCTCACCTCCTTTGATCAATTCAATCAGTGGGGGGACCTCCCACGATATTCTGGCCCTCCCCCCACACACACATGGAAGAGCTGATTCAAACGGTGCACCCTGGGGGCAGAGACGGGACCTTGGGCATCATCTAGAACTTTGCCTGGTGTAGCCGTTATGCTAAAATCTGCTGCTTTCCAGACAGCGCTCTGCTGTGCTCCTTGTACAACAGGCTCAGAACTCAGGGGCGCTTGTCCATCTGCTGACTAACCGTCGTCACCCTAGGCCCCCCAGGAGCTGGCCTGGGGTCCACACTGGGTGCCTGAGGGGAGCTGCCAGCCATTCGAGCAGGGAGAGGTCATCCATAAGGAAGGACGCTGGACCCAGTCTGGACTCCAAGAGTCCTGGTGGAGAGCCGGTGAGGGATACAGAGGTGGGGAGGGCAGGGGCTGACGTCTGTGGTTTGGGGAGGTCCCCTGGGAGGAGGGCCTGGGGGCAGTGGTGGCCTCTGGGCAGAGGGGAACCATGGGGCCAGCCTTCTGGGGACACAAGCGTGGCTGGGAGTGAGGGGCACCTGAGCCCCATCCAGGGAAAGGTGGGCGAGGGGCCAGGTATCCCCTCAGCATCGTGAAGCTTAGACACCACGTGCTCGGCAAACAGGATCCCAGATGGGCCCCAGAGCTGGGGACGCAGGGCTGGCTTGGTGTCTCTGGCCCAGGTCCTAGCCTGGGCGAAGCTGGGGAGGTCCCCGTTCCTGACCCACCTTGTCCCTTCAGCCCCCAGACACTGCGGCCTGAGGAGGGGAGGGCCTCGCGGGAACAAGGCTGTGCGGCTGGCTGTGGGGGGGTCATCCTGCCCATGCCTGGTTGTCCTGGGACCCAAGCAGGTCAGAAGCACACGCTCATGGACAGGAGCTCACCGCGAGAGGGAACTTGATTTAGAAATGGAAAGCAGACCTCAAGAAGCGGGAGAAAATGGCCCCTTCCTGCTGCCATAGTAACAAAGATGGGGGCGGAGGGAGGGGAGCCGGGAGGAGAGTCCGAGGCTGGAGGCAATTACCTGCAGCCTGAGTCTTATCTCCCAAGACCCCAGAGCCGGTGGCTCTCACCCACCGCTGTCAGGCTGGAGGGGCAAGCGGCTCTGAGCGTCCTCTGAGCACCTCCCCCCAGGCCAGCCTGTGACAGGCCAGCCCATCCGAATCCCTCCGCTAGGCCCCTCCTGGGCTGCGCGGACGTCCAGCTCAGCCCCCTCCATGCCGCCCCTTCGGCCTGGCAGGTGAACCCCGTCCACACCCATTGACTCGGGGGCAAGTGTCAGGGATCCTCCTCCCCGGGGATCCCCGCTGCGAGAACTGCTCCGTGTCCCTCCCGGCGCCGATGCTCGTGTCTAGGGTCACCTCGGGGGTCGGGCCTCCCGCAGCCCCCGGGGGAACAGAGGGACACTCCTTTTTACAGGGAGAATCCCAGGGACAGGGGAGCCTGGTGGGCTGCCGTCTATGGGATCGAAGAGTCGGACACGACTGAAGTGACTTAGCAGCAGCCGCACACTCTGATCAGGTCGCAAAAGCAGAGTCAGTCGTCCACCAGCCACAGCACGGGCTCCCAGGGCCCCAGGCCCCGAGGAAAAACCTGCTTCCAGGCAGGGGTGGTGAACGGTGACCTCAGGGTCGAGCCGGGGGCCCCGCCTGGAGGGGTCAGGGACGGCATCTGAAGGTGAGACTGGGCCAGCCAGGGAGTGCAAGGCAGAACACGTGCACCCAGACCGCGGGCTGGGCGGAGCCGGCACCTCGTGGAGGGGGCTCATCGGCAGGCCCAGGGCCGCACGTGCCCACCGGGAAGCAGGGTCCCAGGCCGGCCAGGTCCACGTCCCAGCAGGAGAGGCGGAGCCGGGGGAAACGTGACCATGTGCCGTGACGCAGGATGCAACGTCCCCTGGGGGGCAGGGAGGTCAGGAGGCGGGGCGGCAGAGCGCCTCCCCCAGCTCCCCTGGGAATGACCGCAGCAGGAGAGGCGGGGTCCGCCTGGCCACCCCATCATTAAAGTTCAAAACTCCAGGCCCCTGGGCAGTTCTTAGAGCAATCTGTGCAGGATTGGGCAGCCGACATGGGGGCAGGGTTGCCTCCCAGGCTGGCGTCGGGGTCCTGGGACACAGCGGGGCCGGGTCGCTTTCCTACCACAGGTGGAGAAAGCCGCATCCAGCCCGAGGGCCATCCCCCTCCAGCCCAGCTCTTCCTGGCTTGTCCTTTAGCTTCGGGGGCAGGACCGACCTCCCTGAGGTACTCGGATGGCAGGGTGCCCGCGGCCCTGTCCTGCCCCACCCAAGTGTTCTCCCGGCTCGCCAGGGACCGCGGCAGGCAGCGGGGACGCTCACGGCAGCAAATGCAGATGTCAGGCGGCACGCGGCTAATTACTGGCAACGTGCAGGAGCAAACTGAGAAACGATGGATTTAATAAATCCCCACATTTTTTGTTTACACCAACAGCGATTTGGGTGCGGGGCGGGCGGGGGGGGGAGGGACGTGCTTGGCATGCAGAGTCGCACCTGCCTCCCTGCCTCCCAGCCGCCTGGTGCCTCGGGGTGAGCAGACAGGGGGCAGGTGGATAATTGCATCCTTCTCCCCGTGTGTGTGGCCGTGGAGACTGTTTTAAGGAGGAGGCTGAGACGAATCCTGTTTTACCTCGGACGGCCATGCAGTGCTGGGGGAGGCCGCTTGGTACACAATAAACCACCGGCGTTCAGCCCCCTGAGTTTCCCGGGGCCCAGCTCTGTCCAGGGGAGAAGCTGAGCCCCTTTAAAAACGTGGGGGGAGGCCCCTTGCCGTGTTAGCGCTCTAAGTGCTGAATGAAGAGGACCATGCCTCTGGGAAGACCCCCTCCAGCCCAGCCCCACTCTCTGTCCAGCCATGTGATGCTGGACACGGATGTGAAAGTCTCCCACGCCCACTGCTGAGCCTCCAGCTGGGACGTGGAGAGAGGGTCCCAGAGGGTCCCTCCTGCCGAGGAGCCGCCTGGCTGGCCGGGGAGAAAGTGCACAGAGAACTGTCCCCTGAGCCTCCCAAGGGGGGAGTCAGGACCCCTGCCCACACTGTGGGGAGCCCCACATGCCCCAGGGCCGGCTGTAATCAGGACTTTCCCCCCCAGACCTCCTTCACTGGCTCTACCCAGGCTCCTGGTGTCCGGTGCAGATGTCAGGGCCATCGCTGTGACCTCTTGGTCTCAGGGGCCTTGCGTGTGTCCCCCTCTACCTCCAGCCCCTGGACCCACTTCCCCCGGGGGCACACAGAGCCCTGCCCACAGCCTGCCGGGTGCAGACACCGCTTCAGCCACAGGTGGCCCCCTGTGCCACCCGAGGGACCCGCAATCTCACTTCCAGCCCCTGAGGTCTCCACCCACCATGCAGGGCCCTGGCCCAGGCATGGAGCCCCTGGCCCAGCACTTCCCCTGGCCCCCGCCCTCTGCGGGGGTGGGGGGTGAGAGCCGGCAGGACCAGTTAGCATTCCGGGTGCGGGCCCCTGCTGACAGCAGTAGCTCAGCACAATTTACAGCTTTATTTCCTGTTACAAGCTCGGCCTGGAGATGATGAATTGGGCCTGCAGAGCCCCGCCAGGAACACCACGCTGCAGGGGTCCTCGCACGTCCTCCCGCTGAGCCTGGGCGTCCTGAGCAGCGGCCCGCAATCCTGGGCCCTCAGGGGCCTGGCTCCCCAGCACTGTCCGCGGCCGGGCCCAGCCCAGGGCTCAGGGAGCATTTCTAGGACAACGAGGCACACAGCCTGTGCCGCCTCCATCCGGCCGTCCTTCTCTGACCCTCCCGCCCTGTGAGGCTGGAAGCAGAAATCCAGACCAGAGAGGCCTCGACTGGGATGTCGCCATGGAGACGGTGGGGGCCGCCGTCCCCTGTCCTTCCGCTGGCCCTATGGCTGCACACAGTGGGTCAGCAGCGGCTGCTTGTCACAGTCCAGGATCAATACACAGCCCCAGATCAATACACAGAGATCTTTAACCCTGGGCTTCCCAGGTGGCACTATGCTTAAAGAACCCACCTGTCAAGGCAGGAGACATAAGAGACACAGTTTCGATCCCTGGGTCAGGAGGATCCCCTGGAGGAGGAAATGGCAGCCCTCTCCTGTGGACGGAGGAGCCTGGCGGGCTGTGACCCATGGGTGCACAGACTCAGACACGGCTGAAGCGGCTGAGCCCTGTCAACCCTGAAACATGAGACCAGCCCTTCCTGTGGGTCTCCTGGGAGCCAAGCGTGCGGCGCTGACGGGAACGGGTGCGGGGGTGGGGACCAGGGACTCAGGCCAGATCCGCAGTCAGACGGGACCGCAGGGGACCTCAGGGAATGCCAGCACGTCCTCTGGCGGAGGAGGCTTTGGTGTGGAACTAGGGGAGCCGGGGGTGCAGGGAGCAGCCCTGAAGGACCCCGGGGTGCGGGGGAGTCAGGAAAGCAGAGGGCGGAAGGCGGCCTGGAGGAGGAAGAGCCTGCCGGCCTGCAGACCGTTCGGGCCCGACACCAAGCCTGCTGGTGCGACACGGCCTGGACCCCGCGCACTGAGGGACAGAGAGCCCATTTGCCTGGCTCAGCCCTGCTGCCTGACGGTCGGCCGCCAGAGGGGACACGTGGCGGAGAACAGCAGGGAGTAACCAGGGCGACGCGACGCGGCCGGCTTCCTCCCCAGCTCTCCACACACATCCAGGCTGCGCGGCTGGGGGCTGGGCGGGACGCGGGCTCCCTGGACTCTCCTCCCCAGTCCAGCTCCAGCTCGTTGCCCCAGAGGCCACCAGGCTCCCTGGACTCCCTCTCTGGACACACGCCTCCTCCCGGCCCAGCTCCGGCTCGTTGCCCCAGGGGCCACCGGCCCCGGAGGCTGCGCCCACGTTCTGTGACTTCACCCCCTGAGGGCTCTGCTCACGTGCCCACTGCTGTCCAGTGAAGCTGACCATGTGCTGCCGGCCCCCCGACCCCGACTCTCTCAGGGAGGGTCAGGTCGTGGGGGAGGCCACTGGGGTTCAGGGTGCTTGGGAGTGGGCGGCTGGGCCCTGACCCCAACCCCAGGAGGACTGGTTCCCAAGCGCAGCACCCAGCACACTCTGGAGCATGGAGGGGGGACCAGGCCAGGGACACAGGCGGTGGGTCCGTGGCTCATGGGGGCGGCCTCCACCTCCTGCCCTCGGTGTCCGCTCTCTCAGATCTGGAAACTGTGGTCAAAGCCTGGAGGAAGGAAGGGTCATAGGCCCCGTGAGGCCGACCCCAGGCTGAGCTCCTCAACCGAGCCCTCCGCAGGTCAGCACACCCCCGCCCACCCGTGCCGTCAGGAGCAGAGCCATCCGTCTGAGTTTTAATTTGGAAATTAGACAGTGCTCACATCCCATTATGTGGGGAGCAGGGTGATCTACAGCTTCATTAATCAGGGGCGGCAGCAGCGGAGGCCGGAGGGCCGGAAAGGTCACCAGAGGGGACAGCTGCAGGCCACTGCAGAACCTGGTACCGCTGGGCCTTTTGAGCTGTGTGCTGCTGCCCCCAGAAACGGCCATCTCACCTGCTTCCAGCTGCCCGGCCCCTGGGCACCGAGGGACCGCTGCCTCCTGGATGTTCCCCGAGCCCAGGCTCCCCCAGGAAGGGGCAGGCAGGTCCCAGCAGAGGAGAGGGTGCCCTAGACCATGGGCAGAGGGGCAGGGTCTCAGGCTCAGCCATCATCTCCTCCCCCAGCTACTGCCAGGACAGAGCTACAGATGGAGGCTGCGTGGGGCCAGGTTGGGGATGGAGGGGAAACTCAGGCTCAGAGGGGGTGGCCCAGAGGAGGCAGGGCAGAGACGGCTGACATGGCCTCGAGACCAGGAACCCAGGGCCACTGGGCGTGCCTTCCCCTCTGCCCCCAGCTTCCGGCTTCCAGGCTTCTGGCGGTGAAAGGATGAGTGTCTGCCGTCCTAAGCCCCCAGTTCAGTTCAGTTCAGTTCAGTCGCTCAGTCGTGTCCAACTCTTTGCAACCCCATGGACTACAGCACACCAGGCCTCCCTGTCCATCACCAACTCCTGGAGTTCACCCAAACCCACATCCACTGAGTTGGTGACACCATCCAACTGTCTCATCCTCTGTCGTCCCCTTCTCCTTCCACCTTCTATCTTTCCCAGCATTGGGGTCTTTCCAATAAGTCAGTTCTTCACATCAGGTATCCAAAGTATTGGAGCTTCAGCTTCAGCGTCAATCCTTCCAACGAACACTCAGGACTGATCTCCTTCACAGCCCACAGTAATTTACTGGCAGCCCCAGGAAGCTCACCCCTGGCCCCTGAGGCCTGCTGTCCACATGCTGACTGTCCTACGGAAGAGCCCCCAACGGGCCAAGCCAGCCTGAGACTCAGTCGCCGAGCCTAGACAGGCGCACTCCCCCTAAAGATAAGCCCGTGTAGGGAGGGGGAGGCCGCCTGCAGGGACCACGGCCTCACCAGCCACTTCAGGTCACAAGCCTGCATATAAGCAAACACTGGGGTGAGGTGACCCTGCCGAAGCCACGTGGCTGCGCCTGAAGCGGGCCTGGAGGAGTCCTTCGGTCCACGGGGCCCCTGTGTCTCCTGGGAGCGCCAACACCCGCCGGCTTCAGAGGCCAAGGGCTGCTCTTCTCTTTCACGGCAACTCTCATTTCTCCTTTAAAATTGACCCAAGGTTCTGTGTGACTCGAGGAAGGAGCTCCAGAGATGATGGTGGAAAGGGTGCTCAGCACGGTAGGGGACTCAGTGCGTGCAAACCGGCACCTCGGGCCAGAGGGCGAGCGCCGTGTCCCTCGTCCTCTGTCATAATAAGAGGTGCATCAAAGTCGTGCACGCGTGAGGCCAAGCAGCGAACAGCAGACAGGGCTCCGTGTGACTCGGCCGCCCCGCCCCCGGGCAAGTGCTGCTCACGGTTTACGTCTTGTGCGCGGCCCCACGCCTCTGTCGGGGCTCTTTGTCAATAGAGCTTTATTTGTAGCCTCGTTTCTCCTCTGCTGACTGCTTTCAGAGCGACTGCTGTTAAGTCAAGGGTCTGGGGTGCAGACACAGGGCCCTTCGGCCTCAGGAGCCCCCTGGCTGGGCCCTCCTGTTGCGGGGGAGGGGGTCTCGACAGGTGCTGACCAGGGAGCAGGCTCTGAGCCCCTCGGCCCCCACTGTGGGCTCCAGGGGACGGGACTGTGTCTGCGCTCCTAGCCTCCCCCCATCCTGCGCTCCTAGCCTCCCCCCGGGAAGCTCTGCCCCCAGCTGCAGGTCGTCTTGCATCCCCGTGACCTTACGTCCCTGGCCCGTTTCTCTCCCTGGATTCCGTCGGGGAGACTCAGCCCTCAAGGCCTCCACTGGGGAAGGGCCACCCACTGGCCTCAGCTCCACCTACAGGGCCTCGCCCCTGCACCCTGGACCTACATGCAGCCCTTGGCCTTGACGGGATGATGGCCAAGCTCCCGGGAATGGGGGGTGTTTGCAGGGGTGGGGGGTGCTGCTCACCCTGAAACTTTAACCCTGAGCAACCTCAGCTCAGCTGCCCCAGGGTGAGCCCAGGCACAAGCCAGGAGCCTGGGGTCAGGGGCTGCCCAGACAGTGGCGGAGGGGGCGTCCTCTGCCCCAGGCCCCACCCTGACCCCCAGCCTCAGATTCCAGGTGCCGGGACAGCAGCTGTGAGCAGAGGGCCAGGCCCAGAGCAGGGCCCCCAGCATCCAGGAGGAGTCTGCCTGCAAGGGGGACACTCCCAAGGCATGGCCTGGCCCCCCTGGACTGCCTGTGTCCACTCGTTGGTTTTCCAGGTGCCCCGGCCCCGCTGGCTGGGAGGACCCCAGGGACCCTTCCCCTGGATGCCAGGAAGGGGGTGGGCTCAGCATTGAGGTCGGGGTCTCAGGGGACACTCAAGT
Organism: Ovis aries; assembly: GCF_016772045.2. Lineage (NCBI taxonomy): Eukaryota > Metazoa > Chordata > Mammalia > Artiodactyla > Bovidae > Ovis > Ovis aries. Next base: position 224,746,824 of record NC_056056.1, read on the forward strand.
GGACACCACCCCCACTGACCCTGCCTGCTTACTACCCCTGGGGGACCCTGAGGCCCAGGAGGACCCCAGGGAGCAGGAGCATGAGCCCCCCAGGAAGGCAGGAGGGGGCCACAGCAAGTTCACCATCCTCGGCTGTCTGCCCCTCCCGCTTCTCTGTCCTTCGCAGAACCAGTGGGCAGTGCCACCAGGGAGGCACCTCCCAAAGGGGCTCACTTTTCAGGAGGCATCTTCCATGGAGAGGGGAGCAGCTCAGGACTAAAGGGACGCTTGTCACTGTGATTTAGCTGGTGGGAAGCTCCAGCGAGGGGTAGGTCACTGTTGGGGGTCTTGGCAGCCTCTGGAAGCAGGAGGCCCAGGTGCTTTCTGGCAGGGGGAAGGTCCATGGAGGTGGGGGACTCATGACCTTGGTGGGGTCCTGAGCACTCATGGGGGACAGAGTGGGGCACCCTGCCTCTCAGACGCCCTGGACAGAGCCCGAGGCAACGCCTGCACTCGGAGCCTCGCAGGCCGAGGCAGAAGACGTCATCCTCAATTATCCCATGAAACGAGGCCAGAGGCACCTCTCAACTCAACACCCCTATTAGCCGATAATTCAGCGCAGATTCTCATCTAATGTGACTATATTTTACACAAATTATTTCGGACAAGAATTCAGTCCCTAATAACATTGATCTTCATAAAATTGTCGCCGAGCATCTTGTCTTGGGCCCCGCACTTCACTGGAGGCTGCAAATCAAAGAGGCTGCCTATGACCTTGTGTCCAGAGCCCGGGGCAGCCCCTCCCCAGGTAGTCAGCGGGGCCCCCTCGAGAAGCCGCGTCCAGCAACGCCACCGCGGTCTGTGCAGCCCAGTGGGGCAATGGGGCCCTCGGGGCAACTGAGCCCCCTGCACACCGATGTCTAGCTCCCAGGACACGTCGGGGACAGACCGACAGCCTGCTCCAAAGGCCAGTGCACGTGTGAGTGTGGCTGACGGGCACCACGGGCATTTGACAGGAGATTTACCACGGGACGCTGCGGTGCAGGCCGGCCAGTGCCCTAATACATTATCAGGCTTGTTGAAATATCAATTTTGCACATGGCTTCACACGGCTGCCCGCAGCCGTGCTCAGGCCTATTACTTAATTCCTCTGTCATTAAGAAATCCAATCTGATTCCAGTGGAATGGGAGCCAGTGGGGGGAGACGCAGGCTAATAGGGCTCCAACTCTCTGCCAACTGATGTTCTTGCAGCCCCGAGGGGAGCATGGGGTGGTCTGGGGGGTCCTGGGGCAGCTACCCCAAAGGAGCAGAGCTGGGCAGATGTGGGGTCCAGATGGCCACCCTCCCTCTGGCCATGACTGGCCTCCTTTCCAAACACCAGGGGAGAACCAACATGGCGGGGGGGGCGGTGTCCAGGCCCCTCTGGGGAGGCCCCTCCCTCCAAGGCTCTCAGCCATGATGCCCGGCAAGGGGGTCAAGAGCAGCTCTGACCGTGGGCTGGGGGCACCCTGTTGCCCTTTCCACTTGGCCAGGCGTGTCCCCACACCCTCCGCAGCCTCAGCTCTGAGGCCGAGGTCACCCAAGGCCCTTCCCCGTGTCCAGAATGCCCTTGGAGTGACGGATGACTTTGTAAAGCTCCGTCCTCCTCCAGGGAGGTCTGTTGACAAGTTTTCTATATCACAAGCCCCTTTGTAATTGAGGACATTAATTTATTTCTACGTCCTGTTAGCTCCATGCTAAGCAGGTCCCAGTCCTAACCCTTCCAAGTTTGTGTTTGCCAACCATTAATCATTTCCATCTCCCGCGGGCCCTTTCCAATAAAAGGACTCGTTTGGTGCACCTGGAGGAAGTTGTCCACCGTCTCACCAATGTCTATTCACAGACAAATGAAACAAGGGCAGATTTTTTAAAGAATCATTCCCAGCCTAAATGACCGCAAACAACAAATTTTCCCTGCCATCCAGCACGCAGCTCCCACTGCATCCCTGCAGGGGCGGCCGTGGCGGCTCCTCACACCCAGCCCTTTGTTCCCAGCTGCTGCTTAGAGCAGTCTGGCCTGCGTCCAAACCCAGGTACCTGCTTCGGCTCCGATTTAAAGTTCCCATTTGCACTGTGGGTAGTTTTTGAGTAAATGAGTGCAAGCTGAGGAGGAAGCGGCTGGCTGATGAGCTGGCTCATGGTGGCCAGTGTCCCCATTCCATCCCTGGGAAGCCAGCCCTTCGTCATGTGGGTCTCAATGAAGCCTGAGGCTCCTGCTGCGCCCACTGTGCCCACGGCCTGGACAAGCTGCTTCTTCCCAAGTGAGACACCCTCAGGTCTTCAGCATCAGCCAGTGGCATGAGGAGAGGGGCCCCAACATGAAGTGCTTTGCAGGCAGAGAAGACAGCGAGGTGTGCTTGGGTCCTCACCCTCAGGATCCAGAGGGCAGGCAGGCCCAGGGTGCCCAAGACCTCTGGCCATTCACAGAATCGAAAGTTCCAGGAAAAGCCAAGAATCTGTTTACTGAGATGTTTTTATCAATTGTTTCCAAGTTCAAAAGAGCAGGAGAGATTGATTGAAACCAATTTAACTTGGATCATGGCAAAACATACCAAGGTATGGAAGGTCAGTATAGGAAAGGGGCTGTGTGGCTGGCCTTCATTCATTCCCCCAATTTTGTTGTTAGCTCAACCATCCATCTACCTGTTCATCCACCTGTCCATCCATCCTTCAATCCATCTACCCATCCACTCATCCATCCATCCATCCGTCCATCCACCCATCCTTCCATTCACCCACCCATCCATCCATCCACCCATCCATCCATCCGTCCATCCACCCATCCTTCCATTCACCCACCCATCCATTCACCCATCCACCCATCCATCCATCTACCCATTCGTCCATCCATCCATTCATCCATCCATCCATCCATCCATCGGCCCATCCACCTGCCCACCCACCCCTGCACACACAGACACACCCATCCTCTCTTCCTCCCTCCCTGCTTTCTTCCCTCCTCCCTCCCTCCCTCCCTGGTGTATCCTCACTGTCAGCCTCCAGCCAACCAAGGACCTTGTGGTTTGGGATGCTCTAGATCTCCTGATTTTCTCTAGACCTCACATTGGGGGCCCCCACCCAAGGTTTGGGGACCAAGAAAGGCCATTCTGCTGCCTCTGCCTGGTTCCCGGACTCCTGCCCCTGTTGTGCACTCCAAGGTGCTGGAGTGAGTTTGCTGGGATGAGGGATTAAGAAGTCTGAGAGAGGAGGTGGTGCCTGGCACCAGGTGGCAGCATGAGGGAAGGGAGAGGGCAGCGGCGTGCAGAGACCCATCAGAGCACAGGTAAGTGGATGCCAGAGGGCTCTGGCACTGAGCTTGGAAGAATGGAGGACGTGGGCCCTCGGCGGGAATAGGGGACAGAAAGAGCTGCTGATTTCATGGGAAGGTGACTGATTCTCCTTGCTGTAATTTCACGAGCTCAGGGACTGTGTCTGCCTTGTCTCCAGTATACTCTGATGCTGGCTCTACATGACAAGAGGCAACCTTTGAAATGAAGAAGTGCATCGGATTTGTACTGAAACTGGGGGCCCATGAGCCTCCCAACTGAGCAGCTGTGTGGCCGATGAGAGTGCCCACCTGGGCTCACAGAGGATGCTGCTCCACCAGCAGCAACATCAGATCTCCAGCCACATCTCCAGTGTGGGACACAGCCTGTTTGCTCCCTCTCCAAATCTGAGGACAGTCCCCTGCAGCTTCCTGGTGAGAGGAGGGTCCCTTCCCTGTAGAACATCCCCGGATCGAATCACACGCTCTCCACCCCCAGGGAGGGGGCCACGCCCACCGTGCAGACACACAGGCTCTGCTTGCAGTGGTGCTCCTGCCCTGGAATCCTGGTCCCACCGCTTCGGACTCCGAGCCTCAGTTTCTGGACCTGAAATTTGGGAAGAGTCCTAACTGCCTCGCAAGGTAGCCATGAGGATTAGACAGAATGATGCGATGTGGGTAACGTGCCTGGACCACACGTGGCTGAGCGGGGCCTCAAAATGCCTGTGCTGTTACTGTCTTTGGGAACTGAGCACCCAGGACATCTACGTGTCACCATGGCAACTGAGACCTCAGCCTGCCTCCTCCCTGCCCCCGGAACAGTGTGTCTTCTGCCAAGAGTGCCCTGAGGGAGCTACCATGGGAACCAGCTCATTGACCAGGAGGGTACCTACCTCCTGGCTTGGTCATTGTGGGTCTCCACGTGCTTCTGTCCCAGACAGACAGAGAACATCACAGGGTAGGCACATGGGTCTCCCACCTGCCACAGAACCTCCCAGGTTAACCTGGCAGACAGACCAAGTTAAGGGATGCGGAGGCTTCAGGGGATAAGACCAGAGCAGGAACTTGGGGGCTGGTGGTTAATGGGAGAGGGGCCAACCCTTGGGTCCGGCATGCTCCTGTTTGGCCACCGTATCAATCAGACTTCATGGCAACCAGAAAAGAGAGGCTGCCATCCACGCAGACAAGGGACCTGGGGTCACAGAGTTTGGACAGCCTCCCCATCCATCTGTCCCTCTAGGGACCCAGGGAGAGCCAAGGCCAGGGCTTCCTGACCCCAGAGCCCAGGCGGTCTTCAGGAGGTCAAGGATGTCTGGCTGCCCCGGGCAGGTGGGGCCCCACAGTGTCCCTTGAAGGGCCAGCAGGAATCCCCACCCATTGTGACTGCCAAGCCCTCACCACTCAGCTGCACCCCTGGGTGTCATCTGGCAGACACTCAGGTGGGAGAGGGGCTGGCACTCAGGCCCCTGCTCCTGAATCAAGGACCACCTTCAAGGTGGGCTCCAGCTGATGGAACACAAAGACCTCTGGACTTGACTGGAATTTCAAATGTGACATACGACCTGAGCTGGGGAGGGGGGTGGGGTCGGGGTAGGCCATAGGTCAGAGGCCCCAGGCTGCTTTTCAGCAGGAAAAATAGGAAGGGCTCCTGAATAACGGAACAGCCTCACATTCCATGTGTAACTCACTGGCCACATTGGGGGAGAGCGCTCATGGGGCAGGGCTGCCCCGATCCTGCATGCAGGGGCCAGATCCAAACCGGCAAGCGCAGCTCTCATCAGGGACATCTCCTGCAGAGTCCCTCTGTGTTTGTAGAGCTGCAGCCTCGGCTAATTAGTCACATCACCTATATTCCCTGGCCTTTTGTTTATTCTAAAAAAGTGCTCTTTCTTTCCCCACTGAATTTATTTTAACTGAGACACACCGCTCCCACTGCCTTCCTGGCTGGAGGTCACTGTGCCGTGAGGGCCTCTCGGGTGCCAGGCGTGTGTCACCACTGCCCTGCCCCACTCCTCAGTCCAGGAGCTCCACTGCTCCTTGGCAGGTGACCGAGGCCAACGTCACAGGGACCAGTCATGGTGACGCCGTGTCCTTTGTGAGATGTCATGAGAAGGGCATTTGCATCTGGTCCCCACACCCCATAACCTGTCTCATCATGAGAGAAACACCAGACAGATCACCATCAAGGGATAGCCTATAAAATGCTTGCCCAGGGCTCCCCAGCACTGCCGAGGTCATTAAAATCAATAAGAGACCTCTGAGGAAGAGTCCCAGCTCAGAGGCGCCTAAGGAGACGTGTCCACTCCATATGATACAGGTCCCGGATGGAGTCCTGGGCAGAAAAAGACATCGGGGGGCACTAGATGAAATGATCAGGACCTTCAGGGCCATCCCAGGGGCAGGAACTGTCCCCACCCCGCGTCCCCCTCACCTCTTGTTGTTGAAGAACTTCAGCCTCCCAGGCCTTCCCTGAGTTCGAAAGAGCAAATTTAATCAAAGGAGGGAGACAAATGCAGAAACAAAGGAAAACAGCCAAACAAGACAAAATTACAGTAGTCTATCCATAAAAACAAAGTCAGGTGGTGCTAGTGGTAAGGAACCCGCCTGCCAACGCAGGAGACATAAGAGACATGGGCTGGATCCCTGCGTCGGGAAGGTCCCCTGGAGGAGGAAATGGCAACCCACTCCAGTATTCTCGTCTGGAGAATCCCATGGACAGAGGAGCCTGATGGGCTACAGTCCATAGGGCCACCAAGAGTGAGACACGACTGAAGCAGCTTAGCGTGCACACAGAAGGCCTCCAGATAACATCGTGCGTGAGTCATGCCCTTTAGCTGTTGGGCAGACAGTTTTGCAAATACTGAAACCCCTTCAGGTGGAGAAGGTAACCCCATGCTGCCCACCAGCACATAGATCCCAGACCTGGTGGAACCAGCAGGCTGATGCCCGAGATTCCCGAGACATCACAGGCTGCCTCCCTACCACCCAATCAGAGGACTGTCCAGGAGCTGACCCTCTCCCTCACCCGGTCTTTAAAAGACCTTCCCTGAAAGCCCTGGGGGGTCTGGGTCTTCTGAGCATGAGCTGCCCCTTCTCCTTCCTTGGCCCAGTAATAAACACTGTACTCAGCCTTCACTAGCCCTGGTGTCCCGTGGAGGGGCTTTGCTATGCCAGCAACCCAGGTTTGGTTTGGTAACAAAAGTAACACACAGGCTTCTTCAGTTAACCACAGTGTATCAATATTGTTCATCAGCTGTAACAAATGTACTATATTAGTGCGACATGTTAATAACAGGAGAAAGTAGGTGTGGTCACACAGGAACTCTGTACTCTCACAATTTTTCCTATAAGTCTAAAACTGTTTTAAAACAAAAAGTCAATTTTAAAAGGTCCATGCAAGATATGGCTACTGAAGTGTCACTCATGACAAAGGGGTGGCTCTGTAAAGGAGGAGACATCCATGCGATGAAATACTACACAGTCCTGGAGAAGGACAGCTGGGAGCTCAGCTAGAGCCAAAAGAGGTCAGGCTTTAATGTCAGCTGGAAAAGAGGAGAATTAAATTCCGTAAAGACAGGATCACAACTCTACAAAAATACCGCAAGGAGGCTGGTTGGAAGAGGAGTCCCAACAAGCGCCCAGAGCCCTTTCCTGGAGGTGGGGCCACGGGCTCTCCAGGGACCAGGAGTTGCTTTGCTGAGAAGCAGGCGCACACAGGAGCACGGTAGGCCAGCTTGGGCAGAGCGCACGGCGATGCCTGGACGGGACTTGTTATTTCAGGAGCACAGCAGGCAAGATGCTAGGAACTGAGCTACAGCCGCTTCTGTGTTTATTGCCCTTGCCACCAAAGCTGTAAATCCTCTGGCCTCATTTTGCTAAACACGCGGCCTCTCGAACTGCGGGTGTGCAGAGCAGAGTGTGACCGCCCAGGCCCCGAGAATGGGATTTGGACTGGACCCTGTCCAGATGCCGCCTGGCTTTGTCACTCTGCTGGGCGCGGACAGAAAAGTCGCCGCGGCCGACAATGAGCTGCTGCACGTCGTATTAGGAGGCGCGGCTGCTCTGCCCGGAAGATTAAAAATTTCGGGAGTGAATCCAGGTCTTGTCTGACATGATACTCTGGAAGCCAAAGCTCAGAAACTTGTGCTCAGTTGTAACAGGATAGCACGCTGCAGCGGTTGCAGTAATTGCTGAGCCCTCCTCCCAGATGTGTGCTCCCAGAGTGCTGCCTCCAGATGGTGAGCTGATGGGTGGGCAGGGGAGCCAACCAGAACACCCACGGACAAGTGGGACTCACCCTCCTGGCCCCTCCATCACCCCTTCACGAGGCCGGGCCTGGGGCAGGCCCCTCCCCAGCCCAGTGGGGTCATCCTTGCCCCCCACCTGGCTTTGGGCAGGGGTCTCCTCACATCTAAGTGTTGTGGCAGGAGGTGGGTTCACCCTCCAGGTCGCCATCAGGGCAGCATTTAAAGGGCCGCAGAGGGTCAGCCCTGTCATGGAAGCCTCACACGGGGCTCTGAGGGCCACACAGCGGGCTGGCAGTGGCCCCCAGTGTGAGCACATGTGGATTTTGAACACTGATGTTGCTACAGGGTGTCGGAGTCCAGACTTCCCCAACATGAAGAGAGTCCAGGGGCCAGGAAGGGCAACCCCTTGGGGACGACTGGTGGGTCTCCGGATAACAAGATGGAAGGCAGGTGTGTGTCCAGGTTTGGGGCCAGCACTGGACCCCTCAGGCCGCAGCAGCCTCTCCACAGGAGTGAGAACAGACACAGTTCCCCTTTGCTTGGACATCAAGGACAAAGGCAAGGTGGACAGGGAGGGGCCCCCACCCCTGCACAGGGAAGATGGGCAGGACAGGGGACCAGGATCAAGCGTGAAGCTTCCAGAAGGAGATGCCAGGGAAAGCGGACACTTGGGGAGGGGCAGGGGGAGGGAGTAGAGTGGGGGGCAGAATGGGGTCTGACAGCCCACTCTGTGGCCACAAGGAGCCCCGGGGAGCAAGGCGCAGGCTGGGGATCCCGGCTCTGCCTAGTGAGGCACCATTTCCTGTACGTTCTTTTTCTAATTTATTTTAATTGGAGGATAGTTATAGTATTGTGATGGTTTTTGGCATACATCAACATGAATCAGACACATACATGTGTCCCCCCATCCTGAACCCCCCTCCCTCTGCACCCCATCCCACTGGGGTGCTGGTCCCAGAGCACCAGCTTTGGGTGCCCTGCTTCAGGCATCAAGCTGGCGCTGGTCGTCTGTTTTATATATGGTAATCTGCACGTTTCCATGCTGTTCTCTCAACCATGCTGCCCTCACCTTCTCCCACTGATGTTTATCTGCCTGCATCCCGCAGGTGCTGGTTCCAGATCCCGCCCCCAACCTGCCAAGGCCCCGCCCCTTTCAAGGCTCCGCCCCTCACAAGACCCTGCCCCTTCTCAGACCCTGCCCCTCCCAAGGCCCTGCCCATTCCCCCAGACCCCGCCCCTTTCACAGACCCCGCCCCTTTCACAGACCCTGCCCCCTTCTTAGACCCTGACCCTCCCAAGGCCCCGCCCACTCCCCAGACCCCCATCCCTTTCATAGACCCTGCCCCTCCCACGACCCCGCCCACTTCCCAGACCCTGCCCTTCCCAAGACCCCGCCCATCCCCCCAGACCCCGCCCCTTTCACAGACCCTGTCCCACCCAAGACCCCACCCATTTATAGACCCTGCCCCCTCCAAAGACCCCGCCCCCTTCTCAGACCCTGCCCCACCCAAGGTCCCGCCCCTTCCCAAGGCCTCACACCCCTCCCCTCTATCGGCCCCGCCCCTCCCCAGGAAAGAATGCGTGAGCAGCTGGGTAGACACAGAGAGAGCGGGAGACTAGTGAGAGAAGATAGACGATAGATTAGCAGATGCTGATGACGGATTAAATAGATGTAGATAGATGCATCTCTCTACGTGTGCAGACATAGACGCATCTTTGTGTATATGCCTGTATGTAGGCATGTATGTATCACGTGTTTTTCAGCGTTCGAGGACTATGAGTGAATATTTTGTCCTTCTCTTTGCTAAGACTTTCAAAATTTGCTTTGGACTAAAAACAGAAGTTGTTATTTAGGACAAGTGACAAGACAGAGCACAGCCTCATGTTGATCAGGTGCAAATGCGTAGGTCATAGGGCCCCGGGCACAGAACACGCTCCAGACGGACAAAACCCAGACGCAGACTGGCGTCTTCCAAGGCGAGGCCCTCACACATTTCCGGGTAAAGACGGAACAGCCTCCTCTCCAAGCATCCGGACACAACGCAGTGTCCGGGGACTTCACCCAGGGCTGCCGCTGCCTCTCCAAGTTCACCAGGAAGCTGCTTCCATAACCCAGCTTCCATCCCTCAGGGAACGGTCCTCGGGCCACTGCGGGGGCTTTTCTGGGATCCTTTCCGTGCGCCTGGCAGCTCCTCCCCCGTCCAAGAGCGGATCACAAAGCCCCTGGTGCGACCCGCAGCACGCTCTGCGTAAAACCATGTGTTTGTCTTCTTGGAACCTTCCGGGAGCAGGCAGGCTTGTCTGGAATGGGGGCCACGTGCCTCCCTGTGTCATGCTATGCCTTGTGAGGAAACGTGGGGCCTCAGGGAAGGCTTCCTGGAGCCTCATAATGGAGCAGGCCCCCTCCTTCTTGTGCAATCCCCCAGTCCAGAGACAGCCCTGGTCCCCACAGACAGCACCCCATCCTGTAGAGAGGTTGCAGGCTGAGGCTGCCTGAGGCTGCAGGCCCACAAAGCTCCTTTCTCCTGCCCCCTCTGGCTGGGGTGTCGGCACGGAGACGCCCCAAGGCAGGGAAGGAAGGAGGCTGCCTGCGTCCCTCCTGGCCAGCAGGGCTCAGGCCTGGTTCTGCCTTCTCAGTGACCGATGGCCTCACCCGGCTGTGGTCCCCCCAGCAGTTGTGGCCTTGAACGACTCACCCTCTGGGCCTGACAGGCTGGAAGCCAACCCTTTCCCATTTGGCCACAAGTTAGGACCAGAGCTTTCGACAAAAGAGCCCACACTCACAGCCCCACCTGTGTCCTTTCCTGTGTGTACAAGGACACCCCACGCATCAAGGATCCCCTGGTGTAACCGACAAGCCAGGCTATTTGCCTGCAAACATCAGGGATCATAACAGGTTTCCCATCGTCCAGGCCCAGACGATGCTCAGGTGGTGGAATGAACACCCAACGTGCAAACTCGGGCTTAGACAAACCTCAGCTTGCACCCTCACCCGGCAAGGCTCCTGACCCCTGAGAGGACCGGGGCTGCTTCCTCCCTTGTGGGGCATCCTGTCTATCCACCGAGGCCAAGCCTGGAGGTGCCGCTGCCCAGGCAGGAAGGGAGCTGGAGGCAGGAGGCAGGCACTCACATCCCAGCCAAGCACTAAGCCAGACCCTGCAGGTCCGTCTGGCCCCAAGACCAGTCCCCCTTCTTCCCTCTGCACCGTCCAGTGCTGGCTGCCTGAACCGCCCACTTGGGCACCTTTTGCTGACCAGCAGGCAGAGCGCAGCTGGACACAGAGGGTCAGGGCCGAGCTGGAGGGAGCGAAGACTGAGCTTGGCAACACCTCACGCAGGGAGCAGCGCTGGGGGGGTGGGTGGGGGGGGGTGCAGGGGCCACGAAGCCCACTAGCTCGAGGCGGGTCAGAAAGGGGGCGGCCAGGTCACCGGGTGTGACACTCTCTGGCTTCACCAGCACCGAAAGATGCGGGCGTCTGACAAACAACCATCTGCGCGCTCAGACTCGGACGCCCCCACCTTCCTGTGGGGACCTGGTTCCCATGCACCGTCCACGCTGAAGCCAGCCCAGCCCCTCTGTGACGGCGGACTCCACCAGGCCTTGGGCAGGACTATGGCCGCCTGGTCCCAGGTCGAGGACGCCTCCCTGCTTGAGGAGACGGCCCAGTGGGCATGGTCAGAGGCCCCAGGCAGCGTCCATGCCTTGCCCAGCCAGCGGCACAGGCACCCTGCTGAGCGCAGTGGCGCCTGTGGTCTGGGTCATCCAATGGCGTGCTGGAGGAGGCGGGTGCAGTTGGACTTTGGGGACAGAAAGAGGAGAGAAGGAAGGCCAGGTTCAGCCATCACTCCCTCCCCCCCAGCAGAGCACCCTTCAGAGGACGCTAGCAACACGGGGAAGAAAACTTAGAAAAGAAACGCAGGTCAGTTCACGGGCGCATACATGAATAAGGAAGCTGAGGGATGACTTGTTAGAGAAAGAAGGGGTCGGAGGTCCTCCTGGATCACCTCCCCGAGGAGCGCAGCCCTGAACGGTGCAGGCCCTGGGTTCTCACCTGAGTCTTCAAATCGGGGGGAAGGGGCTGGTTGCCCCAGTTCTCATAGGAGGCCCGTGTGTCTGCCCAGACTCAGGAGCCAGGGCAAGAGTCAGTGTTAAACATCACGCCGGGCGCTTCCCTGGGGACCCCGGGCTTGTGAACCGGGAGAAACAGCCATGAGTGTGACTGTCCTCGTCCAGGGAGGGGGACTCCTCCTGCAGGGTTTCCCAGGCAACCGAGTCACACCCCTCTGAGCTCCTCGAAGCCACCCACCCCGCTTTCATTGCCAGTAAGCCACCTGGGGCAGGGTGGCATGAAACGTTGTCCGCAGTGAATGACCTTTTACTGAAGATGCCCCGTCTGCTGCAAGGTGATTTCTTTGCCGTAAACAGAGAAATGGGCTTCCCTGGTGGCTCAGATGGTAAAGAATCCACCCGCAGTGCAGAAGACCCAGATTCAATTCCTGGGTCCAAAGAAGCCCCTGGAGAAGGGAACGGCTGCCCACTCCCATGTTCTTGCCTGGAGAATTCCATGGACAGAGGAGCCTGGCGGGCTACAGCCCATGGGTCCAAAGAGGCAGACATGATGAGCAACTAACACGCTTAGTTTTCTGATAAAGGAAAACACAGACAGAATCATTCTCTACAAAGTAGAGAGAGAAGCCCAGCTTGCTCCCCAGCTTCGCGGGGGATCGAATCCCGTGGGTGAGATGGAGAAAGTCACATTTACATGGAATGTTCTCGTTTTCCCCCAGATTCACTGGCCTCAAAGGTGCCACAGCCTCGGGGGGCACACACACCGGGACTCAGCGCCCTCTGGGCCAGGAGCTCAGGAGCCCGCCCTGGCTGGCCTTCCCCAAGCCCTTTGCCCTTGAGCCCTCCAAGGTCAGGGAGCAGCTCCCCGCCTGTCATCTGTCGGTAGAACACGGGCGAGGCTGTACCTTCCCACCTAGAGCAGCTCCTGTTCCCAGGGGCCAGGCATTTCTGCAGAGATCTCTTGCGACGGGTGTGGGCTGGGCGAACCGCACTCAGTGCTGATGAGCAGGTGGGCCCCCGAGGGGTTGGACCCCAAGGAGAAGCCTCCCTCATGGCGCTGGATATGCTATATTATGAAAGGGACACGGCTATTCTTCAGCTGCTAGGTAAATTATTAAAAAATCAGCCTTCCATTTCAAAAGTGATCTAGAATGATGAGCTCAGTGGGGGGAAAACGCTGCCAAATGTTTTCTTGTTAAAAACCCTGATGTTTTTTAAAAAAAAAAAAAAGCTGTAATATCTTTACGAAGAGCTAGAGTGGTCTGACCGGGTCTCCAGAGTAATCTTCTTAAAAGGTTTTCGATAATTTTAGACTTTTATTTGCTACGCATTTGAGTCACTTTGGAAGCTCAGCATGGTTTTTGGTTTGGGATTTTATGAGTTTGTTTAATGCCCACTGTCTGAGCATTTCCAGCCATTAATTCGGCCACTTCCAGGGGCCACCGCGGCCCATTACCTCCGCCCTCCCCTCCCAGCAGCGGCTGCCTCTCCCGTTTGCCCACTCAGCACTCACAGAGAGGACCCCTGGCCTTGCTTCCAGCTTGCACTCCTGCGGGGGTCAGGCCCCCGCCGGCTCCCAATGTCCCCCTCTTCCCTGGGCACCTGTTAGGACACCACATTCGATGGCCCAGCGTCCTGGGACGTCCTGGCTGCCTTCACTGTTGGGTGACGCTTGTGGGCCTGGTTCCCTCGCTCCCCAGGGGCACTGGGAGGTGCTGGGGGCACTGGGGGGCAGGGATGTGCAGGCCGGGAGCCCCTTGTCTGGCCCCACGTGAGGCCAGGGCCTCCCGTCCCCAGGACCGAGCGGGTGAGGAGCTCTGCCCCCCTCCCTCTCCTCTCTCAGCCTCCCTGCCTGGCCATCCCCTGAAAGACCCAGGACACGGACCACACAGCCTCTCACGGTGGGCTACACGTCCCAGCCATTCACAGGCAGGGGCTGGCCCAAGTCACTCAGCACAAAAGCCTTGGGCCCCAGAGCCCTGAAACAGTGACTGTCTGCTATTTAAGCCATGGCTGGGGGCCGGGCACAGCCAACCCTGTGCAGGGCAGACCCGCCTCCTGGGCCTCTGGGTTATCATGTGGGCAGCCCTGGCCTCGGCTTGCCCCTTTCTCCTCCATGGTGAGGGTGGCAGATCCTTCCAGGGGTGGCCAGCTGGATGGGAACCAGCTCCGTGCCGACCTAGGCAGGGGGGACCCTGAGGCAGCGGCTGTCCTGGGCCCACTGGCCAGGTCAACACACAGCAGGGCCCAGGCCCCCAGGCAGCTCAGAGGCTGGTCACCGGCCTCCACAGGTCCTCAGAGACCTCTGTGGGGCCAGCAGGCCTGTCCTCCTCCCAGAGAAGGCCGGTCCCACCCCTGGGAGTTCAGTGAACCCACGGCCGCGAAAGAGGTGCTGAGCAGGGACCCTGACAGAGCGCCTGAGTGCCAGGCGCTGTGGGCACCCTGGGGACACCACGGTGAGACAGGGCTGCCCCCACCCCTGCGGGCACTCAGGCTGCCCTGACCGGACAGGCGGGCTTCTCGGAGGATGCAGCTCGAGGGCAGCCGTGAGGGACTCGGAGGGGCTTGCTGGGGGTCTCAGGGGGTCCGGGGAGGAGAGAGTCCTGGCTCTGCGAAGGCAGAGGGTGTGCAGGCCCCCAGCTCTCAGAGAGGGTGCAACTCCACACTGCGGGTGTCGGGAGAGCCGGGGAGGGGCCAGGGGAGGCCCCACGACCACGGCCCGGGCTTCCGCTTGGGCCTCCCAGGCAGGCTCTCGTCCCGGTCAGTCGGGGGAGGCAGGGGGCAGGAGGAGCCGGGTCAGGAGCCTGTGTGGGGGCCGGGCCCCTCTGAAGCCTCCCTGCCCTGGACGTGGCCCCATTGAAGCCGCCCTGCCCTGGCTGGGCCTCGCCCTGCCCTGGACGTGGCCCCCTTGAAGCCGCCCTGCCCTGGCTGGGCCCCGCCCTGCCCTGGACGTGGCCCTCCCGCCAGCCCTTCCTTCAGAACCTCCCCCAGCCCCTTTTCAGTCTTGCTTCTGGGGACATTGCCTGGCCAGGAATTCAGGACAGCAGCCCCAGAGCCCCAGGCTCCCGCTGTCCCGGGCAGATGGGCCTCCTACTTGCGGGGCAGCCCCACAGCCAGACACCCACACCCCACATGGCTCGGGGGACCGAGCCACATGCCGGCCGAGCGGACACCCCCACGATGCAGCCGTCCCCGACGGTTGGGCCTTCCTGGCAACTCCCTGTCCTCTCAGCACTGAGTCAGCCCGGGAACCTGCTCTCCCGGGCACGGCCTTCAGCAGCCAAGGGACAGATGAGAGGAGAAAAGCCACAGGCCCAGGAGGAGCCTGCGGCCACGGCTGCCCCCACGAGCCTTTGAAGGCAGAATTCTGCACTGGTTGGCATTTGTTCTCAGCAGCAGGCAGCGACATTGGAGATGCTAACTGCTCTCTGATCTGCTTCAAGCAAAGGGACAGAAGTGACTTAAAAGCACCCTGGAGCCCCAGGCAGTGGGTGGGTGGTTTCAGAGGGGAGGGGTCGGGGCGTGCCCTCCTGCACAGCAGCACTTCCAGCCTCCCTTCCCGGGGGCAGCGCTGCCCCCGGGATGTTTGCTTTCTTCCCTGCTCTGCTATGCAGGGGGCCCTGTTCTGAGTGAGGCGCCCCAGGGGTACCGGCCGCCCTGCACACATGGGTTCAGGCAGCAGCTAGACGGCCAGACAGGATGGAGGAGAAGTGCCATCTCAGGCTGCTCGGGCCGCGGGGAGCCTGAGATCAGGGTGCGGGGCGATGCCACCTCTGAAAAACTCTCTGCTGGGTGTAGATGCCACCTTCTTCAATGTCCTCACCTGGGGGGGGCGGGGCTCTGGTTCCTCCTCTTCTTAGGAAGCCCTGGTCCCATCACGGGACCCTCTCACTGACCCTGATCACCCCCAGAGGCCCCGCCTCCCTACACCATCACCTGAGGGTCAAGGCCTCAACACACGACCCTGTGGAGACAGGGAGCCACTAGGGCAAATGCGTCCAGGGTGGCCCCTCCATTCGCTGAGTGCGGCGAGGGGCAGACAGGCCCCCAGGAGGGCAGCTGGGCAGTGAGGTCAGGGGTCACAGCGGCCACCTCCAGCTCGGCCTGTGAAGACCTTCCGTCCAGAAGGTAGGTGCGTTCCCTTCTTCTGCTTGAAAAGGAATTTCTTGCTGTTGTTCAGCCACTAAGTCACGTCCAGCTCTTCAGGACCCCAAGGACTGCAGCACGCCAGGCCTCACCTGTCCATCACCAACTCCTGGAGTTTACCCAAACCCACGTCCATCGAGTCAGTGATGCCACCCAACCCTCTCATCCTCTGTCGTCCCCTTCTCCTTCCACCCTCAATCTTTCCCAGCATCAGGGTCTTTTCAGATGAGTTAGCTCTTCGCATCAAGGTCAAACCAAACCATCAGGGCTGGGAGGGCAGGCCTGGAGTTACGTCCCTGGTGGTATGACCCCCAGGTCTGACTTGCCGATGGGCTGGAAGGCAGCCATGCACGCTCTCTCCTGGCCACGGCCCGGCTCAGCCCCTGCATTTGGTCTGCGTGTCCACTGGTGGTAACATTACAAGCAGCAGCAGCTCGTTAGCCAGAGGCCGCTGTCCCGCAGCTGCAGACACAGAGCGGTGATGTGCAGGGTCCAGCCAGCTGGCGGGTCGCAGGTGCCTGAGTCGGCTCCTTGCTGACGGCCTCCCTCCCCTGGCCCTCCAGGAACCGGCAGCGGCCTCCCTGCCTTCTTAACACGTCTGGCCCCCGGGGCCCTGCGGCCCGAGTCAGCCGAAGCGCCGGGCCAGCCAGGGCCTCGCGGTCCCATCTCCGCCCAAGACGCAGCCTCCCGCCGCGCGCCCATCCGGATGGCATCTGCACACGCTCTGTGCAAGACATCAGCCAGCGTTCCGTAGACTCGCGTTTTTTTCTCTCAAACGGACGCCACAGCACGTCCCCCAGGGCTCGGGGGCCCAGCACCGGGACCCCAGCTTCCTAGGATGGTGGACCGTCCGGCCCAGAGCCCCCCACTGCCCTAGCCCTCCTCCTGCTCACAGGGCAGTATCCCCGCGTCCTGGGGCCCCACCCACAGTCACACTCCCAGGGTGAGGGCTTGGGCACCCCTGAGTCGGGTGCCAACCCTGACCAGTGCTGTCCTTCACTCCAGCCCCAGGAAGAAGCCTGGACCCAGACTGCAGCTTCAGCTCTGTGTGCTCGACGCTCTAGTAGGAAGCTGGGGGCGGGGGGGTCCTTCCTGTGCCCATGGGAGGCACCCACTCTGGGGAGCCTCTGACCCGCACAGCTCGTCTGAGCCAGCTTGGCTCTGGCCTCACCCAGACCCCTGACCGGGGACCACTCCATCCCCGGCCCCTCCTTTCTCCAAGCCTGTTGAGCAGCCTCTGGGGCAGCAGCCTGGCCTCATCCACGTCCGCCTCCTCCGCCACTGCTCGCGTCCAGGGGATGCCTGGGGCTGCCCCAGCTCAGGTCGCAGGAATCTAGCTTCCCCTACGACCGCGGGCTTCCGGAGACAGGAAACAGCACGTGTGGGCAGATCCGTGGAGCACAGACGCCTGGAGCAGCGGGGGTGAGTGGCCAGCGCTGAGGCCGGAGAGGTGGACACTGTCCAGGAGGGGAGGTCCACAGTCCGGACCAGACAGAGGCTGCTGGAGCGCCGTGAGGAGAGAGGAGTACGGCTGGCCCTGCACTTTGTGGAGGATCACTCTGCTTTCCAGCTTCTCTGGAGGGTAGAGGAGTGGGGAGGGACACAGGGGCTCCGGAGACATCCGTGTTCAGATCCAGGAGACACCATGGCCGGGATGGGAGGGGTTAAGGAGGAGGCGTGGACAGCAGTTACCTCCAGGTGAGGGGCCGTGACCCTCAGACTCCACAGCGGCTTTCACTCTGCCAGAGGAGCAACAGTAAAGGGCATCTGGTCCACTCTGGAAATTTGGGGGCGATGAGCTGTGACCCCATCGTGGTGAGACAGGATCAGGACTGTGGATCCTGCCCCACCACCGTCTCCAGGAACGGGGCATCCAGAGCGTCTCTGCTTGTACCTGGGACATTGCCCGCGGCCCCCATGATTCTTCCAGAAGCCTCCTCATCCCGACCTAGAAACCCCCGCACTACCAGGACCTGACCTGGTCAGTCACAGCGCTAGCACAGAAAAGGGTGTCTGGGTGCTTCAGAGCAGCAGGACCGTCCTCTCTCAGATGGGGGCTGGGGGTCACTGGGGACACCCCCCATTCACCCCAGGCCTCTCTCCTGCAGCTGCTCCCGTCTCAGGCTCCTGGCACAGCCTCCATCAAGCCGCCCAGCCGCATGTCCTCCCTAGGAGCGCTTCCTGTCTGAGCTGCTGATCCAGGCTGGGCTTTGTTGGCTGTTCCCTCTGGAGTCCTGTTGGAGACCGTTTCCTTTATCATTAAATGAAAGCACAAACAAAGACAGAGGAGGGAAGGTGGTCTGTGCTTATCTCCCTGACTTGGCCCCTCGCTCAGCCCTTGGCCAGAGAAGATGGTCCCCGAGGAGCCGCCACAGAGGTGACAAACGGGGAAAGTGCAGCCCTGGGCATGTTGCGGGCAGGCAGGCCTGGGGCTGGTGGACGCTCCCAGGAAGCACATTCCTGGCTGGAAGGTGGGGGGCAGCCCCAGGCAGATGCGTGGCCCACGTGCGCGGATGGAGCAAGCCGAGCGGTGCCGGGTGGGTGTAGCTGGGCCGTCGTCTGAGCGGCCAGAGTGGGAGAAGGGCGAGCTCAGGCTCCGGTGCTCAGGAAGGCAGGCTCGCTCGTCATCCACGGGCAGCAGGGGACCAGCCGGTCACGGGTCGCGACCCGGAGAGCCTGGGCAGAGATTGACGGGATGGGGCGGCAGGCCTTGCTGCCACCACCAACCTGAGGGCTCCCCAGGTGCCCCCTGGCCGTCAGGAGTCCACCTGAGCAGGTGGGCTCTCCAAGAGGGCTCTCCTGAGAGCAAGGATGTGCTCAATACCCGCCAGGTAACAGTCTCCTTCCATGGCGGCTGAGCCTTCCAGAAGCACGAAAGACCTCATTGGGATTGAGAGCCACGCATCGGTGTAGCTCTGGACGCTTCCGAAGCCATTCGCCACCTATTCATTCATCCATCCAGTCCAACAAGCCCATCAGACTGTCCGCTCACTGGGCACTGGCTTTCCCGACATCCGACTGGCAGTTTACCGAGGCGTTTCCCCCCTCTCTAGAGTTCCCGCCTCCGGCAAGACCCTCAGTCACTCAGCCCTCTTCTCCTGAGCCTCGGGAGGTGGGCGCCTAGAAACCTGGGGGCTCCCCTCTTAGAATCAACCTGAGCCCACATTTTTCTGAAATCGCATCCGCTAACCAGAGGTTTGTCCTCCAGCTTATCAGTTGGCATTTACCGCCGTATCCAGCTTACGTGTATAAATGCAACCCTCATATATGCCATAACTATGCTTTAGTCCCTGTCTGGTTAGAATCCTTAAGAATTTAGACATTCTAATTTCTGAAGTATACAGCATGAGGAATGTTTATAGAGTCTACCCTTTTCCAACTCACATACTTCTTATTATTTTTCCTTGATAGTGCTTGCTCATGCGTTATTCAGGATACTGCATTATCTTCTTAACTTCCTGGTTGAAGGAACATTCATGCTGCTTTAAGGCTTGGCTGCTCAGGAAGCACCGCTTCGGCCCAGGGTCGTGTCTGGAGTGTCGTCAGGATAACTGTTCAGCAGGGCTGGAGTCTGGACACAAAAGTGACAGCGGCAAAACCTCCTCGGCCAGGGCTGTAAGCCAACGCCACGGACTCCCCACACCCCAGAGCCGAGTTCAGTCCATCTGCTGTCTCTGGGATCGTATCGACTTCTGGGTTGTTTCAGTGAGTGTCAGACACGATCGTGGAGCTGTCTGGATGCCACCTGTGATCGCCACGGCCAGGTCACTTCTCTGAGTGTTCTGCCGGCATCTGACCGCACCTGCAGTGACCGCAGGTGGAAGCCTGTATCTTCCTGTGTCCTCACACATTAAGGGGCGCATGTCAGAGTATCACCCCCGTGACATGACATAGACATTTACTTACACTGCACAGTCACGCTCAGACGCCAAGGGTGTTACTACGGTTTCATTGACACTCGTTTTTCCAAGTGGCTTCTCCAGTTCTGTGTTTTGATATGTGATCACCTGTTCTGTATTTTTTTTTTTTTTTTTTTACTTTTACAGATTCTGTCTCCTATCAGTGTGAAATAATCATTGTTTTCCTTTTTGTTTGCTTGAGGTCTGCTTGGTCCTGTACTAATAGGGTCACACGGTCGATCAGAAATAACCTTCAGAATATAAATGGCAAATGGCCGCGTTGCCATAGGTAAGCCGGGCTCTGAGTCTCCCCCAACAGGGAGCTCCTCCGGGTGCCCCTCCCAGGACCCCCCACCTGCTGGAGCTGCTGCCCCGGAGTGCTTGCCAGGATGCGACGCACAGCCTCCGGAGGGAACCGGGGCCGGGTGAGGCCTGGCCATCTAGTCTCAGACTCGGGCACAGAGGCGGCCAGGGCCTTCGTGCTCCCTCCGTCCACCCCCTCCTCCGCAGACCCTGGCGAGCCAGGAGCCTGGGGCCCTGAGGCCTGCGGCGCCAAGCTGGATGCTCAGCTGTCTCAGGGGCTGGAACCCAGCTGGGAGGGAGGCACACCGGAAAGAGGCCCCTGTGGAGCTCCGCTGTGGAGGTGAGGCCCTCATGTTGGTCTTACAAAAGGCCCAAGGGCTGTCCCGTGTGAGGACCCAGGGCGAGAGCCCCCTGCAGCCTGGACGGGCACACTCACTGGAGCCCGACCTGTCGGCACCTGGTACTGGAAGCCCAGCTCCCCAAACTGCAGAAGTTAGCCTCTGTGGTTTCCGAGCATCCAGCCTGCAGTGACTTGTCCTCAGGCCCCCCTTCCCCACCCTGTCCATGCATGGGGTGTATCCCCAGAGTCGGGGCTGACCGTTTACAGAAGGTCACTGCAGGTCACTCCGCCGCCCTCCAAGCTTCACCAGCTCCAGACACCCTCTCTCCGTGTAATTTCCAAAAGTAGAAACAGACGTGTGTTTCTGTGAAGGCAGATGGGGGCCTCCTAGACTGACGCCTGACACAGCAAAGGCAGGCCCACGCAGGCATCGCCAGCCCCCGTCCGGGGCCCCAGTGGGCAGGGGAGACCCTGGGGCGCTTCGCGGGGCCTCTGGCCTGCTGTGCCTCCCCTCCGTCTGAGACAGTTGAGCACGCAGCCTGGCCTCAGGGTCCCCGTCTGCCTGGCCCCCCAGAGATCCACAGCAGGATGGGACGAACGGAGGGGGCACAAGACTCAGGCCTCACCAGCCCTGGGCGCCCTCCTGACTCTGCGTCCCTGCAGCTCACAGGGCCCTCCCCCTTGCTCTCGCTCTGTGGGGGGAGCCCCAGGTTTCCCGGATCCCTGCAAGACACACCCACCAGCCGCACATCTCTGGCTGACCCTCTCTGAGCCCTCTGCTTCTTCGTGGCCACACAGGGGTGCCGGGCGGGGCTCAGAGACAGGCTGTGCCCCATCCTCAGAGGGAGGATTCAGCAGGTCTGCAGACCCTGCCTCCCTGTGACAAGAGATGCCGGGCGAGCCTCCCCCTGCTGCCACCATCTCGGTTCTGCTGTTTCCCTGTTTATGTAACTTGCTGGTCACGTGGTCTGCATGAGCTCCATGAGGATGAAAGCAAAGATGCCCAAGCTTTACCCCCAAAGGGCAGGTCCCCGCGCTGTGGGTGGGAGTGCGTGCTGAGCTCCGGTGCTGACAGCACAGAGTGGGCACACCCAGCCTGGAGCCTCGCCCCGCCCCACCTCTGCCCCGGGCCCCCGCCCCCCCCCCCCCGCCCCACCCCTGCCCCGGGGCCCTGGGTCCCCAGATGAGTCTCTGCTGCAGGGTAGCTGAAGTCTCCAGCCAAGAGGCCTCTCAAAATGCAGAGGGAGGGAGGGGGGGAGTTAATCTGAGATAATAAATCATTTTGTGCTGCGGGTTTTACAAGCTTCTGTTGGTTGTCACTGAGATAAAATGTGATCAAACAGTGTCATCCCATGGGGAAAGGAGCCGGTGATCCCCAGGGTTAGAGCTCGCCTCTAGAAGTCAGCTCGGTTGGAACTCCAGAGGGGCGCGCCTGCCTGGCCCTCTGTTTACACCGGCCCTCCTCCTCCTGCTCGGCCTGCCATCTCCCGCAGCCTCCTCTGTCTCTCCAGCCATTTCCATTTCACAGGAGCGTGATTTGAGTCATTATCAGCTGCTGACAGTCCTTCAGCCTCTGCTATCTCCCCAAACAAAAGCAACAATATTCAATTCACCCTGCTCCGGTGTCAACAGGGAAGCGCAGGTGATTAAGCTCTGGGGGCCTCGTTTATGACGGATGAAATACGCCCGAGGTACAGCTGGCATCAGACACACCCAGCTCTGCTCCAAGCAGAGTTGATGAGCCGGAAGTGCCCAGGCACCAGAAAGATTCTTCCGTGTGCGTCCCGGGGCAAATCGGCGATAAACCAGAGGCCTTGCAAATGGGGGAAACACCCACCCCATCGCCGCAGCGAGTCGGCAAAGCTCCCCGCGCAGGGGTCTGCGTGCTCTGCGAGCCCCCAGGATCAGCGCCCAGGCCCTCGGGCCCCTCCCGACGAGGGGAGGGCCACCGTGCACACATCTATCGGCGGCTATAGGCCGGAGCTGCCTTCTTCGTGAATCAGTCCCTCAACAGGAGTGTGCGGTGCCGGCGGGGCCGCAGGGGCTCCCCGGGCAGACGGAGCCTGGTGGACTCGGGGCGGTGAGCTGGCCACCCCAGGAAGGGGCGCGCCTCTGAGCGCTGCGACGGCGACCTCGGCCAGGCCGCTGCCCTGGTGGGGACTCGTCTGCCGGTCTGCTCGATGCCGGGGCTGGGCTGCGGGACCCGGAGGTCTCCCCCGGCGCTCAGTTTTTCTTATCTTAATTGTGTGCTATTGACCGTCAGTGGGCCGGTCACCGAGGCCCTGGACAGAGCCGGCTTTGCGCATTGATCCCGGCCCGTCTTCCCCGGCTGTCAAAGCGAACTTCCCAAAGTGACTTTCGTTTGGCATCAGACAAGCCACACGGTGTTGCTGGAGATTAGTTTAACCTCACGAGGATGTGGCAGCTTTACAGGTCTGGAAAGGCCGTGGAGGGGTGAGGAGGGGCTGTGCCCGGCCCCCTTCCCTCCTCTCTGGTTTCCCTCTGGACACATCCTGAAGGTCAGCACCAGGCGAGCGGTGGGGGTCCTGCCGGCCCTCATAACTGGACACTAGGCACTTCCCGGGTATTTTTCTCAGATGTGCTCAGGAAGGAAAGCTCCTCCAGATATGGTCACAGCGGTGGGGCCTCAAAGCCTGCCTCTGGGGACACAGCTCAGTCCAGAGGACAGGGAAGGCCAAGGCTGGGGAGGGGGGAGCAGGGCTCCCTGTGCGTCTGGGCTCCAAGTCGGAAGGAATCAAGGCTACTTCTGGGCTGAGGGACTCCTGCCGCCGTCCTTGGAGTCGGAGGCCGAGGGAGAGTAGACGGGAGCCGTAGGGTGAGAGGGAAGGGGAGGCGTCCAGAGGGGAGCAGGTGAGACGGGCCACAGTGTGGCCACAGAGTCACCCCCGAGGACGGCAAGCCGGGGAGGGGGGTGACTGCCGCCAAAGCCCTGACCCGAGGCCCTGTTTGGGGGGGTCTCCACAGAGGTGACCCAGTTAAATAAGGTCACCAGTGTGGGAGTCCAGCACGAATGGGGTCCTCACAGGAAGAGATGAGGGCACACACACACACAGGGAGGACTGTGTGGGGCCCTGGGAGAAGGCGGTGCCCTCTTCCCCAGGGGAGAGGCTTCCGGAGGAACCAGCTCTGCAGCTTCTCCATCTCCGACCCCCAGAATGTGAGACAGTAAGCGCCCGGGCCGCTTGTTACACAGCCTGAGCTGACTGAGACAGCCAGGGAGGACCAGGTTCTGGGTTACCTTTGATTCCCCCGTCAGCTGAGAGCAGGCCTCCATAATGCCTGCTGAGCAAAATCCACTTATCCCCTGGTGATGGCACGTGTCACAAAGGTGGCTGTCAAGCTCAGCAAAGGTCCTCAGCCCCCGTGTCCTCAGTAAGCCCGTCACCTCCAGCACAAAGGGTATGGAGTGTCTGGGGCTGTACAGCAGGCAGTGACCCCCATCCCTGGGCAGGCACCACCTCCATTAACCCTCACCATCCACCGACGTCCATTTCTCTGCGTGGAAATGCCCAACTCGTATTGACCAAGCAGTTTAACAACAGCTCGCCCCCGGGAGATGGGCATGTGCCACCATCTCAGAGCTGATGCCGAAGGACTTTATGAGAAGCAGACAACGCTCACAAAGGGTTTTGGTGTGGGTGACGCTTGAGTGTTTACCACAGCCTGGGTGTTTCCACTTCCTGCCGCTGCCCTGTTGTCTCTCCAGAAGGAATTTACCAAAAGCAGCCATGGAATCCCCAGGGGCAGCCCGTGTGAATGTTAGCAGAGGTTATAAATAGCAAGGCGTCCCCAGTGCCGTCTGGCTGTTTGGGAACAACCTGGGCACGCAGGTGATTAGGAGGAGAGACGCCTGGGGCAGCCAGAGAACGGCCGCTACCCTTACAGAGGAGCCGCGGGTGCTGGGCAGGCAGCAGGGCCTCCTCCTGGGGGAGGTGCTGCTCTTTCTTCTCCACAGCCCGTCAAGGATTGGGAGGAAACACGGTGCACGGCAGGGCAGACCCTGGACACCCCCCCCCCAACCCCCAACCCCCACCCCCGCAGAGGTGGGCGCTCCGGAGAGCGGCCGGCTATGTGGTCAGCAGGCTGCAGTCAGAATGCCGTCCACCGTTCTCTCCCCGGCTCCTGGCTTAGCAGCCATCTGACAACCAATCTGTCCAGATGTAAAACAGGCCAAACTCCTCAGCCTCCAACTGAGCCACTACCGGTAAGCTGCCGGTACTCAAGGGGAGCTCCCTCATCCTCCAAGAACCCAAGCATCGGCATCACAAACTGTGGTTCCCCTTGCCTGGGGGAGACTCTGTACCCCAAAGGTTATGTGATTTTCCTCTCCCTAAAGCAGGCGGAGAGAGAAGAGTTTCTCTGGACAGACGGGCTCTCACAGAAGCAGCGCCGCCGTCTGAGGCTGACCCAGGGATGTTATGATTCCAGTGCTCTCAGGCCTCCGGTCAGCTGACGCTGGCCCTGCACAGAGCCCCACCGCACAGAGGCTCAGCCCCTGGACCTAGCCAGTGGCAGGACAACCCCCTTCCCCTCCTGGGACACTCCTCCTGAGTTGTGTCTCTCGGGTCTCGCTTTCCTCCAGCTCCCGTGCTCTCAAGTCTGTGCCAAGCAGCTCTCTGGGGTTTGATCAGTGTGTGGTGATGTGGGAGAGCTGCATTATTATCTGATGAATGTATCATGTGTGGCATTGAACTTGTTGGTTATGAAAAATCAGCGGTTGCCTGGTAACCAAAAATTGTCTGTCAGCTCCCAAACCCCAAGGCTGCAGAGCCAGGCTTGCTGGCTTCTCTGAGCCGCAACTGAAGATTCTGGACAACATTGAGCGAACCAGGGGATATCAGGGACGTAGGGGCCCTTGTTCAAAGCCATCCCACTTAGGAAAAGCCTCAGGTAAAGCAATGTGGCTGTGGTTTGTGGCCACAGTCAGCTTGGAGGGAGAAGTGAGAGCTGTTCCAGGCTGATCTCTGCACGAGTGACCCCACGAGGGGAAGACCAGACACACGCAGGTGGCAGCCACCCTCTAAGGCACCTCGAGGTGGCAGCCACCATCTAAGGCACCTCGAGGTGACAGCCACCCTCTAATGCACCTCGAGGTGACAGCCGCCCTCTAATGCACTTCGAGCTCCTGCATCCCTTCCAGATGCCCGGGTCCCTGGCTTTCCCATAGTAACTCCCAGAGGTCCGCTCTGGGCTCTGGTGTGGGTCTAGATCGTGCAACCAGAGGCCTCAGCACTGACTGAGGCTTCTGCCTTCCCGCCTCCCTCTGTGTGAATGTTTCTCAGTGGGCTGCCCCTCTGGGGGCCCATCAGCCGCTCCAAAGGGCCTGTGCCATGGGGTGCATCCCAGTTCTGGAGCTGTGATTGAGGAAAGGACACTAAAGCACCCTGAGACTGAGCACCCGAACCCTAACCCTGCGACGCTCTCTGCCCCAAAATCGGTCCTGTCTCCCCGCCGCCACCACCCCTTTGCCCCGTGTCCACCTCCAGTCTCAAAGTTCTTCTTCCTCCTTTTTTCTGCATCCTGATGGAAGATTCTATCTGGTGAGAAGGACACAGTACAGGCAGGGAGCTCCCACTCGTGCCCTGGGAGTCCCCACGGGTATGTTGACCCCATCCAAGTCAGTAGGAACTATGGGTGCAGATTTCACTTAAGACTGTTTTAACTTTTCCAAAATTGGAATGGAAAACAAAGTGCATGCCCCAATCTTTTGTCTCTTAAATGTTTACCACAGGTGTTCTTTTCCATTGTTCTTAATGTTGTTGTTGTCCAGCCACTCAGTCTTGTCCAACTCTTCACAGTCCTGTGGACTGTAGCCCGCCAGGCTCTTCTGTCTGTGGGATTTCCCAGGTGAGAACACTGGAGTGGGTTGCCATTTCCTTCTCCACCATCTTCTAGAGTTTTCTCAAATTCATGTCTGTTGAGTCTATGCTGCTCTCTAACCATCTCATCCCCTGCCACCCTCTACTCCCTTTGCCTGCAATCCTTCCCAGCATCAGGGTATTTTCTAATGTTTCGGCTCTTCACAACAGTTGGCCAAAGTGTTAGAGCTTCAGCTTCAGCATCAGTCCTTCCAAAGAATATTCAGGGTTGATTCCCTTGCAGTTTTATCTCCTTGCAGTCCAAAGGACTCTCGACAGTCTTCTCTAGCACCACAGTTTGAAAGCATCAATTCTTCAGCACTCAGCCTTCTTTATGGTCCAACTCTCACATCTGTACATGACTACTGGAAAAACCGCAGCTTAAATCTCTCTAGACGATGGATTATCTAAAGAGGTTTACAAAATAAAATTGTGTTAATAAAATAATGTGTGTAATTATATGTCATATGGGGAACATCCTTTGCTTCCCAGGACTTTTGTGAGAACTGAGTGGAGTAAAGGTCAGGGTTGTGGGAGAGATCATTGCAAAGACAGAATCCTGAGCGCTTCTGCCTTCTGGAGATAGTAAGCTGTCGTGGGAGCCGCCATGGGTTGGGAGCTGTCCCAGGTGCTGAAGGCACCCTGAGCAGGGCAGGTGCTGAACAGAATCCCAGACAGAGCCCATGGTGCAGGTGTTTGAGAACACCCTTGTCTGTCCGCTAGGGAATCTCTCATGGATTTCTGCTCCACTGTTCACCATCTGCCCATCACTTGCCCTCTCAAAAGCCTCTGGCTCAGACTCCAGGGCCGCCCATCCTTCCAGGCCTTGCTGTGACCTCGCCTCCCCAGTTGCCAGGACAGCCCACCACACGGCACCACCAGCAGTGCCCACCTCTGTGCCCCTCTCTGAGTTTCTCCATAGACAGAGCATTAGCCCTGGCCCCTGGCATCCGGGTTCCAATCTGAGGTCCACCACGCCCAGCAGTGAACCCTGTGGCAGTTACATGATGCTCTGTGATTCACGGTAATGAGGTATGACTACACAAGATGCTTATGAAGACAAGTAAACTAACGGTCACAGTCGACTGGAAAACTGCGCTTGCCATGTGCTAAGTGCAGCCCCCGTGAATAGGGATATACCTGTGCCTACCAACACAGGCCCCGTGGGGGCCCTCTGTAATTTCCTCCCGGCATCCAGAGTGCTCAGCTCAATTCATGACTTGAAAATGACTCATTAACTCCCCCACAAAAATGAAACACCTACTGGGCCAGTGACTTTGTCCATTTTACCAAGGGGCCCCAGAACAGTACCCCGCACACAGAGGCACTCAACATGCAGCTATAAAATGAATCCCAGGCCCTGCTTGACAAGCACTGCCCCTCACTTTTGCACAGACCCATCCTGTCCCCAGCTGACTTTCTGGAGAGAGAAGAGTCCCTTCTCTCCCATTCTCTCCCATTCTACTTTTGCCTCTAGAAATTCCCCTCACTTGGGAAGACAGGTTTGCTTCTTCCCTGGAATCATTTCCTCTCCCATTTTTATTTTAAGCTTATCAACTTTGGAAGGAAAAAAGCTCTACTCTTGTTAAAAAAAAAAAATCACCCCCGCAGAAATGCTGCCAACATCTGCTATGCGATATCATTAATAAATTACTAGAATATTGCAGCATCTTAAATGTTCATCTGCTCAAGCCATTTGAAAGAAGCTGAGCTTTTCTGGGCTGGACGCCAGTGGCCGTTTGGCAGCCCCTGGAGCACATGTGTAAGGGAGACGCGTCCCTGCCTACTGGGGGCCCTTGCCCCTCATTGGGATGGCAACATGCTGCCTTCTGTACCAACTCTCCTCCCAAAGCTGATGCGTTTGCACCCATACTTTCCTAGCATGGACAGAGAAGCAGGAACAGTCAAGACGCTTTTCTGAAAGACAATTCAGTCTTGACATCTCAATGCCAATATGATGTATGCTTTCATGCGGTGGATATTGTCTACACTTTCTAGACCTCAGACAACTTGTGGTTTCTGAGAAGACTCGGGGGATGCACCACAGCGTATGCCTGCTCCTGCCTTCCTCACAGTCACTTGTCAGTGGAGTGAGATTCCTGCTTCCCTGAGCATCTGTGAGCGCAGGGTTGGAGGGTGGGGGGTGCTGGGTCCTCACCATTGTCATCCTCAAGCTCCGCACAGTATCCGGGGCTTTGTTGGCCCAATGCTTGAATGGATTTAGCGAGGAACAAGAACAAAGCCTGTGTAGAATATTTGGCAGGGCCTTTATCCATGTATAGTCAATATCCAGGTTTAATTTTTAGCTAAAGGTAACCTTGGGAAGAAAGGATAATAGATCTCAACACACCAAGGGAACTTCCCTTCCCTCAAAACTCTGGAAAGGAATGAAACCAGTGAAATTTGTGATTCTTGCACACGACCTAAGGGTGCCCGTGTGTAATCAGGGTAACTGTCAATAATCAGGCGAATGTGGGCCGGAGTGTGACACCTCTGTGAGTGTTTACACACCTCCCCTCAGGCGACACCTCTGTGAGGGGCACACACCTCCCCTCCCTGTGACACCTCTGTGAGTGTTCACATAACTCCCCTCCCTGCGACACCTCTGTGAGGGGCACACACCTCCCCTCGCAGTGACACCTCTGTGAGTGTTCACACAACTCCCCTCCCTGCAACACCTCTGTGAGGGTCACACAGCTCCCCTCACTGCAACACCTCTGTGAGTGTTCACACAAATCCCCTCACTGTGACACCTCTGTGAGGGTCACACACCTCCCCTCGCTGTGACACTTCTGTGAGGGTCACACACCTCCACTCACTGAGGGTCACACACCTCCACTCACTGCGACACCTCTTTGAGGGGCACACACCTCCCCTCACTGTGACACCTCTGTGAGGGGCACACACCTCCCCTCACTGTGACACCTCTGTGAGGGTCACACACCTCCCCTCAGAGTGACACTTCTGTGAGGGTCACACACCTCCACTCACTGCGACACCTCTTTGAGGGGCACACACCTCCCCTCACTGTGACACCTCTGTGAGGGTCACACACCTCCCCTCAGAGTGACACCTCTGTGAGGGGCACACACCTCCACTCACTGCGACACCTCTGTGAGGGTCACACACCTCCACTCACTGCGACACCTCTTTGAGGGGCACACACCTCCCCTCACTGTGACACCTCTGTGAGGGGCACACACCTCCACTCACTGCGACACCTCTGTGAGGGGCACACACCTCCACTCACTGTGACACCTCTGTGAGTGTTCACACAACTCCCCTCACTGTGACACCTCTGTGAGGGGCACACACCTCCCCTCAGTGCAACACCTCTGTGAGGGTCACACACCTCCAGTCACTGTGGCACCTCTGTGAAGGTCACATGCCTCCACTCAGAGTGACACCTCTGTGAGGGCTCACAGACGTCCCCTCAGTGTGACACCTCTGAGGGTCACACACCTCCACTCCTACAAGAACCCAGGAAAGAGGGGAAAATGGACCCCATAGCACAGACAAGGAAATAGAGGTCCAAGGTGAAGGGAACTGGCAAGACCATGAGCCAGTGAAAGCAAACAGGTCCGTCACTCTACCTGGGACACACTCATTCCGCTTCCACACCCTGCACATGACTGTTGCTATTCCAGACCCAGGGTTTATGCTGAATCTGGGGCCAGATGAGGCTCCACAGCTGGTCCCAGCTGCCTCACTCGTGTTCACCCACCCACAAGTGTATTTACTCTCAGCCACTAACTGCATGTTCTGGACACTGAGCCAGGTGTTGGGAGAGTTGCAAACCTGGCCTGTATCAACTGCAGCTCTAATTACTGGGGTTCTCAGGAGGGGAAGCTGCACTGCCTCCGGAAAGGGGCCACTTGCCAACATCCAGAGCCATTCTCGTCTTCACCAGTGTGGGAGGGGCCTGGGAGGGGTGGGACGGCCACTCCAACCGCAGGGACCCAGCCAGCCCAGCAGCTGTGCCCAAGCAGGGCCCAGGATCACCTGGTCAGCAGCACCGCCTGCTTCTCTCTGGCTTTTTTTTTAGCTTTTTGTTTTGTATTGGGGTATAGCTAATTAGCAATGTTGTGATAGCTTCAAGTGAACAGCAAAGGTACTCAGCCATACGCAAATGTGTCTCCATTCTCCCCCAGACTCCCGACTCATCCAGTCTGTCACGCAGCATTGAACAGAGCTCCCTGCGCTGGACAGCAGGACCTTGTCACCACCCTCTTCTCTACCCATCCAGGCCTGCTCACGACGAAGCAGACCTGCCCCATGTTGGTGCTACTGGTGTGTCAACCTCTCTGTCCATCAAGATGTATCCACCATGCACCCCCAGCCTCCCTCCATGGACCACGGTGAGGCTCACTGCTGCTTCACACTACTGAACTGTGCATTTAAAAAGGTTAAGATGACAACTTTTGCTAAATGGTCGATTCAGTTCAGTTCAGTCACTCAGTCACGTCTGACTGTTTGAAACCCCATTAACTGCAGCACGCCAGGCCTCCCTGTCCATCACCAACTCCCGGACTTTACCCAAACTCATGTCCATTGAGCCAGTGATGCCATCCAACCATCTCATCCTCTGTCATCCCCTTCTCCTGCCCTCAATCTTTCCTAGCATCAGGCTATTTTCAAATGAGTCAGCTCTTCACATCAGGTCTCCAAAATATTTGAGTTTCAGCTTCAACATCAGTCCTTCCAATGAACACCCAGGACTGATTTTCTTTAGGATGGACTGGTTGGATCTCCTGGCAGTCCAAGAGACTCTAAACAGTCTTCTCCAGCACCACAATTCAAAAGCATCAATTCTTTGGCACTCAGCTTTCTTTATAGTCCAACTCCCACATCCATACATGACTACTGGAAAACCATAGCCTTGACTAGGTGGGCCTTTGTTGGCAAAGTAATGTCTCTTCTTTTGAATATGCTATCTAGGTTGGTCATAACTTTCCTTCCAAGGAGTGAGCATCTTTTAATTTCATGGCTGCAGTTACCATCTGCAGTGATTTTGGAGCCCAAAAAAATAAAGTCAGCCACTGTTCCCCCATCTATTTCCCATGAAGAGATAGGACCAGATGCTATGATCTTAGTTTTCTGAATGTTGAGCTTTAAACCAACTTTTTCACTCTCCTCTTTCACTTTCATCAAGAAGCTCTTTAGTTCTTCTTCACTTTCTACCATAAGGGTGGTGTCATCTGTTTATCTGAGGTTACTGATATTTCTTCCAGCAATCTTGATTCCAGCTTGTGCTTCTTCCAGCCCAGTGTTTCTCATGAAGACTGACTCTTTTCCAGTAGTTACTCTTGCCGGGGTCCAGCCCTGGTGGATCCAGGGTAATTTGAAGGGGAGATGGCATGGCATCTTAGAAAGAATTATTTAATTAGAAATATAAGAGAGATTAGGAAGAAATAGTATAGTAGGAAATTTAGTGGAGAAAAGATGCTGAATAACTTGGTTTACGTGGAAGAACAATAAAGTTCCAAGACAAAGAACTTGCACCATCTACGTCAGGCCACCGGCGTCCTCTTGAATAGTGGGGGGTGCCCTGCATTGGGCTCCCTCTCACGTGGATCTTAAAAGCTGGGGCAAGTAAGTAGACATGGTGAGCCTCCATGCCCCAGATGGGAATTCAGCCAGAAAATAGAGTAAGAAAAGACATGGGGGAAACCAGTCCAGTGACTGGCCCATCCTCTATTGTCCAGCAGGCTTTTTAAACTTTTTGGTTGTACATAGAGATCAATGGAAAATACAAAATTATGCAGCATCAGCAGCTCTGACTGTTATTGAGACCAGGCTTTCTCTCTGCATACTTAGTCCTATACACAAGTCTTAGGTGATTTACATCATCTTCTGGCCAGAAGGCCAATTAACATTTTACGGCCCTTTCCTGATAAGGGTTTGTCAACCAGAAGACTTATTTGTCTTAAAAGTGTTGTTCTTCCCAAAGTCTGGTGCCACTCTCAGAAAGCACTAAATAAAGTTACACTCTTACATAGCAAGGACACAGCAATTTATAACAATGAAAGAAGTACAGTGATTTATAACAAACAGAAAAGTAATTAACTCAAAAGTCTAGTGTTGCTAACATCAAAACTACTATATTCCTTGTCCTATATCCCAGTTACATTGATTAATCTCCCCCAGGTGCCTAAAAGATAAAGAATATGGAGGCCTGGCAGCAGTCATTGACTCAACAGTGAAACCCATCACCAATACAATTTTTAGCTCTTTAGAAAAGGCTCTGTATCTTTAAGATGCTTTAAGCTTGTGCCTCTCGCGGTTGGGGGGCTGTAAACAATTCACAGGTTGTAAAAAGTCTGGGGGAACCTGTCAGGCAAGTTAGAGAGCCATCAGAGGGGGTTGAGCTGAAACATTCCTTTCATATATGCAGGAGACTGAAGCCCTGAGTTAATTTTTTCCAGAGAATGTCAAAAGAGTGGAAAGCACAGTACAATAAGGCAGGCTGACTCTGGTTTTGGGGGTAGATGTTCAGGAAAACCCAGGGGGAACCCCTGAAGCCAGATTATGCCTTTGCGTTTTGTCGGGCTTCCTTCCTCGTGACCTTTGCCATGGGCGGGATTCCTCATGCTGGCTCCCGGCACTGCATATGTTAAATAAGCAGGGGGACAGTATACAGCCTTGAAGTACTCCTTTTCCTATTTGGAGCCAGTCTGTTGTTCCATGTCCAGTTCTAACTGTTGCTTCCTGACCTGCATACAGGTTTCTCAAGAGGCAGGTCAGGTGGTCTGGTATTCCCATCTCTTTCAGAATTTTCCACAGTTTATTGTGATCCACACAGTCAAAGGTTTTGGCATAGTCAATAAAGCAGAAATAGATGTTTTTCTGGAACTCTCTTCCTTTTTGATGATCCAGTGAATGCTGGCAATTTGATCTCTGGTTTCTCTGCCTTTTCTAAAACCAGTTTGAACATCTGGAACTTCATGGTTCATGTATTGCTGAACCTGGCTTGGAGAATTTTGAGCATTACTTGTTATGTGTATTTTACCACAATTGAAAGGTCTTTTTTAGGAGGAAAAAAAAAAAAAAAAACTTCCAAGAAAGAAACTTGGTAGACCAGATGTCTTCACTGGTCAATTCTATCAAGTATTTTAAGAACAATACAGGTTCTTCACAAGTTCCTTTAAAAGGTACAAGAGGGGATATCCCAAGTCTTCCCAGGAGGCCTGTATCACTTTGGTACCGAAGACATCACCAGAAACTACAGACATTCCTTTTGAACATACATGTAAAAATCCTCAACAAAATATGAGCAAACTGAACCAAGCAACATACAAAAAAGGTTCCTGAAAAATGCAAGGTTCTTTGAACATCCAAATATAAGTTGATATAATGTGCTATATCAATAAGATCATCATGAGAAATGCTGGGCTGGATGAAGCACAAGCTTGAGTCAAGATTGCTGGGAAAAATATCAATAACCTCAGATATGCAGATGACACCACCTTACGGCAGAAAGGGAAGAAGAACTAAAGAGCCTCTTGATGAAAGTGAAAGAGGAGAGTGAAAAAGTTGGCTTAAAGCTCAACATTCAGAAAACGAAGATCATAGCAACTGGTCCCATCACTTCATGGGAAATGGATGGGGAAACAGTGGAAACAGTGTCAGACTTTATCTTTTCGGGCTCCAAAATCACTGCAGATGGTGATTGCAGCCATGAAATTAAAAACGCTTACTCCTTGGAAGAAAAGTTACAACCAACCTAGATAGTATATTACAAAGCAGAGACATTACTTTGGCAACAAATGTCCATCTACTCAAGGCTACGGTTTTTCCAGTAGTCATGTATGGATGTGAGTAGTCATGTATGGATGTGAGTAGTCATGTATGGACTATAAAGAAAGCTGAGTGCCGAAGAATTGATGCTTTTGAACTGTGGTGTTGGAGAAGACTTTTGAGAGTCCCTTGGACAGCAAGGAAATCCAGCCAGTTCATCCAAAAGGAAATCAGTCCTGAATATTCATTGGAAGGACTGATGCTGAAGCTGAAACTCCAATACTTTGCCCACTGATGCAAATAGCTGACTCATTTGAAAAGACCCTGAGGCTGGGAAAGGTTGAAGGTGGGAGGAGAAGGGGATGACAGAGGTTGAGATGGTTGGATGGCATCACTGACTCAATGGACATGAGTTTGAGTAAACTCCAGGAGTTGGTGATGATCAGGGAGGCCTGGTGTGCTGCAGTCCATGGGGTCACAAAGTTGGACAAGACTGAGCGACTGATCTGAACTGATCAATAAGATGAAAAACAGAAACCTCATGATACCTTTAATACATGCAGAAAAAAAAAATGTGTATCAGAAAGCTCAACAACATTTCATGGTAAAAGGAAAGAGGATTACAGCACACTAGGAATAAAAGGAGCTCCCTCGGCCTGGTAAAGGGAAGTTACAAGGAAACTCACAGCCAGCATCGCGCTTAATCGTGAAAGACTGGATGGATTTCCCTTAAGTTCAGAAATAAGAAAAGGAATGTCCATTCCCATCCTACTGTTTAGTCATGTGCTGGAGGTTCTACCCAGGGCAATTAGACTAGAAAAATAAACACAAAGTCTGAAGACTGGAAGGGAAGAATAATCTATCTCTATTTGCAGATATCATGACGCTGTGTATAAAAAATTCTAAGGAACCTGCAAAGTTATTATAGTTATGAGAACTAACAAAGCAAATTCAGCAAGTTCTAGGACACAAGATCAATATAGACAATAAATTATATTTCTATCCACTTGTGAACAATCTAAAGTTGAAATTAAAAAACAGCTCTATATAGTGCTATGAAAATAACAAAATATATAGGAATAAAGCTAGCAAGAAAAATTCAGAACATATATTTAAAAACTACAAAATAGTGTTGAAAAAAAAATCAAACACTCAAGTAAATAGAAAGATGCCCCATGATCATGGATCAGAAGATTTACAAGTGTTAAGATGGTGATACTTGCCAAGCTGGTAAACAGATTTAATGCAATTCCTAAAAAACTCTCAGCTGACTTCTTTGTAGGGATTTGTGAAAGTCGTTCAGTCGTGTCTGACCATTTGTGACCCCATGGACTATACACTCCATGGGATTCTCCAGGTAGTGGAGTGGGGAGCCTTTCCCTTCTCCAGGGGATCTTCCTAACCCAGGGGTTGAACGCAGGTCTCCCGCATGGCAGGCGGATTCTTTACCAGCGGAGCCACCGGGGAAGCCCATACGCTGATCCTAAAGTTCATATAGAAAATCAAGAACAGTCAAACAGTCATGAAAAAGAGCAAAACTGGACGACTCATACTCCCTGATTTCTGAAACTTGCTGTGCGGCTACTGCAGTTAAGACAGTGGAGTGGAGTGCTTACATAAGGATAGGCAGTTCAGTGGAACCGGTTGGGACGGAATAGAATAGAGTTGAACAAAATAAAATAGAACCCAGAAAATAAGCTTTTCTGATCAATTGAATTTTGACATGGGTGCCAAGACAATTCAATGGGAGAAATAATCTTTTCAATAAATGGCCCAAATGAACTAATTTGCAGCCTACCTTACATGATCTTAAAAAATTAACTCAAAATGGAGCTAACAGTTAAATTTAGTATCAAAACTATAAAGCTCTTAGAAAAGAATATAAGTATAAATTTCTGCGACCTCAGTTAGGTCAGGCAACAGTTTCTTGGATAATACACTCAAAGCATAAGAAACAAAACAAAGGAAAAGGAAAAAAAAAGATAATCAAAATTTAAAACTTTTGTGCTTCGAAAACACCATCAAGAAAAGTAAAAAGCCAATCCTCAGACTGGGAGAATGTTTTCTAGGTTACATATATAGTAAGAGATCTTTGCTAGAGTGTAAAAAAGACTCTTGAAACTCAAGAACAAAAAGACAACACAATTTAAAATAGGCCAAGTATTTGAACAGACGCTTCCCCATAAACGACATCTAAGTGGCCAATAAGCACATGAAACTATGCTTGGTACCATTAGTTATCAGGGAAATGCAAATCGAAACACAGTCAGGTACAACTTCACACCCACCAGGATGACTACGATAAAAAGACAGATAGTAGCAAGTGTCGGTGAGGTTGTGGGGAAATTGCAACCCTCAGGCCTTGTTGATGAAAATAAACAGGGGTGAATATGTAAACTGTAGCTGCGGAGAAGGCAATGGCACCCACTCCAGTGCTCCTGCCTGGGAAATCCCATGGACGGAGGATCCTGGTGGGCTGCAGTCCGTGGGGTCGCTGAGGGTCGGACAGGACTGAGCGACTTCACTTTCACTTTTCACTTTCATGCATTGGAGAAGGAAATGGCAACCCACTCCAGTGTTCTTGCCTGGAGAATCCCAGGGACGGGAGAGCCTGGTGGGCTGCCGTCTATGGGGTCGCACGGAGTCGGACACGACTGAAGTGACTTAGCAGCTACTCTAGAATTTCCTCTAAACGTTAAGCATCATAATATGATCTGACCACATCTCCACTCCTGGGTCCCTACTCAAGAGAAATGAAAAGTGTTCATAGCAACATTATTTACAATAGCCCCAAAGAGGGAAAATGTCCATCAATTATTGAACAAATAAATAAAATGCGGTATATCCTTACGATAGGCTATTATCCAAGCTATATAAATAGAAATGATACATCGACTCACACTACAGCACCAAGGAACCTTCGAAACCTCATCCTTTGTGAAAGAAGTCCATCACGAAAGGCCGCATAACGTAACTGCATTTATGTGAAATGTCTAGATGGGCAGAATGTAGATTAGTGAGCTAGATCTGGGAGGAGGGTTGGTAGAACAGACAATGGTTGCTAATGGCTGTGAGGTTTCTTGTTAGGGTGATTGAACTGTTCAAAACTGATTGTAGTAATGGTTGTATAACTGTGAATGTACCAAAAACTATGAACTTCATAGCTTAAATGGGTGAACTGTATGGCATGTCAATTTTATGCCCATAAAGGTGTTGCTTTTAAAAAAAAAAAACTATTAAGATGATTGTTTTGTTCCTCTGAAGCAAAATCCCATGGATGGAGGAGCCTGGAAGGCTGCAGTCCGTGGGGTCGCTGAGGGTCGGACAGTTTTCTGTTTCTTCCCAACACCGAAGAAAAGACATCATCAAAGGCATGACTCTCAAGCTGGAACTTCAGGGGTGAAGTTACAGCCGAGGGAATGTGCCTTGGGCTCAGATTCACCCTCCCCACCAAAATACACTCGGCATCTCACATGAGACGCTTCCTCCGCATCCTCCACGGGGAGCCAGCCGATGCCTGAGAGTGGGGAGCCAGCCGATGCCTGAGAGCAGCTCTCCCGTCCTGGCTGTGTGCGCCCCTCACCCCTCCTGCGCCTCCAGTCCAGACTAGCAGATCCCACCTGTCTACTCCTGTGATGGAACCTGAGTACTTCCTCCAACCCCCCGGGGGATTCTGAGAAGCTGAGTAAAGTGGTGGGGAAATGTGTGTCTGATCTGAGGGGCTGCCACTTCAGCGCAAAAGGAGTGCTTGTTCAGATGCCCTGAATGGGGTGGGGGGGGCACTCCAAGGAGCTGCCAGCCTAAACAGTCTGCCTTGCCTCAAGAGGGGTGCTTCTCGAACTGCAATCTGCCCAGCATTCAACAGGGACCAGGAGAGGAGAATGGGGGCTTTTAAAAAAGAATTCAGATTCCCAGGCCACATCTGCAAAGTCCTGGCTCAATCTGCTCAGGCACCTACATGTTAATTGGTCCTAGGTGTCTCTTAAGTGGGCGATCTGGGGAGGAATGGTGAAGCCAAAGGTTCTCAGGATTGGAGTCAGGCGCCATCGCCCTCAGGCCTGGACTTCAGCCTGCTGATGGCGGGGACCAGGGATGGGGCAGGCCTTCTCTCTGCCCACCCAGCCACTCCCTAGGGACCTGACCCATCTCACAGCTTTATGCATCGTACCTGCTGGGCCCATAACCCTCCATGCCTGTGTCCAGCCCAGCTGCTCCCCTCAAATCTGGGTGGTTCTCTAAATGATGTATAAGCATCTCTGCTGGGTTCTCTCCTTAAAAAATGTTGAAAACTGAATTTCAGAGTCTCAAGGCCCACTCTCTGCTTTCCACCATCAAACTGCCCCTACAGAGTCTAATTCATCACCTAATTCATCACTCTCTCAGCTACAGCCCTTCCAGGTTCTCAGGGAAAAGGCTTGGAGCATTCTTGGTGCCTCTCTCTTCCTCCCTCCCTCCCTCCCTCCCTCTGTCTCTGTCTCTCTCTCTCTCTCTCTCTCAGACACACACACCCTCCACATCTGATCCGTCAGCCAGCTTTGTTTGGCTCTGCCTTAGATGTACATCTGGAATCCAAGCACATCTCAACCCCCTCTGAGGATCACCTGGTCAAACCATCACCTCTTCCTGAACCAATGGGCTTGCTCCCCTCCTGGAGCAAGTCTCTGCCCCGTACCTGAAACCTGACTTGAACACAATGTTTAAGCCCAGTTCTTAGCTCAGAACCCTCCAGAGGCTCTCATCTCATCTCACTTGACATAAAAGACACAGTCTGTGCAGGAACCCCAGGACCTGACGCCCGGCCTGGACTTCTCGCTCGGCTCTCTCTGGCTCCTCTGCTCGGGTCTGCATTGCGCTCGCTCTCCTCTGAAGCCCCCCTCACCCCTCGATTCACTGCATAACACATACAGTGCCTTGTCTCACAGACCTGCCACAGACCTGCCGCACTTGAGTTTCTAGAAGCTGCTTTTAAGCTGCTCTCAGTTCACTGTTGTGTCTATGGATGGAAGAAAAAACCTTTTAGAAATGCTTACACTGAAATAGTGAGATGTTTTAAACAAGCTACTTGCAAGGCGAATTCATGGCAATGTTCTTTCATGGAATGGAACTTATGCCCAGTATATGGTAAATGTAGGGAATTGTTTAACAGATCAGTAACTCTGGTGTTTCCAGGGCTACTTAGCAGCTTCCCAGAGCTGTTAGTGTTCTAACAGCAAACGGATTGCAAGCCTTTCTGTCTGCAGGTAAGGACTTGTTCTCATATTAGATATATAGAGATGTTTCTTACAAGCTGTGTGAAATAACTGTTTGGCACAGCATTCTTTCAGTGAATGCAACTGAACCCCAGGGTGCGAGGACCTCGTTACTGTCTCCCAAATGCTCCATGCAGGCTCTGCCTTCACTTTTCTCTCTGCCTGGAGCGTCCCCCACCATCCTTCTAGCCTCCGCTCAGCTGTACCTTATCTGCAGCTGAGTCCTTCCTTGGCCCCTGGCTCAGAAGGAGAGCCTGCCCTGCTCTCTCAGTCTCACTGTTACCTCCGGACTCCACACCAGCTTTGCGGCCCGATGGCTTCATGCTCAGTTGCTTCGTGAGAGGCAGTTTGTTCCGCCCCAGGCGGGACAGCAGCAGCTTGGAGTGGGAGCCCTGCCCTGATCCTGAGTGAGGAGCTCTGGGTGCCAGGACCCTCCCACCTGCACCCTGAGATGAGCCCCTCATCCCAGCGAGGCTCAGGCCAGGCGAGGGGCAGGCCGAGGACTTTCCTCAAAGCCCACTCCCAAGTCTCTGCTCTTCCAAGCCCAGAGGTGAGAGTAGGTGGGGCCAGGGTGGCAGCTAGTTGCCATGGGCAGAAAAATGGATGGAGATTGGGCTCAGCCTTCCAAGGACCAGGTGTATCCAGCTGCCCACTCAGATCTCCTCAGGGTCAGCAGCCCAAGGAGAGCCAAGGTCTGACCCTTCTGACCACATCAGGCGAGGTAGAGGTCGGGGGTCAGCTGAGGCAAAGAAGCGAGGTCCCTGGAGGGGGTGGGGCCCAGGCAAAGGCAGAGCTGCCCAGCCCTTCAGCACCGCGGGGATGGACAGCTCCCTGCCTCCCTGTCTTCTAAAACGATTCTGTTTATTTCCACCACCTCTGGGTTAACTTGTTGTCTCATTTGGAGCCCCAGTTTCCATGTTAAAGTGAAGCGTCATAAGTAGCGATAACTTCGGCTCAGCCTGCATTTGTTTTTCCCCGGCAAGGAGCAATCAATTACCTGAGAGGTGTCACTGGCTGCGGGTAGATGGTGACCTAGCAAGGTGCAATCGGCAAAGTGCCACTTTTATTCATGGCCTCAAATCCAAGAATGGGCTTGTCTGAATTTTAATTCTCAGAAAGCACTTCCCACCTTTGCTCTAATGAATTGTACGAAAGGCAAACACGCGCAGTTGGACTTTACACACTGAAAGCAATGGGCATGGTGTGGGGATGCTGCGGTCTCCAGCCGAGCTGTGTGAATTTTCTTCACCGGCCCCCCTCCACTGTCCCAGCCCCACATCAGGCCTTCTTTTCTCGCACCTTCTCTCCCACACTCTCCTTTGTCAACTATGAGGTGGAGACTCACCCTTCCCAGACTCTTTGTCAAGGACCGTAAGGCACCTGGGTTAGAGTGGTAACCAGGAGGGCAGCAATGTCCAGCTGACCCCTGTGTCCACACACAGCCACATAATGTCCCCTGCAGGGCTGGGCCACCCGGAACCCCCAGGGCTCTCCGCAGCTTGTTGCTTCACAGAGGCAATGGGGGCAGTCAGGGCAGACAGTGCTGTCTTCTGGGACATCGTGTCCTTCTGGCCTGCATCTGTCGCTGGGAGGGAGTTGTGACGAGTTCTGTCCGTTTGCCTCCCTCTTGGAGCACAGGCCACAGGGACCCCACAGTTCCGTCACCCTGAGATGTTAAAAGAACAAATTCAATTATGTGAATACTGACTTTATTTATGAAGAACCAAGATGTCATGACTTTATTTTTATTCAAATACATACACAGTCTTATCATTTTGTTTACTGAAAACGTTGCAAATCCATCATCAAAACGTGAGACCCCAGCTGAACACAGTGGGCAACGTTTCTCTGATGGAGGGTCAGGGAGGTGGGATCCTAGCCCTCAAGCCCAGCTTGAGGTCCAGCTGGGAGAGGGAGGGGCTCCCAATCAGAGGTCGAGGTGCTTCCATCTGGAGAGGGACAGGGTCAACAGAGCCAGGATCTGAACAACGTGCTGTGGAGGAGAGGGCAGCTGGCCCCCAGCTCAGCTTCAGGACTTCCATGGACCCAGACCAGTCAGTTCAACCCTGCCCTCCCACTCCCAGCCCCCTTGCAGCACCCACTCTTCTGTGAGTCCACATGGTGCCAGCAATGGTGGAAAGGGGAAGGTCCGGGCCTCGGGAAAACCAGCTTGAGGGCATCTTCCTCGGGATCAGGCTGTCCACGGGTGGGTGGTTGGGACAAAGCAACACAGAGGCCTGAGGGTGTTTCTGTCCTCTCTCTACTCAGAAAACCCAGCAGGGTTTACCCTCCCACTTCCCAAGTCTCGTGTGACAACACGGACACCGGGGCAAGCCCTGATCCACCTAGCCCCTGCATTCTCCCACCTCACCGCTGACCAGCAGTCCAGGAGGGATGCTCAGCTCCAGAACCACCCAGAAACACCAGGCTGTGCCTCCCATTTTGCTTATTCAGGAAAAGCCTCAGCATCTAACACCTTCTCAGAAAAGCACGCAGTGCCCTAATGTGAATGAAAGTCATTGCTTCAAAATCACTCATATAGAAGGTGAGACGATGTCTGAGTTGGAGGTTGGTTAACTGACCCCCAGTGCTCAGCCACTTGGGAGCCCCCTACCAGCCACTGTTTGGTGGCAGGTGGGGTTGTGGGGAGACGTCGGGGCCAAGCGCCCAGCTTGGATGAGTCTGCCTCTCCCTCCTCCTCGGGGGAAGCCACCCCAACTCCTGGTGGCCGAGAAGCTAGATTTGGGGCACAGGCTGGACTGGAGGTGGAGCAACTTGAGGGAGGTGAACTGGGGCAGATAAACAACCATCTGTGGCATTGACCGGCTGCCCCAGTTGAGAAAAACCTCTAGAGTGGCTGGAAATGTTTGCCAAAAAATTGTCAGCTCCCAGTCAGTTCTAGCAGCTCTGAGGGGCATTTATGAGAGGCCAGGTGCTGTCCTAACAGGCAGAACTTTACCATCCACCCTCCTCAGTGAGCTCGGGGGAGCAGCTGGCCAGGACCACGGCCAGCGCCGGGCAAGGCTCCAAGGCCGGGTTCCTCACTGGAGGACATGCCCATCGAAGCTGTCCTTAAAATGTCACCCTTTGTGACCCACAGAAGCTGGAACTTGGCCCTCATGGGCTTGTCTGCCGTGCCCAGCTGCTCATGGGTGACGCCCAGGCTCCAGGCAGGTGACAGTCAGCCGGTGCTCACACAGGCAGAGCAGCTGACCCACTCACACCTGGCAACACAGGAGAGACCAAGAGACAGAG
The DNA here is from genome assembly GCF_016772045.2 of Ovis aries. Classification (NCBI taxonomy): domain Eukaryota; kingdom Metazoa; phylum Chordata; class Mammalia; order Artiodactyla; family Bovidae; genus Ovis; species Ovis aries. Next base: position 224,789,231 of record NC_056056.1, read on the forward strand.
AGGGCTTCCCTGACGGCTCAGTGGTGAAGAATCCGCCGGCCAGTGCAGGACAGATGGGCTGGATCCCTGATTTGGGAAGCTCTCGCTTGCCTAGGGGCTGCGAAGCCCGTGGGCCACAAGCATTGGGCCAGTCCTCTACAACCCAGAGGCCACAATCCCAGAAGCCCACACACCCTGGAGCCTCTGCTCCAGGACAAGAGAAGCCACTGCAAAGAGGAGACCAGGCCGCAACTGGAAAGAGCTCCTGCCCTCGACACCTAGAAAAAGGCCCGTGCACGGCAACCAAGACCCAACACAGCCAGAAATAAATAAGTTTTTAAAGAGAGAGAGAGAGGCCAGGCGCCGGGAGTGGTGATTTGGATCCAGGGGGCCAGAGCCCCAACACTGCCCTCCCCCGCCGTCCTGAGTTCTTGCTGGACATGGAAAGGGCCCGCAAGCTTTCAGTGAGGCGCCATGTGTGGGCAAGTTCAGAGCCTGGTGGTGTTTCCCAAAGGCTGCTCCGAGGGACCCTGGCTGCAGGAGGTGACCTCGGAAAGCATGTCAGTGGGAGGAAGCAGGGAGAAGCCACCGGGAGCTGGAGGAGCCCTGGGGTGGGGGGGCAGGGCGGGGGGCCCAGGCATCCCTGTGGACAAGGTTGGAGCCGCTGCGTCTCCACATGGTCAGCTGTGTCAGCAACTGTGGAGCTGATGATGCGGACACAGAGGCTGTGTCTCCTCCCCCGAGCCTGCACCCAGGGCCATGGAAATCGGCTGCTGTGCCGAGAACACAGAAGCTCCTCCATCACTCTCACTGGCCGGCATCATGGTGTCTGAAGGCGTCCTCCTCCAGGAACCCGCGTGAGCAGAGTGAGAGGAGAATCAGGCGTCCTGCAGGGAATGAACCAGCCTGGCTCGCCCAGGCCTGCCCACCACCTCCTGAGACCAGGAAGGTCACGATCTGGTTCCGTCTTAATCATTTTACAGATAAAAGCCAGGGCGGGGCGGGTTGGGGGGGCTGGTGTGGGCTGACACCACTCCCGTCTCACCTAGTGTATGAAAGGCACAATCAGTGCAGACTACTGTGGTGGGTGACGCAGATGGTGTGGTGGGGTCGCCTCGTCTCAGACCCTGAGATCGCCGGCCCCTCCAGTCTGTCTCTGCTCAGCATTCATTCCTGTGGACCAGGTGGAGTGAAATGACAGTGCAGCAGGACCACCCGAGCGTCCTCTCCTCCACCAGGGGCTGTCTGTAAACACCGTGCCTCTCACCAATGGGGCTCACACACCCGGCTTCACACTTACTGGGGTCTCCGGAGCCCCTGGCAGGCCAGGCCAGGCCAGTGGGTCTGCTGAGCCATTAACAGAAGCTTAGCCTTTAGGGCTTCCCAGGGGGCGCTAGTGGTACAGAACCCACCTGCCGACGCAGGAGACGTAAGAGACACAGGTTCCATCCCTGGGTCAGGAAGTTCCCCTGGAGAAGGGCATGGGCAACCCACTCCAGTCTTCTTGCCTGCGAAATCCCATAGACAGAGGAGCCTGACGGGCTACAGTCCACGGGCTCAGAGCCAGACATAACTGAACAACAAGCCCTTGGGAACTCCTCAGGCTTCCTGGTGGGGAGGAGGGGACTTCTCAGGCTTCCCTGAGCAGAGAGAGGCAGGGGTCCGAGGAGAGTCTGTTATGCCCGAAGTCCGAGTCCCCAAAACTGAGAAAATAAGACATCCACAGCAATGCAAAAGCATAAAGAGGTTTTATTGCTAGCTCGAGCTAGCGCTCCTGTCTCATCCAGCGCAGTGGAGTCTTGAGGAGAGCCCCGAGCTCTGAATCACAGCTGCTTTTATACAGGCGGTTCTTAGTACAGCTGGTGGGTAATGATTGGCTGAGCCATACACGCACGATTTTCAAATCCTGCATCCCTATCCGGATTGGCTCAGGTTTGGCGCCAGCGGGGACTTTCCCAGGGTGTGGTTTCCCGGAATCATGACTCAGGTTTTACAAGAATCTGAATCTTAGGCCTAGTATAGCTTGTTGAGCCTGTCATGGCTCAGGTCTGGTCCCTTAACAAGTCATCAGGACGAGTCCAGGCAATGGGGTCTCCTTGCCACCCCGCCACACCCCGCCAGGGAGCCGGGCAAGTTCCTGCATCCAAGCGTCTGCCTTTGCTCTGAGAAACGCAGTGCTTTGTAAAGGTTGGATGTTGAACGGTTGGCGGGGTCGATGGGGAATGTGGGGAAACACGGAGCACCTCAGGAGAGCTGAGAGTCAGGGGTGGCAGTGCCACGGCCGCCATGCGGCAAGATCCTCAACTGGAGACAGTACAGGTGTGACTCGTGTGGGGCAGCCAGCCCCGTGGGGGAGGGGAGCCAGCCCTGTGAGCGGGGAGGGAGCCAGCTCCGTGGGGGGTAGCATCCCGTGAGGGTGGTAAGTGGACGCCAGGACATCTCCACCCCTGTAGAGACTTCCCCTTCAGAGCCAAGAGGCCCAGAGGTGCCTGGAGACCTCGGAATGGTGCTTCCTCTAGGCATTCCATGGAAGTTTGTAGTTCTCCGTACTTCAAATCCCAAAACAAGTGAGTTGAGACCCGGGAGATGGAGAGGGATGTCCTGTAATTCCCCGCACGGGGTGAGAGGGGAGGAGCCCAGCGAGGAGGAGCCAGAGGCGCACAGGAGGGCCTCCGGGCCAGAGGTCCGCGCACAGTCCCAGGGTCTGGATGGGAGTTCTGGGAGGGCCCTCTGGACAGTCCTGCCGCTGCCTGTTCACAGCCCTGTCTACTGCTAACAGTGTCATCCTCGCAAAACAGATACACGAGTACATTTGTGTGCAAAATGCGCATTGTGCGCAACCCCGCGGGGGGTCCCAGGAATGAGTCTGGGAGCAGAGCACGTCCTTCAAAGGGCAATCCGGACCCGCGACCCTGTGCCGCTGCCCCAGCCAGGGCGCTGAGCTCTGTGTTTCCTCACTCACCGCGGGGCTACACTCCCCCAAACGCTCTGCGGGAGGGAAGCTGTCAGAGGGTGTGCACACTGGAAATGTGAAATCAGAAGTGGACCCCACACCTGAATTACCAGAAGCAGCATCAGTTTCAACAGCAAAACCAGGATTAGGGTGAGCAGACAGAACACTCTAATCAATGAGAAAGGAAGAGGCTTAAATGAAGCAAGCGGCCCCTGTTCTTGACCTGGTCAGCCCAGCCGTCCACGCCCCGGACGCCCTGTCTCCTCCGACCCCAGCCCACCCAGGGGTGCCTGGCCTGCATCTTCCCCGCTAGAGACCCAGCCACCACTCTCGCCTCTGCGCCCACCATGCCACGCAGTGGGGGCTCTGGCGCCATGGCCCCAAGGGCAGGGTTTGGACAAGCGAGGCGGAGGACGGTGTGTGTGGTGAAGGGCCACTTCCTGTGGACGTGGCGGAGACAGCTCCTCGGGCTCCCCTCCACTTTGGAGAGCACGTTCTGGGCTGGCCTTATTCATGCGCCTGTGTGGGAGGGAGGGGAAGGGGTCTCAGAGCACCCTCAGTGCCCCTTCAGCCTGTCTGTCTCCCCCAGGCCCGGGCAGGGGGCAACTCCAGGAGGAAGGGGCAAGCAAGGGAGGTCAGTGGGCAAGGCTGGCACTGAGCCGGCTCTTCAGGCCCTCCTCATGGGGCCCAGGGCTGTGACAGTTCATCTTATGTGTGGACTTGTCTGAGGCACAGGGTGCCCGGATGTGTGGTTAAGCCTCAGCCCTGAGTGTGTGTGTGTGTGTGTGTGCATATGTGTGCGTGAGTCAGTGTGTGTGTGTGTGCGTGTGTGCTGGGAGGAGTTCCTCCAACCCACTGAGCGGAACAGAACCCGGGTGGAGGAAGGGAGTGGGCGCGCTCGGCCTGCCTGTCGGAGCCGGGACGGGTCCTCTCCTGCGCGGGCCTGGGGCCGCAGCTCTGGCTGTGCTGGCTCTCCGCTGAAAGAGGGCAGGTGCCGGGGCTTCTCAGCCTCCGTGATGGTTTGAGGCAATTCCTACAATGAATATACATGTACGTGTAAGTGTATATATAACTGTATCTGTAACGACATCTGTGTCTATGTCTATCTGTCTCCACAGCTACACCTACGTCTGTAAGTGCGTCTGTGTCTATGTCTGTGATGCACCCATATCTGTACATGTGTCTTTATCTGTATCTGTGCTGTGTCTATATAAGTGTCTACAGCTATACTATATCTGTGATGTATCCATATCCGCATCTGTGATGCACCCATATCTGTAGCGTCTTTATCTGCGCCTGTGCTGTGTCCATACCTGCAGCTGTGTGTGTGTGCTGCTGTGCTGTGCTGAGCTATTGAGTCGTGTCTGGCTTTTTGTGACCCCATGGACTGGAGCCCCCCAGGCCCCTCTGCCCATGGGGACTCTCCAGGCAAGAACACTGCAGTGTGTCACCCATGGCCTCCTCCAGGGGACCTTCCCGACCCCGGGATCAAACTTGAGCCTCGTGTCTGCTGCACTGCAGGCGGGCTCTCCGCTGAGCCACCGGGGACGCCCGTCTGGCTGTATGTGTGCGTCTCTATCTGTCTCTGTCTCACATCTATACACATTCCTGTATCTGAAACTGCCTGCATCTTTGTAGCTCTGACTGCATCTGGGTCTCTGTCTGTGACCCCATCTGCCTCTGCATCCACATCCCACCGGTCCTGTGTCTCAGGGAAGCTGACCGATACAGATGACATCCTGGGTTGCCCCAGGCCCGGGGCCCTGTGAGAGCCCTCCATCCAGGGCCGCGTCTCACAGCAAGGGTCACCCACATGCCAGCCCTGCTCGTCCAGCAGAAGCTGGGGCCGCCCGGCCCGGGAGAGGCTCTTCACAGTCCCGGTGGGTGGGGACCAAGGCCCAGGGGCAGGCCCTGGAAAGTCCAGCGCTTTCCGCCCCGCTCTTCTGGACTCTTCTAGTGCCCCGCCAACTCCTCCTCAGGGGCTGCAAATGCAGAGGACTTCATGAATTTTAAAACTTGCCAAGGATTCGGTTCTTAGTGTTCTGATGACTGGGTGACGAGGGAAGCCACTCTTGGGTTCTCTGATTAGCACACATGCACACCCCAGAGAAGACGGCGTGTCAGGGACTCGCCAGATGCTGGGCTTTGACCTGGGGCGTCTGTGAGGTATCCGTGTCTGTATCTGGGTCTACAGCTATATGTCTATCTGCAATGCATCCATATCCATATCTGCATCTGTGATGAATTGCTATGCTAATTGCCTTTATCAGGGGTTATCTGCAGACGAGACTGAACCTTGACTTAAATGCGGAGCGAAGTGAGAGGCGATGGGGCGGGCGTCTCACCACATCTGTGAAAACGTGAGAACCTCGACGAAAGGGAGGGAAATCACACGCCCGCAGGGCCAACAGCAGCAAATGCGACCCCGCACCGCTCCACAGCGACGCTGCGATGCCCCCCGCCCAGGCCCGCGGCCTGCAGGGACGCTTTGAGTGGAATCCAGCGATTTGCAAATCCGTGCATTTTGTGTCCTTGCTCATTTGACTGCTCTTGGCTTCCTCTTAGATGCTCAGATGCTCAGTCATGGCTGACTCTGTGACCCCGTGGACTGTAGCCCGCCAGGCTTCTCTGCCCTTGGGATTCTCCAGGCAAGAATACTGGAGTGGGTTACCATTTCCTTCTCCAGAGGATCCTCCCGACCCAGGAACCTGGGTCTCCTGCATTGAAGGCAGATTCTTTATCATTTGAGCCAGACGCTGTTGTCCCAGGTTTCTGGGGTTGTCTTAACAAAGTCCCACACACTGGGCAGGTTCAACAAGAGAAATTTTTCCTCTCACAGTTCTCGTCTTAGTGACCTCATTCTACCTCAGCACCTCTTTACAGCCCCTGTCTTTAAACATAGTCACCTCCTGAGGTGGGGGATTAGAACTCTAACGCATGAACATTGAGGGGGGCAGGAATGAGAAGGAGACGCAGGGCTGCTCACAGACTTCTGCACAGATGGGCTTGCGGGGACTCCACAGAGCACGCTGTGCCCTCCCTGGGCCTTCCCCTCGGGGCACCTTCCCTCCCAGCCTCTCTCCATCACACTCTGGCAAGGCCCCTCGGGGGTGCCGGCCCCCAGCCGGGTCCTGTCAGGGCCCCCGGGTTGCCAGGCCCTTGCAGCCCAGCCCTGTTGGGGGCTGTTGGGGCCCGAGTGGCGAGCTCCTCCTGCTCAACCTGGCCGGTAGGCAGGCAGGCTCCCCGCACGCTCCCTAGGCATGGTGGGCCCTCCACCCTGGACCCGCCAGCCTGACCCGGTCCCCATGGGGAGAGCCCTCAGCGTGGGCTGGGACAGGCCTGCAGACGATGAGGACCCAGGGGGCGGCCTGGCCCTGTCCCCACAGCTGGCCTGCCACACAGCTGGGGGGCTCCGGGGGTCCCCAACACGCCATGAAGGCCGCCTTCATCTCCCTTTGGAGCGGTGGTCACCCCCTTTGGCTGCCTGGACCAGCCTCTTGGAGGCCCCTCAGGGACCTGGCCGCCCTTTCTGCCACCCCCAAGGCGGCCACCGCATGGTATGAGGTCCAGGGGCAGCCCAGCTATGCCCAGTCTCTGGGAAAAGGGACACAGGAAGCGAGGATGGGCCTCAGACCCCAGAGCCCCCTCCCAGCCACACTCTCCAGGCGGGGCCTCTGTGGATCCTGCTGGAACCTTCCGGAGCCTTCCTGCCCACTGTGTCCAGGCCCAGCTCCCTCTCCAGCACCCAGGGGAGGAGGAGGGCATTGGCTTCCGCTGCCACAAACAAGCCCCTGAAAGTCATCAGCTACCAGGGCAGGGTCTGGCAGCGGAGGCGCCTTCTGCACACGGCTTCACAGGGTGGAAATCCCAGTGTCGGGGCTGGTCCTTGTCTGGAAGGAATCCTCCTCCACACCCATAGGCTGTTGGCCGAATCCAGCTCCTGCAGCCGCAGGTAGGCCCCCAGGGGGCACCCGGTCCATTCTCCAGCCCATGATAGACCAATGGCCTCTCGGCCTCCCTCTCTGATCCTCTGGAACTTCGTCCTCTTGCTCCAAGTTGGGAAAATCCTCTACTCCAGGGACACTCATGCTTGGCAAAGGGGCGACCCTACAAAGGCCACACAGCTGCACCAAATATACTCAGAGGAAGGGGCCCTGGGCTCTGGCCCTGCCTTCCTGCACCCTCGCGGTGTGTGTGGTGGGGGGGTGGGGGATGGTGATGGTTAATCTCACATGTCAGCTTGATGGCTCTGGGAAGAGCCGGGACGTCTGGGTGTGTCTGTGAGGCCTCAGGGTCCAGGGCTCACTGCCCAGGACCTGCTCTCTGGAATGTCCATGGGGCATTTCCTGAATCACTGGGACCCTCTGTGGGCACGCTGTCCGGGGGTCTGAGCACCCACAGAGGGGTAGGGCCGTGGCTGGGACCGGAGCAGCCCACCCGCCCGGCAGCCCAGCCCCAGGGCAGACAGGCCTTCACTGCCGGCGTTTTATTGCGGCTTTGGGGGTGCAGCAGAGACTCCAGCACATCCACAGGCTCCCCGGGCTCAGCCAGGGGTCTTAGGGCTTACGTTCCACGGCTGTGCTCAGCTTTGTAAAGACCAGCCGATAGGACGTAGGATGCTCTGAACCCCAGAGGGAAATTTAATCATTGGTGTCTGATTCCTTCTTGGTCTTCAGTTTCATGAAACAGCCTTTCCACCTTGAACCCTCTGTATTCTATGAATTGAGAAATATTATCATTTTACCTCAGAGGTCTCCCAGCTAGTACAAGAAACCTCAGTAAAATTAACAATAGAAATCCAGATAATTATAGCCAATATGTGTATTATATATATACGTGTAAATATGTATATGTACACATATCTCCAGGCTTCCCAGGTGGTGCTAGTGGCCGAGAGCTCGCCTGCCAATGCAGGAGACACAAGGCCCGGCTTCACGGCAGCCCACTCCAGTGTTCTCGCCTGGAGAATCCTGTGGACAGAGGAGCCTGGCGGGCTATGGTCTGTAGGGTTGCACAGAGTTGTACACAACTGAGCAACTTAGCACACACACATGTATCTTCCTACCCGGCACGCCAGGAGCCGGTCTTATGAGAAGGATATAGCTTTTCTCCTGGTTTCCTGCCAGGATCCCCAGTGGCCCACCAGCCCTTCCAGGGGTGGTCACGGTGCCTCACAGGACCTGGTATGAATTCAGAGATGCCTTGTTCAGGGTCGGGGGGCCAAGGCCCTTCCTGGTGCCCAGGGGTCCCCAAGTGCTGGAGAATCGCTGTCCTGCTGGAGGTGCAGATAGAACAGCCTGCTGGCCGGGACGTTGACAGCTGCATCACGCCGGGATAGGAATGGTCATCGGCGCCATCCCCAAATTAGCCCATTTGTTACTGGGATGAAAATGGGGCCGGAGGCTCCCTCCCCGCCCTCTTCTGCGACGTCCCGAAATAGCTGCCTGCTGGTCGTCGCTTCCGCATTAACGTTTTCATCTCGATTCAATTACAGCGTGCGTATTTCTGGGCCGCTGGTTTATCATGTAAGAATGTAATTTAAAAGTGGTCCGCACCTCACATTCCACATTTAGGAGAAAAATTAAGTGAGAAGTAATGAATGCCACCCATCTCTCCACAACTACCCATAAAGCTCTTGGCCCTTTAAATTCTTTATTGAAGGCTGGGCGATGAGGCCCCGTGGAGGAGGCCGGGTACCTCGCCATCAACGGGGCTCTGCGCACATTATCCAGCGAAATCCACCATTAAGAGGCTTGCTCTGCTTGTTAAGTGCAGCTGGGATTACTTTGCCCTGATCTGTGATAATGCATCAATATTTGAAATGCATTTTCAATTTGGGATGTGTTTTAAAGCAGCTCACAATTGGTGGACAACTGTAATCAGAGTATTAGATCAGTCATGTGATGGATATGGTGGTGCCATTTTTGGCAACACAGTGGAGCTTATCTGCCTTTATTTTCACGTGATTCTCGGACCCTGCACGTTTGAAATGAATTAAAAGCTTTGTATTTAAACCACAACGACTCCAATTAGACTCCGCTGGCCTGTCCATTTGCAATTCCAAGATGTCCGAGGCGTCTTTCCCCCAGCGCGAGGCTGAGGGGATAAACTGGGGTTAGGCTCCCAGCCCCGTCTCTGCTCTGGCCTGGGTCAAGGGGCAGGCAGGACTCCAGAGTGAGGCTTTGGCAGGCGAAGCCGTGAGGCCCTGTGTGAGGGTGAGGGGAGGCAAGCTGGGGCACCTTGGCCAGCTTGTCCACCTGGGAAAGCAGTGAGCGATGCTGGGGGCAGGGGAAGGCCCTGGTGGGCAGCGTGGCCGACTGCACAAGGCCCGGGATTCAGTGTCAGCTGAGCCAGTGCTGACGCGTCGACTGTATGTAGGAAACAAGGAGTCTTTTGCACTGACCAGGGGTGGGATGCTGGGGGCAGAGGGCCCTGGATCCAGCCCTGTGTCCCCAGGAGCCAGGGGCTCAGCAGCTGCTGGCCGCGTGGGGCAGATGCGTGCAGCACACTGGCTGTGGGTGGCGAGCCGACCTTCTCCCTTCCCAGGACCCTCCCTGCCGTGGGAGCCTGTGCTCAGACCAGAGGTGGACACAGAGCTCCTGGCCCTCGGCGCCCCGCCTGCCGCCAGGCTCAGGTCCCGCAGACTCACCTGGGTGGGCAAGGGAAGGCAGGGGTCGGCGGGTCGAGGGCTCCGCTGATCATATTGCCATGGCAAGCCCCGCTCCTCTATCCCAGACTCTGCCCGGTTCTGTGCTTAGAGCTGTGAGAAGCTTGCTCTCCAGAAGCATCCACAGGGACGGGTGCCTTGGGCCGTGCTGGACAAGCCCCTTGGGCGGGGCTTGATGGACGGGGAGCTTTCAACCCCATTGGCAGAGCTGACCTGAGCCTGAGGCCCCCCAAGCAGGCCCCAGCAGGCAGCTCAGCTCACCTGAGGTGGGTGCCTCCTCGGAGACCACCACGATGCTCAGGCCACACGGGCAGGAGCGGAGCCCTGAGGAACCGCCAGGGGAGGGGTTGCGCGCTATGCATTTGTGTTTAATGGATATTCATTATTTTTATTTACCTCCTCACCCGCAGCTACGTAAATAAATGCAGAGTGATGCTATTCCTGCAGCAAAATGAATTACGGATAATTCCCCGAGGAACGGAAGAGGGATCCTGAGCTAGCCCCAGCAGGAGGGCTCTCTAGACCAGGCCAGACCTGAGCTGGAGCCGGTGGAACTTCCAGCCCCCTCGTCCTCCCTTGGGGAGAGGGACCGAGGGTGGAGGGGTGGGTGAAGAGTGGACAGAGCTAGAAGATCACTCTGTCCATGGCCACCAGGCCCAGGATGCTCTGTTGATCAGAACACAAGGGAAGGACATCTCGTCAACCCCGCATTCCCTGGGCCCCTCCCCCGTGCACTTGCTGACCCCTCAGTGGGGTGCGCCCTGCCTGAGCCCTTGCTGGTGGGCAGTGGAGACAGAAGCCCTGACCCTTGAGAGATTTGAGGCCTCTTAAGGAGCCCCCAGCATCCTGGCACAGGCGCCCCCTCATGCCACCTGCCGTCTTTGCTCTGTGATGGACTCCCACGGGCTGTGCCCCTGCAGGCTGTTATGTCCCAAGACCAAAGGCCCTGCTGGACCACGCGGCTTCAGCATCGGCACTGCCCAGGACCCCTGACAGGCACCCAGTCAGTCCCTGCACCAAGTGCATAGCAGGGGGCACCAGCGGCACGGCTGGGGCATGTCGACCCCTGTCACTCGCAGGGGGACCCCGTAGCTGCTCAAGGCCCCTGCAACCCCAGATCAGGGAGCCGGCGGCCCTCGGATGACAGTGCAGTGGAGTGGGGGGGGGGGGCGTGCTCAACTGCAAGGCCCCGGGCTTCTGTGCATCAGCGTCTGCCATGGTGCAGGGTCAACCAGACGCAAGAGCTGGGCCAGCCCAGATTTCGGTGAGCACAGCCTGTTGTGAGGGTGTGCAAACAAAACCCAAGTGTGGAAGCTGGGAAGGGGCCAGCATGAGTCCTTGCCCGCTATGCCCGCTGCTGCCCGGGCCACTAGGCCCCACCTCAGGTGTCTTATCTGTGAAGGGGGACAATGATGGCACTTACTCGGTAGATGTACTATGAGGACTGAACAAAATGCTTCACACAGCCTTAGCGTAAAGCAGTCTGTGTACATCACAGCTTAGCACGGGGCGCAAGAGTTCAGTAGATACTAGCGTGCGTGCGTGCTCTGCCACTCAGCCGTGTCCGACTCTTTGCGACCTCGTGGACTGTAGCACTCCAGGCTCCTCTGTCCTCGGGCTTCTCCAGGAAGAACACTGGAGTGGGTTGCCATTTCCTTCTCCAGGGGATCTTCCCGACCCAGGGATAGAACCCGGGTCTCCTGCACTGCAGGCAGACTCTTCACCCACTGAGCCACCTGGGAAGCCTGAATCCTAGTAACTGCTGCCCAGCTCCTTGCTGTGTCGGTCAGCTCCAGCCAGAGCACCGCAGACCAGGCCCTTACATGAGAGGAACTCATTCTCCCACGGCTTCAGAGGCTGGCTGTCCAAGGTCAAGGGTCTGTTTCTGATACATGCTCTCCCCTCTGGTGGTGGGTGGGGTCTTCTTGCTCTGTGGTCATGTGCACGGACCCTCTGGTGTCTTCTGCCAAAGACACAAACCCTATAGGATCAGGGCCCCACCCTACGGCCTCATTAAACCTTAATTACTTCCTGAGCCGCCATCTCCAAATACAGCCACCCTGAGAGTTAGGGCTGCCAAGTGTGAATTTGGAAGGACATGAATATTCAGTCCATAACACTCACCAGAGGTTACAAACATTCTAAAGCTCTGTGATAAGGTTCTGCTAATTGAAAGGCAGGAAGCAGGACTTCCCTTGTGGTCCAGTGGCTAAGACTTCACCTTCCCGTGCGAAGGGTGTGGGCTGCATCCCTGACTGGGGCGGGGCGGGGCTGAGATCCCACATGCCTCGTGTCCAAACACCAAAATGTAAAGCAGAAGCAATATCGTGACAAATTCAACACAGACTTTAAACATGGTCCACATGCAAAAAGCAAGTCTTTAGAAAAAAAGAAAGATAGGAAGGCGCCCCAAGAATTCAGAGAGAGGGGACGGCGGATGGCGGATGGGCAGTGGCGAGGGACGGCCTAGCAAAAAGGGCCCGAGGAGGAGAGTTGAAGGGGAAGGCTAGTCTGAGCCAGATGTGGACGCCACCGTGCCTGGCAGGGGCCTGTCTGAAGGCAGAAGGGCCAGCTGGTGGCGTGTTCCCTGCCTCCACCTCCTGTGAGCAACAGACGGCGGCTCCAGCTGCCAGTGGCCTGGGAGAAAACATCCAGTCCCATCCACTCTGAGCTTCTCTGTGGCTGGACCGCCTTCCGACTGCAGCAGCTTTGGAGGTGTTAAGCAAGTCCCCCAGGACACTGACGGTTGGGTCACATACTGGCCGAGTGACAAAGACACCCCTTACGTGCTGAGGTCACCAATACTGGGGGCCTGTTACAATTTTGTGGATAATAGATCATATCACACATGAGAAGAATTCATAATACGGAGATGAAGAAAAACAATTTATTAATGCTAATAAATCCTCCAATAAAACTTCCAGGAGGACCTATAGTGATAAACTGAATAATTATGAGTATAATTATGGCTAACTAGAAGTATAGTTTCATGCTAATGCGATAATAATGCCACAAAGTGTAGCTCGTGAATTTTAACTGCTTAGTTATTTCACATTTCCGCAAGTATGGACAAAAAGAGTCCTGTCTGAAATCTGATCAAGTCATGGCTGACTGAGAAAGCAGTCTCAGTTTAAACAGATATCGTTTTGATTATCTTTACTGGACTGCAAAAAAAGCCTCATGCTGATTAGGAACTTGGATTCAGGAGATAGACACTCAGTCGTGAGACTCTTCTCTGAGTCAAAACATCTGATTAACCCACCATTTTATCACCCTTGAGAAGGGTAAAGCACCCCGTGAAAGAAAAGGGAGTGAGCAGAGTTTGCAGTGAGTGCGTTTCGTGATGACGAGTGCTTCAGGGAGGAGGGGCCTTGGGCACAAAGATGTGAGCAGCTCAGCTCAACAGAGAAGAAAGGCCCCAAGTGAACATACAAAACCCGAAGGGACTTACAGTCTTGGGAAATGAACACATGGCTGCCGGGGGGACGCCGGGGGAAGGGGTAGTTAGGGAGGTTGGGAGGGACAGGTACACACCGCTGTCTTTAAAATGGAGAACCAGCACGGACCTGCTGTAGAGCGCAGGGAACCCTGCTCAATGTCACATGCCAGCCTGGACGGGAGGGGAGCCTGGGGGAGGCTGGACCCATGTATGTGTGTGGCTGAGTCCCTGCGCTGCTCACCTGGAACTGCTGTGACACTGTGGGTCGGCTCTGCCCCAACACGAAATAAAAAGGCTCTCAGGAGCGTTTAGGGGCAGTGCCCCTGTGTCTTTGGCTCGGATGTAGCAGCGCCCACGAGACCCTCCTCCAGAAGCGCAGACCCTGACCGGGGCTACGTGGCCAAGGCACAGGAGATTAAAAAGAGGAAGACTTTAGGGTGTTACCAGCAGCCCCAAGTTAACTGCTCCTCTGAAAGGGAGGATGCCCAGGGAATAAGGGATGGAGCTCAGAGGCAGTCACCCGCAGCCTGATTCGGGACTCAGCAACACGGCTTAACATTCTGCCGGGTCTTCCTAGAGCTTTTTGCTCATATGATTAATGGAGTCTCTAAGAATGGTCAGTGTGCTGTGGAAGTCCACAGGACTGGCACTGAGACCAGGCCCTGTGTCCAGAAGAGAGCGTGGGCAGCCAGGTTGACCACAAGGGCCCCAGTGGGGAGACACAGCCCCTCCCGTGCATGCTGGCTCTCGCCATTCATTCTTGCAACCGTCTTCCCATGATGCCCGCAAAGGGTCCCTGCCTTACGGACAGTCTTCACCCCCGTGGAGACCCGGGGAGGAGCGCTGTCCTCCCAGTACAAGAGGCCTGAAGTGGGCAAGGGGACTGAAGAGTCTATTAATCCGCTTCAAGAGATGGCCAGTGTTCCAAGCGGCCGTGCCCCCACCAGCAGTGCACAGTCCCTCTGGTTCCCCCACCCCACGCCCCGTGAGGAGGATCGGGTCTTAGTTCTGGAGATGCTTGCTCATGTCTCATCACTCTTGTATTTGCAACTCCTGATGCCGTTTTTTCATGCACTTATTTGGTACATCTTTGCTGAATGGACCATTTGTATATTTTGTCCATTTTTTACTCGGTAATTTTCTTAATGAGCTTTGAGAGTTCCTTATAAATTCTGGACGCGCGTCCTTTATTAAATTTATGTGTTATAAAGACTTCTTTCTCCCAGACTGCCACTTGTCCTTTAACTCTATTAATAGTCTTTCCAAGATCAGGGGTTTTAAAATTAAAAGAAGTCTAATTTATCAATTTTTTGTTTTATAGGTATTAATTTTGGTGGCATATCTATGAACTATTTGCCTAAACCAAGGTCTCAAACATCTTTTCTCTGTAGATTACTTGCGGTGCTAGAGTTTAGATTTTGTGTTTAGGATTATGACCCACTCTGAATTAATTTTCGCATATGGTGAGAGGTATGGTTAAAGTTTGGTTTCTTTTCATGTTTATATCTGAATCTCCCAGCACAATGTGGAGAGAAGACCATCTTTTATCCACTGAATTGCTTCTGCGGCTCTCCAGATCAGCGGTTCAGGCACACATAGATCTCCTCTGAACTTTCTATCCCATTTCATTCACCTGTTTATCTGTTTCTGAACCCCCCTGTCTTGACTGCTGCGGCTCTTCAGTCGTGAAATCAGGTAGCGTAAGTCTGCCAACTTTGTTCTTTTGCTCAAAGTTTTTCAGTTAGTCTAGGCTCTTTGAAATTTCATGTGAATTTTTGAATCAGCTTGTTAACTTATACACAAACGGTGGGTGAAATTTGGACTGGGATTGTGTTGAATCTACAGATCAACGGGGAGAGTTATATCCCAACAGCCCCGAGTCTTTGGACGCATGGAGTCTCTATGCGTTCAGTTCTTCCGTGGCTTCTCCAAGGGGCGATTCGTGGGTGTCTGTGCCTAGGTCTTCCACGTCTGTCATCAAAGCTGCCTATAAGCATTGCATTTCCTTATACTATTGTAAAGAATATTGATTTTTTAGTATTTTCTGATTGCTAGTTACAAGTAGCTACATTATCCTGAAATAATGTTAAACTCTTATGATTTCTAGTAGCTGTTGAGTATATTCCACTGGATTTTTTTTTGTTTGGTTGATTTGTTTATTTATTTACTTGGCTGTGCTGGGTCTTGGGCTTTCCGCGTGGCGCTGGTGCTAAAGCACACGCCTGCCAAGGCAGGAGACCTAAGAGACGCGGGTTCAGTCCCTGGGTCGGGAAGATTCCCTGGAGGAGGGCAGGGGGACTCACCCCACTGTTCTTGCCTGGAGAATCCCGAGGACAGAGGAGCCTGGCGGGCTACGGTCCGCAGAGTCACAGAGTCGGACACGACTGAAGCAGCTGAGCACACACACGCTGGGTTTAATTGTGGCACTCGAGACCTTTGACCTTCCTTGCAGGGTGAGAACCCTTAATCGTGGCGGGTGTCGTCTCGCTCTCTGACCAGGGAGTGAGCCCAGGGCCCCTGCGTTGGGAGTACGGCCTCCTAAACCACTGCACCGCCGGGCAGGTCTCTGGGCTTTCTAAATAGATTATCATGCTATCTCTGAACAGAGACAGATTTATTTCCTTCCTTCTAGATACTATTACCCAGTACCTTAAATCTAGCTTCTGTGTACTTCTGGGTGCACTCTAGCCCGATTTTGCGTAGAGGCATAATACTGGCCAGAAACTGCAACACCGTGATGAAGAGCGACGTGAGAACAAGCATCCCTGTCTCGTCAGTGGGGACCATAGGTCTCTCACCACCAGTTATAAAGTTAACCTGCTGCAGATGCCCTTACTCGGGTCGAAGAAGTCCCCTCCAACCCCAGTGCATTGAGAAGTGTTATCATGCAGCCGTATTTGACTTTACCAAGGGCTCTGCTCCTCTGTGTGCTCTTTTGAGAAGACTGCATGGTTTTCCTCTTCTGCATTTCTGATATATTTGGTTACCTTAATGGATTTTCAGATGTTAAAAGAAACTTGGCACTCCTGAGATAAA
Source organism: Ovis aries (assembly GCF_016772045.2). Lineage (NCBI taxonomy): Eukaryota > Metazoa > Chordata > Mammalia > Artiodactyla > Bovidae > Ovis > Ovis aries. Next base: position 224,805,305 of record NC_056056.1, read on the forward strand.
TCCCACTTGGTAACTATTTGTTTTTTTTTCATGCTTTGTTGAAGTCAGCCTGCCAAAATTTGTTGAGAATTTTTATACTTACATTCTTGAGAGTCCTTTTGATGGCTCTGTGTGTTTTTGGGTTTGTCTTGCATCCTAGCAGCACTGGCCTTACAAAATGACATGAGGAGCGTGCCTCTCTCTCCGATTGCAAGGACGAGTGCCTATAGGATTGGCCCTATTGCTTCCCTAAATGCTTGATGGATTCACAGGGGAAGTCATCCGAACTTGGAGTCTTCCTTACGAGGCATTTATCAATATTTAAATCTTTCCAAAAAAAGCAGATTTTGGTTTTGTTGATTTTCTCTATTGTTTGTCCATTTCATCTTTCATTCGTTTCTGCTCTTCGTTTATTATTTATTTTTTCTACTTAATTTTGGTTTAATTTGATTTTATTTTAGTCTCCAAGAGATCTTGATTAAGATTTTTTTCCCCCTAATACAACCATTCACTGCTATACAAGTGAAAGTGAAAGAGTTAATAGCTCAGTGGTGCCTGATTCTTTGTGATCCCATGGACTGCAGCCCACCAGGCTCCTCTGTGCATGGAATTCTCCAGCCAAGAATCCTGGAGTGGGTAGCCATTGCCTTCATCAGGGGGTCTTCCTGACCCAGTGATCTAACCCAGGTATCCCACACTGAGGGCAGATTCTTTACCATCTGAGCCACCAATAACTACTTAAATAGCATCAAACACATTTTAATCTATTATATTTCAGTTTTCTGTTGATTCTAAATATTTTCCATATTTCTTAATTTTTTGAATTACTGGTTATTTAGGAACATGTTAGCTTTTAAATATTGGGGGACTTTTCAAAGATTTTTTTATTGATTTCTAATTTAATTCTATTTTATTCAGAAACAGCTTTGTATGACTTTAATACTTTTCAGTATATTGTGACTTTTTATGACTCCTAATGGCCTGTCTTGGTAAATGTTCCACTCACACTTTAAAAGAAACTGCTTTTTGTTTCTGTTAGGTAGAGGATTTTACAAACGTCAATCATTTCAAGTGTGTTGATAGACTTTTGGTCTTATATATAATTATTTTCTACCTACTTATGCTGTCAATTATTGAGAGAGCAATTTTTAAATCTCAGACGATAATTAATTTTTAACTTTATTAGATCATTTTTTGCTTTACATATTTTCAAGCTTACAGGTGTGTAGGAGTTTGGGGTGCTGCGTGACCTTGGTGAGTTTACCCTTTTACCATCATTATGAAGTGACGGCCTTTATCCCTGGTGATATTTGTAGCTCTAGAGCACGCTGATCTGAGACTTATTAAAATACAGTCAATTATATGTGAAGGAGAGCATGGAATATACTTGTTAACTATTTTCATTTGAACTTATATGTCTCGATTTAAATTTCTTATGAACAGCATACATTTGAGTCTTTTTAAACCTGTTTCCACTGTTTCAGGTGAATATTGCTGTTCTTTATGCCCATCATCTTGCAAATTGCTGTCTGTTTGTCCTATGTGATTTTTGTTCCCTTTTTCATCTTTTTCTGACTTATTTTAGTAGGAGAAAAATTTGACATAAAATCAAATTCAGAGAATGGTCATTTCATTTTTTGACCGAAAAATTATGTTTTCAACGGAAAGTGCCCATAGCAACCTCTACTACCCTGCTGTGAGCAGGAAAGGCTGGGCTCACCAGTTTCATCTCTGGCTGGAGAATGATTAAAATGCTACAGGTTTATGAAGGAGTAGGAGGGAAACAAATATATATATATAAATACCATAGTGTTCAATTACATCACGGGATAATCTTCACCCTGTCATAAGTACGAATTGAATTGAATTAGCAGGAGCAAGGAGCCATCAATCTGAGTGTCAGCATATTTCAAAATGCTTCTCTATTTTTCTGTTCTTAAAATACTCTCCTCTTCTCTCTATATAATATCTTTGCAATTTTTTGTCTGTACGTATTACTCAAGTATCCAGACTTATCCAACATACGCTGCCATAAAAGTAAGGAAAGAAGAAATGCTGTAGTTCTCATACTGCTTGTTAACATAAAGACTTAATATAAGGTGCGTATTGTGGAGGCATAATCACATGTCAAAATAGATATTGACGTGCAAATGTCTTATTTCTGTCAAATGAGTCAGTCAAGATGGGGATGGGAGTGAATCCAAGCAGACTGTGACAGCTGCTCAGGAGCCAGTCTACACGCTGCATCCTACGGTACACGCAACGTCTGATCCACTGTTGCTGGTGGAGCAAAATCAGCGTGTTGGTGTGCTTTCAAGCTGGGCGATGGGCAGAGGGAGTCCAGGAAGTTATTCTCTCCTCTTGCACATGTGTGAGATACTCACAGGGGGGCAGAGAGGAGGGAGGGAGGGAAGGAGTAGAGAGGCAGAAAGAAAGGAGAGGAAGGGGGAAAGAAGGCGGGGAGCCCAGGGAAACAGCACGGTTCCTGCCAGGACGTCAGCCTCTGGCAGCCCCCCCTCAGGACAGAGAGCAGGAGATCGCGGCTGCTTGCCCACGCTCCCGATGACCAGAGCGGACTGATCCCGCCCAAACAATGAGACTGTGATCATCCCTCTGCCCCCGCCTCTCGCACCGAGTACCCCCCGGGAAGGCATGTCTCACCCACAGGTTAGTATGAGCTTCCCCATGCATGTGTCTACAGCAATCGGTTAGGGACAGGCGATGCTGGAGCAGGAAGGGGCTCGGGGCTCTCTGACCCAGGGTTCCCACTCCAGGACGGACTTCACCACTTATGAGGCCACAGTCCCCACGGGGAGAGCTGTGTACCCTCCTGGCGTGGCGACCCTGGTGAGGAGTCTGGAACCCGTGGTCCGCAACGTCAGCCCAGAGAGGAGCTGACTGAGACCCGAAGAGATAAAAGGCCTTCTCTGAGGCCAGATTGAGTTAGACGAAGAGTTAGAGCCGGCGCCACTAGAAGGAAACAGCCTTTATCCGGCTCGTCTTGCAGGCGCAGAGCACACCCTGCTCTCCAGGGCGGCCTCGGGCACAGGCAGGGCGAAGGCAGCTGCACTCAGAGCTCAGTAGAAGCGGAAGCGGAAACAGCGCCTGCAAGGCACATCGCTGCTGGACAGCAGACAGCCTCAGGGCCCAGTCTGCACGTGCCTCCTGCTGCTCCGGGCCAGCGTGTCCCCAGAGGCAGTGAGTGAACCGTCACCAAGGAGACGGACGCGGCTGACTGGCTGAACAATAACCACCTTCCGGGCAGAAGGAACAGCTGTCCACAGCCTCCTGTCCTCGAGTGCTGCACACAGACGGACTCATCTAAACCAGGCCCTGCATTTGGTGCTTTGTGGCTGCATCCGTGGGGCACGGTCTTACGATGTGGACAAGTAAGGAGCCTCACTCATATCTGCTCTCCTTCCACAAGCGCGTTGACCACTGAAAGCTGAATTAAAGCCACACGTCTCTTCTGGATTTTATGGAAACATCCCCTCCTCCTTTGAAAACACAGCCATGCCTCGGGTAGCCTGGGCATCTTCCTCCAGCCTCTCCTACCTGGGTGTCCTCTGTGTAGTCACCCATCTCAGCCCCTGTCCTTTCGCGGCCGGCATAGCTCAGTCCAGTGAGGACAGGGCAGGAAGTTGGAGGGGGAGGCCTGGGCACCCCCCCATGTTGTCCTGGGCTGACTACCCTACTCCTCTGAAGGCCCTGCTCTGGGCCAGCAGAGTCCAGCTAACACTCAGATCTCCAGCCCTCCTTGGGTCTTCAGCATGCCTTGTCAGGTGCCCCAGACTCTGCCAGCTTCCCAAGAGGCAGGTCCTTTGTGAAGCTCTGCCCAATCACAAGCTTCCTGGGGACCCTGACCATGCCCTTCTGCTCAGAGCTCACCTGTAAAGCCTCACAGGCTGGCTCTTCTGCACCCTGGTCATCCTTGGGGGTAGAAGAAGGGGTGTCCTTTTTCTTTCCTCTGTCTCAGGGTCCCTGCAGGCAGCTCCTGTCAGTGGGTCCCTCCTCCACACTCTCACCAGAAACCTCTTTGCCGGCACCCTCTGGGTGGATTCACAGATGCGTCCCATTAATAAAACCCGTTAATGGAATTCTCCCCATCATCAGACAAGAGCCACAGGGAAGAAGCAGCTGACAAAACTCCACACCAATTCCTGCTTCAAAACCAGGGCAAATGGGAACTGGAGAGGGAGACTTCCTCGGTCTGACAAGCTGTTCTCACAGGGCTTGGAGAGACCCTGCCAGAGCAGCGCTTCAGAGCTGTTCTCAGCCTCGAGCCAGGCCACCAAGCTCCCTGTGCCCTTCATCGTCCTCCAAGAGCCTTACTCAGACAAGAGAGTGGAGAGTCACATGTGGCTGGTCTTTTGCACCACATGTCCCCACGCCTCTCCTGGGACCCCTGGGCAGGGAGCTAATGACCTCTGACACGAGGACAGTAAGGACCCCCACCCCGAGATGAGAATCCGAGGCCGAGGCCCAGGGACTGGGGGGTGAACACAGACCCAGGAGCTGGATCAGTGTCCAGAACGCAAACCTGCTGTCTCTGCGCTGCCCTGTTGGTGACAAGACTCAGAATGAAATGAGCATCAGAAAAAAGGATCCTTATTTGGAAACAAGACGTTCCGTCACCTGGAAATTCAATAGGAAAATTGCAAAATGACCAGAAGCAATGAGAAAGCTCAGCCCTCTGTACCAGCCCATGTAATCGACAGCTCTCTAATCAAGCAAGACGCATTAGGAAATGCAGTCACGTTTTTCAACAAATTTTTATTGGAGTACAGTAGCTTTACAGCGCTGTGTCAGTTTCCGCTGTACAGCAAAGTGAACCAGCCACACGTACACACAGACCCCCTCTCTTTTGGATTCCTTCCCATTTAAGTCCCCACAGTTCACTGAGAAGAGTTCCCAGCGCTGTACACAGTAGGTTCTCATTGAAGTGAAATGAGGTCGGTCAGTCGTGCCCGACTCTTTGCGACCCCATGGACTACAGGCTACCGGATTCCTCCATCCATGGGATTTTCCAGGCAAGAATACTGGAGTAGGTTGCCATTTCCTTCTCCAGGGGATCTTCCCAACCCAAGGATTGAACCCGGGTCTCCTGCACTGCAGGCAGACGCTGTACCGTCTGAGCCCCCAGGGAAGCCCTCATCAGTTCTGTTTTATAAGTGGGGGTGCATATATGTCAAGCCCAGCGCCCAGCTCATTCCACCCACCCCTCCCCCCTCGATGTCCGTATGTTTGCCCTCGGCGTGTTCGTCCTTCATTTCTGCTTTGCAAACGGGTTCTTGTGGATTAAAGGCCTAAAGGTAAGGCCGGACACTCTAAAACTCTTAGAGGAAAACATAGGCAGAGCCCTCTTAGACATAAATAGCTGTCGTCGCTTTTTACATTGACGACAGTCTCAACCAAGCACGTATCAGTAGACAGAGACACCGACGTGGAGTGTGAACGTGTGGACACAGCGGGGGAGGGAAAGGGCGGGGCGAGTTGAGAGGGGCGCACGGACGCACACACGCTGCCGTGGGGAGGGCGGGCGCCAGAGCAGGCCGCTGGCTGGCACAGGGGGCTCCGCTCTGCGGTGACCGGGAGCAGCGGGCCACGGGGAGTGTGAGGCCCGAGGGGAGGGGCACGCGTGCGCCCGCAGCCGACTCGCGTCGTGGCGCGGCAGAAACCAGCACAGCCTTGTAAAGCAACTACTATCCGATTAAAAATGAAATGTTTTTAACAAGAAGTAGCAAGAGTGCCGTGCAGAAAGGCAGCAGGCTGCAGAAGATGAACCCAAAGGGGCAGAATGGGGTGTGCGCGGACTGTCTGCCTCCCCCCAAGTCCATCTGTTGCAGCCCCGTCCTCTGACGGGCTGGAATTAGGGGGTTCTGTGAGGTCACTGGGCGGGGCCCCTGGTGGGATTAGAGCCCTTATATGAGGAGGAGGACAGCCCAGACCCCTCTCTGTCCACCTGTGGGGACACTTGGAGACAGTGGCCGCCATCCAGCCAGGAAGATGGGTCCTCCAGACACTGGACCTACCGGTATCCTGATCTTGGGCTTCCAGCCCCCGGAACTGAGAAATAAGCATCTGCTGTCTATACCACCTGGTCAGGGGGGTTCAGCACCGTGAGCCGTGGAGACAGGGGGCGTGGATGTGAGCTCAGTCACAGTTACGGAAGGAAGGTCACTGTCTCCAGATTTCCACCGGAGTCCTGGAAGCTGGGGAGGCCGGGGACCCAGAGTAAAGCAGGAGCCCAGTGGGGGTGCATGACGGAAGTGGGGAGGACCCGGACAAGCTCCCAGCAGGGACCTTCCTGGAGCTTAATGCACCGATTTGAAATTTCACCCAGAAGCACAAAAGAATAGCAATAAAGGAGAATGTTACCCTAGAATATGAGAAAAAACCGCAAGCCTCTCGCGCGTATAGATTAGCTTCAGACGAGAGGCAGCCCCAGACTCTGCAGCACACCCGCAGGCCGCGGGTCTATGGGCCTGGGCCCTGGGCTGCAGCACCACGCTGAGCCACCAGCGATTCGGGAGGAGAAAGTCGAGTGGAAATCGTGTCAGTGGATTGCAACAAACACTAGAGGAACCGTGGGGTTTTTTAAGATGTGAAGAAACACACAGGCGTCGGAATGGCCACCCACCCCCAGGAAGCCCTTCCGTCCACACCCTCGGTGTGCAGTCCTGGTCCCTCAGGACTGCCCCTGCCCTCAGTGTGCAGTCCTGGTCCCTCGGGACTGCCCCTGCCCTTTGAGGGTGCCCCTCTCCCACCACGTGACCCTGCGCTCTGCATGTTACTGTTGCCGGTGTCCGGGAACCCCAGTGAGAAACGTGGAGCAGCTGCTTGGGAGCAGGCAGGCAGACACTGTCTCAGACAGGAGCCCCAGCCCAGCCTCACCCTCTGCCAACAGCCCGCCCGCCCCCGGAGGTGCCAGACGCGCCCAAACACAGCCCCACCGCGGACGGCTCTGAAGGGGAAGCCTCGGCGCGGTTTCGTCGCGAGGAGTCACACGTTGTCGAGGTTCCCAACAAGTTTCCAGCAAAGAGCTGTCTTTGGTTAGCCACCCTCTGTCGCACGCTGCTCAAGCGTTTTCCCTGCCAGCGCGGCCAGCCCGTGGCTTCTCAGGGTGCTGAGACAACAAGGAAGCCCTCCGTTTCTGGCGCTCTTACGAGACTTTGTTAGCAGCCCAAGCACGGTCATCGGTGGCCCCCGAAGCCCCTCCCATGGTTACGGATGATCCGTCTCTATCTCATGGGCAGGAGAGACTTCATCTGATTCATTTTAATTATTTTCCAGAAATGATCCATCTCCCATGAAAATGTGTATAGAGTTTATTTCATTCCTGGAAGTCATTACTTTCTCATGAAAAATTCTGAGTGCCCTGGCGCACAGTGGGGATAAAATTAGCCTCGACTCTCATCATAGAGCAGAGAGCGATTTTGCCTCCGTTTCAGGCACGAGTCTCTGAGCCGCGTCTTACTCGGCACCGAGGGTGGGGTCTGCCTTAGGAGTAGGGAGCAAGCCTCCCTGCCCCCGAAAGGTTTAGGGCCACATATGGGCCCGGAGCCTGCTTATGCTGCAGTCCTCAGGCCTGGGGAGACACCCCCAGCACTGAAGTCGCCCGTGATCCTGAGAAAGCTGGGGGATCGTTTCTAGGCCCGATTCTCAGAGTAGTGCCCACCTATAGGCTCAGCTCTCTAGTTTACATGAAAGGATTTTTTTTTTTTTTCATACGTTCAGGAAATAGTTACATATGAGTCAAGACAGCATGATTCTGTTCTCTCACTCAGTGCCAACATCCTAGGAGTATCTTAAATGTCACTTAAAAAATCTGTAAGGTTCTTAAGTAGATTCCACAGTTAATCAGGCATAATTCCACATCTCTGAGATGCGATCTAAGCATCCGTAATTACCAAGGCAGCCTCCTGGACCTCGCACTGCATGTCACCCTGCAGAAGACTGGAAGCAAAGCCCTCATCTTAACAAGGGCACTTCTTCCCAGGCACCTCGCGGGATGTGAGAAGGAATCATCGTGAAAACAGTTTCACCTCGATTAACAACTTACTCTATAAAGACAATGTCAGGCTTAATCAGGACCTGAAGGTGTGGGATGTTAAATCAAATGCATAGGAAATCTCTGAATTCCCAAATGCTGCTCGGGGGAAAAACAACATTGGGTCCAGGAAAAAGCAAAGCACAAAGTGACATTTACAAGAATTGATGACAGAGCCCTGAGCACGGAGCCCAATTACCCGCCGCCAGTTACACCTGCCGGCCAGCGGGTCTCCCGGGCCTGGCCAGCCCCCTTCAGCCCCCGCCGTCAGCCCTGGCTGGGACGCTGCGGGAGGCAGACAGGCTGCTCAGGTGTCAGCACGGTCTGGCTGGCTGCATGTCGGCCTTGGGAGGCTTCCTGACGGGCATGCTGGGGCCTCCGCTCACTTTTTCTCCAGTTTGCTCATTCCTTCAGTCCACACAGGACTGTGGCGCCTCCCGGACGCCCGTCTGTTTCAGAGCCCTGTGCACACCTGACGGAGCCGCGTTCCCCCCGTCAGAGTCTGCAGTCCTGCGGGAGACGCAGACGCAGAGCGCACTCTCTCCCATTTATTGGGGTGTAGCAGTGCTGTGCTGGCCGCTGCCGCGCAGCAGCGTGAGTAAGCTGAGTGGACCCACACCCCTCCTGAGCCCGCCTCTCTCCCCACCCCACGCCTCCAGGGCGTCGCGGAGCACCGAGCCGAGCTCCCTGCGCTCTGGAGCAGCTCCCGCTCGCTGGCTGTGTTACACACAGTAGTTACCAAGGGAGGAAGGCAGGGAGAGCCCAGCAGAGGGAGGGTGTGGTTTTACACCTGGTGGTGGAGGCAGCAAGGAAGGGAGAACACACAGGAAGCCTTGGAGCCCCGAGGAGAGGGAGCAGAGGGCTGCTGGGGGATGACCGGCTCGGGGGCGGGGGGTTCGCCTCAGAGCATGGAGGCCCGTCTGCTCTCAGCCTGGAGTGAAGGGGGATCCCGGGCTCTGCTCTCAGCCTGGAGTGAAGGGGAGTCCCAGGCTCTGCTCTCAGCCTGGAGTGAAGGTGGGGGCGGTCCCGGGCTCTGCTCTCAGCCTGGAGTGACAGGGGTGTCATGGGCTCTGTTCTCAGCCTGGAGTGAAGGTGGGGGCGGTCCCGGGCTCTGCTCTCAGCCTGGGGTGAAGGGGAGTCCCAGGCTCTGCTCTCAGCCTAGAGTGACAGGGGGGTCACGGGCTCTGTTCTCAGCCTGGAGTGAAGGTGGGGGCGGTCCCGGGCTCTGCTCTCAGCCTGGAGTGAAGGGGAGTCCCAGGCTCTGCTCTCAGCCTGGAGTGAAGGGGAGTCCCAGGCTCCGCTCTCAGCCTGGAGTGACAGGGGGGTCACGGGCTCTGTGCTAGGAGCCCCCCACGGCGGCCACGCTAGGAGCAGATGCAGAGGTGTGGGTGGTGTAGGGGATACCTGGGGGCCGTGCACACGGCAGGCAAAGGTGGGAGCCGTGAGCTGAGTGGAGGGTGGATTTCATGAGACAGCCTTGGAGCCCAGGCATACTCAGGGTCGACGTGCCTGGGTTCCTGACTCAGGTGATGACGGAGAGGAATCGAGAAGCCCCACAGCTTTGCAGACAAGCAGCAGGCGCTCCTGAGGGGTGGGCAGTGTCGGGCCTGGCGATGAGAGGACCTGAAAGGTAGAGGAAAGGCTGGGAAATGTCCTGTGTGAAGACGGAAAAGGACGGGGTAGGCAGCTCGAAACGGAACGGAGCTCAGAGGTGGACATGGTAACCCTAGGCGCCTCCTGGGCACCTGCCGGGCTACGGGGTGGATGGGGGTGTGGAGTCAGGCAGAGACGCTGGGCAGAGATCAGAGCCCCCGAAGCCTGCGTTCCTGTCTGAAACCGGGAAGACACGCTCCATCCTGGAGGGACCCTGATCCCCAGCATCGAGAGGGGCGGGCAAGAGCCCCGAGGAGATGGAAGAGGGCCCGGACGGTGCGTGACACAGGCAGGCGCCTCACGGTTCCATCAGAGAGCTACCCTGTGACTTTGCTGAGAAGGTAGACGTGAGTAGAGCTACCACGCTTGGTTCATCTGGTGGAATAAACTCAGCAAAACAGCACGCACGCGAATCAACATTGGCTTATTTTAGAAATTAACTCATAACGCACCAATTACAAACCAATTTGGGTTTAATAGCAGGAAAATAAAGTTTTTTTTTTATTTTAAAGGCAGCATTCTACACCCTTATCCCCCCCGGTTTACTAGGCAGTGTGGAGATGCAACCTCGGTGAGCTCGTGATAAGACCAGTGAATTAATCACTCTTTCGATCTGCGTCTTAGCTCCCCGGGCCGGCACCCTGGGTCTTCCCACCCTGAGTCCCCCCAGGGCTCACCATCCCGGGCGGCCGTCGAGACTGGGGACTTGACGGCCGAGCATCCTCTGTTCAGCGACACAGCAGCAGTCGGTATTCTTGTCCGCACCATATACTAAGCTTGATCCTGAAGACACAGAAAAGCTTAAGCGAAGCTCAAGCTCCTGGCCACTGTGTGGCCCTCTGCTGGGGGTCACTTTCATTTATTTCTCTGCAGCCGGCGGCCCTCCCCATGCAGAGCTGCAGGCGACCTTGGCCCCCACGAGAGCGGTGCTCCAGGACCACCCCGCCTCCTGTGCTGGTCTCTGGAGCCAGGCGTGGACTTACTCCCCTGTGCAATGGGTCACCTCCAGGGTGTGCCCTGGGCTACTGCTGGGGGGTGCGTCAGGCCACCTCGGGGGGACACCTCCGGTCTCTTCCTGGCACCCCAGGCGAAGCGTACTGGACTCTACCCTCGCTCCAGGGCACTTTGCGTCCAACCTGCTGGGACATTCCTCGTCTGCTGCAGTCACACCCCCGCCCCTTCCCAGAGTCCTCTCTGCAACACGGGAGAAGACTGAGGCTTCCGGTGCCTCTGCTTTAAGGGAACAAACAACGGAGGGCCAGAACAGGAATAAGCCCAGCTCCCCCAGGTCGCCCCAGAGCGGCGCCTTTGCCCTTCCCTCACGGAGCTCTCCCAGGCCCCCGCACCTCCTCAGGCGCGGTCTCACCCAGCGAGGCCAGGAAACACTGCCCCGGCTTGGAGCAGAGTGGCTTTAGAAGTCCAGAGATGGGGCTGGGGAGGGGACGACTGGGGCTTTGGGGCTGGTAGCTGCAAACCATGACATGTAGAGTGGACAAGCAGCATGGCCCTACCGTCCAGCACAGGGGAGTACCTCCAGTCTCCTAGGATAAAGCATCGTGGGAGAGAGTATGTCTAAGTAATCCTGGCAGCTCAGACGGTAAGAACCCGCCTGCAGTGCAGGAGACCCAGGTTCCATCCCTGGGTCAGGCAGACCCCCTGGAGAAGGGAATCGCTACCCACTCCAGTATTCTTGTCTGGAGAATCCCATGGACAGAGGAATCTGGCAGGCTATAGTCCACAGGGTCACAAAGAGTCAGACACGACTGAGCGGCTAAGCACACACGCATATAACTGAGTCCCTGAGCTGTACAGAAATTAACACAGCATCGGAAATCAACTGCTTCAATTAAATAAACAAATGTTTTTTAAAACCAAAGATGGAGGCTTCCCTGGTGGCTCGGTGATAATAAATCCGCCTGCCAATGCAGGAGATGTGGGTTCAATCCCTGGGCTGGGAAGACTCCACAGGCTGTGGAGCAACCAAGCCTGTGCTCCACAAAGAAGAGAGAGGCCTCCGCAATGAGACGCCCTGGCACCTCAGCTGAAGAGCAGCCCCCACTCGCCGCAGCTAGAGAGAAGCCCGCTCGGAGCAATGAAGGCCCAGTGCAGCCAAAAATAAAATTTTTTTAAATTTTAAAATAAAACCGTTCTCTATTAATAAAATCCAAAGGTGGATTTTCTTGGGCAATGTGACTGCTCATTCTTGAATTTTCTTGCTGGAAGGTGATTGTAGATTCAGCTGGAGTTGTAAGGAACAATATCGGGCGATGCTCACACCCTCTCCTGGGCCCCCTCCCCACACGGCGGGCGCACCTTGAGGAGCTGAGTCTATCAGAGTCAGCATGCTGGCATCAGCCTGGTCAGGAAACAGAATATTCCCCCACCAGGTCCTTGCTTTGTCCTTTCACACGCGCATTCACATCCATCCTACCCACCCCCCTTCCTAAACCCAACAATCTGGCCTCCGCTTTACTGGGTCATCTCTGTCTCAGTCTAGGACCCGGGGAGACAGGACAATGTTTAGACAAACCCCAGGGCATAACTGCCCAGGATGCCTTATACCAAGGCCCCAGGATCACAGCCAAGGTCTGGGAGACGAGGAAGCCTACAGGTTATCTAGAACGCTTCCTACTTGAACGGCACGCTCACTCTGGGGAAGAGGCTGAACGAGTCGGGGGGATTTAGTTCACCAGCTCCAGAGCTAGCAGGGATTGATGACACTTACCGTCCGTCTTCAGAGCTGATGGCCTCGTGGACCTGATGCGAAGTTTCTGTTGTCGCGTTTCCTTTTTGTAGTGTGCCTTCTGTTTGCGACGTCGACAAGTGTCCTTGTCCGCACACGCGTGTCAGGAAGTGAGGCTTCGGCGGCTTGGTCTGCATGGCTGTGCGTTTATTTGGACTCCTGACCTCTTTCTCTCTTTTCCCTACAGCGCTTTCAAAAATCTCCTGCCAAATGTGGTCCTTTGGGCAGAGTCTGTTTCTCCTTCTGATTTCTGTGTTTGAATTAAGGCTCAGATTCCAGGTTTCACTTCCTCAACAGACGAGGAGACAGGCATATCCCCTCAGCTCCCTCTTCTACCCCTGAATGCTCATCGGAAGCAGGGCATCCGAGGGGACTGGGCAGGGGGAAGATTTGCTTTCCTCTTACGGATCCTGACTGGGAAGCCAGGACGAAACTTAGGGCAGAAGCTGGGACAGGTCTGGGCTGATGAACGCACAGTCCCAGTGACTGCCCCGTGACTGGGGCCCTCCCACCGGCTGGCCGGGCGCCTCCATCGGTAACTGCCGTCCAGCCTCCACCATCCTCTCCCTGCCTCCCCTCCTGCGGCAACGTGAAGCGAGGCCGTACCTCCAAGCGGAAAACGATCCCATCCTCATTAGCTCTTTCCATTACACTTCGTTTCATAAGCTGTTTTCTGTGTCTGCAAGCCGGCCCACCATCCATCCTGTGAGAGAGATACAGTCCCCCACGCCGTGTTTATAGGGGCCCATGTTCCACTTTATGAATATGGGCTCATGAATGAGTCTAACAGAGTCCTCAGGTGGCTTGTAATTTCCATTATTATAAACAGCACTGTGATGAACATTCTTATAGCCTCATCTTTGCAGAACCCATTAGAAGAGCCATCAATTCTTCCTCAGGACAGAATGTCTTGAGCATCACATAAGGAGATCCGCTAACGGCCTCAGACTTTTAAGACTTTCCTTGCACATTTTCAGGTCTCCTCCCTGAAAATAATGTGCATGTAAACAGCACTGCGTGAGTCTGCATGTTCTGAAAGCCATGCCATTCCTGGGTTTGAGGAACACAGGAGGAGACCGGCGGGCGCGACGGCGACCGCTCCCCAGGGCTGGCGCAGCCACGGTCTTTGTGGTGCTCCCAAGCCTTCGGCGCTTCCCTGCTGCTCAGACAGTGGAGAGTCTGCCTGTGATGCAGGAGACCTGGGTTTCATCCCCAGGTCTGAAGATCCCCTGGAGAAGAATTCCCCGGACAGAGGAGCCTGGTGGGCTACGCCCATGGGGCCACAGAGAGTCAGACACGACTGAGCAACTAACGCTTCCTGCCCTTCGGTGCAGCAGTCGGAGGAGGCGCCTCTCAGCCGGGACAGACCCGCCCGCCTTCCCGTCCAGGCCCCTCCCTGGGCTCTCCCCACTTCTACTCCAGGCTCACCGGCGGCCCCAGCTCAGCCCCTAGGGTCTCTGCTCAGACCTCTTAGCACCGGGAGTCCTTGCCCTCCCGTCCACTGCCCCCAACCCCAGCCCCCTCTCCACCCATCCGCTCAGAGCGGGGGTCTGCATGCCAGGTGTTCATTTGGCCCTCAGCCCCCAGCACAGTCAAACCATTTTCAGAGAGTCCATCGTGGGACCTGCTCCCCACCCCGTTCCGGAGGACAGGCTCCAGTGAGGCGGGTGCAACGTGCCAGCTACATGCCCACTGGTGCCAGGTGGGGGCGCCCGACGGCTCGCCAGGTGCCTGGGTGAGGGAGTGAGTGGGTGAAGGGCCTTCCCAGCCTTTTCGCTTTTCTGTTAGAGCACTGAAATGTCTCCCCTTGTCTTGAGTTGTACCAGGCCTTGTCTCCATGTTAACCCTTTCCCAGCCATGGCAAAGCCGCTTCCCCCTCGTGGTCTGCAGTCAGATCACTTAAGAGGCCTTTGAACTGGGCTTATTTGTAAGCCACAGTCATATTGACTGTCTTCAGTCAACAGGCAGAATGACTCACTGTTTTCTGCCTCTGGCTCCATTCTGAACACCGCGTTTCGACCACAAAGGCTGTACCGACAGCCCTGTCTTTTTTTCTGGTTTCTCTGTTTACAGCAAAATCGTTAATCCTGTTGGGATTTGCTCAGGATCCAGAGCAGGGGTGACTGCTCCCTCCTGAGTTTAATTGGATCCGTTCGCTCCGCCCGGGTGTCCCTGCAGCTCCTCTGCACACCCCCTGGCAGGGCAGGTCCAGAGAGGGAACCCCGGGCGCACCCCCTCCCCCTAACCGGTCGGACTCTCCGCATCCACCCCTGCCCACAGCCAGGCTCCAGGTCTCTGCTCCTCTGGGGCCCCGTGTGTTTGCAGGTGGTGCCCCCCACCCCACCCATCAGAGCACAGTGGTCAGTGGGTCTCCCAGCTGCCCCGTGAACCTGGTTGCCAAGCCAATGCCCCCTGCGGCCCTCGTGTGGCCCCTTCATCTCAAACTATAGAGTACGCGGGCAGCTGAAAGCCTGCCCTCAGGGAGCCTGCCTTCTCTTGCGGGGACCCTGAGACCAGCAAGGAGCCTCCCCTGGAGCCCGTGGGGGTCGCTGGGCTGGAGGGGGGTCTACTTTCCTGCTCTGGCGCGTTGGGCGGAACACTCACTGAAACAGACTTGGCCACTTGTTTTCCAGACTCTGGAGAGTTTCTCCCTTTTGTGGTGGGTCTTCATCCCTTTCAAACATGGTCTAGGTACCCAGCCAGGTTGAATTAAATATTTGGAAATTAACCTTTATCATTTAAAACAAGCTATGTGGAGCTTCCATGGAGTACACACACCCCTTTTCTGGGAAAGCTTCTGGAAGACCCCAGCATGTAACAGGCTGCCAGAAGTCCCCACTGGAGATGTCTGTTTGCCTTTGTGCGGGATGAGGGCACACGTGCCCCAGAGTCAGGGGGCCCGGAGGCCCAGGGCTGGCAGGTGATGGGGGTCGGGGGTGTCAGACCAGACCAAGAGGCCCCGGGGGAACGTGGAGAGTGGGTGAGCCCCGAGGGGCACGTGCCCCTGACGTGCCGCCCTGGGCCCGTGTCTGAGCTGCCACGTGGGGGCTCATGGACGTGCTGACCGGGGCCACCTGGGGAAGGACAGAGGGAGGCCTTGCACCCCTGCATGACCCTTCCCAGGAACTGGAACTCAGAGAGCACGAAACATCTCTGAGAAGGCAGGTTCGGCGACGTTGTTCACAGATGTCTTATAAATGAGTGAATGGATTGTTTGTATTTAAACTGTTGTGTGTGCATCTAACAATACGATTACGGGGACATTCCCAGCCAGAAATATTCCCCCAAAATACATCAGCATCACCTGGCCGCTGTCCTAGGGCTGCACAAACACCCCAACAGCCTCATCAGCCACAGTGAGGCGCAGCCAGTGATGGCTTGTCAGCAGAAGCGCCGACAGAAGGAACCAAGCGTTGGAGCCGCCCGCCGGGCAGCAAGGATGCCTCCTCCTCTCTGAGCTCCCAGCGCGGCAGGGCGGGGCCCTCAGGTGCCTGCTGGGGGGTCCTGGCCCACAGCCCCTCAGGAGCGTCCCGCAGCGCCCTGTGTGTGCAAACGGCCCCTAATCACGCCGTCTCCGGCATCTCACTCTGCGCTTACATAAGCCAGGGACCCCTAGTCCCTCCCAGACCAGCCAAGAGCAGGGCCACCCCAGAACCGTGGCTCTGGAGGCCAGGCCGCCGGGCACCCTCAGGGCACCGGGCACACAGGGCCCCTCCATGCTGTGCGCCAACACCCAGGGCACAGGCCTCCTCTGGCACCTTGAGTTTCCATGAGGCCGAGCTTCACAGGCTTGGACACCACTCTCGCATCCGCCCCCGCCCCCTGCCCCTGGTTCTCCTGTGATGGTGGAGTCGCTCGTCAGGGGAGGGAGGCACTTCTTGCGGTGTGGACGCTGCCCCAGCTCTGGACCGTGGCAGATGAGCAGACGGAGGCCCAGCAGGAATGAGGGGCCTGTGCCCGTCGGGGTGGGCTGCTCTCCCAGAGCCCGTTAGCCGCGAGGCTTGCTGCTCCGAGAGATGCACCGGCGCACTCTTGGCTGGTCTCAGGGGCTGGGCGTCTGGTGAGCAAGAAGTCCCTGCCGAGGGCTCGTGTGTGGCATGGCTGAGAAACGCCGGGCAGCTGTGTGTGCAGCACCCGCGAAGCTGCCACAGAGCCAGCGACCCCGGAGAGTGTGAGTCACAGGTTCCTCTCTGTCTGCTCCCCTCCCAGGGGAGACGCAAGCTCGTCACACCAGCAGCAGGGACATGGGACCTGGTGGGAAGATCCCTGGACCAAGGGACCAGCCAGGGGACCTTGAAAAAGGGCCCATTCCTGTACTTTGATACGGGCGAGCATAGGAGTTACTTCAGGTCCATGGACTACTAAAAATAGATCAAGGACCCCAATTACCAGCTTTGCAAGGAAAACAGTGGATTCAAATGCAAACTGTTGTTCTTGTCAAGTTCCTAAGTGGTGTCTGATTCCTTGCAGCCCCATGAACTGCAGCAGGCCAGGCTTCCCTGTCCTTCACCATCTCTTGGAGTCTGATTAAACTCATGTCCATCGAGTCAGTGATGCCATCCAATCCTTTCATCCTCTGCAGACCCATTCAGTTCAGTTCAGTCCAGTTGCTCAGTCGTGTCCGACTCTTTGCGACCCCATGAATTGCAGCACACCAGGCCTCCCTTTTAGGCAAGATGAAATCTAAGCTCCTCTGTCTGCTCTAAAGTTCTGTCTTTACAGAGAAAAGTCACTCCTTTCTTGGTTTTTACTCTTATCTTTCTTATTTTCTTCAACATTTTTCTGTGCTCCCAATTGAATATATTTTAGTACCTGTATTATTTACGGAGAACACAAGAAATTTCAGTCTTAGAATATTTATTTTAAATGTAATAAATTTTGAATCATGAACAAACTCTTTAACTGTCCTCTAAATCTAGTCACAGTTCTAGTGAGGCTGATGTGAAGGTACCTGTCAGTATTGCCACAGTAATGCTGAGTAACAGGCCACCTTCAAACCGGGACGTTCCTGTGAGATGTGACTATTCTCCACTGACCAGTCCACAGGGCAACGGCAGACTGAACGATGGGCTTGTCCAGCACTCCTGTCTGCTCCATGAGGCTCGACGCTAGGCCCAGAGAAGGGGGGTAGAGCCACCAGGAGCCGGACCTGGGGACCCCAGAGGTTCCAGAGCCAGGACACACGTCTGCTCACTTCTGACACTCAACTGGCCACAGCAGACACATGGCCAAGCCCAGATGGGCTGAGAAGGAAAGATGCATTCCAAACAAAGCGGCTGGATGAGCCATTAAATACTTGCTGAATAATAATTTAAGGCTCATGTGTATAACCCACCCACACATCAGAAGAGGCAGATTCAGAAGCATCTGTAAACAAGCCTAATGTTGGGAAGCAATCAAACCCCGAAATTACAAACTCTGACTTGGCGCCTCGTGGAGGAGAGAGCGCCAGATTGTGCCAGCTTGTCAGTTTGCGGAACACACTCGAGTCACTGTGTACCACGCCATCCCGGTCTGAGGCGTCTCTCCTCAGACAAAAGGCAGCCTCTGTGAACACTGGAACTCTTCAACAACTGTGAGACTGTGGCTATAGCGTTAGTCAGACAGATCCATTCTCCCATGCACATAGTCATTCTGAGATTATTGTTAATAACCACTCAAGTTCTATCAGGAGCTCTCTTCATTCGTCAATTACATTTGAGAGTTGAAACCTAAATAGGATTACAGTTCACATGTTGGGGAAAAAAATTAACCCAAAGTCAACAGTTCAGTTCAGCTCAGTCGTGCAGTCCTTTCTGACTCTCTGAGACCCCATGAACTGCAGCACCCCAGGCCTCCCTGTCCATCACCAACACCCAGAGTTCACTCAAACTCATGTCAGCTCAGTCAGTGATTCCATCCAACCATCTCCTCCTCTGTCGTCCCCTTCTCCTCCTGCCTCCAATCTTGCCCAGCATCAGGGGCTTTTCCAATGAGTCAGTTCTTTGCATCAGGTGGTCAAAGAATTGGAGTTTCGGCTTCAGCATCAGTCCTTTCAATGAACATTCAGGACTGATCTCCTTCAGAATGGACTGGTTGGATCTCCTTGCAGTCCAAGGGACTCTCAAGAGTCTTCTCTAGCACCGCAGTTCAAAATCATCAATTCTTCAGCACTCAGCTTTCTTTATGGTCCAACTCTCGCATCCATACATGACTACTGGAAAAACCATAGCTTTGACTAGATGGACCTTTGTTGGCAAAGTAATGACTCTGCTTTTGAATATGCTATCTAGGTTGGTCATAAGTTTCCTTCCAAGGAGTAAGCGTCTTTTAATTTCATGGCTGCAGTCACCATCTGCAGTGATTTTGGAGCCCCAAAAAATAAAGTCTGACACTGCTTCCACTGTTTCCCCATCTATTTACCATGAAGTGATGGGACCAGATGCCATAATCTTCGTTTTCTGAATGCTGAGCTTTAAGCCAACTTTCTCACTCTCCTCTTTCACTTTCATCAAGAGGCTTTTTAGCTCCTCTTCACTTTCTGCCATAAGGGTGGTGTCATCTGCATATCTGAGGTGATTGATATTTCTCCTGGCAATCTTGATTCCAGCTTGTGCTTCTTCCAGCCCAGCATTTCTCATGATGTACTCTGCATAGAAGTTAAATAAGCAGGGTGACAATATACAGCCTTGACATACTCCTTTTCCTATTCCAGTCTGTTGTTCCATGTCCAGGTTTAACTGTTGCTTCCTGACCTGCATACAGATTTCTCAGGAGGCAGGTCAGGTGGTCTGGTATTCCCATCTCTTTCAGAATTTTCCACAGTTGATTGTGATCCACACAGTCAAAGGCTTTGGCATAGTCAATAAAGCAGAAATCGATGTTCTGCTGGAATTCTCTTGCTTTTTCCATGACCCAGCAGATGTTGGCAATTTGATCTCTGGTTCCTCTGCCTTTTCTAAAACCAGCTTGAACATCTCCAAGTTCATGGTTCATAGACTGCTGAAGCCTGGCTTGGAGAATTGAACATTACTTTACTAGCATGTGAGATGAGTGCAATTGTGTGGTAGTTTGAGCATTCTTTGGCATTGCCTTTCAATGGGATTGGGAGGAAAACTGACCTTTTCCAGTCCTGTGGCCACTGCTGAGATTTCCAAATTTGCTGACATGTTGAGTGCAGCACTTTCACAGCATCATCCTTCAGGATTTGAAATAGCTCCACTGGAATTCCACCACCTCCACTAGCTTTGTTCATAATGATGCTTTCTAAGGCGCACTTGACTTCACATTCTAGGATGTCTGGCTCTGGGTGAATGATCACACCATCGTGATTATCTTGGTCTTGAAGATCTTTTTTGTACAGTTCTTCTGTGTATTCTCGCCACCTGACAGAATGCGGTCCACTGGAGAAGGGAATGGCAAACCACTTCAGTATTCTTGCCTTGAGAGCCCCATGAACAGTATGAAAAGGAAAAATGATAGGATACTGAAAGAGGAACTTCCTGGGTCAGTAGGTACTCAATATGCTCCTGGAGATCAGTGGAGAAATAACTCCATAAAGAATGAAGCGATGGAGCCAAAGCAAGAACAATACCCAGTTGTGGATGTGACTGGTGATAGAAGCAAGGTCCAATGCTGTAAAGAGCAACATTGCATAGGAACCTGGAATGTCAGGTCCATGAATCAAGGCAAATTGGAAGTGGTCAAACAGGAGATGGCAAGAGTGAACATCAACACTCTAGGAATCAGCGAACTAAAATGGACTGGAATGGATGAATTTAACTCAGGTGACCATTATATCTACTACTCCGGGCAGGAATCCCTCAAAAGAAATGGAGTAGCCATCACGGTCAACAAAAAAGTCCAAAACGCAGTACTTGGATGCAATCTCAAAAACGACAGAATGATCTCTGTTTGTTTCCAAGGCAAACCATTCAATATCGCAGTAACCCAAGTCTATGCCCCAACCAGTAACACTGAAGAAGCTGAAGTTGAACGGTTCTATGAAGACCTACAAGACCTTTTAGAACTAACACCCCAAAAAGATGTCCTTTTCATTATAGGGGACTGGAATGCAAAAGGAGGAAGTCAAGAAACACCTGGAGTAACAGGCAAATTTGGCCTTGGAATATGGAATGGAGCAGGGAAAGACTAATAGAGTTTTGCCAAGAGAACGCACTGGTCAACTGGTCATAGCAAACACCCTCTCCCAACAACACAAGAGAAGACTCTACACGTGGACATCACCAGATGGTCAACACTGAAATCAGATTGATTATATTCTTTACAGCCAAAGATGGAGAAGCTCTATACAGTCAACAAAAACAAGACCAGGAGCTGACTGTGGCTCAGATCATGAACTCCTTATTGCCAAATTCAGACTTAAATTGAAGAAAGTAGGGAAAACCACTAGACCATTCAGGTATGATGTAAATCACATCCCATAGGATTATACAGTGGAAGTGAGAGATAGATTTAAGGGCCTAGATCTGATAGATAGAGTGCCTGATGAACTATGGAATGAGGTTCGTGACATTGTACAGGAGACAGGGATCAAGACCATCCCCATGGAAAAGAAATGCAAAAAAGCAAAATGGCTGTCTGGGGAGGCCTTACAAATAGCTGTGAAAAGAAGAGAAGTGAAAAGCAAAGGGGAAAAGGAAAGATATAAGCATCTGAATGCAGAATTCCGAAGAATAGCAAGGAGAGACAAGAAAGCCTTTCTCAGCGATCAATGCAAAGAAACAGAGGAAAACAACAGAATGGGAAAGACAGAGATCTCTTCAAGAAAATTTGAGCCTCCAAGGAAACGTTTCATGCCAAGACGGGCTCGATAAAGGACAGAAATGGCATGGACCTGACGGAAGCAGAAGAGGTGGCAGGAATCCCTCCTAATCTTCAGGAAATGCCAGGGCCACGCTCAGGCCAGCAGACCCTTGCTCCTGCGTCTTTGGAATCCGGCCTGCAGCTCTCAGTGGCTGGGTCCATCAGTAACCGAGGGCTTCATCCTCCTGCACCCTGACAGCCCTTCTATCGTCATGAACGGGACCATCGCAGAAGTCAGCCCGCCTGCTGATTGCAGTCAGCAGTGAGAGTCTGAGTTCAATTACTCAAAACAGGCATTTGAGGTGTGACTCCCACAGCATTAAACTGGACTCTCTCTGGCAGCGCTACCTGGTGGGTCAGCTCAGTGAGTCACCAGGAACACCTGTCCCAGGCAGCTCACTTTGGAGCCAGGAGCCCCCCACACACTAGCATCTTCACACTTAAATTTTCTCATTCAAAGATCACTCAACGTTTTCCTTGGATACTTTTATTTCGAAGGGAAGCTTGTATCACTGTGAAGTTACAGGTTGGATAACCTCATTATATATTTTATAATGCTTCTGAAGATAAAATTATCAAAATTTAAAAATGATTCCCCCGTGCTGCCAAAACTGTCCCATGTGCCTCCAAGACCCTCCCAATTTGTGGACTGATCCACCACCCACCTCAGGGAACAGAGGTCCTGCCTTAAACAGACCGCCCATGTCTGTCTCAAGGATGACAGGCTTCCGGGTTTCAGCCAAACCATAGGTGGCTTCTCACCGATGTAGCAAAGTTTTGATCTCAAACAGTTGCCTTTCGAGTTGGTGTGGAGGCCCCGCAGGGTCAAGGCCAGGGGTGCTGCCTGCAGGGGAGGCTGGGCCTGGTCCACAGCTGACCGCCGGAGCAGCTGCCGCCCCCGCCCCACCTGCCTGCTCCGGGGAGGCCAGGCCGTTTCCACCTGACGTTTGCCACCGAGAAGGGCCGGATGAGCTTGCTCTTCAGGTTCACTGCCTGCTGTGACCAGCGGTTTGTTTGTTTCTCTCTTGGAGACTTAAAGCCCGCCGTCGTCTCCCCGTCTATGGACCCTCTTTGTTCTAATCCAGGGTTGGTACATTCACATCTTACACAACAGAGATCTCTGGAAACCGGGGTCCATCTCCAGGAAAACACGAACAAACAAGCAAACACACAAATGATAAATGATAAAAGTACAAAAATCGAGCAGAAACCAACAGCGTGGCCGCTGTCTGCGAGAGCCATCTGGGCTGGTTGTCGCCTGCTTCACGCACGGTGTCGTTTTCCTGGCTCCCCCGAGTGATTTCTCCACCTTATCAATATTATCTGCCGCAGAAAAGGGGACGTCCCCTAGCTTCTAACTCCTGGGGGATGTCCAGTTTTGCTTGATGCCCTGCGCTCGGGCTTCCTCCTCCCAGAAGCTCGCCCATGCTTTCTCCTTTCCCTTTCATCACTTTCTCGTTGTTTCCTTTTCCAAGCAAGCCATTCCGCGGGCTTTCCTGAGCCCCATCCAGGGCTGATGCACGGGTATTTGTCTGAGGATGGCGTGGGCTCGGCATGTTATATGCGGACCAGTCCAGCCCCACACTCAGCAGGGACAGTGCGATCCCACCACCCGGGCGCCCACCTTGCTGAAGGCAAAGAACAGACATCAACCCTGCCCTGATACAAGAACAGCTCCCGGTGTCGATGAACTAACCCGTGTGCTGTGCTTAGTAGGTCAGTCGTAAGCCACCCTTTGCAACCCCGTGGACTGTAGCCCTCCAGGCTCCTCTGTCCGTGGGGATTCACCAGGCAAGAATACTGGAGTAGGTTACCATGCCCTCTTCCAGGGGATCTTCCAAACTCAGGGACTGAACCCAGGTCTCCCACATTGCAGGCAGATTCTTTACCATCTGAGTCACGAGGGAAGCTCAAGAATACTGGAGTGGGTGGCCTATCCCTTCCCCAGGAGACCTTCTCCAGGAATGATATAACACACGCAGGACAGGAATTCATCACCAACCAGATTTCCCTCCGTGGGTGAGCACTCTTAAGCTTGTTGCATCTCCCTAAAACTTTCAAGTATTTTAAGGGACATAGGAGTCTTCCTTGTAAGACTTTCCTGGTGGCTCAGACAGTAATGAGTCTGCCTGCAGTATGGGAGACCTGGGTTCAGTCTCTATGTTGGGAACCTCCTTTGGAGAAGGGAATGGCTACCCACTCTAGAATTCTTGCCTGGAGAATCTCATGGACAGAGGAGCCTAGCGGGCTATAGTCCTTGGGGTCGTAGAGAGTTGGACACGACTGAGAGAGTATCACTTTCAGGGGCTTCCAGGGGTTTGAGCTGTCCCAAAAGTTCTTGGCCCTGACAAGCAGGCTCTCCCCAGCAAGTCCAAGGTCACACTAAGGACAAGGCATTGCAAGGCAGCTCCAAGCAGCAGACAAAAATGATCAGTTACTCAAGATTCCTGCAGAGATTCCAGCATGAGGGACTGGAGCGTCTCCATTCAGACCCACCAACTTGACGTCAGGAGCAGACACTCTGGAGCGATGGCTCGGCACTGACCTGACCCAACCCCAGCACGTGGAGGCAGCGTTTCCAGTATAGCTGGTGTGACGGAGCCTGGGTAGTACCCACAGCGTGTGCGCGAGTCAAAAGGAGGGACCAGAGATGGTGGCTCGTGGAAGTGGTCAGACATCCGTACATTCACTTAATAAAATTGTGCCCACACCTGCTCTGGGCATGGATGACAAAGGCAGGCTGACTTCGAGAGGTGTGCTGTCTGCCGGCCTGGGGAGAGGAGACGTGGAGAGACAGCTGTGTGGTGGAAGGGGAGGATACGGCAACCCAAGCACTGCCCACAGCCTCACGTTCTCTTTAAAGCTCCAGGCGCCTCCTCGCACCAGGCATCCTGCACGTGTTTATTTCCAGCTCTGCAGTGGTGCCAGGCTGGACCCCGACCCGACGCTGGCCCGTGGAGTCCGTCACTTCCCCAGGCTGATTTCTGTGGCCCTGCCTCATCAATAACACTTTACATGGCTTCTAAATTGCTTCATTTATTAAATATTCACCATGAGAGTGGAAAATTGGGTGATTCATTTTAGTGAAAAGGCTTTCTTTCTTCCCCCTAAAAACTTTCTGGAAAAACATCCCATAATGATTACAGGCCTCAGGCAAGTCCAATAGGAGAAGAGAGAGGTATCCTTTCAAGCCATAAATGAGAGACTAGGATCAAGGGGGCATCACTGTCCATTAACAAGACAGGGACTGCAGGCCGTGGCAGGGGGGCCGTCAGGGAATTGCTGCGGCCACCCTCCCTTCCACCAGCGCCTCCAAGCCCTCACAAGGGTGCATGCCGCGCCGCAATCATCCCTCGCCATTCCTGAGGCCGTTGGCTGGCCAGAGAGCCAGGTCCTCGAGACTGGGTGAGGGTGGGCCTCTATCGTGCACACAGGTGCCTGGGCCCCAGCGTCCCCCCAGGCAGCTCATATAGACAGAGTGCCCAGCGCTTAAATGCAGCTGCCAAGCCCTGAACAGCAGCTCTATGACTCACATGCTTGAACCCTTCATTAGGAAAACACAGAATATATACTGTAAAATAATAGAACATTTTGGGGAAATACCCGTGATCTCTGCCCCTGCTTGCTGGCACGGAGCTCTGAATTCTCTCGGAATTTTCTGAGTAATTAGCACACTTTCTGTTCTATCGAGGCAACCCCAGGTGGGCTTCCCGATGAGGGCTCATCGCCAGAAAGACCAAGCCGCGATTAGAAACTTGGCCTTGCAGCCCCTCCCTCATCCCCAGGACGGGCTGGAGACTGGCTTAACACTGATCACGCCCGCCTGATGAAACCGCCACAGAACCCCAATGGTTCGGAGTCCAGGCAACTGCTAGACTGGTGAACACAGCCAGCTCCACGAGGACGGACACGCCTGCCCTCAGGACCCTCCCAGACCCCATGATCTGGCTCTTCCTCTGGGTCCCTGATCACATCCTTTCCACGTAATAAACCAGTAAGTGTGAGTGTGGCCGGAGCTACAGGAGCCACCCTAGGAAATTACGAAACCCGAGGACGGGTGTGCGAAGCTCTGACCTAGAACCAGAGGTTGTGAGTAACCTGGGGACCGGCGTCTGAAGTTCAGGTGGGGCTGAGTCCTCAGCCCACGGGATCAGACACTAACTCCAGGGAGATGCGGTCAGAACCAAGTCACCCGCAGGAAGCCCAGCGGATGTCACGGAGCTGCCTGCTGGGGAAAGCTCATGCGTGCCCAGTGTCAGAAGTGGGTGGGTGCCCCAGGCATGACAATAAAGGACACTCAGGAGAAAGACTGAGTTTTCCTAGAGTAGAAATGCTTTCCATCAACTCCCAGGCAGCAAATATTTTTATAACCACGCTTTCTAACTTTTATTTAGAATTCAGAAACGTGCGCAAACCCTACTGATATCATCCGTGTTTCGAAAGGGAACAGACACACGGTGGGTTGGCAGACCTCCCTGCGGGGCACCAGGGAGAGCACTTCTTTTCCAAACGAAGACGCTTGTTTGCCAGAGACCCTTCGCTGTTGTCGGAGAAGGGAATGGCAGCCCACTCCAGTGTTCTTGCCTGGAGAGTCCTGTGGACGGAGGAACCTGGCAGGCTGCCGCCTGCGGGGTCGCACAGAGTCGGACACGACTGAGGCGACGCAGCAGCAGCAGCAGCAGCTTTGCTGCTGTTTAGTCACTGGTTCGTGCCTGACTCCTTGTGACCCCGTGGACTGTAGCCCGCCAGGCTCACCTGTCCGTGGGGTTCTCCAGGCAAGAACACTGGAGTGGGCTGCCATTCCCTTCTCCAGGGGATCTTCCCGACCCAGGGATCAAATTCATGTCTCCTGCATTGCAGGCAGATTCTTTCCCACTGAGCCAGCTGGGAAGCCAGACAGACACATGTAGACTAATTATAAGAAGGATTAATCCTCACACACGCGGACATGATATCACTGAGATGATCAGATGTCAAAAACATCAATTAACTTGAAATGCTTTTTTTCTCCAAAATATAATTCACACATCATAGAGCTTAGTCTGGATCACTGCAGCTTCACAGTAAGCTTAGAGACTGGGAAGTTTTAGTCTCCCAACTTTGTTCATCTTCGTCAGGATCGACTGGGATTCTTTGATAACTTGAATTTTTGCAAGAATTTTAGAATCAGGTGTCTATTTCTTCAAAGAAATCAGCTGAGATCTGAGAGGAATTGCGTTGAATCTGCCAATCGGTTGGGGAGATTTTGGAGATAATTCTTAATTGACTTTCTCCATTATTTTTCTACCTTTGCACATATTTCTCTCTAATACTATTTCCTTCCCTCTGCTTATTTTGGCTATAACCTAATCTTAAAGTGGAAGATTACATTATTGACTTGAGAACTTTCTTCTTGCAATATAGGCACTTACAGCTATAAATTTCCCTCTAAATGATGCTGTAGCCGCCAATGCTTAGAAGACTTCTTTGAAGAAATGGACAAGATGCATCCCTTAAGTTTCAGTCTTTGAGTTTTTGCTTTGATTCATCTCAAAGCTTTTTCTGATTTCGCTTCCTATTCCTTCATTGAACCACTGAATATTTAAAGACGTGCTATTTAATTTCCAGGTGACTGTGAATTTTACAACTTTCCTTGTTACTGACTTCTAACTTTATTCTGCTGTGGCTTGAGAACACACTTTGTACAATCCCAAACTTCTCGATATACTGAGGATTGTTTTATGGTCCAAGAGGCGGTCTGTGCTGGAGAGTGTTCCACACACAGAGAGAGCGTCTGATGTATCTTCTGCCGTTGTTGAGTGACATTCCGTGTCATTTTTCTCGTTCTGCTGTTTTGAGTTGTGTTCTTAGTTCTTTCCCTGAAGATCACAGTTAGTAATCTCAACTTCCTCGACTCTGGTGCGACGGACACCAGTTCAGTTTCAGGAGTGTTAGAAAGCCTGCTCCTATAAGCCGTCTCCCCAGCTTTGTGCTTCCATAGTCATGCACTTTACCCCTTTACGCACTGATTGCTGTCAACGAAGACTGATAATTATAGCTCTATGCAATTATCTTTCAAGTCCGTTCTATAGATTAATGTGCTTCATCAAATTTGAGATGTTTTCAGCCATTTTATCAAATACTCTCTTTGACCCTTTTCCTCTCTTCTCTCCTTCCGGGACTCCCGTTATGAGTATTTTGATACATTTCATGGTGTGCCACAAGTCTTTGAGTCTTTCTTTTTTTTTCTTTACTTCAGATTGGGTAATTTCAATCACCCTACTTTAAGTTTCCTATTCTTTCTTCTTCCTGTCAAATATGCTCTTGAACAACTCTGGTGAAATTTTCGCTGCAACTATTGCGCCTTTCAACTCCAGAAACTGCGTCTCATTCTTTTTTTATATACAGCTCCTATATCTTTACTGTTGCTATATATTTGGTGAGACATGATTCTCATACTTTCCTGTGGTTTTAAGACTTGATTTCTCTTTCTCAGTTCAGTTCAGTCACTCAGTCATGTCCAACTCTTTGCGTCCCCATGAACCGCAACATGCCAGGCCTCCCTGTCCATCACCAACTCCCGGAGTCCACCCAAACCCGTGTCCATCGAGTTGGTGATGCCATCCAGCCATCTCATCCTCTGTCATCCCCTTCTCCTCCTGCCCTCAATCCCTCCCAGCATCAGGGTTTTTTCCAGTGAGTCAGCTCTTCACATCAGGTGGCCAAAGTATTGGAGTTTCAGCTTCAACATCAGTCCTTCCAATGAACACCCAGGGCTGATCTCCTTTAGGATGGACTGGTTGGATCTCCTTCCATTTCTGGATGGATCTCCTTCCATTTATCTCTGCTTAAGCTTATTTAAAATAGCTGATTTTAAATCTCTGTTTCTTACGTCCACAGTCTGGGCTTCATCGGGGACCATTACTATTGATTTCTTTTTCCCTGGATGTGGTTCGTACTTTTTCTTGTTTTGCTCATCTCATACTCTGTTGAAACTGGACATTTTGAGCGTGATAACATGCGTCTCTGGGAGCTGACTCTCCCCCAGCCCTCCCCAGGCTTTGAGGTTGCTGTTTGATTTGCTTGTTGCTGCTGTCCGTGTTGTTTAGTTAGCATTTTCCTAATTAATTTTCTAGATTTAGTATTCTTTGTCATGTTTGGACACTAAAGTTTCTGCTTGGTTAGCTGAGCAATTAGCTAATAACTTGGCAGAGATTTCTAAAACAACTGGAATCCGTAACTCCCTGGGTCTTGGTCAACGGGTTCTATGAGCACGTCGGGACACACCTTCAACACTCAGCCAGACAGCTGACAACTCTTAGCCTCCACTTCCTGCTTGTGCAAAGCCTTAAGGTCAGCCAGAGGTGAGAGTTTAGGGTCTTCTCAGGTCTTCCTAAGTGTCCCTCTGGCCTATACGTGCAGGTACTTCCGTGATTTCAGGAATAACCCTGAGAGACATCTCATTCTGCACATTTAAAGTTTTTAGTTTTTGTCTAATGTTTGTCTCAATCATTATCTACCACCAGGTAACTGCAAAGTCATTTATCTCCTCTAATTGTTTTTGACAAACACTTTCCAGGAAAAGGCACTCTGCTTTGTGCGAGCTCTAAGCTGGCTTAAATAAAGACAACCTTACATGTGCAGTCCTCGGGGAACCACCAGACAAGCCCAGCCACGACAGTCCTCTGCAGATGAGGCTTGGGAGGACCTCCAACCCTGTTCTACCCTTTCTGGTGAGTGCTGACCTGCTGGGCTTCACTATAATTGGAAGCTGTTGGCTTTTAAGGCTACTGCGGAGCAGCAAAAAGAGAGCATGAGAAGAGGACAAAATAAAATGCTCCAAAGCTTACTGTTCTGATTGAGATTCAGTCGTTTTATTGAATAAATGTTCTCCGGACTGCTGAAAAGATTTGATTCATTTCAAGTTTCTGAAAAAAATTGATTCTGACAACCCTTGCAACTTTCTCATTGCTCTATGGAAGAGAGAATTTGGGGAGCCTTATGCTCTGCTGTCTTCACCGACCTCATTCAGCCTGACTGTATTGTCTTACACTCCATCTCAAAGGGAGACCCACAGCAAGTCTGAATGGACGGAGCCCCCAGCGCGGGTGAGCCCTGGGGGTCATTGCTTTCTGCACAGCCTGCGGGGCCAGTCGTGAAGGTCTCCCCCATAGACGGGGCTCCACAGTCCTTCTCTCTCAGCACCAGTAACTAACGTGTGCCAGCCTGAGGGACTGGCTCCCAGGAGACAGCTCTCACCAGAACCCTGCCATTCCAGCACCCTAGTCTTGGGCTTCCACCCTCTAGAATACTATGAGAAATAAATTCCGTTGGCGTAAAAACCAGTCTGTGGTATTTTGTTGCAGCAGTCCAGGAAAAATGCAGGGGCCCTATAGATTCTGGGCTTGCCACATCTCATGATTGCCTAAGCCGATTCCTTGAAGTAAATTGGTTATATGTAAATATCTTACTGGTTCTGCTGCTCTGGAGAACTGTCATACATTGGGTACAATGAATTCCATCGTGGCGTCATTTCTCAGGACTGCGGTTGGAGTCAGTGAAGAAATGGAGGTGAAAGCCTTTGCAAATCACAAGGAACAACCCAGGAGTTCGGGGAGATCTTCTTCACGTAATGGGGACTATCTTCCACCTTTTTCTCTAGTTTTCACAGTGGTTTTAGCTATTGTTGGCATCAGACGAGGGATGAGTCTTCAGGTCCACTGCGGTGGCCACTCCTGGGAAGGACCAAGCTCTCCTTGGTTCATGAGGGCTTCTTGCCTGCCTTCCCCGTGTGACCTTGGCCGGGGACGTGCGTCAGGCCTGTCTGATGATGAACCAGCCTGTGCCCTCATTGAAACAGGAACTTCTGTCTCAGCTTCTTAATAACTCTACCTGACCAAATAGAACCACATCCTGCCAGAAGTTGCCGGCCTTAGAGAGTCTGGAGGAGGCCACATGTAGAAATTAGAGAGGAAATGTCACAGACTTAAACTATATTCAATAACTATTCACTGGGCCTGGAGCCATCAAGCCAAAGGCTCTTCCAGGAGCATGTGTTTTTGTAGAAAAATTCAGTGGGAACCAAAATCACAATAGAGAATCTCCAGGTTAGGGGTAGGCCTCGGTACTGGCTCTAAAAATGAGGGCGCTTACAGGAGCCCAGGAATGCTGGAGCAGGCGGCAGAACAGATCTGGATTCACCTCCAGGGCATCAGGGTCAGGAGAGGGAGCCAGCCGATGTCCTGGTTTCAGCCCAGTGGAGCCCCAGGTATAGAACTGTGTGATAATAAGCTAACAAACACGTGCCGTGCGAAGTCACCAGATCAGGCAGCCCGCCTCCGCCCTGCCCCCCAACCCCAGCCTCAAGCCCGCTTCACACGCACGCTGCCGGGCCTACGCTGCCTCTCTGCAGGCTGATTTTTCCCCTTAGCGGTGTACTCTCTGTCCCGTCTTTTTCTGGCTGCGTAGTATCACCGTTGTTTATTTACCCGATTCCTATAGGTGGGCAGTTCATCATTTTGCAGTGGTTTTTTTTTTTTTTTTTACTGCAAACCATGCTGAGGCACAAGGCACGTGGGTCCCCACGTCCCCTCAGTCATTTTCCTGTGACAGGAGAGCCGGGTTTCAGCCTGTTCTCCCAGCGCTGGGGCAGGCGAATCTGCCCTGTGAGCTCTGACACTGCATGTCATTCCGGAACACTCCGTCAGGAACTCGCACACATCTCACTGCTAATCGCCTCATCTAAATCTAGATTCCTGCCCCCTTCCTCTGACGCCCAGGGAGGGAGGTGCCTTTGACTCAAGACCTTCCCCCCAGGCTCCTCCCCAAGCCCTGGGTGGCGGGTGGGTACCCCGCCCCCCTAGTTGGCTCCTCTGAAATCCTGCGGACGCAGGGGATCAGGCGTCCAGGGACAGCGTCTGCAGAAGCAGCAATTCAGTCTCAATCGAGGAAGAAAAACATGCATTTTCTCTCTGTCTCTGCCGATTTGGAAAGTGGAGAAAGTTGATTTCAAGGGGGCCTTTGGGAAATAAGAGGAAACAGGTTTTGGAATAACTGTGGGGAGGAGGCTGAGGGAGTAATTACAACTGGAGACAGCAGCGGAGTTCAGAGGAAAGAAGGTTGATGCCCAGCACAGAGGCTGCACAGGGCCTTCCACGGGGGGCCACTGAGGCTTCCAAGCCCTGAAAGCCGAGAGCACGCCGTCCCGCTGCCCGTCAGACGGCCCAGCTTGGTGGGCGATGGAGGCAGAACGCATGTGGGTATTAGTGGTTCCAGCCGGCCCGGAGGCTCCCCAGGGCCAGGAGGCAAAACACAGGGTGCTGGCTGGTTGGCAGAGAGCCCGTGTTCCCTAGCAGTCCCCAGGTGACATGGCATGAAGGACCAGAGAGCCCGGCTGGTCCACGTGGCTTCAGGGTGGGCAGTTCCGGCTGAGAAGGGGCTGTCTTCCATTTCACTGAGCAGACATGGAAGCAAAGAAGAGGTTTAGGGGAAGCAGCCAATGCCGCCCACGGGTCACCGGGCCCAGTGCCGCCCACGGACCGCCAGGCCCGATGCCGCCCACGGACCACCGGGCCGACCTCAGGGCTCTGCAGCCCCTACAATGACCGAGGGAATAAAGCAGAGACTGGGATGACGTGGTGCCTGCGGGCCAGCTGCACCCTGGGGCCTCTCCTGACTGCAGAGCCCAGCAGGGTGACGGGGACGTCAACTTCAGTCTGCACCCCCGGTCCCCTCCTGCAGGGCTCAGCCAGACTCCCGGGTGTGGGCGGTGCCGGGGATCAGGATGCGACCCCGCCACCCTGGAGCCCCGCAGGCTCCTCCCCTTCTCCTCACCCTCTCCTTCTGAAGCAGTCACCAAGACCCGCGCAGAGTGCACGGGGTCCAGATGGTGGGAATGGAGCTCCATCTCCTGGGAGGGGTCGTCCACGCAGGCTGGAAGCTCTCCCATCGGGAACTTCTTTCTGCCCGTCTCCCACCTCTGCCCCGTCCCAGGCTCCGGTTTCAAGGGTCAGCAGGAAGGGACACGGCCTGCGTAGCTTTCATTCTCACACGACGGCAGTGCCTCCGAGGCTCAGATCCAACTGTGTAAGTGCCCGCCTGCTGGGGCTTCCAGGACAGGAGGGCTGGACCAGGTGTCGGGCCATGCCTGTGAAAGACAAACCACCAGGGCCTGACCATCAGTGCTCAGGGGGATTTCCTCTGTGTTGGGAGCCAGTGTGAGGAACTCCGCCCATGGCAAAGGTCATGAGGAAGGAGGCTTGGCATACGCAAAGGCGGGATCAAGCCTCAGGAAACCCCCTGTTCCCGAGCATCTACCCCCAAAACCAGAGTACATTACGGGGAGCTCTCCCCCATAACCATTTCTCTCAGAGAAGGAGTTAACTTGCAGCTCCAGTTAATAAAAATTCCTGGGCGTGATAAGAGTGTTTCAGCTTACGAACTCTGGAGGTTCTCTGGCCTGCCTGATCAGGCTCATCCAGCCGCATGTGATTGTTTACAGCCTCCCAACTGTGACAAGCACGGGATGTTTTAAAACTTTCTAAATACAGACTCTTTTGAGAAGTTAGAAGATCATTAGTATAGTATTAGTAGGTTGATTAGGAATTATATTGGTGAAGGGTTTTTTCATTTGTCCTGCCAATAATTACTGCTAATTCCCTGCCCTGGGTGTGACAAGGATGTCTCAGGTCAAACCTCTCTGCTGACAGACTAGCTTGTGTGACAGCCTCTCAACCATAAACAGCACAGAGTTTGGAGTATTAGCATAGGGCTTTTTTCATTGATGAGTCAATGATTGCCATCAGGCCTCCATATCCTTAGGCACCTGGGAATATATTAATCAATGTATTTGGAATATAGAAAAGGAAATATAGTAGTTTTTGATGTTAGCAATACTAGACTTTTTGAGTTAATGAATTTTCTCTTTTATTACAGACCACTGTACTTTGTTATAAATCACTGTGTCCTTGCTATGCAAAAATGTAACTTTATCACTATCTTAAGACAAAATAGATCTTAAGGGGAACATTGGTGAAGGGTTTACTCTTGTTGAGCCAATATTTGCTGCTAAATCTCCATATTCCTGCCCTTATAATGAATACAACTAGCATATAGGAGAAATAAGTATTAACCTTTAAGATTAATCATGTTAAACCTTAGGTTAAGTAAATTCCTTTCTTGATTGTAACTCACTACACCCTCACCGTATAGGAATGCAACTTTATTTGGAGGGTGGCGCCTGATTTAAGAAAAAATCACCCCTGGAAAAATAAGTTTTCTGGTTAACTGACCGGTATCAGAAAGGGCCATAAAATGTCAGCACACCTCATGGCCAGAAGATGATGAAACCCATAAGACCTTTGCATAATTTTATATGAAGCACCTGACCGTGACAAGGGTCAGGTCTGCTGACCCCCACGTGACTCCGTATTCATCCCTATGTATAACAAAAAGGTATATAAACAAACCTGAAAAATAAAGAAATCGGATCAGTTTCTGGAAAGACTGGTTCCCCCGTGTCGTTTCTTTCTCGCTCCCCGTTTTCCTGGCTGAATTCCCATCTGAAATGTGGGTACTCACCAAGCCTGCTAATTCTGCCTGGGCTTCTGAGATCGGACCGGGGAGGCCTCAGTGCCTCCTCTCCTTCGGGAAAATGGAAAGACGGCTGTGGCCTACGTAGGTGGTGATTGGTATTCCGTGTAAACCAGTTATTCAGCCTCTTTTTCTCCACTAATTCTCCTACTACACTATCTGTTTCTAATCTCCCTCTATATCTGTAATTAAATAAGTTTTTTCCAGGACGCCGACTCCGTGCCCACCTTCGAATTACCCTGGATCCACCGGGGCTGGACCCCGGCACCTCCGGACACACAGACCAGGGTTGGAGCAAGCCCCGCCCTGGCCCAGAAGGCAAGACGCCCTCCTGCTTCTTGGATGAGGGAGACAAAGGCCGCTTCTTTCTGATCAAAACGTCTGCAGAAGCCACTAGAACGTGTGTGGTTGGCGCAAGTCGAGAGTCTGCCCTCGCCTGCCCAGAGCCAAAGACAGCCGAGAGCCCAGCTGCACGATAAAGCGCCACGTCCTTTCATGACCTTCTACCCTTGGGCTAAACGTTTAGCATGGATAAATGTGATTAAAGAGAAACATCTTAAGTGCAGATTTTCCCTGCACTCTCCCAGAGTCAGGGATTCCTCTTGCTCGCCTGAGGGCGTGGCCACCGGCGCCCAGGCATCTGGATGTCAGGGACCAGCAGCAGGAGGGGGGGGTCCCCAGGCGCTGGCAACCTTAGCGTGTCATGCTGGGCACCAGGGGCGCCGAGCTTGGTGGCACCACATCCTGACTCCAGGGCTCACCACACACGGGCCTCTCTGCCTGAGAGGAACCTGGGCAGGCCCTGCTGCCCTGCAAGCCCAGAAGACCCCCTCCCCACACAGAGGCCCCAGGACCCGACCCGCCAGCCCCGTCTCCTCCAGCCGCCACTGCAACAAGCAAGACCCTCACGGGGAGGGAGCTTGTTACCTCTCCTTCCTCACAGACCTCGTGAATCATTGATCAAAGCGCGGCCCAAGTCTGTGGGCGCCGGCAGCTGTGCTCTTCAACCTCATAATTGCAGGATGCCTCGGTCTGCCTTGCTTTTGATCAGCTCCGACGCCGGGGGCAGGTGAGAGTCTGCTGGGCGCTTGAGCCAGGGCCCCCCAGGGAGGAGGCTCCCGGCCTAAAACCCCCCGGGGCAGGGGCCAGGCAGGGAGGGGCGGTTTGAGGAGCCTGTCTGGTTACTCCCTGGCTTTAGGTCCACTGAGCTCTTTGATCAGAATCCCGGGCCGTGAGGTCCCCGGACACCTGTGTGCCTGGTCCCTGCAGGCGAGGAACAGGCTGCGAAGAGAAGCCCGCAGTCAGGGCTGCAGGTCCCTGCTCTCTTTCCGGCCATGAGCGAGTTTTCCCAGAGAAAACAGCGTGGGGTCAGAGCGTTTGGCAAGCGTGTGGTTAGACCAAGTTGGTGCGTGTGTTTTCCACAGGATGTGCCTGGACCTCTCCGGTGTTGTGAGCAGCGAGGAGCAGGCGAGGGGAGAGCCGTCCGGCCTTCACATCCATCTGGTCCAGGGCCCATTCACCATGAGCACGCCTGCCTCTGTGGGGACGCAGAGATGCCGAGAGGACCCTGGAACACAGACAGAAGTCCGGCTCCTGGCTCAGGCGACCCCTCTGCATTGCTCCCGAAGGGACACCTGGAACGTGGACCCCGAGTGTCCGCAGGAGGAAGGCATGCGAGGAGGCAGCCCCCCAGCGGCTGGGGGCGGGTCGGGAGGGCTTGGAAGCAGACTGGGAGGACAGGGAGCCGGAGCAGACGGAGGCCCAGAATCAGGTCTAAGACCGGGGCATTCCAGCCCCACGGGCGTGGACGGCCCAGGGGGAAGGGTTGTGAGGCTCTTGGGGCCGATGTGCACCCGCTCGGCCAAGGATTTCGGAACAGACAAGGCCGGTGCCCTCTGGGTACCAGCCCCTCGGGGCCAAATGCCAGCTTGGGGGCACAGCTTCCATGGACCTGAGCGTCAGCGGCATGGAGGGCCGCGTCCAGGGCTCCTCCTGTGGCTCCTGGGAAGGCACCAGGTGGAAGAGCTCCCTCACTTTGTCCACCTCCTCCCAGGACCCTCATCGTCCGACCGCGGGACAGAGACCGAGCCTCCCTGCACCCGCCCGGCCTCCCGAACGGTCAGTGGGTCCGTCAGCCGGGCCCCTTCACCTGACGCTGCCCGCCCCAGGCGTCTCCAGAGACGCTCAGGTATCCCCAAGCCCCTGGCCGTCTCTGCGGGGAGGTCCAGTCGATGCCCATGTGCACCTAATACGCGCATGTCAGGCCAGTCAGGACTCTGCAGAGGAGCAGGGCATACGTGCGTCAACACGGCCCTGTGAATCCTACAAGGCGCGGGCTCACTGCCTGTGGGATTGGGAAGCCCCAGCCCCTGCCATCTGCGAGCGGGTCCTCAGGATACTGCTGGCCTAGGCTCCAAGCCATGGGGAAGAAGCCCGCCCTGCTCCGGGCCAGCCAGGCAGACAGGGCAAACCCTCCTGCCACCCAGCTGTTATGCTCAGGCTTCACAGGCAGGACGAGGCTCCCACACTGGCCAGGCGTCCGCTTCACTCTGTCCTCTGGTTCAGATGCTAATCTCTTCCCAGCACACCCTCAGACACACCCAGGATTAGGTTCAACCAAATACCTGGGCACCACGGGGTCCCAGCAAGATGGCACGTGAGCTAGCCATCACACACCATGTTCCGAAAAAGCCCTCACTTCCACGGTCCAGCCCCGCTGCCCTGCCCAGGCCTCCTCAGGTCAGTAGACGGCTGCCAGTCCCTGGGCACCAACTGCAGAACCCTGGGGTCCCCTTGGCCCCGCATGAACATCCATCCCAGCAAGTCTGACTTCCCACACCTTCTGAGCATCCAGGAAACGGGTGCTCCCTTCGTCCCCCAGCCACACAGCCTCCACTCCCACTGACTACCTCCCCACCTTCCCACTGCAGCCCTGTGCCCTGCTGACCCTGCAGCAGGCAAGCCCCTCCCAGCGCGGGCTGGGCTACCCCTCCCCGCCATCTCCCATCTCCCCAGAGTGCCAACGTGAGCCCCTGGTGCCCCTGACAGGGCAGCGTTAGGGACCAGAGGGGCTCCGGGGGCAAAGGGGATGGGCAGTGTCCTTCCCCACCCGAGGGGTGGACAGCACACTTCCCCTGAGGGGCTCACGCTGATGAAGAGACAGAGGTGGCCCCCCAGTGAGGAGGTGCTGCAGGTGGGGGCTCAGGAGTCAGACGGACCAGGCGGGGCTCGCTCCCTCCAGGCAGGTGGTTGAGACCCCCACCCTGAGGAGGGGATGCAGGAGCCCCGCCAGGTGGACTGAGGGGCAGAGGGGCTCACGGCGACAAGGCCATAGGGGCGCGCGGCTGCGGGGCTGCAGGAACCAGGGACTTCCGGAAGGGGGAGCCGCCACAGCGACCGCAGGCCCAGTCTCTGACACAGGGGCACAGTCAGGCGGCTCGCTCAGCACGGCCAGGTGGCCGCCTTTCAGCCCCCTGGCGGCTCCTCCCCACACCTCACTCTGCGTGTCTGCCTCCCGCAGGCAGCGTCACATGCGGGTAGGAAAGCGGAGCAGCGCTGGGCAAGACCTGGGGCAGGAGCGTGGGGGGCCCTGCCGCCTCCTGGCTGGACCGTCCCGGGGTGTCCACCCCCTGAGGGCAGAGCAGCGGCCATGAGCAGAGCCACTGTCCTCCGGGGGCTCAGGCAGCCACAGCTCTGCACCGGGGCCCCCACGAGAGGGGACGTGCAGTAGGCACTGCTGGCCCCTCAGCGCCTTCCCCGAGGGACCAGCCATGCCGAGTCAGACCCAGAGGCCGGCCTCCGTCCTGGGAGGACCCAGGACCCCCCAGACACGCTCTCATAAGGGCCGCAGGGCACTTGCAAGGAACCTAGTGCTGCGCTGTGTTCCTGTTACGTCTATGAACTCGCCTGCTTGCAAGGGGAACACTCAACCTCCCTCACGTGTGCCAGGGCGTAAGAGGACCTGGGCAAATGTCCCACCCGCAGAGCCCCCAGGCAGGAACCTGGGGAGTGGTGGCCCCCGGTGGCCCCAGGCGGCTGGTGGAGGGCTCAGGGCAGGCCGAGTGCGGCCCCCCTCCTTCGGGGCTCCGGCCCTCAGCTGCCTGACCCAGCTCTCCCCTTCTTCCAGACGCTGCTTCTGCCCCAGAGCTGCAGCTCATTAAAATTTCAGGCCGACTGGTCTACCTAGAGCCGCCTCTTCCATTTTTAATATGCCTTCCCCTTATCAAACCTGCATGAGGAGACGCGCCCATGGCCCACAGCCCCTGTCTTCTAGCAATTTGTAACTTTTTCCTGTTAATTTTGCAACGATGGAGAGGACGAGAATTGGTCAAGCTAAATGAACTTCCAAATTACAAGGCTCTGTGTGTCAGGGAGGAGGGTGACCTTGGGATGGGTTTTGCCCGGATGGGCTCCCCATCCATTTCCTGTCAGGGGTTAAAGACGGAGCGAGACCCCCAGGAAGAGGGCGTCTATCCAGGCCTGTGTGGGCCCAGGGCAGCCCCTCCCCAGCTCTGTCCCAGCTGAGAACCCGGGCAGAGGTGTCCAGTTGCTCGAGCGCAAAGACTGCCCCCTGGTGGCTTCCTGGAGCACCTGATGGGGGGCTGTCCCCCTCAAACCTCGGGGGAGGCTTCCTAAGGGTGGGCAGGGACTCCTAGCTGAGCCCCCTGTTTCCTGGGAGGCTGGAACCTGAAGCACACCCAGATAACCAAGCCAACACCGCCTGGGCCCCCGGGGCCCCTCTCAGGAAGGAGAGTCATGGACCCAAGACGCGATGCGGGGCAGGCGGCTTCCCCCCAGCCAGCACTACCTCAGCTGCCCCAGCCTCCAAGCCTGAGGCCTGGGGAGGCCCCGGGGAGGCAGGGGTCGAGCAAACCTCTGAGGAGGGTGGGAGGGCGCGAGAAGCGGGGGTCCCCTCGGGGCACGTGCTCTGGGATCTCCAAAGAAACGAGCGGGAAACGGATCCTTTAAATTACCTGCTTTTGCTTCCTTTTCACATAAACAAGTAACGGCCCCTGAAGAAAAACTGGAAACTGCTCACAAGAAAGAACAGGCCCTCTGGAGACCCCTGACTTGAAGCAAGACCCACCTCAACCAGGCAGGGTGCCCAGAGGAGCTCACCTCCACCCAGAGAGCCGCCAAGCCCCTTCCCACCGCCCCCCCCCCAACGCAGACGCAGGAGAGACCCCATCCCCTCACTAGGGACAAGGAGGGGCAGCTGGACCAGCCTGCAGGCCCACCCCATCGGGTCAGCCCCGTCCATCTAGCCCCAGCCAGTACAGCCCCGTCCATCTAGCCCCAGCCAGTACAGCCCCGTCCGGCCAGCCCCATCGGGTCAGCCCACTGGACCAGCCCCATCCGGCCCCCTCGCGCTCCCCCTGGTCTCTGCCTTCCTCCTGCTCAATTCTTCCCTCACGTCCGGGCCACTGGACTCTGGAGTCTCCAGGGGTTGTTCCAGGCTCCAGGCTCCAGGCTCCCAGGAAGGGAGGGCAAGACGCGGTGCCTGCAGGTGCAGATCCCTTCAGTGACAAACAAGGGGAAGCTCTGGGGGGAACAGGCCAGGACAAGCACCCCAAGCAGGGTCAGGACCGGGAGGGCCGGCGCGGAGGCGGGAGCCGGCGCCCCCTTCACACGAATCCCTGAAGCTGCAGGTCACACGGCAAACACGCCGAGGTCCCACGACCCGGCTGTGAGAAGCAGCGCAATTCAAACACGCAGAAAACGTGGGTTTTAAACGAGGAAAAGTCTCTGAAATACCAAAGATAACGAAGCGTCACCTGTCCGGGCAGGTGACGTGGAGCCGAGTACTGAATAAAACAGGGACCTTCCTGGTGGTCCAGTGGCCAAGACTCCACGTTCCCAGCGCAGGGCCTGCGTTTAATCCCTGGTCAGAGGACCGGAGCCCTCACACCGAGACGGAAGCTCCTTCAGGCTGCAGCAAAGACCGAAGGCCCCTCGTGCCTCAGGTAAGACCCAGCAGAGGTAAGTAAATATATAGGTTTCTTTCTGAAAGACACAGGCACAATTCACACAGGTATTTCTCTTTGCATTCCATCAGCATTGCTAGATTTCAACCAAAATTCATCTACTTTATGCTAAACGAAAAATAATCAATTTAAGGTTTAAATAACAAAATGTGTATTGAAATTACACACACTATAGACACATTTTCATAAAAATGCAAGTGAAAGCTTAAGAGATTAAAATATTTTTTATATTTTCCCCAAAATAGTTATTTTATTTCAAACTCTTAAGGATTCTCTATTAAAGGTAGAAGGCAAAATGTAAATTATAATAATGAACGCCATGGGAAAACACTA
Organism: Ovis aries; assembly: GCF_016772045.2. Taxonomy (NCBI): domain Eukaryota; kingdom Metazoa; phylum Chordata; class Mammalia; order Artiodactyla; family Bovidae; genus Ovis; species Ovis aries. The sequence continues at coordinate 224,845,422 of NC_056056.1, forward strand.
GAACAGTAAACATAGTTATTTGTCCCAAAGAAAATCTCAGGTGATGAAAACACAAAGCACACCGCCATGAAGTCTGAATTTTCACCAAGTTTTGCTGAGTGCTTGTTACACTTCAGTCACCGCTCATTTAATTCTCACAACAACCAGAGCACGTGCAATGCTCTCAATAAGAATAAATCTGGGGTCACTTTTTTAGAAAGCACGTTCACTAGTATTAACTGTTAATAATAAGCCTGCTTGTCTAACGCCCTGTGTCCCCCTAGTTGTCCAAACATCGTCACTCTTGGAAGGTGGTCCCGCAGGGCCTGGGGCGGGGGGGGGAGGGGGGGCGGCACACGTGGGCCCAGAGGCAGGAGGGGTCACGTGAAGGGCAGCGGGCCTGCAGTGCAGCAAGGCCCCCATGGGCGAGCCTGGTCGTACCCGAGGCCCCTGCATCTCCCGCACCCGCGTCCTGCGGACACGGCGCCCTCGCCGGGGCAGGCTGGGACGGGGTCTCAGGGGGCGTGCAGCGGGAACAAGGCCCTCGGGGCCCAGCCTGCAGATGGACAGGGGGGCAGGGGGCAGGTCAGGGGGCGGGTCAGGGGCTGGCGCTGCACGGGGTGGGGGCGTCTCCAGGCAGCAGCTGGAGGCCAGGAGCCCCTCACCATCCACCCAAGGTGGGGTGCCCTCCCCAGCCTCACGTCAGGTCTTCCTCCTCCTCCCTGGCAGACGACCCACCTTCTCTGGGTCCTGCTTTCTCACCGGTGAGTGAGGACCGCGCCTGGTTTGTCGTTAGGAGAGCGAGGCAAGGCTGCTGGGAGGAAGCCGCCCAGCATGTGCGGCCCACGCGGGATTATTTTAGGAGCCGCGAGCTGAGCTCTTTGCCCCAGCAGAGAAGAGGCCAGAGAACAGCTCACGGGAGACACGTGGGCTCAGCGTCCTGGCGAGGAAGCCGGCTTGGCTCAGGGACGTGCGGGATGACGATTCCTTCCCGCCGAGGTCCATCTCAGTGAGGAGTGTGGGGCATTAGGACTGACTCTCTGCAGACTGGGCATCGTCTCTGCTGGGGCTGCAGAGTGGCCAGAAGAGGCTTCACCTGCCCGGGCTCTGCGGTGGCCGCATCAGGCACGAGGCGTCTGGACTTGAAGGGTGAGGCTGCAGGCTCCCCGATCCCGCGCTGAGGGGCCCCAAGAGGCACAGGATTCCTGGGAGGGAAGCCGACTTCCCTGCTGACGATTAGGAAGGAGCCAGCCAGACGGAATCCCAGGTTTGGGAGAATTAAAGTCGGCATCCCAGAGAGACAGGACATCGTGATTTCACCTGGAGAAAAGGGGAAGAAGCCGCACAGTGAACCAGGACTGGGGTCCACGGCGGGGGGCTGAGCGGCACAGTCAAGGGCAGGGCCCCCCAGGGAAGATAGTCCAGACAAGTGGGCGAGTGGGCAGACCAGGGCTCTGACCCAGCTCTGCTTCCCAGGAGGCACTGTGGGGACCCGGCCAGCCTGCTCCCTGGACGGGCCCCTGCGACCTGCACCCTGCGCCGGGGAAGGCAAGAGGGGCGGGCGTCTCTCTGCCCCTCCCCTCGAAAGCACGGGCCCCGGGGGCAGATGGCTCAGGACTGCAGATGGCTCGGGGGGCTCAGGGGGACGCAGGGGCAGGTCTGGGCCAGCAGGTGCAGCCGGAAGGAGCACGAAGCCCCCTCACGGCTCCTGGCCGACCGGCCCCAGTGAGTCAGCCTGCAGCCCAGAGCGCCCCAGCTGCGTTTCTGGAAGCTTCTGCTCCCCGGCCCTTGACTCCCCCGGAGCCCCAGTCGGGCGCCTCCCGCAGCTCGCAGACCATCGGAGCCCCAGGGCCGCAGCGGCAGCCTCTGGAGCTCGGGGAGAGCTGGCCAACAGTGCCCCCCGGTGGCCCCTGCAGCCTCTGCCGCGCAGGCTGCCTTCCCAGGTCTGGCCTCCGGGTGGACACTGGACAGCGGACACCCTCTGTCCCGGGCAGGCCTACGTGGAGGCTGGATGTTTAGCTGAGTGCCCATGTGCCTGTTGTCTGTCCCGCTGCCTGGCCACAGCAGCTCTGGGGACGCCCTGCCGTCCTTGTGGCACCCCCGAGGGGCATCTAGCCTGGCCTGATGGATGAGTTCAGGGAGGGCTTCCTGGAGGAGATGGCAGCGCTCTGCTAAGAATGAGCTGGGGGCTCCTGGGCGCCTAACTGCAGGGGACTCAGTGGGGGAAGGGGCGGCGAGGCTGGGCCTGGAAAGCGGCCGCGTGGGCAGGACGGGCCTCTGGAGGAGGGGGCAAGGAGGCCATAGGGCGCGGGGGTGAGGAGCCGGCTCAGGCTGCGTCCTCGCGACCTTGCGGGTCACAAGTGTACGCGCCCACTGTGCCCACACCTTGAACTCACACAAGGTCGCCGGTTGGTTGTGTCCCGGTCGAGCTGGGAAGAAGCCTCTCTGTGGAGCGTTGATGGAAAGCACGTGACATGGCCTGGAGCTGGGCTCACAGCGGAGTGCCTGCCTCCAGGCCTCCCCGTCCACTGCGCGGCAGGCGTGAGGCGTGGCAAAGGGGGGCCTGCGGAGAGGGGCTGGACTTTCTGAGCCCTTTCCGCACGTTTCTTTAAATCTAAAATTATTCTAAAGTAAGAAGTGTTATTTTTTTTAATCCGCCTACCCTCTCACCCCCTCCCCAGAGAAATGATGGCTTCACTGCTGTTGCATCTAGGGGGAGGGGTCACTCTGACTCCCCCAAAAGGAGGTGCCCTGAGCCCCGGGCAGCTCCCATGGGTGACCCGGGGGGATGTGCCCGACTCCAGGTCTTTCCGTAGAATGACAGGAACTGCGGGTCACCAGAGAGATGCCTGTGATCCCCCCAGGAGTTCATCCAGCATCAGTGTGTTCAGTGATGCTGTGACCTCTGCGTAGAAAGAAAATATTCAGAACAAATTCCAAATGAAGCAACTGGCCACACGGAACCTACTCAGTCTTGCTGGAAATTAGGCAGGAAAGTGTGAGCCATCAACTCACTTTAATGTCAGCAGATGTTGGATAATTCATTGGTGACTCATGGGCACAAATCAGGCTAAATCCACCTGACTCTGAGTGGCCTTGCAGGGTCAGCCCCAGGCCCGGAGCTGCCCCACTCAGCTGTGGTATTGAGGCATGGACAACGCACCAGCCACCCAGGTGAGAGGGCAGAGCTGTGAGCCGAGTCTCTGCAATGGTCCAACAGCGGCTGCCCTGGAAGGCCTGAAGTTCCCTGGACTCTGTTTGAGCCCAGGCACGTCCACTGCTTCGTCCAGGGAGAAGGTGCTGAGGTATTCAGGGGTGGTGGGCCCAGCACTGTGACCCCGGCTCCCACAGAGTTCGGGGCCGCCCGCCTGATACACATGGATGATGGCACAGCGTGGCTGGGATGGGCCCCTGTGCTTGCCCCAGCCAGGCCTTCCCTGGGCACCATCCAGTCAGCCACCCAGGCCAGCTTGGAGCTCTCTGGACAGGAAGAGGCCTGGTCACCAGGTCGGGACCCTCAGCCTGAGGGACACACAGGAGACAGGAAGTGCCCGGGTCACCAGGTAGGGGCCCCCAGTCTGCAAGGACAGGGGAGAGCACACTGTGGTGGGTTCCCAGCGTCTTTCCTGTTCCAGCTGCGTCTCCTCTCCGTGGAGGGAAACAGGACCACAGAGCTGACGTTTCCTGGGTCACGCGGGTCATACGTTCCAGCCCAGGTGTCCCAGCCCTGACGCCAAGGCGGCTGCCCCGTGCACGCCCGCAGCTGCTGGGGGAGGCTGGGGACGCTGGGCTCTGCCCCGGACAGAAGGCCTGGCCTGGGTGCTCTCAGCTGTGAGGGGTCCAGGGTGCACATGGGGTCCCTTTCCTAACAGGGCCGATCCGTACGGTCCGTGGCCTGGAAGCCTGCCTGTTCGCCTCTCGGGAGGTCGGGGCCCGACTGCAAAGAAGGGGGAGCCGGGTGCTGCAGCAGGGCAGGCTGTTGGGACAGGGTGACTGGCACAGCCGCCTGCCCCTCCTGTGGCCCTTTTCCCACCCGACCCCCCGCTGCCTCTGGCTCCATCCCAGCGCCTCCCCACAGCCCACTGCCAGGGGCCCATGAAGGCACTTTTTCACTCTTTCTTCCTCCTGAGTGCACGCCTGCCATGCGCCATACTGCCTCCCAACTCCTGTCCCCATTCTTCTCTCCCTCCACCCAGGGTCCCTAAAGCCCCCCTCTCCCGGCCACACTGGGCCCCTCCAGACTCAAGCTCCTCCAAACACTGTCTACAGCCCAAAAACCCAGCCCAGGGCTCTGGGGGCCGTGCCCTCGACCCCAGGCTGCAGAGAGAAGGTGATTCATGGAGTGACTTGCCAAAACCACTCACTCACCCCCGTGTTACCATCTCCCTGGTTTGGCTGGACGCAGAGCATTTAATAAATGTTTAATGGCAACGATAAAGGATCAGCTCAGCATGGCTGAAGACTTCTGTTCAGGGACCCGGGCTGTGCTCCGGGTCAGTAATAAAATGCATCTTGGCAGAGCGACTGAGGTGCATTTGGCGGCCCCGGTGGTCTTATTCAGGGCCGCAGCCAGCACAGAGGTCTGACGGGAGCCAGCAAGTGCCTGTCTGTCCCCCTGGAAAGCTCTGAGTGTGAGGCATGGCGGGGACCACTCTGTGAAAGCCGCCCCTCGCCCACTCAGCCGGGTGCAGCATCCCCTTCCACTGCTTGGGGCTGCCAGGAGCTCGTAGGGTGGTTGCCAGTCATGTCCTGACGACCCTGTGACAAGGCCGGAAGGGCTCAGCCAGGCCCCTGGTACGCAGCGCTCAGCAAGGGTCCCGGAGAGTACACCCCAGGAGGGCTGTGGAGGCCTCGGGCAGTTTCTCCTCTGCCCTCCTCTAATGAACTGGGTGGGAGTCAGCTCAGCACTGTGAGCCCTCAGGACCCAGAGGGAGCTCGGCCCTGGGGGGCGGGGGTCCCAGGGTGGTGGGCTGAGCTGTGGTCTGGAAACGGCTACGAGAGGCCACTGAGGCAGCAGAGGGCATCGGGCAGAACCAAGACTCCCAGCGCCGGGGAGCACCAGACCCAGAATGGTGTCCTGACGTCCGGGCCCCCACCCAGCCGTGGGGAGAGGGCAGTGGTGTGAACGGGGGTCCCTGCCCACCTGACCTGCCGGCTTTCCACCACCCTACACCCCACCTCTGCGAGATCCCCACGTCACCCTTCTAAGGGAGCCCAGGACAGACACCAAGGATGAGAGGACCCGGGCAAAGGGCCACCCTTGGGGGAAGGGAAACCTAAAGGGACGTGCCTCCCGCCCAAACAAGGACAGTGGGGCCAAACCAGAAAAAGGCTTCCAGAGGAAAGAACGATTTTCAAAATAAAAACAAAGGAAATAAAATGGGGCTGAATGGTGCGGAGGCCACAGCCATGCCGCGAGGTGCGAACCTCAGGTCAGGAGCTGTGAAGCCGGGAAACCAGGGAGGCCAGGTGAGTAGGGTGAGGATCGGGAGGGGAGGAGGAACCCAGGGTCCCAGCCATTCGGATTGCACGGGAGAAAGCAGGAGAGGTGCCACTGTGGACTCGATAATAGGGGACCGATGCTGTCAAAGGAGACGGCAGGCCTGGAGCGCTCAGGACCCAGGAAGGTCGCAGGGGCCGGGCCTGAGGCTGTCCCCGCGGAATCCCCAAGCAACGGGGACAGGAAAGCAGTGTACTCTGGGGTGGAAAGAAGAAAACTGTGACAAGCCCTGAGAGCTCACGCTCTGACCGTGCCTCCCACGGGCCACACCAGAGCATCTCCACACTCCAGGTATGCAAGGCCAGGACCCAAGCCCGTGCAGAGAACGTCGCATCGGCGCAGAACAAGGCAGGCTCTGGACACGCGGGTCACACAGCACGCACCACCTGCTCGCCGCCTCTGCAGAAAACCCAGGGACACCAACGTCGGCCACAGATGAACGGATCGGAAGCATTAAGATGAGAACTAACACCAGCTCCTCTGCAGGGAGGCTGGAGACAACTCATTGGCTGCCCGTCCTGCCAGAAGCAAGCTCACAGTCCCGTGGGTGGGGCGCCACGTGCAGCCCTTATACAGGAAGTAAAATCGCCGCGTTATATACATCGCGCGGCACTCGGCTTTCCTCACTGAAGAGCTTCCTATAGCAGGATATGAAAAGCCTCCTAGCTGTGTTTAACAGCTGCATAGAGTCCAACGTCACGAGCGCCCCTCGACTCCTAGCATCAGTCCCCTACTGGCGGATACCAGGTTGTCTCCTGTAATTAACTTTTGCTAACCTCGCTGCAGTGAGCACCCTTGTTCCTGTATCACTTCTTACATGTGAGTGTGTCTGCAGGCTAAAAAGAATCGAAATGCAACTGCTAACTAAAATGGGAATTCCGCTAAAGTCCAGAAATGAAAAGATTTTACACATCGCAGCATAACCGAGAAGCCTGAGGAGGAGTGGAGGAAAAAGGGAACCTGAAACGTCTCATTTGCGGGAGAAAAGTCTTGGAGGGAAATACAAGTCTGAACCACGTCAGCTGCCTGGGCAGAAGTGCATCACGGGGTTCATTGTTGGCATCGTGGATTCCCATTTCAGGGAAGTAAATCCCCTGGAGGAAAACGTAATTAGCAGTAGAGCTCTCAGACCAAAAAATGTAACTATTGGGGGGAAAATGTAGTAAACAATAATTTTGTCAAACCTGCAAAACACAGTTAAGTAAAATGCATAGAAAGTGTAACACAGAGCAAACAGCAGACTCCAGCGGGAAGGCCATCCCGTTAACGTGACTGGACCACCCTCCCCGTCAAGGAGCTACGACTTTCAGTTTTGATCAACTCAGTTTTGTGGACTCAAGAGGAACAGGAGCAAACCAATATGCTAGAGCTGGAAACAAAGAAACGGAGCCTCGAGGCCGCAGAAAAGGAAGCACGGGCCTCAAGAAAACGGAGCAATGAGAACACTGGTAAACGAGAGAAAGCAGGAAGACATGGGCTGTGCGAAGTTACTCGACAAAGGCACTCAGCAGTGAAAGTTGAACCATTCAGGGGCACAGAGAGGGATGGACTCTCATGACGAGAGGCAAACTTTGTGAAGAAGTCAGCCTTTTCAGTCTGTGCCTCAGAAGGGTGGCCACGCTTGCTGCGCTTACAGCGAGGGTCCACCAGGAGTCCTGCCGTGAAGTTGGGGACCAGGGCGGGCTGGGCGTGAATCCCCATCCTCCTCCCTGTGACAAGGTCCCCGCCGCACGGGGCTCCTCTGAGGACCACAGCAGACCCTCTGGAAAGCCCCTAGTGCATGATGGATGTGAGCGATTCTTGCAAGAGCTGCTAGAAACCCAGGGGACTTGGTAAAACTGGCCCCGCAGCAAGCCACCCCCATGCCCACTTCATGGCTGTGCGGATCGAGTACAGGACGGAAACAACAGCAGACAGAGGCCAGGGGAGATGGCCCCGAACACCCACTAGACTTGATGAAGCAGATTTACGAGGCACGAACAGCGCTCACACCAGCTCGGAGAGCGGGTCGCGCACCACCTCCCTCTCGGACAGAATGCTGCTTGCCGAAACTGTTGAAACAGTGACGTGCTTGGCCTCGCATAAAGCCTTCCAACACAACTCGAAAAGGCAAAGCTTGTCTGGCCTGATATAATCTGATATGATTTGATTAGGAAACGGTAAAATTTGAAACAATAATGCAGAGATGATCAACAGTATCTTCAGGGCTTGAACAATAAGAAATTTACTTAAGACAGTCCTTGGATCCAAGAGTTAGGAAACAAATGACGGAGTGCCTCAGAAGCTTTGAAAACAAGAATGCTTTGTGCCAAAACCAGCTAGACACAGGAAATGGTCTGTTAAAAGAAAAAGACACATTACCTCTAAAGAATTTCGTTATTTTCGAGGAAAAATAAAGATGACGGCATTTGGTACTCCTCTAAACATATTAGGAAACTAACAAAATGAGCTCAAAGAAATTAGGAGGAAAGAATTTAATAGACATGAAAGTTAAAATAATGATACAGTAAACAAATAGGTGGAAAGCATGGCTCAGTCCAAATACAGTTCTTTGAAGTTAAACTTTAGAAGCTAATTACGGGGAAGAAAGATAGAAAAAGAGGGGAGAGAAAGAATGAACGGGGAGGGGGATGGAGGGTCGAGAGTGAAGCATCACAGGTGAAGGAAAAATCGAGAGAATTAGGATTATGAGGCAACAACGATCTAACTCGGTAGAAACATATTTACAAATTTAGGGGAAAAAAGAGATAATTTCTTAGAAATGTAAAAAATTAACTAAACGTATCCAAGAAGAAGTGGAAAACCCTGAATAAGCCAATTACCGTGAAAAAAAAATTAGCAAACTGATTAAACACCTACCAGTGAAAGAAAATCCCCAAGATTAGATGCATTCAAACTGAATTTCAACCAATCTACTAAAGTAGAAAAAGACTCATCTCTGTCACTTAAAATATTCCAGAACATAGAAAATATTTTAGAAGAATAACTCACCTCTGAATTTTATGTAATTAGTAAAACTCCAAAAACAAAATTGCATAAAGAAATAGCAAAATGATTGAAACTACCAATACCATTTATGAACATAGATACAAATTTTATTTAAAATGAGTATCAATCAACAGAGGCTTCCCAGGTGGTACGGTGGTAAAGAATTTGCCTGCCAATTCAGGAGACGTGGGTTCAATCCTCGAGTCGGGAAGATCTCCTGAAGGAGGAAATGGCAACCCAGTATTCTCGCCTGGAAACTCCCATAGACAGAGGAGCCTGGTGGGCTACAGTCCACAGGATTGCAGAGAGTCAGACACAACTGGACAGCTGAGCACAGACGTGTGCATCCATCATGGGACTGATGATAACAGTAATAACACGCTATGACCAAATGCACATCCTGTTCCCCAGGCCCGCTTGATATAATAGGTGGACGTTCTACAGAGACTCCCAAGAGTCAGCATACCTATGCAATCTATTTTGACAGTAGGTGTAAGACCCCAAACAGTACAAAATAAAGGCTTGTCTTGTAAAGACAGAGTGTCTTGAGCCTCCCTACTGATGAAGATTGGAGAGAAGACCCATTTGCCAAATCTATAGCCCTGAAACCAGTAAATGCCCCTGTCAGCAGGCAGTGCTGTCGCGGGAGAAGACGCTGAGGCTGGTGCCGGAGACGGTGGATGTGCTCCAGTAAACACAATGGTGGGGACCTCAGCGTCTGCGGCTGCTGTTGAGTGAAGTGCGTGGTTCTGCCATGCCCCGCAGCTTCAGCTGAGGACAGAGAGTGAGCAAGCGGGGAGCCTGCGTGGGGGCCCTAACCTCTGCAGTCCTCCTGGGACCAGCTTTACTGCTGTGGCAGCGGTCACTCCGGTAGTTCTGCATCTTGGTTGAGGGGGCGGCAGTTACAGGTGCCCCATGAGGCCCTTCCTTTCCTTCTTCAAGAAAGAAGAACCAAGGTAACTGGGTTCATGGGACCAAGGCTTCTTCCACCAGCCACACACTGGGGCAGAACAAGAAGCAAGGTCCATGGACCCTCTGAGCATCTCTAGGATGGAACCGCACCAGCTCCATTTCATCCATGAACCAGCTCAGCCCCCCACCACCACAGCTGGTAGACCAAATGGCATTTCAAGTCCATTTACATCTATTTAAACTCAGATCCCCCACTAGAGAGACTTCCCTGTAGCTCAAATGGTAAAGAATCTGCCTGCGAGGCGGGAGACCAGGGTTCGATGCCTGGGTTGGGAAGTTCCTCTGGAGAAGAGAAGGAGTATTCTTTCCTGGAGAATCCCATGGACACAGAAGCCTGGCGGGCTACAGTCTGTGGGATCGCAAAGTCGGACATAACTGAGCAATTAACAAGGTCCACCCACAGTCCCCCACTAGCAATCTTTGAGAAGAACAGATATTTTTCTCCTTATTGCAGAAATAGCCTGAGAAGTACCTACAGGACCTTTGGAAGAACTCTTGGGTACTTGTTCCCAAGGTAGCTCAAAATGGGCCCTGGAATCCTTGCTCAAGGAGAAGGCCTCTCTAGGCAGCTGGCCCTGGACTTGGGAGCTGACCAAGGCGTGTGTTCCTGGGGAGGGGGTGTGACTTTCCACTGTGGAGCTACTTGTGAGATATCAGTTTTCATCTGTTCTATGAGCTGAGCAACACACAACCACGCAACGCTCTCTTACTCCCAGGAAGACCATGGTTCGCTCGTGGCTCCTAGCAGTGACCCTGATGTTCATTCTGGCTTTGCTGCTGATGTTGGGGGCAATACCCACATTGCTACTGAGGAGTATTGATACAAGAAAATTGGCTGAATCTTGGAAAAACAGTACACTTCATGGAATTTTAATTTATTCCCATCCTTCTCCGCCCAACTCCTAGGTAGTGTTAAAAACCAGCAGCCTCACAACTGCGGAAGTGGTGGGCACCAGCACCCAGCAGCCACTAGGAGCAAAATTAGCCAAAAACTCCAAAATCTCCATCCGCCAAGAAATGTCACTGTTTGATCCACCTGTCAATTTCTGAAAAGCTGCACTCTGAAGATGCGTCTGTGTGTGACTTGACTTGGAGCTCAATCTGCTCAAACAATCCAATGTCTAGCACATTTGTTGAAAACAATCAACAGCAGTTGTTTAACACTGAAGCTGCCTTCAAGGGAAAAGGGAAAAGCTGGGGGATAAGATGCCTGTAGGGAGATTTGAAAAGCTCCAACATAGTCCTGGGAATCTAGAAGACCGCACGCATGTACAGGGCTTGATAACACCCTGACCTCTGCCTCTGGCTCACCTGGAGGCTTTGCACAGAAGGAGAAGGCTGAGCAGGGTTGTCACTTGCCTGCCTAGATGGAGGAGGGGAGCCCCAACACCGATGAGCCCTCAGCAACCACTGGAAGACGCTGGTTCAGGGGCATCAGTGACTCTCCATCCAGTCATTAGCTGCTCTCTAAGCTAATCCAGCGTCTGCATACAATAAAGAACGCAGACCTCACAGGATCAGCGCAGAAAATCCCCAAACTAACACCTAGCGACATCTATGTTGAGGAAGGGGAGAGAGAAATCTGATTCTAGACTTGTTACATTGCTTCATCTAAAATATTCAATTGTCAACAAAGTATGAGGCATACAAAGAAACAGAGGGAAAAGCAGTTAATAGAAACTGCCCTTGAGGAAACTCGGACATTGGACTTACTGGAAAAAGACTTTAGATCTCCTGTGGTCTTGTTCAGAGCAATGATGGAAAACTTGTCTCGAAGATTCAACAAAAACATGAGAATTATGTCTCACCGAATAAAAAATATCAGTAGGAGAAAGAAAAGTGAAAATAGTCAAATAAAAATTCTGGAATTGAAATATAATAACTGAAACCAAAAAAAAAAAATCACATCTCCTAAATCCAACATAAAAATCATATGTTTTTCAATAATTCTCCGAAGATTGTGTCTGCTTTAGTAACTGATGATACGCTAGGGTTATCATAACCACTCTTAGCTATGAGGCTAAAATGTTCTACTTAATACTTTGTGATCTTGAAAGATGAAAAAGTGGAAAATGATGGCCAAATATGGTAAAAACTCAGATTTTTTAAAGTAATATGTTGACGGTACATGCTGCTTAATACAGCTTGTTGTCTGTTATTTTGAGTAGCCTGATTTTTAAAATAGTCATATTCATAACCATTGCTGAAACAGCTGTCTTCTGATGGTAGACACGCTGACCCAAGCATAAACGCATATGTGTGCTCACACACAGAGAGACACACACACACGCCCGAGTGCGATGCATTCTGTTCATTCCTGGCACAGACTAAGATTTCTTGCACAACGAGCTAATCTTTAGTGAACATTTGAGGAACTTGGCTTATGAGAGCCTGGGGACCTTCCTTCTATCGACCAGGCAGTATTCAGTCTTCCGCAGAGAGGACACGCCCGTTTCTTGCCAATGCACATTCCCAGGGGGTGGTCTGCCCAGGGGCTTCAACCCCCATCCCAAAGCTTCCTAGGGAGCCTGACTCCAAACCTGAAGCTTCAGGGCTCTGCATAGGAAGGGCACCCAGCGTTAGGAGGCATTTTGTTGTGGTCGTTGAGGGCCAAGTGGAGATGCTGAATCTTCACTGGCTTGGAAAAAAGGCCATGAGTGTTGGTGGCTGGACACACAGCAAGCACACAGGGGTCTGTGAGAGGGAGAGAGAAGCATCATGCTGGACCACAGGCGGTATCCATGGGGCACTGCCAGAATGCAGGCTCGCTGAAGGAATGACCTCCACCTCACACTGAGCCAGAACCTTGGGTCAGACGTTCCAGAGCCTCGAGCTGCCATGGAGCGTAGGTCCCGACGAGAGCCTCAGGGGAGATCAGATTCCCCTCCTGGGCAGGCAAGCCTGGGGCCCCAAGAGTTGCTGCAGGAAAATACACCTTCTTCTCAGTTTGGACCAGCCTCCCTGGAGGGAGAGGGTGTGGGGTGAGGCGACACCGGGCCCTTCAAGCAGAGGGGCAACCAGGCCACCCCTCACCTGACGTCTGGGCCACGGCCTCCCCAGCTCCCTCGGGGCTGGAGGCGCTGGTGCAGAGGCACTTTCCCTCAAGTTCACTCGCTCTGAACTGCGAGTGGTGCAGGGCCTCAGGCTGCTCTGCCCCGCGGGATGGGGCGAGGCCACATCCGCCTTTGTTCAGGCCTCTTTCTTTCCAACTGCCAGCCAGCTGCTCAGGCTCATGACGGTGTCGCTCGCCCACCAGCACCACAACACTCAGTCCCCGTGGGGAATAAAGCCAGTTCCTTCAAACCATCCATTAAGGTCTGGAGACACTCCATCTCTGCTGGCTTCTGTGTTTCCTCTCTCTCTACACATTCTTTTCATGATCGCGGATCGCTGCCTTTCACAGCTCGTCATCTGAAGGGGCCTGCAGGGCGGGGCTCATTGCGGGGTGCAGCCTCCGGGCAGCGCGCAGTGGCGGGGCCAGCTCAGCCTCCCCAGCCCTCAGCAGCCGCCCCGCCTCTGTCTCTGTTCTCAGAGCTGATTGACACCGAGGCCCCTCAAGGCTCCCAGCAGCAGTGCTGGCAGACAATGCCCATCCTCACCGCCGCTTCATGCTGGTAATTCTGTGACAAACCCCATTTCCTCACTTCCAGTGTGCTAGCTGGGGGTTCAGGGTGGATCTTCTCCAAGAAGCTGTGCTCCCCAAGGCAAAGCCTGAGTTATTATCAGCTTTTCTGATAATAGTAATAATTACAATAATAATAAGTTATTATTGGCCTGCCCTGGAGGACCATGGGGACCACTCACAGCGTTTCAGCTTCAGCATCAGTCCTTCCAATGAATATTCAGGCGACCCTGAATATTCCCAGGCGACCCTGAATATTCATTGGAAGGACTGATGCTGAAGCTGAAACTCCAATACTTTGACCAACTGATGCAAAGAGCTGACTTATTAGAAAAGTCCCTGATGCTGGGAAAGATTGAAGCCAGGAGGGGAAGGAGGTGATAGAGGATGAGATGGTTGGATGGCATTACCGACCCAATGGACATGAGTTTGACCAAACTCCAGGAGATAGTGGAGGGCAGGGAGGCCTGGCAGGTGGCAGTCCAGGAGAAAGCAAAGAGTCAGACACGACTTTGCAACTGAGTGACAGCAGCTCTCGCCTGGGGGCTGGTCTGCAGGTCCTGAACCCTGGGGTGTGTCCACTCAGAGGGGGCTGTGCTCCCTCTCCCCCTCAGGACGTGCAGGGAAGATGGAAAGTCTGGGGGATACTGCGCATATCCCCCAGGGATCCCCCAGAAAAGTCACCCACAGGGGTGAGCCTGGCTGCTCAGAAGGTGTCTCCTCTCCAAACACGGCTGTTCTCAGGTCCTCCTTGAAAACAAGAAACACACCCAGCAAACCTGAATTTAAGAGGCATGGCTTAGTTTCAGCACCTTTGTTTCCAGAAGTGTATAGTAGGGAAGGTTTGGAGTCTCTGAATGTGGTGGGTGACTCACGACACACCAGAGATCATTAGCAGAGTCTGCGTCTTGTCTGCCCCTCCCCAGAGCTCAACACAATGCCGGGCACACGTAGGACCTCGGGAGTCTTCCTGCGAATGAGTGAATGAGTGAACGCTGCCAGTGTGCTTCCCCCAAGAGCACGAGGAGCCACAGATGGGCCTGGAGGAGCAGCCCCTCCAGCCAAGGCCCCGGGACGAGCCTGGCCTGATGGACAGAGGTTGGGAATTGGAGACAGAGCGTCTGGACCCAGGAGAGGGTCCCAGCCCCACAGGGGTGATCAGACTGGAGGCTGGACAGGGGAGTCCCGGCCCTGGACCACAGCCCGGGGGCTGGATCCCACCTCAAGTTCACCGAGGGCCTTCACTGGGGCCTCGGGGCAGAGGTGCATGTGCCTGCGGTTCTGGTGCAAAGGTCAGCCCTGGAGAATCACTCACAGTATGTGTCCATGGAGGAAACTCAGGAGCACTAGGGCTCAAACTAAGGAGACTCTTCTAACCCTGAGCTTTCCAGATACTTGTCGAAGATCTTAAAAATCCCAGTCATGAAGTCGCGATGCTCAGGGGCGCTTTCTCCTTTCCCTCCCTCCCCCTCCTCCTCTCCCTCCTCCCCACCTCCCCCTCCTCCTCTCCCTCCTCCTCCCCACCTCCCCCTCCTCCCTCCCCCTCCCTCCCCCCCTCCTCCCCTCCTCCCCCTCTTCCCCCTCCTCCTCCTCCCCTCTCCCCCCTCCCTCCTCCCCTCCTCCCCCTCTTCCCCCTCCTCCTCCCCCCCGCCTCCCCTCCACCGCCCTGGTCTGAGCACAACGCTGGTGACAGAGTTAGTGTGCATGCATGCAGACTTCCCAGCCCCGGCTGTGTAACTGGGCGGGTGGGTGTTGGGGTTCCCAGCTCGCCGTGTGATGCAGATGCCGAGACGGGGACCTGGGTCACAGGGCACTTCCCCTCCCTGCTGCCCGGCCGTGGGGAAGGCGAACGTCTCCCCAGCTCAGATCCTCCTCAGCCCAGGGCCCCATCCACCAGGGGATGAAGACAATTTGCAGAAAGTCTGTAGCCCCTCTCCTCCCATAGCAGGGCGGACCTGCCCCTTGCCACCCCTCACAAGCGTCAGGGCCGCGTCAGCTTTGTCCCAAAAGACGACATTTTTCTGTGTCCCTCAACCCACGTAGCTGCAGGATTCACTGGGGGTCCAGCACCACAGCCTGGACCGTCCCCACACGCTCTGCGAGGGTGTCCCTGGACCTCACTGGTCAGCCCTCGGACAGGGCCGCCTGGGCCCAGGAGCCTCGCCTGGACGCCTGGACCGCCGTCTTCTCAGGCTGGGCAACGGGGTGAGGTCACCCCACACCCAGGATGCACGCCCCCGTCTAGACCGGAGCCAGAACATCATAGTCCCGAGGCAGCTCAGGGACCCTGCCTCAGGGCTCAGTGGGAGAGGGAGAGACGCTGGACAGGCGCAGGGGACGCGGTGGGGTCGGGGGGAGAGACGCATGGGGCTGAGTGCGGCCGCCTGCCAGGCCGCTACTGCAGACCGCGTTCCCTGCCCACCACCCCCCTCCCTTGCTGCACTGCTGCTGGGCTGCGGGCCGGGAGGTGACGGTCCATCTGGGCGCCCGCAGTCCTGGGGGCCGACGTGGCACGCAATCCAGGAGGGAAGTGCTCTGGAAAGTGCTCTGGAAGCTTCTAGAAGCCCTCCTGGGTCAGAGCCTGTGCTCCCAGTCACCACAGGGATGGTCAGCCTCCAAGAGGACAGGGCGTCCCCCACACTCAGGCAATGTGCCAGGGGGCAGTGTGTTTCCCCCGGTCCCTTCCTCCAGCCCGCAGACCACGCGGGGTCCTCATAACCCCCGTTGGCCAGTTTACTGGAGGCGAGACCCCCGCCTGCCCCGTCCTGTCTCCACGGGACACGAGCTGCTTACCTGAGCTAACTAATGGTGGCCATAAATCCCTGGCCAATCGAATAATGAGATTTAATATTTGATGTCAGATTATTAGAATGTAATGAATTTGCCACTTTAATATTGATGAATAATCAGTCCTATTAAGGCGGTGGGGACAAGAATTTAGTGGGAAGAGAAAATTAATTGCCGAGTTAATAGCACGTGTCCCGAAGCGAGACGGCCTTGTGGCTCCATCTCGACTCACAGCTGGCTTCCCGACCGCCCGCCGGGAAGCCACCTGGATGAGAAAAGTGACTGTCTTGGGAAGAAGACCAGAGGTGAGGAGAGGTTCTAGGAAGACTCGAGTGGAGCAGAGCAGAGGTCATTTGTGGGGCTGGAGCTGCATCCCTGAGGTTCTCGCGCTGAGCCCTGGGGGACCACATGTCAAGGTGGGGCCCCTGAGGAGGTGACGAGGCTAATGTGGTCGTGAGGGTGGGGTCTGGTGCCATAGGGTTGGTGTCCTCATCAGAGGACGAGACCCCAGGGGTCTCTCCTTGCGGGAGAGCTGCGGGGAAAGTGCAACCCCCACGTGCTCCCGTGTGCTCCCCACACCCCACAGTGGCAGGACAAGTCCACGCAGTGAGACAAGGAGAAAGAGGCTCCCAGCAGCGAGGCGGCTCCTGCATGCCGCGGTCCCAGGGAGCTCGCGGGCCACGCGGGGGTGAATGGCACAACCTCAAAACCACCCGAGCCTCACTGTGACGCTGGAACACTGGGAGCGGTTGACTTGAAATTCTAGTCCCTTTTCAACTAGGAAATTAAAATCCTGGCCATATGTGCCGAGGCCCAGTGTGTCCCTGGAGGTGGGGCATCCCTGTGGAGGGAAGGCTCCCAGGGCAGGACCTGGCGAAGCCCACTCCCCAGAGGCTGGAGGGGTGAGCGTGGCCACCGCCAGGCAGGAAGGACTCTTCCTGGAGCCTCTGGAGGGAGTGAGGTCCCTGCCACACCGAGCTCTCCCCACCAGGAGGGAGTCCTGCATTCAAGTCCTGCTCTGACGCAGTGGCGGGAGCAGCCGCGCTGCCAGGACCCCCTCCTGCTGCAGGACCAAGGCCGTCTGAGGACAGCAGTGCCCAGGGAAGGGAGGCAGGGCCTCGAGGTGGGACGCCAGGTAGACTGAGTGCCAGGCCCCGGGTGCTGGACAGATTCACACCCTCGGCTCCCGCGTGTGGGTGTAGGGGCTTCCCTGGTGGCTCAGACAGTAAAGAATCCACCTGCCAGCACAGGACACATAAGAGACGTGGGCCAATCCCTGGGTCAGGAAGGTCCCTGGAGGAGCAAATGGCAACCTGTGCCAGTGTGCTTGCCTGGAAAATTCCACGGACAGAGGGGTCGCAAAGAGTCAGAGACAACGGAGTGGCCAACAAGACATTCAGAAGTGAGAGGACCAGGAGTCGCAGTCTCGCTGATGGAGGCTGCGTGTCAAGGCGAGCCCCGGGGAGCTGCTGGGGGCTGGCAGGGACAGTGGCCTCGAGAGCAGGTGTGAGTGCCCCCGGGTCACAGCCGGGCAGTTCCAGAGGATGAAATATGACTCCCAAAGTGACTGCCAAGCAGCCAAGGCATAAAACAGAGCTACTTCCCTCCACCGCGGGGACGAAAGTTCTAATCAGAGCTGCCAACTTTGAAGCTGCCCTTCACATCTCACTGCCCATCTAACAGCCGTCAGCCTCAGGCCTCCACCCGGCTCATCCTAATCACTCTGTGCAGCTCCTGCTATAAACAGCCAGGGACTCAGGCAGGGCGGGGGACAGCCTTCAGCAGGTCACCGCCTGCTCGCTGACACACCAGTCTCATCAGCGCGCAGTCAGCTCCAAGGACACATGGCAGCCGAAAGAAACGCCCTGATTCTCTGGGGATTTGCCCCAAAAGCAGCCAGGCTGTGCCCCCAGGGCCGCTGCTCTGACTGCCAACCCTCCAGTGACCGCGGGGAGGCCCGGCCATCCCAGGACCCGACCCAAGCCACACGTCCCCGGAGCCGGGTAGACCCACGAGCAGGGCTTAGAGAAAAGCACGTGAGTCTAGGCTCTTGCAAACTTCCTGCAAAAGTACGGATAACAAGTACTTACCATTTCACTTTGCCGGCCACACGGTCTCTGTCGCAAGGCCGAATCTCTGTGGTTGGAGGGGACGCTTGCTTTCCGTTGCGCTCAGCCTCACCCCAGAGTTGGAGGCTTCTCTCAGCCCCCAGTCAGGGCCTCACGGTTCCATGGGTTGGAGTCCAGGCCCAGTTTAGCCAGGGCCCATCTGGCCTCTACCGGACAAGGACCTGCCCCCAAGCTCCCCTGGGTTTCGGGAATCATCTGTTTCCTCCTGACTTAGGACTGAGACCCCCGCTCCCTGCTGGTCACTGTCAGCTCCTCAAGGCCTCCCCCGATTCTAGCCACGTGGCTGCAGCCCCTTTGCTGTGGCCTTCTCAGCGCCTGGGACACCGTCACCTATTCCCAGGGGGACAGCTTCCCCTCCTCACGGTCCGTCCACAACAGGCCAGTCACTGTCCCCACCCCACCCCCAGGGGGAAGGTGTGAAGGCCCCATAGCTGGAGACCGTGACGTCTGTCCACACACAGCACGTGCGCGCCAAGTCAGTCGCTTCAGTGCTGCCAACTCTGCAACTCTGCGGACCACGGCCCACCAGGCTCCTCTGTCCATGGGACTCTCCAGGCCAGAACACTGGAGTGGGCAGCTGTTTCCTCCTCCAAGGGATCTTCCCCACCCAGGGCTGAACCCAGGGCTCCTACGTCTCTAGCACGGGCAGGCAGCCTCTTTACCACTAGCGCCACGTGGGAAGCGCCCACCCCAGCCCCCCTCACACAGCGCAGCTGTAGTGGACTGTAGCCCGTCGGGCTCCTCTGTCCATGGGATAGTCCAGGCAAGAATACTGGAGTGGGTTGCCATTTCCTCCTCCGGGGGATCTTCCCAGTCAGAGATCAAAGCCGGATCTCCCGCACTGGAGACGGGCTCTTTGCCACTGAGCCACCTGGGAAGCCACAGACAGCAGGACACCTCCCAACCAACATGCATTTTCAAAAGCAGGCTGCGGGCCGGGGCTGGAGGGCACAGACCCCTGATTTCCATCTGATCTTTAAGAATAAAACAAACAGCTTTGAAAGTGCGCTCTCTTTATCTTCTTTGTAGACCATGGTAGGCTGTAATTGGAGCCGTAAGATGACGGATGATCAGACTAGACAAACAGAACCAGATGCAGGTTTTGCTTTTAACCAAGTGGGTGAAAGGACGGAAACACTCCCCTGATGTCACACCTGGTGTTTGCAACACGGTCAGTAAGCGCGTCCGTGCACGTGTTCCCAGGCAGCCTCACTGACTCCGGCCGGAGCCCCTGTCCAGCCCCGAGCCCCATGGGGCTGCTGACCTCCTTTCCAAGGCTGTCTGTCCCGGCCAGCTTCCCTTCCCTCCACTTCAGGGAACCCTCCCGTTTCACGGTTGCCATTTCTCAGGTCCCAGTGCGTCTCATCACCAGGCCGGTTCATCAGTGAGTTGTTCCCAGCAGGAAATTTCCCCTGCAACCTGGGTGCAGGGCGGGGAAGGGGGGGTTAGGATTTAGATACAGGATGTTTGACCAGAAGGCCCCACATCTCAGAAAACCTGTAACATTCTTGGCTGATTCAGGCAGAAATAGAAACAGCAAGCTCTCAAATGGAGGGAGAACTCAAGTATTTCAAACTTTGAAACGACTCAGCTGAGCTGAGGAAAGACCGCGGGGCCTCCCCGGCCGACGTCTCATACGAAGACCGCCACTCCTGCCCGCGTTGCGGAAGCAGGGCCTTGGTCTGGCTCCACGGGGAAGCGGCAGGCTGGCGGGTGCAGAGTCCGGCCTGGCTCCGCTCCTGCAGATCCAGCACCTCCCAGCGCCAGCCCACGCGGTCCAGGAACAGCATCTGAGGTGCAGGGCGGCCAGGCGGGGCCTCTCTGCGCACTCGTGGGCACTTTGATGCTGATTAATTAACATTCACAGGGAGCCCACGCTTCTTTCTGGTCTGGCCTGGGGCTCCCTCTGGGCGGGGCTGCCTGCATCCCTCCCACCCTGCAGGCATCCCCCGTGGCCCTCTGCCACCGGAGCGTCCCCTGGAGTGCACCCCGCTACCCCGATCCCCTTCCTGACCTCTCTCTGTTCAGCTCAGACTTGTCAAAACCTCGCAGCTCCCCAAGTCTTCCACAACCTGTCAAACATATCCGGGGTCTGAGTCCCAGGGGGCCAAGAAGGGCTCCCAACGTCTCCCATTCCCTGACATTTCTATTTAACTTCTGAAACATGAGCTGGAATCTGAATCCTTACAAGGGCGACACAGTTTATTTTTTCCTCTAATTATCTTAGAGAAAAGTGAAGCAGGGCAAGAGAGCAGACGGGGCTGCTGACCTGGGGGCCCTCGCCCACCTGGGACCCTGGCACACGGACCTGAGACAAGGGTCAGGGCACCTGGCCTGCATGCAGTGCCCAACGTGCCAGAGGCCCTCGGGGAGGGCGGCCAGGCTGCTGCCCAGGGTGACTGTGCCCCTAGCAGAAGCGGGGCGGGGCCCCTGCAGACCAGCCTCGCAAGGCTGTGCACGCGTGCGCCCGACCACGGCTGGGGCCGCAGAGCCCCTTCACAACTCTCCTAGGAAGCAGGATCTCGGGTCAGGAACCCAACTAAAAGACCGGTGTCAGGGCCCCGCGCCCCTTTTCAGCTGCCGGCAGAGCTCTGAGGCTCCCAGACGGGAGCACCGAGGGACACGGGGCAGCCGGTCCTTTCTAAGGCCAGGGTTGCCATGGAAACCCTGCAGGCTCCACAGAGAATTCCCCTACTGTCTAATTTTAAGCTGGGAATCACCAGTAAATACTCAAGTGAAATCACCTTCTGTTTGGAAAGAGCTTTGCTTCCATTTGCAAATCAGGGGAATATTCTTTGAAGACTGTTGATGCCGGGGTGGGGAGGAGGATAGGGGCAAAGCCAGGACAGGGGCACGCAGGCCTGTGACCTCAGCCAGGGTCAGGCCCTTGGGAAAGAGACACCAGTCACTGATTGTGGGACAAGCTGCCCCACCCACGTGCAGCGTCAGGGAGCGGAGGGGTGAGACAGAAATTTGTTGGGAGCCCCTCGTGTCGGGAGCCCCCCTGTGTCGGGAGCCCCCCCCCGTGTCAGGAGCCCCCCTGCGTTGGGAGCCCCCATGTTGGGAGCACCTCGGTGTCAGGAGCCCCCCATGTCGGGAGCACCCCGCTATCAGGAGCACCCCGTGTCGGTAGCCCCCCATGTCGGGAGCACCCCCGTGTCAGGAGCCCCCCGTGTCGGGGGCCCCATGTCAGGAGCACCCCGGTGTCGGGAGCACCACTGTGTCAGGAGCCCCCCCGTGTCGGGAGCCCCCCATATCGGGAGCACCCGGTTGGTAGCCACACCAGCCACAGGGGACAGGGGACGTGAGGGTGGAGGAGGGTGAGGGTGAGGGTGGAGGACTTCCGTGTCTCCAGGCCCATGTATGAAAGCTAGGAGGAGCTCCCCGAGCGCACCCAGCAGGGACAGCGTCGGCCACGTGTCTGTCCCCAACACTTCCTGAGGACCTGCTGTAACCTGCCAGGGGCCGTACAGACTCGGGGAAGCCCTGGCGCCTTTCTGGGGTCTTGGTGGAGCCTGGAAGGTGGGGGGCCATGGGCCCCACGGGGTTGTATGGGGTCAGAAGGCAGGTCACAAGGGACAACCTGCGGGAATGGAGTCCAAGATGGGCTACGGAACCTGACGGAGCTGAGACTTTGGCCGTGACCAGGGTGCTCCCCCGTCCAGGCTGCCAGGACAACCCTGGGTGACACCTGTCGTCTTAATCCCAGAAGTGGTCTCGTTTAGATGAGGAAGCTCGTGGGTATTTATCTGAAGAAAACGAGAAGTTAACTCAAGAAGATGCATGAACCCCTGTGTTCACATCAGTGCTGTCTACAGCAGCCAAATCACGGAAGCCACAGTGTCTGCCGGCGGGGGAACGGACAAGCAAGGTGGGTACGCGTGCAGAGCGGAATACCACTCAGCTGTGAAGAGAACGACTGATGCCGTGGGGACAATGTGGATAGACCCTGCGAGTATCACGCGAGGTGAAATAAGTCGAACGGGGAAACACAAAACACTGCGCGATTTCACTCCTGTGGAATCTGAAAAAGTTAGAAATAAAAAGCCCATAAATACAGAGAACACAGCTACAGACAAGAGTCAGGCTGGGAGAAACGACCGAAAATGGTCAGAAGGGTAAAATTTTCAACTTTTAAAGTACATGGTGTCCTCTTCACGTATGGTTGGAATTAATTGCTAACATTGTCTTTAGAATTCTTGCCGCTGCGGTCATGAGGGATGCCGGCTTTCAGTTTCACTGTGACGCTGTTGGTTTAGTCCCAGGGCAACACTGGCCTCGTGGAATTAATTGGGAAGAATTGCCTCCTTTTTTTTTTTTTTTTTTTTGAAGGAATTTCTATGGAAACAAGACAATTGCTTCCTTACATGTTTGGGAGATTTCACTATTGGCGTCATTTGGGCCTGAGGTTCCCTTTGTGGGAAAGTTTCTAAACTCAGATTCAGTTTCTAAAATAGCTGTAGGGATGCTTGTCTTGCCTGTCCTTCTAAAGCCATCTTCGGCACGTTGTCTTCTAAGGAATTTGTCCATTCTGTCTGAGGGGTTTAATTTATTGGCATAAGATTGTTGATAGTATGTTCCTATTTAAAGTCTCTGAAATGAGCCCTCTTTAATTTCTGATGGGGGTCCTTTATGTCGTCTCTCTTCTTATCCTGGTCACTGGGGCTAGAAGCTCATCAGTTGCATTTTTTTTCAAACAGCCAGCTTTTCATTCCAGTTATTCTCTGTTATTTTTCCGTTTCACTAATTTCTACTCTGATTATTATTTTCTTTCTTCTCTTCATTTTTTCTTAATGTGGAGTGGATGATCACTGATTTATTACTTTTCTTTTTTTCCTAATAGAGGCATTCAAGGCTGTAAAAGTTTCTCCCAAAAGTTACTCCTTTGGCAATAGCCCATGCATTTTGATTTTTTTCCCATTTTTGTTCAGTTCAAAAGACTTGCTAAATTCCCTTTTGATTCATTCTTTGATCCATGGGTTATTTAGAAGTGTTATTTAGTTTCCAAATATTTTGAATTTTTCTAAAGATATGTATTATTAATATTTAACTTAATCCCACTGAGGTAAGAATGCATGTGCAACTTGAATCCTGTAAAACTTATTGAGACGTCATCTTGTACAACCCAGAGTATGGTCCACTTGGGGAAATAGTCTATTCAGGCTGGAAAAGAATGCGTGTTTTGCTTTTAATTTGGCATGTTCTAAAAATGTCAATGAGGTCAGCTTAGCCGGTAGCGTTAAGTTTTCTGTACCTTTGATGATTTTCTATCCGCTTGTCCTGTAAATTATTGTGAGAGGCCTGTTTAGACCACTGGTTGTAACCGTGGGTTTCTGCGTGCTGATGGAACTCTGAGGCCGGGCCCGCTGCTCCGTTTCTGGGCGTGTGTTTCCAGGCGTCGTGCTCTCCAGGGGCATTAACCCCTTTCTCATCGCGAGGCGACCTTCGAGTGACTGACTCTGACAATGTGTATTCTGGGGGCAGCAGCTTCAGTTTGCTTTTCTCATCATGGGTCCTGTTTCCTTGTATCTCAGGATCTTTTCTGGACGCCAAACATTGCAAAGTTTTTCTTTATACCTCAACTCATTGCCGAGCTTGGTTCCGAAGTGCAGTGAAGTTTCTCGTCCCTTCAGGTCTTGCTTTTAGGGTTTGTTGAGCAGGACTGAGTCAGTGTCTGACCTGTGGACTGTGCCCCCACCAGGGCGGGTCCCGGGAGCGCCCTGCCCAGCGCCTACTGGTCTGCCGTCTGTCTCCCTGGCTCTGGGCTGGCTGGTGGGCGCAGGTCCCAGCCCTGGGTGAACACAGGCCTGCGGTCCTGCGCGGGGTCCCTCCCTGCCCGCCGGCCCTTAGTCCCCGTGCAGGTGGCAGCCAGGGCCAGGTGCAGACGCGCGTGGCCCCCGCCTCTGAACGTCCCCGCCCAGGAGCCGTCCCTGGCCTCCCTGAGCTCCAGCCGCAGGCCCTCAGCCCGGGTGCAGCCTGGGTGCAGCCCAGGGTCCCCTCCCCTGAGCTCCAGCCGCAGGCCCTCAGCCCGGGTGCAGCCCGGGGTCCAGCCAGGGGTCCCCTCCCCTGAGCTCCAGCCGCAGGCCCTCAGCCCAGGTGCAGCCCGGGTGCAGCCTGGGGTCCCCTCCCCTGAGCTCCAGCCGCAGGCCCTCAGCCCGGGTGCAGCCCAGGTGCAGCCCGGGGTCCCCTCCCTGAGCTCCAGCCGCAGGCCCTCAGCCCGGGTGCAGCCCGGGGTCCCCTCTGCGCGGTGCACTCCTGGCTCCCCTGGTATGGCCCCATCTCTCCGCAACCCCCGTCCTTCGTGACCATGACTGTGTCTCACCCACACGGTCTTGAGAATCACCGTTTCACCTCTATGCTGCTTTATGTAGGGGTCCGTGGTCCTGTGCACCCCACTTTTGTGGAACAGAAGTCCTCACCCCGAGACTAGTAGAGACCCCCTTGCTTACCAGGTCTGCTCTTTCTCCGCCCCCCGACCCTCCCTCTCTTCCTCCTCCACCATCATCTCCTTTCCCACTGGCTCCCTCCTGAGTCTTCTCTCTCCGATACAGAGACTTAACGACTCGTCGGGTTCTGATCGTCCGAGCGGGGCGTGTGTTATCCGGTGACTCAGCCCGAGCACCCCCGACCCCGCCCGCACCACGAGGCGTCCTCCTCTGCTCCCCGTCCCCCCAGACCAGCCCGTCTGCCCCTAGACCGACCTTCCCCCAGGGCCGGGTCAGGCCCTGCCTCTGCTGCCACCCTCCTCCAGAGCCCGTGTGCCCCCACGCTGCCCTCTCCTGCCCACCGGCCTGAGGACCGCGGGGCACAGGACATCTCCCACTTAGTCCAATGAGTTCCACAAGAATAAACTCCGCCACTCACCTAGCTGCTTGCTGCTGCCTCCCGGGTCACTCTAAGATCCGGCAGTATGTGAGCCTGGTCGGGTGGCTGGGCTCCATCCAGGAGAAGCCCCGCCCGTGGGCACCCCCAGCCCATCCCACTGGGCTCACAGGGTCCACAGGGACTGACTCCAGCGTGCACGCCTCAGCTGATCCGCCTGGAATCAGCGTCCACGCCTTGAAACCTCTCGTGTTTTTCCCCGGGAAGCGTTCCAGGAGCACTGGGACTCACAAGTCTAGGATTTTGTTCCAAATGGGTTTCTGGGGCAAATTTGCAGCTGCCGTTGGCTCGGGCTTGAGCTGCTCTGAGCAGTTCCCTTCCCCACGCACAGGCCGGCCCGTTACTCCACAGTCTTCCTGACTCCCCTGCAAAGACTGGAGCGGGAGTGAGCGTCCTTCCAGGGCGGAGGGGAGACCATGCTGGGCACTCTCATTCCCTCTGGCCAGGAGCATTTCCTCGTCTCCATTTTCCAATCCTCCACTAAGGGCTAACTTTACAGCTCTTATTACAATAGACTTTACGTCCAACAGTGAAACTTCACTGCAGCGTCTGCCCATTTTATAGATTCATGCATAAACATATGTTAAAACCCTTAGAGGCTCATAATGCAACATGAAACCCACACCGCTCTTTCTCCATGCATTCAAAAAAGCAGCAGTTCTCTGGAAAACGTTAAGGACTTTGACTCTAGGGGGCAGGGCATCTGGGCTGCGTGAGCAGAATCAGGTGGGTATCTGCCCCGGCTGTGCGGGGAACCCCTCTCAACACCCCCAGGAGGCAGCCTGGGGGGAACTGGAGTGGAGCTGTGAGGAGGGATGGGGGCAGGGGCGGCCACCAGGCGGAGCAGGGGAGGTGGTTCTGCTTCTGTTCGGGCAACAAGCTGCCACGTCACAATCCCATACGGCTGTTTATCATCAACGGGAGATCTCCAGCCAGACTGGAAGGAATTGAAACAGCATCCCCAAATAATTCTAGCCCCCTTTGGATTGTCATCTGGTCTCAGGAAACCCCTGAGAACCAGCTGATTCTACTACAAACTGGAAATTTTTCCCAGGTCCAAACCCAGCAGGTCTGTTTTGAGACTGCATTTGGCGGTGTGCACCGCGTCTGTAATGGACCAACCACTCGGCCACTTCCATACAGGGACCTCGCCTCGTCCTCCCGGGGCTTGCAGCCAGCGCCCAGGTGCCAGGGCCACGGCCAATGGCACGTCCGGCTTTTAAGGCAGTAGTTTTAACGGTCGCAGTCTTCTTATGTGAATTTACTGCTGCTGCTGCTAAGTCGCTTCAGTTGTGTCTGACTCTGTGCGGCCCCACAGACGGCAGCCCATGAGGCTCCCCCGTCCCTGGGATTCTCCAGGCAAGAACACTGGAGTGGGTTGCCATTTCCTTCTCCAACGCATGAAAGTGAAAAGTGAAAGTGAAGTCACTCAGTCGTGTCCGACTCTTAGCGATCCCATAGACTGTGGCCCACCAGGCTCCCCCCTCCATGGGATTTTCCAGGCAAGAGTGCTGGAGTGGGGTGCCATTGCCTTCTCCTATGTGAAATTACTAGCCGGTTAATATCGATGGTGCAGACTTATGAAGGTTGAATTTGTGGTTCTTTGACTCTGCGGTGGTGTGAAAGGGATCGAGTAGAAACCACACTCGCCTTTGGAACCTGGATCTTTTGGGGGCTAGGAGTCCACAGCCCAGTCCTCTCTCTCTGGGGGCCCACAGGGCTACAGCCTGTCAACAACAGACGCTCAGAACCACTCTGGACACAGACAACCATCTGTATTCCACTTACAGTGAGAATTAAATTCACTACGTGAGCTACTCAACGTGTTACCATGAGACAGGCTTTGGGGCCACGGCTTCACCCACCTGCGGGGGGCGTGAGTGTCCGGGCCCGTGGGAGGTGGCCCCAGCTGTGGCGAGGCTGTGGCACTGGGCAGCTCAGGGGTATCAGGCACATTTCCAGCCCACGGTGCCTTCAGCTTCCAGGGGGATGCCGTTGGGATGTCCTCCTCCCCCGGCACTGAGCCATCCCTCTGAGACGTCATTCAGCCCAGTCTGCTCCTAAGTGCCCATGGGGCCAGAGTGGCCCACACACATGGGAGTCGAGGTCACAGAGCCGCTGCCCCGGGAGGACACGGCAGGGAAGTCGGGACGAGCTCCGCACCCAGGCTCCACGCCCCACGCCCCACACCCCGGAAGGGGCCGAGCTCGGCCAGGAGGACAAGAGCTGCGTGATGACTCCCCAGGCAGCACATTCAGAGGCTCGTCATTAAGGGGCAGTGGGGGCCATTTGGGAGGTCCACGCGGGGACGTGAGTGCAAAGCCGGCCCCAGTCACGGAGCCCCGACGCGCCTGCAAGGATCAGACCTCAGCTGACACGCGTGCCTCCCTGGGGCTCCACGTGCAGGAGGCGGGACCTCGGCAGGACCCACAGGCAGACCCTTCCCGGGGAGAGGCCAAAGCATCGGGGCCTGCGCTGACACCAGGGCAGAGCTAGGGCCGCCCCCCAGCAAGGCCATCAGTGACAAGTCACGAGGCTTTCTCACTCACTCTAGTCATAGCCTGAGACTGAACCTTGAGGGACCATTTCAGGGAATCGCCAGGGGGGCTGCACTGGGCTCACAGAGCTCTCGTCTCCACGTGGGGTGGCTGAGGGTCACGCGTCGTCGTGGTTACCTGGTGGAGCCAGGTGAGTCCTGGAGCCTGAAGATTCGCCCAGGACCTGAGACACCTCCCAAGGTGACATCTGCTGGGAGGAAGTCCCTCACAAGCTCTCGGAGGAGGACCC
This sequence comes from Ovis aries, assembly GCF_016772045.2. Classification (NCBI taxonomy): domain Eukaryota; kingdom Metazoa; phylum Chordata; class Mammalia; order Artiodactyla; family Bovidae; genus Ovis; species Ovis aries. The sequence continues at coordinate 224,873,068 of NC_056056.1, forward strand.
GGGGAACAGAGGCTTGTTAGCCGGTCTCCCACCCCCTCCTCCTTCTCTTCCTCCCTCTTTCAGCGTGTTGCTCTCACATGCAAGCGGTGTGGGGAGACCATGAACGTAAGAAAGGTAATCAGAGGCGGTAAAGGTGTTGCTGCCAGAGCAACGAGCCGAGCAGACACCCGAAGCGTGGAAAGGGCAGCGCCCTCCTGGGGGACCCCAACTCGGCCACGTTTCTGAGCTGACAGTGTTATCACCCGCATCACAGGTACAGACGGGCGTGGCTGCAGCCTCAGGCCTGGGTCGTGCTGTGACAGGCAAGATGCGTGGAATACAAGCTTATTTACAGAAACCTGGACACTTGCGCCCAGTTAGGCAAGCGTTCCACGTTCTGTAAATGCGTATGAATGCTTGGCACCGCTTGGAGGAGGACTAGGGACCCCGGCTGGAGCTGGTGGGTGGCGGTGGCCATCGGGAGGGTAGGTGACAGAATGATGCCACTGTTCCTTTTATCCGGACCATGACCAGCTCAATCCTCAGCCGCAGTACCTGGGCACAGGGGCTCAGCTCCAGATAATTTTATCAACAGCCAGACTCCTTTGGATTTTGTCTGTAAGAAAAACTCATATTTTTCCAATCCAGGGACAAGACTTTAATGCACTGAGGAAGTTCACGATTGATGATCAAGCAGTGATCAGGCTCAGGGAGTCAGGACGTCGCGTTTGTCTCGAGGGAACCCAGACCCTCGAAGAACGTGAGTTAAAGAGCCTCACAGGACCTGCGCGTCCTCGAGCAGCCTGTGTCCCAGCCCAGCTGTTGGCAGAGCTCTGGACGCCCACGACCACGTGCCTTCACCGGACCCCGGGAGAGAGAGACCATGGGGATCGTGTGTGTCTGTGTGTGTCTGTGTGTGCACGGACGTGGGTGTGTGTTAAACTTTGACCATGGGAAAGAAAAAGCAACGGAAAGGAAGGATGTGCTTTGGGGAGAGACGTGTGTGAGTGACTGCTGTGTGTCTGTGCGCAGCTGTGTGCGCGTGTGCTGGTATGAACACGGGCTGTGAGGGCACGTGGGAGACGTGGGAGAGCAGAAGGTGAGCACAGGGGCGACACTCTGCCTCTTATTCGCGGACCATGAGATGAAGCCCCCTCGCCAGATACCACGTGTGCGGTATTTTACAGGAGGATCCAAGCGCGTGAAGAGGCACTCATCTGGAAAAGTTTCTGAGGGTTTCATGCAACTGCAGTCAAACATCAATGGACAAAATTTAACTAACATTAAGCTCCCACTTCATACTACCCATAAAAATCCATTTCTGATACATAAAATCTTAAGGACAAAATGCAGAAATAAGACTGGAGCATATCTTATGATTTAGGATTATGCTGCCATTTCTTAAGACAGAAAACTCCAAAGACGAATAAAGCTGGCAATAATAAAATTAAAATTTCCTGCATCAAAGAAAAAGTATAAATGTTCTGAAAATATGACACAGTCAATAGAAACATTTGCAATGCACATATTCAAAGAGAAAATGAGATGGGCTCATAAATTCTTAAAAATCTGTTTTCTTCCTAATTAGTCGAAGAAAGGCAAATGGAACTCAAATGAGATATCATTTCACTCAGTCTACTGACAAAAAAAGACTGTCCAAAAGGAATGGGAACTTTCACTCATTGAGCCAGTGAGTGGAAGCTGATGCTGTCACCTGACGACGTGTGGGACGGGGTGATGGCCCCTCAGTATGTCCACAGATGAACCCCCGAAACTGTCGGTGGCTTACATCACGACAGAGCGGAATTTGCACCGAGGTTAGACTGCAGGTTGAGAGTCAGCTGACATTAAAATGGGGAGGCGACCAACCCTGGATTCCGCAGGTGGGTCCTGAAGCTTGGGGAGAAAGTCAGTGTGCAGTGATGGGGAACCCAGCTCTGGCCATCTCGGGTTTGAAGATGGAGAAAAGGTTCATGCATCCGGGGATGCAGGCACTTCCAGAAGCTGAAAACGGCAAGAAAACCTGTTCTCGAGAACCTCCGCAAGCAGTGCGCTCCTGCCCACACCTTGACCTCAGCCAGCAGGATGCATCTGAAACTCCTGACCTCCAGGGCCGTGAGGGAATAAATGCACGGTATTTTAAGCCACTGAGCTTGTGGCGAGCTGTTAAAGCAACAGGGTGCAAACACCTGAAGTTCAAGGGAATGGTGCGAAACGAGCAATTCCACTCTCAGAAAAATGACTCTGGAAAGCACCCACAGACGCGCCAACCCAGCCAGGAGTGCGAGCTGTTGGCAGCTTCCATGGGGTCTAACTAAACGCAATAAAGGGCACAAATTTAAGCAGAGCTTGCCCATGGACTCTTCAAGCACCATCGGGATGGCGTTCAGACGTAGAGCCCCAGGGTCCCCCCAGCCCTGCTCAGCCCTGCTCCCTCCCCTCCCGCGCACACTCTGGTCCGCCCCTGCACTGGGAGTGAGACTGCGTTTCCCAGAACCTCACGCGAGTGGAATTGCACGGTGCACGCTCATCTTGCTCTGGCTTCCCTCCTCCGGTTCCACCACTCTGAGACCATCCCTGTGGCTTCACCCATCCGTGGCCTGTTCCTTTTTAATGCTGAGCAGGCTGCTGCTGTGTGGAGTCCTTTATTTCTGACCGTCCACTAGGATCGCTGCTTTCTTCTTACGTGTATGTTAGTCGCTCAGTTGTATCCGACTCTGCGACCCCATGGACTGTAGCGCACCAGGCGCCTCTGTGCATGGGATTCTCCAGATGAGAACACTGGACGGTGTTGCCATTTCCTTCTCCAGACGATCTTCCTGACGCCGAGATGGAACCCAGGCATCCTGCGTTGCAGGCAGATTCTTTACCATCTGAGCTATAGGGAAGTCCCTTTTCCTCATACAGTTTATTTGTTGGCTGCGCTGGTCTTTGTTGCTGCTGGGGCCTCGCTCCAGTGCTGGCGAGCGGGGGTACTCTCTAGTTGAGATGCACCGCCTTCATGTTGCAGTGGTTCCCGTCGCTGTGATGCGCAGGCTCTGGGCACGTAGACTCAGCAGTTGCAGCTCCGGGCTCTGGAGCGCGGGCCCGGCGGCTGCGGCTCCGGGCTTAGCTGCTCCGTGGCATGAGGCATCTTCCCAGACCAGGGATCAAACCCGAGTCTCCGGCACTGGCAGGCAGACTGTACCCCTGAGCCTCCAGGGAAGCCCTGACCGCTGTCTCTAATCTTGCGTCGTGGTATACACGTGGCTTTAGTCTGTACTCCCCCGTGACTTACGTCCTGAGCACTTTTTCAGTAGTCATTTGCCATCTTATAGTCTTGGCGATGTCTGGTTAAATCTACCACCCTTTTCTGTGAGATTCTGGGTTTTTTCTTATTGACTTGAGAGGGTTCTTCATACGTTGGGATTTCAGGTTTTGTATGAGATGGCTGATTTGTAAGTTTTTTGTCCCAGTCTGTGGCTCACATAGTCATACTGCTAATAGTATATTTCAAAGGCTGGAAGGTTTGTTTTTGATGAACTTTTATGACATTTTCTTTTGTAGAACATGCCTGTGGTTTTAGGTCTAAGAAACGTTTGCCAAACCAGGCGTGAATATTTTCTCCTCCGTATAAAAGTGTTATGGTTCCATTCAGACCTTCCACTTGGATCCGGGGCCCATTTCGAGGTAACGTTTCCATCAGATGTGAGTTACAGGTAGACGTTCATTTGAGCAGCATTGCTGTGTATCAGTTGTGTCTTCAACAACCTTTGTTGAGAAAGGTGTTTTCAGTCTACTGAATCATCTGTGCACCTCTAGGAAAAACCAGTTATACCTTCGCAGGGTCTTTCCCTGCCCTGCTGGGTCTGTTTGTCGCCATTTATGCCAGGGCTTTGTTCCGTTCCCTTGACCCACTGATATGTGTTTATACTGGGATCACATTGCCTCAATTACTGCAACATTACAGTGTTTCAAAATCAGGTAGTTTTAGCTTCTAGTTTTGTTCTTTCTAAAACTGTCTGGTTACTGGTCGATGTTTCCTCCCACGTGGCATATTTTCCAGTCTCACTGCACGCGGTCACTTTTTCCACCTCGACGCTGCATGGCATCTTGCTGGGTGCCGGGGGCTCATGTGTTCCCAGCCCTCGAGTTTTGTTCTGAGCTGCAGACAAGACACTTGGGAACAGTCTGCCCCTTGCATTTTGCTTTAGGGTTCTTTTGTTCACAGGACTGCCACACATGATCTCGGATTGCTCAGCCCTCTTCTCAGAGGCAAGACCTCTGAGTCCAATGCCGTGATTTGTGAGAATGTCGGGTCTGGCTGCTGACGACACGCGCTCGCGGACCCTGCCTGAGCCTCGGTCGTGGTTCCCTCCAGCCCTTCCAGGAAGTTCTTCACTCAGTGTCTGCCTCTGATAAGTGCCTGGGGACCCCTGTAAATCCCCAGGCTTCTCTCTGCCCGTCTCTCTCCTCTCATGTCGTATGCCATCGTGTCTGGTGAAATTCAGATGCAGTGGTCTCTTCAGATCTTTGCTCCACTTCCTCAACTCGAGGGGCTGCCAGCTTCCACGTGACCTCCTGCCCCTCAACCCGTCTCCCCAGCCTGCAGTCTCCCAGGCACATATCTGGGGCTCTCTTGGAATCCAGCTCAGCTCTGAGCAGAAACCACACTTTGTTGCCTGGGGCCCAGCTTCTTGAAAAGCACCGTCTCATAGATGGCTTCTGCTTTGTGTTCTCTGTTTATTTTTAAGCATGAAAGTAAATCTGGTGTCTCTTCCATCTTGACTGAGTACAGGCTTTAATATGCAAAAAGTCTGAAAAAAACCCTAAATGCCTATCAGCAGCGGAAAGCATCTTGCCCGTAACAACCGCTGGGGCCTCCCACACGGTGCTGGAGACACAGAGACGCAGGCTCGACCCCTGGGTCAGGAAGGTCCCTTAGAAAAGGGCATGGCAGCCCACTCCAGTATTCTTGCCTTGAGAATCCCACGGGCGGAGGAGTCTGGCAGGCTGCAGTCCATAGAGTCGGCAAAGAGTCAGACACGACTGGAGGGACTTGGTACAGAGACATGCAGCAACCAGTGGAAATAACTTCTGTGCTTCAGTGCGAATGAATCTCGAAAGACAGTGTTGCACAAAGGATCAGTCAAAGAAAGATAAACACAGAGCTGCCCCATTTAATGCTCAGAGTGGACAAAATGAGGAAGTGTCCTGTTAGGCATTCGCTGACGATGGGGGAGGGGGGGGCCGTAAAGAAGAAAGAAGAGAACCGTGAATGTGCAATTCAGGAGGGAGTCTCCTCCATGGGGGAGCAGATGTGGGAGGAACAGGGACACAGAGGGGGCAAATGCGGTCCAGGGAAGCCAGCATCTGCCAGGCTGGGTGACACACAGCCTCGGTAGTAACTCTGCGACTACAGTCATTGTTCAGTCACTCAGTCACGTCCAACTCTCTGCAACCCCATGGACTGCAGCACACCAGGCCTCCCTGTCCTTCACCATCTCCCAGAGCTTGCTCAGACTCATGTCCATTGAGTTGGTGATGCCATCCAGCCATCTCATCCTCTATCGTCCCCTTCTCCTCTCGCCTTCAATCTTTCCTGGCATCGGAGTCTTTTCCAATGAGTCAGTTCTTCCCATCAGGTGGGCAAAGTATTGGAACTTCAGCTTCAGCATCAGTCTTTCCAATGAATATTCAGGACTGATTTCCTTAATGATTGACTGGTTGGAACTCCTTGCTGTCCAAGGGATTCTCAAGAGTCCTCTCCAACACCATAGTTCAAAAGCATCAATTCTCGCTGCTCATCTTTCTTTATGGTTCAACTCTCACACCCATACATGACCACTGGAAAACCCACAGCCTCGAGCTCTTACTGTCTACATAAAACCTGTTTCTGTTGTGGACACATGTGGACACAGACTTCCCTGGTGGCTCAGAGGCAAAGAATCCGCCTGCCAGTACAGGAGACGTGGGTCTGATCCCTGCTTTGGGAAATCCCCTGGAGAAGGAAATGACAGCCCGCTCCAGTATTCTTGCCTGAGAAATCCCAAAGACAGAAGAGCCTGGCGGGCTATAGTCCACAGGGTCACTAAGAGTCAGACATAACTTAGCAACTAAGCAACAACATAAAACACATCCTGTGTTTAGCAATTTACAATATTGTTTTAAAATTTAAATAACTGTTCTCATTAACGTGAAACTTTGTTCACAATGTAAGAAAACAAAGCTCATTTATTTGCTACTTATAAGAGAAATGCCTAAAACAAAATATAAGCATTTTTAATTACCAAGATTAATAAGCAAATAAATAGAAGATTAAAGAGATATACACAAACACAGTATTATGGGAGACACTAACCCACATATTTCTGTATTTGGTACAACAAATAGATGTCAGATTGTAGAAGTTCTAACAATATAAATAAGAAACAATTAATTCATTTTAACTGTACTGAAAAGATTTCAAAAAATAATAAATAACATAATATGCTATATATATAAATAAAACGCAGTTCAAGAACATGCAAAATCAGAAATTATATGGAAAGTGTTCTCTGATGATGTCAAAATAATAATAGGGGACATTTGCAAACAAAACTTTAAACAAAAATGACATATATCCTGCAACTGAAGAAACAAAGGATGCTTCTTCTCTTCAACAGAGATCTTAATGGTTTTATTAAGGTTAAGACCTGTGAGCTTAGGGGTATTTCATATGTGTTTGTCATTCATGAATGCTTATTTGAATTACCTGGCAGCAGAGGATGAGATGGTAAGACGGCATCACCGACTCAATGGACGTGAATTTGAGCAAACTCTGGGAGATGGTGAAGGACAGGGAAGCCTGGTGTGCTGCAGTCCATGGGGTCGCAGAGAGTCGGACACGACTGAGCAACTGAAAAACTGCAAGTTTTTTTCCCACTCTCTGTTGGTTGCATTTGTGTTTTTTTTAATTTGAAGTGTGCATATTTGAGACAGGGAGAAAGAGGGGTGTTAATCCAGGGAAGCCTTAAGGGTCTAACAGTTCGGTTCTATTTAACATTAGCTGATCCTGCCAAGGGCCCATCACCCCTGCAGGGCAGTAGTTAGGGCTCTGGGTTGCTCCCCCGTCCCAGGGCCCCCTCTGCTTTGGGGGGAGGGGCACTGGGGAGGCTGCAGAGGGAGGAGGGAGCAGGTGCGGGCTGACCAGGCGGCGAGCAAGGGTGATCGAGGGAGGTCCTTATTGGGGTCCCCTCCCCTCGTCTTTCTCAGCCTCAGACACTGACGCGGGGAGGCACTCCTGACCTTCCTCTAGCAGGAGGGCAGCGGTGCCCATGAGAAACTCATGCCCTTCGGGGAGAACTCCCAGAAAAATGAGGCGCTGACCTCTGCCAACAGGAAGGCCAAGGGCACCTAAGATGAGACGGAGGAGAGGGGAGCTCGCTGGAGAGCAGCCAGCAGAGACGGCGCCACGAAGGCCAACGCGAGACGCGACGCCGGCAAGGAGAAGGGGCCCGGCGGGCACCGCTGGGACCACGAGCGGAAGGGAGGCCCTTACCAGAATCGGACAGCGCCAGGGACCATGCAGGCACCACAGGCAGAGAGAGGCTGCAGGGCTGCCTGAGTGAGGAGCTGCTCAGACGGCCGCATGGGACCCGGCAGAGGTCTCTGCCTGCAGCGCAGCGGGTGGCCGAGAAAAGAGGCTGCAGTTCACACGCTGCTCACCCAGGCACGTTACTGGTGTGTGAGCGAAAAGAGATGAGTAAGTAGACTCTGGTTTTTTATTGAAATGCAGCTGACTTACCATGTTGTGTTAGTTTCAGGCATACAGCAGAGTGATTCAAATATGAATACACATATACTTATGTATGTTCTTTTAACAATTTTTCCTTATAAATTGTTATAAAATTTTGAATATAGTTCCTCGTGCTATACAGTATGTCCTTGTACAAAGAAGTAAACTCTCAAATTCCTCAAATAAGTTCAGCAAGCCCAGGGAATTCACAAGCCGTATGAGGAATAGGTTGACCTAATATCTAGGTGCTATTTTTGTCTTAACATATGAAAAATAAATTAAGCCAAAGAAAGGGAGAAGAGAAAGAATATGCATGACAACTCAGCACGGAACACGATGTGTCTAAACTGGTGTCTTCTTAGAGGGACAAGATAAAAACTGACAAGGCAGGAGTCAGCGGCAGCAAGGAAACAAGAGCGTGACCTCAAATGCAGTCACTCGTAGGATAGAGTAGAATGCATAACCACAGAAAAAAGACAGGGAAGAAATGAAGGTGAAGCAAATAAATGGGTCGGTAATACATACATATGATAAATGGAAAATGGAAAGCAAAACGGCAGAAGTTCAGTCGTGTCCGACCCTGTGAGGCCCCATGGACTGCAGCCTGCCAGGCTCCTCTGTCCCTGGGATTCTCCAGGCAAGAATCCTGGAGTGGACTGCCGTTTCCTCCAAGGGATCTTCCCGACCCCGGGGTTGAACCTGCATCCCTGAAGTCTCCTGCACTGGCAGGCAGGTCCTTCACCACGGGGCTTCCCTGACAGCTCAGGTGGCAAAGAATCTGCCTGCAATGCAGAATATCCCAGTTCAATTCCTGGGTCAAGAAGATCCTCTGGAGAAGGGACAGGCTACCTGCTCCAGTATTCTTGGGCTTCCCTTGTGGCTCAGCTGGTAAAGAGTCCACCTGCAATGCAGGAGACCTGGGTTCGATCCTTGAGTTTCGAAGATCCCCTGGAAAAGGAAAAGGCTCCCCACTCCAGTATTCTGGCCTGGAGAATTCCATGGACTGTATAGTCCATGGGGTCACAGAGTCTGACACTACGGAGCGACTTTCACTTTCTTTTCACTTTACGACTAACACCACCTGGGAAGCTTAATACATAAATATGATAAATGGAAAACAGAAACCCAAATGGCCTAAGTCCTAACATAAAAACCCTTTAAAATAAAGTTAAAGGATTTACACTTGCTAGTTACAGACGAAACAACTGAGGTGAATGAAAAGCAGTAAGACGCAACAACGTAGCGTCCACACTCACACTTGGGTGCAGGACGGCGGGCGCTGAGAAGATGGGCAAGGCGTGCGGCCTGAACGGGGCCCCAGAAAAGAACGGCTGCTCGTCGCGACACCAGACGGAAGAAACTGCAACTGAAGCGTGCCTAATATCAAAGCGGGTTCTGGGCAGTCCCACCCGAGCACGCGTGCACCTGATCACACAGCTCAAATTTTATCAGTAAACACTGGGGGGAGAAAACCTGCTGGGTAAGATGCAAAAGTCAGATACTGTGACTGGCAACTTTAACTCCTCTGAAAAGCCTTTGGGCCCAGCAGCCAAACACACAAAGGAAAGAGAGACTCACAGAGAAAGGAGGAAAGAGAAGGAAAGCCTAAATCAACAAGTTCAAGGCACACGGAATAGTTATAAGCCTAGACATATAAAGAAAAGTTTTAATGTTACACAAAAAATCCGTCCCAGCGAAAATGCAATCAATTTTGCAAACAATTACAGAAAAGTGTCCCAATTGCCAACATGTTTAGAAACGGAGTGACACCTTATTCTGTGAAGTTTAGTTGTGACGGAGAAGAGACCTAGTTAAAAAGTGACTGAGAATAAAACACTACAAGCAAAATCTGTAGGCCGGGCTAACGCAGTACTTACTGGGGAATTTATGGTTTTAAATATGTTAACCAGGAAACAAGTGAGAGTAAAAACAATCCGAAGTTTCAACTCAAGAATTTGGGAACCCACGGCAGAATGAGATAAGAAGTGAGCACACCAGATAGAAAAGGGTAAAAGCCGCTGAAGCAGAAAAGAGGATTCCAAGAGAGCCACGACCAGAATTTGACTCTTTAAAGAGAGTAATGAACCAGCCTTCCACACATCTGCAGACGAAAAAACCGGGAGGACAGAAAGGAGACATTCGTGCCTCGGGGTGGGGGCAAAGATGCTGCCAGGGGCTCAGAAGAGCAGCGGACACAGACACACGCCCAGCATCCCACCCGGGACGCGCCAGGGCATCTGAGAGCCTGCATGAGACAGGTGGAAGGACCCGACGCAGAAACCGGCTGAGGAGCAAATAGGGGAGCTGAGTGAACGGCTGCTTAGGAAAGAAATGAAGATTATAGCCAAAGACGCCTCTCTCCAAACATCCTGGAAAATCCTGCTGAAAACTGAAGTCTATCACACTTTCAAGGAACGGACAGTTCCCAGAACAAGTTGTTCCAGAATATTAATATATTATCATGCAATCTAGTATAGCATAGTATAAATAGCCAGCTAGCCTTATGAGAATCATGGATTATTGGTTTCAAAACCAACAAGAGTTATAAAGAAAATAAAAACATGTCTTCAGTGATGAGCACAGATACCAAAATTACAAAATAACATTGGTCACAGAACACGATATTGTATTTAAGCAGTACATCCTGAAATTACAGACACACAGGATGCTCCATAGAGGAACCTGAGTTGCTTTCCCTTTAAGACCAGCTCAGCATCCCCCGGAAAAGAAAGTGCAGGAGGGGGTGGGGGGTCACCATCATCAGCTGCAGACGCGATGATCATCTTCCCAGGAAAACATAGTCAGCGGAACCCACAGACACGCTCAGCTCATCACCGTCTCTGGAAACAGTGTCAGCATATACAACCAATGGGGCTTCCCTCATAGCTCAGTGGGTCTACCCTGCAATGCAGGAGACCCGAGTTTGACTCCTGAGTTGGGAAGATTCCCTGGAGAAGGAAATGGCACCCCACTCCAGTATTCTTGCCTGGAAAAATACATAGACAGAGGAGCCTGGTGGGCTGCAGTCCATGGGGTTGCAGAGAGTCGGACACGACTGAGCGACTTCACTTTCACTTTTCACTTGCATGCATTGGAGAAGGAAATGGCAACCCACTCCAGTACTCTCACCTGGAGAATCCCAGGGACGGGGGAGCCTGGTGGGCTGCCGTCTATGGGGTCGCAGAGTCGGACACGACTGAAGCGACTTGGCGGCAGCAGCAGGGCACACACACGTGCTGTACCACGCTACCCCAGGCTCCATTATACCATATTGCACCATGGCGTCCCGTGCTATGCTACGCTGCATCTTTGTTCACATATAATTTCTAGAGAGAGAGACGATAGTGTCGTAAAGAGCGCACGTGCCAAAGAAGTTCAGGGTTTTCTCCCCAAAGGAAAGCTGTGGGCCTGACTCTTTCCACGCACCCTTTTGCATCATCCAGGTTACCTACAGTGAGTGTGCTGGCTTACTTAAATATGTGCATGGCTTTCCACCTCAGAGGTTTTCAATGAAGCCTGAAAATAAGACACAGCTCAGGTGTTGACTATAGGGTTAACTGAGGATGTGTGGCCACGTGCGGACAGCTGTCAGGCTCTGGCCCCTAGGATCATACCCCTGGGTGCATCTTCCAGGGCTCACAGAGCAGACAGACACACCCTTCTCAGCGCGGCCTCATCTAGACCCTGGAAGGCACTTATGTGGCCCTGCTTCGTGTTTTCTGACTCAATGAGGAAAATCGCAGGTAAGCAGCTCCCATTAGCAGCTGTCACAGTTAATTAATCTCCAATTATTGGGCAAAACCAATGAAAGATGGCCTCCACCAGGAGGCTCGCGTGCAGCACGTATCAGGTTGCTCATCTCTGTGACCCATGTACACCGTAAGCCAAGTGCTCGTGCCCAGAGCAAATCATCACAGTGTCCACAAAGGCAGGGCAGTCGTAACAGGGTTCATGTGTGTGTGCATCGGGAAGGGGGATTCCGTGGGGTCCATGAGAAGGTCCTGCCTTAAGCACCCAACCACCCTGCCAGACAGCACCAGGCTGAGGCTGAGGCTCCGGAGGTGGACCCCATGCAGACGGTCAGCTAAGGCCCCCCGTGAGCTTGTGGACACAGGAGGAGTGTCAAGGCCACTGTGATTACCTCCCAACCAGCCCCCCAACCTCCACTATGAATCCTGACCTTTCCACCCAGTCCCTGGTCCCCTCTTCCCAAGAAGCCTGCGTGCCCAGCCCCTTTGTCCCTCCACACCCTGGGGCACTGCGGCTCCTCACAAAATGCCAGGATTGCAAGCCACCCACTGGGAGGTGACCTCCAACTCCTCAGACTCCCGGCTCCCTAGAGGGGCATACGGGGGCCCCGGGGGAGCGTGGGCCAGCACTCCATCCATTCACGCTGGGGCAGGCGTCCTGGTCTGAAGCTTGGGGCGGGTGGGGATGAGAGACCCGCAGTTGCTATAACAACTCACCCCTGACTTAGTGGCTTAAACAGCTTCCCTCACTGTCCACTCCGCAGGTCACAGGTCATGGGAGCAGCCTTGGGGTGGAGAATAGCATTGGCCCCCGCACCAGAATTTCAGTGGAAGAGGTGAACCAGCACATCAAGGGCGGTGGTGGAAGGAGATTTTGTTTTTCTATGAAATTATTCCTGCAATTTTATGAGGTGATAGCCATGCCCTCCTCCAGGGGGATCTTCCTGACCCAAGGGTCAAAGCCTGGTCTCCTGCATTAGAGAGTCTTTACTGTCTGAGCCACCAGGGAAGCTGAAACGATTGCGGAGTGCACCATCATGTCCTGGCTGTGCCGAACCCAAGTGTGGCCAGCGTGCACACACAGCTAGGGTTTTCTTGCACTGTTTCCCATGAAACTACGGCACTGGGGAAACTCCTAATAATATTTTCAAACAATTGTGTTTCATCCAAGTGCTGAGTCCGTGGTCGAAGCTGGATGAAGATGTAGATGGAAAGGGTCGGTAGACACCTGGCAGTCAGGCTAGTGGCCCCGGAGCCGTCCCCACCCGCCTTGGACCCTGAGCGTCATGCGGCAGAGCGAGGGAGGCTGCTGACGCCGCCAGCCGGCCTTAAGACCAGGGGACGTCCCGCGTCTTCAGACCCGCGCTCACAGGACATCCTGGGTCATCTTCAGAGCTGCGCTCACAGGATGTCCTGCGTCTTCAGAGCCGCGGTCACGGGACGTCCTGGGTCATCTTCAGAGCCGTGGTCACTGGGGGAGCTGACTGAGGCCTCGGGCAGCGAGTGGTGGGAGATGCCAGCCTACATTTTTCCTTCTGGATGTGTGGGGGCGTTTGAGCAGGGGGTGCGGGAGGGGCACCGGCCTGAGGGAGACCTGAGCTGAGCTTGATCACAGGCTGAAGAAGAGGGACCAGTGGATGTCAGAAGAGAAGCTTCTAGAAAGAGAAGTAAAGGTGGGTGTCCAGGACCCAGAAGGAAGCGGAGGAGGCCAGGTGAGGAGAAGACTGTACGGGTGGAGGGGTTGGGGAAGTCACAAACCCTGGGGGCTCCACAAGAAAGCTCAGGGGTCAAGCTGCACTGCCGGCTGTGTGTCCCCGGGACAATGACCCACGGCAGCAGTCACATTTTCCCAGCCTCCATCTCTGAACACGCTGGAGCCCACGCATCCCTCCCGCCCCTGCCCTGGGGCGACAGATAATTGGTTGAATAATGTTGAAACTTTATATTCATGAGCCCTGGGGTTTCATGCCTTTGATGAAAACACTCAGGGATATTTCAGGTGGATTGGTTTCAACAGAAGCGTCACACCGGCCCAGTGAGCCAGGGTGCCCATCTGCTCTGGCAAGGACTTGCCAACTGCAGCCCTGGAGCTCCTCGCAGCTCGTGATCGCTGGACATGGACCTGCAGGTGCTGGGCACGCAGCCCTCCCCCGGGAGCTGGCCCACCTGTCCGCCCAGGGAGGGTGGCGTTTGGGGTAATTGAGCGTGACACGCCCTGCCTCCACTCGGGTACAGATGAGCAGTGGAGACTGGTTGGGCTCCCAGTCATCTGTCAAGGATACAACCAGAGCCCATTCCTGAATCACAAATTCAAAAGAACCAGAATAACAGCGTGAACGCGGCTGAGCCCACACACGGGAGCTCAAGCTCTGTAGCATGTGTTTTTGTTGTTGTGATGAGATACACAGAGCGTGAACCTAGTGTCAAGATGCCTGGTGCATTCCCGGGGCTGCGTGAACACAGCTGGACCCGATGTCGCTACAAAGGGAACCCTATCCCCGCTGGCCGCCACTCCCCAACCCCCACTGCCCCCCACGAAGCTCCCGAGGCACCATCGGTCCTTGGTGCTGACCTGTCCTGGACGTTTCACGCACGTGGACTCACACAACACGTGTTCGCTGTGACTCTGCACAGAGCTTGGTGCTCTCTGGGTTCAGCCGTGTTCCAGCCTGCGTCCGGGCTTTCTTCCTGGTTATGGCTGAATAGTGTTCCATCAAGTTCAAAGACTTGTTCACGAGAGCACACAACAGCATTAGCCATGACCGTCAAATGGTGGGAACAGCCCAGGTGTCCATCAACAGGTGGAAGGTCAATGAAAGGGGTCAGTGCAGGGCAGGGTCAGAGCAGGGCAGGGGTCAGAGCAGGGCAGGGGTCAGAGCAGGGCAGGGTCAGAGCAGGGCAGGGTCAGAGCAGGGCAGGGGTCAGAGCAGGGCAGGGTCAGAGCAGGGCTGAGGTCAGAGCAGGGCAGGGTCAGAGCAGGGCAGGGTCAGAGCAGGGCAGGGGTCAGAGCAGGGCAGGGGTCAGAGCAGGGCAGGGTCAGAGCAGGGCAGGGTCAGAGCAGGGCAGGGTCAGAGCAGGGCAGGGTCAGAGCAGGGCAGGGGTCAGAGCAGGGCAGGGTCAGAGCAGGGCAGGGGTCAGAGCAGGGCTGGGGGTGATCGGGTGTCTGTCTCCTGGACACCCAGGGAAGTCCCTGGGCCAAGTGAGCGGCAGGAACACCAGGGCAGGAGCAGGACAGGCATCGAACCCACGACGGGTGGGGGTGTGGCCACAGCTGCCCCTGTGGGGAGCCCCACTTCCAGAAAGGAGAGAGGGCGGGCCCCTGCCCCCAGCTCCAGCTCCAGCATGGCTGCGGGGAGATGACGGACCCCAGGGATCACACTGGCAGGGGCACAGTGACCCAGGGCTGCAGAGAAGCCCTGACCCCTGCCCTGGGCTGGGGGTGGGTGTGGGCGGGAGACCCCGGCCCGGGCTGGTGCCGTCTGCTCCAGGGGCCCCAAGGGAGCAGCGCCCAAGCTTGTGCTTCAGGCATCTGTCTCCAGCTCCTTCCCAGTGACCACATGGCCTCATAACTCAGGTCAACTGGATGTCCACCTCCCTCCAAACTCAAGCTCATAGCACCTTATTATTGTGCTGGGGGATGGAGCCCTTTCTTCTTTGTGGAAAGTTTATCTCAGCCTAAATTATTAAGCAGACTGTTCAATAATGCAAGCCTCACACTGTGGCTGGAGAAGCAGACGCCGTGTTTCAAAGCATATTGTTTCCGGAAAGCAGCGGGCAATCCGGGTGCCTCGCTCTGATCTGACAGCACAGAATCAGCTGCTCCTCCAAACGAAGCGGCTCCTTCTCGGTTCACAGATGAGGCTGGGCCCTGCCGCGCACCCGGAGACGGTGAGCAGCGCCTGGCCATTCATCCTAATTCACTGATGGCTTTTTCGTGTGACGAGATCCCTGGGCCAAATCCTGGCCACCAGGGTGATTTTCAGGGAAATGGAGATGCTTTCGTGTACACCTGCCCCAGGGGCAACACACACCCTGTGCGCTGGGTACACATGTGACTGGTGGGTTCACTTGACCCAGAATGAATCCACTTCTGGGGCAACTTCTCACTTGGTCCAGGGCCCTCCCAGCCACACCCTCTCTGCCCCAGTGGGAGGGTCCCCCCCAGCAGGGCCTGAGGGTCAGAAGGCCCCCAAGGAGGGAGCAGAGATGGGAATCTGCTTTGTATGGAAACGAAGGGGCCACTTGATTCCGTGTTTGTTGTTCAATCGCTCAGTCGTGTCTGACTCTTTGCAGCCCCATGGACTGCAGCACACCAGGCTTCCCTGTCCTTCACCAAAATTCACCCACGTTTATGTCCATTGAGTCGGTGATGCCATCCAGCCATCTCATCCTCTACCATCCCCTTCTCCTCCCACCTTCAATCTTTCCCAGCATCAGGGTTTTTTCAAGAGTCAGCTCTTTGCATCAGGTGGCCAAAGTATTGGAGTTTCAGTTTCAGCATCAGTCCTTCCAATGAATATTCAGGGTTGATCTCCTTTAGGATGGACTGGTTTGATCTCCGTACAGTCCAAGGGACTCTCAAGAGTCTTCACATTAATTAGGTGTAAATCCCTCCCTGGAGCTGGACCCAAAGGCGCCCGCTCTGTAGCTCAGCCCCGCCCTGTGGCACCAGCCTGGACATCCCTGGGGTCTCTCTCTGGGGCCAGGAAGGCTCAGGGACACGTGGAGCACTGTGTGAGAGCTCTGTGAAGTCCACCAGCGGTGCCGTGAGGCTCACGAGCAGGAGGACGTTCTGGGTGGGTTTCTCCAGTCACGTCTGAAACCCTGAAAAGACCTGGGAGACTCCGAGGTAGGTGCAGCCATGATGCCCCACAGCGTGGAGGGGCACCAAGAAACTCAAGGGACGACGGATAGAAAGCAGGCCCGGCAGGGACAGGCCGGCCCCAGTCACCCGCCCCAGGAGCCCACCTGGATGCCTTGTTTGCAAGAGGCCCTGGGCACAGCCACCTCCATGAGTGATGCTGAGATGAGGGGAGGTCCCCGCTCCACAGCCTCCATCCCCCCTGGCTGCGGTTCAGACCCTCACATTCATCGGACCACAGTGATAGGCCTCGGGGAGCCCCACCTGCCAGCACGTGGCTCCACACTTGGCTTCTTGAGGAGACCACCCAGGACCCACAGGACATGATCGGAGAGGGCAGAGGGGACCCCGACCCAGCAGCCAAGCTCTCGGTCCTGTGCCAGCCGAGTTCCAACACCCACATCTGAAGACCAGGCACCCTGCTCCCCAGAGCCTGAAGGTGATGCCAGGATCTGGAGAAGTCGCGGCGGGGGGTCTGGTGAGGGCAAGACTCTCCTCTGAGCGGATTCATCCCCACCTGTCCAGAGGCAGTGCTATCACTGACCTATCCAGAGGTGGTCCTGTCCCCACCTGTCCAGTGGTGGTCCTGTCCCCACCTGTCCAGAGGTGGTCCTGTCCCCACCTGTCCAGAGGTGGTCCTGTCCCCACCTGTCCAGAGGCGGTGCTGACCCCACCTGTCCAGAGGCTGTCCTGTCCCCACCTGTCCAGAGGCGGTCCTGTCCCCAGCTGTCCAGAGGCGGTGCTGACCCCACCTGTCCAGAGGCGGTCCTGTCCCCACCTGTCCAGTGGCAATGCTGACCCCAGCTGTCCAGAGGCTGTCCTGTCCCCACCGGTCCAGAGGCAGTGCTGACCCCACCTGTCCAGGGGCAGTGCTGTCCCTCAGCCGAGCCCAGCAGTTTCCTCTCCCTGGGGCCCGGTGGGGCCTCGCTCAGAAGACAGGCTCAGGGCAACTCTGAGTTTCTCTGGGTGCACCGCTAGGTCTGGGCCAGATCAGCTGCTGCAGGGGACTCACCTGGGGAGCTGACGGCGGCTGGTGGGGATGGGACCTGCCCAGCTGAGGGCTCCCACCTGCCGCAGCCCCATCCCCTCTGCCCAGGAAGGGCTAGCCCGCAGAGGCCCCAGGTGAACCTGTCTGCTGATTTCCGGATTTCTTCTGGGTCTGGATGCGCCGAGAGCTTCCCCTCAGCTTTGAAGCAGGCGTGGCCGGCATCACCAGCTGCTTCAGTAGGAGTGAAGGTGGTGAGGGCACCCCTGGCAAGGAGCTCTCACCCTCCTCTGCAGCAGGAGCCAAGAGACTCGGGGCTAGAATGCCCCCAGCTCTACCCGGTGCGGGAGGCCGAGCAGCCCGGGAGGTCAGTCCACCCCACCGACCTTCTGGAGCTGTTCCTTACTACAGCTTAACACACACTGACCGGGCAAACGGAAAGACAGAACGCAAGGAAAGGGGGGAAATCCCAAGCACTTCTCTACAACTGAGTCAGCGTCTTTTCACTAAAGACAAGCAAATGGCATGCACTGAGGGGTGTACCTGAGCAGCATTTAACCTTCGCAGGGACACCAGCAGCTGAGAGGAGTCAAAGGAAGGGGCCTCGGGGTCTGTGACACCCCAGACATTCAGGGGTCATCCAGGTGCACCTTCAACTCAGTCTTTATCTGACATTTCATTCACTCTTTTGCTTTTATTGACTTATTTTTAAATTGTAGATCATTGTCATTCATTTTGATCCACTCAGCAAGTAACAGCATACAGAACCACTATTATCAGCCTCCTAATAACAACAGAAGCCAACATCTGTGCTACCTAGAGCTTGCCAGGTCTTGCTACAAATGCAGTAAGTATACTCACTAATTTAATTATCAACAACTCAGCGCCCCATTTAAGAAAAACAATTCATTGCAACTTAATATATCAAGCATGTTCCATTCCATTGTCTCAATTTGGTGAATATAAAATGAGATTTCATATTACTCTGATTCAATAATTGTCATGAAATTACACATATTTTCTTACAAACTCATTGTTATTGACATCAGGGGCAGTAAAAGAAGTTCAGTCAGTGGAAAAAGCAGAACAGAACAGCATGCCGAGAAGGTGTCCGGCTCCGCACGTGAGCGCGCTCACTTCCGGAATGCGAGCTATTTAACGATTTTTCTTTCCTGAGAGACGGAATTATTTTGGACTTTTACTTCCATCTGGGACCTGACTTGGGACCTCCCCCACAAAGCAGTCCCATATTCCCACATTCCCATATTCCGCAATTAGTGCCTGTGAATCTTTTTTTACGAAATGTGCACGCAATGAATAACTTTAAATCTCTTAAGCGCAAGGTAAAGTTTACAGAATTCAAACTGCAACACGTAGAATTCTCCCCTTCCCTGTCCCCCCTACTCCTTCCAAAGAAACAAGAGAGCGACAGCCCCAGACTCCAGGCAGAGCCCGAGAAGATGAAGCATCAGAAGTAGCCGCGGGGCCCAGCGGCCTGGAGGTCACCCCGAAACGGGAGTTCCCAGGGGCGTTGGGGGGACAGAGTGCGGTCGGTCAGGCGGACACTGGGTGGCTCAGTGCCGGGAGCCGGCGTGAGGAACTCCACCCACAGCAAACGTCATGAGGAAGGAGGCTCGGCATACGCAAAGGCGGATCGAGCGTCAGGAAACCCCCTGTTCCCGAGCATCTACCCTCAAAACCAGAGTCTGCCTACTTTACTGTTTTATGCTCTCACCTACACCTCTGATTTTAAGGGGGGCTGACCCCCATTACCTCTCTCTGAGAAGGAGTTAACTTACAGCTCCAAGTCAATAAAAATTCCTGGTCGTGACAAGAGTGTTTCAACTTACGAACTCCTCTGAAGGTTCTCTAGCCCACCTGTACAGGTTCGTCCAGCCACATGTGATTGTTTGCAGCCTCCCAACCTGAGAGGCATGAGATGTTTTTAGACTTACTAAAGCTAAATTCTTTTGGGGAGTTAGAAATTGTTAGTATAGTGGGTTGGTTAGGAATTATATTAGGGTTTTTCATTTGTCCTGCCAATAATTACTGCTAATTCCCTGCTCTGGGTGTGACAAGGGTGTCTCAGGTCAAACCTCTCTGCTGACAGACTAGCTTGTGTGACAACCTCTCAACCATAAACAGCATAGAGAGTTTGGGGTATCTTGAAAGTCTTAATTAGCATAGGGCTTTTTTCATTGTTGAGTCAATGATTGCCCCCAGGCCTCCATATCCTTAGGCACCTGGGAATATATTAATCAATGTATTTGGAATATAGAAAAGGAAATATAGTAGTTTTGATGTTAGCAATACTAGACTTTTTGAGTTAATGAATTTTCTCTTTTGTAATAGATCACTGTACTTTGTTATAAATCACTGTGACCTTGCTGTGTAAAAATGTAACTTTATCACTATCTTAAGACTAAATAGATCCTAAGGGGAACATTGGTGAAGGGTTTTCGTTTGTTGGGCTGATGTTTGCTGCTAAATCTCCATATTCCCTGCCCTTATAATGAATATAACTAGCATATAGGAGAAATAAGTATTAACATTTAAGCATATAGGAGAAATAAATATTAACCTTTAAGATTAATCATGTTAACCTTAGGTTAAATAAATTCCTTTCTTAGTTGTAACCCACTACACCCTCACCCTATAGGAATGCAACTTTATTTGGAGGGTGGCACCTGGTTTAAGAAAAAACACCCTTGGAAAAAAATAAGTTTTTTGGTTATCAAAAAGGAAAGATCATAAAATGTCAGCAGGCCTCATGGCCAGAAGATGATGTAAAACCCCTATGGCCTTTTTTTATACATTTATGTGAAGCACCTGATTTTGATAAAGGTCAGGACTGCTGAGCCCCGCGTGACTCTGTATTCATCTCTATGTATAACAAAAGGTATATAAGCAACCCTAAAAAATAAAGAAAAGGGATCAGTTTCTGGAAAGACTGATTCCCCCATGTCGTTCTCTCTTGCTCCCCGTTTTTCTGGCTGAATTCCCATCTGGTATGTGGGTACTCACCAAGCCTGCTAATTTTGCCTGGGCTTCTAAGATCGGACCGGGGAGGCCTCAGTGCCTCCTCTCCTTCAGGAGAACGGAAAGACGCCTGTGGCCTACGTAGGTGGTGATTGGTATTCCATGTAAACCAAGTTATTCAGCCTCTTTTTCTCCACTAATTTTCTAATCTCTCTCTATCTGTAATTAAATAAGTTTTTTCCTAGGATGCTGATTCCGTCCCCACCTTCAAATTACCCTGGATCCACCAGGGCTGGACCCCGGCAGCTCAGGGCGTGAGAAGAGCAAAGACAGCTCCCAGACACACAAGGAAGAGACGCCTGAGGTTCCCACTGGAACAGGAGTTTCCTCACCCTTTATCTCTTGATCTGGTTTTCACTACCATGGTGAAAGGTGAAGGATGTTTAAATTGCTGGGGGGAAGGCATAGTAACAAATACCAGCAAGAGGAGAGGGTGATGGAGAGTGTCCCAGATGACCCAGAGGGCACAGGGCAGAGGTGACGTGTAGAAATGACCCAGGACCGGGAGCGCGGGAGCGCAGAGGGTGCCCACCACGGCAGCAGATGGTGGGGAAGGGGCGGGAGACAGAGGCGCAGGCTCCGAGGCCCATCGCGGGGAGCGGGGAGCAGGCAGACTGAGGCCCCTGCTGCGGGGAGGCCCACGCACCAGCGTCCTGCAGCATGGCATTTGTGTGTGTGTTTAGTTGCTCGGCCGCGCCCAACTCTGTGGCCCCATAGTAGCCCACCAGGCTCCTCTGTCCATGGGATTTCCAGGCAAGAAGACTGCAGGGGGCTATTGCTTCCTTCCCCAGAGGAGATTGAACCTGGGTCCCCTGCTTGGAGGAGGATTCCCCGCCACTGAGCCACCTGAGAAGCCTTCACCCCAGACGACGCTGTCGCTTCCCCAGCAGCTTCAGAAGATGGCCCCGTAGCACCCAGCGTGACGACACGGTGGGGGAGCGCCTCGCAGCCCATGACCTCGGGGGAGGCACACCAGTGCAGGCGTGGGCGTGGGCTCCACGGGTCAGGACCCAGATGGGGCAGTGCAGAGGCCATCGGAGGGGACACTCTGGGAGTGACAGAGATGTCCCTAAAGCCAGGAGGGGACCGGTTGCTTAGATTCTGGACATTTAAAGGAGTCTGAGTTTTCCCTTTGGGGGCGGGAGGTGACAGCTGATACGCAGGGTGCAGGGAAAGACCGCGGATGAAATGAGGACGATGACACACGTGAGTCCCGTGTGCCACCTCCAGACGCATGAGAACCTGCCATCAGACAGAGGTCCAGAGAGTGGTCCAGCCTGGATGCCGCCCTCTGACCCACCAACACCAAGACTGAAGCCAGTGAACGTGAGACCACCGGGTGTGAGGACCACCATGCCCCCCACCCTTCAGTCACACCCTCCTCCCAGAAACATAAACCCACCAGCCTTCTTTTCAAATGATCTGGAACTCAGTTACAGAAGTCAGTGTGTGCAGACCCGGTTCCTCCTCAGACTTTCCACCTCCACGTGCCTTTTCTCGAGAGCAGCAGAGACAGAAAGGAGAGCAGAGTGGACACTGCAGGAGCAGAGGGCTCGGGAGATGGACAGGGTCAAGGCAGTGACACACACGTGCTGAGGGGCGAGCAGCGGGAAGAGGGAGACGGACCAGGGCCGGCAAAGAACCATCGCACAGAATCAACCGGAGCAGGGTGCTCGCCAGAGGGAGCCTGGGATTTGACCACAGGACAAGGGGGTTGGTGTCTCCAGCGCAAACCCAGTGACGCCGTCCAGCTTCTGAGGAGTTGAAGCGAGATTGACGGGGATCGCGCAGATGTTTGGCTGAGAAAGGAGGGACCCAGCAGCTCCTGAAGGCTTCAGTTTGGTTGACCAGTTGGATAAGCAAAATTTCAGGGAACACAGGCTTCCCTGGTGGCTCAGACAGTAAAGCATCTGCCTGTAATGTGGGAGACCTGGGTTCGATTCCTGGATCGGGAAGACCCCCTGGAGGAGGAAATGGCAATCCCCCCCAGCACTCTTGCCTAGAAAATCCCATGGATGGAGGAGCCTGATAGGCTACAGTCCATGGGGTCGCCAAGAGTCAGACACGACTGAGCGACTTCACTTTCACTTTCACTTTCTTTCCATTCTTGAAAAGCGTCATCCGCCTTACGTCTGATCAGAGAATGCCAGGTGCTGGGTGGGTTCCCTCGACACCTAAAAGAAACAAGTGGAAATGCATGTCTGATGGCTGAATTCAATACTGTTTGGGCTTCTAACTGGGTGTTACCAGGTGCGTCTCCCTGGTCTTCCCCTAGTCACAGGAGAGGATTCCAACTCCGGGCCGGGTTCTCGGGGAATGACGCCAGGTCCCAGGTCCTTCTCTCCTCTCTCCTGTGGTTAGATCACGCATCCACCACAGCTTCAGAGAACCCAGTCTGAGCCGTGCATGGGGGTGGGGCCTCCACGGGGGAAGATCTGTCCCAATTTGCTCCTGCTCTGCTTACCCATCTCAGAGTAGGAGGCCTTGAAATATTTAAAAGCATCGGTTCTATTTCCCCCCAACATTATTAACAGGGAACAGAAAGTTATTTCACACCCTCATTGCGTCAGCTGCCGAAAGGACTTGGGGGACCTGGAGAATTTCATAGTAGGGCATTTGCAATATAATAGACTGCAAATCCCTTCAACAATTTCAGCTAAACAGTCTGCTAAATAATTGAGCACGTGTAATGGCAACCACTTAAAAGCCAGTCTCGAGCCTGGGGAGTAGAGACGCTCCCAGCCGACACGTGTCCCCACCAAAGTACCACACGGAGTGCAGACGTGGCCCCCGACAGAGCTCTTGGCTGATTCTCTGCGACTCTGAGGAGCAGAAGGAGGCTGAAAGGGGAGGGTCAGGCGCTGGAAAGGCAGGACGGTTCTCTAAAGCACAACTTTGATCTCCTCCAAGACCAGGACCTTTGGGGTTTCAACAGTCCAAATTCTCAGTTACAATAGCAGAATGCAGTCTCAGATCACAGACATAAAAGCAGAGAGATCTGACCAAGGACCACTCTTCTTGAGTCATCTCCACTTGGGGTGCGTGACATATGCACCTCCAAACACAAAGTGGCTGCCATCCTCCACACATCAATACTCCTCCTGAGTTTCCCACCCAGGGACAGGGACAGCCAGCTCTGCCATCTCCATGGTGGACCCAAATCCAGGTACCACCTCACTGCATGGAGTAAGGAGCCCCAGACTGTGTGTCCGGTCACATCCCCACCGGTGTGTCATGCGAATCTCCAGTTCCACAGGCACAGGGCAGAATCTGCACTCATCCCTCTCAAATATGCCTGCTCCTCTTCTCAACCTCTGTGAAAGCTCATTGCGTGTTGAGGAGTCTGTGAGTCATCCTCGACCCCCGTCACCCCTACTCCCTCCTGCCTGGAGTCAGGCTGGGACCCACCAGACCACCAGGAATGCTCGTATCCACTTCAGTTCAATTCAGTCACTCAGTCGTGTCCGACTCTTTGTGACCCCATGAACCGCAGCACACCAGGCCTCCCTGTCCATCACCAACTCCCGGAGTTCACCCAAACTCTTGTCCATCAGGTCTGTGGTGCCATCCAACCACCTCATCCTCTGTAGTCCCCTTCTCTCCCTGCCCCCAATCCCTCCCAGCATTAGGGTCTTTTCCAATGAGTCAGCTCTTCACATCAGGTGGCCAAAGTATTGGAGTTTCAGCTTCAACACCAGTCCTTCCAATGAACACCC
This sequence comes from Ovis aries, assembly GCF_016772045.2. NCBI lineage: Eukaryota > Metazoa > Chordata > Mammalia > Artiodactyla > Bovidae > Ovis > Ovis aries. Next base: position 224,897,153 of record NC_056056.1, read on the forward strand.
AGGACTGACTGATCTCCTTTAGAATGGACTGGTTGGATCTCCTTGCAGTCCAAGGGACTCTCAAGAGTCTTCTCTAACACCACAGTTCAAAAGCATCAATTCTTCAGCACTCAGCTTTCCTTATAGTCCAACTCTCACATTCCATATACGACTACTGGAAAAACCACAGCCTTGACTAGACGGACCTTTGTTGACAAAGTAATGTCTCTGCTTTTTAATATGCTGTCTAGGTTGGTCATAACTTTCCTTCCAAGGAGTAAGCGTCTTTTAATTTCATGGCTGCAATCACCATCTGCAGTGATTTTGGAGCCCGCAAAAAATAAAGTCTGACACTATTTCCGCTGTTCCCCCATCTATTTTTTTCCTGTGGTCATGTATGGATGTGAGACTTGGACTGTGAAGAAGGCTGAGCACCGAAGAGTTGATGCTTTTGAACTGTGGTGTTGGAGAAGACTCTTGAGAGTCCCTTGGACTGCAAGGAGATCCAACCAGTCCATTCTGAAGGAGATCAGCCCTGGGGTTTCTTTGGAAGGAATGATGTTAAAGCTGAAAGTCCATTACTTTGGCCACCTCATGCGAAGAGTTGACTCATTGGAAAAGACTCTGATGCTGGGAGGGATTGGGGGCAGGAGGAGAAGGGGATGACCAAGGATGAGATGGCTGGATGGCATCACGGACTCGATGGGTGTGAGTCTGAGTGAACTCCGGGAGTTGGTGATGGACAGGGAGGCCTGTCGTACTGCGATTCATGGGGTCGCAAAGAGTCGGACACGACTGAGTGACTAAACTGAACTGAACTGATGGGACCGGATGCCATGATCTTAGTTTTCTGAATGTTGAGCTTTAAGCCAACTTTTTCACTCTCCTCTTTCACTTTCATCAAGAGGCTCTTTAGTTCTTCTTCCCTTTTTGCCATAAGGTGGTGTCATCTGCATATCTGAGATTATTGATATTTCTCCCGGCAATCTTGATTCCAGCTTGTGCTTCCTCCAGCCCAGTGTTTCTCATGATGTACTCTGCATATAAGTTACCATTACAGTTTGCCAGGTCCAGGGAGGACCTGGGTCAAGACCAAAGACATCCGACCTCCATGTGAGCTTGGTGTTGGAGCTGCTGCAGAAGAGAAAGGCCACGTTCCACTCCACAGACGGGATTCTCAGCAGGATTCGGAGCCGCTCAGCTCAGAGGCAGCTCTGAAGCCGTGGGGTGGCATGCCATCTTCCTGAAGGCCAAGGCCAGGTGTGGGGTTGGCCTCCTCATCTCCTGGTGCCTGGATGTCAGAGCCCCCAGGGTTTCTCCTTACCTCCAGCCCCAGGATCTTTCTCCCTCTGCCCCAAAGCCCCCCAAGTGAGCGCCAATCTGGCACCCGTGCCATGTGCTTCCCCCGCCTGCTTCAGATGACCTCTAATTTCTCTCAGAGGGATTTTTTATTCTGAGGTCATACATACTCCTCATTAATTTTATTCCTCTGTGTTTAATATTTTTGATCATATTTATATAACCTCTTTTAAAATTCCATCTCTAATTGTTGGCTTTTATGTAAAAACAAACTTGATATTTACTTTGTCTCAGCAACCACGATAAATGTAGCTTATTAATTCTGATAATAATTCTCTGACCTTTCCAAAGTTTTGCATGATCAATTATGTCGTATTCAAGAAACTTTGATTTCTTATACTGAGATTCTCGGACTTTCATTTTTTCCCTTTGCCCAACTGTAACATTGAGAAACCTCCAGTTCTATGTTAAGAACAGTGGCATAAGCATACCTTCCTCATCCCCAATTCAGCTAAAAGACCTCACTTTTCCAGCATTGTTTCTTTAGCAGATTAAGGAAGTTCAATCAATTTCTACTTTGCTAAGAGTTTTTATAATGAACAAATATTGATGTTTTTCAAATCTCTCATTTGCACATATTGAGGTGACCTTTTTGTCTGAGCTTTTTCTAGTAATGTGGTGAATTATATTAATTTTTGTTTTTTCTGATTAAGACATAATCGACACACAAAATTGCAAAATCTTAAATCTTCAGCTTGACGAGTTTTAGCTGTCAAATTCTCTCGTGTTACCGTCACCCACACAATGCCTCAGCCCTTCTCACATTTTCTCCCTCCCACCCCCCAGTAGGAGCTGTTTTCGATCAAGTGGTCTGCCCGTATGTGGATTTATCCCAGTGGGAACACACGGTCGTATATTGATATTTTTGTCCCACCCCTTTGCTGCTGCATGTGACGTGTGTTTGAGATTTGCCCGTGGGCTGCATATCAGGCCGTGTCCTAGGTAACGGGCCCCTCCCGCATAGCGGCATGCTCCCCAGGCTTATCCTGTGGTGTGCTTGCCCACTGTCATCCCTGACATCCCCCATGGGTCCTCCACCCTGTGTCTCACACTCGTCAGCGAGGGTGGACGTGGGTCCTCCACCCCGCGTCTCACACTCGTCAGCGAGGGTGGACGTGGGTCCTCCACCCCGCGTCTCACACTCGTCAGCGAGGGTGGACGTGGGTCCTCCACCCCGCGTCTCACACTCGTCAGCGAGGGTGGACATGGGTCCTCCACCCCGCGTCTCACACTCGTCAGCGAGGGTGGACATGGGTCCTCCACCCCGTGTCTCACCCTTCAGTGAGTGCGTCACGTGACAGGCACGTGCCTCAAGAGTTATTCCTGCAGTCCACCTCGTGCTGGTCACCAGCTCCAGGCAAAGCCAAGAAGAGGGCAGTGGTCTGGAAGGGGGCACCCACAGGCCCCACCCCCTCACTGAGCATCCGGCCGCAGAGGGCGTCCACCGGCACAACTGTCAGAAATCGTACCTGAAACAAAAGCAAAGGCCAGTTACACAGACTTGGAACAGTCAGGTACAAAAGGCTAGATTTACCTGTGATTCCAGCACATGGCAGGGGAGGTCAGAGCAAGGCACGTCCCGCATGGTCCAATGGACGGTGCTGCGCAGCAGCTACACCACTTAGCCACTGCAGAAACGTCAGCGCAGGGGTTTGCTTTACTAAGGATGGACACAAGAAGAATTAGAGAACAAGATACTTTCAAATAAACGGAATTCTGAGTCACATAAAGTACAGTGGATGGAAGTGCAGAAGATGGAAAATCCATGAAACAGTATGGAGACAAAAAAGAAGAAACAGGAAGAAGCATTTTTTTAGTTTAAAAGAGTTAAGAAGCACGCTTCACGATGTCAAGGCCCAGGATGCCAGAGCCCCGCGTTACGTCACCATTGCAGGGGCGGGGACCACACCGCACACGGAACGCACACCTCCACCTTCCTGAGAATCCGCAGCCACTGAGATGCAAAGTGGGGCCCTGCGGACGGGACTGTGGGGTGTGACTCGGTTCAGGCAGAACCCCTCTGCCTCGCAGGGACCTGGGATGGCCGTGTAATCTCCCACCTCCTCTCTGCCCCCATCCCCCAGGAACACTGGCTGGCTTTCCGCTGTTGAGCAAATGGGGAGAAAAAAGGAAAGAAAGAAAGGGAGGAAGAGATGGAGGAAGAAAGAATTGGTCAAAGTCGAATTCTACAGACCTGACATCAAGAGAGTGATTTTATTTTATAACATGCAAAATCCAGAAAATATATGGACTCAACACCTAAACATAGAAGAAAAGGTCTTCACCTCGCACTGCCAGGCCCATAGTCTGCCTGTGATGACCGGACATACAGGTCATTCTATAAAGTGCTTTAGTGCTGGAAGAAAGTGGGGGACAGGCTCCCAACTCCATGAACACACCAGAGCCCAGCAGGATCTCAGCCTCTATGAGCTCACCCAAGCAACTTGTCACAGACGCCCCTGGGGACATGGGCGACGGTCCTCGTCCTGATGGCGTAAGGAAGAGCTCATCACAAGGTCACCAGCGTCTAATAATGGATGACTTAATGTTACACGGCTCTTACAAACCTTGTTTCAATGTGATATTTTGTGTTCCCCTCACAAAATATTATCTATGTAGATTTTAATCAGTTTCACAGAAGCCCGAAGTGGTCAGCGGGGATGGGAGGTCCAGGAGAACGTCCCCAAGGCTGTCACTGGCCTCTGACCACTCACAAGGTCAAGCGTCTCCCCTGTGCTTCTTGTCCACGTGCCTGTCTCCTTTTCAGGGTGTGGAAGGCCCATCTTTCTGTAGGGTTCTCTAAGAGCAGGGAATTTGACTACACTGTCAGCTGCTTATCTTCACTGACACCCATGTGCAGTTCTGTCTGCTCAGATGGCCAGCCACCCTGCCCATCACCCTCCGGGGCTGCTCTGCTGTGAGATGAGCCTTGACGGAGCCCCTGTGTCCGACAGCCGGGGCCAGATGCAAAGCGCGGGTGTCCTGTGCGCAGTTTGTCTGGAAACAGGCACATAATTCTAACTGAACTTGCGATGGTCTCTATAGACCATTTAGCCGTCCAAGCCAGGAGTGCCACAAGCAGGGCTTTCACCCGGCCGGCCGCAGGGTTCAAGGCCACCGCATCCTCACATCCATATGAACAAACATCCATGTCCCTCTGGTTCTTCAGTGTTGGACGCCACAGTCTGCATTGGAGACTATTGGAATTCTTCATTTTGTGTGATTTCAGAAATATATTTTAACATTTATTAGCTCAGCTATCCCTCAAATTCAAATAGAACTTTTTTGAAATTCTTTGTGCAGAGCAGGAAAATTGAACATTTGACTGATTCATGGATGCATTTATAGCTGAGAAAACGTAGGAAATGCTCACCCGGAATATTCAATATCAAAGTGACAACCTCTGCAGTTGAGATGAAAACGGGGTCCTTGAAAATCTCCCAAAGCATCATGTTTTCCTTATATTTTAAATTACCTATTATCTAACTAAGAACTAATTTGCAGTAGATTAAGGTATCAAATTCCTGGTCATCACCAGGCAAACTTAACTCCAGTCCCCCGGGGAGTGGGCACAGCGGCCCCAAGGATGGAGGTGAAAGGGGACACTTTCAGGGAGCATGACTCTCCCCCTGCTCCAGATGCAAAGCAATCGTGGGAGACACAAGCCAAAAGGTAAAGCCATGGCTAAGCCCTAAATCGAGAAAGCTAATTCTGAAGACAAACATCGGATGGTATGCTTGTATCACATGGCTTCCCAGGTGGCTCAGTGGTGAGAAACCCACCTGCCAAAGCAGGAGACACGCAGGCTCAACCCCTGGGTCGGGAAGGGCCCCTGGGGAAGAGAAGGGCGACCCACTTCAGTGTTCTTGCCTGGAGAACCCCACGGACAGAGGAGCCCAGTGGGCTGCAATCCATAGGGTCGCAAACAGTCAGACACGACTGAGCAACTAATGCATTACTTTCATATATAAAATAGATAACCAACAAGGTCCTACTATGTGGCACAGGGAACCACATGCACCATCCTGTGATAACCTGTAATGGAAGAGAATGTCACAAAAAAGAATATATATACAAAACTAAATCACTTTGATCTACAGCTGAAATCAACACAACATTGCGAATCGACCGTATCTCAATAAAATTTTTTCACTTTAATACTATAAGTCTTCAGTTCAGTTCAGTCGCTCAGTCGTGTCCGGCTCTTTGCAACCCCATGGACCACAGCACGCCAGGCCTCCCTGTCTACCACCAACTCCCAGAGTCCACCCAAACTCATGTCCATCGAGTCGGTGATGCCATCCAACAATCTCATCTTCTATCATCCCCTTCTCCTCCTGCCCTCAATCTTTCCCAGCATCAGGGTCTTTTCAAATGAGTCAGCTCTTCGCATCAGGTGGCCAAAGTATTGGACAAGTCTACTCAGCATTTAAAACATGTTTATATGATACTCTGGTTCATTCAAAATAAACATCCAGAATCAACTCTCACACAAAAAAGGAAGCCAAGTCCCAGTGCCAGAAGCAGTGCAGGAAGGGCAACAAGGAAGGAGGCGCAGAGGAAGGGCCACAGAGCTGGGATGGGCAGGAGACAGTGACCAAGTGTCCCCCATCACCCGTCCGCTGGCCTGGCTGCTCTCCTCCTCACGGGCCCCGAACATGAAGCTTAAGCCAGGACCGCCAGCAGCAGCCCATCCCCAGCATGTGTCCCAGACGAGGTCCACTCCCCGGCGCGCTGGCCACTGCCAAGCCCCGAGCCTTCCCCGTGAGGACGGGGGCCAGCTCCCCGCGCGGGACACGGGTGCCCCTCCACAGCCCAGCCTCAGCAGGCGGGACGCATGGGCACAAGTGCTGTAGGGGACCAGCAGGCAGACCCACGACGGGGAGCATGCACGCATAGCCGTCCACCATCACGCTCACCCTGCACACGCCCTGGGGTGCGGGGCGGAGCCCGGAGCAGGGGAGGGGCGCGAGGCCTGGATGAACCGCACGCGCTCGTCGGCAGCGGAGCGACTGAACGGTGTTCTGTTTGCGTGTCTCAGCATACAAGGGACGTGAATGCCCAGTGATGACATCTCAGCCACGTGAGGAAACTCCCCGGCTGAGCCTGCCCATGTGGAGTACAGGAGAACTTCGGGACACGCTGTGTGGAGCACTGGTTGTGAAAGGTTCCAGTCTTGGGACACCTCGACACACTTGAGCATCACGGCCAGCAGCACAGAGCTTCTTGACCAGGACATTGTCTATTGACGCTTATTAGAAATTGAAGCAGGAAGCTGAACATATTTGCATGACTTTGTTTTAAAGTAGCAGCTTTACATGCGCTAAAGCTTGGTGCAGACAACCTATTTTACTGGACAAAGACTACCTTCTCCCAAGCCTTTAGCCATCAGAGAGGCGCCACGGGCACTGTTCGTCCCTCTCTCAGATTCAGGACACTCACAGCTGCTTCTGCATCCAGTGTGCTGTGACATCTCCCCTCACAGAGCTTCTGAGAACACCACGGGTGCTTCTCAAGGGAGAACAAGAGTGATGAAACCTCAAGGACCCCTGAGTCCACGGGACGCGCTTTAAAACACACGCCTGCACCACAAGGGTGTCAAGAAGAGCAGCCAAAGCAGACGGTGTGGGCCATGAGCCCTGGAAGCCCACGAGAACCCGCAGACACACACAGGCACACAGACGCACACACGGGCACACGTGCACACAAGCCCTCACACCCAGCGCCTCAGGCCCCAGGCGCTGCTTCAGGGAAAACAAACAGGACTCTGTGCTTAGGGCTCAGTCGTGTCCGACTGCTCGCGACCCCATGGACTGTAACCCGCCAGGCTCCTCTGTCCACGGGATGCTCCAGGCAAGAATACTAGAGTCGGTAGCCATGCCCTCCTCCAGGGGATCTTTCCAACCCAGGGATCAAACCCAGGTCTTCTGAACTGCACACAGATTCTTCACCATCTGAGCCACCAGGGAAGCCCCAAACAGCAAGGTACCAAAGCACAAAGAAGGGAAAGCTGACATTCCCGCTGGAGACAGGACTCGCGGGGGGAGGCAGCTCTGTGTCTACGTCCCAGGTGGTTGGAGGAGCAGGGCTGCAGGAGGGGTGGACAGAGACGCGGGGGGAGTGGGGACTGTGTTGTGACTGCGGGGCCGTCGCAGACCAGCAGGAGAAACGGAACCGCTGATGCTTAGGGGCCCCTGCAGCAGACGGGTGGTGGCCCCAAGCTGGCGCCCACAGCAGAGGGAGTATGGCCTCTCGGGCTCTGGGGCTGAGGGCACCTCTAAGGGGCATGTGCCGGAAAGGGCAGGGCCACCTCCCGGACGTCGATGCAGCCGTGTCCCTGCCAACTGCACCCGGGTGCTACAGACACGTTTTATTCCCCAGGTAACAAGATGTCTTCAAAGCCAAGCTTACCATGGTCACGAACATTCTCAAACTTTGTTCAAAATGGACTTTCCTGGAGCTCCATGCTGGCCCTAGGTTTCCTATAAATAATGCAGAAAGAGAGAGGAAATAATAGTTAAAGTGGATTCCTATCGCCCAGCTCCAGAAACAATCTTGTTCCTCTTTCTCATGAATCAAGAGTCAACCCCACAGGTGAACACTTCATACGGCAGAGTCAGCAGCCTCCCACCTGAATTTTTTTATTAATTCAACTGTAAAATATTCACAACCTGCAAATCTATAGTATGACTCAGATTTTTTACCTTTTTTTTTTTTTGTTCTATTTGGTCCTATAAAGGCAACAGGAAACATCAGTCATATGACGAGACCGACAGGGAAAGACTCTCCTCCGGAGTCACTAACTCGTCCTCCAAAGGCCCAGCACTCCCAGGGGAGCCGCGTGTATGAGTCTTAGCAGATAGCGGAGATGAGTAACGCTGCGTCTGGGTGGCGCTGGGGCTGCCATCACGCCCCTCCCCCGCCGCCCTTCACAGCACGGATGCTCCCAGATGAACACGTAGCAGAAGGTGAAGTTTGGAAATGGAGCTCGTAACTCATTTTGTCAAGCAGATGAGAAATGCACCTTTTAATGGAAAGAAACAGAAATGGATGATTACTTTTTGGATTGATGGTTGCGTTCTGTTGCTCAGATACAAAGGAGTATAAATACATCGATGTGCGGTAACCTCACTGCGGGACCATCCAGTCACAGAGCCCTAAGGGGGCGGGGTGTCTGCTCTGAGCAACCATCACATTCTCCCACATGTTGGCCTCAGAGCAGCACTTAGGGCCTCAGACCCCTTTGGGCTGACCACGGGGGCCTTTGCAGGGTCCCAGCATGAGCGCCTCATTCTACAGACGGGGACGCTGAGGCCGGTGGGGGGCTGCAGACGGGGACGCTGAGGCCGGTAGGGGGCTGCAGACGGGGACGCTGAGGCCGGTGGGGGGTGCCCTGCCTGAGCTTGTGCTGTGACAGACACAGGATCCAGACCTGGTCCTCCCAGGATCCAGAACATCCTTTCCTCTGCATCAGTGTGTCGTCCTGCAGGAGATCATTGGAAACTGAAGTGGATTTGTCAAAATTACAATGAACACCATAGTATCTTTATTTAGAGGAGGAAATTTAGTCTCTGAATTTAGAGCACAGCCCCTCCTGTTCACCCAGCTCTATCTGGTGTCCAGTGTGTCCCCTCTGTGGACAGTCCTGCCACTCTGTCCCAGCTCTGGGGTCACTGGTCTTGGGGAACCAGCGATGGACTTTGAGGGGCTCTGGATCCGGAGGTGCCTTAGGAGTGAAGGTGGAGGGTTCCTGCTCACAGGCACCTTCACTCCAGACCTCCAACCCCCCGACCCCCGGTGTCCTGGAGACCTTGATGCTGAAGCTAGAATGGAAATGGACCCCATTTTCCACACACACAGGGCCTGGTGACAAATGCGGCTGGCTGTACTTTTCAATCAAATGTCAGAGGCGGCCCCTCGTCAGTAGCGGAGCCTCCAGCGGAGGGTCCCTTGCTGCCTGTGGACGGCACTCTGAGCTCTGGTTTCATGGATGCCCAGCCCCGCTCTCCTGGCGAGACCTTGCTTCCCCACCTTCCATCCCTACCAAGAGTTCATGAGGTGTTCCTGCCTTAAACACACGTCCTTCCCAAACCAGCTGGGGACCTGTGAGGACCGGGAACTCACAGTCAGGGGCTCTCGACCACCAGCAGAGCGGGACCTTGATGAGAGGGTGGTGCCAAAGTTGCCTGTGTGGGCACAACCTTGGTTGGACCTCGGCTCCAGGCAGCTGGAAGTGGAGCCAGAGGAGCCGAGCGGAGCACTCGCCCAGCCTCACACACCCCCTCGGGAATTGTCATGTGCGGTTTTCTAAGTGGTGTGAAAGATGCTTGACACAGAACCCAGAGGAGCGATCTCTCAACCCAGGCTTGCTTAAAATCTTCTGGATGCCAGCAACGTACTGTGCCTTTTTTGCAGCTAATTGTGAGTTACAGTTGGGACAGTCATTACCTCAATCTCGACGTGGTCCTAGCAGCCCTGGGCCTTCCAGGACTCCCTGCCACTCCGAGTGTGAGAGCCTGCCTCCCGCCATGGCATCCCAGGACAGTGATTAAGAAATGGGCGGTGACGGAAGCAGAGGTGGGGGCTGGAGGACCGGAAGCTCCAGGAGGGCTGTGGCTCCGTGTAGACACAGAACCAGAAAGACACGCAAGGACTGAACACCTGTGGGCCTGGGTCACAGCTGGCCGTCAGGACCCCCAGGTCCCAGATCCACGGTTTCCCCTGAGACGGGACTGCAAGCAGGTGTGCACAGGGCGGTCTTCTAGGTGAGCAGGACACGTCCAGTGACCGACCCCTGCATCCAAGCTGGAAATGGTGGAGAATCAAACACAGTCAGGATGGAGACTTGTGCGGCTCTAAGGGCGACGGCTGACGTCGCGCAGCACTGAATTTTTCGGCAGCAGTGCTTTCTACACTTGATGTTACTCACACACTCACACCTCGCAACAATCTGATAGCTGGAGGCTACTTCCTGTAGAATTCACAAGTGAGGAGGCCGAGAAGTCGAAGCCCCACAAACCCAGGGTCACGTACCAGTGAGTGGCCGCCCCGCCACCATCTCTACGGCACAAGCCATCCCCCTGAAGACCTGTTGCCTGCTGCATGTCGGTGCATCAGCCAGGTGGGTCTGACCTCTGCTGCCCGTGACGGCCAGGCCCTGCTCCAGCAGGCTGGCTTCCCAGGGAGGCAGAGAGCAGGAGAGTGCCAGGGACCGGCATGAGGATCTCCGCCCGTGGCAAAGGTCATGAGGAAGGAGGCTCGGCATACGCAAAGGCGGGATCGAGCCTCAGGAGACCCCCTGCTCCCGAGCATCTGCCCCCAAAACCAGAGTCTGCCTACTTTACTGAGTCATGCTCTCACCTACACCTCTGACTTTACGGGGGGCTCTCCCCCACCACCTCTCTTGGAGAAGGAGTTAACCTGCAGCTCCAGTCAATAAAAATTCCTGGGCGTGACAAGAGTGTTTCAACTTACAAACTCCTCTGAAGGTTCTCTAGCCTGCCTGAACAGGTTCATCCAGCCACATGTGATTGTTTACAGCCTCCCAACCGTGAGAGGCACGAGATGCTTTAAACTTTCTAAACACAGATTTTTTTTGAGAAGTTAGACAATTATTAGTATAGTATAGTGGGTTGATTAGGAATTATATTGGTGAAGGGTTTTCTATGTTGGGCCAATAGTTGCTGCTAAGTCTCCATATTCCTTGCCCTTATACACACTAATGAATATAACTAGCATATAAGAGAAGTAAGTATTAACCTTTAAGACTAATCACATTAAACCTTAGGCTAAGTAAATTCCTTTCTTGATTATAACCCCCTGCACCCTCACCCTATAGAAATGCAACTTTATCTGGTACCTTCGGAGGGTGGCGCCTGGTTTAAGGAAAAATCATCTCTGGAAGAAATAAGTTTTCTGGTTGACTGACCGTTATCAGAAAGGGCCATTAAATGTCAGCAGGCCTCATGGCCAGAAGCTGATGTAAAACCCCTAAGACCTTTGTATACATTTATATGAAGCACCTGATTTTGATAAAGTTCAGGTCTGCTGACCCTGCATGACTCTGTATTCATCCCTATGTATAACAAAAAGTATATAAGCAAACCTGAAAATAAAGAAAACGGATCAGTTTCTGGAAAGACTGATTCCCCCGTGTCGTTCTTTCTTTCCCCTTCTGGCTGAACTCCCACCTGGAGCGTGGATGCTCGCCAAGCCTGCTAATTTTGCCCTGGCTTCTAAGACCTATGCGAGAGGGAGCCCAAGGCGGGCACCCTCCACTATTCAAGCAGGCACCAGTGGTTTACGTAGGCGGTACAAACCTCTTGTCTCGAGGTTTTATTGGTATTCCATGTAAACCAAGTTATTCAGCCTCTTTTTCTCCACTAATTTTCCTACTACACTATTCTTTTCTAATCTCTCTTTATATCTGTAATTAAATAAGTTTTTTCCTAGGACGCCAACTCCTTCTCCCCTTCGAATTACCCTGGATCCACCTGGGCTGGACCCCGGCAGGAGAGAGCTTAGCTGGCTGTGCAGGACCCCCAGGGCCCCGGGCTCTGACCTGGCTCAACGCCGCTTCCCTGCCCAGAACCCCAGCACTGAGGGGGCAGCGGTGTCCAAGACATGGGGCCTGGTGAACACTCAAGGAAGCAGTGAGTAGGGGCCACACGGGAGCCAGTGAGACGGGCGTGGTGCAATCAGAGTGGGATGTGTCCGTGCTGTTTGGATGTCGGGTTGAGATGCCTGTGAAGTTCAAGGAGAGCATTAGACGTTTTCTTTATTGTAAGATGAAGAGCGGGTTTAAAGCCCCACGTACATTATACCCTCAATGATGGAAAATACGTGAATGAAGAATGACTGCGATCATTTAGCCACGATTTGTCTGCAGGGGAGAGAGCCGTGGATGATGGCAATTCGCATCTTTCTATTCGTGTGCGTTTCCAGTGTTCTGCAGGGAGAATGCCCTCATTACGTGTTGCAAGAAGGTGACTTTAGAGCAGTAACTGGGCTCTGCTTCCTGGTGTGGAAATGTCTGGACTGTGAACACCCCGGGCACAGCACATTCTGAACAAGTCCCCAGGCCAGGGCACGAGTGGCTCCAAGCTGTCCACGACCACTCCTGGCTGGAGTCTGGGCCTCTGGGAGCTGGGGGGCGGCTCTCTGTTCAAAGAGGCTTAGTCTCCACGAGGTCCCCCTGGACCGCTGACAGATGCAGGTCCAAGCATCATGACCCCATCTGAGTGCTCGGTCCAGGTGTGGGAGTCATAATCGCAAACGTTTTTCATTCATCCATCTGCGTCACGCCTCAGCTGTGCTGTGGGCTCAGTGGCCCTGAAGTATGTGGAATCTTCTTTTCCCACAAGGAAAACTCATGTTCCCTGCATTGGCAGGCCAATTCTTAACCACTGGACCACCAGCAAAGCTCCCAAATGTTTTCAATCAGGAGACAGGAGATGTATTATCCTGAATACAAATTATATACAACTTTACACAAAGTAGTGAATAGTGGGATTTATACTCATTATCTAAGGGCCCTCACTGTGCCTCTGACACCATGTTTGGCCCTGTAACGCCCCACCAGCCCCGAGCGCCACCAGTCACAACAGCCTGTGGTGAACTGCAATCGTGACCGCAGTTGACGCCGACATCCTGATTGCTACCTGCCAGATGCTGCTTTGGGTCCTCCCCATGTTTCAGCTCCTCCATCCTCAAGGTGGATGCTCTGCCTGTCTCCACTTCCCTGAGGAAGAGATCGTGGATGAACCCAGGCCCTGGATCAGTGAGCCTCTGGGCTGAATCTCCAACCTGTCATCTCCAGGTGTGACATCTAGACCACCTGGAGATGGGGGTGGCCCCCGGCATGGGGATGGGTGGTTAGCTGTGTCGAACCCAAATAAAATAAAGTCTGCACTCAGTGTCAGGGTGGGCAGAGGGGAAGGAGAGACAACAGGGCTTGGATGGGGTGAGGCTTATAGTGTACGGGGATGGGCAGGGCCGTGAAGGTGGCAACGGCATCTGTGACACCTGCTGCCCCGCCAGGCGGTGTGTTTACACACCTCCATGCACATACTCAGACCTCCCAATGATCCTTCAGTCCTAAAGGCATGAGAAGATGTCCTCAGCGAAACAAGGGTGGAAATATTCAGGAAACACTGGAAGGACCGAAGGTCCACCTTGTGTGTGAGTGGAGTCTCAGGAGGAGAAGAGCAGAGATCAGAGCTGAAAACTTACAGAGAAGATGCCCAGGAATCTTTCAAAACTGGTGGAAGGTTTCAACCTGAAATGTTAAAAGTTTCATGAACTCTAAGCAGGGGTCACCGGCGGGGGTGGGGGGGTCTTGGGAGGAGACATCTAGGTGGCCCCCAGCATGGGGACAGGTGGCCAGCTGTGGAGCAGCCTGGTGTGTCTGGAGCCACGGCTGCAGGCGGCTCCCCCATGGAGGCAGGAACTGAAGGAGGTGGGGCCGGGGGGCAGGGGCTGGACCACCTGGCCTCAAAGGTCAAGGGGACGTGTGTGGGTTTTGTCCCAAGGACCTGGAGAAGCCACAGGGGCATAGCAGGATTGGCTTATGTTTACAAACACCAGTCTGGTTGTGGTGTGGATGCTGGGACAGGACATGAGGAGGGCTTGGGGTTCCTAAGAGACCTTTGTGGTCCAGCAGACAGGGGATGGGGTCTCAGCCCAGGTTGGAGAGATGCGGGCCTTACAAGTAAGTGGACTACAGGGATAATTGGAGAAAGATATAGCAACCTCTGTTCCCGGCTAAATGTGCAGAAAGGCAGCTCTTCCTGAAATAGAACATGCAAAGGGTGGGAGCCACGCCACGCGCCAATCACTGAGGCCCGAGGCAAGAACAGCGCAGGGGGCAGACGGACGCCTGGGTGCCTGCTGACCCGCCGCAGGGGGCCCCAACCAGGGAAGAGCCTGCGGGGCGAGGGGAGAGGGCAGGGAACAGCGCAGGGAGTGGGGGGCCCGGGCCACAGACCTTCCCGACCTCCCCAGCAGAGGAGAGTGCATGGGGGCTGGGCAGCCTGCAAAGGACACTGTATCCTCAGTGTAGCCTCAGACACGCAAGACGTCCTGAGGTTTCCTTCATGACTCCTTTAACCCACAAGCTATAGAAAAGGGTTTGCTTAATGTTCAGGCGCTGTGCAGAATTTCTGATTTCCTGGTATTGATTTCCCATTTACGTCCCCGCTGATCTGAGAATGCGACCTGAATTCTAGCCTTTGACCTCCATCTGCCCTTGAGTGCCTCTACGCCTCAGACTTGAAACACCTCTCCAGGTTCAAGGTGCCTGGGACACGGGACACATGTGCCAGGACAGCCTGTATCATGGAGGCTGCGCAGCCTGTTTTTGTTGTTGTTTGACCGTTTGAAAGAATTTAAACACTTCCTGATTTGAACATTTTAAATTCTGTTTAACAAAAAGCTTAGGTATGATGATGATGTTTCCCTTTCATTGTAGAACTAGTTTATAAACTTCTTTCCTTAAAAAAAATACAAAAATTGAATTCAAACTAAATTAATTCAAAATGCTTTTTACTATTAACCACAGCATTTATCCCTGGATTGTGAATACCCCCTGGAGGAGGGAATGGCCACCCACTCCAGTATTCTTGCCTGGAGAATCCCATGGACAGAGGAGCTTGGCGTGCTACAGTCCATGGGGTCACAAAGAGTCGGACATGCCTGAAGAACCCAGCATGCGCGTGAGCACGCGAGCACGCACACACACACACACACACACACACACAGCATTTATACTGTATCCACACGCTTAATGACCAGCAACACACCTTCCGTTCGACCATGAGAAGAATACAGATTCTGCATTACTTGGGCATCAAGTTTCTGTAAGTCTATTAGCTGACATGGGCGAATCATGCTCAGCTTTTCTGTATCCTACTATTTTTTCCTCCATCTAGGAGTTACTGAGAGAGAAGTGAGAAAATCTCCATGCATAAATGTAATTTGTTTACTCTTCTTTGTCAATTTACAAGCTTGTAAATGCTTAAAAATATATAATTGTCATACTTCCTGTCAAGTTGGCCCTTTGATCATAAAGAAAAGTTCTTTTTCTCTCTAAAAATACGTTCAGCCTCAAAGTCTAGTCAGTCCAATATTTGCAAAGCCTCTGTTTTCCCTTGGTCTGGGCTAAGGTGACATAGGCCTATTTTTATTGGTATTCAGTTCAGTTCAGTCGCTCAGTCATGTCCGACTCTTTTTGACCCCATGGACTGCAGCACGGCAGGCCTCCCTGTCCATCACCAACTCCCCGAGCTTGCTCAAACTTGTGTCCATTGAGTCAGTGATGCTGCCCAACCATCTCATCCTCTGTCGTCCCCTTCTCCTCCTGCCTACAATAATATCAGTTCTCAAATTTCCTCCATGCTTATTTAACATGCATCCCTTGTAAACAGTAGTTGTTTTAATACAACCTGACTTATTATCTTAATCGCTTTCTTTATATCATTTGCAAATAATGTAAATACTGATAATGTTTTTAGTGGAATACTTTTATTATTTGCTTTCTATGTGTCTTCTCTATAGCATAATTATTTACTCTTTTTTGCTTATTTAAGATTTTTTTATGATTCCCTATTTTCCTCAATGTTTTTCTTTTAAAAATGTTATATATACTCTTATTTTTCTCTTTTTGCATTTTTAAGTCTGAAATTATTTTCAAATACAATTTTAAATGATGAAGTTTAAACCTCCCTTCTAATTTTAGCCTTCATTCTCCACTCTTACCCAAGCCACCAACTTCTATGGTCTGAGCTTGTCCTGCCAACCATCGCCACCACAGTCCTGGAACCAGCAGTTTCACCCAAAAAGATATTTTAATACACATATTTCCATCGAAATTATGCCAGCTCTGACGAGCATCCCTTGAATCTCAGCTTTCAGAATTCTATTGAACCAATTTAATTCTTTCTTCAAATGTCAATACTTGGGCAGACAAGGTACCCCCCACATACTTCATTTGATTTTATTGAAATACTTCCATTGGGGTCACATTTTACATTTTTTGAAAGGGTATGATTAATAGTTTTTCCACCACGTCAATTTTGCTAATTAGTTTTTGCCTTTAGGGATTTTTGAGGGAACTGTATCAGTAAGGTTCCCCTGAAGGCATTAAACCATGCGCGTCTTACTCCGCCTTCCTGCATAACTCGCTCCTCCTCCTTAACTGATGGGTCACTCCCAGTTCACCCGGGTTTGGCTGCTTGCTCTGATCTTAGCAGCTCTCCCTGGTATAGGTGAACTGTGTCCCCCACAATTCATAAGTCGGAGTCCTAACCCAACAGAGTGTGACCCAGGGTCTTAACAGAGGCTCTTAGATTAAGTGAGGTCCCCGGGGTGGGACCCTGGTCCGGTGGGCCTGGTGTCCTATAGGAAGAGGGGATTGGGACACAGACACACACTCCTCGGTCCTGGGGGCAAGACCCAAACACACGGATTATGGGGAATGCAGCTCATGTGTAGCTGGAAAACCAGCTTCACGCGGGCTTCACACAGGCCAAGAGGCCCGAGTGAGCCAATACTCGCCGGCTGTGTGATGAACAGCTGGGAGGCGTCAGGCTCGGCCGCCCGGCCCCCACCAGTCCTCCTGAGTCCTCCTGCTGGGCAGATGTCACAGTCATTACGGGAGGTCTGACAATAATAACAATAACAGGGATGTGCTCAGATGCATCCGATCCATGCTCAGGCCTGCACCTGCTCCCAACACGTCTCTGAACCACCTTCCAAACTAAAACATCACAGGACTGTTGAGGCTTTCATGAGCACCTCGTTTAAACATGTAACAGCAAGACAAGCTGGTGCTTCAGGCTGGGAAGAATGGGGACAACATGGTCCCTAGGGAGAGCTGTCTGACTCCCCAGCAAACCCAGTGCCTCAGCTGGTACCTGGGGCCGGGAGCTGGGCGGAGGGCTCTGGGGGTCCTCGGGGCTCCCTGTCCCCGCCCCCCTCGAGAGCAGCGCCATCGTGGGCTCTGCTCCGATGAGGGCTCTGGGGGTCCTCAGGGCTCCCTGTCCACCCCCCCGCCAGGAACAGCGCCATCGTGGGCTCTGCTCCAATAAGGGGTCTGGGGGTCCTCGGGACTCCCTGTCCACCCCCCCCCAGGAACAGCGCCATCGTGGGCTCTGCTCCGATGAGGGGTCTGGGGGTCCTCAGGGCTCCCTGTCCACCCCCCCCCAGGAACAGCGCCATCGTGGGCTCTGCTCCGATGAGGGGTCTGGGGGTCCTCAGGGCTCCCTGTGCCACTCCCCACCCCCACCCCCGCCAGGAACAGCGCCATCGTGGGCTCCGCTCTGATGGCTGCGTATCTAGGGACTGAGGGACTCGAGAGCCCTCACCTGCAATCCTTGTGTGTTTCACTCCCGAGTCAGGAATGGAGTCAGCAGAACCGCGGAAAGCCCTCTGCGCCCCTCCCGCCTGGGTCACAGTAGTTGCTGTTGAGCCTCAAAGCCTGGAAACCGCTTTGATCTCATGCTTGAGGAGCTCCTGGGTGATTGATGGCAGCCACGGACCCTCCCCGCACCCACAGAGCTGCACTAATTTGCAAACTGAAACAATATTAGCGAATCGTTAATGGTCCATGAAACTGCAGCGTGGCCGTGATGGCACTCAGAGCGACGGCTGCCTACCTGTGCTCCCGCCTGGCTGCGAGAGCGAGGGTGCTGAGCCCTGGCCCCAGGGGCTGGCAGCAGGGTGGCGGCCGAGGCCCAGAGGACGTGCGAGGCTGGCACGGGGCGGGGGCCAGGGCTACACCCGCACACGGGACCACGCCAGGCCACCAGCAGCCACCTCCCGTCACAGCCAAAGTGCGGCCTGTGCTGGCTCCTGCTCACGAGGAGCAGCTCTGCTGGGAAACGGCCCCTGGTCCCCAGCCACCCTGCGCGTCCTGGGCAGGTGGTTGCCCTGGGCAGGTGGAGCCTGGGATGCTGAACGGGCCCCGGGGTCTGGATGGACCACCCACCCCCGTGCCTGCACAAGATGCTAAGTGCTGCCCTGTCGGGGCACCGTGCGGTGGGTCAGCAGAGGTGTCACAGCAAGACCCACAAAGCCTTGAAAATACAGCCTTTGCGCCCATGGGAGCAG
The DNA here is from genome assembly GCF_016772045.2 of Ovis aries. Taxonomy (NCBI): domain Eukaryota; kingdom Metazoa; phylum Chordata; class Mammalia; order Artiodactyla; family Bovidae; genus Ovis; species Ovis aries. Next base: position 224,915,597 of record NC_056056.1, read on the forward strand.
GATTCGGGTTGAGAGAAAGCCGCATGGGTAGGTCAACGAAGCTGCGAGGTGTGGTGGTAATGCCCAGGCATTGCTGTACGTAATGACAGGTCAGCATCTGGGGACACAAGCATCCGCCTGTCTGAGCAGCACGGCTTTTGTACAAACTCCGCTGTTGCCCCAGGAGCACCGAGGGCTCCAGGCAAGGGCTAGCTTCAGACTCGTCACTTTGCAGGCGTTTGCCTACAAACGCCTCCCCAGGTCCCACAGGGTCCCACGGGGAGGCTACCCACTCAGCATCAGGAGGGCAGCTCGTCCTAAACACCCCCCCTTGAAGAGCCACCTCTTCCCACCCCCAACATTCCTACTCACCCAGTTCAGTCCAGTTCAGTCACTCAGTCGTGTCTGACTCTTTGCAACCCCATGAACCACAGCACGCCAGGCCTCCTGTCCATCACCAACTCCCGGAGTTCACCCAAACCCATGTCCATTGAGTTGGTGATGCCACCCAGCCATCTCATCCCCTGTCATCCCCTTCTCCTCCTGCCCTCAAGCTTCCCCAGGCTCAGGGTCTTTTCCAATGAGTCAGCTCTTCACATCAGGTGGACGGAGTGTTGGAGGGGCCTGCAAGCAGACCTCAGCACCAAGTCGCAGTTCGTCCAGGCGGGTTTAGAATGCTACACGTCCCCGGAGACGCTGTCGGCTCCTGCCTTCAGCATGAGTGTGTGCACTCGTTTGCGCGTGGATATGCGTATGTGCACGCTCGTGTAGGCAAGGGAGGGGTTGGAGGAGAAAGACAGAGCACACTGGTTTTCAAGAATGCACCCTTAACTTCATCCCAGGACCTCAGAATCGGCCAGGCTCCCCAGCCACATGGAGAAATTCCACACTCCGTGTCTAACTCTGTAACGAATGTGCCTCGTGAAAGCTTCCCAGAGCCAGTGGCCCCTGCGAGGCCCCTGCCCTGCAGCCAGTAGGACCTCATTCTGAAGGACCTCATTCCAGAGTTTTCCTTGAAAGCCTTTATCCGGAGCTGCTCCAGGCCACCCTCGACGGGGTCGGCTGTGGGCGAGGCAGAGAAGTGCCCCCAAGGGGCTTCATCACACGAGGATGAGGCCAGCCCCCTCCAAGGAGCCACCCCTGCCCTCAGAGACCAGAGTCCCCCTCCTCCTGCCCGGGGTCCTGCACGCCACCCAAGCCTCGGCTTTCGGCACCTTGACCCTCCCGACGGGCCGTGACCCCCCTTGAGATCGGGGCCCTGGGCTCAGAGCTGCCACCCACTCTGGAGGTGCACCGCCCTCCTGGTTCAGACGTATTCTCCCCAAACCTCATGTCAACACCCAAAGTGGGGTGTGGTTGTCACCGTTGCCATGATCATGGAGTCCAGCCTGGGTTTATGATCCTAAAGGCAAAGCTCAGATGTTTGCTCATTGTCGCCTGCGGCCCCCACGGGCCCAAAGCTGCACCGCGACGGTGTCACTGTCTAACCTGATGCTCACAGACAAGCTGGAGGTGCAGCCCCACTGCCTCCAACCTGCTCCGGCGCAGAGAGCAGCCGGGGCCACGTGGCCAGTCAGGATGTGGCGACGCTGGGTCCAGCCTCCTCCGCCCCAGGAAGCAGGCTTCTCCCCAGAGACATGGTTCGTCTCTGAACAATCAAAGCCACAGAAGCATGAATTGTGGTGTCATCTGGGGTAAGGGCTGGAATCGCTCTGACCGTCCTAATTACAGCCCCGCCGTGCGGCCGACAGGGAGCTTAGCGCACTGGGTCCCACCCCCTGTGAGTTTCCTGGGGCTGCGGTAACAAGGCACCCCACGAGCTGGTGGGGTCAAGCCCAGGGTCAAGCCCAAGGTCAAGGTGTCAACAGGACCGTGCTTCCTCAGCAGCCCCCAGGGGTCCTTCTTTGCCCTCCTCTTAGCTCCTGGTGGTCCTGGAGGCCCTGGGGGCTCCTCAGCTCACAGACACGCACTCTGATCTCTGCCTCCTTCTCGTGGCCTCCACCCTGTGTGTCCTTGGGTCAGCATGAAATCTCTTCTTTTTAGGAGCTCAGCCATGAGACTAAGGCCCACCCATATCCGCATGGTCTCATCTAAACGCGGTTGCATTTGTAAAGACCCTATTTCCGAATAAAGTTCTGTTCAAAATATTAGGAAAGACTTAGGATTTCAAACTGTTCCCAAAGGAGCACAGTTCACACCCTCTGCACACACAGCTGAGGATGAGACTGGGCCACTGGAAACAGTACTGACCCACGCTATTAAATCATTGTCATTTAGCTGCTCAGTCGTGTCCAACTCTCTGTGACCCCATGGACTGTACCCACCAGGCTCCTCTGTCCATGGGTTTTTCCAGGCAAGAATGCTGGAGCAGGTTGCCATTTCCTTCTCCAAGGGATTAAATCAAAGAGGGGATAAGCTCATTAACATGTTACATCATCCTGTTTTTAATAAAAAGCCTGATCATTGCATTATAATAACTTTTCCAAAAGAACAGTCAGCAAGAATTAGTTTCAGGATCGATATCCTCAGAAGGACATGTTATTCAAATGAAAGCTTAATTCTCCTGATTTAGAATTTAGTTAATTTAGACAATGGTGGAGCCATTACAATTTGATGCATGAAGACACGATACATGTTTATGATGTAAAATAGATGCAGAACTGGCCAAACTCACAAGAGGTCGCCTTTGCTGACAGGAGGCATCTCAGATCACTGTCACTTACTGTCATGTGCTAAGGCCCCACGCCACCGTGCTGAGCAGGTCCTCAGCGTCCTAAGTTCATCATTCCCTCACTCCTGTGACGGTCTGACTGACTGGCAGGTAGAGGGTTTGGGGATGAAGGCACTGACGATGCTGCTGCAAACCAGCCGCAGGGGTGAGCTCAGACCCTGGTGGCCGAAGTCGGACAGAAATGCAGGTGTCAGCACAGCCGTGCCCACCACGTCCTCCTGGAGCAAGAAGCACCATCAACACAAGCAAGATAGCTCCAAGGAAAATTCTAACTTACTCCACCCAGGGCGAGTATTTTATTTTTTCCTTTTTAGGGCTCAGGGGAGTAATCAGAATTACCAAGGAAGGGGGAGTCAGAAAGTTGGGCTGGACAGAGCGGGGCAGTGACCCCACAGGGGTGGCCACCGAGGGCAGGACAGGGGTCCTGAGGGCATCTGGGGTCAGCCACATCTCCAGAAGTGGACGGAACACAGTCTTCTTTGGAGAAAGTCACTCTCCATGTGACCTCCATGATTCTCTCACAATCGGGGATTAAAATCTCCCCAAAAGGAGCTCACGTCGGAAAATCACCAAGCACACAAGGGAAACAGATAAGTCGGCAGGGACGTAACACACAATAGCTTTATCCCCACCTGGACTTCACATGTGAAAACATCAACTGTGGAACATAAGCTAACCATTTGTTGAATGTTAAAAACAAAACTGAAATTATGGAAAAATGAACTAGAAGCAAGAGGTAGTGATGAATTGGCAGAAATGGAGAAATATGACCCCCTCGAAATGGAAATTGTAGTTGTTGACACAAAATTCAGTGGATAGGCAAACAGCTGAAGAGAGAAAAATCTACACGCTTCAGATAGATCTGAAGAAATTACCTAAATGCATCACGTGAATAGAATGAGAGATGGATGTTCTGGAAGTGGGGGTAAGCCCTGTGAGTCAGAGCATCCCTCGCATGAAGGTACAAACGCCGGGCAGAAAGCAAATATCAGCTAGTGTCCCAGAACACGCGTGACAGACAATTACATCAGATGCCAGCAAGAAACAGACGAGTCCTTCACACTCACAGCAACGGCAATTGACGGGCACATTCCTAAATGATAATTAGAAGGTACTTCAAAGTGAAGGATGGTGAAGATAGCGCATAGCGAGGCAGGTGAGATTCAGGGAAAGAGGAGCTTTGAGAAAAGGTCTAGAATTTAAACTTAGGATGTGGAGGGACCTCGGCTGGTGGCCCAGCGCTTAAGCCTCCACGTTCCCAATACAGGGGGCCTGGGTTCAATTCTTGGTCAGGGAACTGGGTCACACATGCCACAGCTAAGACGGTGCAGCCAAACAGACAAATAAATAAAAATAAATATTTTAAAAGCCTAGGATGTAGGCAACATACTAAAAAGCAGAGACATTACTTTGCCAACAAAGGTCCATCTAGTCAAGGCTACGGTTTTTCCAGTAGTCATGTATGGATGTGAGTTGGACCATAAAGAAAGCTGAGCGCTGAAGACCTGTGGTGTTGGAGAAGACTCTTGAGAGGCCCTTGGACTGCAAGGAGATCCAACCAGTCCATTCTAAAGGAGATCAGTCCTGGGTATTCACTGGAAGGACTGATGTTGAAGCTGAAACTCAAATACTTTGGCCACCTGATGGGAAGAGCTGACTCATAGGAAGAGACCCTGATGCTGGGAAGGAGGAGAAGGGGATGACAGAGGATGAGATGGTTGGATGGCATCACCGACTCCATGGACATGAGTCTGAGTGAACTCCGGGAGCTGGTGATGGACAGGGGGCCTGGTGTGCTGCAGTTCATGGGTGGCAAAGAGTCGCACACGACTAAGTGACTGAACTGAACTGAACTTGGGATGTAGAACCCTGCAATATAGAAAATAAAAAGGTAGAGGCCTCAAGAAACACTAAATATAAGTGAACTAATTATCTAAAGCCTTCAGAGAAAGAACAACGTGGAAAAATACAGAGCATTGTTGGTCCTGTGAAAAAACTAATCAAATAAACCAAGTCTCTACTGAGACAGATGAATGGGAGGAAAGGAGGTGGTACATACTCAGCGTTGTTAAAAGGAAGGGCTGGGCAGGGGCCAGCCAGAGCTGCAGCAGACGGTGAGGGGCGACGAGAGTACACTTCTGTGTTGATGATTTACTAATTTTACTTTTTTTAATCGGGGTGTAATTGATTTACAATGTTGTTTTAGTTTCAGGCATATAGGAAAGTGATTCAGACACATAGATTTTCATTCTTTTTCAGATTAGTTTCACATATAGGTTATTTACAAGACAGAAACAGACTCACAGACATAGGGAAAAACTTATGGTTACCAAGGGGATGTGTTGGCAGGAAGGGTAGTTAGGGCGCTTGGGATGGACATGTGCCCACTGCCATATTTAGAATCGATAACAAACAAGGACCTGCTGTACAGCACAGGGGACTGCGCTCAATAGTTCGTGTGTGTGTGTGTGTGTGTGTGTGTGTGTGTGTGTGTGTGTTTATATATGGGCTTCCCCAGTAGCTCAGCGGTAAAGAATCTGCCTGCGATGCACGGGACGCAGGAAATGTGGGTTCTATCCCTGGGTCAGGAAGATCCCCTGAAGGAGGGCCTGGCAACCCACTCCAGTGTTCTTGACTGGAGAACCCCATGGACAGAGGAGCCTGGCGGGGCACAGTCCACGGGGTCGCAAAGAGTCTGACACGACTGAAGCAGCTGAGCATGCATATACATACACATAAAAATACACATACATATAAATATAAATCCTTTTTCTTCCCTTGTAGGTTATTACAAAATACTAGTACAGTTCCCTGTGTTAGAGAGAATACTTTGAATAAATTTATAATACACTTGAAAACTTAAAATACAAGATTTTCAAAAAAATTTAAGAAAAAAATAGAAATTCTGATAGTCCCAAACAATAAACAAATGCCATGTGTACTTAAAAACGCTAGATTCAAATTATTTTAGAGATATATGTTTTCAACCTTCCAAGGATAGACTATCCACATTTATAAAGACTCTTGTAAAGACTAGAAAAGGAATTAATATTATCCAAATCCTTCAAGGAGCTGAATAAAATTTTGATAACAGAATATAGATGCTAAAATCTTAAGCAAATTGTTAGAATTATCTAGTAATCTATAAGAAATAATTATTATGTTTGTTTCATTCAAGGAATGAAAGAGTGGGTTTACATAAGAAAAATTTATTATAGCTCACCAAGTTAACTTATTAAAGGAGAATAGCCCTATAATTATCTTAAAACATGCAAAAAATCATTTCATAAAATCCAACACCTTGATGATATTTTTAAAACTCATTGTAATATATCAATAGACTAAAACTTTCTTCACCCGGAAAGCTTACCTACCCAAACACAATTCTTAAAGGTGAAGTGCAGTGGATCCCATATCTGACATCATATGTAAAACTCCATACAAACTTACTGTGAAGCGCAAAATCTTATAATTTTGAGAATATGATGACATAGAACCACCTCCAGGGTAGAGAACAATTGTTTAAAGCAAATTAACAAAGAAATATAAAACACTAGCCATAAAACGAGACATTGATTAATTAAATCACATTAAAATATGAACATCTGTTCGTCAAAAGACAACATAAAAACTGAAAAAAATGTCATAAATTGAGGATCATTAGTAACACACAGCTAACAAGAGAGAGCGTGGAGGATATACAGAATACCAATAATAAAAAGACACACAATGGAACCAAAAATAAGCGTTCAAAGAATATTCTCGTCCTTTTGTTGGATGACAGGGATTTTTTTCAGGTTTTTTCTTTTCATCACAACGTTTTACAGCTTAGGCTTATGTTACATGTTTCTTTATAGGTATCAAACCTAGGAGACGTCTCTTACTTCGTATAAATTAAAACCCCAGAGTTCGTGGAAGCCTCCGGTTTGGTGTGACCCAGAAGATTACTGGTGTCCCGGAAGGTGCGTTTCTGGACCGCGCCTTCCCATGGGCGTCTTTATTCAGCCTGGCCTCCTTCCTGGTAGCCAGGCAGTGTCCAGAGGCTCTCCAGTCCGCTTCCCCGTCCTCAGCAGTCCTGGTGGGATTAGCAGGGCCCCTGCCTGGGTCCCCTGGGGCAGTCCCTCTCTGCCCGGAACAGACCGGTGCCCAGGAGGTGGGCCGCGCTCACTGCCTGGCACATCCATCGCCCTCCGTCTGAGGCCGGGCGAGCTGCTTCCCCGGATGCGTGGATCTCCAGGAGCAGACATCGGGATGCAGCCGGGCCCGCGGAGTGAAGCCCCTTCCCGGCGGCCCGGGGCAGGAGTCGGGACGGAGGGGTCGGGATCGCCGGGAACCGCAGGAGACCCAGCCCGCCCGCCGGCTGCAGGAGGCGGCCTCTGGAAAGCGGCAGAGAGCACACGAAAGCCTCGGTGCTCCCAGCACAGTCCAGACGGTCCTCAGCGAGGGCCCGGTCGCTCGAGGGGCCCCCACCGCTCTGCGCGCCGCTCGCCCCGGCGGGAGCACGGGGCACATCTGAAGTGGGAACGCCCTCAGGGCCAGGGCGCACGGCGGTTCTCAAACTGCAGACCTTGCCTCTCCCGGGAAAGCGGCGAAGGGGCCGCTTGGGCTCCAGGGAGCAGCTGCCTCCCGGGACCACCCCTCCCCGGACCACCCCTCCCCGCCCCGCCCCCGCGGCTTGGGTCTCAGGCCCACGCCCACTCGGTCACGACCGCCAGGAGACCCAGGCCCCTCGTTTCTCTGGGGAAGCAGCAGACTCGAGCCTGTCCCCGTTGTGGGCCCGCTGACCAGCCCAGCCTGGACCTCCCTCCTCTCTGAGCGAAGGTCAGCACCCTCTGCCCTGAGCCCAGCTGGACTCGGGGCTGGGGCGAGACCTGCTGGGGCGAGACCTGCTGGGGCGGGGGGTTCAAAGATGAGCCACGAGCAGAGAAGGGAGGAGCAGCCCCTGGGACGCCCCAGCAGGGTTGGAGCTCAGGACGCTGGCAGCCTGCTCCGGGGCCTCTCTCCAGGTTGCAGCACTGTGTTACAGGGACCCCAGCGGGCCCCCCAGCTTTCAGCGCTGTCGGGCACAGGTGTTGAGGGGTGGTGGCCCAGGCAGGCTCACAGGCGTTCGTCACCACTGCTGGTTACAGCAGAAACAGCCTGCTGTCACCTGCCGTCCGTAATGCACCCCCCCGGATCAAATGATATTAAAGACCCCTGAGTCCCCGGACTGGGGGCTCCAGATCAGCTGGTGCCTCCCTGGTGGCCCAGATGGTGAATAATCTGCCCATAGTGAGGGAGACCTGGGTCAGTCCCTGGGTCGGGAAGACCCCCTGGAGGAGGTATAGCACCCACCCCAGCATTCTTGCCTGGAGAATCCCATGGACAGGGGAGCCTGGCGGACAGTCCATGGGGTCACAAAGCATCAGACACAACTGGGCAATGACATTACTGCTGCCAGATCCCCTGAAATGAAGGAGCCAAGTCTAAACGTGCATTATTCTAAAAGAGTACGATTTTTAGCCTTTAATTCATTGCTTAAATGGAGCTTTAAAAGTGTGTTCCATTTTATGAAAGTGAAAGTGTTTGTCCCGCGGTCGTGTCCAAGTGTCTGTGATTTGGATTTTCCAGGCAAGAGTGCTGGGGTGGGTTGCCATTTCCTTCTCCAGGAGATCTTCCCGACCCAGGGATTGAACCCGGGTCTCCCGCATTGTGGGCAGACGCTTTACCATCTGAGCCACCAGGGAAGTCTCTTATGCTAATCTGCGTGTAGCATAAGCAACAGGGAAAAACGTGGAAGTCAGCTTTTTGATTAGTAACCCCCCGATGACATAAAACACACATTGGAAGTGCTTCATCCTCCTGTGTTCTCTACTTGGTACAGTGGGACTACTTTCCCAATAGTCTCAAGAAAAAGACGAAATAATCAGAAACACTGAAAAACTCCTTTTGAGACTCTGGAGGCAGGACTTGCCAGCTTCTGAACCAACAGAAAGCCCCCAAGACCCACTCTATCCCGAGGACGAGCGGCTTGCCCGCAGAAGCAGAACGCGCTCCTTTCCTCTCGTCTTCTTGGGAAAAAGATGCGGTCCAAGCTTTACTTTGGCTCCCTCTGGGAAAAAGGAGTCAAGCCAGTCTCTGGCCCCCTGCTGCCTCTCCTCCTGAGACCTGGGTACTTGTCATTTGCCTATTTCATACATTTGCCTACGTTATACAGCTTCTACGCCCAAGCTCCTGACTCCCCCTCCCGCTCCCTTGCCCCCTTGGTAACCATAAGTTCATTTCCTATGTTTGAGTCTGTCTCTGTTTCATAAATAGATCCATTTATGTCATTTTTTCAGCAGCACTATTTACAATAGCTAGGAAGCCACCTAGATGTCCATCAGCAGATGCTTGGATTGTGGCCCATATGAACTATGGAATATGCCTCAGCTACAGGAGAGGGCGCATCTGAGCCAGTGGAGGGACCTAGAGCCTACTGCACAGGGTGAAGTAAGTCGGAAAGAGAAAGACAAGTGGCGTGCGTTCAGGCATGGATGTGCGGAGTCTAGAAAGACGGGGCGGATGGGCCTATTTGCAGGGCAGCAAGGGAGACGCAGACGGAGGGAACAGGACTGTGGACCCGGGGGGTGAGCGGGTGAGACGCACTGAGAGAGGAGCAAGAGGGCATGTCCGTCACCGCGGGCAAAACAGACAGCCGCGGGGACCCGCGGGCCGTGCAGGGAGCCCCCCCAGGTACAGCGGTTTCTAGGTGTCACATAGCATCACACGTGATACAACATCACAAGTGATGTTGCACGGGCTTTGTCTCTGTTGAACGTACTTCGCTCCCTGCGACCACCTCTAGGTCCATCCGAGTTGCTTCAGATGGCGTTACTTCATTCTCCTTATGGCTGAGTCATATTTCACCGTGTATTTGCGCCATATCTGCTTTATCCATGTGCCTTGTCGATAGACATTCAGCTTGCTTCCATGTCTTGGCTACTGTGAACAGGGCTTCTGTGAACACTGGGGATGCATGCATCTTTTCAAATTAGAGCTTCTGTCTTTCCTGGACACATGCCCAGGAGTGGGATTGCAGGGTCACGTGGCAGCTCTGTTTCCGGTTTTCTGAGGACGCCCACTCTGCTCTCCACCGCGGCTGTACCAAGTCGCTTTCCCACCAGCGACGTTAGCGAGCTCCCTTTTCTCCACACCCGCAGAGAGGGTTTCTTAGCAGTCTGTAACGGGTGCTGGATTTTGTCCGATGGTCTTTCTGTATCTGATGAGAGAGCATGCCATTTTTCTTTCTTAGTTATGGTAAATTTCACTGATTGGTTTTTTTAGAGTTCACCTGTAAAATTTTGCGAACCCAGAGTTTACTTGGAGAAGGTTTCTCATTTGTTTCTGTGGCAGGTCTAGAGCCTCCCAGGTCCTGAAATTCTTCTGGAGTCATGTTTTTCCTTGTTAGACATCCCTCATCTTTAGCCACACTATCACAGACTCTTTTTCTGGTTTTCTCTTGGTTGCTTTCTTCATCACCAACACACAGCTCTCATTCAGGCATTTCCTTCTGCTCTGGCTGGGTTTCAGTTACTTTCTTTTCAGACCTGCTTTTGGTGAGAACCTAGATTACAGAAAACATTTCTCATTTTCCAACGTGAACAGTTAAGGCCATCAGATTGCTTTAATTCCTGATTTATCTCTATTGTGAAGGAAAGTTACACATCTCAAAATAGCTTGGAGTTCAAACTCCCCTCCGGGTCCTCCCCACCATTCTGTGCAAAACAAAGAACTCTCTCACCCAAAGAAAAGAAATGGACATTAAGGCTGATTACACCCAGCTCCCAGCCGGTCCCAGCCTCTGGCCGATCTCCAGAGTTCCTTGCCCCAGCCGTTTAAGAGAGAACTAACCCGAACAACCTCGGAGAAGAACAGGCCCCCTTAAGACAGTAGGTTTCCACATACATGCCTGTATAACTTACTCTGTTCTTGGGCTGGTGCAGCAGCTCGATAGTCTGACTGCTGCCCCTTCTCGCCCCATTGGCGGGGATCTGTTCCCTAAAATGCTGGTCTCACTCTCTTTCCGAGCCTCGCCTTCTCTAACTCCCTCACCCTGCACGCCGCACACATGTCCACCTTGCTTTCATTTTCAGAGGTTTCCGCACTTATCAGTCTCCCAGGGGGTTCTGCTCGCTTTTCCTCAATCCCCGTTTCCCTCTGGTCTTCGGCGAGGTCATCCCTGTTGATGCAGAGCTCACTGGCCCTTCCGTCTGCCCCCTCTAACCTCCCCTGGAGCGCAAATGTTGATGCTTTTTCTCTGCAGTTTTGGTACGTGCTCGTCCCCACTTGGTTATTTTTCAGTGTGCTTTGCTGAAGCTGACGGTGGGTTTACTCTTCAAGAGAGGGGATTCGTCCACAAATTACCCCAGATAACTGTCCCTGGGCGAGGACGGAGGGAGGAGGACCCACCAGACAGACGGCGCAGGGAGCACACTGCAGGCTGCCTCGGTTGAAAGATTGAGTGACTGCAGAAAGGAGAGAGTGAGGGAGCAGGCGGGGAGGTGGAGACAGGGGACACAGGCCTCCCCTTCTCCCCTGCATGGTTTTGGGGTCCAGCCTGGCCCAGAACCCAGGACAGCAAGAAGAACTGCATCTAGGGGACCACCGGGGCCAGGCCCGGGCTCTGTGGGTGTAGAAAGAGCCGATGAGTCTCCGGAGGAAGTGAGGACAGCAGGCGGGGGTAGGGGACTGGACTCACACGGGGGGCAACCCCCCGCTTACCAGGAGGAGAGGCTCCACTGAACAGATTCTATACGAGGGTGTTTATCATAGGTGGGAGAAAGAAGCTAATTATATGACATGAAAGATGGTCCCTTCCCTCCTGGATGGAGGTTCTCCGGAGCAGCTGTTAAGCATAAACCTCCGTCTTGTTTATTGCGGATGACAGCTCGATGCGCAAGCCGGAGTTTGCACACCAAGTAACAAGCGGCCAGCCCGCGGCTCGGCCTGTTCCATGGCCTGAGTCTCACGACATGAGGTGGCTTTTGTTTTTAATCAGCTTTCTTCTAAGCTGCTGGATAATCTGGGGACAAAGAGAACGGAATCGGCACCCTGGGAGGCCAGGACTAGGTGGACTCAAAGCCCGACGGGAAGAGCGGGTGGCGGGCGGCCAGGCATCCACACCACCCCGGCCTCTGGACCACAGACCCCCAGGGAACGCCCGCACCCAGCAGAGCGCCCAGCAGCTGGAACCATCCGGCCCCCTGGGCCTGCATTTCAGTTTGGCTGTGGATGCCCAGAGCCGTCAGCGCAGGGGCCGTGCGAGCCCCCCAACCCCGACTGGCCCTGGGGGTGTGGGGTGCAGCGCTGCAGTCACACTGACCCTCAGACGCTGGTCTCCCGCAGCCGGTGGGGTCCGCCCCTCGGAGAGGCTTTGTAAAACCCTCACTCAAGAAGTGGGCTGAGCACCCGCCCGGCGTGATGAGAGCCGCCCGTCCCTGCCCCGAGCCTCCTTGCACGAGCCTCCTTGCACGAGTGGGTGGGCAGGGCAGCCACCAGGCCAGGCCTCCTGCCTCGGTTGCTCAGGCCAAGGGCTCGCATCCCTTTGAAATGGTAATTATCTGGCTCCTTGCACTTCCCACTGCTCAGTAGGTTTCCAGGGATCTCAAGCTCCAACTACAGGAGGTTTCGCTCTGATGGAAAGCTAGCAGCAGCTGTCCCGCAGCCCTGACTAAACTCACCCCGGAGGGCGAGGAGGCCGTACAGATGGCCCCTGGTCCACGCCCACAGCCGCGCTGCCCCGGGAAAGGGCCCTCAAGGAGGGGTGCGGGGTCACCTCCTTGGGGGGACGCACCAGGCAGGCAGTGCGGGGTGGAGGCAGGAGGCCAGAGTCCAGACCGGCCCCTGGGACGCCTGACCCCACGGCTTCTCCCTCCCTTTTCAGTCGAGGAATCAGGGCCACAGGCTTATGAGGAGGCCCAAGCCATGGCCCCGTGTGTCTCCAGGCCTGCCTCTGAAATAGGGTCCTTGCCACATTCTAGGAGGAAAAAGCCAACCCAGGGACCCTTCTTGGAGAACACGTCCCGGGTCACCCTCCAGCCCGGGACCCAGCTGCAGACAGGGGCCCTCTGTGCATGGAGCAGGCTGCCCCGAGGGCCCTCAGTGAGCACGGGGTCTGGCGTCCACCCCAGGGCCCGGGATGACGCCGAGGGCCGCTCTGCGCGCGGGGATAATGCGCTCAACAGCAGGCAGGGTGGCTCTCTGCCGACCCCGCACCCAGGGAGGGCTGAGCTGGCGTGCCCCTGGGGACCCGCCCCCAGCACGTGCTGTGTGAGCCCAGACTTGAGGCTAGGCTCCACAGCCATGAGAACAGACGTGCTGTCCCGGGCTCGGACGGTCCTGGGGTGCGCTGTGATGTTTTCATCCTCAGGGGGAGCGAGGACCCAGACGCAGAACCCAGGAGGCAGACATAGCCCAGTCCTGGGCCCCCAAGCCTGGCTGGCACCGCTGCCCGGCGTCCTTGAGGAAGCTGGAAGACAAAACCCTGTCTCTCACCCCTCCCCCAGCCTGTGCAGGGCTCCACCCTGGTCCCCATCCCACGCTTCTCGCAGACATTCTGACCCACTGACATCCAGTCTGAAAGTCCGAGTCATCCCTGGCGCCCCAGCCCCTGGCACGCCCCCCACCAGGGGCCCTCAGGTGCCGTCCGTCCTGGGAGGAAACTGCTGAGGATGCGGGAGGGGGCCCAGCCCTCTCTGCAGCTTGGGGGGCCGCCCTCTGCTCTGCAGACTGGAGCCCAGCCCGGATCTCCACTGGCCCCACAGATAAAGACCAGAGCAGACACGCAGACCCCGGCGCTCTGAGAGTCAGCCCTCGGGGAGCCCCTGGAAGTCCAGCACCACCTCCCCTGTTGCCGATGTCCCCGAGGCCCAGACCCAGGGCCAAGGCCAGGACCTCTGGCAAGAGGCCAGAGCAGGTAGTCCGGGGGGCGATGTCTCCCTCCTGGGACAGAAGCCACCTCTCTCTGCAGGGTTCTCGGCAAAGGAGCTCCACTTTTGAGGGGCCGATTGATGACGACTTGAGCGACAGGGTTGTCGGGACACCAGGGCTTTCCTCTGTCCCTTGGGTCCCCGCCGGGGCCGCTGGACCCTGGTTCTCCCTCCGCTCGTGTTACCTCCAGCAAAAAGTCCTGCTTCCGACTCCGAGTTTCCTCAACTAGTAAGATAAAAAAGCCTTAACATGCTTTAGTTTTAAAGTTACACATCAAAATAGCGTTAAGAATAGCATGTAAAGAAAAGCAGGTGCTGGCTCTGGACAAACGCGGCGTCCTGGTCTTGTGGGAGCGTCCAGATGAGGCCGCCCGGCCTCAACCCTGGGAGCGCCCCGGTTGGTTCAAGTTCAGCACGTCACCGTGACCTCACCCCAGCTGTCTGCCGTTCTGTGCCAAGGAGAAACGTGAGACATTCAACATGAGGATTTGCTGGGAATTTACGGCTCTGCTTTAGGAAAAAAAAAAAAAAAAAGCTTATTTTATACGTGTCATAAAAATGCAAATTAAATTACAAATGAATCAGAAAAAAGATCCCATCTTTCCAATGCATCATCGGGTGACACGTCCCCCGGAAAACCTCCAAAGTTCTCCCGGAAAAGTGTCATCAGATCCAAGAACGCCCTGGGCTGTTGATGGGCTTTCCTTCCCCATCAAGTGAAATAGCAGCCTGTTATCGGTCAACAAAAAGACGTTTGTGCCTTTTGGCTACAATTAAGATCGAGGTTGGATTTGCACTTCACTTTAATTACTAATAGATTAATCCAAGTCTAAAAGACCATCCGTAATCAGCATTGTGTTGATTGATTTGTTGCAAAGAAACGACCCGATTATGTTCTTAGTAATCAGTTTATAGCTAAGTGGCTTCCTTTCATTAAAATATAAAGAGACATCCATAAAAAGTGGCCAAGGTGTGTGGGATCGTAAATGTCAAAGTCTCCGTGACTTGTCACCGATGGCTCTCTTTGATTTTCATGGAAATCTAATTATTCGGTGAATTAAGGGATTTGACCTCCACGGGAAGGCTGGGGGCAACTCCCAGGCATTGATCTGGCTCGAGGAAGCTGTCGGCCAGGAGGCCGGTTGGGGGGTGGGGGCGGGCTGATGCATTGTTGGCGAAAACGGCCTCGTCGGTAGACAGTAATTACAGACTCCCCGCGGCTCGGAACAGGCAAACTATTCAGAGATTGCAATTAAATCCTTGGCAGTGACAATGCCTAACTAGGTGGAATCCTTCCTACTCCAGACCAAAATGAAGCAATCCCCAGAGACGCAAGGACGGAGAGAGGAGACTCTATTCTCTGCGGAGGTCAGCTGTGGCTGAAGCACCGCACTCCGCGTCCGCTGGCGCTCCGGGTGTGTGCTGACGGTGCTTGCTGGTACTCTCCCCGCAGGCTTCAAAGCCGCCCCGCTGCCCCTCAGATCTGGGACAGGTGCGCCTACGTCCCCAGGAGGGCCTTCTTGGAGAGCTCCCCTGCGCCAGCGCCGCCCCCGGGGACTGCCTGCCCAGCACACCAGGCTCAGTCCCTAGCTCGTGTGCACGTGGACCTGGGCATCCCCACGCTGCCTCGCCGGGATGCTCTGACATCCTTGTTTCCAGAAAGGGCTCTTGTCACCCCTCCCGGCTGCTCCTATTTCTTAAGACGTTGGGGTTACGGCAATAAAAGTCCCTTCTGTGCTACAAGAAATGTCAGCAGACAGTGGGGGATCATACAGCCATCTTCCCAGGCGGGAGGGCCCAGCCTCGCCCTCCGTCTCCAGACAGTAAACGCCCTGGGCTCAGCACCCACCCGACCCCCATCCACCTCCTTCTCCCTCCCTGGACAGACCACACCAACAGACCCGCAGCTGACCTGTCACCTTCCATAATTCAATTTCCACTTTCATCCTAATAGCATCTGTACATATTTGAAAAGGTAAATCCCACTTAATAAACATTTTCTCTTGCTGAAGTCACTGTCATCTGGGGATTTCTATAATTTGCAGCAGGGTTAATGCAAAGCAAGGCAGAAATCTCATGGACATTACAGTAAATTTGCATAGTCGTTTAAGAGAAGGAACACTTTTGTAATATGGTACATTCTTACTTCCCAGAGCAGAGGGTTTATTCATTTCCTAGATATTCTTTTTGTTGTTAAGTGACGTATTAAACTTTTCTTACACATGTCCTCCTTCTTGTGAACAGTGCGCGTGTGTGTGTGTGTTTGTCTCTGTGTGTGTGAAGTAGAGTATGTTTTAGCTGAAGTATAGCTGATTCAACGTGTTGAGTTAATTTCTGCTACACAAGAAAGAGATTCAGTCACACACGCACACACTGCTTTTCGTGTGGCTCATCACCGGACAGTGCCCACAGTTCCCTGTGCTCCACGGGAGGACCTGCTGTCTGCCCACCCTTTGCTCGCTTGCGTCTGCTGACCTCACACTCCCAGCGCTTCCCTCCCCGGGCCCCTGCCTTGGCAGATTCGCGTCTGCTCTCTGTGTCTGTGAGCCTGTCTGTGTCGCAGGCTACTTCATCCGTGTCCTATTTCAGATCCCACGTGTAAGGCGTTCCTCCTTCTCTGTCCGACGTGCATTACTTGCCGTCGTTGCGGTATATCGTCGCTATATCGTGTCCGCCTCTTTGCGACCCCGCGGACTGCAGCACACTGGGCTTTGCTGTCCTTCACTGCCTCCCGGAGTCTGCTCAGATTCACGCACGTTGAGTCGGCGATGCCACCCAACCATCTCGTCCTCTGCTGCCCCTCTTCTGCTGCCCTCAATCTTTCCCAGCATCAGAGTCTCTTCCAATGAGTCAGCTCTTCGCATCAGGTGGCCCAAGTAGTGAAGCTTCAGCATCAGTCCTTCCGACGGATACTCAGAGCTGATTCCTTTCGGACGGACTGGGTGGATCCTCTCGCAGTCCAAGGGACTCTCCAGTGCGAACGGCACTGTCTCATTCCTTTTTGTGTCTCGGTGGTTTTCCACTGTATCTCTGCACCATCGATGGAGGATGAAATGGAGTATTTTTCTGCTTTGACCTCTCGGTACCGGTTGCTACAAGAGAGAAGCTTACTGAGTGCTGTGTGTCTCTGCCGGATCCAGCCGCGTCATCGCGGTTTCCTCTTCGTGAGAGCTGAGTTGTACTCTGCGGCTGAGTGTTGCAGGTACAGAAGCATCACACAACCAGAAGGAGGGCGGCTGTGTCTTTGTTCGCAGGTTTTTGTTGATTTTTCCTGTCACTGACTTTGCTAAACCCTTTAAGGAATAGAAGCACGGACAGGTCCCTGACTCTAGCTTTGAATGTTTCACAATTTAAGTAAATGTATGACGTTGTTTCCTTCTTCTGTCTGGTTTAAAGTCTCCATTAGGAAAAGGTGCTAATGCATCAGATGCAATTTCCAGAATCCATTCGTGATAAGTTTGTCCCTTTGGTTTATGGGGTTTATATGGATCATGTTAACAGACTTTCTAGCCCTTTCATTGCTGTTAAAGCTGGGTTTTCTGCTCTACAGTTGAATCCATCTGCTAATGGCCTGTTTAGAATTTCTGCAACATCCTCACAAGTGAGGCTGGGCTAGCGCTTTATTTTGTTGTTTGTTTTGAGTTTTTTTTTGCATTCCATCCAAGTTTGGCAAAGAAATCGGGCTCAGTTGGTATCAATAAGATAAATTGGGGGCCTTTGTCTTTTTCTACAGACTTAAATCCCTTCCCCAACATCACCCTGAGCTTTCCTTAAAGGGACACGCACAGTGAGGCTGCCTTCCCACAGGGCCCCCACCCTCCTCCAGCCGCACTGGGTCACCCCACCTCCACCCCCACCCCGTCCTGGCGGGCAAAGGCTGTGGGCCAAAGTCCACGCGTCACACACGTTTGTTAATAAAGCTTTATTGAAACACAGCACCGCCCCTCTGTGTGCACATCCGCCTTCTGTGTGCTGCTTCTGCACCACGACAGCAGAGTTGAGCAGTTGCAACAGACAGTGCACAGTTTAAAATATTCACTTTCTGGCCTGTTACCGAAAAAAGAGCCAACGCTCACAATTGACCCACGCCAGTTACTCATGCCTGGAAAAACCCATGGACAGAAGAGCCTGGTGGGCTGCCTCCTATGGGGTTGCACAGAGTCGGACACGGCTGGAGCAGCTTAGCAGCAGCAGCAGCAGCAGCTGGTGAATGAAAGAAAGTGAAGCCGCTCAGTCGTGTCCGACTCTTTGTGACACCATGGACCGTAGGCCACCAGGCTCCTCCATCCGTGTGATTTTCCAGGCAAGAATACTGGAGTGGGGTGCCATTTCCTCCTCCAGGAGATCTTCCGACCAGGAGTTAAACCTGTGTCTCTTGCATTGTAGGCCGACGCTTTACCATCTGAGCCACCAGGGAAGCCCGCTGATAAAGAAAACCCAAAAATACAAATACAGTCTCTACAGACATGAATGGGGCACTGTGCCCAAAACAGACCAGGCTTTTTTCAAAAGCATATTGAATGTTTACTAAAACTGCCCGCGTGTTGGGCCCTAGAGAACTCTCAATACATTTAAGACACTTCAATTAAGTTTGTTCTCTGACCATGGCAGAATTAAGCTAGCAATCAGTAAGCTAAAGACATCCAGAAGACGTTTAAATGTTTGAAAGTTACAGCAGACTACACGCCTAGATCATCCGGAACTCAGGGATGAAGTTATAAAGTAATTAGAAAACGTTTTAGACAGATGATCATAAGACGTGTTCAAATAAAGCTCAGCTGAGTAAATTTTAAAGCCTTTGTTGGCTGCTTAGGTGTGGCCGAGTCCCTTCGCTGCTCACCTGAGACTTCCACAGCATTGTGGATCGGCTATGCCCCGACACAGAACAAAGAAGTTTGGTCAAAATATTAGAAATAGTCACAGCAAAAAAAAAAAAAACCCAAAACATCTTATTGGCTTCATTCGACAATTCACGAATCAGGCAGCATTCTGCCAGCAGACAGAAAGGTGTTCTGAGGAGCTGTTCAAAGTGGAAGGCTGATGACAGGCAGAAGGGGGCGGGCAGGAGGAGGAGGGGCAGGCACAAAGCAGGTTGGCTGTGGCCAGGTCACTCTCCTTTAGCGGGCAGCGTCCCCAGTGATGGGCAGGTGGTTCCTGGTTGGCTGGTTCACGATTCTACTTCTGGCAGAATTGAGATTGCAACTCAGTTAGGTCTCAGTGTGCCGACATGTGGCTTGGCACTATAAGCCAATTTATTGTGGTCCTGCTGTTGTCTTGTTTTTAGTAAACGCAACTTATTTGCAGCTAAGCTAGTAATTAGAAGGAAATGTATATCCTTAAGTCCTTGTATTTCTAAAGATTAGAAGCTAAACATCAATAATCTAGTTCTGTATCTCCAAAAATGAGAAAACCTGCAGCAAATCAGACTCAAAGAATGCAGAAGGGAGACAGTAAGAAGGAAAAGAACAGGAGTCATGCAGTGGAGACCACCACGCACGGGAGCATCAGACAGCCAAACATGTGTGCTTTCAAAAGCCTTCTTCCAAGGATTAGCCCCTAACAAGCCTGATAAAAACGTAGCGGCAGAAGACTCAAGTTACCGGAAGCAGTGAAGAAAAATGGACATCTCTGCAGATCCAGGGAGATAAAATGTGTAGTAACAGTGACCCAGAGCGGTGCCCTGCAGCCCACACCCCATGTCCTCACCTGCCTGTTGTCTGTGGGAAAACTTCAGCCAAAAAAGTTTAATCAGAGAAGTGAGAGCACACAGAAACCGAGGAAAGCAGTCGAAGGAGAGCAAATCACAGGAGTTTAGTCATTAAACAAAGTCAAGGACTTTAGCTCCTCCTCAAGAGCTATAGGTAACTCTCTGAGCCATATCCTGTGAGCTGCCTTATAGACACTGAAACCCCCACCAGGTGGAGGAGTGACTACAGGATGGCCAGGCTAAAGCCGTGGCGTAAGCTTCCTCAGGTCCGAGAACTGGCCTCAAAGAAATGGAGACAAACCAACCCTGCAACTGAAGGTTAACGGTGCTTGATAAAGATGACACTGAGCAGACCACCGAGGACCAGCTTCAAGAAGACTGTCAGGCCTGACCGCGCTGTTTCTGCACGCAGCCCCTCCCTCTGTCTATAAAAGTCCTTGTCCCCTGCTTGTCCGGGGTTGGCGGGGGTCAGCCTCTGGACAGATGTCTGCCCTCCTTCCCCCCTCAGGTGACGACATCCAAAATAAAGCTAACTTTCCTTTCCATCAACCTGGCCTCCTTACAGGCTTTTGAGCGGCAAGCAGCCTGCTCTTTCTGTTACAAAAGGAAGTTACAGGCGACTTTATACCAGTCACTTTGATAACTTGAATGAAATGTACCCCCCAAAAGGCACAGCTCACCAAAGCTGACACAGGAAGAAACAGAAAATTAGCTCTAATGTCAGCAAATAAATTTAATCATGAAGAAAAACAACCTTGAGGCCCAGACTTTATTAACAAATTCCTCTAATCATTGAAATATGAGTGATGACAACACTGTACAAGCTCTTCCCGAAATGAGAACAGAGGAGGCAAGCAGGGCCTTGACCCTGACCCTGAGAGTCAATTTACAAAGCGGAGATACCGCAGGACACTGTCTTGTGAGGATGCGAGCTAAAATCCTAAACAAAATATTAGTAGGTTGAATTCTGCACCTTGTAAAATGCAGTTTATATCAGAATCGAGGGCATTTAATTCTAGTGAATAGCAGTGGCACGTGAAGAGAATTAATGAACTGACATCACCCTATTGGCAACAAAGCAGTAAGTCACGTAGTCATTTCAACAGACATCGCAAACACTCCCTGATAAAACTCAGCGTCTAGTTGTGTTAAAAGCCCTTAGCAGACTAGCAATAACGGCGACTTGCTATGTGGGTGTGTGCGCAGTTGCTTCAGTCACATCCAACTCTTTGCAGCCACCTAGACTGTGGAGCCTGCCAAGCTCTCTGCCCGTGGGATTTCCTAGGCAGGAATACTGGAGTGGTTTGCCATTTCCTTGCCAGGCAATGAGAGGCGTGCTGTTCAGAAATTTAGAACTTAGGTGTGCGTCCCTTTCTAAATTGACATATGTTTTCTTGGGCCATTTTCAAATATTTTCATCATTTTATATTGATTGGTAGGATCACTTTCTGTGTAGAGCATATTTATCCTTTGTCATATAAATCTCAAGTATTTTCCTTTTTACTGGCCAATTAACTCTATTTTGGTCTACGGAAGGCATAAATATGTGTCTGTTTCAGCATCAAATATTTTTGTATGTGGCTTTCAGCCTTGTTGAAGCATTCTGGAATGCCTTTCCCAGCCTGCTACTTAGACTTAAATGTTTAAGACTTAAATATCTTGCAAGAAAACTTTTCTCATTTACTGTCTTTATGAGGATTCCAGAAATATCATTTATACTATTAAATGCAGAAAATAACATTACGATTGCACTGTGAGCCAACTGTCTTTATAAGTCCTAACCTGGGAATTCAGTATACAGGGGATACTCTGCATTTCAAAATGACGTGTAAGCGGATTCTTGAACCACAGCCTCCTGTAAGTTTTCAAGCCTTCTGTCCCGGCCACTAGGGAACTGGGATGTGGCCTCCCCTCCTTGGGTTCTGCATCATCTGGCCTTTCCTGGGAATGCAGGCAGTCAGGACGATGCTCCTCACAAAGCTTCCCCAGAGGATGAGGCCGCGATGCCATCGCAGCTTGTGATGCTCTTGAGCGAGAACTCCCGCCAGGAGGGCCCATGGAGGGTCACAGGAACATCTCCATCTTTCTCCCACCCTCAGCGCTTCAGCTTGGTTCTTCTTTTTCTTCCTGTCATCCCGGCCAATCCCAGACTCCACGAGCAGGTGAAGAAGACCCGCAACCTGGACCAGGTCTAGCGGGAGGGGTGGGAGGGGAGGGGCCAACCCCGCCTCCTGCCAGCTGGACCTCCAGCCTCAGCCATCCTGGCCTGAGGACCACAGGCCCCCTGCTCTTCCCGGCCGCTTCTCCCCTCACCACCCTCTCCCCGGAGAAATCAATTATGCCATTGCTACCGTCAGTTACAAGCGAAATTAAATGGATTCTGAACATTAATAACAGGCTGTAATAAGACCAACTACCTCTTAATGGTGCATAGAATCCTGCTGGAAATGAATTTCCTTGGAGGGGGAGGAGTGTGTGAGTCGGCTGGGAGTACACAAGAGGCAGTCTCATCTGCTGAATTAAAATGAATATTGATTGCACAACTGATAATTAATGGTAGCAATTTTTGATTAAAAATGAGTTCATTTAGCAAACAAGCGGAGTGTGGCTGCATGTTATGTCTAAAAATAGCACCAAGAAAAGAGGACCCTGGTCACACAGCAGGATTACGGTGAGAGTCTTCACTCTCGTGTCGTGCCTCCGGATTTGAAACGAGCGTCTCCATCCAGAAGCCCCTGGAACACTGGTGTCCAGGGACCAGGAGGCACCTACCTCTTCCCGCTGAGGATCCACTGTGGCGAAGGGTGAGCTGTGAGCCCGCGGGGAGATGGAGCAGTAAGTGGCCAGGTATTTCTCTCTGGAAACCCCATCTCAGGGGAGCCAGCAGAAACAGGACAGGACAGAGTCTTAGTCTTGGAAGTACTGGACTAAGAGGCCCCACTACCACTCCTAGGCAGGCTCATCCACATCTGCGGACACAAACACACACACACATCGCACGCATGCACACACACACACACACAGACACACGAGGTATAAATGGCCATGTTTATATGGCTAAGTCCAGGGAAAATGAGACAGCCTCCTGGTTCAGAAGAGCTAAAAGCCTAGACCAAATGCTCACAGCCCTCTGGGTGTAAATTTTTTTTAAATTCCCCTCACCTCTCACTGTGCCCTCACCCTAACGCGACACACACTTCGGTTGGTTTGCGTTTGGGATTCGCTTTTTATCTTGTCCCCCCACACACCGAAAGATAATACTAATAATAATAATGGAGGATGAAAGAAAAGCCAAATATTTAAAGAGGGCTGGATCGGCAGAACCACCAAGCAATTAGTGTGACGTTTACCTAGAGGGTTACGCTTCACACGTTATCCAGGAGAGCGTGAGATTATAATTAAAACTCCCCGACCTCATAAAGGAAAACCCACGTGCAGTGTGAGTCGAGGGAGGCAGGGAGATGCAGAATTGGGCCAGCAAAGCCTGAGGATGTTGGCCGTCTCCAATTCGGAACTGAAATCAGCGTCTTTGACAAGTTTAGAGGAAAAGAGGGAATTGAAAGCATGTTGGGGGGAAACTGAAAAGGCCCTTTGTGAATGAACGGAAGAGAATTTCTAGAACTTCAGAAGTCTTATAATTATCCAAATATGAAACTAACTGCCAATTCAACACCACTGAGCGGAAAGAGGTGTCACTCAAAAGTTTCTCAAAGAGGCAGAGACTAAAAACGCAGGGGACAAACTCGAAGAGCAGGTTAAGAAGCTCTGACACATCTTCAAGAGTCACAGAGGAAGGCTTCCCTGGCGGCCCAGCGGCAGAGAGTCCGCCTTCCAATGTAGGGGACTCAAGTTCCGCCCCTGGTCAGGGAACTAAGATCCCATTCGGCACGGGGTAACTAAGCCCCTGAGCTGCAACCCGAGAGAGGCTGAGCCCATGTGCTCTAGAACCCTCCCTCGAGCTGAAAGGAAGACCCAGCACAGCCGAAGTCAGAAAAATAAAGAGGAGTCACAGGTGAGAAAAGACAAAAGGAAGAGGGAGGGCACCTGTCTGAATAGGTATGGCGAAAGGAAGCACATACAGACAAAAATGAAGGACAAGCGCAGTCGTCGTCACGTCCGAGAAGCACCATCGACTCCAAAGAGGATAAGCTCAGGGAAGCCTACGCCTAGCGCACCGAGGAGGAAACACAAAGCGCCAAGCCAACACGACCTGAAAGCTCCATGCAGAAAGGACAGAGCCTGTGCAAAGGGAGGGCCTCCAGACAACCCCCAGGAGCCCTGCCTGGAGGTCAGAAGACAGCAGGGTGGGACCTTCCAAGAGCTGAAAGAAAAGAGCCGTCCAGCTGGAGAGGACAGCCCACCGCAGCATTTGTGTTCAGGAGAGAGAGGTGGAGTGTTTTCAGGCGAACAAAGCTGGGAGTTTGCATGCGAGAAGCGCAGCACTAGGGGATGTCAAAGCCAAGAATTCCAGGGGAGCATTCAGGAAGAGAAGCACGTGAGCAGCTGGCTTGCCGCTGTCTGGTCACTAGCTCGCGTCTGACTCTCTGCAGCCTCATGAACCGCAGCACGCCAGGCTTCCCTGTCCATCCCCAACTCTTAGAGCTTGCTCAGAGGCATGCGCACTGAGTCGGTGACGCCATCCAGCCACCTCGTCCTCTGTCGACCCCTCTCCTCCTGCCCTCAATCTTTCCCAGCAACAGCATCTTTTCCAATGTACAGCTCTTCGCATCAGATAGGCAAAAACTACTGTCTGGCGCTCATATTTTCCTCTTTTCGAATATTTAAGATGTTTTTGATGTGGACCATTTTTTAAACCTTTACTGAATCTGTTACAACACTGCTTCCGTTTTGTGTTTTGGGTTTTTTGGCCCTGAAGCGTGTGGGATCTGAGCTCCCCGATCGGGGATCAAACCATCTCTCCCTCGACTGAAAGGTGAAATCCTAACCACTGAACACCAGGGAAGTCCCAGTCTTTTCCTATTTTAATTTCCTTTTTCAGCTCACAACAGAGTGGCTGATGGTGGCCAGTTGTCAACATGCTGGCTGGCGGCAGCAGGTCCGTTTCGTACACTCTCCTCTCTGCCTGGTCGACGCATGGTCTGTGGCTCAAGCCCTCAGTCCATTCAAGGATCCCTGCAGAGA
Source organism: Ovis aries (assembly GCF_016772045.2). Lineage (NCBI taxonomy): Eukaryota > Metazoa > Chordata > Mammalia > Artiodactyla > Bovidae > Ovis > Ovis aries. The sequence goes on from NC_056056.1 coordinate 224,940,105, forward strand.
CGCCTGCACCCAGCTCGCCATCAGCCTCCAGCTCCCTACCTACTAATTCCTCTCGGTGGCTTTATCGTCCCCAGAGGCGGCACACCTGTCCCTCTGGCCAGCGGAGTCTGCGCTTCGCCACATCGGTCCACTGCCGTCTCATCACTCAGGTCAGAGCCTGACACGCTTTGGGGCTTCAACAAATCCTCACAAGTACGAGAATTACCCCCTTACATCTTACATCTTGGAGCAGGAACTCGTACAGCTGGTGAAGGTGAGAACACCAAAGCCTGAAAGATGTGGTCACTTCTTCACAGATGGACAAATCAGCAAGGACCCTTGACTTGAACCCAGACCATGCGACTCCAGGATGAGACCCGTGTAGGCCAGTAGGGAAGCTGGACCGTGAGGCCCTGAGGCAGACACAGGGGACCCCTCCTGCTTTTCCTGTAACACCTGTCATCCCCACCCCAACCCTCCCCTCACTGAGCTCCAGTCGGGGGTCCCCAGCCCTTCCTTTGCTCAGGCCAGCGCCTTTCCCTTCCCCTAGGAGTGGGGTCAGACACAGACTCCCCCGACCCCCCCCCCACAGCGACTTCAGGTCTAAATAACACTCAGCAGGACTCCCAGCTTCCATAGCCAGGCACATAGGGAAGTGGGTGACATCTCTCATCTAACTGAATTGCCCCAGCTGCTCTGTGAAGAGTCAAAAGCACAAAGGATAAAATATTTGTGCAAAGACACAGCTGGTGTGTCACAGAGCCTGAATTGAGACCCAGACAACCCTACTCAGAACCGACACCCTCTGAGCTGATGTCTGAGATGGGTGAGCGGGTGGTCAGACAGATGGCAGGATGGCAGTATGGATGGAGGGAAGGAGGGAAGGAAGAAGGGTATGGAAGGAGGGATGGGCTGAAGGAGGAATGGGTGGGTGGTGGGAAGGGAGGAGGGAGAGAGGGAGGGATGGAGGGAGTTGAAAGGGAGGAGAGGCTGCAGGATGGATGGGTGGGTAGATGGAAGGAGGGATGGATGGGTGGGTGGATGAAAAGATGGATGGATGGATGAGTGGACGGGTGGATGGAAGGATGGACAGATATTAGACAGAAGAATGAATGGATGGGTGGATGGATGGAAGGATGGATGCATAGAGGGGTGGATGGACGGAGGGAAGGATGAGTAGCTGGATGGAAGGATGGAGGGATGGATGGGTGGATGGATGGATGGATACTGGATGAAAGAATGAATGGATGGATGGGTGGGCGGATGGATGGATGGAAGGGTGGATGGATGGATGGGAGGAAGGATGGATGGGAGGAAGGATGGATGCATAGAGGGGTGGATGGACGGAGGGAAGGATGAGTAGGTGGATGGAAGGGTGGAGGGAGTTGGAAGGGAGGAGAGACAGCTGGAAGCTTGGGTGACGCACATGGCCTCGCTGAACGGGGCTGAGATCCCAGTCCGCCGGGAGAGATATTGCCCTCTGTGTGAGTCTCCAGGCACCTTGCGTGGTCAGGGCTCAGGCTGGAGGACACCCAGCCCAGTGGCTTCGCTCGCTGAGCCCCCAGCCCCGCCTCCTGGCTCTCCTCAGCACTTTCTGGCCTCGCCTTGGTCTTGCCTCCCGTTCCCTCTGGCCAGTGTCTCTGGCCCTGGTGGTTGGCATGGCCTCTGTCTTCCTATCTCTCCTCTCCTTCCTCCTAAAGGCCCTTGGCCGACACTGCGCTCCATCCTGGAGAGGAGACTCTGAAGCCCCTCCGTGTCTCGTGACCCATCGAGCAGCTCGGGGCCCCTCCTTTAAGCCGTCCCTGGGCATCGGCAGCCACCTTCGGAGAAGGCAAAGCTCTTCTGCTGGTGAATAAAGCAAGTGGGGAGAGAAGGGTGTTGGTGCAGTTAGCCTGGCCCCTGGCCCCTGGCCCCTGTGGCCCCTCGTCCCCCACCCCCGCGAGTCTTTTCAGGGGACACCGTCGGCCTTGGGTGTCTGGGAGAGAAACACACCTGCTGGAAGTGTTTCTGCGCTTTTAAAATCCCTCCCTTTCTACTGCTCACCCTGCAATGCGATTGCTCTCATACGGAAGGAAAGGAAAGAGAAACGGAAAGACGCGTAATTAGTCGCATATAAAAGCAATGCTAACGAGGGCGCAGAAGGGGCAGATGCAGCTGGCCCGGGTGTCTGCGGGGCGCAGGTCTCCGAGTCCACGAGCGTCCCTGGGCCCCTATTAACTTGCAGACGGGAACCGTTATTCAGCAGATATTTAATAAACACTCAGAATCGGTCTGTGCTTGGCCAGCGATGGAAGCAGCTCTTGGGCATCTGGGGAGGTTTTCTACGAGAAAGAGCTTGAGGTTTGGCATCTGTAGGCAGAATCGAGAGTTTGCACTCATCCTGGGGGGGAGTTTGCCCACTAGGTTCCCCCTCTCTGCTCGGTACCAACTCCCGCCCTGTTCTCCTGGAGACTCCACCAAGCGGAGGGGCCCCGCCCCCACCACAGGACCCCCTGCAAAAGCTCTGCACAAACAGGACCAGTGAGGCTGGGGATGAGGCTCGGGGCAGTTGGGGAGTGAGGGGGGCGAGGGGAACTCCAGTCCCCTGCTTTTTGCAGACACAGCAAACAGAGGAAGGTCTCCTGTCCATCTCCACCCTGGGGGCTCCCACGAAGGACGCGAGTACAGACAGGCATGCAAGGATGCGGTGAGCACCCGGCCTGTGGACCCGCCACTGGAGGATAACTGTGAGAGGCCTGGCAGGGAGAGGCACCGGAGCCCCCCAGGGCAGGAAGGCGGCCCCCCAGCACCATGTGTAGGGCAAAGCCCAAGGATTACACAGGATCGGTGTGAAGAGTTCCTGCCAAGGGTTGCACGCGCTTTGGTAACAGACACTGAAACCCACCACACTTTTACTCAACACCTTGGCACCTGCTTGAGAGTAAGAATGATGTGGATTTGGTATCTTAACCTTTTCTTAGTTTCCCAAGGGTGCTCCTGGGGCTCAACTGTCCACCACAAGGGGTTGAAGTTCATCAGCTTATATGCAAATAAGGAGCCACCCTGAGACCCTTCTGCGCGTGACACCAGGACCCCTGGGGACGTGAAGACAAGGCATCTCCCAGCAATCCGCCAGTGAGCCACGGCTGAGGAGGGCACAGACGCACACACTGCTCGCCCCTGGTCCAGCACCCAGTCAATCCAGACGACAACCTTGACCCGCCTGGGGACAGACGCTCAGGCAACAGGCTCCCGAGGAGGGAGGTCTGGCTACTCAACAGAGGTCTGTTTTGCTCCCACTGTGAAAGGCACATCCTAGGAGGTGGGGCCACAAAAGTGAATGAAACAGGCAAAAACAAGACCTCCCACAAAACCTGCCTGGGGAGGCAGCGCCCGAACCAAGAAGTAAGATGCAGGCCTACCCCGGTGGCCCAGCGGCTAGGAAGCTGCCTGCCACGCCCGGGGACACGGGCTCAGTCCCTGGGCCGGGCAGCCGCCGGGCCTGTGTGCCACTGCTGTTGAGGCGGCTCTCCGGAGCCCGTGCTCCTCAGCGAGAGAAGCCCCGCGGTGAGGAGCCCGAGCGCAGCCACGGAGCCCCAGCGCGGCCGAAAACCATTCAAAGGAGCCGTTAAGTGAGATGAGGCGCCAGCAGGTCATGAGCGCTCCGCGAAGAGCACCGGGGAAGAGGTGGGGGGTGCGCGTGCCCGAGTGTGCGGCGCCGCCTGCGCAAGTGTGCGGCGTGTGCACACGTGTGTGTGGCGTGCGTGCGCGCAGGGGGCCAGGGGGGCGTTCCTAGCAGGGCGGCCACCGGGCGGAGCCCTGCAGGAGGAGGGTGGTCGTCAGGGGGCCGGTGGACAGGAGCCTGTTGGAACACCTTCCCCCACGGGGAGAGGCCAGGCCGCGGACGTTCAGGGAGGGAGGAGGTCTGGGCGAGCGGGAGGCAGAGGCCCCCCAGCAGCCGCCAAGGGCAACGCCAGGAGGAGAAACCAGCATCAAGAGTGAAGGACGCAAAGCGGAGACTTGGGCTGGGGCGGCTCCGTCTCCCGTGGAAAGACATGCTCAGTAAAGACCCAGGTACTTGCCGCGCCCTGTGAGGCTCTGGGGATGCCCGGGAGCCAGATGGCCAGGTCCCTGCGGCCTGGGAGGACCTCCGGTCGTCCAGGCTCCCGAGTGCTCACTGCAGACTCGATGGAAATACTCACAGGAGGTGGGGAAGCGTCACTGCCCGTCCTGGGCGAATGAGTCCCCACGAGACAGAGAAAAGATGGAATTCTGGCCCTGCTGTGGAATTTCAGCTCCTGGAGTGACCGTCCAGCCCACCCTTGAGGGCACTTAGGCCAGTGCAGGGCCCCAGAACCCCTCCCATCCCCTCCCGTCCCCTCCCATCCTCCAGGGAGGGAGCAGCCACGATCATACCCCCCACCACTGCCCAGCCTCTGGGAGCAGCAGGCACGTGGCCCACGGAATTTACAGGGCGGGTTCTTCCTTTTTAAACATGAACCTTGAGTGACCGGGGTCTGGGGCTGCAGCCCACGGCTTCTCTGCGGTCTCAGCTCCCTCTCCACCGTTGCCATGGGCTTGCCGGACTCCCTGGCTGGCTGCCAGACCCCGGGCCTCGCCTGGTTGCAGCACCAATCCCGGCATCCTCACCCCCGCCCCCAGGAGGTGCCGACTTCCAGGGTCTCCACCAATATGCAAGCTTGACCGGTATGTTTACTGACCTAGAAGCGCTTCCCCTCGGTTACTTCTGTTTGAGAAAGTACATGGTGTTCTCCCTTGAAGATACAAAAATAAATAGAATCAACGTTCACTGATACATTAGATAGTTGACCACTGACAACCTGCCTCTCGCCTGGCGCCGCTACGCTGGAGGGCACAGCGGGGTCGGGGGTCGGCGGTACTGGAGCCCTGCACCTCGGTGACCTCGGCAGCCTCCTCACCCTCTAAGCCACACCCGTGATGCAGTCGGTCCCAGCGAGCGTTTCCGCAGAGCGTTTGTGCAGAGTTTCTGTGTGCAGCCCCAGCGCAGCTGCACCGAGCTTTCGCCTAATGGTGAAGTTGGGTTTTTTTCTCCCAACAACCACATGTCAACACAACCCGGCATCTCAGAGAACCCTCAACCAAGCAGCCTGCTTGCTGAGCTCAGAGAGCTCCCTGAGACGCTGGGGAGTCTTCATGCTCTGAGCCCAGCCCCCCCTCCCCCTCCCTGAGCATGAATTGCGTCCTGGGGGAACCTGCAAGCGAGGCTCCTTTGCATCATGCGAGGGACCCCTTCCCAGAGTGGGTTACGCCCTCCTGTTTGCTTCCAACTGAAACATTTTCCACCCAACTCACTGTGCTTCCCCAGAGAGCTCATAATTTGTGGAAATAGGATGGAAGACGCGTATTTTGGTTGCTCTAAATAAAATTTACTGATATATGCAGATTTCATGGCTAAGTGCCTTTTTTAAAAAGCTTCCATCACACAATTCCTTCCCGATTGATGGGCTGCTCCATATTATCTGGTGTAATTAGATTTAGACTTTCAGCCAATCTTAGGCCCCACTTCAGCTAGTTCAGAAAAATGAAGGAAACTTTCCAAATGTTTTCCACAGCGGAATGTGGTGCCCAGGGATTGTCAGGGAGCACCAGGCTTGAAGAATCTTCTGTCTCTCCGTTGCTGTCTCGGGTGGGGAACCCCTCCAGCGGCTCTGAGCACAGGGGACCCCCACTGCTCCTAGCAGCCTGACCCCCGGCCCCAATGCCCACCCCACTTGGCTCACTCCCTCTGCGTCTCCGAAAAGACAGTCCTGCTTTGTTTCAACTCTTCTGAATTCTGGCCACGCTGTCCAAACAAGAAGGGGGTGGGGAGAGGGAGAGAGGCAAGCCACCTCCAAGAGGACGGGGCTGCAGTGCACTGGGACCCAGCCAAGACCTTTCTATGAGGAGCTGCTCTATCAGATCTCTCAGCAAGAAAGAAACAAGGAAATTAGTGTGCAGTTGAACTGGAGACTAAAATTAGCCATCTTGAAAAACAAATCTCTGATAAATACAACCAGGATTTATGGCGAAAATTATAGGCAGCACAGATGGTGTTTACCGGCGTTTTCTCTCAAGGGGAGAAATATTCCTTTTACGCTACAGCATCATCATTTTAGGATCAGGGATCACGACACTGATTGTTACACCATTTTGTACACGCAGCCTGCAAAGGACGGGCTTGTTGGCTGTTTGGAAGATGCCAGAATCACAGAGCCAGCATCCTGAAAGGTTACTAGGGCCAACCCCCTGCCTTCAGGCTGACCCATAGCTTCCCGTGACATAAGTAAACCTCTTCTGGCTTCAGAAGACCCGCCCCCCCAGGAAAGGAAGCTCCGCAACAGTGGACGCCAGCGTCTTCACAATGCCCGTTGCCAGGTAGCATGCTGGCTTGCTGACGACACCTGTCCTGCCTTCCTCCCTTTAAACTTTCTGTCTTCCCCTCGGCCTTCTCTGGGGTCTAGGATGGACTCCCGAGACACAGTGACAGACACGTCCTAACAGGTGGAGGGGGCACTGGCCTGATAGAGGTTTGGTTCCACTGCATCTCTTTCTTCAGGGAGATGAAGATGCAGGGTGAATCCCCCGCAGAAGAACAAGGCGGCCTGTGTCTCCAGGCTAACAGGGTCCTCCGGGTTGGGTGGTCCAGGAGCGTCAGGCCACAGCGGCAAGAGAAGCCGAAGAGCTGGTCTGCGATGGGGGCTCTGTTTGTGTGCTGAGTCCCAGGGGCCCAGACCCACCGCAGGGAAGGCAGCAACGTGGAAGGGACCCCACTGTGGACGCCGTCGTGTGGAGTGCCTTCCATCCTGCAAATCCACCCGCCAGTGGCCATTTTCTTTCGGCCCCCACATCCTCTGACCGTGAAGGGACGCCTCCAATGAGCCCAGGCGGGTCTCACCTGGGGGACCATCCAGACGAATGCAGAGCAGGCAGGCGGGTGTGGTCAGGCAAGGTCCACGTCCACAGCTCCTCGGCACCTGAAGGAGCGCGTTCTTCCTACAGAGCATCCTTGGTTGGCCTGACTTTTCATTGTTTTTTTCAGCTTGTTCATCCATCCTCCAAGCACAGCTCATTGAAACAGAGTCTTGGAATCACTAGTGTTTGCCCTGTTGTTGCCCAGTCACTAAGCCGTGTCCAACTCTTTGCAGCTCCATGGACTGCAGCACGCCAGGCTTCCCTGTCCTCACTGTCTCCCCGAGTTTGCTTGAACTCACGTCCATTCAGTCTCATTTCTCCTGAAAACCTCCGCTAATGCCGGAATCCACCAGAGGCTCTTTCCCACAGCCATGAGCACTGTGGTGTTCTGACAACTTTCTATTTCCCGCATCACTTTTCCTCTTATTACCTGGAGTTTTTCACAAGAAGTAATCGTCCGTTCCATTTATTTATGGAGTCATTTGCTGACATCAGGCTTCCCCGGTGGCTCAGATGGTAAAGAATCCGCCTGCAATGTGGGAGACCTGTGTTCAATCCCTGGGTTAGGAAGAACGCCTGGAGGAGGGCATAGCAACCCCCTCCGGTATTCTTGCCTGGAGAATCCCTATGGACAGAGGAGCCTGGCGGGCCACAGTCCATGGGGTCACACAGAGTCAGACACGACTGAACACAGCTGGCCATTGTTGACATTAGTGTGGTTTTGTGGGTGTTTATTTGGAAGGAGGGTTTATAAATCGATAATATCACTAGGTATTTGGATGTTCAAACTGGCCTGGCTGTAGCCTCAGAAGGCCCATCAGGCTGGCATCTCTGTCCTCTGATGTGCGCCCATCTTTTTTAGAACTTCCAGACTCTGGGTGACTCCACAGGGCTCCTGGTCCTCGTGTGTTTTCCCTGCACCAGCCCTGGAGTCAGCCACTTCTCCAAGGAGTTCTGGTTCCCTTTGCCGGGAATGGTGTTTAGAAACCAAGATCTTGACAGCAGGTGGGCTCGTTGCTACTGGGTGTCTCTGCTTCCAAGCCGTCTCGTGGACAGAGCAGGATTGATATGTACAGTCTGGGTGCCTGTGTGTGTGTGTGCGTGTGTGTGTGCGTGTGCGCGTGTGCGTGTGTGTGCCTGTGCGTGTGTGTGTGCGCGTGTGCGTGTGTGTGGCTTTCTCGTGTTGGAATTGACTCAGCACCAGAGTCCATCCTGTCCTCCCCTTGCCTGACTATCACCCGCCCCTCCTGGCCCCGCCGACAGTCAGCTGTCTCCATCACTCACTCACCTGTGCCTGCCCTGGCACACGGTTACGGAGCTGCTGAGGGCACCCCTGTGAGAGACATTTCACCACCTCGAAAGCAGGGCCCGTGCCAGTTCCTCTGTTTAACTTCAAGGTTTCTAATCACAGCACCCTTTCCAAAGCCACTTTGACCAGCTGCCTCCCTCCCACCCACCCCTTCAGCAAGTCCATACCCTACATGTCTGATGCAGCTGGATTCCGTTGTCAAGCTCTGCATGTCACCCTGGGACCCCTCTCAACTTCTGGTTCATTATTGCGTGTTTCACGAAGTACAATTCACCTCGTTCTGTGGGTTTTGACGCTTGCATAGAATTATGTATCCACCATCACAGTATCACACAGAGCAGTTCCAATGCCTTAAAAATTACCTCTGTGTCCCGCTTTTAGCCCATCCTGACCCCACCCCCAGACCCTGATAACCATCGGTGTTTGCCCTCTTCCTACAGCTTTGCCTTTTCCAGAACGTGATATAAATGGGATCATGCAGGATGTAGCCTGGCAGGTCTCAGAAAAACGCGTACAATGCCCACCCATGCTGGCGTGGATCTTCAGGGATGACTGCAGGTGGCTGATCCAGCCTCCTGTTGAAGGACATCTGGTTGATTTAGTTTTGATGGTTATGAATAAAACTGCTGTAAACATCTACATATGAGCTTTCGTGTGAACATAAGTTTTCAATTCGGGTAAATTCTTAAGAGTTGAGTTTCTGTTTGTGGGATGTGTGCTCACTCAGTCATGTCAGACTCTTCGCAGCCCACCAGGGTCTTCTGCCCTTGGGATTTTCCAGGCAAGAATACTGGAGTGGGTTGTCATTTCCTTCTCCAGGCTTATGGGGTAACTGACGTCAAATTCTGGAAGAGCCTGCCCAGCCACCTTCCTTAGAGGCTGGACCATTCTGCACTCCCTCCATGCCCTCCCCAGCGCGAGGCCATGCCAGCAGCCCCCACGGGCACCACAGAGGGGCGCTGTACCTCCCTCAGTGTGGCCCTACACAGCAATGACCTTGAGCATCCTTCCACATGCTTCTGTGACATCAGCACACCTTCTTTCGAGAAGAGTTTGTTTAGATGCTTTTCCCGTTTTTTAGTCATTTTGAGCAGCTCTAACCCTGGCTGGTTTATTAACTCAGGAGGTAGCTACAATCAACAGCTTGAACCATCAGAAAGATTTTCTTGAAGAGAAATATTCTTTCCTTGATTCTGATCCAGGGGTTGGATCTGATACCCACAGGATGGCCCAAAGGGACTTCATCCTGTGGCTGCAGCTCCGGCCTTGGTGAGAGTCCACAGACGACAGTCCACAGGGCCCCTCCCTGTGCCCTCAAGGGTCTCCCCCATCCCCTCCCTCTGCCTCCTCCATCTCTATCTGGAGCTGAGTTCCATGCTGGTCTGAAGCAGGGATTTCTTTTCCCTTTTCAGAAGCTAACCAGGTTTTCAAGGGTCATTTCTCAGCTGGTCTTTTCTCCTCCCACTGTTTAACCCAGCAAAATGGGAAGTGCTTCAGGTCAACTGTGTCTGGGATGTTGGTCTGTGAATCTGATCCCGTATCACGTTAGCTGAAAGTAGATTAGTCTGTACAATTCTTTGTTTACATATGACTTAGATTAAATCTTTCCCTTCTTGCCTACCACATGGATGGGACAAGAGAGAAAAGCCGATGATTTTCTTCTGGCTTAAACGCGGAAACTGCTGGGTGTCTGTGCTTTCAGGAGAGAAACACCAGTTTCAGGACCATGGCCAGAGGCAGGTTTTCAGCAGGCGGCTCTGCCTCAGCCTTGCTCTGATTCCTCCTGCCCAGCAGGGATCTGACCCAGGAGTCACAGTCCACAGACTCCACGCGCAGGAGGGACTCCCGTCCTCAGATGCTTCGGAGTCGTTTGAAGGTAGGAACGTGGTCTTTTCGCTGACAGCACGTGGGGTCGGCCCAGGTTTCCTGCAGCAGCTTGAAGAGGTCCTAGGGTTGGGTGCCTGGCCTGGTGGGTGTCAGGGCAGGACGCTGTGCACGTGGCTTTGCTGGTCTGGAGCCCAGGGAGCCCGAGAATCTTGGCATCACAGCCTCACGGACCCTGAGCCACAGGTAAGAAAGCGAGTTCCTGGACCCAGCAGCTTCCCTCAGACCTTCCAGATGGCGACCACACCTGGATTGTTCTAGAAATCATTAGAAGAGGGCTTAGCACGACTCTTTCAGACTTTCCCGTGGTGCCGTAAGGACGGGTCCTCTATTGCTCCTTCTTTCCTCATCAGAATGACAGCAGTGGTTTCTGCTACCCACCACCGAACTCCCACTGCGGCAGTGCCTGGGGACGCAGACTCCTGGCAGCTACGGGCACTGTCTCAGTGACCCCAATCCCCCCTACCCCAGGCCTCCTCAGGGTTCTCTTCCAGGGAGATTGAAAGAGAAGAGGACGCAGGATGGAAATCCTGCCAAAGGTATCTTTTTTAAATTAAGGATCAAAGACAGGAATTATAGACCCAGTAAGAAAAGTGCCTGGTGATGCGTTAATATGGAAAGTACTTGGTGGGGCAGTGCTGGGGGAGAGGGCGCCCTCATGCCCTGAGGGCCTGGAAGGAGGGGCGTCTGGTCCTGAAGGGAGGGAACCCTGATCTCACACTCAGATCAGGCGGGGAGGCCGCTGCACACGTGCAAGGAATGAGAAGACGGTGTGCGGGGGCTGGGGGTGGATCTAAAGCCTGGTCCTCTGAACCCCGCCCCCAAGGAAACACAGGGAGAGCGAGCGATGTGACCTGGGGAACCCTGAGCGTCACGGTCAGGCTCCTGTGAACTCTGAGCCCCAGGGACACACGTGGCTGCTCGGTGGCTGCTGTCACCCGCTCTCCACTGGTGATGTCCCCACAGCTGTGTCCAGGGCACTGAGGCGGCCATCACACACATATACCAACACACACGCATGAATACACACCTGCACACACATGGGCACACGCACACGCACACGCAGGCCTGCGTGCACACACACACCAAGAAACATCCGCATACACCACATAGACCCGCACACACATGGACATGCTGGTGCACACGCAACGCGCACGTGCACACGTGTGTAACTGTGCACAAGCACTTGCACACACAGGCACACACGCACGTGGAGACAGGATCGGCCCCTGTGTCTCAGGTAGCTGAGGTACACATAAAGGAAATGAATTCAGGGAGCCCAGAGGCTCGCATCTTCCCATTGCAGCTCAGTGCAGTCCAGTCATTCAGTCTTGTCCGACTCCTTGCGACCCCATGAATCGCAGCACGCCAGGCCTCCCAGTCCATCACCAACTCCCGGAGTTCACTCAGACTCACGTCCATCGAGTCAGTGATGCCATCCAGCCATCTTATCCTCGGTTGTCCCTTTCTCCTCCTGCCCCCAATCCCTCCCACCATCAGAGTCTTTTCCAATGAGTCAGCTCTTCGCATGAGGTGGTCAAAGTACTGGAGCTTCAGCTTTACCATCATTCCTTCCAAAGAAATCCCAGGGCTGATCTCCTTCAGAATGGGCTGGTTGGATCTCCTGCAGTAAATGCTAAATTCCTTAACTTGATACATGACCTTTGATGTTCAGACTGCTTGGTCCCTTTGTTGCAAACTTGTATACAGCCTGACTTCCCCTCATGCCTCCTTGGGGCAGTTTTCTCAGAGCTACTGAGATACTGTCTCCCAGGCTTGGAGTCCTAAACCTTCCCACCAAATAGCATAACCCTCTGCTTTTGGGTTGTGACTCTATTTTTTAGCCGACACTCGGTCTCTCCTCTGGCAGCTTTCTGATAATACCATGTGCTTCTCAGACATTACGAATAGCCATCTTACATCCGTCATTTGCACTTCAAATCCTTTAGCTGCATTTTCATATCGGCTTTATTTAAAACATCATTTTGCTATCAAGAGATGTTCATGGCTACTTAGGGAAGAAAATCTTTCTTTAACAGATTTTAAATTTCTTATTAAGAATCATTCCCTCATTTGTAGATTCTGCATGAAATCTGTGAGGTTTCCTTCTGGGTATCTTTACCATCATCATCACTGCTGTTATTATCAGCCGCATAAGCCTTGTAAGCCATGGAATTGAAAGACACTTGCTCTGTGGAAGGAAACCCATGACCAACCTAGACAGCACATTAAAAAGCAGAGACATCACTTTGCTGACAAAGGTCCATATAGCCAAAGCTGTGGTTTTCCCAGTAGTCATGTATGGATGTGAGAGTTGAACCACAAGGAAGACTGAGCACCGAAGAATTGATGCTTTTGAACTGTGGTGTTGGAGAAGACTCTTGAGAGTCCCTGGGACTGCAAGGAGATCCAACCAGTCCATCCTAAAGGAGATCAGTCCTGGGTGTTCATTGGAAGGACTGATGCTGAAGCTGAAGCTCCAGTACTTTGGCCACCTCATGTGAAGAGCTGACTCATTGGAAAAGACCCTGATGCTGGGAGGGATTGGGGGCAGAAGGAGAAGCAGGTAACAGAGGATGAGATGACTGGATGGCATCACCAGCTCAGTGGATGTGAAACTGAGCAAACTCCAGGAAGCCTAGTGTGCTGCAGGCCGCAAAGACTCAGACATTACTCAGTGACTGAACAACAACAAGGGTTCTTTCCCCAGCTCCCTGCTTTGCTCTGATGTGCTTTTTCCTTCCAGGACCAGCACCACATTGATTTGATTAAAGAGGCTTAGGAATAAGTCACCTTCTGCATCAGGCATATTACAATTACTATTCTTTTTGTTCCCTGGACTGTTCACGGGGTGTTATTACTGCACACAAACTGCGAGATCATTCAACAAGGTGCCTGGTGCTCTAACTAGAATTGCATTTCACTTTTACGTCACCATCGGAAAGGGTAAACTTGTAGGTGTTCAGCATCCCCTGCAAGGACAGACTCTCTTCACGTTACTTCACATCTTGCTTTATGTACCATAGTAAGACTTTCCTTCCATTTGGGAGCTGTACCTGCACTTTCAAGATAATTCCTATGCAATTTACAGTGTTTGCCAATGTTGTGAACATGGTATTTCCCTCATTTCCATTTCTGGGTATTTTATTTCTAGCATAGGAGAGGCTATTGATTTTTGCAAGCGTATCTTCTGCCAAGCTATCTTACCAAAGTGTCACCATTTCTTTTTACTGTCGGTGGTCTGTGTTTTCCTCAACTATCAGCCATTTCATCCGATTTCTAAGCTGTTACTGCACAGTTGCGCACAGAACCCTACACCAAAATATCCTTTCATTAGTCCCCCAGACCTTTGTTGATATCCTGTTTATACAGTTCTACCCTCTTTAAGCTCCGTAAAATGTGTCTGCCCTCACTCTTGCTTCATCGTGATTAGATTTGTGGGGCGTCTGTCTATGTTATTAGCCTTTTAGAGGAAATGGCTATTCTATCTATTTATAAACCCTGCTTGCTGCAGCCCTTCTGTTGCTTTCTGCTCTCACTCGGGCACCCTAACACCTTTACTTGTCCTTTGTCACTCCTCTCCTATCTCCCTGAGATGAATTCCCAGTTCTCTTGACTTTGCTTTCCCCTCAAGAGCACAGAAGTGCTAAGAACTGGACCCCACTAAGAGCGGGTGCCCACAGTGGCGCCTCCAGCTTTCATCAGCTGATCACAGACGCTGGCGACGTGAGCACCTGGACGCTGAGTGCTGGGGCCCAGACTGGGGTCTGGGATGGGCCCCGTGTCCCCCAGCGGGGCAAGGGTGGGGGACACAGTTTCCAGAGTGGACACAAGGGGCCATCATGTGACCAGAGCTGCCTCCAGGAGCTGACCTCCCTGCGGAGGACGACTCCTACTCTGAGCTCTGGGGTTTCAGGCCCCAAGGCTGCCGAGTCAGTGATGCTGAAATTTCCGCTCCTCACTGCGTGGAGCAGCGTCAGGGCCTGGGGCTGGGCTCTGCGTGTGGCCCTGCCCCACGTGCCCACCCCATTCTGGGAACTGAATGGATCGGGAGCCGTTGGGGTTGTCTTCCTGTCTCCAACAAGCTTTCTAAGATGACCTATAATGCAAAATTATGACCCTCTGTGCTCAATTTGACCAATAAGGCACTTCCCTGCTGGTCCGATGGTTGAGACTTTGCCTTCCAAGGGAGGGGGTGCAGGTACAACCCCTGATCAGGTAGCCAGATCCCACATGCCTCATGGCCTAAAAAGCCAAAATACAAAGCAGAAGCAATACGGTACCAAGCTCAATAAAGCCTTTTAAAACGGTCTGTAATAAAAGAATTGTTTTAAAAATTTTGATCAGTAAGAAAATAAGATGCTTTGGGGTGAGAACCTCCAAGGGGCACACACCTCCCCCCATTTTCTCATTAATATTAAGCTTCTGTCCATCATGGGAAGCAGCTGGTCCACAGAATTCCTGTCTCACAGAACTGAGATTTTCCTGAGCCTTTGCGGTGTTCCTTCCCCCGAGATCCCGTGGGCCTCAGGATGGAGCGTGCTGTTTCGCTCCGGAAGGGAAAGTTGCCTCTAACTCGGTCACCGCTCCAGGGGCCTCCTTCCGTCTGCCTCCCCAGCCCCCCGCACTACGGCAGCACGGTGACCACTGGAGACACGACCTGCTCCACCCGTGACCCCGTCCCCCGTTTCAGAACAGTGTGTCACACAAAGAACTGTGAAAGACAGTAAAACTCACACCCATCAACAAAACTACCAAATTCTAGGCATCCCATCCAAAA